>NW_026947505.1:25692500-26985416 GCF_034190915.1 Cavia porcellus | reverse complement strand
ATGAGCACATTATGCAGGCTGCAGGGCAGACTGCATTGTTTCAGGTCTATGAACTGTATCGTTACACTATCTTGTTTGTTATTCTATCACCTTCCTGCCTTTCAACATGCTGTTATAATGTGCTTTTATAGTTTGACTTGCATAAATTATTGCTATATCTTATAGTTTACCTGTATAGTGAAGCTTAATCTCATTAGTAAAGTATCTTCAAGTTTGAGTTCTAGGTGGTCTACTTATAAGAGTCATTTTCCTACATAAAATTAATCGTAAACATGAGTTTTGATAGCTTTAGTGTTCTTTGTACTACTTTTTCAAAGACTTGAAGAGTGATTTTATTTTTAAAGTTAGACCTTTATATTTCCGTGTGGTTTAAGTTACTTTGATCCTGATAATAAAAAGATAAAGATGCTGTATTTTTCGTTATAAAAAATTTGGAGTTTATGCATTTCTTTTTGAACTATTACAGCATAGCATTAAGAGTGCATGTTTGGTTTTAAGTTTGTAATCATTTTAGGGATTGCCTGGCAGGCAAGAAAAGAACTTCACAAAGCAGTAAGAAAAATATTGGCAGCATCAGCCAAGTTATTACAGAGTCCATTTACTGGTAAGTATCAAACATTTAACTTGAATCTTCATCAATAATCTGGAAGTCATTTAAATGGGATTTTTAAAAAAATTGTATATATTTGACTTTACGGAGACAGGGTCTACTCTAGTCCAGGCTAGCCTTGACTGTCCTTGCATTTGTGATCCTCCTGCCTCATTCTCCAAAGTTGTGGTTGCAAACTGGGATTATAAACTTGTATCATTATGCCCAGATTATATTAATGTGTTTAATAGCTATGGAAATTTTATTAACATTATTTTCTTTGGCTATATTTAATTTTAAGGGCTTACTGATTTGCATATTTTTATCTTTGTTGTTCAATAGTTATAAATAAATATTGTGATTAAATGTGACCTATTCTGTTGATGAGTGTTGCAGAATTTTAACTTGTTAAAAAATACCACTCCTATGCTTTCTCATAATGAGACTTGCATCAAAAATGTAGATTTTATAAATAGGAAATCTACAGTGTGAAGTTAGTGCTAAAAAAGCTGACCTGATGTCCTTACAAAGCTTTTTGTTTTTTTGAGATAGAGTCTGCTATGTGCTTCAGGCTGGCGTTAAACTTACTGTGTAGCGCAGACTGTCCTTGAATTCATCCCAGTAATCTTGCCACAGCCTCTCAAGTACTAGGATCACAGGCATGTGCTGTCATGTCTAGCTCTTTTCAAAGTTGACATGAAGAAGAATAGATAGGAAAACTTTCTACAATTAAAAGACAGTAAAGAGAGTTTACAAATCTTGTTTTTGTTTTGTTCTGATGATAATGGAGATTGAGCTTAGAGTGTTTGCACTGAGCTGCATCTCCAGTGCTTTTTAAATTTTGAGATAGAGTCTGGCTAAATTGCCCAGGATCGGCTCAAATATGTGCCCTTCTGGCTTCACCTCCCAAGTGCTAGGATTATAGGTGTGTGCTACCATGCCCAGGACAAATCCTGGTTTTAAAACATTTTTAAGATTCCTCAAGAAACTAAAACTAAAGGTTCCATTTGACCCAGCTGTTCCCCTTCTTGCTCTCTTCCCAAAAGAATTGAAATCATTCCACAACAATATATGTACATCCATGTTTATAGTGGCACAGTTTGTAATAGCTAAATCTTTGAAACAGTCCAAATGCCCTTCAACGGATCTATGCATAAAGATGATGTGGGGATTTGTTTTTGCTTTTGGTTTTTGGCGTTTTGAGAACGGATCTTACAGGCTGGTTTTGCACTTGCAACCATCCTCCTGCCTCAGCCTCCTGAGTGCTGGGATTATAGGCATGCACCACCACTCCTGGCTAAGGTGTGTGATTTTTTTTATACAGTGGAGTACTAATATGCCATAAAGAAGGATAAGCTTGAGGAATTTCTAGCTGAATGGATGCAGCTTAAGACCATACTCATAAGTGAAATAAATGGGACACATCTGTTTAAATACCACATTGTTTCACTGGTGTGAGAAACCAAAATGTATAATAGAGAAGTAGGAGGAAAATGTTCAAATGAGAAGGGGAACAAGAGAGGGAGAGGAAAAGGAAACAAGGGACTGGAAAAAAGAATAGGAGGAAACATAGGAACATAATTTTTGTAAATTACGGGGGAAGAAGGATTGAAGGGAAGGGAATGGGGAAAAAACAGCAAGACATGTCATGTACAGGTACCAGTTCCTTGAATATTATCTGATACATATCTAAAATGTACCAATAAAATAAATGCAAAAAAAACCCTTCAAAGATATTTTTGTGACTTTGGGGATGATTGTGCATGTCTGTCATCCTAGCAATTTGGGAAGCTGAGATAAGATTGCAACTTAAAGTCCCACTTGAGCAATTTAGCAAGACCTTGTTTTATAAACTAAAAGGATTGGACACATAGCTCAGTGACAGTGTCTGTGGGTTTAATCCTTAGTGCCTAAATGAAGGTAATAAAAAAGGGGCTGGGTGGGAGAGATTTTTGAAAAACTTTGGTATGGAGCTAGGCTGAATATAAAATGGCTTTGGAAGGTTTTTGTCATTGTTCTCGGATAGGATAATAGCATTGTTTATGTAAGAGAATGCAGCTTGTTTTTCTGGAATACCAGTTGAATTGTGGAAGGATAAAATGGTGTATGTAAACCTTTCTTTCAAGTAGTTTTTACATACATGCATGTATGTTGTTAGGTAGCCTGCTTCAGAATGGCTCATCAACTAAATACTATTGAATTTTGGGTTTCTCACCACTCCCAGTGGAGTAGATTCTAGGTTCTTTTCATCTCAAACAAAGAATTGAACAAAACAAGGAAAAAAGCAGTCAGTAATTTTATTTCAAAAAGTAAGAGTGGGAGAGAAAGTAGCTCTGCAGAGTGAGCTTGGGCTGATTGAAGAGAAAAAGAGTAAAAGCAAAAATAAAAGTTTATGCTGTGTCTGGAAGATGCAGCGGGGGCTTTGCAGAAAACTGTGATAGCAAGTTCTTCACGGTATGTGTATGTCCTTTATAATCTTGAGGAAACCTGTGAGAAGTCTATATAAGATCCTGAGAAGCAGTGCTGGGGTCCCACATCTCAGGCTGACATCAGCTCTAGGCTTTCCTATTGAAAGCCTGCTTCAGTTCTTGCAAAAAAAAATCCATTTGCAGGGCTTTGGGAACTATTCTGTGCATGTGTTCAGAATTTTGTAATTGCCTGTATTCTCAGCTTTGCCACACTAGCTCATATAGGTGAAAGAAATATGGCAAAATAAGTTAATAAATTCTGATGAGATAGGCATAGTCAATCCTTTATATATTTGATCTGTTCTAAAATAAAATTTTTTTGAGAGAAAGAGGAAAAAGTGACAAAGTAATGAAAGACACTATAGTATCTGGTTCTATCCTAGATCCTCGATCTCCCAAACGAGTGTATGGCGGAGGTTAAATAAAAAGAGACAAATTGTATGATTTTTAGGGCTCCAGTAGGGTCAAAACCCTTTAATTAAGCTCGAGGTTTCGAGGGTAAAGACAAAAGTTTCTCTAGATCAGTCCACTTATATTAGGACCATGGACAAAGGGCAGAGAGACTGAGGAAAGCGCAGGCAATGAGCAGGACCTTGGGAGTCACTTCAAGGACGTCTCCAAGTCATAAATCAAGTCAATTTAGTAGCACTGTCTTATCATGAAGGCATGGTAGAAGTGAGACTGTAGGAGTAATCTTTACAGCTGCAGTCTCTACCTAGTTAATTGGGGTTGGAGCCAGAGTGTCCGCAGCTGTGGCCTTATCTTGCCCTTTGAAGTATCTCTGGCCTCACAGGCCACTACAGACCTCAGCCAGGAACAGTGATTCATAGAGATTGACTTACTATGAATCAGCTCCCATCACCAGGCAAGGGGTCTAGGCCTAGCACAGACTCACAGATAAACATATAAAGCCAATTAGTAAAATTTAAATCCTGCTCAGAGCTGCTGCATAGTGGTCTCCAAACTAGTATGTGAAACAGAAGTACACACAAAACTTAAGAGTAGATGAGAGAGCTAAGAACAAACATGTCACTCATCATCAGTGCCTGTGTATGGATTTAACTTTCTTGTGAATTTTGAATATAAATTACTATCTTTTTAAAAAAATTTTATATAAATTACTATGTGAAATAGAAGTGTAGAATAAAAATGTCCAGCTGTTCACATGGTCTTGTTTTTGAATGTTTGTCTTTTTTTTTCCCAAAGACACTTTTAGCACGGTTGATGTAGAAGCTCATGAGTGTGCCCTGTGGCTGCTTCTGAGGAAAAGCAAATCAGAGGACAGGACCGCACGACTGGAGGCTGTGCGGGAAATGTCAGAGGCCCATCGCTGGCATGGTAATGAGACCACCTAAATTGTGGAACTCCATCAGCTAGCTCATGACTTCTGGTGTAAAAGAGGAGGGAATGAAGTGAAAGAAGGAAAATAATTCAGGGAACCTTAAAATACAGTGTATATTTATATGTAAAAAAAAAACTTATTACAATGAAAGACACATTGCCAAGATCGATAGGATAAGTGTGTTTGATGCAAGGGGAAATTTTTGAATATTTTGAGGGCGATTAATATAAAATATATTCAGGATTTTGAGAAGATGCTCCAGTGGTAAAGTAGGAAACTTGCTAGCCTCGTAGCCACATGTGTTTGGTAAGAACAGCATCAAAACTTACATATTTATTTATTTTTAACATAAGCTTTGATTACATATGTCCTTGGAAAAAACTCTTGATTCTGATAGCTATTGTCTAGTGTTTTGCTTGCATTTTCTTTTGGTTCCTACTTAAGTAGAATAATACCTTGGTTCATGAATGCTTCTTTTTGTAGTTTGGTTTCTAAACAAAAGTGTTTAGGAAAATTTTGCTTCTGTTTGCAAACTCTATCTGGTGACAAAAATAACCATAGGTGTCTTCTCCATGCAATCATAACCACAGCCATCTTTCTCAAAATCATAAATACGTAAACCAAGATACTCATGTATTTTTTAATTGCTTGGTGTGCTATACAATTTATTTCCTTTCACTTTGACAGTCAATTTGACTCTAATAATTAGCTAAGTTTACCCTGTTTGTGTATTTATACTTTTTAGAAATTATAAAATATTTAATTGCATTTTTATTTTTGTTTGTTTGTTTGTTTTGTCTTTTTCCTTTTTATCGATACCAGGGATCGAACTCACGACTGCCTGCTTGCAGGGCAGGCACTTATGCCGCTGAGCTAAATCTCCAGCCCCTTAATTGCATTTTTAAACCACAGATTTTTCAATAAAACTTTGGATAAGCTCAAATGTGGTCTGATTGTAGTACATACTGACCAAACTGTAATTTTTTAGTAGAACCATCTTGTAAAAAGTAAGAAATAGAAAAGAATAATATTCTCAAAGAAAAAATCAAAATAAGATTTTTGCCTCCATGTAAGTTCTTTCATTGGTTAATAGTGATAATTATAATAACTTACAAGTATAGTATAATTACAGATTTAGAATAAACATCTTTTAAAAAACCTGCTTCCCCCCCAAAAAATTGTCTGACTTCCCAGGGCTCCATTCTAGCCTTACTAAATCAGAAAAATCAGAAGATCCCTGGCATATGGATTTTGAAACAGTTCTCCACTTGATCCTGAAGTAGTCCCTGAAGTTATCAGCTGCCCTTTTGGAAAACAGTGTCAGCTTCAACAATTGGAATTTGTTTTTGATAAATAAAGAATGGCATGTTTAAATCAGAGTACCATTATCTAAATATTCATGGGTAGCATAGATGCCAAAGCATTGTAACATCACCACTGGACTTAAACTTCAATGCAGCTTTTAGTGTTTTGAATATTGAGGGAAACAGCTTTTGAATGCCAGGATTATTTATAAACTTGTTAAACAGAAACTGACTTAGGAGTTTTCATTATTTGCGCTTCATTGTTTCCAGGAAATCAGACTGTGACTCAGTCCCCAGACACAGAAAATGTTGAGAAAGATTTTGAGTATTGAGATTTCAAATATTGTAAATGTAGTTGTAATTTGTCAAAAAATACATGGGAAATTTTGGGATTATATTGTATAACAGCTTAAAAATTACAATTTTTTTCAAGTAATTTTTTCATTTAATTCCTATAACAATTATAAGCTAGTTTAGGTATTTATTAAAAAATACATTTTTACGCCAGATTACCAGTATAGGACAGTTGCTCAAGCCTGTGACCCAAGAACTCTTATTGGTTTGGCACGAAGCAAAGACAGTGATCTTCGCTTTTTTCTTCCACCACCTCGTTTGCCACCTTTAAAAGAAGTAAGTAACATATGCACAAAGTATAAAAGTTTATTTTTATTTATTTAGTACATGTTTTGATACATGATTAATATATTCATTTTATATTGTACGTATTGCATTTTAGCCCTTTTTATTTCCCCTGGAAAATAATTCAATATAGTCTCTTAAATTTGGGTGCAAAAGAAATTTTCAAAAAGCAATTGTTGGTTGCTTTTCACAAGTGAGTAAACTAGGTTATAAAACTGAAATTACATTTTTCAAAGCAAAGATGTGATTCCTTAGGAGGAGCTATTTCTCACTCATTATTTTCTGTCTTTGGGAACTGGGAATCTCCGTAACTGAGTAATTTCCTATGATAGCAAATCGATACTTGAGTTTGCTGTAGATGAGGTTTTTTTCAACTTTTAACTCTTACTGACGTTTTGGGCCAAATATTCTATGGAAAACTCTCTTTTGGGTATTGCAGGATGCTTAGCAGCACTCTATACTCTATTCTCAAGAAGCTAAAAATAGCCACAGTTGTAACAACTTGAAACTGCCTTTAAACATTGCTAGTTATTTCTTGGTGAGCAAACTAGCCCCCAGTTGAGAACCATTACTACAGATTTGAAGGTTGTTTCTTGAGAACCTCCCCTAGATTAGGAAATCAAATTCTTAAAACTTTAACATAAGCAGTTTTTTAAAAATAGAAGAATGAATATCTGGGATACTAGTTATCAAAGAAAATGACACAGTAATGAGTTTTATCAGAGAAAATGAAATTGTAATGAGTTCTATATTTGGAAAACAATAACTTTGATTAAAGAGTATAATGATTCATTTTGAGTCAAGGTGTAAAGAAGCCTAGGAGGGGTAGAGAGTTAAAATTTGCTGTAGGTCTTTCAGATACAGTAGCAGACATGAAAGTAGAGTTCAAAATTAAATGATTATTTTCCTAAAGGGTGACTGTTTGCAAAACTCAAAGCACTAGTTTATCTCTGCTAATACCTGTGTATGCTTGTGTACACGCTTAGATATGCATATGTTTTGGCTTTGATTCTTTTGAGTATTTTTTTAATTGTAAATCAATTGTTAAGTTTATTTATATTTGCTTTTCCTTTTATTTCAGGATTGTTCCACTGACGAAGAACTCAGACAGTTGCTGGCTTCTTTACCTCAAACAGAGCTAGATGAATGTATCCAGTATTTTACATCCTTGGCTCTCAGTGAAAGCAGTCAGAGTCTGGCAGCTCAGAAGGTCTGTCCATTTATTTATTCAGAAAATGTTATTGAGAGCTTACACTTTCTAAGGGTCCAGAGGCCAGCAGCTGGATCCTTAAAAGAAACTGAATGTACTGACTTCTGTTTTTTTGCTGTGCCAAAAGTAGGCCATCTGGTATCTGATAAATAGTCACAGGAGTGTGCAAAAGCAATACAAGACACTTCAAGAGTGTTTAACTCTGTTTACAGGTCATTTATGACTTCAAAAGTAGAAACTTAAATTGAATCTTAAAGAATGAATACATATAAGTGAAATGAATACATTTCAAGTATCACCGATACATGAAAGTATATGCCAATAGTGCCTCAACTGATACATTTAACTTTGTATTCTTTCTTAAGCTGTGGATCTGATTATTCATCCTCCTACTAGCATCTGAGCTTTGGTGTATGACAGGAATCTCAAGTTTAACAGGTTGAACCTGCCCTCTCTGTAAAACTATTCCTCTTTTGCTCGGTGAATGGCATAGGATTCCCACCCAGTAGTGTACATTAAGGACTAGGAATCATGCTCAGTTTCTTCCTTGCATGTGCAGCTTAGCAGCATCTCTTGAAGTGACCCTGCAGAACACAAATTTTGAACTTGTTTGCCTGCTGTCCTGCTCTTGGCTCTTGCTACTTCTCCAGTGTATCCTGTTCTTTCATCTTGCCTTCTATTCTGTACTTCCCTTAATAATTTAAGAAGTCTCTTTTAGATTCTTGTACTATTTCATTTTTTTGGTGACATCAGTTCTTATTTGTAGTGGTGATTCCTCTTCGTGGACAGAGTCAGTAATGGGTCATGCCTTTTGATGGTGTTCAGCAATCTGACATTAGGCTGAACAGATTGCTTGCTGTGTGAGTTGCTGACATCATGTATTACAGATTTTTCCCTACAAAGCAATTTTTGAATTGTTTCTCCTGAATACCTCATAAATTTCTCTTCCTTTGTGTCTGTCTTTTTTTATAGTGGCAGTTAGGGTAAACTGAGGCACAACTGAGACCACAGGCAGGCATGGTTGAAGCAGCGGGTAAGGACTTTATTGCAGACTGGGTACCTGTTGGCCCTGTGCAAGGGGAGAAGACATGTTTTTAATAGGGGAATTTAGTTAGGGGAGTGGATATTGCCAATGAGGGGGGTACAAAATTTTGGGTCTCTGAGTAGGGGATCTGAGGCTAGGTGATAGAAGGGCAGTGTTGGGTATAGGGAGTGCTAGCAGGCACAGTATGCCTCATGGTTTTTCATGGAATTACCTCTCTGCAGGTTGAGCTGTGGGGGCAGCTACAAGCTGGTTGAGCTGCATGGGGATGCTGCTGGCTTCCTTTTGAACACCGTGCTCCCCCAGGTGTGAGTAACAGATCTGCTGGGGAGTTTTTTTTCTGTTAGTTTTGGGCCAGGGTCTAGTTTGGAAACCTGACATTCCTGTCTGTTGTGTTATAGAAAGAGAAGAGGGGTAAGAGATGAAGTTTCTCGGGGCTTCTTCATGTGTGACTGGGGACTGTGGGCATCCTAAAAAAGAAGAAATTATTGGGGAGAAGGGAAGGGCTGGCAACAGCTTTATGACATTGTGTCCTCGGCGCAGGTCAGTGTGGGGTTCTCGTTGGACAGTGGTCATAGTGGGCCATCAGGAGGAACTGTCAGGCTGTCGTGGATTGAATCTATCCTTGGAGAAAATCTCTTATACATCTTACTATGCAGGGTCCAAATAATAACAGAAGAAAGATGGGGAACAGGGGGTCAAGTATGGGGAGAAGCCAGGATATCTACCTGGTTTGGTAAAGCCTCCCCTCCATCCCATGGAGTAGTCACCCTTTGCCTGTTTTTGAACCTGGTGGCTTGGCCTAGAGGCTTTGGACTGTAATGGATGAAACCTGCCCTGTTAACATAGAAACAGTATTCCTCTTTAGGAAGATGCCGGGGCCCTCCATTTTTGTGGTGAGTAGATCCTGGGGCTCTGTGGTTCTGGAAGGCTACCCTGGCCAGAAAATTTACCTCTTTATAAGTCCTGGAAGCAATCAGAGATCTTTCCATGCCCCTCTGACATTTTTTCTGATAGCTGCTGCTGGGCTGTAGTGGAGTACTATAGATGACTATGGGGACCTTGTCCATTTAGCTTTTATGGGTTGAGGGTGTAAATTTTCAATAGGACTGACCTGCCAATGAGGTCATCTTTGTAGGGTTGGATGTTGGGAGAAGGCAAGATGAGAGATTGGCTGCCTTTTGAATCTGTTGTCTGACTAATTGGAGATTGGGAAGGTAGCCTCCTAGGGGGTCAGTTTCAAGGATAGTACAGGGGTCTGGAAAAAAAGGATCAGCCATACAGCAGTTCAAAGGGGCTGCAGCTTGTGGGTTTGCAGGGGCCTGCCCTGAATCTGAGGAGAGCAGTAGGGAAAGAGCTATTTCCCTACTTTCTGTTATTTTTTATTTTACTCTTTATATTTTAGTTTTCTCATATAAGGGAAACCATGTATATCTGATTTATTTCACTTAAGATTGTGGTCTTAAGTGCATTGGTTTTCCTCAAATTACTCATTTATTCTGCATAGCAGTCTAGAATTCCGTTGTATATAAGTACCAGATTTGCTTTATCTATTCATCTGTTGATGAACATACAGACGACTTCTGAGATTTAGCTACTGGGCTGGGGATTTAGCTCAGCGGCATAAGTGCCTGCCTTGCAAGTGCATGGTCATGAGTTTGATCCCCGGTACTGATAAAAAAAAAAAAGAGAGAGAGAGAGATTTATCTACTATGAGTTGTAATGCTATAAAACGTGAATATACATTTATCACTGCAACATGATGTCTTTAATTCTTTTGAGAAGATACTTGGAAGGGGAATAGTGGGCTGACTGGAATTAGAGGAATCTCCATACTGATTTTGCAGTGGTTGTACTAGGATTTCTTCTGCCTTGGTCCACAGCAGCCTTGTTAGCTTTCATTACTTGATACTTTATGATAGCCATTCTTTCTGGAAATTGGAATCTCAGCCATTCTTTCTGGAGATGGAATCTCAGTGTAGTTTTAATTTGCATTTCTCTAATGGTCAGAGATGTTGAATATCTTTTCATATATTTATTATTCAGGCCAGGGATTTAGCTCAGCAGCATAAGCGCCTGCCTGGCAAGTGCAGGGTTGTGAGTTCGATCCCTGATGCCACAAAAAAAAAAAAACAACAAAAAACTGTTTGTTCCTCTGAGAAGTACAAGAGGTCTATATTTTAATTGACTATTTTTTTATTGGATCTTCTATTTTGCAGGGATCTTAATTTTTTTGAGTTCCTGATATACTCTAGATGTTAGTCCTCTGAGGAGTAGCTAACAAAAATGTTTTTCCCATTCTGTAGGTCATCTCTTCACTATTGATTTCTTTTCTGTGCAAAAGTGTTTTAATGTGATGTGTATCCATTTGTTCTTTTTTTTTTTTGTTCTGGGATGGAACTTAGACCTTGTGCTTGCCAAGAAGTTGCTTATGTCACTGAGCTAAATCCTCAGACCTTGGTATTATTTCTTAAGTTCTGTTGAGAAAATCCTTCCCTATGCCTGTGGCTTCAATAGTTACTGATACCCTTCTGGATTTGAGTGGTGTCTGTGATTTTTGTCTGTTTCATTTCTTTTTGGCGGGGAGGAAGTACTGGGACTCAAACTCATGACCTCATGCTTGCCAGGCAGGCACTGTACCACTGAGCTATATCACCAGCCCCCGTTTCATTTCTTTTTTAGTGGTGGTGGCGTATACTAGGGATTGAACTCAAGACCTCGCGTTTGCCAACCAGGCATTTATGCTGCTAAGCTGCCGTTTCATTTCTAATTGTATTGATATGGGTCTTTGCTTTTGTTGGTAAGATCAACTAAGGGTTTGTCTATTTTGTTTATTCTTTTGAACCAGCTGTTTGATTTATCAGTTCTGTTGTGTTTTTAATCTCAATTTCCTTAATTTCTTTGTGATCTTTGTAATTTCCTCCCTTTACTAGTTTTGGATTTTCATTGTTCTTGATTTTCTAGGGGTTTGAGGTGCACCATTAATTTACTTATTGGGGGCTTCTTTGTTTTTCTGATGTGGGTATTCATAGCATGAAGACCACCTGGATACCAATCTCCATATAAGTATGACATTGTGTTGTGATAGCAAAACCTAACCAGTGGTTTAGGTGTGGTAGATTTCTTAAATGCCAGAGAATACGGGAAACCTGCACAAAGATTTCAGTGCTTTCACAGAGCAAGAGGCTAGACACTTGCTTTCTGATAGGTGGTCAGGCTTCCTCAGACCCTCAGGTTCTCCACCAGGTACACTGCTTCTGATGCTACCTGTGCAGATCAGAGATCCTTTCTGTTGGAACAAACTCATCACTGTTGCCCTGAAACTCCCAAATCCCTCCCCCTTAACTTTGGTTATTGGTAAATCTGCTCTCAAGTGGAAGTAATAGAAGCAGAACAAATTCAGCTCATTTCTAGTTTTTTTTTTTTTTTCACATCTTTTGCTAGGCCTCGGCTTCAGCTTGCCTGACATCATTTTTTCCCCCTGCTTTATTGATCTGTCCCCTTCTGTTCTCCTTGCACTCACTGAGCTCCTGCCAGGATGGCCTTTTCTCTCCTTGCCAAGTATGTATCCACATAACATTCTCTGTGCTTGGACCTGGTATCTTCAGCTTGTCACATGGTTGCCTGCCTTCCAGTCTTACCTGGGAAACTCTTCAAACTTTCTCTTCATTTCCAGTGTTCACTGTGCAGATTGCCCTTTGTAACAATACTTCTTGTGTAATTTTACAGTATGTTTATTTGCTTGCTTACTTAAAAGATGTTCTTACACTCTTCCAATAGCTTATAACTTTCTCAATATGGAGTACAGTGCCTCATAAAGAATCCCACAACAAATTACCAAAAATGAATGGATGAATCATAATGTTCCTAAAAGAGCTATGTACAAACTTATGTTTGGCTTAAGTAAATAACAGTTGGGATATTTCTGTTGTGAATCAAAATTTTTTTTAAAATTTTATTTAAAGAAAGACTAAACAAAACAGAAAATAGGTAGAAATAATACATGCATTCAGAGAAAAAATAAACAGTAAGAAATCACTGGTTGATGTTTACATATTGTCATTTTACAAATAGTTATTCAAGATACAAAAATGGAACATGTAAAGTGAGAATTCAAACAGCGAGACTGCAAACAGTTCTGTTCAACTGTTCAATAAAAACTTAGAAATATGGTCATACATGCAGTTATCCATGTCTTCAATTGTGTTGAGATAGAAAAAACCCAAGCAGGCTAATATCACTCTGAACAGAGAATAATACTATTGCTGGGTTTCACATTATGACACACCAGAATCAGCACTGGGTTCTTTAGTGACTCTTTTTCCTCAAAGTATCTGTTCATTTCATCATGTGTCATAAGATCAGCTCTCATAAACTGTTTATAGATTCTACACATGCATGAGTCTTAACATGTATTTCTGTTCTTTCTATATTAGAGGTAGAAACGAAACAAAGCAAGACAGAACAAAACATATTCCTATAAACACATGAAACAAAAAAGACATATAAGACCATTGTGCAAGGACTTCTACCATAGTTCCTGTGTTGTCTCTTGTTATCTTCAATAGAACTGGCTATATATAATAGTATTAATAAAAACACAACTTTGTATATAGCATAGAACTTCAAAAACTAGCAGTTATCAAACCAGAATGTATATTGTAGGGTCTTGTCTTCTTCAGTGTAGTTGCCTATAATCCCAAATTGATGCTATCAATCATATTAGTTTTTTTTTTTTATAGAATCTGAAAATAATTTTATAAGTTCATATAAATTGCACAGAATAGTGGATTACATTTTGGTGTACTGCAACTTACTTATAGAATCAAAGTATTTTTGTGTGCCAAAGACAACAATAGAGATAACTCTGAGGATTATGCTTAATATAGATAATATGGTAAGAAAATATCCATTATATATTAAATCATTTTGGCTGTATAAACTTGTTGAAATACCTTAATACCTTGTTAATTCAAATATACTCAATTTGAGAATTATAATTTAAAATATTTATATATAGTGTTTGATAGCATTACCTATAATTAATCTAATATGGATAGAAATTCTTTAGTAACTTACCTGGTTGACATTTTCTCTTACAGCTTACTGTTGTTGCTTTTCAATTTTTATTTTTGCCCTTTTGTATCAACCCTCTCTACTTTTTCATTTCCATAACCCTTAAGAAATTGTTTTTTCATTTCCTTTGTGAAACTCGACATGTAGCATATCTTAAATCTTTAATCTATTTTTGAGATAAGGTCTCACTGTGTAGTTCAGGCTGACCTTGAACTCACTGTGTGGCTCAGATTGGCCTCAAACTCACTGTGATCCTCCTGCCTCAACCTCCTGAGTGCTGAGATTACAGGCATGTGCTACCATGCCCAGCTTTATGAATTTAGTCTTGTATATCTCTGTCCAGTGATAAAGCGGCAGTGAATATGTCTACTTATTTTCATATTTTGGGTAAGAATACAACCTAGGGCACCATACCCTGAGTGAGTATTTTTGTACTTACTCCTTTTTTTCTTGTACTAACTGCATAATCTGCCAGTTCATAAATACCTTAACAAGCTTTGCCAGCAACACCAATTGACGTGGGACTATATTATTTCATACTACACAAAGTAATCAAGAAAAACTAAAATCCTAGGTCATTTTTGTTGTGTCCCCTTTCTTTCTTTTTTTTTTTTTTTTTTTTTTTTTTTTTTTTTTTTTTTTTTTTTTTTGGTCTTTTTCATTTTTACCGGTACCAGGGATCGAACTCACGACTGCCTGCTTGCAAGGCAGGTGCTTATGCCGCTGAGCTAAATCCCCAGCCCCGTCCCCTTTCTTTCTTTGGGACATTTAATGTAAAAAGAAGTTAAATGATTCAATAAGAGGGGTTTTAGGGAACCAGGTTGTGGTCGTAAATCTTCTTTTTCCCTGTTAGTGCTGGAGATTGAACTCAGGACTTTGTGCATGCTAGGCCATTGATCCATCTTGTTAATGAACTTAAGCATAGAATCTACCCATCCTCACTGAAGAAAATAGCTTTCAGTGAGTTGGTTTCTTCACAGTTCTCAGCTTAAATAATGTGAATCTTTGGAATTTTTAAACTTGGAAAACAAATACTATTTTGGAGAAAGCATGAATAAAAATTGTAAAATGTCCTTAAAATTCTTTCAGTATTTAATTAGTCTACTGAGCCCTGAACCTCATAAACTTAACTCAGGATGCAGAACCTTATGAACATTATTTCAAACAGAGATCACTAGACTTGTTAGGAGTGGTGGTGCATATGCACACCTGTAATACTAGCAGTCTGAGAAACTGAGGCACGTGAGTCATAAATTAAAGCTCAGTGCAGGCAAGTTAGTGTTTTAGCAAGACCTTGTCTCAGAATTTAGAAAGGGCTGGGACCTAGCCATGGTGACACAGACTTTAATCATAGAACTCAGGGAAGCTGAGGTAGGAGGATCATAAATTAGAATTCAGCCTTAGCTACTTAGTAACTTGGTATCTAAAAATAAAAATGAGGGCTGGAGGTTTAGCTCAGTGGCACAAATGCCTACTTGGCAAGCACAAGGTCCTAAATTCAATCCCCTGTACCAAAAATAAAGAAATAAATAAAAATTAAAATGAAAATAAAAGAGCTAGTAGCTCAATGCAAAGGGTTCACTTCCCAGTAGCTCATGCATGCACGCGCGCGCGCGCGCACACACACACACACACACACACACACACACACACACACGCGCGCGTGCGCACATATCGCACACATAGACACATGATCTTTTACACAAATGGTAATACATGATACATTGTTCAGTGCCACCTTTTTTTCATTAAGGTTTTTCTTGGAGCAGTTGTGTATTACTATATGTGAAGAGTCTCATAAATTTTTATACCTGAACCATAATTATGTAACCAAACCCCTAAGGATGGGTTTTAGATTGTTATTCTTTTAAAAAACAGTACTGTAGAAACAGACTTTCCAGTGTGTATTGCCATAGGATGAATTGTTAACGGGCAAGAGCACTTGTATTTCTGGTAGCTGATGTCCAGGTGTCCTCCACAGTTGTGCCATTGTTGTTACCAATGATATTACCAGGAGCAAGTAATGTCATCTTCCACCCTTTAGGAACTTCACCCATCTGATGAAAGTGTAGTTTTTCAGTCAGTGTACATGGCTGTCATGGTGAACAATAGTAAACATTATTTGACATTTTAGAGGCATTTTTGTTTTGCATGAACCTTTTATTTATAACTATTGCTTATATTTCTCCCTCTTTCCTTTCACTCATTCTTTTTGTCTGTCTTTTTTTCTCTTCCTTTCTTTCAATTCTTGAGATAGGGTGTCATTCTGTAGTTCAGGCTGACCTTGAACTCACTATATAGCCTCTGCTGGCCTCAAACTAGTGATGATCCTCCTGCCTCAGCCTGCTGAGTGCTGGATTACAAGCTTGTGCCACCATGCTCTGCATGGTGGTGGTTCATATTTCTATAGCATTGTTGGTATGTTTTACACTGATTTAGGAAATACTTTTGTGTACTGGTATTAACACTTGATCTGTGAAAGAATTGGAAAAATTTCCCCCATTTTATTCTTTATACTGTGTTCTAATTTCTTTTAGGAATAATCTATACTACTTTTCTATTTGAAAAATTTCCTAGCTATTCTTTCTTATTATTCTGTATGAACTTGAATTTCACCTTGGGAAGAATTGAAAACTCAGTAATCATTATTTTCGTGGTCTTTGATTTATCTCATACTACTTTAAAATTTTTTTTTTTGATTATTAGGCTTGTAGGAGACCCTGTTGGTATAATCTGGAAATCATATATTGTACAAATTACTAGTGACTGAAAGAGAGAACATTGGAACATTATTATCAGCTCCAGTCTTTTCTTACTTAGTAAACAATTGTGTGTTGTTCTTTATCCTTTTCAATAAGATACAGAAGAAAAAATGGAGAAAGATGCAAAGATTGTTCTGTTCTGATAATTCATGTATTTTCTAATAAACATCATACAGTTTCGAATAAGTTGGCATACAGTTTCCTATAAGTTTCTAAAGTATTTTGAGATCCATGCTTATTAGAACTTTCTAATACTGTATATAGCACAGAAATGTTATTTTTCAGTAAAATTTAATTATCTTAATTTCAGGGTGGCTTATGGTGTTTTGGAGGAAATGGACTTCCTTATGCTGAGAGTTTTGGAGAAGTTCCGTCAGCTACAATGGAAATGTTTGGTTTGGAAGCTATAATAAAGCATTCTGAGGTAATTTGTACATTAAACTTGTGGTTTACTTTGGATAGTTAGGTTGAAATAAATTCTATATGTTGGTTCATACAAGAAAGCTAGTACTTCTTTATTATAAAAAATTAAAGGCTTTTCACTTATTTTAAAATTTCTTCTTTCTTTCCCATTTCATTTGTTAGAAATGATAATCATCAGCACTGGGGAGGCTGAGGCAGGATGATTGTTGCAAGTTCGAGACCAGCCTGGGCTACAGAGTGAGCTCAAGGCCAGCCTGAACTGCATAGAGACCCTATCTCAAAAAAAAAAAAAAAAAAAAAAAGATAATCATGATTTAGTAAAAATTCATAAGCTTTAGTTTTGCTAATTATTTCTAAAAATCCTTATTTTTAGAATTAAAAAAAACCCATTGTTTAAATACAGCATTCACTTTTCAGCTACTTTTTCTTCTACTACTTTTCTCAGATCTATTTTTACATATACTACCAGATAGTTAATTTCCATTAAAATATCTGCCAAAAAATGTGAAAGATAGGGAAAAAGGAAGTATTAGATAATTACATACCTGTGGTGGCAAACCTGTTGCACTTGTGCTGCTGCAGGCTCTTTGTATCATTGAAAGCTCTGAAAGTTGCACCATCCCTCTATGTGCACTTGAAATACAACTATAGCATATACCAGTGATTTTTACATTTTTTGGCATTGTGGAATTTTTTCTGTTGTAATCACAAATTTTGAAGTACTTCCTACAGAGACAGGAGTGTGTTTATTTAAGTAAATTGAGACAAGAATTTTGAGGAGTCTGTTTGCCTGTCTGTTCTAGAGCAGGAGCCACCTGGTTGTCCCCAAAGCATGCTGTGTTATCTTGTATAGTGAATTGTGCAACGTAAAGCAAGCTTTCATTAATTTATTATGCTAGATACCCACACACAGTGATAGCATTGAAGCAAATGGCGGCTTGCAACTACTTCAGAGGCTGTACCAACTACACAAGGACTACCCTAAAATCCAGAGAAGTATAATGCGTGTCATTGGAAATATGGCTTTGAACGAACATCTTCATTCAGCAATAGTGCACTCAGGTAACAACCTTATTGTATGCTGAGTATTTTTTTATCCAATCCTTTGCTTTCCCACTGCTACCTTTCATTGTTACATTTTTTTTCAATAGCCTTGAGACTGCTTAGGATCCTTACAGTATATTATTTTGGTGGTGGTAAGGAATTATTTGAGATTGCAGATATCCAGACTTAAAGAAGTTAATGTGTGACACTCACTGAGAGCAGAAGAGCAAGTTTTGCCATGTTTATCATTTGATTGTTTATATAATTTTTTTTATTTAAGGAGAAAAAAAGTGTACAAGTAATACAAAATTTAAAAAATAAACAGTAAGAAATCACTAGTTAATAGATTACATGTTCTCATCTTAGAAATAGTTGTTCAAGTTACAAAATTAAAGCATATAAAGTGGACTTTCAAACAGTGAAAGTGCAAACAGTTTTGTTCAGTGATCCAAAAAAAACTCAGTAATATGGTTATCTATCCTACACACTCAAACATATATGCAGGTATAACCTTTAGAGCACCTTCTTTTCTTTTCTTTTGTACAATGACAATTATACATTGTGGGTCATATTACTCCCACAGTTCTTATTACTTTTTTTGAAGAGAGTAAAACCAAATGCGACATATCAGAACAGAGTCAGTCAAATCAAAAGGATGGACATAATAGATAATGTAAAAACAAAATACAAGGTGATCAACAATGGTTACCATACTGCCTCTTACTATTTTAAGAAGAATTGCCTAAATCATCAGTTATAATAAAATTGAACAAAACAATAAAGACTAAAACCAAAACACTGGAGACATTACAGGACTTTAAAACAAGATAATAGTCAACCAGAATGGGTGTCATAATGAATCTTATTGTCTTCACAGTTGTTGCCTATACTTTCGAAC
The DNA here is from genome assembly GCF_034190915.1 of Cavia porcellus. Taxonomy (NCBI): domain Eukaryota; kingdom Metazoa; phylum Chordata; class Mammalia; order Rodentia; family Caviidae; genus Cavia; species Cavia porcellus. Next base: position 26,966,619 of record NW_026947505.1, on the reverse strand, counting down.
TTGGTACTATCAAGGAAAGCAGAATAAGGGAAAATCAGTCAAAACAAGATGGTGAGGGCAATACAGGGTTTCAAATCAAGTTAATAAGAAATCAAAATAGGTTACTATAATGTATCTTGCTATTTTTTATTTATTTTTCCCTTAATTAAAAAGATAATAAAAAAGTAATTTTAAAAAAAGGGGGGGATTGAGATAAAAGAGGGCATAACAACAGAACAGCGCAGGTCAAAACATAACCATTTAAGCAAAATAGTGTTTCACATCAAGATATCCTGACATGGGGACTTCCGGGAGAACATGGCGGATAGACAGCAGCAGCTTCAGAGGCTCTCTGAGAAACCACACTTAAAATCCAGGAATGTTGCGGGGTGAGAAATCCTAAGCGAGCGATGATATACTTTGCTGACCCAGGAACGAACTAAACTAAGAGAAACCAACTGGAAACGCAATCCTGGTGACATAACAGGAACAAATAAGGTCTCAGTGTGGAAACTGGACCCCATGCTACTGGAAGCTGCGATTTGAATTTCCTGCAGCTGCTGCTGCGTCCCAATCAGTGCGGCAAGGAGGGAGGCACGAAAGCTCTGAGAGTGGGAAGCTGTGAGTGGAGTTGAGAGCAGGACTGGCCAGGAGCCCTGCATCAACTTTTGGTGAGTGAGCAGATCGGGGACCCTTCCATAGAGTAGGAGGCTTCAGCAAGGGACATGGTGGGACCGGGCAGACTAGCTGGAACAGGTTGTTGCAGTGACTTCAGTCACATATTCCCCTCTCAAGTGGGATTGGTGGCGAGTGCCTGGCCTGCGTGATGCCGCTGACTAAGACCCAGTAGGCTAGCCCAAACCAGATCCCAGCGCCTGGAGGTGCACCCTAGCAGTGAAGCCTTCAGTAGGTTGACCTGGAGGGGCGGGCCCAGCATAGGCTTCCCAGGTCTGTGTCTCCCTAGTACACTGCAGTGGGTGGGAACACCTAGCTGGCGCAATTCAAACAAACTGTAACCAACAAAGAAAGAAACTTGGCCTCCTATATTCGCTTGTATAAAAGGAACAAAAAAATATGGGAAGAGGGAGCAACAAGAAAGGGTCCTCGGCCCCCAATCCTGAGAAACATGCAATATCAGACACGGCACCAATAGACATAAAGCGCTATCTCCAGAGCCTCATAGACGAGTTCAGGAATGAAGTTATTAACAACCTAAAGCAAGATATAAGTATAATAGTTAGAGAAATGCTAAGTACCGCACAAGAAAAAACAGATGGTGGAATGGAAGAACAGAAAAATAGGGGAGAATTGTTTGATGGAGAAAATAAGAGAAAACATAGAGTACGTGAAGTAGGTTCAAAGAGATTACCAGGAAACTAAAAACTCTATTGAAAGCTGGCATACCAGCTTGAAAGAAACTAAGGATACAAAAAAAAAAAAAAAAACAAAGAAAAAGGGGTTGGGGACTTAGCTCAGGGGCATAAGCGCCTGCCTCGCAAGCAGGCAGTCATGAGTTCGATTTCTGGTACCGATAAAAAGGAAAAAGAGGAACTAGGGGAATTTGCAACCACCAATTCAACTCTACAGACAATACTGCAGAATATTCTAAAAAAGGAAAATACCAAGACTCCAGAAACAGTGGCAGAGAGGCCACAATGAATGGAGCAGAAAGTGAAATGAAGAAGACAAACTGACAACTAACGACAGAAAAAGAGCTCAACAGAAATGAGGCAGAGAAGGTCGGATGGTAGGAACAGCTATTTTAGAGAAAACAAGACATCATAATAGCTAGTGCTGATTTAGTATCATCTTGTTTTGAAAGTATTTAGTATCATCTTGTTTAGTATCTCACTGTTTGAAAGTCTACTTTATATGCTTCAATTTTGTAATTTGAACAGCTATTTCTAAGATGAGAATATGTAATCTATTAGTGATTTCTTACTGCTTATTTTTTAAATTTTGTATTACTTGTACCCTTTTTCTGTTTTTTTCTTTTTCTCCTTAAATAAAAAAAGATATCCTGACATAAAAGTAGTTACCATAGTGACTCTTTCCTTGAAATCTTTGACTATAACTTCGTATACTGTAGCACCAAACATATCAAGACACTGTAAAACCATTCAAGATAATTGCATTATTACAGGGTATTTAGAACCAGCTAACAGAAAATGAACAATGGTTTCTGTATAATCTCCTTGTCTATAAAAGTTTTTGCTTATACTATCACATATAATAAAATCCAATAAGATACAACCTGTTAAGACCGATGGAGACAGAAGAATACAATACATCTTTATCCTGGAAGCACCTTGTTTTTCCATCAATTTCCAGGACAGTTGTGCAGGATATATCAATCTTGGCTGGAGGTTATTATCTTTCAAAGCTTAAATTATTTCCCCCACGCTCTTCGTGATTTGATGGTTTGTGCCAAGAAGTCTGCTATAATTCTGATGGGTGTTCCCTTGTAAGTGATCTGTTTCTTGTCTCTGACGGCTTTTAATATTCAGTTCTTATATTGGATTTCTGGAATTTTGATTATTATATGCCTGGGTGTTGCTCTGTTTGGGTTGTAGGTGGCTGGGGTCTTGTATGCCTCATACATCTGAGTATCTTTACCTTTTGCTAAATTTAGGGAAATTCTCTTGGATTATTTCTGTGAATAGCTTTCGTAGTCCATTTGTTTGTGTCCCTACTTCTTCTTTTATGTTCTTAATTCTTAAGTTATAGATCCTCTTATCATCTTCTAGCCTTTGTATTGTTGCTGTGTGTTTCTTTGTTATTTTTAAGAAGTTTTTCATTTCATGCTCCCATATTACAAATCTGCCCTCCAGTTCAGATAATCTGTCCTTAGTTTCTTTCAAGCTGTTATGCCAGTTTTCAATAGACTTTTTAGTTTCCTGGTAATCTCTTTGAACCTGCTTCACGTATTCTATGCTTTCTCTATTTTCTCTATTAAACAATTCTTCCCTTTTTTTCTGTTCTTCCATTCCACCATCTGTTTTTTTCTTGGGTGGTGCTTAGCATTTCTCTAACTATTCTGCTTATGTCTAGCTTCAGGTCATTAATAACTTCATTCCTGAACTTGTCTATGAGGCTCTCAAGATAGCGCTTTATGTCTGTTGGTGCTGTGTCTGCTGTTGCTTCTTTCTCAGGATTAGGGGCCGAGGACCCTTTCTTGTTGCTGCCTCTTCCCATATTCTTTGTTCCTTATATATGCAAGCGTATATAGGAGGCCCAACTTCCTTCCCTGTCAGCCACAGTCTGATTGAATTGGGCCGGCTAGGTGTTCCCACCCACAGCAGCGCACCAGGGAGTTACAGACCAGACAGCCTATGCGGGACCCACCCCTCCAGGTCACCTTCAGGAGCTGGGACCTGGGCTGTGCTAGCCTATTGGGTCTCAGCCAGCAGTGTCACGTGGGCTAGGCACTGCTCACTAATCCCACTTGAGAGGCGGATTGGTGACTGAAGTCACTGCAGCGCCCTGTTCCCGCAAGTCTGCCCGGTCCTAGAATGTCCTCTGTTGGAGTCTCCTAAACCGTAGGGAAGAGACCCAGTTTTCCCTCACTCACCGGAGGTGGATGCATGGCTCCCTGCCCGTCCCGCTCTGAACTCCGTTCACGGATCCCGTTCAGAGCTTCCGCATGTCTCTCTCCCTGCTGCGCCGATGCAGACGCAGCCGCTGCGCGGCTGGAAACCCAAATCGCGGCTTCCAATGGCGTGGGCTCCAGCTTCCACGTGGAGGCTTTATCTATTCCTGTTATAGCACCAGGATTGCATTCCAAGTTGGTTTCTCTCAGCCCAGTTCGTTCTTGGGTCACCGGGCATATCTCCTCTTGCTTATGATTCCTTACTCAGCACCATTCCTGGATTCTAAGCTGGGTGTTTCAGAGAGCCTCCGTAGCTACTGCTATCTGTCTGCCATGTTCTCCCGGAACTTATATAATTTTTAATATGGTTTAGTGTACGCCAAAAAGAAGCCCAATGTATAGTTTATTTTCTCCTTTGCAACTAATAGACCAGGCAGATATCTAATTTCTCATACTCCAAAAATTCCTGCCTGATCCAGCCTATACCTTAATGGTTACAAAATGATTTCCCAACTCTAGCTTACTTTCTTCATTTGTTTTTCTTTTTTTTTTTACACTTTTTTCCCCCTTTTTATCGGTACCAGGAATCAAACTCACGACCACCTGCTTGCAAGGCAGGTGCTGCTTATGCCGCTGAGCTAAATCCCCAGCCCATCTTCATTTGTTTTTCAGCACTTGGCATTTTATTAGAAGCAAGAGCCTTCTTTCCCTCTATCCCTGTATTCCTTCCCCTCTTTCTTTTTCTTCTTCTTCCGTCTGTCAGCTTGCACACATGATTTTCTGTTCATAGTGATTCCTAACTTATTGCTGGATTTAATAACTTGCCAGATTGTCTCACTTGACACTAGTAGTGGTAGTCTTAACCAGCTGGTCCCTGTGTCCTTGTGGTATGCCCAGGATCAGTCTTTGCCAGGGCGTTTCTTACTTTCTGGCCTAATACGGTGTTTTAGGCTCATTTCTCTGAGGAACTGTATTTCCTTTTAGTGAAGTATGATTATTGGAGCCCAACAGCTAAGTGCTAAGAGTCCTTATGGCTCCTGAGGTGTCTTTGTTTATTGGCTCTTTCAATAGAGCAAGATAAGATAGACACACAGATGCAAATAAGTATACACATACCTGGAGATATTAATTCCTATAAATACAGTAGAAATTGAATACTCTGATATCTTTAGACTACAAACTATGAATCCTTGAGTATGTTTAGACCAACACAAGATTTAATTTTGATAAAATGTAGGTCAGAGTTTAGTGCCTTTTTATCTAAAGGACTAATAGCATACATGTTGTTTTTTGTTTTGTTTTTGGTACTGGGGATCGAACTCAGGACTACATGCTTGCAAGGCAAGCGCTTATGCCACTGAGCTAAATCCCCAGCCCATGTGTTAAGTTTTGAGAACTAAATATGGCGTCTGTTGCATATTTCTTTAATGTTTTGAGTTTTTATAACTTTTTAAAAATATAAAAGTTACTCTTTATTATTTCTTCTACGTATTGTGACTGTAATTTGTTCTTTTCATAGCTTGAGGTTAGATCACTGGTTTAACCTTTCTTCTTTTTTCAATTGTCTCTTGCCATGCATCAAACCACCAGAACTCTGGGGTTCGACTAGTGGGCATTTATTTTTGTCAGGAATCTCAAATTTGAGTCAGATTCTGTAGGCAGGGCATACATCTGCCTCATGCATGATAGCAAGAGTAACAGCTGTGTGGTAGGGACCACACATGAATGAGAGCTTGCTCACATGGCTTTCAGGTTGCTATTGGCTATCATCTGGGCAGGCTGAAAGCTGCCTTGAAACATGATGGGTTCCAAGGGTAAGTGTTTCAAAGGAAAAAGCCAGATACATGTTCTTTTATATAACTTATCCTTGGGAGGAATTTCTACCTTAATGTATTGATTACAAAGTAGTTTCTAAGACTAACCCATATTCAAGGAAGAGATTTAAATTCATCATTTCATGATGAGAATAGTTTCAAAAATTTGAAGATGTGTTTTAAAATCAATATAGTTATTTTCTTACACTGGCATTTAAGCTATAAATTTCTTTCACTTTGCTCCAGATATACCACTCAAATTTTAGATATATTTTCATACATCTAGAGCCATTTGAAATGTTTTCTAATTTACCTTGTGATTGCTCTTCCCTCATATATATATGTATTGTTCGTTTTCCCCTGTAATTGTAATATTTTTTAATTGACCAAATTGGGTATGTTTATGGTATACATTGTTTTGAAATATGTATTCATCATGCAATGGATAAATTGAGGTAATATATACATTACCTCACTTTTTTGGTGATAAGAACACTTAAAACCTGTTCTCTTGGGAATTTTTACACATACATTACTACCAACTGTAGGTTGTATGATGGAGATCTTGAATGTATTCCTCCTGTCTGTCTGAAGTTTGTATCCTTTGACCAGCAAGTACACATGTACACATACATGCACATGGATGCATGCACTCACTCTCCCTTCCCTTTTTGGCTCTCTCTGGAAATACTCCTTTCCTGTAAGTCTGCGTTGTGTGTAGTGTTTTAAAAGCCACACTGGCTTTTTCTTATGCTTGCCGTTTGTAACATATGCTGTAGAGTTTCATCTTTTCCCCTTCTGTTTTTTCCAAGACGGAGTCTCATGTGTAGTCCAGGTTGGCCTTGAACTTGTGATTCTCCTGCCTCAGCCCCCTCAGTGTTGGAATTACAGGTGTCAGCCACCGTGTCCAGCTTCTTTCCCTCTTTCTTTACTTTCACTTTTTGTGACTTTAAATAAGAGGGAAGCCAAAAGGGAAGTAAAAAGGGTCAAGATGTGATAGGTATGTATATGTACCAATTCCCCGTAATGAATTTATTTTGTATATATCAGAAATATATACTAATATAAAAGGGAAAAATTAATTAAAAAGTGGATCTTTTATAAACAGTGTATTGAATATTATTGCATATTTCTTTTAGATTGGATATATAATTGGATATTTCTTTTAGATTCAGTTTTATAGTCTCTTCCTATTAGTCAGTGTTTGTCTCTTTACCCCTAATGTAATTCTTTGTTATTGTTGTTTTTGTTTTTGTTTTGTGGTGCTGGGGATCAAACTCAGGGCATTGTGGATGCAAGGCAGGAACTCTATCACTGAGCCACATTTCCAGCCCTCTAGTGTAATTATTGATATTGACTGTCACCTTGCTCTTAGCTTTGTGTTACCTCTGTATTTTGGTCTTTTCTCTTTCTTGCCTTTTTTTTTTTTTTTTTTTTTGTCTTTTTTTGACACAGGCTTTCTATGCAGTTCAGGCTGGCCTTGGTCACTTTGTAGCCCAGGCTGGTCTCGAACTCTCAATGTTCATCCTGATTACAAGCGTGAATCACCATGCCCTGCCTTTCTTGACTATTTTATTGACTATATTTTACATTTTGTTCTTTTTCTTCTTTTGTATTTTTATACGGTTTGTGTGTATATATTTTAAAACCATTATATCTTTAACTACATCCTTGAATTAATCTCATGCCATTTCATATAATATGAGACTCTTACAACACTGCAGTTCATATCCCTGACAAAATGTGTTCTAGGGTTATGATGCATTCTCACTATTTTTTTTTAATCTCTTTTTTTTGGGTCTTTTTCCTTTTTTATTGGTGCCGGGGATCGAACCCACGACTGCCTGCTTGCAAGGCAGGCGCTTATGCTACTGAGCTAAATCCCCAGCCCCTCATTCTCACTATTTTTGTTTGAATATTTGTCTTACTCCATTTTATTCTGTTTTAGCTAAATACCTCAGACTAGATAACTTATAAAGGACAGAAATTTTATTTCTCACTCTCTTGGAGGCTGGGAAGTCCAGAGTAAGATGTCTGGTTAGGCTTTCTTGATGTGTTATCACGTGATCAAAGCCTGAAGGAGAAGCCAGCCATCTAGTCTACTGCTGCACGAAGACCTTTTCAGGAAGACCTTAATTCCACATGTGAGGGAGGAGCCTTTATGCCCTATTTATCTCTTAAAGGCTTCACCTCTTAACACTGTCATGCTGACAACACCCAAATTTCAGAGGACAGACATTCAAATTATGGAAAATTTTTGTTGCTGTTGTTTGGTTTTGTTTTTTTGAGAATGGGGTCTTCCATGTAGTTTAGGCTGGCCTTGAACTCACTATGTGGCTTAGGCTGGCCTGGAACTGACACTGATCCTGCTGCCTCAGCCTCCCACGTGCTAGAATTACAGATGTGTACCACCACACCCGGCAAATCATAGCAAATGTTAGGCCTTGTGTCTAGGTGTGTCCCCAAAGCCTCATGTGGTCATAAATGGGACTTTTTAGAGGTAGCTGGATGTGATGCTGGGATTAAGAGTGTGTGATTACTAACTTAGTCCACGGATTGGTTTGGCATAGTTCTGGATGTGGGTAATCAGAATGCCCACCTGGGTGTTGGTGGCACCACCCAAAGAGCCTGGAAGGGATAAAAGAAAGAGGTAGCTACTGCTGCTGCTTGTGCTCGGCTGCTTCTTGCCCACCATGACCTGTTCCTCTTCTGTGATGCCCCTCTGCCATCCCACCCTTCTTGGTGCCAGTGGACTGAAACCTCTATAAACTGTGAGCCAAAATTAACTGTTCCTCCTTTACTTTGGGTATCCAGTGTTTTGTCTCTACAGTGTGAAAAGTAACCAAGATAGCAATGGTAAAGTGATACTTAAAGGATTTAGAAAGAAAAATCCTTTTATTTACTTAATTTTTATTTTCAGTGCTCTTCCTTTTCTGTGTATTTAAATTTACATCTGATGTAATTTCCTGTAACCCTTATATTACAGGTCTACTGGCTCTAAATTCTCTCAACTTTCATTTTTTGAAAATATACTTGTTTTGATTTTATTTAGTAAAAAATCAAAAGGTACAAAAACTTTTTTGTGGATGTTATTTTTTTCTGTCAGAACTTTTAAAGTGTCATCTTGTCCTCTCCTGGCATCCATTGTCCTATGAAAACATTCTTTTCTTCCCACTTTTGTTCTTATGTGTAACTTTTTTTTTCTTTTAAGATTACATATGATTTTCAGTGTAGACTTAAAGTGCCTCACTGCGAGTTTTATATTTAGCCTGCTTGGAGTCCACTGAAATAAATCAATCTGTGTGTTGACATTTTTCACCAAATTTGGAAACTTTCCAGCCAGTATATCTCCAAGTATTTTTCTTTTTCTCTCTTCCATTCTTTTGGAAATTCAGAAATATGTATTAGACTCTTGATTCTGTCCTGGAGGTTATCGATACTCTTAATTTTGTTTGTTTTTTTGTTGTACTTTGGATGATTTCTGTTGACCTATCTTCAGGTTCATTGATGGCATGGAGATGAAAGAATTTTAAGCAGGATAGCTACTGGAGCAAAATTAGTTTTGATCAAATTGTATTACAGAAAAAGCTCACCATTCTCCAAGTGGAACTTGCTCTGTTCCATGTTTTCAGTTCTTCTGGTTGACAGCCCATTAGCCATCTTGGCCGCAGTTCTGTGACCTTTGTTGGTCCTAAGTTATCTGATACTCCACTCCCATGCCAGACCTTCAACTGAGTCACTGCCTGAAGCTGCTTCACCTGAAGAACCACTGATTCAACTGGCTCCGCACAATCCTCCTCGCATCTGCTCCCGCTGTGTCTAGTCTTTTTCTCTACCAGAATCTTGTCTTCTGATTCTGCTTCTCTCACAGTCCATCAGTTTTACTGATTTGTTGTGACCTCTCCTCTGCTTGTCTTCCTGGTTCATCATTTCAGTAAACCATTCTTCCTAGTATCTACAACTTCCATTTCCTGATACTCTTTTCATACTCCCTTGCTCAAGAGCCCAGTCATATATGAAGCCTGTTACTTGCTGCTACTGCGGCTAAGCCCAGAATCATTGCAGACTGATTGTTGCAGTGCTTACAAGAGCAACAAATTAAAGCATTGTCATTTTTGTCAGAGAACCCTATTTCTCTAGCAGTATGTCCTTGTGTGTTTAGCAATGAGTATTACCTTCTTCATAGTCTTCCTTCTCATGAGATGACCTTTTCTCCTACTTCACTGAAATAATTTCAGTTTCTCCCTACTAAGCTTCACCCCAATTTCTTTTCTTGATAATAGGGAAAGGGGCATCTCTTACAAGGCCTCCAATTATGCATGGCTCTCATCTCCTTTCACTGTCTCTGGATAGTCTGCAAAATTAGCTGTTCCCTTTCAGCTGGGCCCTTCGGGTTAACACAAATTAGGGGAAGATAAAAATAGAAAAAACAAACTAAAATTTGTAACCCCATTTCTCCACTGATTTCTGCTCCCCAGGCTCCTTTCAGCAGTCCTGGAGATTGAATCCAAACCTTTGCGTTGAGGTATATCTGCAGACTTTTTTTTTTTTTTTGAGATAGATAGGGTTTTATTAAGTAATTAAGTTGTCCAGGCAGGACTTGCAGTTCTCCTTCCTCAGCCTTCTGGCCTTCCAGGTATCACCACACCCAGCTCTCCTCTGTGTAGCTAAACTTTTCAGATAATTACTTGTATTTTCTTTTTGGTGAGCTCTCATTACTCCCAACACTCCAATTTGAATTCTGTGGTACCCTGTTTTGTTTCATTCCCTTAGGCATTCTTTGTCTTTACTCGTTTTTTATATATTTTATATCAGTCTAAATAGTATCAGACTTGCAAAATTTTGCATTTAGATTTACAAAAGTTAAAGATACTGCTAACACCTACTATTGATGAAGATGTGTAAAAACTCAAGGTTGGGATTTAGCTCAATGGCATAAGCATTTGCCTAGCAAGTGCAAGATCATGAGTTTGATCCCTGGTACAAAAAAACAAAAACAAAACTGCACTTAAATGGGGAATAGAAATTTGAGACCAAGTCTGATCTCAAGGCTCATTTTCAGCTTCATTTTAAGCTATATAAATAATGTATAAATAGGGTCTCACTATAACTACCTCAGAAAACAGATCCAGCAAAAAAATCAAACCTACCTTTTTTTTTTTTTCATTCTTTATCAGTACCAGGGATTGAACTCACGACTGCCTGCTTGCAAGGCAGGTACTTATGCCGCTGAGCTAAATCCCCAGCCCTAAACCTACCTTTTTTACAGAACTCTCTTATATCCCACTTTCCTTCTAAGAGGTAACAACTGTTTGAGTTTGATGTACTGTACCTTTTTATATCTTTGTGTGGTTTTGTGTGTATGTGTGCATGCATGCACTTGCATACATATTTACATATATGGAGTTTTATTTTATTTTTCTAGACCAAGGTCTTGCTATCTAGTTCAGGCTGGGCTTGAATTCACTGTGTACTCGGGCCTCAAACTCATGGCCATCCTCTTGCCTCAGCTTCCCATGTATTGGGATTACAGGCATGTGCCATCATGCCAGAGAGCATATGTGATGTTTTAAAAAATAAACCATAAATTAAGACATAGTATATATATATATATATATATATATATAGTATTATCCATGCATTTTCTGTTGGCCTTGTTGTTTTGGGGCTGAGTAACTCAGGCTGTCCTTGAACTCACTTTGTAGGCCAAGTTGGCTTTGAACTCACTGTCCTCTTACTTCAGCCTCTACCTAAGATTACAGGTGTGTTTTAACCCATGGGGTTTTATAATTCTTGCAAAAAGTAAAACATCACAGTTCTTCCCTTTTGTGATCTCACCTCCAATAATTGCAGTTTGTATTAGATTTTCTGAATAGATAAGATGGTTCTTGTACCCCTCTTTCTTTCTGTGAGATCCCTCAAGGAATCTGTAATTGGGGATCCATGATGGTATACTGTGGGACTGAGGCTCCCGGGGCAAAATGGAGCTAGCATTTCAGGCTCCCCCACCCAAGACAAACACTTGAGGTTTGCCTTTCTCCAACAGATTGTTCCCATTTGAATCCTCTCTACAGTGTGAGACAGATTTGTGTTAGTATTTAGATCTTTTCTTTTCACTAGGCTGGGTGTCAATAATGGCAGAAGCATTGAAGTCTCAGCACATTATGGAGGCTTCACACGCTGCCAGAACTCTAGCTAACCTAGACCGAGAAACTGTGCAAGAGAAATATCAGGATGGTGTGTATGTACTCCATCCCCAGCATCGAACAAGGTGAGCAAACAATACTGGTGGTGTTCTTTTTTGGCACATAAAGCCAGAAGGCTTAAAGTTTTAATACTTCTGCATACTTAGGTAAGTTCAATACCTTATTCATACTGAATACCTTATTAATACTGAAACAATTTATTCATAATAACCTCACAAGAACTGAAGGGTGTCCTGAAGGCACAAGAAGAAAATCATCAGGGATCTCGGTAGACAGCTACACTTCAGTGAGGTTGCATTCACCTGTTAGGCTCTGTAGCACTTACACTTTGTAATGTGTCTTCGTTTCGAAGCATTTTCACCTAGATCTGCGTTAGGAACTGATTTGGATTGCAGAGGTCACTCTGAATTGGAAGAAGATGAGACTTCATTGATGTAAGCAGCCAGATGAACCTCAGTGTGGGCTTGGAGCTCCAGGCTGGAGCAAGTTTATGCTGAGAGTCAACACATGAGTAGGAAGGAATAAAATAAAATAGACTCTTGTTCTTTTAAGGTTATTGCTGGTTATTATTTCCAGTGGTGTGAGGCAGTAAGTATAGGAAGGGTGGCAATAAAAAAGTACATAGTTCTTGTATGCTCATTTCATGCTTTAAGAATAATTTTAAGAAATACCCAGAAAACCCTTTAAATTTGAAAGAGATTGCCGGTTCAATTCCAGTTTGTAAATAAAATGTATGCTGTGTATGTGTTGCATGATTGCATGTATACTATAGTTTGTAACTAATGCACTGCCTTTAATTTTTAATATCACCAAAGAAGGAATATATTAGCCTGACGTCTCACTTACTCTATTTCTGATATAGTTTTCTTTAATAAAATTTTGAAATTTCGTATGTACTAGCTTTGAAACTGTATCAACATATTACCAATTTTCGTTGCTTTGATTTTTAGAATATTCTTACAAACTTGTTCAGAGGGTAATCTGATGATAGCGCCTGTCACTTGATGAGCCACTGAGCTCACTGTAGTCCTTTGTGGCTGATATGCTAAGCACAGCTCCCTTTTTATGGGGAGAGCAGTGAGTGTGCTCTGTGTATTTCTTTGGCCAAAGTCCTTCAGGAATATTTCAGCAACACTGTGCTTTCAAACTTGCCATAATCCTTGTTTTATGTCACATAATAAGCCTGCCAAAGCATCACCCATAGAATGATACATAAAATATTAACATAGCAATAATGCATTTATTCTGCTTCTTTTTAAAACTCTCTCTCCTCTTAGTCAACCCATTAAAGCCGATGTCCTTTTTATTCATGGCCTTATGGGAGCAGCATTCAAAACATGGCGCCAGCAGGACAGTGAGCAGGTTATGATTGCAAAGGCTTGGGAGGATGAAGACAGGTACACTACATGCTGGCCCAAGGTAAGAAGCAGCGGCTCTGGCTGGCTGCTCAAGCACCCACACTGAAGTGCCACTGTTACTGCAGTCTCCCTATGACTTGCACCTTTTCTCTTCCTGTGGTTTGGAGAGGAGACTCCTGTAGTACCTTACATTAACAGCTGGGTTTGTGATCTTGTTACATAGTTTCTATAGGGTATAGCCTCTAAAAGTATATTCTGCAAGTAAAACAGAAGGGATAAGCACATAACTCACTTACATTGAAGCATAATATAAATAATTATGTAATCAATTTTATAATCTTTATAATATAAAGCTAGAAAGATTTTGAAGAAGTAATTCTACTTTTCATTTGTTTTATATTATTTTTTCCGAAGGGCGTCAACTCTAGATTAAATTCACTTAATGGAACTTAACTAAAGCTCATTTTGAATTGATGCTGTATATAGGTGGGAATAGTTTCCAGGGCTTTCCTTGACTACCTTTTGCTCACCTTCACAAAGGCAGAGAACTAGTATGAAGATGACCATAAAATCAGGGGTCCCAAAGATGACCTGTAACTGTCACTATTATCCTTGAATTCTCAGTACCAAAGTTCTCTGTTGGATTACAGTCTGTGATTGTAGCTTTTGACTAAATGCTTTTAAAAGCCTGTTGGATCTAGACTCCAAAAACAAGTTTTGCTTTGGGCTATTGCAGGTTAATATTGAGAATATACTGGCAATGCATTCATATTGTTTTATCCAGAGATACAAAAACATAGAATCCTTGTTTTTATAGTCACCTTCAAACTTTTCAATGTCATCTTTAGTTAGTTGTTCATTGCATGAGGCCTTTAGATACAAATTCAACTAATAAGTAAGTTGAGGAGGTGGAAATTCATGCATGTTCTTATATAACTTTCATTTTGCTTAGACATGGTTAGCAAGAGACTGTCCTGCTCTTCGAATTATATCTGTGGAGTATGATACCAGCCTCAGTGATTGGAGAGCAAGGTGCCCAATGGAAAGGTAACTTTAGAGGAGATATTCACTGAGTATGAAGAAGATCCTCTGAGATGGGAATTGATTTTTATCTTTTAATACTATAGGCAGAATTGTTTTTAGTCCTGGGGATGACTCTCAGGGCCATGTACATGCCAAGCAAGTGCTCTACTCCCAGCCAGGGTTTTCTTATAAAAATAATGAAGAAATCTTAGATAATTGTCAGTATTGAGCTCCTAACCTAGTTCCTTTGTAACTCAATAATGAAAGATCATGGATTCGGTAACAGTATATAATTTCTACCAGGAGCAAAAGTGATGTATTTTGCTTTTGTGTTCACAACCATGCTGGCAAAAGGAGGCAAAGAGGAAAGATGCTGAGTAAACTCAGCTGTTATGTCTCTCTTATAGCCCATATCCTGGCTGAGTAAATAGGAAACAGCCGTGGTTTTCTGGGAATGGGACCTTGATTGTAGCCCAGTCCTGCCTTTGACTCCACTCTTACACAAATTATTACTGTGTGGGAACCTTCATGTATAGATTGAGGGAAAAAGTCTACCCAGTGTTATTAAAATACTGCCATCTGCATGGAGCCTGCAGAAGTGCCTGAGAAGATGCTTGGCAAGCAGCAGGATCCAGTCTCCCTCCCATTTCTCTTGGGAACTCTGTCAGCCTGGATAGTTTTGAAATTTTCCTTTAGTTTTAAAATTACTATTTTGAAGTCACTGATTTGAATGACTTCTTAGTATATTTCTAAATAATAAACCAAAATAATGAAAGCTTAAAATTTGTAGCATGAATGCAAGTGAACCAAAATGCACAAAAGACAATAGTCTCTAGAGACACTTCTATAGTTAGACAGTGGAATTGGAACTCACACACACCCTGAGTGCTAGGGGAAGCTGAGCTAAGACCTATAAAAATTGTCAGACACTTAAATCATAATCTTCAGGTAAAAAAAAAAGAAAAAAAAATTGTCAGACACATTAGATGCTAAAACAATACTCTTTAGTATATGAATGGGTTGTTCTGTACTTAGGTGGCTCTAGTTATGCGAGTGCTGATATGTTGCAGAAAGAGAATGAGCATCTTCAGAAACTGAGCAAGTAAGGGTATCCTTCAGTCCAAAATATAGTATATAGCATTCTGACTTATAAAGTTAGTAGCAGATAGATTTGGGAGATCATGCCTCCTGTCATGCCTCCTGTTTTCGTTTTGTTCAGAAAGTCCATTGCATTCAGAAGCAACGAACTTCTTAGGAAGCTCAAAGCTGCTGGTGTTGGGGATAGGCCAGTAATTTGGATATCACATAGCATGGGAGGTAAGGATGGTTTGATCTTTGCAGAATGACCATTGTGAAGTTGTCAAGTCAGTGGGGTTTATGTGAAATTCTTTGTTTTCTCTATTTTACCTACTTGCAGCAGCCCATCACCCCTATTTTAACATTGCTACTCTTCTTCCCTGCTTTTTGCTTTTCTAGAAGTGGGACAGCTAGTACAAACCATGCAAGAGGGCAGGGCTTGACAACTTGATGCTTTTGTGTTCTGGTAATTAGCCTCACACTGAAGGATTTTTACAAGTTGGACTTGGATAAGCCAGCATTCCTGGGTAGCCCGGGGCTTTCATCCTTCCTTTTCTCCTTCACCATTGCAGACTTTCTTTGGTGTCCATGCTGCTCTCCTGCCCAGTCTCCCCCAACCCAGCTGTTTTTCCCATCTACCTTGAAGATGCCCATTCTACGGCCCCCAGCCTACTTTATGTGGTAAAATGCTCAGATAAAGGATGACCGAGCCCAGGGCACCTTTTTGCTAAAAGAAAAGTGGCTGTAGCCCTTTACAACCTCAAAGATCTGTGGTCGCCATCTTTGTACTCTTTGGACATACTACCTGGGTAGGATGATCGAAGAAAAGATGCCTTCCTAGGTGCCTTTTCCACAGCAGCTGGGTGTCCTTGGTGGAACTATAACTGCATCTTAATGTTCTCCTGGGTGCAGGCCAGGTGGCAGGGTGGAGAGCTGCAGTACCTCAGTGATGGGACACCCAGCTCAGATGACCTGCAGACTAAGTTTCTAGTCTTACCTTGTTAGTAGGCTTTTACTGTGAATTCTAGAGGATCAGAAACATCTTGGACTTGGTTTTTGTAGTACAAAAAATTATTGTTTAACTGGTTTTAAAATAATGTATCTATTTCTTATTTTGCCTTTTTACAAAGAAAAATAGTGGTGAAGAAGATGGCTTATCCACCATTGTTCTTTCTTCTCTGTGGCTAGGTCTTCTTGTCAAAAAGATGCTGTTGGAAGCCTCCAAGAAGCCAGAAATGAGTACTGTTATAAAGAATACCAGAGGAATAATTTTTTACAGTGTCCCTCATCATGGATCACGTTTAGCTGAATACTCTGTCAATATTCGTTATCTTCTCTTTCCCTCTTTGGAAGTAAAAGAACTTAGTAAAGGTAATTTTGTCACACAAGAAATTGGGCTATATTAATATTAATTATATAGGAAGAGAAAACTAGTTTCTTCCTTGAGTTTATCTCATTTTGTTACTCATATGACTATTTAGCCTATTCATGGAAAATTTCTGGTTTGGACTTTTCTCTTTGATACTTTCTTTTTTTGTTCTTAAGCCACTATTTCCTCAAGTATAACCACAAGGTAGTATTGTCTTAAGCACTTAGAAAAGCTGTACATAATGTTTTGCTTTAAGTATTATTCCAAATTATTAGTAAATTATTTTTCCTAAATTTGGAAAATCATCAACTATTAAACACAAACTTTTAAGATTTTTAGCATATTATTATAAAGTACTACAAAATAGATGAAATGTTTGATCAGTAAGCATTTTTTCCCTGAAACAGCTACTAATTAGAATTTAGACTCCTTGGATTGAGCCTAATACACCAGTTGTCTCTTAGCTCATATTTTCTTTTTGTTCTGCTTTGTGGAGTTTGTCTTTCTCAAAATTGTTGAATTCAACTGAAATATTTGTTTGTCTTTATGGGATACATTATTATAATTTGGTATATAAATGCAGGGTATAATAAAGTAATAAGCATTTCCATCTCTTCAGTCATTAATATGCATTGAGAATTTTATGCTTTTCTAGTCCTTTTAAAATAAAGATTATTTTTTATTAGTAGTTATTATAGAAAAACCAGAACTAATTCCTTGTCACTGGTGCCTGTGCCACTTACTTAGGTTCTTTCCATTTCTCCCAATGCTGCATCCTTCCCAGTTTCTAATTGTATTCTGTTCTTCTGAGATTGACTTGCTCTTACAAATGAGTAAGAATATATGGCATTTCTCTCTCTGAATATGGCTTATTTCACTTAATGACCTCCAGCTTTATATTGGCTCCAAATGACAGAATTTCATTCTTTTCCTATGGCTCAGAAATATTTGTGTGTATATACCGCACTGTCTTTATCTGTTTGTCTAACTGATGAATCTAGTTGATTCCGTATTTTAGCTTTTATTAATATTGCTGCAATAAAGATGAGGGTGCAAGTATGTTTTTAGTATATTATGGAATTGCTGGATTATATGGTACCTTTTTTAGTTTTCTGAAGAATTTTCCTACTGTTTCTATAATGGCTATACTAATTTACATCTATTGAAGTGTATAAAACTTCGTTTTTCCTGCATCCTCACTGGCACTTGTTTTTTGCCTTTTTGATGATTACTATGCCAACTGTAGTAAGGTGGTATTTCATCATGGTTTTGATGTGCATTTCCCTTATGGTTAGTGAGAATGAACATCTTTTCTATACTTGTTGGCTGGCCATTAGTGTTTTCTTTTGAGAAGTGTCTGTTCTGTAGCCTAATTTAAAATTGGATTATTTGGTGTTACAGTGTTCAGTTTCCTAAGTTCTTTATGTATTCTACATACTAACCACTAGACAGATGAATATTTGTAAATTATTTTCTCCCATTTTGTAGATTATCTCTTAATTCTTTTGCTTTGTAGAAGTTTCTTAATATAAGATAATAGAATTCTACTTGACTATATTTATGTTGTTTTTAGGGTCCTACCTAAAGAAACATAGTCTATATTGATGTCTTGAAGTGTTTCACTGTGTTTTCTAATTGTAATTTTATTTTTTTTAGTTTTTTACATTTGATCATTTGAGTTGCTTTGTGTACAGTTAGAGAAGGGACTTAGTTTCATTCCGTGGTTCTCCTCTCCTTTTTTACACATACACACACGCACGTGCACTTTGCAAACACTAGTTAATGAAGACTGCTTTTTCTGCAGAGTATGTTCTTGGCATTTTGTTAAAAATAAGTTGACTAATAATTCATGTGAGTATGGTTAATTTCTAGCTTCCCTACTCTGTTGCATTGTTCTATGTCTTTTAATTGATAGCATCATGATATTTTGACTACTGTAACTTTGTAGTATATTTTAATGTCATATACTATGAGGCCTTCTGCATTTTTTGCTCTCAGGATTGCTTTAACTATTCTAAGTCTTCAGTCATGGCATATAAATTTTAGGGCTCTTTTTTGTACTTCTGTGAAGAAAGTCATTGGTATTTTGATGAGAATTGCACTGATCCTGTAGATCACTTTGTTAGGTTGTGTGGTACTTTTAATACTAATTCTTCTGATCCATGAACATGAAGTATCTTTCCATTTTCTTGCATTCTCAATAATTTCTTTCATCAATTCTTTATACTTTTCATTGTAGAAATTTTCACTTTCTTGGCTAAGTTTATTTTTGAATTTTTGTAACTATTATGAACGAAGTCATCTTTTTTCATCAAGTTCATTATTAGTATATAAAAGCATAATCCTTTCTTTTTTTTTTTTCCTTTTTATTGGTACCGGGGATCGAACTCACGACTGCCTGCTTGCAAAGCAGGTGCTTATGCCGCTGAGCTAAATCCCCAGGCCCGAGCATAATCCTTTTTATGTTGATTTTTGTCCTACAAATTTAGTAAATGTTTGTGTATTCCAACAGGAATTATGTTGCTTTTGACCAACCATTTGGTTTTCTGTTTATAAAATCATGTCATCTGCAAACATGAATAATTTAACTTCTTTTCAATTTTGGATATCCTGTGTTCCTTTCTCTTGCCTAAATGTCACTGTTAGGACTTCCTATGCTGTATGAAATAACAGCAGTGAAAGTCTCAATCTTAGAGGAACACTTTTAGCTTTTCTTTATCCAATGTGATATTGGCTGTGGTTTTTCATGTATAGCCTTAAGTATGCATAATTTGGTTAGTTTTTATATTGAGTCTTATAGAATGCTTTCTGTACATCTATTAAAATATATTTTTGTTCTTAATTCTGTTGATGTGGTCACATTTATTGATTCATGTTTGTTGAAACATTCTTGCATCACTGGGATAAATCCCACTTGATTGTGGTATATGTATGATCTTTTTGACATGCTATTGAATTTGCTAGTATTTTGAGAATTTTTGCATCCGTATTCGTCAGGAATATGATCTGTGGTTTGTTGTTGTAATTTTGGTGTTAGTATCAGGATAATGCTGACCTTGTAAAAACATTTGGCAGAGTTTCTTTCAGTGTTTTGTTAGAATTATATCTTTAAATGTTGCATACAATTCAGCAATAACACCATCAGGTCTTATACTTTTTTTAGGTAGGAGATTTTTTTTACTGCTTCATTTTTATTTTTATTATTGATCTGTTTAAATTTTCAGTTTCTTCTCAATTCAGTTTTGGTAGATTGTGTGTATTCAGGAGTTTATTTCTTCTAGGCTTTTTATATTTTTAACATTTCTTATCTTGTAAAATTCTTTGGTATCAATTTTAATGTCTTTTTCATCTCTAATTTTATTTGGGTCTTTTCATCTTCATTAATCTAGCTAAACCAAGAAATGCTATTTATCCATTCTTTGTATCATTTCCTTATTGTCTTTGACTTACTGTCTGCTCTTGATTATTTCTTTCACTGATTCGGGGTTTGGTTTGTATTTGCTCTTGAGTTCTTAAAAGTACACTGTTGTTTACTTCAGCTCTTCTGTATTTTGGTATATGCCTCTATTGTTAAAGACTTCCTGCTCCCTACTTACTTAGCTGGATCTTGTAAATTTTGTATGTTGTGATACTATCATCTTCATTTTCTTCTGGGATTTTAAAGTTTCCTTGTAAATATTTTCAGTTATGTGTTGATCACATAGGGGCATGTTACTAAATCTCCATGGGCTGGCTCTCACGGAGCAAGCACAGGTAGGACTTGGTCTGTGGCAGTGACAGCAGCTGATCCTGAAGCTTCTAGACGTGGAAGGAGCCGTCTTCTGGCCAGTGAGATGTGCCCCAGCCCAGCTCCCTGCAGTTAGGACTACTGGCCTGCTGCTACAAGCAGGGCTGGGGAACTGGCCCATTTCCCTTCTCCCAGCAGTGTAAGCATCCCTTCAGCCAGGGAGCCAATTGAAGTTGCAGTTTGCTTTTTGTTCTTTTCTTTAGATTGCCTTTTTTGTCTCTCCATGCAGCCTTGTTGATTTCAGAGGTTTCCTCAAACATTTCCTTGAAATACAAATTTTCCTTTGTTGCCCTGGTTCTTCTCTGTGGCAGAATTACATGCAGGTCACCTCTTTTCAGCAGTCTTGACTCTTCATTTGTCTTCTCTGAAGGCTCTTTATTCATAGTACCCTCTTCTAGCTTGTTGCTTCCATTTCTTTTCAGATTTTTTTTTTTTTTTTGTACCAGGGATTGACTCAGATCATTCTTAAGATGCTAATTAGAAGATTTTTAAAAGTTTCTTTGAGCCAAGTGTCACCTCAGGAGGTGAAGTCAGGAGGATAGCAAGTGTGAGGCCTCCGTGGGCAACTCAGGCAGACCCTGTTTCAAAACAAAATTAAAAGGGCTAGGGGTGGACCTTAGCAATAGAATGCTTATCTAGTGTGTGTGAGAGACCCTGGTTCAATTTCAAAAACCACAAATAATAATAATAATGATAAAAGTTCCTTTGTTTCCTTCTTTGGCTTTGTTTCTTCTGTGGTTGGGTTGACTTTTCTGCCAGGCTCATCTAGTAATCTTTAAGGTTGTAGGCTTCCTCTGATGCCTGGTGCTGTTTTTCTTGGCTACCGTTTCATATTTGAGGGCAAGAGGCTAGAAAAGGCAGGAAAGTTCATGGGAGACTGAGGGCCTTCTGTAGTCTCATACACTGAATATCCTAGACTCTGCTTCCGGTTAGCCAGTAAGTGTGGTGAAACCGTTTTTCCCCGCTATCTGTGTCCTCTCAATTTTGGGGGAGGAGGGGCTTTTGCCTGTATTTGAAACCATACAGTGGCTTCTCAGGCCACCATCTTGAGTTAGAATCTTGATGGCCTCTAAATTTGAAAAATCAGTGCATTTTATTTTAAACGTGGTAAGCAGAACCTGTCACATTCTTATTCTAATTTTACAGATTCTCCTGCACTTAAAGCACTACAGGATGACTTTCTGGAGTTTGCTAAAGATAAAAAGTTCCAGGTGCTGAATTTTGTAGAGACACAGCCAACAACTATTGGCAACATGATCAGACTCCATGTGGTGCCTGAGGAATCAGCAGGTAAAATTCTTGAAACTTTTGGGTCATTAGATGGCTAGTGGGCAGTACCTCACATTTAATCGTATCAGTTTATATCCAGTTTCTCAGTTTTAGGAGATACTTTTAACAAAGATCTAAAATCTAATTCTATTATTGTTTTAGCCACAGTTTAAAACTTCCCTGAAAACGTACAGCTTTGTCATTACCCTTCCCCTCTCTGTTTAACTGACTAGACAACAAAGGTTAACAGCCTACATGTAAATAAGGTGTCAGCAGTAACCTCCCTGCTGCAGGTCACACCAGGCGCTCTGGTAGCTGAATTAAAAGGGACAACTCAACAGATAGCTGCATTTGGAAACATTTTTTAAAAAATCTGTTCATTTAAAAGGTTTAGTAAATGTAGGATGTAAAGGCCCAGAAGCTTTAGTGAATGGAAGATATATTCAAGCAAGCAACACCCCAAAGTGGTAAAAATACTGATGTTAAAACTACAGCTTCTTCATGGTCCTGAGTAGAAGGAAATGGGTAATACCTACCAGTACAGGTATTATTACAGGTTAAAAACTTACAGCCTCCTTGAGGGTAGGCCTCAAACTTTTCTTCTTGATGGCCTCCTGTATTACTGTCTGTACTGTAGCTCCCCCATACATGTCAGTCCTTGAAATGCTTTCCTTTACAGTCAATTCCTCAGCTTGACTGAACCTATTTTAAAATTTAAATTTTTATTAGTACGTGTTTGCAGTACATGATTACATTTATTGTGGGGAGTTGATACATATACCTAACACATTTTCTTTTTACTTCCCTTTATCTTGTGGGGTTTATCACAACCAAGATAGCATTAAAAACTACCCGTTTGACTTCAGTCCTGACAAGGGGGGGAAAGCCTTTTAGATGTATTGACATATATTGACATTTTTGTTTTTAGACTTAGGCATTGGAGATCTAATTCCCGTGGATGTTAACCATTTAAACATTTGTAAGCCAAAGAAAAAGGATGGTTTTTTGTACCAGCGTACTCTACAGTTCATCCGTGAAACTTTAGCCAAAGATCTTGAAAACTAACTGCTGGCTTCTTCCATTTTTTATGTGAATACGTGCAAGAAAGCTGATACTCTTACCATGTAAGCCCTGAGTAGGATGCAGCAGCGTGGTCTAGAGTGGTGCAGACAACAGAGTATGGCTCTCCATTCACACACTGGAAAGCATGCACACCCAGTGGCAGTGACAGAAGGAGTGGCTTCTGGCTTACAGAAATCCCACAGTGCTGGGCCTGGTGACTGAGCAAAATTGCTGGGGCTAGAGAGACCATCTTCTTACCTGGGAGCCCTGGTGGGCAACTCAGCTCACCGTAAACATGCTACAGAGAGAATGCCTAAATGGAGAGAAGAGTGGACTAGACCATAGAAGATTCTGTTTTTGTTCTGGGTATCCATGTGCTGTAAATTTTAAAATATCAGTTTAAATTTTTAATGTTTAACTTTCAGTTGAATCTTTGTCTAACACGTTATCAATAGTATTAACTTTGTTAGACCTGTTGTCATGCATGGATGAGTTCCTTACATGTTTTTGTTTTCATATTGCTGAGGACAAATTTTTTAGAATTCCAGTCTATAGTAATTCTTTACAGACCATAGCTGTCCTATGCTTATCATGTGTCCCAGATAAGGATTTAATCCATTACTGACCAGAGTATGAAATAAAACTGTTGTAAGCATATATATATATCGTATCAACATTTTCAGATTTTTTTAGCTAAGTATACTTTCTTTGCTCATTTGTAAGTGGTACTAAAAATCTTGACAGGCTTTAGGATAAGCATCAAGATATAATTTGCATAGCTTGCAATCCAGCCTTTAAAAACATACAATTCATTGGTTTTTAGTATAGCTAGTTTTATAACCATCATCATCATCTAGTTCTAGAGTATTTCATTATTCTAAAAAGAAACTCACCAGCAGTCATTCCCCACTCCTGTGTCCCCAGCCCCTGCTAACACAGGTATGCATTGCATATCTGTGTTTTGGCCACCTCTGAATATTTCATACAAGTGGAATCATACAGTAGGTGCTTGTTTTCTTTTTTTTTTTTTTTTTTTTTTTTTTTTTTTGTCTTTTTCCTTTTTATCAGTACCGGGGATTGAACTCACGACCGCCTGCTTACAAGGCAGGTGCTTATGCCGCTGAGCTAAACCTCCAGCCCCCTAGGTGCTTGTTTTCTTCGTGTTTTCTATATACATATATATATATATATATATACATATTATATATCTCAGCATGTTTATTGCTTATGACTCAAATTATCCCAAATTTGCTATATTTGTTTATTCATCAGTTGTTGGGCATATAGGTTCTGTCCTTCATGTGGCTATTAGGAAATCATGATGCTATGATCATTTGTGTACAAAGTTGGGGGGGTTTTGGATAGATGTTTTTACTTATTTTACTCGAGCAGAATTGCTGCTCAAATGCTAAGTCTGTGTTTAACATTGTGAAGATGATGGACTTGGGTAGAGTGGGAGTGTCAAAGCTGAAAATGGAGCCCAGCATTTGAAGGTAAGCAAGGTCATCAGCAAACCCTATTGCATCAACTTCTAATTGTTTTAATTATATAGCCACAAAATGAATGATTTACCCACTCGTCTTGTGGTATGAATGTAGCTTAAGTGTGTTAGCTAATGGGATGACATGGGGAGAAGAGGTTTGATAGGTTTGGTGCTTACTTTTGGTTCTGTTTTCCACGAACTATGGCAGATAAACCACAGTAGAAGCAACTTCATTAATATAATGAAATACCTTAATACATTAATATAATGAAACACCTTCCCTTAAATTGCTAATAACTATCACAGCTGTGCTTTTAAGAAGGGTGGAAGAGACATCCAGTATATTGCAAAATATGTGGTTTTTTAGGCAAGCCTTTAGCATTTTTTTATTCTGTTTATAAAATGGTGAGTCAACCCTCCATTTATCAGAAAGACAAGGATTTGGATGAAGCTTATCATACCAAGTGAAAGGCAACATAATACAGCAAAATGAAACAAGTGTAATGAAGGCCAAAGAGTCGGTCTAAATGGAACATAATCTTGGACAACAAAGTAATACACAGAAAAAAGGTGGAGACATGAAAACAAATTGAAAACCAAACCAGTTAGCAGAATTATAGAATTTGTGGAAACAGCACATCAAAGTATATAAATAGCATTACCATCATGGATGCAGAACTATAATAGATGGAAAAGAAAAATAAAATTCTTAATTAGAAGATAATAGCCAGGGGTGGGCCTAGTGGCACTTTCCTGTAATCCTATTCTTTAGAAGGCTGAGGCAGGAAGATTGCTCTGAGTTCAAGGCCAGCCTGAGCTACATAGTGAGACCCTGCCTAAAAAAAAAAAAAAAAAAAATCAACTGTAAACTCAATGGACAGATATTATCAGTGAAAACCAAAGGAGTGGGGATCCCTGTGCTCCTGGTGATCCTGCCCCAGCCTTCCCCAGTGCTGCAATTACAGGTATGCCAGACAGATCTTATTAAGCCAAAGTCTATAAAGGGAAATAATTAAAATGCTATATTTGGAAATGCAAGCAGAGACCTCTAAAAAAAGTAACAAAAACCTCATGTTGGAAACAGTAATGTTGAGCAGGGCATGGTAGTACACACCTATAATCACAGCACTCGGTAGGCTGAGGCAAGAGGATCGCCTCCAAAGTGGTTCAAGGCCAGCCTGAACTGCATGGCAAGACCCTGTCTCAAACAAAACAGCAACAAAAACAGTAATGTTGAAAAACAAACAGTAAATTTTGATGCTCAGCTAAACTGCTTCATAGTACAGAGGAAATAATGGACATACTCAAGCCCACAAGGACTTGGGAAATACTGTTAATCAGTCATAGTTTTATCCCCTTAGCTTTGTTTGGTACCAGAAATTGAACTCAGGACTTTGTGCTTGCCAGGCAGGTGATGTGCCACTGAGTTACATCCCTGGCCCCCTTCAGTGTGATTTAAAATAATATCATATAATTAAATATATAGTTCATGAATTTTATCCTATGATTTTGGAAAAGATGCCCATGGTGTGTCGTTTGTATTTGTTACCCAATGCGAGTTTGAAAACAAAAACAAAATTCTGCGAGATGCTTCTGGTTGTAAACAAAAGCATCATGAGCCAAGGTACCACTGTATTTTAATGTAGTGTTTTACTACACAGATGCAGTAAATTTCTAGAGTAATGTACATTTCTGGGTAGATTCTGGGTGCATTTTCCTGTACTTACATGTAGTACTGAACTTGAGTGTTTGCTGTTTTGATACATTATTCTAAAAGGCTGTGGAGCAGTAAAAGTTATCATAGCCACTGTGTACACTGGTCAGGCTTTGCTATGTAACCTGGTAAATATCTTAGGAAAAAGTTAAGTTGAAAAAGTCATTATAAAATTTGACAGAAGGCTTTTCTTTCACTGATAGGAAGGTAGGTTGTTTTGATCTAATTTCCTAGTGAAGACATAAAAAAAAAGGAATGACTGATACATCTTAGCAGGGGAGGTACACCTTAAGTTATTCTCCCATTAGTGGAACTCAGTGCTTAACCACCCACAATTTGAATTATTTTGGCTATTATTTCATAGTTGGCTGGCTCCAAGGCAGGAAGCCTTGGCAGAGGGGCATTGTGGGCCAGAAGCAGAAATAGTGCAGGAAGAAGCAGGGGAGGGAGAGGAGTCTTTTCAGGCTGCTCCTACAGACCTGTCCACCTGCTAACAGCAAATGTGCTGTAACCCCCCATATCCAATCACTTTCCAAAAGTGCCACCTATGAGCACATGAGGGTCTTGGGGGACATCTAGGTAGAAACCATAGCAAGGGACTAGCAGTCAAAACTACTAGTCAAGGCAGGGGCATCTCTAGATTTTGCCATGAAAACTGGACTGTCACAACTTGGAAGTGAGATTGGGGCTATCCAGTCCCATGCCCTGTCCTACTGACCTGAAGAGACTTGTTCTAGAGAGAGATTGACCAGACCTGCATCTCTTGTGCCCACAGCCTATCACGCAAGTACTCAGGGTCACTCTTCTGCTCAAGAATAAATGTCCTTAAAAAAATAAAAATAAAAATTTAAAAAAGAATAAATGTCCTTACTGGCTGTGGTGCTGTGCGTCTGTAATCCCAGCACTTGGAGGCGGAGGCTGGAGAACTGTTGCAAGTTTGAGACCAGCCTCGGCTACAAAATGAGCCCAAGGCCGGCCTGAACTGTACACCAAGACCTTATCCCAAAAGACCAATAAATAAATAAATGAAAAATTTAAAAAATGTCCTCAAGTGAGGGCTGTGTATTCCTCTTTGTCAACATTTTGGGACCCACAGTTAAATCTTCAGTATCAGCAATGGGGAGTTGACAGCCAGCCTTTTCCATTCCTACACAGCAGCTCTCCCTTAAATTGCTCTTTCGTTCACTTCTGGCAATTCCCCAGTGCCCCATTCTCCTGGGATGGGACCTGCTTCTCACTCCCTGGACAAGTCATCTTCCAAAACCCTTCTTCCTCCAGTGCTTTAACCTGTAAACCTGGACAGCCCTCCTTCAAGGCTCAAGGGATAGTCCAGTCCTCACTTGCGAGGCCAGGCTATCACAGCCACAATTTCAACCAGATTCTGCATTTGAATAGCAAAGGCCTCTGCTGTCTTGATGGTATCTTACCCTGTTGCCCCTCCCTTCTGCAGATCCCATGCCTCACTTTCCGAAGCACACTTCGTCCAGACTGCGGGGCGGTACCTGGGGCTCCACCTTACCCCACCTCACAGCATCATAACTAACCACACTGCTCTCATCCAGTCAGTTCCCCTCCCAAAAACCGCTTGTTCTTCAGGCTTGCTGGGTTTCTTTGGCTCTAGATCCCCAATTTTGGCCCATAGCCAGACTCCTTTATAAAATAATGCTCCTCTCCCCCCAAAAAACCCCACACCTTCATGCCCTCTCTAGCCCAGGTTATCTTTCACAGCTGCTTTCAAACCACTTGTCATGATCTCAGTCACTCCCAATGTGCATAAAAATGCCATCCCATAGACAGCTAATGGCTGGTTCATAGATAAAAGTCCCTAAGTTCCTAGTGGTTGCCAGGTGCCATATACTATCATTTCTAATTCCAGTCACATAATTGAGACCCAGCCACTCCCCAGGAAAACACCTCACAACAGGCAAAACAGCCCTAATCAAACAATCTTGGATTCTTCTCAACTTTATTACTGTACAGAACTCTCCATCTCCAACAAAAGCCATGTTAAAAACAGACAGCCATCCTGCTACTAAAGGAGGCTGTCTTCCACTTACCCATTGGGCCTTGCAGCTCCTGACAAATCTGACAAAAGAGCCAAATACGTTGCTGTCACCCAAACTCCAAAAGACCCCATCACCTCACTTCTCTTGTTCTCAAATCTCAGCCATTAAACTCCACCATCCCTTGGCAAACATCCTACCTTGGCCTTCTTCCATGAAGAGCCCTGCCCACACAGCCCGCAGGGCTGGGTCCCCTTCATCCCTAGGACGTTACTCCTGTTCACCTCAGGCCAATTGAACCTTCCTACTACTGAGCACACTGTGGCTTTCTCCTTGCCCAGCCTTCACACCCACTCTTCCCTTCCATCCCAGCCAGCAGGCCCTGCTCAAAACCCTTAAAAAGGTCCCTCTTCATCCAACATGGGAGAGACCCTACATGGTCCTGATTACAGCACTTCCCGCTGACCTTTCTACCCTTACTCTGACCTCAAAACTCATTGTCAGGCCATTCTGTTTTTCTAGTAGGTTTCTCTCAGAAAGTGCTCAACTCATCACCTTTCCCTCATGAGAATTAATACCCTTTCCCCCAAACTCAACCTTGCTTCAGAAGTAATCCCTGGCCTCTGGCTGTGGAACATCTTTATCAAGTTCACTCCAACACAGGTTGTCTCCACCATCTGCCTCCACTTTCTATTGATCTAGCCAGCATATTGCCATTGGCAAACAGTGATTTTCTTGAGCTGTTCACTCAGTTCCTCTCTTGATAGGAATCAGATAAGCCATCGCTGTTGGCACCAGACCAGCTAAAGCCTCTACCTTTTCTCAGCTCTTTCCAAGTGAGTTCAGCCCCAGCCCCTGCCTGGTGGCTGCCCATGTGGACAATCTCAGTTCCTGACCAAAAGCAAATAAAACTCACGGCTCTGCTGCACGTGGACGTCCTGCCCTCAGCTCATCGCCACCTTGACTGGCCTGCCTGGCTGAACTCCTTGGCTTCACCGTTTCTCTTCCCTATCTAAGCAGGTACCTATTGAACTTGCAAACCTGCAAGATCAAATCGACTTGCTGGCTGCTGCTGTGTTCCAAAACTATCAAGGACTAGACTTGGTTTACAAAAAGGTGGGCTTTATGTCCTTCACCAGGGGGCCTGTTTCTTCACCAGGATGTTTGGACTCATATGAGACAGCATCATGAGGCTATGTGATCAAGTCACCACCCTATAAAATCAGGCCTCATCCTGGACCTTTCCTGGCTACCTGCCCACTTCTTGGAACTCCTGGCTCACACATCTTTCCTTGGGCCCACTGTTTCAATATTCCTCTTAATCATATTTGCCCCTAGTCTTCCCGGTTTTGTCTGAACACAAGATGTCTCAGTTCACTTCTCACGTGGCCATTGCCTTGTTTGTCACCAGCTCCCCTTATGGGCCCCACACTTTTACCCCTGCTCAGCCTAAAGCAGCTCAATGAGAACCCACACCCCCATGCTTGTTCCTTGTTACCTTTAAAAATCCAAGAAGGTGACAGATCTGACCCCCACTGGTCTAAGATCTCGAACTCGGGGAACAGTCACACGCCATTCCTTCATCCTCCTGAGCCCCCTGCACTTCAGCCCTGCCTGCCGTTGCTAATGGCCATGTACCCAGGTATTCTCGCTCCCCCATCTTTGCCTCACCCCACCTGAGCTTGTCCTACCAAACCTCCCTGTCCTTAACCAAAAAGACCCAGCTCGATAAACTGGACATGGACTCCCCTTTGTAGGTACTCTAGGAGCTCCCACACACAAGCTGAAATTTGGGCTGGCATTACATTTTTTTCCAAAATCATCCCTGTGTACCTAACAACTACTACTATGAGCATAGGGAGGAAATAGTTATATAATGTTAAATTTCTTCAGTTAATAGAAAAGACTATTACCCAACTCATTTTGTGAGGTTAACAGTACAAAAAGAGAAAGGTAACAAGCCCTCTTCACTAATGAATGCCATTGTAAAAGTCCTAAGTAAAACTATTGACACTAAATCTAGCAATATTTAAAAAGATATCTGTCCAAATTGGGTTTACACAGAATGTAAGTTTTGCTTAACATTGAGAAACTCATTGATGTAATTCACTGTTAGCATATAAAAGGAATCATCACCTTTATGCAGAAATATTTTGTTAAAGTTAGTGACCATTAATGAAAAACACTGCAAGCCAGAAATAGAATTTTCTTAATCTAGCAAAGGATATCTGAAGACAAAAATAATAACATAATGACAAATATTGTAACTTTCCTTTTGGGAACAGGAGTAACAAAGGGATGCTTACTATCAACATTTTTATTGAGCATTGTACTAAATTTTCTAATCTGCTCTGGAGACAAGAAAAAAACCCAAAAAGATACAAAAATGAGAGGGGGAAAAAAGTTCTTGCAATGGGGCCATGCTAATCTCATTATTGTTCCAATTTCAGTATATATGCTGCCGAATCAATCCATTCTTCACAATTACCATCCACATAATCCAAAAGAACTGACATACAGAAGTCACATATAATAGTTTAAAATTCCAAGGTGTGTTTTAGACTACTTTAACATTTTTCTAACTGACATCTCACAACAGGTGGGTTTCTTATAATGTAGTTGGAAGCCTTAAGAAAACAGTATACCTACCACATGAATTTTAAAGTAAAAATTGTTAGCTACAATCACAGCATTAAAGTTATGAACAAATGTTAGAGATATTTGTTGAAAATGTTTAGAATCAAATATAATGTTTCAGCAAAGGAAAAAATAAAAAGCAAAATGTTACTGTTAACATTTAGTTGATGTATGAAGTTTCAAACTACTCTCTCTGACTTCATATATGCTTAAATTTTTTCAGTAACAAATAATTTGAGAAACATTAATGTAAGCCTTAAATGGAGAAAAATATATTCTGCTCCTGGATTATCTCTGGAAGATAATCTATTCCTGTTCATGCAGCCCCATTTGAAAATTTCAAAAGGCTTTTTTTAAAAATGAAAATTTACAAATTGATTTTAAAATCTGTTCAGATGGGAAGGGGAACAAAGGAGGGGGCAAGGAAGGAAAGGAAAAGAAAAAATAGAAGGAAATAAAGAAAACAAAGCTTTTGTAAGTGAGGAGAAGAGGGGTTGAGGAGTGGGGAGAGGGATGGGAATGGGGGGACGCAGCAGCAAGATTCATCGTGTACAGTGCAGATTCCCTGTGAGGAATGGTATTCTGTATATCTAAAATGCAAAAAAAAAAAAAAAATTCGACTTAAATCATTAAGATAGTTTCAAAGAAAAAGAACACAGCAGGAAGGTGTCTTTACCAGGTTCATAGTTAAGTAAGACCATGTCATGAACAGAGAGCCCAGAGGGTCAGAATTCAGGTACAGTCATATGAAGAATTCAGGGACACACTCTCCCCAGAGACATGTTATTCTACCGGTCAGAATTAGCAAAGGCCATCAGTTATTC
This sequence comes from Cavia porcellus, assembly GCF_034190915.1. NCBI lineage: Eukaryota > Metazoa > Chordata > Mammalia > Rodentia > Caviidae > Cavia > Cavia porcellus. The sequence continues at coordinate 26,935,425 of NW_026947505.1, read as the reverse complement.
AAAGCCTCTAGAGATCTGAAAGCCTTGCATCAAACAACATATATTTAACAAAATCTAAGGCACAGAAGGTGAACCTTTTGGAGTTTTCAGTGATACAAGCTGCCTGCTGCAGCACATGTGCCACAGGTTCGCAACCACGGTAAGAAAGGATCTTGGTAAGAACAGGGGAAGCTGTCACAGCAGAGCTAAAACTATAGCCTTCACGTCCCCTGCAGATCCGTCTTGCAAGAGAGAACCTGTCCCGGCAGGTTAGAGAGGAGCTGACCCATCGACTCAACCTCACTCTTACCCACAAAAGATTGTGTTTTACAGCTAAAAGACAAAAACATGTATTGATGAAATCAGTTCCAAAAAATCGATTTGCACATAGCCACAAACAATAAAATGATATGTTTACTGGTCATATCATTAGGTTACACTCTAATAAAACTAGAAGTAATTTTAAAATGCAAAAATAACCAAGAGACCCTTTCCTTGGAAATTAGTTCCTTAAACCTTCAATCAAATAGAAAATAAAAGCAAAATTTAAAATTTAGCAATTAATAAGAACATTTCATGCCAAAATGTGAAGGATGCCATTAAGGGTATAATTATTTTAAAAAGTATAAACTTATTTTTATTGTTAAGTATGAAAGACTAAAATTAATAAAGCCCATTCAACTTCTCATTAAGATTAGAAAAGAATAAAATTTAGAAATAGAAAAAGAGCCAGGGATACATTTCAACAGCAAAGCACCTGCCTGGCAAGTGCAAGCTTGTGAGTTCAATTCTGGGTACCCACCCCCCAAAAAAGAAAAAAAAGATATATAAATTAAAGTTGAAATTAATGAAAATTTTTTTTTTAAAATGAAAAAGTTAGTTTATAAATATCAAGTTGTTATTTGAAAATGTCAATAAAATTAATCCTTCCGAAGCCTACCTAAGGAAGTAAGAACAATGGGTAACGTACTAATGCGACTGCCCTTCAGGAGTGTTGGGCACTGCTGCCTCTGGAGACTCTATTCTAGATAATTTGAAGAGTCGCTCAGTCCAGGAAAAGCCTGTAAACATAACCATTCCACCACAATTTACTTGGGTATCTCAGTACCCACTGCTTTTGTAACCTGTAGATTCAAACCCCAGGTCCTCTGAAATTCTTTCTCCTCAATTAACATCCTTTCTAGCTACATAAATTTATGTTGTTACTTTCTAAATCCTTATTTTTTCTGCTCTGCAAAAGACAACATCAAAAGAATGAGAAGGCAAACCACAGACTTAAGAGAAAATATTTGCAAAAGACACATCTTGATAGAGGACTACTAAATGAAATACAAAGTACTTAAAATTCAACAGTAAGAAAAAAATCAACATTAAAAAATGAACAGTCCAATTAAAAATTGACTTTGCATAGATATATCATGTCACCATAGATGGCAAAAAAAAAAAAAACCCTTGATTTTTAAAAACTTAAAAAAATTTTTTTTGGTGACAGGATGGCCTTGAACTCACTATGTAGCCCAGGCTAGCCACAAACTAATGGTGACCTTCCTGCCTCAGCCTCCTGAATGCTGGAATTACAGGTGTGTACCTGCACACATTGCAAGCATTTGAAAAGATGTCCAAGATCACATGTCATTAGGGAATTACATATTAAAATGAGATACCACTATATACCTATTAGAATGCCCCAAGTCCAGAAATGCAATACCAACTGCTGACATGGATGTGGAGTAAAAGAAACTCTCATTGATTGTTGGTGGGAATACAAAGTGGTACAGCCACTTTGCAAGGCAGGAGTTTTCGTGTTTTGGTGGTACAAGGACTTAAACCTAGAACCTTTGCACTAAATTAAACTTTCAGCCCTTTAAAAAATTTTTTTTTTTTAATTTTGAAAACAGGATCTTGCTAACTTGTCTGTGCTGGGCTCGAACTTGCTATCTTTCTGCCTCGGGCTCCCAGAGTGCTGGGATTATAGGCATATGTCACCACACCTGGCTGGAAAGCAGTTTCTTATAAAACATGCTCTTATTAAATGATCCAGCAAATGCAGGATTTGGTATTTTGAAAGCTTACATGTACACAAAAACCTGCACAATGATATTTATAGCAACTTTATTCATAACTGATAAAACCTGGGAGCAATCAAGATGTCCTTCAGTATGAATAAACTATAGCACATCCAGAGAAGGGAGTATGATTCAGGACTAAAAAGAAATGAGCTGTCCCTTCATGAGAGACATGGAGGAAACGAAAATCTATTTCAAGTCCAAGAAGCCTCCGTGAAACTTCTGCACAGTCTATGATTCCAACTCCATGGCATTCTGGAAAGGTCACAACCATGGAGACGATAAAAAATACACAGTGGCTCGGATGTGGCTGGGTGGGGAAGAGACCCAAGGCAGAACAGCACTTTTAGGACAGTGAAACTGCTCCGTGAGATACTGTGGTAGGGCCGCTCGTCCAAACCCCTAGACACCCCAAGAATGAAGGCAATGGATCTATGGGTGACCATGACATGTCCATATTGGCTCACAGGTTGTAACAATGCACCATTCCGGTGCAGGATGTTCACAATAACACAGGCTATGTGAGTGGGGAAGGGACATACGGGAACTCTATTTTTGCTCATTTTTTCCTGTCAACTTAAAATTGCTCTAAAAAACAAAATGTGTTAAATAAACTATTAGAAATTCTCAACACCCGTCTCCAAATCTTCCCTACCCTCTCTTGGCGATCACTCATTTGTACTCTTTAATGCACGATGGAGATATAGGTGAACAGTTTGCTTGCGATAAGAGTGAATTTTAAGCCAAACTTTCTCACTATTTTGGCAAGGCCAGGTTGGCACCCAGCTGTCTCCTTACTCCTCACCCAGACCACAGGGTGAAACCCTCACATGAAGCAAATTCAGTGTGTGAAGTACTGGTCAGGAAGGACTAATCGCATTTACTAGAGATCACTATATTCTTATTCCTGAAAAATCACCCAAAAACATTATGATCTATATTTTGTGTATTAATTACCTTAGAACAAACCTGGATGGAACTTGAGGAATAGGTACTTTCTCCGGCTTCTACACAGTCACATACTTCAACCATGTCCACGCTTCCAAGTTTGTTTGCTCTAAAGTCCTGCAGAAAATGAATTGTTGGAAGTTTTACAGTGTAGCATAAGATTATGTGCTATGGTAAAGCAGTGGTTCCTGCTACTGCCTTCAAGTCAAAAATTCTTAACCTGTTACTTTTTTTCAACTTAATATGGTTTAAGAAACAAAGAAACAAAAACCCAAAACCAAAACTCACACAGATGAATAACTAGTAATGGCAGTTGATCCAAAACAGAAGGCTAATCTGGGATGATAGCTGAAAGATGTTTTCATATCTGGAGAAAAAAAATGAGCCCAATTTTTAAAAAGACAAATATTTAATACACATTCTGTATAACAAAGGGTACAAATATCACTTCGAGAATATTACAGGTATTTAATTAATCACCCCAATAAATAATCTCTGAAGCTTTCCTTCCCCAAAATGACTTCATTAAAAGTGAAAGCTAGATTACTTGCTTTTATTCACACACATGTCCAGGAGCATCTTGTTAAATATCTTGAGCTTCAACAACTTTAAGCTTTTACAGAAACTGCATGAGAAGACACCCTCATTTCAATCATGTACCAAAATAAACTTTAGAAATAGGCAGTGAGTCTGAGACGATGACATTGCAAAAGGGACAATACTTGTCGGAGGCGGTGCTCGGGTGTAAAGTGTGAGGCCTAAACTATACCGTGCAACCCTACAGTGGCGATTAAACTACAAGGTCACAGTAAGAAAGCCTTGTGGTAGCATAAAGATGGACCAAAAATGAAACCCACAGAATGAAATCCCTTCAAGAGCAGCCGGTTTCAGGCAAAGTTCCCCAGTTGACTCTCCTGCTAACCTGGGAAACCTTCAAACTGGTAAGCATTGATTTAAAAAAAACAAAAACAAACAAGTAAAACTATTCTAATGGTCCTCATTTTTAAGAGAGAGGTGAGAGAACTATACCTAGTAGCAACTCAAAATGTAGTCCATATTGTTCATTAAATTTGAATATCCATGATGAAGTAATATTCGTTATTTTTCAGACTGCCGTACTATGTAAATTCAGGCTGGTCTTGAACTTTCAAGCAATATTCCTGCCTCAGTCTCCCGATTTCTAGGATTACAGGAGTACACACTATGCCACACAATTCTTGTGCAACTCATAATTTTTATTGTGCTCTTGTGACCCACCTCCCCAGGTCAGTACAATTCTGTATGTTAACATTTACTGACAGGCTCTCAAGAGCTGCTTGTATTGTGAGAACCTATCATAATGGAATCCTGTTCTCTGTACTATCACGTTTTTCTTGCTAGCTAGAACAAAGAAACCAAATTAGGCCTATTCCCAGCATTGCAAACAATTTATATGGCAGGGACTACTCCCTGCTTTTCTGATTTTTTACATAGATTTTCTTTCAAATTTACCTCTTTTCATGTAGAAAGACAGGATAAAAGGAAAAGGGCATTTGAATAAAGAAGTCTTCAGGTCCATTCGTGATTGCACCTGTTAGTCGAGAGATTCATCTTGTTCAATCATTTTACTTCTCCAAGCAACCCATCTTGGCTCTTCCAACTCTTTATATGATTTTTTTTTTCTTTCTTTAACAAACACAAGAGGTGAACAACATAATCCTTTAAATACATTAAGTGCCACACAAGGTACTGACCACCTGAACTACTTTTTGTAACTGGCCAATTATGCATAGTACATCAGCCATTAATTCCTTATCAATTTCCAGATTAAATGAGATATGTAAAGTTGTTTTTGAATTCCAGATTTAGGTGCCTTGTCATATATCTAGATAATGACAGTGAAAATGAATTCTGAAATCCCAGAGGTCTGACTGGTGGCAAAGATGGTATATCCCAGACAAGGTGACTGTGACCATACCAGTGGTTGGCATTTCAGATAGGAGCCCCCTACACTCATGAATAGTATGGCATCCATGAAAGACTCTAAAAAGTAAGCCAACTCAGGCATTCTGCCCCTGGGGATCCTTATATAACAGGGCCAAGCAGTGCATTTCTTCCTGAAGCCATGGCCAGGTGGATGAGACTAAAACGAATACTCTTCAGAATGAAAATATTATGTGCCTTTATAAGTCTGTATCTTTATGGAGTATCTGGGGGGAAGAGAGTCTATGAGGCTTCATATAATAAAGGTGAGATAATAAAGGGGATACAAACTGAAGAAGCACAACCCTAACTCAAGACTACAGCAATTTATATGACATGAAATGTCTGAGACCTAGTACCAGAGTCTGCAGTGCGTTTAAACTGAGCGTAAGCTAATGGTACCCGCATTAAAACTTCAATAGTGTAAGACCCCAGCTCCCACAGGATTCACACACAATCCAGGTTCACACACATGTATAGTTATCCCTCAGTATCCAAAGGGGATTGGTTCCAGGGTCCCCTTAGATACCAAAATCCAGATGTTCCAGTCTTACCTAAACAGCATCGTATTCACATCTAACCTAGGTATCTCCTCCTATACATTTTAAGTAATCTTTAGATGACTTATAGTACCTAACATGTACAGTGTACATGCCATGCAAATAGTTATGTTCTAATGTCTATGGAATAATGACAAGAAGTCTGTACATGTTCAGTACAGATGCAGTTGTTTTATTTTTGATTAGTAGCTGGCTGACTGTGAATGCAGAATGTGAAGATATGAAAGGCTGACTACATAAACAAACACAATGGCTCAAGGGAATGTAGGGTCTGGTCTTTTGGTTGACCTAATTTCTGCTTCTGACTTCTAAAATCTGGGGTAGCTGGGCATGGTAGCGCATGCCTGTAATCACAGCTCTCAAGGGACTGAAGAGGGAGGGTTGCTGCGAGTTCAAGGCCACGTTGGGCTGCATAATGAGTTCAAGGCCAGCCTGAACTAGATAGTGAGACCCTGTCTCAAAAAACAAAACCACAAAAACAAAACTAAACCTGGTTTAAAGTAGGCCGGTAATAGCTCAAAATTTCCCCACTTTTAATGTTATCCTTTATGCATAATCTTCCAAAGGTTCACCAAAGAGCTATCCCAAGTTTGTAAAATATAAAGAAAATTAAAAACAAACAAAACTCCACCACATACATATAAACTGAATGAACACTTAAGATTCACTGTAAAGGAGAGAACTTGGGCCTTATCAGCTAAATTTCCTTCCTTAAAATCCATACACTGAATCAAACAGGAGGATCCCATTCCCAAGAGCAAACTAAAAATGCACGAGTCTTACAGAAAACATTTGGAGGGTGAATAATAATCTTACTGAAGAACAGACACAATATTTGTTTTTTTAAAGGGATAGATGCGCAAATGTTTTTTCAGTGTGCTTTTGTTTAAATACATGTCTTTTTGACCTGGTCAAGCAAGTCTGTGAGGGAGGTATTCTACAAGTCCATTGGTCATGTTTTTGCCAGTGGGTCAAACACCTGCAATGTCGTTCTCTTGTCTTTGTCACTGATGGACACCCAGTGATCGAACGTCTTTCCCTCATGGTCTGGGAGCAGCTGCCCCTTGTCAGCAGAAGTGCTGAGCTGTGCTGGGTCTGTCTGTGCCCTCTCAGAGCTTCTGGCTGTGGGGTCTAAAGGGTCAGAAGTCTTGGAAAGCCAGGCATTATTCAGCAGTTTAGGGTGGTGGAGAAGGCTCCAAAAAGGGTCCTGACAATCACCAAGAACAGAGCTTGCCGTGGGCTTCATTGCCCTGGGGCCATTAGTTTCAGGGCTTGAGGCGGATGAAGTGCCTAGAAAATCCACTGGTGGGAAGAGAGCGTTGGTGTCCAGCTGGGGTCCAAAAGAACAGCTGCCCCCAGCATCGCTGCTGTCTGAAAGGCCCTGAAGAAGCTGACTGTCGCTCTGCAGGATCTGTAGGTGGAGAGCTGCTGGTGCAGATTTTTTCCTTCTTGGGGGCACCTTGGGCACCTCTGAAGGGGGCAGCATGGTGGCTCCTGCCACAAGAGATGCTTCATCTGGTCCTGGTTTTCCATTGCTGGACCTCCTCTCCACCTCTTTCCTGGGCTGAAATGTTCTCGGCTTGGGAACGGGAGGGACTCGAGGGAGTGGAGGCACTGTCACTGGAGGGGGTGTTTCAAGGCTTGTCTCTGGAGGTCCAATTGTAAAACGGACAGGATGCTGGTCAAACTGTTCTTCCGGTGACATTGGCTGAGAAAGGTAAGACAGAGGGTAAGTAGGGAGGCAGCACCTGGGACACCAAGACACAGAGACACTTGGTCAGCGGAGATCAGAGATGAACGAGACAGAGTGGGTGTTACACCCATTTGAGCGAGGAGAATGTCTGGGGTGCTGGAAATGTGATCAGATAGGAGAAAGAAAGCACAGGGCACACACACACACTGACTGGGCAGACCAGCAAATCCAGTGAAAGATGCATGGGGCCTTGGTAAGTAATCCAAGACAAAGCTATAGCCAGTACTGTAGGGAATGGGGTTGCCATCTTCCTTTGTTTCAAAGCAAGTATTTCTGGGAAATGTTCTTGAAGTGGCGGGCTTGGCAGATAATTCATAGTCTATACCATGTTAGAGTGAAATAACTTATGTCATAGCATGGAACTAACTGAAGGACTAATGGATATATTTTGTCCTTGAATCTTTTATATGTAAATATAGAAAAATGGAGAACTTTACACAGGAGCTTTACCTCCTTGGTTTTGATTCAAAATATTCCAAAGAGAACTACATAATGAGAAACAAAGCTCTTGTATGGAGGTGTCTATCAACAGTTAGTATACCAGAACTCACTCTGGTTCACTAAGAAACAAATGAAAAATATATACTCTTCTCCACCAGCCTTGTGCCCCAACATCTGGCAGAAGGCTGGGGGAAATGAACCCATTTCGGTCTGCTCTTTGTGTTTCAAAGTAAAGATAAAGCAAGCAGCCAAGAGGACAAAGGAGGTCCATTTTGCAAGAAGGCATGAAAAATGGACAGCTGGCAGTGAGCCAACGTGGGACAAGTGCCACCCAGAAAACACGAAGCCAGCCCACAAGGAGGGACACGCCAGAGCAACCTCACACTGTCCACAGGCAGATAAGCAGCAGGCATCCTGCGATGCCCAGGCAAGGATTACCGAGTGTCCCATCTTAGAACCGAGATCAAACGGAAGATCCGGATGTGTCTATAGGTGCCAGTCTTTGGGCAGCTACTGTCCTTACAAACTCATGTCTTTGAAGCAGTAAGCAAGGCTGAGAAGCTTGAGAGCGAGAACAAAAAACAATCTGCAAGAAAAGTGGCAAGGAGAGCTGTGGGACCTCCCCAAATGGCAGCTGCAGGAGAGCAAGCACATCTGCTAACCTAGGTCCTGGTTATTATCCAATGCACATGAGATCTGTACATGTAAAACCACATGCACACCACACACACCACGCAGGAAGGGCAGCTCGGGACCAGCTAGGAGAGTGCATCCCAGGCAAGCAAGCAAGTTCCTCCAAACTGCCCTTGTCAGAGAGAACCTGTGAAAGTCAGCTTGTTGCTCCTGCTCAGCTGGGGCCAAGATGCAGCAGGGAGGCCAGGGACAAGGTGGTTGTCAGAGGAACTATTTTCCTCAAAGATGCGGCTGGGACTCACGATGGTGGGTGAAGAAACCAAATTCAACGAGATTTTTATCTGTGAGATGCAATTTTAACTAATAATGGGCCATTTGAGTAACTTTAGAATCAGATGCTCAGGCTACTGGGTTCTTACCTTTCCTGTCCTTCTTAAGATTGGCTTCTTGATGGCAGGAACTCTGGGTGCTGGCCGACAGGGCAGGAGCGGGGGTCCCAGGGAGGTCTCTGGCTTGGAGGACCCTTGGTCCCTCAGGGCCATGGCATTTACAGCCTCTTCTGGGGTGCCTGAAATATAAAATCCTGTGGCTCAGTGTGAGGACAAGAGATAATCCACTGCATGATTTAATCTTTGGACAAGTTTATATCTTACTGATTCAATGTAATTCTTTCTTTTCCCCCTAAAACAAAAATCCTGAAGGATTATCTGGACCAACCAACAAGGTCTAGCTCCTGCTTTACAAGCTCATCTTCTCGACAGGGGACCTGGCATCTAAGAATGGTCCTGATGGGAGATCAGTGAGATGTGATGCATCTGTAAAGCTTCCTGCATAGCTACACTTCTCAGGGGAGAAATATAATGCATCAAAGTAATGCATGCATGGGCCTAAGATCAAGAAAACATTAAACTACGATTGTGGTAGATTTCAAACCTCAAGCCATTACTAACATCTACATCTCTACAACCTTTTAAAAAGAACAGTTTTATTGAAATGTGAGTCACACACCATAAAATTCATCCACTTTAAGAGCCCCACTCAGTGTTTTTAATATACTGCATTTGAAAACTTGCACAGTATTACCTCTATTCAGTTCCAGAAAATTTCTATCACTAAAAAATAAACCCCACACTTACTTCAGTTGCTGCACATTCCCTCCTTTTAGCTTGGACTCTAACAGCTTTCTGACTCAATGGATTTGCTGTCTTGACATATCATATAAATGGATTGTAAAGTTTGTGTCTCAGTATGACATTTTCAAAGTTCATCAAGATGTAGCATGGATCAGTAGTTTCTTTTTATGGCTGAATAATATTCTGTTGTATAGATACATTGTATTTTATCAGTTGATGGACAAGTGAACTGTTATATCCACAATTTTTTTTTATTTAAAAAATCTATAGTATATAATCCTACAAGAGTGTTTCTTAGACTTCTAACTCAAGTTATCCTTAAGTCTTATTTGAGGTTAAATTTACTAGCTAAAAGCAAGTTAGGTGATTGTAAATGCATGTATTTTATTTTTTTGTCTTTGGTCTTTTTTTAGATAGGGTCTCACTAGGCAGTTCAGGCTGGCCTCGAACTCAGTGATCCTCCTACCTCAGTCTCCTGAGTGCTAGGATTACAGGTGCGCTCCATTATGCCAGACTAGCATATGCCTAGTCAAAGGGCATAATCTCACTTTTTTTTTGAACAACATATACTGGAGCAAAGCCAAACAAAAACAACAAATGTTAGCTGGCAGTGCTTATGAAGGAATGGAGGAGACTTAAGGTAAAACAGGGTAAGTAAGATAGGTTAAGACAAGTAACAGCAACAAAAAATTAACCGTGAGCAGACAGGAGACTCCTGCCTTACAGGACAGAATTCATGTACACTTGCCAGTGATTCACAATGAGGATTTTGTGCCTCAAATAAAGATGCACAACCCAATTGCCTCTTTTGAAAAGAGTAGGCAGAATGGGTTAGCACCTGCAACATTAACCTTTTAAAAGCATTAGTTTGTTCACTTTTTCCTTAAACGCCGCTTAATAATTCTAGGCTTTTTATAGTCATTGAACTTCAAAGAAATAATTTTAAATGGACACTAAATCTAAATAAACAAACAGTTGTGAAAGGATACTTTTATTTAATTCTGCCTCCAAAATAGTCACATTCTTTTCTAGGTCACTTTAGTAGGAGGATGAAAAGGAGTCCATTTTCCTCCTTAACCAGGGAGGACCCAAAGCCCACTTACCTCCTCTGGCTTCCAGGAGACATCGGATGGCTGCTTCTGCTTCCTGAGCATTGGTGGTTTTGATCTGCTTGACATTGTAAGGTTTGCTTATTCCAGTCCTAGCTTTGGGCTTGAGGACAGAATTTAGAAGAGAAATGTATTAGCACAGGTAGGAAGACAGCCTTCCTGGTGCATTCACCGCCTGCTGGTCACCACACAGGAGTGCGGGGTACAGAGCCTCATCAACAGGTGACAAGAACATGTAGCGTCTAACACATATCTAACCCTCAACTTCCTGCACCCTGGAGTGTGCCCATTCCAAGCGAAATGCAATGACATCTCACATCTCCCGTGACAGGTTTCCACATTGGGGGCAAACCCACCTTCTGTCTTTATCTCAGTAGCCAGATAAAAGTCAGGCCGCAGAATCAGAGCCACACCTTTCATGGCCTAGTTGAGCACTGAAATACTGTCCAGATACACTTTCCTTAAAAGCGCATTTTCTACCTCCTCAGCCTCTCTGAGGACCGCCTACATCACTGTAGATGACTGGCATCCAGTTGACCCCTTCACCTGTAGTGACTGTGGGTACCTGCCTGGACCAGCTTTCCCGGTGTGTGTCTGCTGTCCTGGCAGCACCAGGCTTCACTGCCCTCCATCTCTTCCTCGAGCCCTGTGTCCCCACCCCTGCCTCTGCTGCCCTCTGGTGGGCTCCTCTACTCCATTCTCTGGGTCCAGGAGGTCTCTCTTTAGCCTCTTCTCTAGCTAACCATGACCATCATTTTATGACTGGTCTGAATTTCTCCTGATCTCCCTTCTACCAATGGAAGCTCTGTAGATGAAGAGCAAAATCCAGACTTGAAAGAAGAGGAACAGACACCTGGAAGCCAGCATTCCTGCCTTTTAGGGTCCTTAAAATTATTACCCAAGCTAGCTTTCTCTAGAACCACTTACAACCTGTGGAGCGGCTGCTAACCAGCGTAGGGGTTGGGGAGACAGGGTCTGCAAGATGCAGAATACAGGGAGGACCTGTTACCCCTGAGAAGATGCACTCCCTTGTGGCCTCTGGCTTAGGCCCTCTGGCCACGAAGCAGACCGGCGTCCTTGGTGCTGAATACACAGACTCACCGGCTGTAGCGGTGCTCCTGGCAGGGGTTTTGCTGTCTGCAAAATCGAATACTGCCCGTGGGTGCCGGAGGAGATGGACACATCTGAAGCAGACTTCTTCACCATCAAACCAGCTGTAAAAACCCAACGAGAGCAGAGCCTCAGCCCCAGCAATGTCACAGCTGGCCTGTTAACTGCAAACAGCTGCAGGAAGTGGCTGTGCAGGCAGACTTGGCTGTGTGGAGGCTGTGATGTTCACACAGCGCGGATTCTGCGAGGACGCTGAAGGTTCTTCTGAGGTCAGGGTGCAACAGAGATAAGGTGCTTGTTGAGCATGCAGGGGTCCCTGGCTTCCACCCCAGTACCATGCCCCACCCCCTAAGCGTCTCTCAATTCTCTAGTGGTCCAGCCTACTAATGTGGATCCTCTGGGGAAGCATGAATTGAGGGGAAATTTAAATCTAACACCCTGGGGATTCTAATTTGATATAAAAAAATCAATTTTAAAGTGGTTTAAAATACTATTTTTTTTAAACATACTACTACTAGTCCCAAGTTTTTTAAAAAAAAAATTGGGGTGGGAGAAACAAAAATAAACTCAAATCTGAGATGAACAGTGTTACATTGTGCTTATAGCCATCAACAAGTCATGTTTGAGAATTTTTAATGACACAGAAAACATGACACATGGCATGAAAGACAAATGACTCCACAAAATGGATATCAACGTGATTTTTGAAAATTATGTGTAATTACAGGCATATGCAACTGGATAAAGTTTTTTGGTTAACAACAATTATCTGCAGGTAGTCATGTAAATTTTAAAATTGCTTTTTTTATAGTTCACCATAAAAATCTTCAAGGTGTGATTTATAAATTTTATTTTAAAAGAGCAAAATAAAAAATAGATAATAGGAAACAGGGAGATACTATTCTTAATAGAGAAAGGGTGAAAAACTGGAATTGGGATCGGTTATGTGCCAACTCCACACAGGGAATGTCAGCATTTACTGCAAGCAAAAAAGATAAGGACATGGACTAAGGGTGGATGGAGGAAGGAAGGGAAAGGGGATGCAGAAAAAGCAGAAGATGTGTTACATAATGAACCAACTTCCCACAAGGAATGCACACGTTACGTACACATGTACTAATCTAAAATAAAAATTGACATGAATTTACATACTTAAACACATATATTTTAAGTGTACCTATGAATTTTTATAAATGCATATATGCTAACAAAATAAATTTTATTTTTTAAATTTTTGTAGTACTAGGGATTGGGTAGAACCAAGGAACTCAAGCATGGTATTCGGCAAGTCCTCTACCATTGAGCTACTTCCCCAGACCCTTTAAAATGTTTATATTTTGAAATAGGGTCTCATTTTCTCACGCTGATTTGAACTTGTGATCCTCTTGCCTCAGCCTCCCAAATAGTGAGATTACAGGAGTGCACCAACAAGCCCAGCTAAGGGTTATTTTTGTTATTTTTACATTATATTTTCTTTTACTTTCTGAGTACAAGTTTGGAAAAGCAAAAGTATGCTTCAAAAAGTTACGTGCTTCTTGGCTTGCCCTTATTACTGGGATGTTATGCACAGTAACTCAGTTATGAAAGTCATGGCACAGGAAAACTGATGTCTCACTGTAGTGCTTTTGGGGAGAGCAAGTGAACTGTGGTGATAAAATAGAAGCTGATGAAAAATGTATCACAACTTTACTTTCTGGTTATTAAGGCCAGTTTGACAGCCTAACCATTGGCTTAGGCACCAAAAGAAAACACTGTGCTATGGTATGAGACCCAGCCAGGGTAGGGCTCGCTCTGAGGGTGAGAACCACGAGGACAGGAGGCCACACACTGTGACTGGGTCAGAGACATGCCCAGGGGTGGACCTCAGCTGACCAGACTCCTAAGCAGCAGGGAGAGAGCCAGGGGTAGTCAAGGAAGGAAGCTCCTGACTCTGACAAGCTAGAAAAGTCCCCTGTGACACTGTGGCTCCAATTTTTTACTCTAAAGGTTTCGGGCTGAAGGCCGCTACAGGCAAAGCAGAGCTGCTTGGGGACTTGCTTGTGCTACAAGGGAAACCCAGCCACTTGTGCAATCAAAGACATTCTGAATTTGAGACACACAGGAGGGCACGGTGAGGAGAAGCACATGGCAGGGTGGAAGAAGCCCGTTTAGAGTCCCTCGTTCAGTTGCAGGAGCTGTGCGGTTATTCCCGGCAGGCATCGTGGCAAAGGTGCAAGCGAGCGAACGAGGTCTTACTTGGAGGGGGTGGCCTCCGTGGCGGGTGAGGTGGCCGTGGCCTATTGGGGACCGATAGAGACCTGCTTGGAGAGCGGTGGTGGAAATCCCCAACAGCTTCCAGCTCCTGCTTTAACTCCACCAGGTCAGCATCGTCTGGAGGACATGGCAGGTGTGAGTAAGACAGAGTTTTCCAGGCACAGGCGGCTCAGACCCGGTCTGTGCGTGGAAGCAGAGGGCCAGGCTGGGGACAGCATCCCTTTCTGCTCCGGTGAGGGTGCCCGGCACCTGCTTGGAACACGAGTGAACTGTGCACAAGGCCTATTTCCTTCTGCTTTTATCAATTAGACTTCCGCAGAGGAGACAGTGGAAATCACAGTCCCTAAAGATTCCTCTGACTACCGGGAAGAGTAATGGGTAATTTCTTACTCGAAATGTGACCACTGTGTTGGAAGTTGAGAGTATTCTTCCTCTTATACTAGTCTTCTCTAATGGCAAGCTCCTAAATACCAGAAACCTCTGCCAGCCACCTCCTGTGCCAAGTACCTCCTTTTTTATTGAGACAACGTCACACTCTGTAGCCCAGGCTAGCCTTGAACTCACAATCCTCCTGCCTCATCCTCCGCAGTGCTGAAGTTACAGGTGTGTGCCACCATGCTGGACTTCACAGTCCCTTCAAAGAGCCCAAAAAGGACCCTCAGAGATGCTTGTTTCTGTTTTGTAGCATATAAACCCAGGGCAGACATAGGTCTGCTTCCCCATATGCAGCATAGCCCTGTTTACTTCATCTTGGCCTGGCCATCTTTTTCCTTAAGTCCAAGAGATCAACCTCATGTAGTGTCTGGGGGGGCTGGAATGGGGCAGACGGTGGAATTCCTTCTCCGGAATGGTTGAACACCACATAGCATAAAGAAGATCCCCTCTCAATGCCCACCAGCGGCCAGGCCTGCCCCAGCCCCCTGTTGCTTATTGGTTTCTTTACTCCAGAGACTTCTGCACTATCAGAGTTGTCTTGGTTCCCAGAGGCTGCCTGGTGATGGCCACCCCGGAGAAAAGGCCTCTGAAAAGCACAGCCTTCAGCCACTTCCATGCCAGCACTGGGGCCTGTGACCTGGGCACACACAGGTCACCCCGACATCCCAGTGGAGGCTGCTGCTCTTGCCTTGGACAGCACCTCCAAACCTAGCACTGCATCACACTCACCCAGGGCACTTCATGAAATGCTGGATGCCATCCCACCCCTGCCTAACCCAAGGCCTTAAGGTGAGGCCCAGCCCTCTGTAAATCTGGGGGCTCCATATGGTTCCAGACAGGTAAGCTACAGGTTGATCTGGAGACTGTTCTGTGGTCCAAGGGGCATAAGGGTCTGTATACCTCTCCCAACAAGGCATTCTCTCTGAGGACCACCGATGCACTGGAAGCCCTGTCCTCTGCCCCAGTGCCAGCTCAATGGTCCCAACACATGCTGAGCCCTTTGACCTGTGGAGGATGCAGCCCTTCACCAGGACAGTGACCGATGGCGGGAGGCATTTTTGGATAGAACAGCGTAAATTTAGTCTAAGGCTGAAATGTGAACTACTTTACTTTCTACCTGTGTAAAGCTGTTCCGTTTTCAAGCTTATTCAAAAGATGCCAGGGTTATTCAGTTCATGCCATATGGCTTTTCAGTTCCTTTCAAGGCTAAAAGGATACAGTAGATGCTGCTGTGTAATATGACTGCATGAATTATAGTACTATGTGTATGAAATAATGCATTGGCATATAGATATTGAATATCACTTAAGGAATTGAATCAAGAAGATTCAGGGGGGAAAAATCACAAATGTAAAACCAGTTGAGGCTGTGGCCACTAGACTACACAAAGGAAAGAGGAATGCAGTGTTCTGTGGGGGTACAAAAAAAAAAAAAAAAGAAAGAAAGACCCAGTGGAAGTCAGCACGTGGCACCGGAGTCTTGCCTAGAGCTTGGTTTCACACTCTGTGCTTTCCCAGTTGGGCCTCTCCAGGACCTGCATGCTCTTGTGATGGACAGAAGGACACTGTCCCAGCTCTGGTGAGGAAAGGAGGGCCACGCTACCTTTGTACGTTGGACGCTGCTTCTTTTTTGTCAGGGCAGGTGACTTGCTGGCAGGTGCCACTGCTGTGAAGCTGGGGGCATCAGGTGGGTCGTCGCCCCCTAGTTCACTGTCCGAGACCACAGGCTGCCCGAGCTCATCCACTAAATAGTCTTCATCATCTTCTAGAACATCCCCTTGAGGAGGAATGCATCACAGTGAGGCTGAAAACAATTCCAGTTCAACAGCCCAGCCTTTTAGGCTGTCTCAGCACCCCGCAGTGGGCATGTGCCCAGCGCCAGCCCCCCTACACCAGTCTCAAAACTACTGTTCATGTCAGACTGGAGGTCTCTGGTCCCTTTACCATTTCCTGCACCATCCACACACACGTGCACTGCACCATGGGTGTGGTGCTGGCACTCTAAGTATCCCTCATCACCTCTGCAAGGCAGACTTTTAGGAGAGGCCTCCAGAATTGCCTGCTATTGCCAGACAGCTGCTTCCTGCCCCTCCTGTAGGTCACTAACCTTCTGACTCATAGTCCAAACTCGTGAAGTCGAAGTTTTCCTCCAGCAAACAGGAATTGGCAGTGGGGGACACGGGAGCCATGCTGTCCCGTTTTCGAATGAGCTCCTCTTGCAAACCTTTCAGCCAATCCTTTGTCTTCGGTCTAATCTTCACTGCTCGGCCTTTCACCTGTGAGGGCAGTATAGCAAGTGGGAACAATGTAATGGTCGCTGCAGGGGCCGGGAATCTAGCTCAGCGGACAAGTGCCTCTTGGTAAGTGCAAGGTCTTGAGTTCGATCCCCAGTACCAAAAAATATTTTAAAAAATAAATAAATGTCACTGTATTCCCCATGGTCAGAAAGTGCTCCTTGCACAGATGCAAAGCCCATCTCCCTATTTTACTAAGAAAAATTGAGGCTCTAGACCCCAGGAAGGATCAACACAACTTCCACACATTTGGTCTAAATAAAGTTGGGAACTATCATCACCAGCATTTCATTTTGTATAAATTCAAAATCAAGGTTTTATCACAATAGAATCTATGGGAAGTGTTTAACTTTCTTTACATTTGTTCAGGGACTCACAGCTAATAGTTTGCCTTAAATCTCAGAAGACTTTGGATCTGGACTTTTTGGCAACTGTTAGAGATGACTAAATGCTTTTTGCATAAAGGGATGTGCATTTTGGGGGCCATGGTGTATCTAGATGTCCCCCTAAATTCTCATGTGCTCCTAGGTGGGGCTTCTCGGAGCTGGCTGGATCTAGGGATATCTATTGATACTGAGATTAAGGTGTGTGGCACTAAATTAGTCCACTGACTGGAATTAGTAAAGGTCTGGGTCTGGATAATGGGAAGCTCCATCCTGGGTGTGGGAGGCATCAGCCAAGAGACTTATAACCTGGATGAGATAAAAGGGAAAGGGAGGCCCACTTCATTGCTCGCCACTTGCTGTTGCTGTCTTCTGCCTGCCCTGCTGTGGACTGCCTCTCCTCTGACCTGCTGCCCTGCCTTGGAGCCAGGCGGCTATGGACTGAAACCTCTACAAATCCTGGAAAGGACAAGGACAGGAAGTTGCTACTAGACCCAGAAGAGGAAAACCCAAAGATATTGATGAAAGTCGTGATCTTCAGTCAATTCAACCAAGCTGAGGTGACCCACAAGACCAAGAGCTGAGGAAATACTCCAGTCTCTCACTCTCCTTCTCTTTTTCTTCTATTGGTCAACTCTAAGAAAAACTGAAGGCCAAGGAAGCCTGTTGATAGGGTCTGTGCAGGGCACCTCCTAGGACCAAGAGCAGGCAGAGAAGCAGGAGTGGGTTTAGAGGGGCAAAGGAAGGCCTCCAGACCAATTACCAAGGACACAAGCATGGAAGAAGATGAGGATGTTCCACTACTAGAGGGCTGTGAAGAAGGGAAGGAACATCAAAAGAGACAGAGACATTAAGATCTATGGCAGACAAATAGGCCATACAAATACTGGCCTAAAAGAGTAGCAAGTTTATTCAAACTGGAAAAACCCTATTTTCATCTGATTAACCCGATCTTGGCTCCTGTTTTCCTCACTATTTTTTGGAAAACAACTAGGTCATGCTTGGTGATTCTACTTTCTTCTTTCACTACTTCATAGCCTCTGAATAAAAATCCATTCTGAAGAGTAAATAAACCAAAACCAAAACAAACCCAAGAAATTACCTATGAACTGCATGTTCTGAAACACAGTCTCAAAGATGGAACCTCTCCTGCACAGAGACATGAGCAAGACACACCAGCAGGAGCCATACTCTAAGTCTGCTCTTAAGACTCCCCAGATTCTACAAGTCTCCAGGGCTGGCTATGAGACACTGGAGAAATAGAACGGTCTCTAAAACAGGCTGGAGATTCAGTTTGAACTCAGTGTTCAATCTCTTGTACAGGGGATAAAAAAATGACAAATTCTGAGAAGAGGGGAAGACATAATCAAAGAACAACACACATGGGTCAGGTCAGGTTCATACTGTAGCCAAGTGGTGACTCCAACGCTACTTACCTTCATTCCATCTACATCCAGCACGCTGAGAGCCGAGTGACTATCTGCAAAAGTCACCAGCATCTGTCCCTGGTTGATCCTGAAATACGCAGATAGGTCATGTCAGCACCAAGAATGCCTCAGCAGCTCCCACAGCTCCTGAGCCTGTATTCCCACACTGCATACCCCCAAGCCCACATCCGACTGGCAGAGGTTACCTCACAAGGACGATTGTCCCGTAATTCCCCAAGGTCTGCATGAGCTCAGTACGTAGGTCTTCAGGAAACTCATTCTTCTCTTCTAGGGTCGGGGACTGAAGGTTTACAACAACAGTGGCATCCAGAGGGCCCTGGAAAGAGGACACTTCCTGGAAAACCCTCTCCCGAGCACCCACGTCGACTTCTTGCACCTCCACCTCCACGATGGCCAGCACGGGTCTGCATCAGACATGGGGAGAGGGCAGAGAACGGTTAGCCCAAGCAGCAGTGTCACATCATGGTCCCCAGGCCTGGTCCCCTGGCCCTCAGAGTGTGCTTTGAGTCTGCAGGCTGGCTGCTCTGCCCCAGAGTTTGATTGTCATCTTTCTCTAGTCTTGTAGCATGCTTATCTAAGGGTCGGCAGTACTTCAACAATGGAATCCAGTATTAGAAAATCCCCAGCCATCAGCAAAAATCTGTTACATTGCAATCCCTAGTCCTGCTTCGAGTGGCGAGAAGCAGCCACTCCACTGATGATCCAGAACAGTCAAGCATTTCACGTGGCCACCTCGCAACTTGGAATAAGAAGTTCAAAAGTGTTCATTTCTTTTGAGTATCTCATATCTAGGACTTTATTCTATGGAACTGGCCAGAGATTCAGACAAAGCTTGACTGTTCCCAGCACTGTCGATGGGAGAGGGAAAGGGAAATGATGGCCCTGTTTCCTAGTAGGGAGTCATGATGCACCCACAGACAGTACGCTGTGTGGGTACAGGGAGTAATGCAGGTATCTGTGACACACCTACACACAGGAAAACTGGTCACCAGGATACAAGGCTGAGGTTTATGGGTTATGATGAGAATGATGTAATTTTATTAAAGATTTACAATATCATGTTAAGCAGCTATAAAAAATATGAAATATTATATAATATGGTGACAGGGATGGGGTACAGCATGGTTGTAAACATTTGCCTGGCCAGGACCTGGGTGTGAGGCACAGCACTAGAAAAAAAAATTTATTGCCAGGTGGTGGTGCACACTCACGGTCACAGCTACTAGGGACACAGAGGTTAGAACACGTAAGCCCAGGACTTCAAGGCCAGCATGTGCAACACAGGGACACTGCATCTCAAAACATGCCCATGGTAAAACCAGAGAATACTACAAAAGTTAAGAGATGAGGGCAGGACCTTGTCATTAATTTTTTTTTCCATCTATGGCAAGAAAAAAGATGGCTGAGAAAACTTTTACTGGGGATACACACTGAGTGAATTCAGAAGACTTGTGCATGAACACCTTTCTGCCTCACATGCCGCCAGCTCTAACAGGAATACCTGAGGCAGGCAGCTTTTATTCACTCAGCAATGACAAGGTATGAACGCCTGACACAGGCAGCAACCAGGACACCTTCGGAGAACACCACCTCCAGGACCCTTGGGGCTCTCTTCCAAAGCCACCACTGCTTCTTCCCCACTCACTGTGATGGCTGCTGCCTGGCTCCTCGCTTCCACTCTGGCCCTGCTGGAGTCTCCTCAGGAGATTCTGTTCAAATCTCCTCAACTAAGTGTTCAGGGCCTGGGGCTCCTGTCTGCCTCAGTGCTATGGCTTTCCCCCTCCCTCTGTGTTTCAGCCCTTCTGTCCTCCTGGTCTCCTCATGCTTACTGGGAATGCTGCCCCTCAGGCAGCCACATTCCTGTCCAGCCTTGCTTTGAGACCATCTAAGCAGAGGCCTTTCCTGAACAGCAGGGAGAAGACAGCACCAAGCTTCACCTGACTTCTATACTATTGTTTTCTTCTGGTATATTATTTGTCCCTTCTAGAAAATTCCATGAGACCATGATCTTACCTGTTTTGCTTGCTACTTAACCTCTAGTGCTAGAAAGAGAGCTAGCACATAAGATCTCTCAATAGATGCTGGCTAGATAAAGGTTTCTAACTATATTCCTCTAACTAGCAAAACTCAAAGTCATACACTGGAAGAGTCACAGGGTACATATCTCTGGTGTTCCAGCAACAACAGACATCTAAAAATGTGTAGGTCTGTAAAGATTTAGATCTACTATTAGCTGACCAACTCTTGCTCACCACCTTATTTCATTTCTTTCTCTGAAGGAGTTGAAATTATAGTAGGTTTGGTAGCAGCCATAAGAGGATCAAACTCTTCCTTATTCACCCTCAAATGCCACCCTCTGGTGTGTGAGGTACCACAGCTGTCATTAGACAGCATCCTCCTCACGGTCTGCTGCCTCTTCCCACTCTGTGTGCGGTCCCCAAGGCTGCTGCAAAAATGTAGAGTATTTAATATCTCCAAATCCCTAGAGGTAAAATGTTTGGTGTTTGTAATAACAAAATACTAGAAAAAATATTCATCGATCAGTGAAAGGGTGACCTGCACGGGTCTGTTTAGAGGAATGGTGGGTAGCAGAATGAGTGAGCCCGATTACTGATTACCAACATGACTGAATCTTGAAAATAATAACAAAGCCAGGCTATGCAGCAAGATCACTTAACATTTAAAACCATAAAACATAAACATTTTATTTTTGAATGATATTATTTATGATGCAGAGTGAAAACAAAATGCCAAGTTATTAGTTCTCAATGGCTACACAGGTATTTGTTGTATTCGTCCTTGTTCGTTAATGTGTCTTACACACACACACACACACACACACACACACACACCCTGTAGGCACAGCATCTTGGCTTCCTGTGGGGTTGGACATACTGCCTTCCCCAAAAAGAACTGTACCTGTGATCAGATGCTTGCAGCTCTGCGCGGCCGTAGTACCTGAGCGTGCCCGGAGACCAGGTGTGCCGGACTTTGGTGTCGCGGTCTAGATCATTGTCTAGAAGGTTGAGTTCACCAGCTATGCACAGGAGTTCATTCAAGAGACCCAAATGTAACACAAAACTGTATTAGTACACACAGTGCGGTTACGAATCCTCAGCTGAGCTCTGTCCCAAACCATCTTGAGGCTCAGGCTCCCTGGCTTTAGCCCTTGGAGCTTGAACCTGGGCTTCAGTTGCTTCGGGCCTATGGCTACAGCAGTTACTCGTAGATGACCCAGAACAGCCATGAACATGACTGCCTACCACCCTCCCTGGTGGGCTAATTGTGGCCTGGAATGCAGCTGCTCCTGTTGCCACGTTTCCACTGAGGGCCCAGCAATGACAGGCACGTGGGCCATTCACACAGTGGCAGGTGCTGTGCCTTGGAAGCCAGAACTCTTTCTGCTCCTGCCTCTGCGTGCTGGGCCACAAAGGTGCTCATGAACCCATGTGAAAGGGCATTTATCGGCAGATGTATTTGCCTGGCTTTGAAATCTCAGTCAATGCCTCTCCCAAACCGTGCAATGCTGATTACGTTTACAAGCTTAAGGTGCCAAACAAATCTTCCTTCCCAGTTGGGCATCAATAATTATTTAAAACCTCCTCAGTGATCAATGGATTTTTAAAAATGCTCTTATTTTTACTAGGTCTTGCTCCTGCTCAATTTGGAATTGGGACCTTCAGCAGATGAGAGTTTGGCTGAACAAAACGGGCTGTAAAAATACTGAATGCGAAAGAGGCGGGCACCGATAATTTTGTTTCTGTTTCTCCCAAGATAAAGGACAGAGGGTGGGGCAAAGCAGCTGTGATTCAGAGATGGCAAAGTCAGGCCAGGCCTGCTAGTAGGTCGCAGAGTCCAGAGGTCAGAAGGGGCCCTCTCAAAGCGCAGCTCCCAAAGGGTTTACCATCTGGAGTAATCTTTATCATCTGAGTTATCAGGAAAATTGCACCTGAGCACTGGGCTGTGTGACTGGTTTTGTCCCCTCGATGGCCTTTAGCGTGTACCCTCCCCTGGCTCTTCAGCATGGCTGCCTCACTCACCAGTTTTATCAAAAGGACGCTTCTTCCTCCACCACAGCACTCTGTCTGTCCAGGCTGGGGTGCGGCATTTGTCACTCGTGTCGTAGGCAGCGGAGCCAACGTCATACTTGTAGGTGGGTCCAAAATTAATGGCTCCTTCATGAAAGTCTTTAAAAATCTATTGGGAGAAAAGTCACAAAACCACACCATGGGGGAGGGGAGGCACATTCCAGAGTGTTCTAGCCCTAAAGGAGTAACATAATCTGTATTACAGGTGCAAATAGTCTTACACTGGACAGATGTGTGCCTTTTAATTAGCAAAGAACAGGTGACTTTGTACTCAACCCGCTGACACAGCCCCTCGGTACCTCCTCTCCTATGTCTCCTCCAATCACTTCTGGCTTCACCCCCTGGAAGACAGAAGGGTGTGGGCCCACCCTGTGCTCATCTCTGACGCACTTGGATCTGCTGGAGCCTACTGAATGGACTGAGCTCATTTCCGCTGAGCCTGGGCTCCACACTGTGGGAAGGCCCAGGAGCACAGGGCCACCCCTTCCACATGCCAGGCAAAACAGGAGAAGAGAGGGACGGAGAACCTTTCCTAGGAAGTCTGGTGCCTCTTGTCCATCCAGCCACACTCCGAGATCCCCACGCTAGCAGGGCTGGGTGACAGAAGGTCCCACCCTTGCTTCTGGAGAGGGAATTTAGGTTCTCCAACCTCGCATGTCTAACCTACTCCATTCTCCAAAGATAGTGAGTGTGGCTCCCTGCCTCGGTGCGTCCTGGGACGCTAACAGATCCTGAAATCAGGCAGCGGTGCTAGCTGGAGGGGAGAATAATCAGAACATCTGGAAGCTGGCTATGACCTTGAGAGGTAGTGACAGATTCTGTAGAACCTTTCCTACTAAGCCCATGACATGAAGACCATGCCTGAGCCCTGCAGCAGGCAGTGTGACCCTGGATTAGTAATTTGACTTTGTGTTCAGTTTTCTTTGTCAATAAAAAGTTACAACACTTAATTTATAAGGCAACCTTGAGGATTACATGCATAAACTGGTGTCTAAAGTACTACTTTAATTTATTAGCACCAAGAAATAGAGACATTACCAAACTTTGAACACAGTGTGAAGTGCCCCTTAGTAGTTTATAGTGTCTGTCTCTAAAAACACTGCACCTGAGCATGAGGCACAGGGTGGATTTGGTGTACAGAGACCTAAATACATCAGCCTTTGATCCCAACTCAGGGACACTGACCTCAGGGCCACTCGAAGGTCGCTATGACTCAGCAAAGCCACTCCCTGGGGAGACCCAGGCTAGCACTCCTGCTGCTGGATTAAGTGCTTTGCAGTGGCTTTTGTGCAGTGATCACCCCTCAGGCCCTGGGAAGATGCCCGGACCCTGTATGTGGCCAGCCAAACCCAGCTTAGGGCAAGACATAAGCATGTGTGAATAGATACTCCTGTATCCCTATCTTCAGAAGCTCTGGGTGCTTCATACAACTCCAGAAATACCACAAGTGAGACTTACTTTGCTGAACACTAGCATGTATGTTTAGTAGATGGCATTCCATACCGAATGCAGTTAAAAGTATCGTAAAAACACAACTTACTTTTCCACTTGATTTCTGCAGCTGTAGCTGATCAAATTCCAAAAGTTTCTTCCAGTCTTGGCGTTTAACAAAATAGAAGACTTCCTCATAAGTAAGATCAATGCGGTAGTTGAAATCGCCGCACCAAAACACATAATCGTGAGAAAACACATTTCTCCCCTGAGTTGTAAAGAAAATCACAGTCATTCTAGCTCACCTTTTGAGGAAGGTGGGAGGGGGAAGAGAAAATTTCACCAGACAGAAGCGAGCAGAAGCATTTTTCTTAAAATATTGCCATTAAGTTTTCCACTAGATCATTCTCACTTGCCACTAATCCCATAAACCTACTGGAGAATTTTTTTACATGGTCTGCTTCTCTGTTTTAAATACTAGTGTTCTGGAATGGTTCAGACAAAGCTCCATCTCTAACTGAAAAGCATGACCACAGATTCCGGTCCTGAGTGCCAGGCTGTGTTCTTGTTCTGTGTATCCTAAAAACCTACAAATGGCATCATGAAAACTAGGTGTGAGGAAAGCAGCAGAACATGACAACACGCAGCTTTGCAGACTGCATGGATTGTGTTCTGTGACTTTCCAGCAACAACCTCACGCTTCCTTCTAATCCTGCTCGGTCACCAGGAGCCCACGGTGCCCTTCTCAGCTCTGAAGAATTCCTCCCCTCAGTCTCAATGACAACAGTGGCTACCCATCAACTTTCCACAGGGAAAGTTGTGCGGTCCCCACAGCAGTCCCTGTGGGGTGGATACTATGGGCTCTAAACAAAAAATTCAGAATCACTGTTACTTAAGGGTGCACAGATGGTGCATGATAAAGGAGAGATCTGAATCCAGATGGGTTTATATCCTACACTCATTTCTGTGCCCTCACTATGGAATGTGTCTCTTCCTTCATCCCATGAAGATAATCTGAATAGAGGATGAAGACAGCCACAACCCAATACACCAAGTTTGTGGACAACCAGAGAACTCCCCCCTGAGGTAGAAATACACTTCCTGTACGGCCCATTGTGCACTCAAAACTTGCACTGCAGCCAGTACAGGTGACTTCAATTAATTTAAATGGCTCCAGTGGCTATCGTCCTGGGCACCTGTAGGAGTATTAACTTATAGGCACCTTCAATATACAATATATGTGTGTGTGCATACATATATATTTCCTGTCATAAGCTCATTAGTCATTAGGAATTATTATTTCAAAATAGCACTTTTCAAGTGAAAAGTGTTGGACTTTTTAGCCACACACAAAAATTGAAAATTCCCAACTCATTTGTTTTTTTCTTTAACACAAGAAATAAAAGATATAAAGATTATTAATGAAAACCTGCATATGTGTGCCACCTGGCTGGTGGAATATCAGTTTTAATGGTCTTGCTCCCAGAGATGAGCTCTAAGACTCAGATAGCACTTTTCAGACTCTGCAAGATTAGTGAACAGTCCTCCCTCTGGGGTACAGGAGGTGAAAGTGACGGATACACACCAGGCTGAAGGCATGCAGGAAATCAGCTTTGAATGGGAAGAACATTAAATTTTGAAATTAAGTCCACAAGGTTTTGCATACACACCTCTGAGCTACCACTAGAGGGCAGCCTGGGCATGCATTATTGGTCATGTCAGCCTAGAGGTGGGGTTCTGGCCTTCAGTCATGATTTCCTGATTCAAAAAAGGAAGAGTTCTTGGCTGAACCACAATCCAAGTGCAAGGACTGTGGATCTTAAGAAAATTAAATCCTTATTCTTGTTTAGTGATGGAGATTGAAACTAGGGCTTCATACATGCTAACCATACACTCACCACTGAGCTGCAGCTGTATCCCCAAGAAAATGAAAGCCTGTAACTGTTCAGATTCAAATATTCTTCTCTCCCTTTTTCCATCAACTGAATCAGAAAATCATGAAAATGCACCTGCAACAATCTAGGTTGTGTAAGGATCCCCAGGAGATGGAGAGGGAGGAGACAGAAAACCAAGAGGCTGTCCCTCTATCACAGGATCCCAGGTGGTTTCCAGGGACAACCCTTCATCTGTCCCCAGCCAGCCCTACACCCTCAGGTGCAGGGGCCCTACTCGCAGCTGTGTGCCCCAGGCCTGGCTCCGCCAGCTCTGCTCACCGCGGGGAAGGACAGCTTGTGGGTTATCTCCCTGTAGTCCTCGTTCCTCTCCTTCACCTGTGACTGCCCGGCTGTCAGGTGGCTGCAGATGAAGCAGAAGCTGGTGCTGTGGAACTGAAAGCGAATGCCCACAGCACCCTTGTTTCCTGCCTTGCCCCCCATGCCGGTCTTCACTGTGTCAATAGCCACATCCCTGCAACAGAAGAACATGCACATTCTGTGAGCTGCAGGGAAGCATAAACTTCTTTTGCTACAAAAATATCCAGCAGCAGTCTGAGGCCTGTGCTCGCAGCACCCCTCAATCTCAACTGAGAAGTCTGTAACTATATGCTCTGTAGCCAAGGTTAGAGTGTGAAACGAGGCTGTCACTGACCCGCAGGACAGGAGACTTTTCCCTCTCACTGCTGGCTGCTCTTTTTCTTGGGGGCTCTTGAACATCTTCCCTTTGGCCTGGCCTTGTAACCCATGGGCACCCACGACATGGCAGATACATGGTTCCTGTATCTGCCCCAGCTCTCTCACTAACAGGAGCAGCAGGAACTTCATTGTCCTCCCAGCCGATGCCACAGAACTTGTGCACAGCCCTGGAGGGACCGATGGGCAATGAGTGCATTTTGGGATTAGGAAACAGCCCACCATCTAGCTGCCAACTTTCCTGCATTGCAGGCTCCTGCGTTCATTTAAGTGGCAACTCAGAACGTGCACATGCACACAATGGGTGTGCAGGATCTAGGGCCACAGACACAGGCCAACTACCTAATGCTTCCGTGAGAGCTCCAGAGATGGTGGAGGCCTCTGGCGCACCCATTTCCCAGGAGACAAGGTGAAGGTGACAGTCAGCCACAGTGGCGTTAACTTTTAAACCAGCTAGAGTAAGAAGACAAGGGCACAGACGGCAAGACCTCAAGCCATGCCTGGAAATGGGAGCCTCCCCTCCCCTGCGCCCTTCCCAGTTTACCTCTACCTTTACCCTGACCATAATAAACCAACCTGTACCCACTAACCCAGGATACAGATGAGCTGCCCTAGTAACACTGTGTTTCCTGAAAATCAGACCTAACGGGAAAATAAACTTCAGCTGTAATTAATAGCTGGTCATCACCAGAAAATTATGCCTCTGGCTCAGGCGGTTACTCTGTAATGGCAAGTGAGGCAAAGGTGGCTGACCGGCGCTGGCATATTTTGATCTAGTCAGGTCTTATTTGTAGGGAAACACAGTCAGAGGGACGAGGGCGTAACCATTGCCAAAGTTACACAAAAGGATATGAGTGCAGAGCCCGGGTGCTACGAGGCCCGCTGGTGGCCCTCTATACAAAGGTGCCAGACTGAGTCTTGTCCCACTTGACATAGGTGAAAGATCTGCTTAAGGTCTGTGTATGAGTTTATTAGGAAACCCTAATACACCCATAAACAAGACCACGTAATAAATAGGAAGTTATTAAGAGATGAGGAAATAGTGGGCTCCTCCAGTGTATAGCACTCTTCCAGACACACATGCACACACACAACCTTGATTCCCCTTTCTTATACTCACTATTGTTACCTTGGAGAAGTAATAATGAAATGACACAAGTTCAACTAAGAATTCTTTTGAAAGGAGACAAAAGAATTGCCATTTCCTGATGAGTCAGTCCGCTCTGGGTCAAAGGTTTCCTGTCTGCAAAATGCAGACAAGAAACTCTTTCCTTGCACAGAAGAGCGATAAAAACCAAGGACCACTCTTCCCAAGCAAGGTTAGCTTCCTGGCTTAGGAGTTTTCCATTGTGGTTTTTTAAATTGCTAGACAATATTCTATTCAGCCTCTTCTTTTCCCCTTGGGAGTTTTGCTCCATTTATCTAAAATAGTGGCAAGTCCCCATTCCTGCTGCAGGAGTGGGGACCAGAGAAAGTCACAGAACGAAACACAAAGACGCACAACCCCTCATTCCCCAGATGCTTATAAATGAAGTGCTCTTACCTGATGAACGGGACATGGTATGGACGTACAAAGATATAAAGACAGACGCCCACCAGCTGTGCCGAAGTCAAGAGAATGTACCTATGAGAGCGTGAGATGGCTTTCTGAAGCTGCTCACCCCACATCTTCCTGTTGGTGGTACTGGAAAAGAAGAGAGAAGAAGATGCTGCCTCCAGTTCGCTAGAGGTGACATCTTCCACCTATTGAGCCTCCCAGGCCTTCATCTATCCTTTTTACAGAATTGATTTCTTCCTGCCTGCCCCTCAGTTTGATAGCATGACTTACTTCTTCCAAAAGACTAACTACATATTTTTGGTTGTGCCTTACCACTTCACAATGGCTCTTTTCTCGAGGCCCTAACATCTAGCTCAGAACTCTCTTATAAGAGCTCTGTAGAGTCAGTTTCAATTATTTATTCAAAGATTCCTTAAAATGAAACCAGGCCACTTTAGGGAGGGAGTAAGTCTTGGGGACCACAGCAAATGTTAATTCAGGGGTTTTGGGTCTTTCCTTGTGACTAGCATACAGTAGAGGTGTAACTACTGCTGGCACTCAGGTTTCTTCCCCTCACCCCAGGAAACATGAATCAGCCGCTCTCCCAGCCTGCCCCATCCCGTACTCCACCCTCACACACCAGCTTCCCACGGCAGAATGAATGGGCTGCATCCCATAGCCCGGGCAAGAGCAGCTCACAGAAGACAGCACTAACCGGCCCTCCTTCTGTTTCCTTAGGTAGCAGGGGAGGAGGACCAGGGCAGCACATCCTTGTGAGTGCAGGGAAGGAGCTCTCTCACAAGTCCCCACAGACTCAGGGCCACAGACCCTGGTTCCAGAGCAGGCTGGCCCTGGGAACACCTCAGGACCCGATCCCAGCCAGGCAGCCGGCTCTGGGACATCCTAGTCCCGCCGCCCAGCCCCTTACCTGGCATTGACAATATTCCCTGCGCTCAGTTCCACCATTTCCTCAAACCCCACAGCAAACATGTCAGCCGGGCTGCTGTCATCTGGGGAACAAGGCAGGAGAAGAGAGGAGTCAGGACTGCCGAGGTCCACACTCCTGGTTCATCACAGGGCTCCCGATTCTGAGCCCCAGGATTCCCCGCTGAAACCCACCCAACCTGACCTCTGAGGAGGCCCAGCCCCCAAGCCCTGCCCTCCACCTCACACAGCCCTCCCCTGGGTTAGTCTGGGGACACATTATGGACCCCTCTGATCCTCTTTCTCTTGCCACAAAAGGGATAGCAGTGGAGCGTAAGTTAGGATATGTGAGGAAAATGCTGGGCCAGCACAAGAGCACTCCTTACCCTTCCTGATGAATGGTCTCCCCAGCCAGAGCCTCAGACTGGGGGGGGGGTCACACTATCTTATTTAGTGTGTGGTTCTTAGGTTTGTTTGTTTGTTTGTTTGTTTTTTTTTCCTTTTTTGGCACCAAGGATCAAACTCATGACCTTGCACTTGCCAGGCAGGTGCTTTGCCTGAGCTATATCCACAGTCCCTCTCCTAAATACTTTTCACAGTGCAGGGTGAGCGCTGCCCAATTAATACTGACTGACATGGTCCTGTCCAAGAGGACCATTATTTGGTGCCAGCAGAGAGACTTGCACTGGATGCTGTTACTGCTGGACCCGCTTTGGTGGGCTCTGCTGTAGAAGTATCTGGCTTACACGGAGCCCAGCAAGCCTTGGAGCTGCTGCCTCTGCCCCTGCCCCTCCCTACTCTTTTTCTTCTTCTTTTTTAAACAGTACTGGGGACTGAATCTTGAGTCCAGGGCCTTTACACTGTCTATATCCAGTCCTTTTCATTTTTTTATTTTGAGATAGTATCTTGCTAAGTTGCCCAAGCAGGGCTCACATTTTGATCCTCTTGCCTCAGCCTCCCAGAGGGCTGTGATTACAGGCATGCACCACCATGCCCAGCTTCCCCCTTCTCTGGTTGAACAGAAGCATCCAGAGTTTTACATGATCCCTGTGGTCATTTACTAAACCTCTCTGGTCATATCCTTCAACATTCAGACTTAACATTCAACATTCAACATTAAACCCAGACAGTTCCACCTGCAGAAAGTGAGATGCCACCTGCCCTTGCGGGCAGGCCTATGGAAGGCCAGGCAGGTGCTTGGTTCCTTCACTGCTGGCCGCATGAGTACCTGACACTTCTAGCCCACCTGGCCTAACTCACTGATTTATTGCTGCTTTTTGTAAAGCAAACAAGACCTGTCCCCTGCTCTGGTTGGTGACCACAGGCTCAACTCCTTCCCACTCCTATCTGGCTGGGTTCCCAGTGAGCCCACTGCCATGTACCCCAGTAAGATCACTATAAAATGGACACCAGCATCCTTCATGGGGAGAAAGAAGGTCACTGTGGGATCAGGGAGGGTGTCCTCCACACTGGTGGCATGCAGACACCTTTGGGATGTTCTGCTGGTGTCAACACAGGTCACCACAGGCAGGTGCATCCAGTGACCCCAAACCATTGGCCTGGCTACTTCCAAGGCAGACAGAGGGAAAACCGTGTGGCAGGAGAGGATGTGCAGGAGCACAGGCCACTGCATGCAAGGACCAGGAGTCACTTGTCACCAGGCAGAGAACCAGGTCACGAGTTCAGGAATACATGAAAAACTAAGACCTTCGAGTTAACACTGGGCAAAAATCATGTACGCCTCAAAACCTATATTCTGAGGCCACTCAACAGCATCTTGCCTGATGTAAGACAAGTGAGGGTGGAGGCCAAAATTTGAAATTATTTTATTCTTAAAAAATACATGAATTCTAGCTAGGCATGGTGGTACAATTATACAATCCTAACACTCTGGAAGCTGATGCAGAAGGGTCACAGATTTAAGCCTAGCCTGAGCAAGTGGGTAATTTAATAAGACTGTCTCAAGAGGGGGGAAAAAAGTGATGAGTTAAGGATATAGCTCAGAGCAAAGGTCCTGGGTTCAATCCTTAGTACTACCAAAAACAAAAGACAAACACACAAACAAAAAGTACATGAGTTCCTTCATGACTACTTAAAGTAGATGAATATCCCTTTCCCAAAATGCTTGCACCATTTAAGTGTTCTGGATATGAAGATGGTACACCATTCTAAATGTGAATTTCATTTATTTTATTTATATTTTTACACATAGTCTATTGATTATTTAATGCAATTGAAAAAATATTTATTTGTCACTGGGAAATTGTTCTAGGGCCTTCACACTGAGCTACATCTCTAGCCCCTTCTAATTTTGAGAAAAAGTCTCACTACAGGCTGGGCTTCAATTTGAGATCTTCCTGTCTCAGCCTTCCAGCTGTGCCACCATGCTAGGCTTTATGCAGGATTTTCAGTGCACTGTGTCTTGACTGTGGTCCATCACATCAGGTCAGGAATGGAATGGAATTTTCCACTTGGGCTATCACACCAGTGCTCAAACGTTTCAGATGTCAGAGCACTGCAGAGTTCAAGTTTTCAGGGGACAGCAGCATTACATGCATGCCTGGCTCCAGCTAGCTCCTAATAGTAGCGTGGCTCTAGAGGCCAGGTCTCCTGATGACAGCTAGCTGTACTAGTGACTCAATCCTAGGACTAAGATGTCTACACGTAAAGAGAAAAAGACCCAGATCTAATAGCTCTGTCAGACACGTGGAAAAGAAAAGGGGTCACCAAGTTAACTTGCTATGCAGTACTCTAGATTAGGGCACTGTGCTTTCAGACTTGCTGCGTGCACATGTGTGTGTTGCTAGTGATAAGCCCCGGGCCTCATGCATGCCAGGCAAGTGGTCTACCACTAAGCTACATCCCCAACTCACATGTGAACATTCCAAAGTATGAAAAGTCAAATACTAAATTCTGCAAAGCAACAGCTACTGAAAAGCCTGATGGGGCCGGTTGGCTGGGGAGCATAGCTAGAGGTCACCAGAGCACTCACCCTCGGAGTCCACGGCTCCAGAGAGCCGGGGTGCATCAAGCAGCCAGTCAGTGAGCTCTGCCGTGCCCAGCAGGTTGCTCCGGAACTGTTTCCCTCCGTTCACGTTCCAGGTTCCCACAGCAATTCGGACCCGCTTGAAATTTGTGAATTCTGACTGTCGCTCTGTCATGGCTTTCAGGATCCTGGGAGTCACTGTGGGGAGGCATAAAAAGGCATGTTTCTCTACAGCCCAAATCTCAGACACTCTCTTACTGCAGAATTCCAGGAAGGGTGACTTGTCAAAGAAAGCCAGTAGATAAGGACCAAAATGTGTGAATCCCTGGAAGAGTGACGAGAAGTGAACACCCCTTAACTACTACACTTCCCAACATACAATTGCTGCGCGACAACGCAGGTCTGGAAATGCACCCTGCCCTCGACAGGGCCTTCCTTCCAGTTAAGGCCAGAGGAGTCACGTGACACTAGGCCACAGGAGTCACGTGACAGTAGGTCACGGGCAATCCCTAGACACGCAGGAGAAAGCCTCGTCCTCGGCATTCACCTCGTGATCCCATAGAAAGGAAAAAGCCCTGGGGACATCACCATGCACCACATCAATAATATATATAAATATATATAACTTTGTTATGTGTGTGTGTATATATACAAATATATATAGCTATATATATAAAACTTTAAATATCTTACCAACCAAAACTCCTGACTGCATTTCCTAACCTTGTATCCCACATTTGAAAGGCATTAAAAAAAAAAAAATCAAGATACTACATCGTCTCCATCCTCGAGAGACACAAAACATTTTAAACTACTGACTTAGGCCAAGTCCCTCATCCTGCCACTAAATAAGCCTCAGTACGTCACTTGGAGCTTGTTCAGATTTTTCTGAGCTGCCATTATTCCCAGGGCAGAAGCCAAACATCACCTTGGCTATCAGAAGCCAAATAAATGCTCCCCAGAATGAAGAAAAGAGAGTAGTAAATACCTATTGAACCATTTCAAAGATGGGCTCATTTCTCCTTCAGTAATACCATAAATTTCTAACAAATTTTCATATACATAAAAACGCTGGGTCTCCCCTTTTCCCTTTGGTCTATAAAGTACATAGGCTCCAGGGAATAAGATGTCATTAAAATTTCCCCAAAGAAACTTCTAATTATTGATGAACTCCTATCCAGATGTGCCCACACCCCCAGGATTCCAGTGTCCTCTCCTCCGTTTCTGCAGGGACTTCAAGGGGCCACAGGACAACAGGGCAGCCCCACAGGAAGCTCTTAAGCAGCATGACATCTGTTAAGGGGACCAGGAGCTCAGGTCACAGGAAGTTTCTGGAGAAAGTGAGCATTCAGAGACACGGATACTTTGAGGACAGTACAGATGCAGAGTCCTGTCCATTCCTCCTCCTTTTGGCATGGAAAATAGACCAAGCCAAGACAGTGGAAGAGACCAGAGGCAAGCTCCCATGTACAGATCTTTCTCTTGTCATTTTACCCTAAAACAGTACAGTGTAATAGCTGTTTACATAGCATTAGGTATTATAAATAACCTGGAGATGATCCAAAGTGTAGGGGAAGGATGGACAAAGGTTATATGCAAAGATATGGCATTTTATATAAACGACTTGAGCATCTGCCACTTTTGGTACCCATGGGTGTCCTGGAACCAATTCCCCACAGACAGTAAGGGACAGTGACAATGTACAGTTGCAACTACAGGCTGCTTAGGTCAACTGGTCAGACCAAGAGAACACAGGCCAGAAGCCTAAAAGCTCTGGGCGTAGTTGCCACCTGCCGTCTTCAATGACACAACTGGGGGAGCGAGACTAATTAACCTCCTGCATTACCACCAGCTGTGCCCTCACAGTGAGGGCCCCTGCTGTAGGTGGCCATGTGAAGAGGGAAGTGGAAGTTACCCAGAAGGGCTGTGTTGTCCAGGAGCATCCTCCCTTCGTCTGTTGCCTCCTCCTTGTAGACATCCCCAACCAGCAGCAGTCTGATGGCCTCCTGCTTCACTCCATCAAAGAAGCTGGACTGGATGGTACGAGACATGGACCGGGCGCCATCCTTTAGCTTCCCCACCTGCACAAAACCAGCCAGAGGTGTGACAGGGGACTGTGACGTGCCCCTCCTCCTACCACCCTTGGCTAGCTGTTACCTTGGCCTTTCCCTCCAGGGCCCTGCTGCCCGTGAACACTTTGCTCAGGCTGTGTCCATTCAGGGACCACATGGCTTTGAAGGACTCCACGAAGCGCTCAACAATGGGCTTCGAGTTCAGCCTCAAGCTCTCGAGCTGCAGATGAAGGACCTGGGGAGAAATAAAGGACAGTGGCCACTGACAGCCTCCTTGGGAGCCCCTCACTCAGCAGACTGTGGGTGTTCTAGGCCCTGAAGACCTTGCATACGTCCAGAGAATGGGGAGCTCTTGCAGTAGAGAAAGTAGCTCCCCTTAACTCCCTCAGCTTCATTTCGATGACCCACTCAGCTCCTCCTCTGACAAACACCAGACTTCCCCCCACCACTGCTGGGTAGCAAGCAGTAGGGGAAGCAGGAGGTGTGGAGCTCACTTCCTCTCCCATGATGGCGCTAAGAGGCCACCAGACAGTTGGGGCCACACTGACAGATGTAGCTCCCCACCTGCCCTCAGCAACCTCACATTGTTCTGGCCCAGTAATACATTCAGGATAATCACTGTACAGGAGAACTGCTTCTTAAGGACTCCCAAGCCTTTGGCCACCATGGCACAGAGGGCATCCTAGAGAAAATGTGAGTGTGTGTGCCTGTGACAGGGAAAGGCACAAGATGGCACAGGCCAGCAGCCACCCAGGAAACCTCCCCGATACCTTAGCACATCACTATTACCTGCAAAATGAACCCAGTGATGCCACCCCATCTTGCCACAGAAGGCCCAGCCTGCCCTGCTGAAGGCATGAGACATGAAATAGCCCAAGGGACAAACCTCCAATGCAATGAAGCTCTGCACAGTGTTGGTTCGACCCAAACAGTCAAGACAGTTCATCCGCAAAGTGCCTTTCTGGAAACTTAGGAACAAGAAATAGGGCCAGTTAGGAGTTCAGAGGAGCAACAGCTGTAGCACAATGGCTTTATCCCCCAAAGAGAGAAGCCCTTTCCTACTCTCTAGCAACCTGCCAGCATCCCAGTGTACCTCCCAAGGGATCCTGCACTGCAGGAGAGGCAGGAAGACCCCTAACCACCTCTCCAGGTGCCCACAGCTCTGGCCACTGTAAATACATAAATACAGCTAGTTCACAGGAAGTCATAGTTGCATGAACATTAAATTAGCAAATACTTGTGCATGGCTCTGAGGGGAAGTGTTAGATACCTATGGGCCTCTGGCCATGACAATGTTATCAACCAATGGACATATCAGTTGCTTTTACGTGCTTCTGTTTCAAGACGTGTTACTGAAAATATATAGATTTAGGTTGGTTCAAATGAATTTTACCATGGGTTAAAAATATTAAATGCGGGGCTGGAGATTTAGCTCAGTGGCATAAACGCCTGCCTTGCAAGCAGGTAGTCATGAGTTCGATCCCTGGCACTGATAAAAATGAAAAAGACAAAAAAAATAAAAAATAAAATAAAATAAAAAATAAAAATATTAAATGCATTTTTTTATTTATGCCATTTTTGACACACAAGGGTTTATGAGAACATAACCTCATTTTAAATCCAAGAGTATCTGTAGGCTACTGCTGTTCCTTTAACACCAAACTTATGGCCAACAGCATCAAAACCCATACTTGAATGCAACTTATCTAACCTGTATTTGTTTAGAAGGCCTAGCACAGCCTTCTTGTGCTTAGAAATGCTCAGGACTAAGCTTGCAGGCCATTTTAAAACAGCGAAATCAACAAGAAGCACAAAACTGTGAAAGACATGGCACTAAACAGTGAAAAGGACACTTGTCTACAGCCTGAGAACTCAGACACAAGGGCCAAACGTCACCCTGTTTGACCTCACAGAGCAGCGTGTTCACTGCTCTGTGTGTTTCTATGAATGACTGCAAAAGCACTGAGTAGATTCTGGAGCTACCAATAGTTTTTAAAGAGCAAGTAAACTCACAGATACGGGGTCTGTGAATAATGAGGGTCAACTGCATGTGATCTGAGGACTCTGGCTCTCTTGTCCTCTCAGCTCTGAACAGGGTAATCCATGGCTCAGCTTCTTTGGGTGGTATGGGCCAGCTGTCCCACCAAGACTGGTGACAATTTCCCCTCATCCTCATGTGATCACAATTTGTATAAGTGATTGTTGAGCTCTTCATTTTGACACAGTCCTTTATATTAGGATGTTCCTTTTTCCAGAAAGTTATCTTTTACCATCTAATCACTAAACTCAAAAGCATGTCATTCACTGACTGCAAGAAGGGAAAAGAGAAGGCTGGACGCCAGATGCCCAACATCACTAGAAGCTACAGATGTGGCCAGGCAGCTGGGGGAGACTTGAAGAAGCACCCGGCTCAGCAGTGCTGCAGTTCCCGAGCTCCTTGCCTGAATGAAGATGAAGCATGCAGGCCAGACTCACCGTGGACTTACATTCTCGCCCTTCGTGAACACATCAAAGTCATCCCAGTGCAGCTTTAAGTGAGGCCTCAATAGGTTCTCCAATTTCGCTAGCTTCCCGCCTTTGGCAAACTGATGTAGGTCAAAATTTATCATAGGCGTGTCAACGGCGTGGCAGGAAGCCCAGAGCAACTTCTGAAAAGTGAGAAGGGAGGGTGTGAGGGGACAACGGAAGGCAAAGCAATGACTACACACCTCTTGCTGCTTGTGTTCCTGAGGCCAACAGTCACCCACTAGAGTGCTCACATCAATGGGACGGTGCATGGGAGACCAGGTGCCCAATTGGCTCTGACCCTGAAAAGGAAGCATGGGACAGAGCTCCTGGAAGTACAAAAGCCACAAAGAGCACCTTGCTTGCACAAGGGCAGAAGGTCCCCATTAGGCAAGAAAGGCAAGTGCAGGGGAGTCTTCCTGGGGACATCCCACTCCTGCAGGGCCCCTGGAGGGCAGAGATATAGGAAGCCTCACTGTTCTTTAGGTGGGCCAAGTGCCCAGGCCATCAGAGATAGTGGCACAGAGCAAGCTGGGGAGCTCATAATCCAGCTCTTGTTGTGCTGGTAACTGGCGTCATCCTGACAAGCCCCAGACCCAGGTGGGTGGGTTCTATAGTAGCTAGGTGTCTAGGCTAAGGTGGCCAGCAGGATGGTGATGTGATGCCTCAGGATGAGGAAGACAAGGAGCCAGAGTCATGGGGTCCAGCCTGGCCCACGTCCAGACACAGCCCAGGAGGGATAGTGAAGGTGGGCACTGCCACAGAAACACAGCCTGTGGCTGTTGATGGCTTCGGGCACTCATCACTGAAGCCTCCCGCCCACGTAGGGCTTCCCTGCCAAGCCATTCCTCAACCTTCTTGCCAAAGCACGTCAAGGTCAGGCCAGCTGCCCCCCAGCCACCTAGCTCTGAGCCTCCACATACTGTAGGCTTCAGGGCAGATCAGTCCAGCATCTGCCAAGCCAGAGTTTCTGAGGGCCCTTTAGGGGTACAAGGACTCTAGGTCATCTGTGCTGGCCAGAATGCAAATCTATATATGCAACCATGATCAGGAAAAGTCTCTCTGGGAATAGTTTGTGGAACTAAACAGTATGCTCAGTGGCTTAGAGCTTTATAAGCTCTGGAGCCAACACCTGGCCCAGCTGTAGACAGAACCACCAGAGCCCAAGTTGGCAGCTGGAACACCAGCCTCTGTCTGGTTAGGGAACTTACTAGTCAGGAGCATGACCCCGGTCTCCAGCTGTCAAACTGTCTCTACCTGTGTCCCACCCTGAGGCCATCTCCTGCCCTCAGGTTATCAGAGACCTCCACCTTAGTGCCAGAGGCACTGCCATCCGTTGTTGGCGGTGGGAGGTGGGGCAGGAGCTTATAAGGACCTCCTT
The DNA here is from genome assembly GCF_034190915.1 of Cavia porcellus. Classification (NCBI taxonomy): domain Eukaryota; kingdom Metazoa; phylum Chordata; class Mammalia; order Rodentia; family Caviidae; genus Cavia; species Cavia porcellus. Next base: position 26,897,368 of record NW_026947505.1, on the reverse strand, counting down.
TCTCTGTAACTCAAGGCCACAGAAAAGGATTTCCCCTACAACCTTCTGCCTTAAAACAAGCCAGCAGCACTGCTGCCAAAATGGGGTGGGGAGGGGGGGATGGATTTCTTCATCACGTTGCTCATAGCAACAAACCAAACAGGAAAAGCAGGTCTAGCCAAATAAAACTGACAACCAGAAAGTCCCTGCTCCAAGTCTGTGGCTCCTCCCTCTAAGCAGAGTGAAATGAGCACCCCAGCTGGACTGTGCTTCCTCCAGCCAGGGGTCAGAGTGACAGGAGGGGCTGTCCTTGCCCCTGCAGAGGTGGCTGTAGGGTCTCCCAATAAGGGGCTTCTTTAAGTTTCTAACCACTAGTCTTTTTCCATGAAACAGGAGTCATGAAGCCTGGGTGAGGAATGAAGAGGCCCCCACAATTCATTGTGGGGTCTTTCGTAGTAGTCTGGTAGCTCCCATGGTGACCTGGGTGGAGTCCCCTGCTCTGACTCTTCCCCATCCTGTGATTTATCCTCCACAGACCTGGGCACTCAGATGTTAGACCTCCACCAGAAGCTGATGCTTAGCTTACACAGGCAGTCCAAATGAGAGCAGGGACTTAAGGGCCACCCAGGAGGCAAGAGGTGGCCACACAGTACCCTGCTTCGAACTGAGCAGGACCCTGAAGGAGACTGAGGCATGAAGTCCCTGCAATGTTGGTGTGAATGTCCCAGGAGGTGCCAAACTGCTACTAGGCTCCACCACCTTCTCCCTTTCTGGATTAAGCAACTCTTCAAGAGAAAACCGAACGTGAAATGCAGCTTTGTTCTTATTTTGAGCAAATGCTCCCCATCTGGTGCAGCCTATTAACTACCTGAAGCCCCGGGGAAATCTTTGAACCTTCAGGAATCTCATAGAAGTCCACCTGAGTGGGGCCACCTCGCCCTCCCCACCTGCCCAACCCTAGGGAGAGATGCCCACCTGCCCAACCCTAGGGAGTGGAGTTACCTTGAAGGCCCTGTTGAGCACCTCCTCACCACCTCTGCTGCCCAGCAGGTTCACGACCACCTGTTTCCCGTACTGCTCCTTCAGAAGCACCATGTGCCTGCAATGGCAGTGGGTGGGCAGTGACACCACAGCACCCAGATCCAGACCGGCCACTTGGTCATGGGCACCTCAGGGAAGATGCGCAGGAAGGATGATGCTCTCTCGGCCATGCCACTGGCCCGAGGTGTGGAAAAAGGGCCCAGGGTGGGGAAAACGACTCCTCCTGAGCCAGCACCTCTGCTCAGTGGTGCTGCCGCCTTCTCCCTTTGCCTGTTTGCATAAAAGGCCCAGGATGGGAGTGACACACAGGGCTGTGCTGGCCCCTCTGCAAAGCACCACCACCAGATCTAGTACTGAACCCAAACAAGAAGGTACAGCAAAACCTGCAGGCTCTGGACAAGCATTCCTCTGTCATATTTTAAATATATATGGAGAGCTATTGGGAGAGACTCCAATATTTATCCTTATCACCAGTTTGATAAAAGTAACTTTGTAATTTTAATGTTAAAGATATTTAAATGTAGTACTTAAAAGAACACGGAAAAGACAATGCAAAAAACCAGACATAAAATTGTAACTTAATAGTGAGGTTTTTATGCCTAAATTTAGATGAAAGAAGCCTGGAAAGAAACACACCACAGTGTTAAAAGGAATGGAATGTTACAGGATTTAAAGATTTTTTTTTTTTCTACTGTGAACATTTTTCTTTTGTAAATTTCTACATGGCAGGTTTCTTTTATAAAGAGATTTTTTCTGAAAAAAATAATCACACCATTTTTAGCCCAAAAGAGAGAAAAAATTTCTCTTACTAACTTTGATAGTGAGCACACAGGGTAGAAAGAATACGAATTTTGAAGAGGGCAGTTTCAAGTTAGGCTTGCCTGCTGAGTAGATGACCTCAGCGAACAAGAGCCTCTCCAGGCTCCTGCCTCTCCGGAGAGGAATTCTGCTAGAGCAATGCTCCTGGCAGCTTGGAGCAAGGCAGGAAGTGGAACATGTGGGGCTCAGCCTTTCTGGGATCTGCCCAGGGAAGCGGTATCTGGCCTGAGCTCTGACACAAGGCTCTGCCTAGTGATGGCAGCTCTGAGCATCATGAGGTGACACAGGAAGCAAGCCCACCATGGCCACATATCCAAGCCACATCCCACAATGCAGCTTATCAGAAAAAAGGTCCAAGAACATGGTGGATAGATAAGAGCAGCTACGGAGGCTCTCTGAGATACTCCGCTTAGAATCCAGGAATGGTGCGGTGCAAGGAGTCCTAAGCAAGGGGAGATATACCCTGCCGACCCAGGAACGAACTAAGCTGAGAGAAACCAACTGGAAATGCAATCCCGGTACTATAACAGGAACAGATAAAATCTCAGCGCGGAAGCTGGAACCCGTGCCACTGGAAGCCGTGATTTGAATTTCCTGCTGCCACTGCTGCGTCCAAATCTACACAGCAGGGAGAGAGATGCGCAAAAGCTCTGATAGTGGGAATTGGCGAACGGAGTTGAGAGTGGGACTGGCAGGGTGCCCTGCATCGGCCTGCAGTGAGTGAGTGGAATGGGAACCCTTCCATGGAGTAGGAGGCTCAAGCAAAGGACATTCCGGGACCGGGCAGACTAGCCGGAACAGGACGCTGCAGTGACTTTAGTCGCATATTCCCCTCTCAAGTGGGATTGGTGCGGAGCGCTTGGCCTGGGTGATGCCGCTGACTAACACCCAGTAGGCTAGCCCAAACCAGGTCCCAGCGCCTGGAGGTGCACCCTAGCAGTGAAGCCTTCAGTAGGTTGACCTGGAGGGGCGGGCCCAGCATAGGCTGCCCAGGTTTGTGTCTCCCTAGTGCACTGTAGTCATCAGGAACACCTAGCCAGTGGATTCAAACAAACTGTAAATGACAAAGAAAAAAACTGGGCCTCCTATATACGCTTGTATGGAAGGAACAAAAAGTATGGGAAGAGAGAGCAACAAGAAAGGGTCCTCAGTCCCCAATCCTGAGAACACTGATCCAGGAAAGGTGAATGCAAAGGAGGACAGAAAAACATGCAATATCAGACACGGCACCAATAGACATAAAGCAATATCTCCAGAGTCTCATAGACGAGTTCAAAAGTGAAGTATTTAACGAAATAAAGCAAGATATAAGTAGAATAGTTAGAGAAATGCTAAGCACCGCCCAAGAAAAAAACAGATGGTAGAATGGAAGAACAAAAAAAAAGGGAAGAACTGTTTGATGGAGAAAATAGAGAAAACATAGAATACGTGAAGCAGATTCAAAGAGTTTACCAGGAAACTAAAAACTCTATTGAAAGCTGGCATAACGGCTTGAAAGAAACTAAGGATAGATTATCTGAACTGGAGGGCAGATTTGTAATGTGGGAGCATTAAATGAAAAACTTCTTAAAAATAACAAGAAAACAAACAATAATAATACAAAGGCAGAAAATGATAAGAGGATCTATAACTTAAGAATTAAGAACATAAAAGAAGAAGTAGGGACACAAACAAATGGACTACAAAAGCTATTCACAGAAATAATCCAAGAGAATTTCCCTAATTTAATGAAAGGTAAAGATACTCAGATGTATGAGGCATACAGGACCCCAGCCACCTACAACTCAAACAGAGCTACACCCAGACACATAATAATCAAAATTCTAGAAATCCAGTATAAGAACAGAATATTAAAAACCGTCAGAGATGGGGCTGGGGATTTAGCTCAGTGGCATAAGCACCTGCCTTGCAAGCAGGCAGTTGTGAGTTTGATCCCTGGTACCGATAAAAAGGAAAAAGACAAAAAAAAAAAAGCCGTCAGAGACAAGAAACAGATCTCTTACAAGGGAACACCCATCAGAATTACAGCAGATTTCTTGGCACAAACCATCAAATCATGAAGAGCATGAGGGGAAATAATTCAAGCTTTGAAAGATAATAACCTCCAGCCAAGATTGATATATCCTGCACAACTGTCCCTAGAAATTGATGGAAAAACAAGGTGCTTCCAGGATAAAGAGGAACTAGGGGAATTTGCAACCACCAATTCAACTCTACAGACAATACTGCAGAATATTCTAAAAAAGGAAAATACCAAGACTCCAGAAACAGTGGCAGAGAGGCCACAATGAATGGAGCAGAAAGCGAAATGAAGAAGACAAACTGACAACTAACGACAGAAAAAGAGCTCAACAGAAATGAGGCAGAGAAGGTCGGATGGTAGGAACAGCTATTCTGGAGAAAACAAGACATCATAATAGCTAGTGCTGATTTAGTATCATCTTGCTTTGAAGTCCCATCAAGCTTTTATTCTTCTGTCTCCATCGGTCTTAACAGGTTGTATCTTATTGGATTTTATTACATGTGATAATATAAACAAAAACTTTTATAGACAAGGAGATTATACAGAAACCATTGTTCATTTTCTGATAGTTGGTTCTAAATACCCTGTGATACAGTCATTCTCTTGAATGGTTTTACATTGTCTTGATATGTTTGGTGCTGCAGTATACGAAGTTATACTCAAAGATTTCAAGGAAAGAGACACTATGGTAACTACTTTTATGTCGGAATATCTTGTGGTGAAACACTGTTTTGCCTAAATGGTTATGTTTTGACCTGCGCTGTTTTGTTGTTATGCCCTCTTTTATCTCAATCTCCTTTTTTTAATTATTTACTTTTTTATTTTTATCTTTTTAGTCAAGGGAAAATTAGCAGGATATATTATAGTAACCAACTCTGATGTCCTATTAACTTGATTTGAAACCCTGTATTGCCCTCACCATCTTGTTTTGACTGATTTTCCCCTATTCTGCTTTGCTTGATACTACCAAGTTCGAAAGTATAGGCAACAACTGTGAAGACAGTAAGATTCATTATGACGCCCATTCTGGTTGACTATTATCTTCTTTTAAAGTCCTGTAATGTCTCCAATGTTTTGGTTTTAGTCTTCACTGTTTTGTTCAATTTTATTAAAACTGATGATATAGGTAATTCTTTTTAAGACAGCAAGAGGCAGTATGGTAATCATTGTTGATCACCTTGTATTTTGTTTTTACATTATGTATTATGTCCATCCTTTTGATTTGACTGACTCTGTTCTGTTATGTCACATTTGGTTTTACTGTCTTCAAAAAAAAGTAAATAAGAACTGTGGAAGTAATAAAACCCAAAATGTGTAATTGTCATTGTACAAAAGAGAGGAAAAGAAAGTGCTCTAAAGGATATAACTGCATGTATATTTAAGTGTATAAGATAGATAACCATATTACTGAGTTTTGTTGGATCATTGAACAGAACTGTTTGCAGTCTCACTCTTTGAAAGTTCACTTTATATGCTTTAATTTTGTAACTTGAACAACTATTTCTAAGATAACAATATGTAATCTATTAACTAGTGACTTCCTGTTTATTTTTTCTGAAATTCTGTATAACTTGTACCCTTTTTCTGTTTTTTTTTCTTTTTATCAAATAAAATCTAAGAAAAAAAAAAAAAGAAAAGAAAAAAGGTCCAAATCTCTATCTATCAGATCCCTCTACCTACTTCTCCAAATTACATGGCTAGAAGAGAAATACCACTAATTATTCCTGTCCTTTATCTTTTCAGCAGGCCCAAGCCCTGGATCAGGTGAGAAACCCTTTCTGAGCTGGTTCCATATCTGGATAATCAGGTGCACCCTCCCACGCAGAGATGAGCATGAGGAAGAAAAGAGATGAAAGGGAAGAAGACAGTGCTCTGCACAGGGGTGTCGGTTTTTCATTCCTTATTAAACTACTTTTCTTGTGTTCTAAAAGACTTCGCTGACTGAGCGTATAAGGGACAGTCTGGCATCCACATGGAGGTCAGTTATATGAAGATACATTCCTGCTTTGGTTGCTCTGGACACTTGGGTCTTTCTCTACCCATCTGTCACTCTCATGGGAAGTTAGTGGGGAAATGCAGTGTTGTAGGACTTTGAGGAGTCGAGTGCCCATTGGGAAGTATCCTGCCCCTCATTTTTGGGGAGAGACCAAGCATTAGGCACATTATGATTCCGGACACAGCAGTTGTGCAGAATGAGAGAAGTCCTGTGAAGGAGATGTGGGTGCCATCCCCACGAAAGGTCAGCACTCATCCATGGATACTCATCACCAGGGTGAGAGGACAAGCTCCTGCTCAAACACCACAGCCAAAGGCCTGCTCCCAAGCTCTCCTCCAACTCACAGCACAGAAACAGAAAGCATGACTGCAGACAGCCCAGACAAACTGGGAGATTGGCAAACTAACCCGAGACAGAAAGAGCACTCTGGGCGTTAAGATGGGTCCCTCTGAAGGCTTTTCGGGTGGAGAAAAAGAATTTTCTTGGGCCAAGTCCATCAAAAAACCGAAAGAGACTTGAAAGCTCAACAATGACTAGAGAGATAGATTCGTGGGCCAGGTCAAATGCCTCCCTTCCTTCATTTCCAAATACTACTCTCAAATGAGGGGACCAACCTTAGTAACATGCCACTGGGCAGCTCTTTCCAAGGGAACCTTAAACTCACAATGCTGCTCAAATGTCACCACTGAAAAGCATTAAAGGATTCCTTGTTAGCCATAACTATGTGCAGCAGATGCCTGCAAACAGCCTTAATAGTTTTAGTAAGTTCCTCAAATATTTGCAGAAGAATCTAAGTTTATTCTTAAATTTGGGAAGCTTTCCAAGGGACAAAGCACCTTCTGGGGTACTTATGAAAAAGAAGAGTTCTCCCAATCTCAGGCACCTGTGTCATTGCCACCAGGCATTTCCAGGATCATACAATACTCCAAGTCTATGTAAATGTGCTTAAACTCACAAACACATGAGAATTTTTGTTTGTTTTGACTTGGTTTTGGTTTTTTGAGTCAGGGTTTCACTGAGTACTTCAGCCTGTACTCACCTGGCGACTGCCACATGTTGACTGCATCTTTTTGTTTTGTTTTTGTTTTGCAGTGCTGATCCCCTAGGCCCTTGTACTCGCTAGGCAACTGCTCTACTGCTGGGCTGCCAGAGCCCCAGGCAAGGAGTTTTGAAGCAAGCCCAGCCACTCTCTTTTCCTTTGTTTTGGGTCAACTTTGCGTAGAGTTTCACTTTCAGTTATGTCTACTATTTCCTGAAGACATTAGGTTTACAGCAACCAAAAGAACTCCATATGTATAATGCTCAGAATATATTAATCATGTTCTGGGGAAAGGGAAAGCTTTGTCATTACCAAATTACACATCTCACATAAATGCCCAGTAATTTGTAAGATGCTAATTAGGGGGTTATAGCTGGGCTTATGTTCCCAGTGTGATATTCAACAACAACAAAAAGCATGCAAGCAAATTTAAAGATCCAATAAAGCTTTAGGCTGGAAGATTAAAACATCTAAAAAATTTTTGTTGTTGTTGGTTTTTCTTTTTCTAAGACAAGGTCTTGCTATGTTGTTCAGGCTGGCTTTGAACTATGTAACTTAAGCTGGCCTCAAACTCACGGCAATTTCTCTGCCTTAGCCTCCCAAGTGCTGAGATTACAGGAATGTGTTACCATGCCCAGCTTTTTCCTTTTTATCGGTACCAGGGATCAAACTCACGACTGCTCGCTTGCAAGGCAGACCATGCCCAGCTTTGAAAAAAATTAATTCTTGAGAATTTTTATTATACTCAGATGATTTTAAAATGCAAATCTTTTAAGAAGCCATTAATCGGGGCTGGGGATTTAGTTCAGCAGCATAAATGTCTGCCTTGCAAGCAGGCAGTCGTGAGTTCGATCTCTGGTACCAATAAAAAGGAAAAAAGACAAAAAAAAAAAAGCCATTAATCATTTCGAGTACAGGTTACAAATAATTCAGCTGGGTAATGGTTTTCCTTAAACCAGGTATAAAACAGTAACTGTTATAATCCAACTTGTGGTTCTATTTGTCTGGTTTTGATTTTTTGAGACAGTCTCATTATATAGCCCAGGCTGGCCTTGAACTCATGATCCTTCTGTCTCAGCCTTCTGAGTGCTTGGTTTACAGGAATGGCTCACTTTGTATTTTACAAAAATTAAATATACAATATATGCCAAAATAAAACTGCCAGTAATAAAACCTCTTAAATGTGGAATTTAGAAATTAGGGTATTCTTTCATTTTTAAATCTTTTTGTACTTTTTAAATCATAGGAATTATTACTTTAAAAAACAGCTGCTAATCTTATAACTTAGATTATTCCTTATTAAAAATAAAGTAGAGGAAGCTTCATTGCAAGAAACAACTGATAATAATTGAACATTAATTAATCTTCCAGGAAATCAGAGTAAGTAAAAAAAAAAATCCCACTCTGTAAGCTCCTTTCTGGCACAAAGGACCAAAGTAAAAGGCAGATTTAGAGTTGAGGTTTGAGTCCTCCCCACATTGTCTTTCCCCTGAGCCCATTCGAATGGAGGACACCTGGCTTAGATGGTGTCCCTGGATCCCTACCTGTCAAAGGCAGGTGCGTTGGCCTCCAGGCCTCTGTGGAGCCTCAGATGATGGGAGCCAACCTAAAACAAGGAGAGACAACACTGGTAAGTCTGTTCTGCAAGCCCAGGAAGGACCGTGTCCCCATTCTTCTTCTCATTGCCAGCCAGGCTGCATGTGGCAGCCACTCGGCCCCTTGGTGGCCCATCCCATGCTCAGGAAGGCCATGCTCCCTGGATTATGCAAACAGTGCTCCCAACTGAAGTCTGGCTCTATGGATGCCCAGCCCTGACTGCAGCATTGCTTCTACCAGCTGGAATCCTTCCACAGACAAGAAAAGTTCCAGGTAAGAGCAGAAGCAGGTCTCAGATCTCCAAACTCTTCAGCCAAACCACCTAGGGACACGAAACTGCTTTCCAGACTCTATTCCTCCAGGGACCCTGACAACAGTTATCCTGTCTCATTTGTCTTAATATTTAGAATCACCTGTTTAATACTCAATTTACTTTCAAAACCAAATTTCAAGGAAGCAACCACAGACCAGAGCAGTGGATGCTCAGGTGCTGTACAACCACTGGTCTGCTGCCCTGGACAGCATCTCTGAGCCTGGCCCAGGTGGGCACAGAAGTCTCTCTCCTGGTGACCTCAGGGGCACTCACATAGTCCTATGCTGTGCATCCAGACTGAGGTGGCCCCTGCGCCACGCCATGCCAGTCTGAAGCTCTACACTATGTCAACCAGATTCTAAATGGTAAAAGCAGAGCGTCCATCTGACGCATCTCAGGGACTCAGGAACTTCGGCAATGCAGCCCCTCCAGATGAGCCCGCCTATGAAAGACTAGCAGAGGAGATACTGGACCCCTTGGCAGAATATTCTGAAGACCTTGCAGATGAGCCCTATACATTGGAGGACTATGAGGTCTCCTTTGGGACCTCATGGCTTATTATAATTATTCTGTTTTCTCTCCAAAACTTGTAGCTTACTGAAATAAAGAATGCCCCTCTAAGCCAAAAATAAAACATACAAATGAAAAACAAAAACATTTCAAGTACATATTATTACTAGAACCAGCTTGAGGCAACCCTCATTGGCCAAATCTGGAGGCAATTTGAGTGCCAAACAATAGAAGGACAAGAATAGATTATGATCCAGTTGATAAAATAAAAATCTGTTAATCTATGCTGATAATGATGGATATGTGGGCTGGTGTATGAATGGGTATAAGGAAGAAGGAAATCTCATTCTTACAGTAGAATATCTATTGATAAGTGTGGGGAATGGAGAAATTATTGTACAATCACCAGAGTAAAAAATAAAAAACTATGCATCAAACTTACGCATAGTTTGACAAGGTGCAGGATACTTGCCTGATCTAGAGTTTTGTTCTAGAGTGCTTCCTAACGGAAGGAAAAACACCCCTGCAGCATTCATGACAAGGGGTAAAACTGAGTAGACCTTTGACTGGTAACCACAATTAACATCACTAGGGGCAGATGGACACCACATGGGTAGAAAGACCCAGCATCACAGAGGCAGCATTCCCGCCAGGGATTCCACAAAATCCCAATCCTCGTTGGTCCTATGAAACCTGGGTCTCAGAAGGAAAGCGAGTGCATGGAATGAGACAGCTTTGCTGTGCATTAGTGAGAGTCCCTGAGAAGGGCCCGGCCAGAACACCCTCACTCTGTGGCCTTGCTTTTCCCTGGCCTCCTTTTTCCCCCAAACACCACTAATGCCAGCTAAGAAAATGTCACTAAATTCAAAAAACATTCTTAGCCCTGCAGCATGGGAAAGACTGCCACCGGTCAGTTCTATCATTTCTGGGCTCACACAGGTACCCAGTGGTGGGCGATCTGTGCTCCTCTCGGCCAAGATGACTAGCAGCTGTTGCCCAGGTAGAAGCTGTCTGTCTCACACATGTCCTCTGTCAGCAGGGTGAGAAATGTCCCTTGTCATGGGGACAGACAGCAACTGTTTCAGAATCATCACCATGGGTGAGGGCGCAGGGGAAGGCACATTTCTACAATGTTAGGAGGGTAAAACCCAGTACAACCATTATGGAAATCACTGTGGAGGTTCCTCAGAAAACTAAACTAGAAATTCCATTCAATCCAGCTATTCCCCTTCTAGGTATCTGCCTGAAAGAGTTAAAGCCATCATATTCCAATGACACATGCATGTCCATGTTTTTAGCAGCACAATTCATAACAGCTAAATCTTAGAAATGGCCTACATTTATACCAATAGATGAATGGATGAAGAAAATGTGGTGTTTATACACAAGGGAGCACTACTCTGCCATAATGAAGGATAAATGAATCATTTGTAGGAAAATGGATGCACTGAGACCATAATTTTAAGTGAAATAAATCAGACACACAAGTCTAAGTATCACATGATTTCTAGGAGAAACCCAAAATATAGATAAAGAGCAAGATAATAGATAAATGATAGGAAACATAAGATAAATCTTTTGCAAAAAGACCAAAAGATGGAGGGGAGATTAAAAAAAAAAAAAGATGTGTTATGGACATGTACCAACTCTCATGATTAATGTGATTGTTCTGTATTGCAAACATGTACTAACAAAAATTTAAAAAAAGAAAGAACACAAAGCCAACAGGCCACACTCAAAAGCCTGGCCTGGTTGTGACAGATTCCAGTGCTGGACAGACATGCCTGTCTCTGAGTCACACAGCAAAGTGCTTTCTTTAAACAGGCAGAGCCCGCAGTGCCCTAGCCTGGGGTCTGGACCTCCCCATTCTACAGACCACCCATGCTGCCCTTTGCTGAGTTACTGAGCACCAAGCCAACACAGCACTTGGTACTATGGGAAAACAGGAACAAGGTAGAGATATTGAATCCCCTGCCCTGGTTGATTCCTACCCAGATAGGATCACCGCAGAAATCCCCAGAAACACCAAGAAGTTCCAAACAAGTCTGTGTAGCACGGACTAATTAATTTTGTGGAGACCTGCTTCCATGCACTGCTGGTTAGCAGTGAAACAGTGAGATGAGGCCTGTCCCCATTAATAGCTCCACCGACCACATCCTCAGGGACTCAGGGAAAGTGAGAAGCAGACAGAAAACTGAGGACTCGGTAGAGCCGAGGCTGAAGCCAATATCTCCTGGGGCCTCTGCCTATCTGTTGGCCTGGACTTGGGTATATTTCATGGAGACAGGACAGACACCACTGTCCTCAGCGTGGTCACACTCCCAACATCACTGCTGACCTGGGAACATGCAGGAGTCAACAGGATCATGCCCATATGAATGGCTAAGGCAGGAAATGAGTGGAAAGGATCATGAGTCTAGGCCACTAGTTCTCAAAATGTAGTTCCTGGACATCGCCTGGCCCAGCTCAGATCTGCTGAACCAAAGCCCTGGGCTTGGGCCAGGTTGTCACTCTCACAATCCCCTGGGTGAGCCCTCAGCACACCTGCTCCTGTTTGGGCAGCGCTGGCCTTGACTCATCCTCATCTTCATCCCCCTTTTGCTGAGGAGACAAATGCCTGTGGAGGGACAGCAGCAGTGCTGCTCCAGGGCCACGTCCACGTTGTGGGACCATGTCACGGGTCCTCCTCTGGGGCATCGTGGCCTTATGCTGGACCTTCCATCCCCTAAAGCAGATGGGCCATTGTGTATAACAGAGGAGAGCTGGAGCCCCCAATTTCTCAGGACCCTTCTCCAATACCCTTTTAGAGCCCTTTAGGATTCCTCAGGTCACCCCTGCCTCTTCTCCCTCCCCCACCACTAACCTGCTCCATTGCCCTTCTCTGGGCACACTTACTCCTAAAGTCAGACTCAGAAGCCTCAAGAAAGAGCTGCAGCTGGATGGCATAAAATTTCCGTTGGCCCTGGCCCACTACAGCTCAGTGCACTGCTTTTTTCTTTTTCTTTCTTTTTTTTTTCCCACCTTCTCTTCCTTCTTCACCCTGGCCTCCTCCCCCTACAAAAGAGCCGACTGATTACCTGTGTGGTCCCTGAAGCCATTCATTTGGTCCTATAGACTACACACTGAGTTTAAGGGAGCTGCCATTCAAATGGTTGGAGCTTGTGGCCCTGGCTAAGGGCCACAGCAGAAGCCCTACCAGCACTCACACAAAAGGCACCAAAATCACAAGCAGTATTTCTAGGCCCTCCTGGCACCCAGTGCTCACACCTGCAGACAGCAGCAATACTACCTGCAGTAGCTCCTACCTGGGGGCTTGATCAGGGCTCCTCAAGAGCATCTCCTCCCAGCTCGCCAGCTTGGGCTCAGTGATACCAAGCTGGCAGGCCAGTGGTGTCCATGATGCGTCTACAGAAGTGGACGAATGCTCTAAGTCAAAGCTCCCCACAACCTAGCCAACCCGAAGAAACAGTTTACTTGCAAGTTATGGAGAGTTCCCATGCTTTCCCAAACACTGGCATCACCTTGAGGCCCTCAGAAAGCACTGCTCCTGGCTCCCGCCTCCAGACCCTGTGATTTAACTGGCATGGCATTGATGGGAGTGGGATGTTCAAAGCCCCCAGTGACTGTAATGTTCAACAGAGCTGGGCACCCACTCTGGAATTAAAACTCCTTAAGGTAAGAAACGTAGCCACCTTGACCTGCCCCCTGCCCCATCTCTTTTATCATCTCTTCTGTATCCCCATTCCAAGCACTGAACCAGTGCCAATCCCTGGATGTGCCATGATCCAGGGGTTACATCTGCTGCTCCCTCTGCTGGGGCTACTTCCCTTGCCAGGGTGGTTCCCCCATGCCCACTCCTTGGCCAGATAAGACAAGAATCCTAAAGGGGACCTTCCAGATCCTCAGCTGTCCTCTCCCCAGTCCCCACCTGGGCCAGCTGCCTCTCCTGAGAGCTGCCACTGGATCTCAACCTTCCTCTGTCACAGGTTGATTCTGTCACATCGTTGCCCCCTGCTCCCTGGAGAAGAGACCATATCTGACTCTGAGGGCCCCATATACCAGGCTGAAGCTCCACAAATGCCTGTGAAATGAAAGGCTTATCCTGGGGTTGTTGATTTCCCATCAGACTGTGAGGGATGGCAGGGAAACACAAGGAAACTGGTCCTTGTGCTGTGTCACAGCATACCATCATGGTTGTGAAGATAGGAGATATCTTACAAACCCTCGGGACAAAGAGGGCCATGATCCTTTCCATGTGACTTGTGTTTGTCTCCAGATGTCATAATTTATTATTAAAGACAGTTATCATTTTGTAAACTTTTTGGACTCTGGATACTCTGCTAAATTCTAGTATGTAATGTGATCTTTTATTTCTCTCTACAATCCTATGAGGTAGGTGTGATTAACCCAACTTTACAGGATAAGGCTTAGTGAAAATAAGCATTTCTCAAAAGTACATGATTACTAAATGAGATGCCAGAATTTGAAATTGGAACCAGGACTATAAAACTTCAAGGTTTATGTCCTGAATGACTCTAAAAACTGCCTCACACCTTGGTTCCTTCTGTGCTGGCTGCCAGGATGTCCAGGACAAATGTGAGGCGGTTTCCCATGAGCTCCTCAGAGCTACAGTAGGCACTGTGCATGCCCGCTCTGGCCCTGGCCTTGGCTCATTCTCATCCAGAATATGTATCTTCTTCACTCCAAATTTTTTTCTGGAAATTGATATGCCACAAGCCAACCACTACAAAGCAGCTCTGTGCATGATTTAAATTTTATTAATTGGCTTTCTATGTTTATCTGTGAGTCTGTCCAAGACCTAGACCCCTTGCCTGGCGACAGGAGCTGATTCACAGTAAGTGAATCTCTATGAATCACTGGTCCTGGCTGAGGCCTGTAATGGCCTGTGAGGCCAGAGATACCTCAAAGGGCAAGATAAGGACACAGCTGTGGACACTCTGGCTCCAACCCCAATTAACAAGATAGAGACTGCAGCTGCAAAGATTACTCCTACAGTCTCACTCCTACCATGTCTTCATGATAGGACAGTGCTACTGAATTGACTTGATTCATGACTTAGAGACGTCCTTGAAGTGACCCCCCAAGGTCCTGCTCATTGCCTGCGCTTTCCTCAGTTTTTCCACCTTTTGTCCTTGGTCCTAATAAAAGTGGACTGATCCAGAGGAGCTTTGGTCTTAACCCTCCAGAGTCGTGAGCTTAATTAAAGGGTTTTGACCCTCTTGGGGCCCTAAAAAAAAAAAAATCATACAATTTGTCTCTTTTTATTTAACCTCTGTTGTTTGGGAGACCGGGGATCTAGGATAGAACCCGATACTATCTTACATTCTTTGTGGAACAAAGACAGACACAAACATGCAACTGAGCACAAGCAGTGTCACACATCTAAGCACTCAGGAAAAGGTTTTGACCAGGAAGCAGTGAATATTGCTAAGTGGCCCCAGTGCTCTCTGATTCTCCTCCTGCTGGCTCTGTCACGTGAAACTCCAGAGCACAGACCAAACTCATGTGTGCAAGACACGTGTTTGTGTATGTACCTTACAGGGAGGAAAATTCTGAAGCAGCTAGAGGAGCAAAGTCTTCAGTAGATGAACAACAGGGCAAATACATGCTCTAACAAGCTCCAGCAGAGGAGCAAGGAATCTAAGAGCAAAATTTCACTGTGGCTATTTATAAATTGCACAATCTTTTTACATGATAAAGATGAAATTATTAAAGGTTCATGGTTGCCATCAAGATTTATAACTTTGTACTGAAGGCACTATGCCTGCGAGCACATGAAGACAAATCAAGGCCTCACAGCCCTCTTTGCCCATGTCAACCTCCATCCATGGCGGGGCTCAGGTTCCCTAGGGCAGCCCCCAAGAAGCACACTTTACAGCTCAGAATGCAAATCATCTGTCCAAAAATCTCTGAGCTTTTCATCTTTCCTAAGTGAGGAAGGAAGGGGAAATTTTCAAAATGGAGGAAAAACCCCAGAACTCATCCTTAGCTGGATATTGATAATTCGGGCTGAATGATAGACCACCATATAAGCTGCACTTCTGGCCCCCTCTGAAGAGGACTTAATCCTTCTTTGATGACAGATGGTATTTAGCAGATAAATACAAGGATTAAGCTCAAACATTAGAAAATCCCTAATAAGATTAGTGAATGCTAAGCTTTTCGAAACTGTGTTTGAAGACACCACAGAGGCTTTGGTGAAATGTGTGTTAGGACTCTAAAAGGTGATGCAGCAGCTAAAGAGCTGAGTGATGTATGTCCTCATGACCCTTGTTGGTGTCCGACTCAGGCACGGTCACTCCATGGCAGGGGTAAGGTTGTGTCAGGGACATCTTCAAGGTCAAGCTAAAGACTGCTTGGTTTTGTCTTTTATGGTCTTTTTTTGATACTATTTTCTTTTTTGATACAAGGAATCGAACTCAGGGCCTTGTACTTGCCAGGTAGGTGCTACACCACTGAGCTGCATCCCTGGCCTCGTCTTGTCTTTTAGACAATGAAGATAAGAACATTGAGAGTCCTAGAAATAGGACAGAAGAAGACCAAAGACACTGGAAGGCCTAGGACAAAATGGCAGAGGGAAGCTCAGAAGGCCACTCCACCAAGCACTGCAGGCAAGCTTTGGGGAGATCAGCGGGACTTCCTGTGGCTCTCCAAACACCCTAGAGAGACAATGATAGAGACACAGTGGTCCAGTATCCCGAGAGCCTGGCACAATCAGAGATAGCCCGAGCCATGGCCTGGAACACGTCCTCTCCGAGTCCTGAGCTGAATGGGAGTATAAGATGGATGAGTTTCAAAGATCCTTCTCATATTCTAAGATTCTGTCACAACCATCCCCTCGATTCTGAGATTTTTTATAAGTTTTACATGGAATATAATGTGGTCTCCCTAATTCCTTTCTATACTACTATGTTCATTTGATCTATGTTTATCAGCCTCATACAGAGCTCAAGAAGTTTCTGAAAGAAAACTCCAAATTTAATGAAAACTTTTTTGGAAGGTTCAGGGTATAATCTTTATGGAGACAGAAAGTGAGCTAAGTGTTACTCGGACCTGAGGCTGAGCTGGGAGGGTGGGTGACTGCTAAGGGTGCAGAACTGTCCAGACGTGATGAGAATGCTCCAACTTAGAAAATGGAGATGGAGCTCAGGGCTGAAGTGTTCCCCTAGCATGTGGGAGCCCTGGGTTCAATCCCCAGCACTGCAAAAATAAAGAAGAAAAAAAGAACGTTCTAACTTTAGGTTATAGAGCTTGTTACACAACTCTAAGTGCACTGAGAATACTGAGTAGTATGCATTACATGGGTGCAGTTTATGGTATGGATCACCAAAGGTCAAAAAAAAAATCTCTTTCAGAAAGCGCTCTTGGGCTGAGGTATAATCAAGTTCAGGCACACTTTTCTATGTTACCTTTCAGTGCCACTGACCATCCACGGACATCTGGGTTGCTCCTTACTCATGGGAAAACTGCATACTAATAAAGCATTTTTTTTCTCCACAGAACTCCGAGCCCACATGAGACCCATCCATCTCACGCCCCAGGCTGATGTGTCACATTGTCAATGCAGCAAACCAACAGCTGTGGGACTCAGAGGCTCCCCATCTAAGGCGTAGGGACAATTCTAGGTCTGGGCTAAGAAGCTGAACCCCAGACTGGGAACTCAGAGGCCTGCTGTGTCAAGCACCCCCAACAACCTAGCACACTGTACTCTGGGCCTCTTCACCCACTGGCTGATGACCCAAGTGCGGTCACACGAGAGGCTTTGGTAAGAAGAGCCGGAGATGACAAAGGCTCCAGGTGAGAGGTTTTCTGAAAGTACCACATTTCCTCCAGACAGGGGAGAAAATGGAGATTATTGTGAGGAACCCTTAGGCTACTCAGCCCTCAGTGTGCTTCATTAGGGAACCCACGCAGGGAGTCGCATGTCTTTCATTGATGAGAAGTATGTTCTTTGATAGTATTCCCATCCCTGAACTCTTTGCAGGACACAGAAGCCAAATTCCTCTGGCACTGACCACAGCCATGCTTTAGATGGTACTGGGTATTTTTAGAAATCATGGGAAGGCTCTGTACAGTCCTCACATGGCTCCACACAGGCACCAAATGCCAGACCCATCATACGGCCACCAAGGGCCCTGGTGACTTCTGAAGGCCTCTGTGAGAGTCCCAGCCCCCAAACCATTCTTAGTACACAGAACATGGCCCAGCACACCCTGAGGCCTCCTCCTTCAGGACACGCACACACACTGTACCCAGGTCAGAGAATACCAGTGTTTGTTCATCCAAACACTGAAAACCAGCCTGTATGCACACACACACACAATACGCACATGTACACATACACTTCGACTCAACACACTGAACCGAGGGAAAAAACCCAAAAAATTCCGCATGAAAGAAACAGGTTTAAAGAAACAAACTGCAGCTCCTGGAGGGCAGAGAAACAATAACAGAGAACAGTTTTTGTTATCACCTACCTGAAGCCCAGGCTGCTCCCAAAACAGTGGAACTGACCCTCTGATCTGGACAAAAGACGAGACTCCATCATCCATGTAAATCGTCTGCGGCACAAGGAAACAGAAACGGAAAGGTATTCTTCAATGAAATCCAATGTCCTGGGCCGGTAATGGGATCCGGTGCCTGTGACCTGACACCAGTCAGGAAGGGCAGACAGTGGACTTGGGCGCCCTCTGCTCTCTCACCTAGCGCATATGGCCCTGGCCAGGTGGCAGAGCATGTGGCTGCTGGCCAGCCTCTGAAGGGGTCTGCAGTGGGCTGGAGGCTCCCAGATCTATCCTTTAGGGTCTGTGGGAACACACACCCCTAGGGTGGAGCTGTGCCCTGTTCCATGAAAAACCCAGCCCCCCTCCTCCTCCCCACTTTGGAAACAGAAACAAATGTGCTCTGGAATTTAACTAAGACCTTTCTCAGTGCCCTCCTCTATTTCCACCTGTCCAATAGCTAAGTAGCAGGGAGCCAGCTACTGGGAAAGAATTGAAGAAATCAAACGAACCAGGAAGCAATACAGCCAAAAGACGTAGCTGACTGCACCTGTCAGTCTCGTATTTGACAACACAAGTCAAGACTCAGCTTGAACTTGGTCCTGGCCCTGTGCCACCATGTCCTTAAACACACCACTCAGTCAACACTCACAACAGTTTCCACAAGCTTCTAGTATCCTGCCCCTGTACAGAAACAGATAAACTTATGCTTTGTAAAATATCCCTCACAGGCACAGGTTACTTTAGAGTATGCCTGCAGGCTTCCAATGACATTTAAAAGACAAAAAGTACAGGCCTGAGCACTCACAGGGAAGACTGCAGTGGTTATCAGATGCTCAGTCTTTATCTGTGCAATCCTACCCTGGCCTGGCGGGGGCACCGCTATGAGTCCCTTCCATTGCTAACCAGCCTGCGCCCTTACAGGTAGCTTTCCACACAGGCCAGATCACACTCAGGCCACACATGCATTAGTAATTCTGCAGGGGAGGGTGTGACAGTAAGACCTGCAAGTCCACAGGCCACAGGCATGATAGACCTAGTATTTGTGTTATGAATTATAATTCTAGCCTTAGTGGCCAAAGGAAAAAGGTGCTGTGTTTCCACGTATGGACTCCCAGAAAATTTGTCATTCTCCTTTACTCAACTACCAAAACCCAGCACAGAATAGCAGATTGTTGAAATCATTGCCAGCATGGTTGCTACGGTGAGACTAAGGACACAAAGCTGACCTAAGTGCAATCTACACAAGCCCAGATTCCAGAGAAAGAAACCAAGTCAGTCAACATTCAAATATGAAGACAACTATCAGTGATGCTCAGGGTCTGATCAAGCCTAGGAACTCTCACCCTTCACTCAGAGACCACGTGCTCCCAGGGCTGCTTCTAACCTGACCTGGATCCTCCAGAGCTGCATCCTGTTTAGAACCAGTTTCCAGAACACCTGGGATCCCCTTCCCCACTGGGTTAAGAGGAAAGAGTGCTGTAAAGTTCTCTCCTCTTTCTTCTCCAGGAAGTCCTTCTATGTCTATACCTCCAGGCCCCTGACCTGGCCACCAGCACCTGAGATGCTCCATAGTGCTCTCAGCATGCGAATGGGAGAGAGAGAAGGTCCTGTCTCACATCATGGATCCCTTCCACAGAGGTCACTTGAGGCCTGGAGAGAGGTAGGATGGAGCGTGAAGTACATGAGAACAGCATGCTGTCGAGTGTCCCATCTGGGCCAAATCACTTTGCAAGCTCCCTCGTGCCCAGTAGGATGGCCCCAGGGAGCCACTGAACACAGTCTCAGTTTCTTTCTAAATAGAGCCAATGTCACCTGGTATGTGATGGGAATGAAAGTGCATCACCCAGCACTGAGTAGGCACTGAAAAGGAGCAACTGCTGTGACTGTGGACGAGCCCATCCAGCAATAAGGAGGGTTCCCGGGGCAGGATGAGAGGCAAACAAAACTAGGCCGTGAGCGAATGAGGCAGGAAGGAATCCCAGAGCAGATCAGCTGGGAGGGAGATGGGGACGCAGCAACCAACAGGAGCCCTTTGTTGGAAGGAGTAAGCCTGGGCATGTGCTGTCTGTACCAGGCAGTTAGAAGGCCACTGTGAGTGGTCTCTTTCTCAAAATGGTGGGAGCAGAAATCAAAGTGCCATAAATTGAAAGGGACAAAACAGGAGAATATGCCAACTGTAGGCACACACTTCCATCTGAAAGGCCTTTTGCTGGACCTCTGTGTTCAGATGCAGCAGTAACAAACCAGCCTTTACAAGTCTGCACTCCAGGGAGGAAACAGCCATTCTAACCTCCATCCCCTCAGTTACTCAGCGGCCTTATCTCCAAAAGCCAAATATTTATCTCGTATCTTTTGACTGACTAAGGGCCTTTTTGGTTTTGTTTTTCTGCAGTGAGTCACTGCTGCAGAGCAAGCCCACTGGGGATGACTCAGAGCTGAGCCAGAAAGACTTAAAGCTTCCTCCCAGGAAGCCAAAGATGCCACCCACCCATATACACAACATGTGTTTGTACATATACACCACACAGATGCACACAGGGTATACACATACAACCCAGCATGTGATGTATATAACATATGCAGCACACCAATGTACATACAGCATGCAGAGCATGTGATATGTCCACACCACACAGAACATGCGACATGTACATACCACATACAGATGTGTACATACCACAACATACATACATGCACACACAGCCTGCCTAGGAGGAGGCAGATTGTTCACTCCTGGGAGGAAAATGTTAGAACAAGGCAGAAGCAGAGGGGGCTGAGGAGCCAGTTGGTCTCTTGAAAGTCCCCACTCTGTGTACAATTATTCACCAAATGACACCTGAAAAGGCCATCTGGCTTCCCCCAGTGCCTACTTCAGGGCCTCTGGTCTGTAGACTCCTCTCCAGTAGGGCCCAAGCCAGAAGTGGCTTGTGGGTACCATCATCAGGGTCGTACTGCCCCAGCATGCCTCTTTCCCAGCTCAGCACTGAGGAGCTCAGCGGTTGCCTGCACCCTGGGGCCAGGTGACCAGAATCAGTGTCTACCAGTGTCCATCACTGTCCAAGGTCAGGCGGAGGAGGAAGCAACATTCCTTACCTGAATACCCTCCTATACCTACCAAACCCCTATACTTAAAGGCCCTAGAGAGCTTGCACAATCGCTATCTTATTTTATTTATTTTTTGTACTGGGGATCAAACTCATGACCTTGCGCTTGCCAGGCAGGTACTTACATGACTGAGCTAAATCCCCGGCTACAATCTGCTATTTCATATGAGCAAAGGCAGGAGACAGGTACCCAATGGTGCACACTGTCCCCAATTCCTGGTCCTGCAGACTCAAGGGAATATGACATGCCTGGTGTCCATGATATCACTTCAGCCCTAAACGACAGCAGGCAGGTCCCAAAGTTCAGTGAACCACCTCACCAGGGCTACTCCCTAAGCTTCTCAAAGATTGCAGAGTAAGCAGAGCCTTCCTTCTCCACCTGGTGCTAGTCTCCACGACACATTATGAGAAGCACCTGCATCAGCATGTGGCTAGTGTGTCAGGCTGGAGGCAAGCAACCGAGCCCCTAGAAGAGCCCTGACAGGCAGAACATTGCAGCCTTGTCTCTGCTGTACCCTACGTCCCACATGCCCAAGATGGAACTGGAGCCAAATAGGCTCACCAGCAGACCCTGCTGAAGTGCCCAAGGGTTCATTTCCAGGTTGCCAGCAAGGACAACTGGACACACTTCTGTGAATGACACCCCCCTCTCCACGTGGTCACCTTCTCCTCAGCATCACAGTAGTCTGACTGCCTGGATTCCAACTTTACACATGGTCCATCGGGAGCAGCCTCAAATGTATGTCCCCAAATGCTTGACGTGCCTGGTGCAAACAGTCACCGTGGAGTTAAATTACACCCTCTCAGTGAGACAGAGCCTTTGTCTACAGCTGCCTGTGTCTCAGGGTGGACAGATGGTGGTGCCCAACTGCCCTTCATAGAGAGCCCAGCACTGCCTGGCTCAGAGTTCCGGAAAACAAAAACTAGGAAGATCTAAAAGGCATACTATGGAAGTCAAGAAATCACTCCCTCAATCCCAAGAAAAGGAGGTGGAGATAGTTCAACCAGCAACGATCATGTTAAGATTTTCCACTCCAAAATTCATGCTGAAATTTAATCCTCAATATGAGATACCAGTATTTAGAGGTGGGACCAGGGCTCTGTCTCAATGGATTAATGGGATATCTTGAAAGTAGGTTTGTTAATAAACAGCAGTCTGGGTAGGCCTCCTGTGTGGTCTGTCTCTCATCAAGTGATGTCTTGTGCCACAGGACTTTGCTAGCAAGGTGGCCATCACCAAATCAGGGACAGTGGCACATACTTGTCATCACAACTACTTGGAAGGCTGAAGCAGGATGATAGCAGAAAATGTGAGACTATACTGGGTAACTCAGTGACACTGTTTCAAAATAAAAAATAAGGGCTGGGGGAAAAAAGATGTGGGTATGGTGGTGCACACCTGTTATCCCAGCACTTAGGAGACTTAGCAGAATTGCTATGAGTTCAAGGCCACACTACAAAGTGGGGGGAAAAAATCACTAGAGCCTGAAGCCCTTCTACTTGGATTAGAACTATGAGTCAAAATAAAACTTTATGACTTACAGTATTAGTCATTTTCCCATCACCAGGATAAAATACTGACACACACAATTTAAGGAGGAGATTTATCTTGGTATAACTTACAGTTTCAGAGGACTCAGTTCATAGGCAGCTGGCTACAAGGTGTGGTTTAAGTGCAAAGCAGAGGAAAGCTGCTCAGCCTACGGCAGGCAGGAAACAGAGCAAGCAAGAAAAGCCACGCGGATGTACCCTTCAAAGTCACACCCCTCCAGTGACCTCCTCCAACTGGGCCCTGCCGCCTAAGAACATATTCAGCTGGGAACTCATCAGTGGATCAGTCCACTGATGATCCAATTACCTTGCAAAAGCTCCACCTGTGAACACATGTGACTTTAGGCCTGGGGTATTTTGGATCTAAACTGTAACACTTACCCAGGTATTGTGTAATTAGCAAAAGGAAATAGACTAACACAGGGGTGTGACCAAAGAGCTGGGAAAGGCTGTTTATATCTCTAAGGCCTTGCTGGGATACCCTAAAATAGAAGATTTAGGGGTTGTGGGCAAGGTCCCTGCTCCCAAGCCCTACCAAGTTAACTGGGAAAACAAGAGACACATGCCATTCCTTGGCACACATCATTAAAAAGCCAGGGCAAAGGCCCCAGCTTGAGTCTTAGAAATGCCTGCTAGTCTGCAGAAAGCAAAGCAAGGAAAGATCACAAGGAGAGTGTTCCTGAAGCCAGATGCACTGCATCAAAGGCGCAGTCCTTTCATATGGGATTATGTACTGGCTATGGGTTGGCTTGTATCTCTTCCAAAGCAGATAAATCCTAGCCCTAGTACTCCAAAGTGTGACCTTGTTTGGAAATAGCATTTTTGCAGATGTAATTAGTTTAAGTGAGGCCATCCAGGATGGAAAAGGGTGATCACTGACTCAATATGACTGGTGTCCTTAGAAAGAGAGACAGGCAGAAGAGACAGAGCCCAGAGTGATGCTGTCCCCATCCCAGGGCCAGAAATTAGAAGAGGGGAGAGAAACCCTCTCCTAGGGGCTTTGAAGAGAACATGACCTTGCCTGACATCTTGATTTCAGATTCCTAGCATCCAGAACTGAGAGAACAAAGGCCCAGGATTTTAAACCACCCAGTATATGTATGGCACTTTATTATGGCAGTACCAGGAAGCTCACACACCCCTCCTAGACATTCTGTGTTAAAAGGTCCTACCTCAGTTAGGTGTGGCGGTGCACACCTGTAAGTCCAGTACTGTGGGAGATCAAGGCAGGACTGGAAGTCTGAGCCCAGCCTGGACCACTTAGTGATTTAGAGAGATCTTGTGTCAAAAAACACAAAAAGGACTGCGGATGTATCTAAGTGTGAAGGCCCTGGGTTTAATCACACACAGAGACACGCGGGAGACCTATCTTATATGAAAGGACAGCAACAGTGGAGAGCTGTTTCCCTGATGACAGACTTGGAAGACACACTGGATGAGACCAGTTTATTAACTAGATAGATAATAAAGGGAAGCTAGGACTCAGCTTCCCTCTACAGCCCCATGATGACCTCTGGAATCTGCTCCATCACCCAGTTCAGACACCTTGAGATGCTGATTTGTACAGACATGCTTTGCTCCTTTGATTCTGTTCCCAGCACAGCTCCCAGTTTGTGGCAGGTGATAAACAATAAAGATATACTGAATATCTGAAGGGTAAAAAAGTGCGGCTGGAGAAGTGGTCGGGAAGGTGGTGCGTGTGAGGTGAAGGCAGTCATCTTTGCAATGCAGGCATAAGCCAGGAAAGAAGACCTCCTCCACTAGGGGGCTGCAAATTCTTTCCTTCCTCCCTCTTTTCTATTTATTTTTTGTATGGTGTCCGGGATAGAACCCAGGGCCTCATGCATGCTAGGCAAGCACTTTATCAATGCTACATCCCCACTCCTCTCATTTTCAACCAGGCAGTTATTTAACAGCCTTGTAAATATTCAAGAGCATGAGCCCTCTGAGCAGAATCACTGATAACTGCACCTGCTGCTTGTTTGAGGGCTCCTTTTCCATGCCCTCTCCCAGGCCTGCCTGACTTCAGAAGTCTCCCCATCTTTGCATCTTTAATAGCTGTTTCCTACAAAATGGAGCTCCACACTGATTTGTGTTGCCTTTGAATCCCTGAGCACACAGAAGCTCATGGGGTAGGGGCAGGTGTGCAGATTTGTGCTGAATTAAACAGGCTTAAGTCTGCAGAAGGAGTGTTTGTCACAGTGGGGGCAGAGCCACAGCTGCACTAAGTACACATGAGGTGTTTGCAGCTTGCCACCCACAGTGGGTCACACCTGTCCCTCTCTGGGGCTTTCTCTTCCAGTTGATATTCTGGAGGCCAGCAGTATCCCACAGGGTGCAAGTCAGAACAAACACAACAGCAGTTGTAAGACTGCTCTGCTCTCTGGGAGAACAGAAGTTAGGAAAGGAAACCGATGGGGAATTTCAGAGTCCCACTCTACAACAGATGAAAGCAATTGTTCCTTGAAATGCTGACTTCACTGCTCCCAAGTACTCACACTTGCTTCTAGGATGAAGCTTGAGCTGATTTAGAATAAACGTTTCTTCTCCCATTCTTCCACTGAATTGATGTACTTTTTTATCCTAAAAATACTTTTCAAGCCCTGTTGGTTCATCTTTCAGCTGCTTCCGGAATAAGTGTCACCCTTCCTGACCACAGCAACCACTTCTGACTCCTTCTAACTAAAAATACCTTAGGTAAGCAACATTTTCCCAACATGAGATGTGAATCAAAAACCACGCAAACCTAAGCCAGATTTTTCATGCAGAGGCCAATTACACATACAGGAAGGAGCCATGACCAGAAATCAGCCCCCATACATCAAGGTCCCTTCTGTCCCCAGTGAAAAATGCAGGAGTTGCAGTGCCTGAGAACCATGCAGTGCCATGGGCGGGCCTGGGCACTCACCTGCTCGGTCTCCACGAAGTTGGACACATGGCCATCGTCATTCACGCCACGGGTCTGGAAGCGAGCGCCAGCGCGCTCACAGCTGATGCGCGAGATGAGACAGGCCTTGGCCTGCTTGTGCGAGGCATACACTGTGCGGATGGCCACCACGCCGCAGATGACCTTCAGCAGCCAGTCACAGCAGCTCACCTGGTGCTGCCGCAGGGGCACGTGCAGTAGCTGGTTCCTGCAAAATGTAGCCCTGCAGGTTAGGATCACCTTAGCACTTCAGACCAACACTGCACTCAGCATGGGTGTGGACAAGGCACTGGTGGGGGCGTCCGCTCAGGACTCTGCACTGGGGACATACAGATCCAGAAGTCATGTGCTTCAGAGAGGCCCCAATGACAGGGTCACTATGACATCCCAAAGGTACCACCAGTTGTCAAAAAGGGCAAACAGAAGCAAAACTAGATGTGAGCAGGCACCTTGCAGCGAATTTCAGAGGACCTTCTGTTTAGAGGCTACCACATTTTTAAAATTAGAACTCACCAATAAAAAAAATGTAATCATGTTTTGATTAAATAATAACCATGTCCAGTGATAAAATGACAAATGATAAAAAGTAATCATTAAATATATACACAATTAAGTTATATACATATCTATAAACTTGTGGGGTGAATATGATAAAAGCATTACAAGGCAATCCAAAATAAAATTTGATACAAGTTCCAGTATCACCTCCTCATACCCAGAGGACTGTTCCAGGTTCTGGAGTCCATGGTGATAGTGACAGTGAAAATAGCCAACAGGTACAAGCACACATAGCACCATCCCCCATGCTTGGGTGATAGACTAACTTACTGCGTCTTTCAAAGGAGCCCATGTGACAGGTAGGACTAGAAACCCATTTTACAGATAAAGAAACTAAGGCACAGAAAACAAAAACATTTGCCCAAGGTCACAGGGCTTATGAGCAGAGCTGGTGCTCCTCAGCCTGACCCCTCTTGATGAAGGCACTATATTTACACATAGTCATGTCACCCTCTCACCCCCACACCCAGGGGACCTGAGCTGTGTCATTGTGAGGCCTGTCACCAGGGGACTCTCTCCTACAGGGTCTGAAGCAAATCTAGATCACAATGCCCTACTTTTACAAAAAAAGGCAACCCAATTCCTGCCCTTGGCCTTCCTCAAAGACAGCAGCACGTTCTCATTGCTGGGAATGTGTGCTGTGAGTTCTGACAGATCTCTGGGCTCCTCTAAAACCTCTATTCTGGGGCCACAGCCACTTGCACCCCACAGGGAAGCCTGGCTCCCAGTGACTTCTCACAGCCCCAGGGTTCTTCTGCATGAAAAATGATGACCATGAAGCACAATTTTACAAAAGTATGTCTCCTTCTGAGTCACTGTAAACTTCAGGTGATAATTACAAAATATTAAATCTACCTTTGGCATGAAAGCCAGACCTCCAGATTCCAGATCTGCCAGAGAGAGCTCGGGCTTCTGTCACCAAAAGGCAGGTGAGCCTTGTACCAAATAGATAACTCCAAATAACCTCTTCTAGAGGCATGTGCCTGATCCTCTGGGTGGGATAGCTCATACTCCAGGAGAAAGTGACCCAAATCTATAAAGGACCACGGAGTTTTGCACTCGCTACTAGGACTTGAGTGTCCCGGCAAGCAATTTTTAGTATAACTGACAACCAGCTGGAGAGACCCCCTGCTGCCCACCTTCCCTCCCTCACTAGCCACTTGCATGTAGACCCCATGGATTCTTGCTGTGGGTCTCCAGACCTCGGACACTGACCACAGTATGGTGGGTGTAGGTGATGGAGCCCACAAACACTCTTCCTGGGAACTTGGCTGTAGTCAGTTCTGTGGTCTTGGTCCTGAGCCCCAATACCATGCCCCAGAGTGGGTGCCATCCAGCAGCTGGTGCCTCCACAATTACTCTCTACTTCCCAATTCCAAATCCATCCTGGACCAAGATTCCTATCACTGTTGCTTTTCTTCTGTCTCCAAGGTCTAAGGGTAGTAATGTTGGCCAGCAGACCTGGGCATCATCCCACATAACCAATGCCTCCTCTTGGCTCCTTCACAGGACATGGCAGGGTCTTGACCTCAAGGTCCAGAAAAGCCCATAGGTAACTGACATATTCATAGGGCCATCTACTCAGAGCCATGCCCTTACATGGGATGAAGGCTAGATGACCTAAACATACATAAGCCCAGCCAGACTTGTCTACATATGTTCTGACAAGTTACTTTGCCTTGTTGACTCAATTTCCCTAGAGACAGGGCTGGTTTAGCTTGTGACTACCAGCCTGTATGCTAGACCTAGAATGCCTGGGTTCACATCCTAGCTCAGCCACTTACAAAACGTAGAATTCGGCAAAATGCCCATGCCCTTTCATGCCTCAGTTTCTCTAGCTGTAAGAAGGAGTAACAGACTCTGCCTCCTAAGACTCTGAGTTATCACCCCAAGCATTATAGACTAGTACTTGAAACACAGTGTTTTGTAACTGTCACGGGGAATATCTGGACACAACAGGTAAGTGGGCTCTGGAGCCGCCCACGGAGCACTGAGCATGCGCCAGCACACAGGGCGCACTCACAGATGCCAGCTCAAACGCTCTTTCCCTACCGAGAATAAGTTTTCTTTTCTAAATCTATGAGACAACTTGAATCCATTCCCTAGGCTCACAGGGCAGCGAACTCAGGTTAGTTTTTCTCTCATCCTGCAGAGAGAGCAGGTGTGGGTCTCAGCTCTCCAGAGGTGACCTACAATCCAGAGACTGGTGTAACATGAGAGTCAAGGACAAGCTGCCACCCACAGCCTGCCCTCTGGGGTCCCGGGGCCCTCACCAGAAGAAGGAGCTCCCGCACTCCGAGCTGTCATCACCCTGCTTCTGCGCCCGGACAGTCAGGTCGAAGCGGGAGCCATCATTGGGCCACGAGAAGTAAAACACCCCTGAGCTGAGGATCTTCCGCAGGGCGAGCAGGCGGTCCTCCTCTCGGGCCTCCTCCTGCAGAGGGTAAAACTCGATCGCGGTGATTTTGTAGATTTCTGCATCTGGAATTCTGCCCACCGATGTGCAGCCTGTCACCAACACCAGGAAACTCAGAGAAGCACCACCTGCAAGTGGAATCAGATGAGAGAGCTGAAGGGGCTGTGGTTTACCAGCCCCATCCTGCAGGTCTCTAGCATCTCTAGCACTGGGTCATCTTTGCCTAGGGCTCTACAGCACTGTCACCTAAGCCTAGGATGTTGGCTCACAGCACCAGATGCCGGGAGCAGCTGGAAACAGAGTCTGGCCTTAGCCCAGCTCTCTAGGATCAGCAGTCTGCTTCTATGGATCCTCTGACGATTCTTGTGTGGACAGCTTCCAGATCTCAGCCCTCTCCCACAGCTGCACCCTAAGTGCTTCAGCCTACCTTCCCCACTCACCTGCCAGCCTTCTTCACTTTCCAGGGAGAGGGCCTGGGGAGCCCCTGAATGAGCCACCAGCTCCCCATCAGCACTGGTCACATGCAAAGCCAACTGCCCCCTGCAGCCTGTGTCCCTCAGCAGATGCCCTCCTGAGGGCATGGTCACTGTTGCCTTCTAGAACCAATGGTGTTTGAAGCATGTGTCCTAAACCAATTCCTGTGCAGGTCACCCAGACCACACTGGCCTGCTGCCCGGAGAAGAGTGCAGTCTCTGGGGCACTGCCACTCTGTCCCTGGCTTTGCCCCATTTCCTGTTCTGTGCCCCCTACCACACAATGCTTCACAACTATACTGTCTGAGTGAGGCATGGATGGCAATATTGTGCCTCTGGAAGAGTGGGACACTTGCCCCATTAACAGACAGGGTCCAAGAGATGGCCTGAGTGGACAACTGGCCTGGTTCAGTCCAAAAGACACGCTGAGGTTTAAGGATCCTCTCCCAGCAACATCTACTCTAAACAGCGAGAGGCCACTGCTTAGAGTGATAGTTTAGACATCCTCAGATTGCTCCATGCTTGGACGAAAGACCCCAAAGACAGATAGTTATACCTCCCCAGGCTTCCTCCTCACACCTCACAGGAGGAAGAAGGTGGCTCACAGAATGGTTTTTATTAAAGCACATTCACTGAATAAGTGGATCACAACTCACTTGCCTGCTGATGCACAGTGGGGTGGTGAGGCACCTGCAGAATCACAGTACTGGTTCCTGTCACAGCTCCCCACTCATGTCATAAGGAGACCACTGAGCACCTGACAATGAAGGAATTCATGTTGGGCACAGCAACAGGGGTCAGAGTGTCTCAAGCAGGGTGCATGGGGTCTCTGTGGCTAGCATTCTTGACTCCCAGCTCCAGAGATGCAGACAATCTCCAGCCTTGGCTGGGACAAGTCCACAGCTCTCTGCCTGACAGATGGGGAGTACACCATTCAGCAAAGTCCCTTGGCATGGCAGAAAAACAGGCTAGGAGTGGGTTTGAGAAGAGCAATGGAAATTTTTGCTTTTCTCTCCTTCCGCCCAAGTCAGGAAGTGGATTTCTCACCCTACTCCTCACCAGCCTCTGCGTAGGGGCCTGAGTAGCTGGCAGGAGTCCCAGGCTGCCAGGAAGACAGCAGGCATCTTCTGCGCAGGCCAGCGGCCTGGGGGAGGCTCTGAAGGCTGGGCTGCAGCAGGCATGCAAGATGAATGAGGAAAATGGAATGTGCCACCACAACAGGAAACTGGTCCTGAGTCCTGGGGCTCTGGAGGGTGCAGGCAAGTGACAGTTGCCACTAGGTGCTTTTGTAGAGCTCATACTTAGGACAGTGCTCACACATTTCAGGCAAGTACTCATTGCAGCCTCCTAAATCATTATTATCTCATTATTATCTCATTTTACAGACAGTGGGAAGAAAAGAGGCCCAGAGAGAAAGTGGCCTTTACAAGGTGACAGAGTTGGGGACCTGGGATCCAAACCCATTTTCTGGCCGTACCACCTGGACAGGTTACTCAAGTCAAGTCTGGCTGTAGACTTGAAGGTGGTAGAACCAACCTACCTAGAAATGCTGTTCTTGCAGAGGGGCTTAGTCACTGCCCAAGCACATGCTGGTCTGTGTTGGATTGGAGATACAAAGGTAGAATTTACCTTCAGCCCAAACCCTGTCTGCCACTAGCATCCAGCAGATTTCAATGAGCTTGGCTTGCTGTACCTTTCAAGAGTGTGGCCGCCAACATACCCATTGTAACTGAATGGGGACACCCTGACCTTCACATATTTAAGTCTTCACCCCCATGTGACAGCATGAGAAGGCGGGCCCTCTGAGGGAATCTGGTCAGTGACAGTGGAGTCCTCATGCATGGATCAGCTCTTTATTAAAGAAGCCCCAGAGAGCTCCCTCACTTCTTCCACACCACAAGGACACAGAGAAGGTCTGTGAACCAGGAGATGAGCCCTCACTACCCAGACACAAAATCTGCTGGCCCCTTGACCTTGGGCTGGCAATCTCTGAGCTATAAAGAATAAATTTCTGTTGCTCATAAGCCATTGTTTCCACCTAGAGAACTCTGCTATGGCAGCCAAACAGATCCAGACAGCACCCCTGGCTCATTTGACAAAAGACACCACAAAGTTTCAAGCATCATTTAAGAATAATATTCTTTCAGCACATTCTACATATTGACAGGTAAAAATAAGGCAGCACAGTCTTCTTTACTGGTATCCAGTGGAATCCACAGTGACTGGATACCCATCCCCATCTATTATGGAATTTTTAGCCATCTCTCCATCCAACTTCTGCACCAACTTTCATCCAAATTTTGTATTTCTGTTTTCTGTTGATCACCTTATAAGAGTATGTAACAGTTTGCTGCTAAACTCAGAATATAAGAAGACTTTCTTCTGGTTTTTTATTACAATTATTTTTAGTATTCAATTGGTCAAACAATGCAAGCAGTGCAATGTAAACAAAGCATTGTGGAAATAATCAATGAATGTATAAAATGTGTTTGGGTGGCATCTCAATGGCACAGGTAAATACTATTTATTGTGGAACTGAAGTACGTGCTGTGTAACTTCTAATTGTTTTTCATTTTGTACATGTAAACACTATGCAAACTTTTCCACATTAATAAATAGATGGAAACAGAAAGAGCTTCATTATAGAAATGTCACTCAATTCTTCAAAGTCTTTTAGAGATAATACTAAAAAACGTTTTGACAGACTATTTCCAGTGGTGTCAGATGCCATGCCAATTCAGGTCTTCGGTTTCATGGAAGCAAACAACTGGCTGTTCCCTTACTTGCAAACAAAACTGGTTCTGAGCCACTGACGTGACTGAAGTTGGTGCTGTCAACAATGTTTTGAATCGTCCCTCTGCCTGGCATCCTAGAGGTGGCTACCTCCTGAGAGGGGCTCATGAGGAGATTCCAAATGGCAGAAAGATGCCTTTCCTTCATACCATGACGAAGGTGGTCAGGAGGCAGGGACAGTGAGGACAGCAACCTGTCTTTCCACCATGAGTATGATCTAAGATGAATCACTTGCAGGGGAGAGCTGAGGATCCGAGAATGATTCCCTCAGAACCCCCGTGTCTGTGCACCCTGGACATCATGTGGCACAGGGGAACACGGTCCTGAGCTTCCAGATTCCTGACCTGGAACTCGCCTAGGGAGATGGGCTGGGGGTTTGCCTGGTTCAACCCAGTACCAGTGGCCTCCTCCCCCAACACTGTGACTCTGTCCTACCCACTCTTGGCCCACAGAGGTGTTCTTGGGGGAAAAAGTGAGCCCTGAGGGGTTACCTGCCACCAGTGTATACAAGTTCCCCTTGAGTGGCAGACCTGGGCTTTGCTTTTGTGACATAGGATCAAAACTGGCCCAGGGAGGGCCTAGGAGGTGGTCAGTTGAGGCTGAGTCTATCCTAGGCTTGAAGCAAGGATCTTATAGTAAGGGAAACATTAGACTCAAAATTCTGGGTTATCCTTTTTTACTCCTGCACTGGCCTGTGGGGCCTCGGACAAGTTCTGACCCTCTTTGGGCCCTGCAGGGAGATGCATCAAGTGGTCTCTGTGTCCCTCTCAGGTTAAGGTCTCTGGTTCCAGGGCTCTAGCCAAAGCAAGACCATGTATAGTCTTGCTGGTCAGAGAGAGGTAAGGGGGAGAGAGAGGAAGCAGTGGTGATTTACCACACAGATCCCAAAGAGCAGAAGGCTCAGTCCAGACCACACTGTGGAAGCAGTTGACCACCCCTATACTGCTTGATGGGGACAGAGTTTCAGGGTGGGGAATGCAGGGAGTTCTGGATGTGGGTGCTAGTGATGGATGCACAGCTTTGTTGATGCCACTTAAAATGGTTAAAATGGCAAGTTTTAGGCTAGGTATATTTTACCACAATTAAATAAAACAAACAAACAAACAAAAAACCAAATTTCAATCTCAGTTCAGAGAATCTGTCCTCCCACGGCTGTCTTCAAGCCATCTTCAAGCAAAGCTGTCCAGTGCCCCAACCTCTTGCAGTTACAGGGTCAAGCACTCAACCAGCAGTAGCCATTTGTCATTGTGAGGGGCTGGCTATTGGGATGCATCACCACAATGCATCACCACAGACATATGTCCTGTTATCAGGGCCAGCCCTGTGCCCTATGCCTCCTCTGTGCTGGTGTTTTTCATGTTTTTCCTCTGCAGTGCCTGTCTGCCATGCCACTCTGCCTTGGAGCCAGTCAACTACAGACTGAAACCTCAGTGAACTATGAGCCAAAATAAATCTCTCCTCTATTAACTCGGATGTCAGCTATTCTGTTCCAGCAACAAGAAAATAGCAAAAACAATGTCCAATTTAAATGCCCAATCCTCCTGTCCTTCAGATACCCCAGGCCCTCTGAAATGTGCTTAAAAAATGTGCTAAATTGTACTAAAAAATTATTCCCAGACTGGTAGAGACGTGGTCTCCAGCACCTTTCTCCCCCATTGATGGAACATGGAGGTAGGGTGTACAGCACCATGCTGGGGTCCCAGCCTGCAATCAGTGTGCTCAGTGCATTTATACCAACGAACCTGCCAAACAATGTGAACCACAGGCCCCCTCACCTCAAGAAGTTAGGTATCAAACATTTACCAGCACACCACTGGGTATAAGTATTAAAGTAAATTACCCTAAGATGGGCAAAGGTCAGTCTGTTTCAAGATTTGCTATAGATCACTGTGTACCCAAAACTCCCAGAGCCAGCCTACCCAGGGTCTGAGGAGCACACCATGGTTTTCAAGCCTACCATATTCATCCCCTTATGAAAGCTGGGGAAATAGCTCAGCAGCAAAGCACCTGACCGGCAAGCACAAGGTCGTGAGTTCAATTCTTGGTACCAAAACAAATGAAAAAACAAGACACATCTCCTTATGAAGAGCTCTTAGGATTCATGTAGGATAGTGATGAGGCAATTTCCCTGGTTTTATAACTATGGAGAAATTAACTGAGCCTAGAAGGTCAGTCAATTGTGAGTCTGGAGCTAGGAAGTTAGGATACCAGCCTGATGGAGAACTTTGAGGGTCATCATGCACAATATCACAGGCTCTGCACTGTATACCTCCAGGAAAAACAACTCATAAAATGACTCATTATAAACTAGGGTTTGAATAGAGTCCCTCAGGCAAGGAAGCAGAAAGATCTTGAGTGCTTGGGTTAAAGAATAGTTAAGTCCACATAATCATTGCAATAAATTTTTTTTTTCTGCTATACTTGCTTTCTGTGCTTTGAATTGAGTATATATCAGGAGGCCCAACTCCTGGGCTAATCATGGGGCCTCCAACCCCTTCTAGTTGGCATTCTGGGAAGGAAGGAGATAGTTTCCCACAAAAACCTAGAAACCTGGAATAAGCCTTCAACATTATTTTTGTGCATGTTTCTTAATTTCTAACATAAAATCTATTTTAAAGTTGAAATTAACAACTTGTCCCAAATTAAGAGTCTGAGAGGGAAGCCTCTTTCTTGGTAGAGACTCAGTCTAAAATATCAAAAGGGAGACCACTCCCAATACAAGCTGGTCATCCTGGAAGCCCCTGAAAGGCAGAGTAACACTCAGTACTACCCAGTACATTCAAAAGGTAAAAGACTCAAGAGGGAGCAGAGT
The DNA here is from genome assembly GCF_034190915.1 of Cavia porcellus. Lineage (NCBI taxonomy): Eukaryota > Metazoa > Chordata > Mammalia > Rodentia > Caviidae > Cavia > Cavia porcellus. The sequence goes on along the minus strand of NW_026947505.1, from coordinate 26,862,894 downwards.
TTGGGTCAGGGACTTATGGGATGGGGAGGGGAATCAAGATGCAGTCAACCACTCTCAAAACTTAACGTAAATGCCCAATCCTCCCATCCTTGAGATATCTAAGAGCACACTCCAAAATGTGCTGAAAATGGGTCAAAGAATCCTGGCATCCAAAAATCAAACACAACCAGGGAGACTTCTAAAAGCCCATCCTACACGGTATCTACCAGTCAGGGCTGGGGTCTTAGAGGACAGCAGAAATAGGGCTGGGGATCAAATGATCTTTACCACATCCAAGCTCCAGGCTGAGTGTGCACCCAGCTTGGCTGGTCTGGCCAGAGCAGCTCAGGAAGTTAATCACCTCTCTACACTTCCTATCCCCACAATAACCTACTGATGCTTATATGGCCCCTGCATCAGGATTTACTCTGATGATGTCTTTGGGTGCTATTACCCTCCCAGTCAGGAACAATTCCTGGTTGCTGATCTTAGATCACACCCTGGGAAAAGTCACTGCCCCTTTCGATAGGACAAGTGTGACTCTTTCTGTCCTCCTTGAAAGCTGGTCACCAGTCCCTTTTAGAGAGGCAGACAGCCTGGTTGGTAGACGTGGCCCTTGTGCCACGAGGCATGAGTTTAAAACTCAGGTTAGGGCTTGAGATGAATGTGAATGTGAGCCAGTTACTGTCCTTCCCTTTCCAGTCTCTGTCAGATATAAAATGAATCATTCATTTATGTTCCAGAAAAGCTTGCCAGCTATAACTGTAAGATTTGACTATAAGCCATCCTGAGTGCCGAGATGTTACACTGGGAAGAAAGGAGTTTTGTGGCAGATGGAGAACATTGCAGAAGCTGCTGATGCATCCCTTTCACTAAGTACAGAGCAGGATAATAATTGTGCTGACCTCAGGCACTGGGGGAATGGAGTAAAAACCTTCAAACCTACACACAGTGCAGAGAAACCAGTCAGTTAGTGTCATCCTTACCATCATCACAGTGGAAGGCAAAGCCCCCAGTTATCTTTTGTGACCTCAGAAAGCTCACTGTGGAGGAAACTGTCCAGACTGTTGTCTGGCAGCATATTTGCATGGAAAAAGCAAGTGCTCAGAAGCAGCAGGATACAGAGGTGGGTTTGAATCCCAGGTGAGCCTCTCACTGTAAACAGTTATGAGAACCCTCTACCTATTTCCTTTACTGCACATGGGGACAAAGATGCATCACCATGTGGGCTTATCTTTAGGACTGAGAAAGTTTACCTACAGCTAGCCTTTGGCACAAAGAGATATTGCACAAAGTACATTTCGTCATGTGAGCATTGAATGTTTTTCTGAAACATTGCCTATTTGGAAATAATGGATGTAATCATCAGAGCTTAGGAAAAAGCACCTTATGACAGAAAAGAGCCAGAAAAGTAGTAGTGGCAAACACAGCACTATTCTATCAGATTTGGAAACCCCTGGTCTCTCATATGCTGGATGTGGAAAAAGCCAGAGACCTGAATTTGGACAATTCACAGTCATTCCCACATCAGATGGGCAGGGCCAAGAATCAGGAATGTGATCTGGACCCTGGTCTTGAGGCCAACGGCCCCTGGGGACCTCCACAGCCAGGACACTGGTGACACAGATAGACCTCACATGAAGCAGGTGTCTGGGGGAGGAGGAAGAAAAGGGCGACTGCAGAACCAGAGGGCCCTGGGGCCTGAGGCCCAGGAGCTGCTGAGGTGGTGCAGGGGTGGCTGTGACCAGCTTAGCTCTGGAGTCTCAGCCAGAGCAGGAATGCCCACGTCTTCTAGTGCACTCTCGCCCCTTTCCGCAGACCTCACCACCCGTGTTTGAGTGCAGTTTTCTATCCTCCCCGACTCCAGCATAATGCTAGGTGCTGAACAGCAGGTACGGGGTCCATTTTCCCCTTTTCCTTCGGGCTGCACCTCCTTCCCCCAGTTCAGTGCCTCCCCCCCCCCCCCCCCCGCCTACACAGCCATAGAGCCCTGTGCAGCTTCTGCCCTGGACTCCTGGCCTTGTCCACCTACGTGGGCACATCTGAGAGGAAGTAGAGACCCCACTCCCAATGACAAACAGCCTTTGGAGCAGAAACCCCAATCAGAACTTTAGGAAAACTCAAGGTCTACGGACTGATAAACATGAGCTTCATCGGCACTCAAGAGCTGGGAGCCACATCCTCCTCCACCCCAGACAGGTGACAATCAGGTGTTCATCACTTTGATCTCCTCCCCAGTGAGAGGCAGGCTTCAAGACAGAAACATCTTAAGAGATAAAGTAGTTAAAACAGGACACCTTAACCCCACAGCTCCCAAATGAACACAAGAGACCCTGGGCTGCCCCCACTGAACCGATACTCACCGGATTTTAACCTGAGCTCCCCCAGGCAGCCATAAGCATCCGTGAGCTTGCCATACTGTCCCTTAATGACTTCCTTCTCTTCAGGAGCTGGGGGAGAAGCATAGGAGAGCAGACATCAGCAGCGGCTCCTGCTTACGCCCGTTCATTCACACTGCGCTTGCCAAGCTGATTCCCACCCACATGAAAAAGAAAACGCAGACAATAGCTCGGCCCACAAACACCATGCCTGGAGGTTTTATCATGCAAGAATCACAGAGCTGCAGGGATTCAGAACTTCCACGAAGGCTTGTTCTCTGGAAGTGCTGACAGCTATCTAGGGGCTGGGAAATGTGTGTGCATCCCTGGGTGGCCAAAGGTACTGGGGCTGCAGCTTCCAGCTGGCAGTAGGCACCTTAGGCCTGTCCTGTCCCACTATGCCACCTTCCATTCCACTTGCTCAGGAACAAGTGAGGCAACATAATCGCTGATGTGGTCTTTCCTTCCGAAGACTCAGCCACAGGAGACGAGAACTCTCCAAGGGACCTGCTTCTGACTGGGGGACATCTGAAGAGAGGGCTGGAGTCCATGAGTGGCAAGGCAAGCTACAGGCCTGGCCTGCTAGGTCATTAGCAGTGCTTCTCAAGCCATGCCAAGGCACAGCCTTACTTAAAAGCAAAAGAGGAAAACAGAAAGCAAAATGACCAGAGAAGGCCCATTAAAAGCAGGGAGGGCTAACCTTCATCGGATACCACAAACCCTGGCTATTTCAGGGGCAGCGGCAGTCCTGTGGACCCCTTCATCAAATAATACTTTAAATGAATCATCATGAAGATGTTATACTACATGAAAGAAACCAGTCACAAAAGACCATTAAATATTCCATATATATTAAGTATCCCAAACAGGCAAATTTATAGATTCAAAAATATATTTATGGCTGCCAGGGGCTGACACTGGAAGAATGGGGGTTTAGGATTATTGCTAATGACTCTGAGATCTCTCTCTTTTTTTCTCTATCTCTGGTACCAAGAATCAAATTTATGAACTCGAGCTTGCCAAACAGGTGTTGTGCCACTAAGCTATATCCCCAGCCTCCCTTAGGATCTCAAGGATTCTCCCCTCATTTTTTAGAACAAAAATGTTCTAAAATTAGATTGTGGAGATGGCCTGCATGACCCATAAATATGGAGTTAATAATTTAAAACAAGCCCTCTTGGTGCCATGCACAGACTGCTGGGAGACCAGCCAGACACCAGCCATTTCCCGCGATGCAGTGCCATTCATGGATTTCAGGGGAAGATAAAAAGAAGTCACCAAGAAGCAAGCCCTCCCTGGGAATCAGCCATGCATGGGCCGCTGGGGAGACAGCTAGACCCCAGCCTTTTCCCATGAGTCAGCACCATTTGTGGACTTCAGGGAAGAGAACAAGATGTCACCAAAAATAAGCCCTCCCTGTGAATTGGCGCTATGAGTGGGCCACTGAGGGGACAGTCAGACCCTAGCTTCTTCCTGTGAGTCAGAGCCATTTGCAGACTGTAAGGGAAGGGAACAAGAAGTCACCAAGAAGCAAGCCCTCCCTGCAAATCAGCACCATACATGGGCCGCTGATGAGAGAGCCAGAGATACCAGCCCCTTCCAGCCTGTGGGCTGAGAAACAAAAAGAGTCCACAACACCTAACTCTACCTCTCCATTGAAAGCCACCAGTTGATCTGGAGAAACACAGGCAATGATGATATTGAGGTAAAATACAATTTAATGCTTGTAGTGTTTAGTGTTTCATTTCATTTTTATCGGTACCAAGGATCGAACTCACGACCGCCTGCTTGCAAGGCAGGTGCTTATGCCGCTGAGCTAAATCCCCAGCCCCGTGTTTAGTGTTTCAATGACTTTGCAGGTCTAAAGCTGGTAGTCTGATCATCGATTCAGAAGATAATAATACACAGTGTAGCATCTATGGGAGATCTCTTTCTGAGGGTGGTAGCCAATGTTAATTCCCTATCATCCTGTTTTGAAGGCTTGTATCATTTTCATTGTTTCATTGGGTTGGGTTTGATTCTGTACCGTTTTGTTTAGTTTTATTATATCTGATGGCATGGGCAGCTATTTCAAAGATAACAAGATATATTATGGTAGCCATTTGGGATTTACTCTTATATTTTGAAGTCCTTTACTACATTTATTGTTTTGTTTTCATTGGTTCTATTTTGTTTTGTTTGATTTTGTCTGAAGGTATCTGTAGCTATTTTGAAGACAAGAAGAGGCATTATAGTAACCATTACTGATTTCCTATTGTGTTGAAGTCCTGTGTCACTTACACCGGTTTGTTTTGATTGGCTTTATTGTTTTATTTTGCTTGGCTTTATTCTCTTAAAAATAAACCTTTAATGTTTTCATTATTCTGTTTTGATCAGTTTTATACTGTTTTGTTTTGTGTGAATTCACTGTGAAGATACAGACAACTATTTAGAAGAAAACAAGAAACATTATGGTAGTCAATGTTGATTTCCTGTTGTCTTGCTTTGAAATCTGTGTCTCTTCTTACATTGTTTTCTTCTGATCTGCTTTGTTCTGTTTTGTTATACCCTCTTTAAAATAATAAAAAAATAAAAATATTGAAAGAATTACTTAATGGGCGAAGTGTATGATATGTGAATTATATCTCAATAAAGCCATAACAAAAATCAACCACAAAACACAGGATTACAAAGGATCTCAATCTTACCAAACTGTAGTTATAAAAACCTTCTAATGTTATGGTATAGTAATATATGTGCCTTATTTTGAGCATCTTAAATTACAAAAATAAAGAGGGGACCTACTAACCAACTTAATATCAAACTAGTGACGGGAATAAATGCTGTTTTGAGATTTCCTGTCATATAAAAATATCTATACTTTGTATTGGTGGCAAAGCCTTGACAAACTGGTTCTGCCGTTTATCTTACTCATTGAAGGAAATGCCAAATCTCAGAAAATATGGAAAGAAAGCTGATTTGTCTCCACATCCAAGAACAATGAGCCTTCCAATTCCACACACAAGCCTGAAGGAGCCCTGGGGCCCAGGCTGAGAACCTGAACTGGCAGAAGGTATCTCTGCGTCATCACAAACCAAGGATAAAACAGCAGAGAAAAGAAACAGCGGGTTTCTTCGCTACCTGGTCCTTCCAAGCTTCAGAAAGGAGTCTTCCTTAGACTGCCAAGCTCCTGGAATTCAGGAATTTCAACCAGGAACTAAGATCCCAGATGCAGTGTTAAAAGGAGGAGAAATTACAGAAAACAACACATCCTCCTGCCCAGTCCCAGGTGCAAACAGACTGAGAACTCTTGGCCCTCATCACTCTGTGCTGTCTCTGCAGATTCTTTCCAAGAGAGGTGAGCACAGAAAGCACCAACAAATATTTTAAAGGGTGAACCTTGTTTTAGCCATTATCTATTTTAACATTCCAGCTTAGAAGAGCCACTGTCCCACACTGTCTAGGACAGACCTGATTTTTTGTTCTTCTCAACTGTCCTCCTACAGTGCTCCTGTACTCATCAGGCTATACTTACCCCAACAGGTTGGAAACACAGTGTCAGAGTCTCCTCTCTTCCCAGCTCAGTCCCAGCTGAGCCCTGATGGCCCACAGCCACCTTCTCCACAGCCTGTGTGTGCCTCCTCTCTCTCCTCGAGGTGGCATGGGGGCAGCGGGCAGGCACCTGACTCTCACAGCAGGACCTGCCACCCCCCACCAAACAAGACTCATCTGTGCAGGCTGGTAGCTGGCTGGTGGCTGGCAGGGCAGCCCATGAGACCAGAAGTGTATGATATGTGAATTATCATACACTATTAATAATTATTATGAGAAATTGACCACTCCTCAATTTCTCCGGGAAGGACTACAGTTAAGATGTAATTTAAAGAGAAAGGCTGGTTACCAGCAGAGCTGGAAAGGTCAACAGCTTGCAAAGACACTCATGTCTTGTAATTTGCAATAGTTCCCTTCTACAAAGTCACAGTTCTTGGGGGACATACAGGGTTTGGTCCTTTTGAGCTTCTGATCAACATTTCCATCAACTGAACAATATATAATATGATCTCATGTGTGTTTCTGTTTAACAAAGGTTTACTGAACACAAACTGTTGATTGATTCACATTTAACTTGTGCCAAGTAGCACAATAACTCAAAATAGAATGAAGCTTATCAAACATATGCTGTCCCTTTAAGACACAGCATGCCCTTCTTGCATGTAAAAATGCTGACAGCAGTTCAGCCCTTTGCTTGTGGACCATTTTTATTGGTAATAGGAATGCACAAAACGTGGCACTGAAGAGATCTTGCAGTATGAGACACAAGGCAGAGCGTCAGTTTGCTCAGTCTCAGCTGGAACATGTGCGCTGAGGGACACAAAATTTCACCCTCTGCTCAGGTCCACAAACACGTATGAAAATGCTGTGAGTCTGGATCCTGGAATTGCAAGCACATGTTAGAGAGCAGGTGAATTTACAAATATGGGGGAACAAACACTGAGGAGCTTCTGAACCTGGTGGAAGAGTTTGGTAAAGCCTTTTGGGAACCTTGCTAAGAAAGCCCCTTTGGGGCTAGGGATTTAGCTCAGCGGCATAAGCACCTGCCTTGCAAGCGTGCAGTCATGAGTTCAATTCCCGGTACCTATTAAAAAAATTTTAAAAAAGAAAGTAACCCTTTGATCTGTATGGACTGATTTGATTCCAGGGCTCTTCACCTTGGGTGACAGAGGAAGTTCCTAGCAACCACTAGCTCTTCAAGAGATAGCTTTGGGGGAAACCTATATACATAAAATCTCTAAAAAGTATGTGAGTTTTGGTACATATTTTTACCAAGCTAGGATCCATGGTTTTTAATAAAGGCTAAGAAGTTAATAACTTCAAAAAGTTAACAACAAGCTTAATAAATCAATCTTCTCCCAAATTTTGACTGGGTTTTTTTTGTTTTTGTTTTGCTGTGTTTTGTTTTTTGAGGGAAAGGGCAGAGTAATCTAAAAATAATTAATGAAATCACAAATCTCTATCAGAAGCCCCAGAACTGAGAATTAAGCAGACTTTACTGGCATTGATGGTTACTTACAGTAAACAAAGTACCTATGAAATTAGTGTCTCAGAGTCCCTTAGAAGAGATCTCAAAAGCCACTTTTCCACCAATATGCCTCAGCAACCTAGGGCAGGTGGAGCAATTGTAACAAATAACTACATTGCATGACTTACAACCACAAAAATTTACGATGTTTCAATTCTGCAGGTTGGAATTCTGTTCTGGAAGTTATGGTCCTCAATGAAGGCCTCTGCAAGTCTGTACTCCCTCTGGAGATTTGGAGAAAAGTGGAATTCTGAGACTTTTTCTAGCACCTAGGGTCCACTTGCATGCCTTGGCTCTCAGTCACTTCCTCCCTCTTCCAATTCAGCAACAGCAGCACTGATCTCTGCTTCCACTGCATTCTCTCTCTTTTGCTCCTCTCTTCTATCTTTTAAGAGACCTTTCAAGTACACTGGGCCCACCCAAGTGGTTCATCATGATCTCCCACCTCAAGGTTCTCAATCTTATCACCCTGCAGGCATCTCCAGAGACCTGATAAGCTGATAAATAGACCACACTGATAAGTACAACCACACTGTTCTGACCCCAACAGCAGTCTATTTCAATTCTAGCACCTTTGCACATGTTCACAGATCCTTAAACCTCACTGTTATCTGGTTCTCACTTGGTTAAACATAAAACAAAAAGGGCTTTGTGCATTCACTCAACTATGCAAATAAACCTGATCAAATCAAACAATGACAGGAAGCTGCAAAAGAAAGCCTTGTGGTCCTGTCCACACTTCAGGGTGAAAAAATGACCCCAGAACAAGCATTGGAAACCAAACTGATCCCTGGCTCTTGGGGATCACAGATGGCACTGGACACCATGCCCCCTGCCACCAGGAAAATTAAACACAAGGTTAAAAAAAAAAAAGGAGGTTTGCCCTTGTATTTTAAAAACAAACAAAACCCAGCAGGGCCACCTCATCCCACTCTATTTCTGTAAATTTTTGACTCGATATAATAAAAACTTTATCACTGACTTATACAACTCCCCTCATTCAAAACAAGAATAACTCCAAACAGGCTACGACCTTTGCAGATATGATTATCAAATGGTAAATACTATTTTCTCATCCTGAACAGACAAACTGTAAACAAACTTGGAGCTTTGAAACAATAATTTATTCTCTCACAGGTGCAGAGACCAAAACCATCTGAAATCAAGGTATGCACAGGGCCCCTCCCTCTGGCCCTGTAGGGGAAGGTATTTCTTAGACTCTTCTGGTTTCTAATGTCCTCTGGCGAACCTTGGTGCTTCTTGGTTTGTAATTTTGTCACTCTAAACTCTGCCTCTAGTATCATAGTGCTGTCTCCACCTCATTTTCTTCTGTCTTCACATGCCATCTCCTAACGACAGCAATCACTGCTGGATTAGGGACCCACTTTACTCCTGTGTGATCTCAAAACATCACAGCTGCAGAAACTCTTATTTCCTAATAAGGTCCTAGGGGTTACTAGGGGTTAGGGCTTCAACAATTTTGTGGGGGACGCACCAGCCCCTAACACTTGGTATTCTTATTAGGTCAGCCAGTCTTTGTAAGCCTAGATTCCCTGCAGATGGTTTCTCCATGAACTGCTTTTCTTTCCTCCATGCCTGGTCCCCAAGTGGTCCACATGCCTGCCATGCATTCCCTCACCTGACCCAGCTGCAATGCTGTGGCTGCTTTTGATGCCCAGCGCCAGGCTGACATCATGTCACATCCTGCTAGCCCCACAAACTGTATTTTCACAGTTAGGTCTGAGGGGAAAGGAAACCCTTTTCGCTTTTCAGAACAGAGGTCACAATCAGTTGTGTATAAGCACCAGGCAGATACTAAATGAATGAAGCCTCTGGAAGGGCCATGGAAAACCCCCCTTGCACGTGGGGATGGACAGTTGTTGCCAGGAGCTGCCAGGTGGGCACAGCAGCCAGGGCTGCAGTTTGCAAAGAAAAGTAGGACACTGCTGATTTTTCAGTGTTGGCAACCAATCTATGTTTATTTTTAGCACCATGTGGGTGGATGAACACCTCTGTGGGCTGTATTTGGCTGCCCACTTGCAAATGCTGCCCCTCCTTACTTAATGTCTGGAAAATAGATAGACTATTCTTGCCTCTTGCACTTTGGTTTCATTTTCTGTAGACTTTCCACAGGACAATGATCCTAGACACACACTCTAGACACTGGGACCCTGCAAAGGAGCAGGCAAAAGAGCAGCGTACAGCATGCATTTGGCAGAGACTGACAAAGGAGGAGAGTGAGAAAAGAATGGACAAGTGATAGCAGTGAGGCCAGGCTTGGATGGGCAGGAGGCCGGAGCAGTGGCACTGTCCAGGCACAGCCAAGGAGGGGCGGAGGAAGGGTTGGAGCCTGCCGGGAGCCAAGGGGAAAGGTGAGATCAATAAGCACAACACAGACAGTCATACAAACTGGGAGGAAGAGTTAATCAGGAAAGTGGGTATGAGTAGTCGCGGCTGTGCATGTGGAATTTTAGGCAGCTGGAACTGAAAAGACATTTGAATACAGACCTAAAGGACGTGAGAGAGATGACCAATGGGGAGAGAACACCACAGGCCGCACAGAGCACAGGCAAAGGTCCTTTGGCAAAAGCACTCAACATGTGTGAGGACCAACAAGGAGGCTAGTGTAGTGTGCCTGGAGGCTCACAGAGGAAGGAGTGAGCAAGACATTGTGCGAAGGCTCACCGGCCACACAAACATACGGGGTTTCACTCTGAGGGAGATGACAGCCACTTCTGTTCTGAGGCTCACTCTGGCTGCTATTGAGAGCTCTAGAGGGACAAGAAGAAAAGCAAAGAGACCTATTAGGAGGTGCTACAACTACCTAGGCAAGAAAGGATGCTAATTAACGTGGACCAGTGTATGTCAATGCAAGTGCTAATAAACAGTTAAACTCTGAAGACAGATGACTCTCAGTTTCTCTGTCTCTGTCTCTCTGTCTCTTTCTGTCTGTCTGTCTCTCTCTAACATTTCAGAAGAAAAGTACAACAGACCCTTTGTGCCCACATCACCACGTACCACCTGCTCTGCCTGCTGCCAACCCTGTCCCACCCACTTTCACTTATGTCCTCACCTACTCGCACATCTAAGATCAATGGGTCTCAAAATGTGGTCCTCATACCAGCAGCATTAGCGTGGAAACAATGACTGGGCCCTATCTAGGGCTATGACTCAGAAACTCTGAGTGTGAGCCCAGAAATGTGCACTGTAACAACCCTCGGGAGAGTCTGATGCAGGCCAGAGCCTGAGAACTTCTGCTTCAGATGACTCTGAGTAAATCCCTACCACGGCATTGTTCTATCAGCACAGGCTTCAGTAAGAAGCTTCAAACGATGAGAGCTCACATACGTACATATTTACGCATGCATGCATGTATCCATGTATGTACTGGGTATTGAACCCAGGGCATTCGTTATTCTAGGCAAGTGATTTACTACTGAGATATGCCACCCCCTTCTGCCACACACTCCACCACAAGACTTCTTTTAAAAACCACAGGAACCTCCAGCCTTAAGTGGGACAGGCCTATAATCCTAACACTCTGGAAGGCTAAGCAAGAGGATCACAAGGTTGGGCCCAGCACAGGTAACTTGGTGAGACCCTATTTTATACACACAAAAGGAGTAATCACGGTACTATGGCAGGACCGGGTCTGGAGACAGCTCTGACCGGGCATCACATGGCCACCAAGCCATCAAACAGTGACAGGCACACAGGCCTATGCTAGCCGGGTCCCACTGGGCACTGGCCAGTAGGAAGTGTCTAAAATTGTGGGTCTGGAGGGATGGGCCTGGGCAGGGAGGGGCACTGGCTTCTAGGCACAGAATGCCAAAGGTCAGGGACACTGAGAAGTGGCCAAAAAGAGTGAGAAAACCCAGATGTAAATGGGGCCCTAAGGCCGGGGGAAGAAGGCATTTCCAGGAAGCTGGGGTAGTCCAGAGGGCAGAGGCAGCTTGCTGTGTCCACACAGGACTTTGTGAGGATCACCGAGGGACACTGATGACCCAGAGGAACAGATAATAGAGAAAAAGTAGAGGGCAAAAGCCTAAATAGAGCAGCAAGATAAAATGCAGTTGGCTGATTTTCTGAGGAATTCTGTGCATGTGTGTAAGTATGCATGTATGTGTGTTTGTATATATGTGTACGTGTGTGATTGTAAAGCAAAAGAGGGAATTGGGATCTAAAGACTTTTCTCCAACTGGCTCATTGTGCTGGTAAGGTCAGAATCAACATGGGAAGGGGACAGGGATGGTGGCTCACCCTGAACTCACTATGTAGCCCAGGCTGGCCTTGAACTCTCAAGATCCTCCTGCCTCAGCCTCCCAAGCGCTGGGATTATATGTCTGTGCCAAACCACCAGGCCCAGCAACAAAACCTCTAGCAATGAACCTTTTGAAGTTAGGTCCATTCATTCTTCTGAAAGAGTCCTTAATTATGTCTCCAAAAGACAGAAGAGACTTCTTTACTCTCTAAAGCTAAACACCGGAGGAAGTGGTTTTTGTTAAAACTGTAGTTGTAAACATAATATTAAACAAAAAAGTGCTCCTATAAGATCTATGAGGTGCTAAATGAGCCAGAAAAAACATTCTTTAGATAATCACATTTGCTGCCTATACTCTTTTTCCATATCCTAAAACTTCATTAAAAAACCCAATTTCTTACCCTGCCTGCTGGGTTCCTGCAGTCCCGCCCACTCCACTTCCACGGGCCACCTTACACCCACTGTCTCAGGGACAGCAGCGGGGATGCTCTCTGCTCTGATGCAGAGAAGTTAAAACCTGGGAAGGAGAGCTGTGAGAGGTGACAGGTTGATGGGGTCATAATGCCAGGACAGAAAAAGATCACAGGGAGTGGGGGACACAGAATGGGTGGCTCAAAGATGGAGCTGAAACAGGTATGACGCACTTGCAACTTAAGTAGGACAATCTCAAGTTTGACCCCAGCCTGCACAATCTTGCATGACCCTGTCTCAAAATAAAAAACACATAAAGGGCTGGGAATGTGGCTCAGTGTGAAGGACCTGGGTTCAGTCCTCAGTAACAGAGGTGGGGTGGGAATAGGGAGGGTACACCTGGGAGAGAAAAGTGAGCTGGATGACAGAGAGACAAGGATGTGGCCACGACACAGTGTTGGAGGGGAGATCGAGGTCTTCAGCAGGATCACCAGTGTGGAGACTGAAGGTACGGAGAATGAGGATAGGATTTGTAAAATGGACAAAACACATGACCATGGCCTCAGGCAGGGCAGGAGGTAGCCTTAGCCTCATGGTATGTGTGGGCCCAGTGTTAACAGATCCAGAGACCCTTTCTGCAAAAGAGCTCAACCATGGATTGACTTTTAGTCCTGTTTTCCTGGTTACCTGAGAAAAGTTGTCTGTGTCAACACATCTTGCGATAAAACTAATCTTGACTGCTAAAAACCATGTGGACTGAGAGATACTATAAATAAAGAACAGAGGCCACACAGAGAGTTGAGGATATCCAGGAAGATCCTGCCAGGGGTGGGTGGAGGACAAAGAGAGCTGCTGCTTGAGAAGCTTCCCAGGAGTGAACACTTGCCCCAAAGCACCACAAATGTGGCCTGAGGACTCTGGTTCTCAGGTCAAAACCAGGGGGCAAGTAGGCTTCTAAGTCTGTTCTGCTAAAGAACCAGGCCTCCAGGCAGTGTTCCTGTGCAGTAAGCAGCAGTCCAGCTCCACCATCAGACCAACCACCACATGCACTAACGTTTTCCACAATAACGTGCCATAAGGAAATGCCAGCAAAGCACTGTCCAGAAAAATAAGTAGGTCAATTGAACACTGCAGGCAGCCCAAGCCTGGGTCCCATATGTAGCCACATTCTTGGGCAGGATGTTAAGTCGTCTTCTTATATTTCAGGGTCTCAAAAGGATAGATTGGCCTAGACCAAGGTTTAAGTTTCCTTCTTGTGCTGATCCTGAACTCAGTGCATACTGGCTGGTGTTATCAGTTTGGAGCTGAAACAGCTCTCCAGCAAGACAACAGTTTCCCTGCAGCACAGAAAGCCCATGGGGAGGGTTGCTAAGCAAAGTGAAAATTATAACCATCCTTTGAAACAGAAGTGGAGCTCCAAGACAAAATCCAACTGGCCAGACAGTCAGAGAGTGCCCTGGAGAAGTGGACTATCAAAAAGTATTAGCTATGTAAATAAATGTACTGCCTCCCATAATGCTGCACTAAGGTCACAGCCCAGCCAAAGAAAACAGGAGAAAAGCTGAGTCTCCTGCAGCCTGAGCCAGAAAACCATCTGCGTTCCAGGGGACTTCCCTGCACTCTCCACACACCCTGCACTGCCCTGCGCTGCGCAGCTGAGGTAATCAGGCCTGAGAGGGAGGCCACTCCCAGGACAAAGGAGCTGGAGCCAAGGCTCCCCAGAATCTTTAAGGTTTGAGTCTTTTTTCCTTAAAAAGGGAACTGTAGCATAGCAATTTGCATCTTAAAAAAAAATAGTAAGTGGGGGGAGTTGGTGCCTGGAGGAGCAGGGAGGGTCCAGAGCAGAGATGATTTAGCAGACAGAACAGCAGCTCCTCCTGCTCAGAACAGCACTGTAATAGCCCTCCTGAGGCCAGATGGAAGAAAGGAGGATAGGATGAAAGGCAACAAGAAAAATGGTTAATTTTAAAGCTGTACTTGTGAGCAAAACTGCAGCTTGAGGACATAAAAGTTACCCAAGGTTATAATACCTTTCCCCTTTCAGGAAAGTCCAAAAAAAATACCTAAGGATCTAAAAGACATAACCAGCCTGTTAAATGGGGGAATGTTCCTTCCCACAGATCTCCACCCATGAGGAAGCAACACTAGCAGTGGGCAGCAAATCTGGAGACATCAAACACATGCAAATGCTTCACATTCTAACACTGCTGGCCTGCCTAGGATAAAGAACTAGAGATAGATAAAAAGAAGCAAGGAGAATCACAATTTTAAATATAAAAACTGTAGCTTCAGGACAGGGCCTTTTCTTTTCTTTTTTCTTTCCTTTTCCTTATCTACTCTTTTCAAAAGAAAGCCATATGGTTAAGCGAGACTGGGATCCATCCTGGCAGATGTCGGTCATAATTGGTGGAGAAGAAAAACTAGAGGAGCTAAGAAGCTCCTCACGTGGCTCCAAAAGTAGCCCCTGAGGAGATTTGGTTGACCTTGACATATATAGAAAAGTCAGACAGACAGATGGATGGACAGACAGATTTTGATTAGCACAGGTCTTACTTTGCCTTGGCCTTAAAAACTTTGCAGAAAAATATAATTAAAAAATTAATAGAATAATAGTGTAACCAGGTCTCCAGTCCTTGTTTTAGGGTAATGAAGATTTAAGCTGACAAAATAGCAGAGAGCCAGCAGTGGGGAATGGCCAAATGTGTGTGTATTACAAAGAACAAAAGCGAACCTCTCTGCCAGTCAGAGAGGAGTGTTCTGTAAGGTGGACCCTGCAGATGCTTAGGTCTGGGGTTTTTGTAAGTGGGGACCAGGTGTACGCACAGGTGACAGAGCATAGGTAAGCCTTTGATGTCAGGAAAGCCAGCTGCCTCATTTGCACTTGACTTCCTCCAAGGTCTCCCATTTGGTTAAGGGCCTGTTCTTTTGTCTCCTGCATTTTATTAGGCCCTGATAGTCTGTTTTGCTATGCTAATTTACTTAGGCCCCGACTCTTGGTTTACTTTAAATTAACTATTTAGGACCTGTGCCCTATCTGCCTAGATTCCCCTATCTCCTGTCTTTGGTAGTAACATTAAACACAAAGGCTAGATGTAAAAGGGGTGCCAAATACTGTGCTAGCCCCTATGGTACCCCAAAATGTCTTGATCCCTGCCCCACTGCCCCTTCCAAAATTTTTTTTCAGTCTCTCTTAGTATATTCCAAATTAATGTATTTTCAAATACCTCCCCCATGCAAAGATTTAGTTTCCTTTATAGGTATGCCTATGAAATAAAAATGGCAACATAAATAATGTTTTCCAGCTATTAAGCTTTGTTACCTTTGTGGTATGAATTAACTTTCTGTTATCTACTCCAGACTTTAAATGTTTACATTATCTAGAGCCAGTCACTATGAAAGGTCAAGTCTAGCCAGGGATTTAGCTCAGTGACATAAGCTGCCTGGCAATCATGAGGCTGTGAGTTTGATCCCAGGTAACCCCCCCCAACCCCACCCCACCCCCCGCCAAAAAAAACCAAGCTTACAAAATTGAGGCCAGATATAGGTTGTAAGCAGTGCAGGAAAAAAATTTTATGGCCCAGTGGTCACAAAAACATAGATTCTTTTTTTCATTTTTTAAATTTTTTGTACCGGGGATTGAACTCATGACCATGTACTTGCAAGGCAGGCACTTATGCCACTGAGCTAAATCCCCAGCCCCAGATATCTTTATTTAGTGTATTCCTTTACCATTGTTATAATTAAAATGGGAGGATATTAGGTTGCTTATTGACCAAACAGGAAGTAGTCTGTATGCTCTTAAGCTCCACTTGTTATATTTGGGTAAACACCTCAAAACAAACAGAGGTTAATATCAAAAATAAAAGGTTTATCTCAATTACTACCTAATTCTGCCTTGTGCACCTTTTTAGAACCACTATTCACCAAGATTTTACTTTTAATTTTTGACTCTTGCTTGTTTAATAAAGCCCCGTACCTTGCTAACATTTTGTCCTCTTTACTAGACTATCAAAAGATGATGGTTTATCAAACAACAAAATCCATCTTCTTTTGAAATCAGACTTTTGTTCCTGGCTAGGTAGGATCAGTGTCCTCCTTCAGCCTGGAGCAGTTACAATCAAATAGAACTTCTGCCCCTTGTACCCCTTACGACAAATAAAAGAGATCAAAGCATGTATGAGGGGGGTGAATAGGACCAAAGAAATAAAGACAGGTAAAAGGACACAAGAAAAAAAAAATCACAATTTTAAAAATAAAAACTGTAGTGTCCGGATGCAAGTTCAGGGTAAAATTTATTTTTCTTTTTTCCCAAGATACAAAGCCTGGCAACTCCTTTTACCTCCAAATGGGCATCTATTACCTGTGACTAGAACACTTCTTTTCACCTTTAAAACAGGCCTTTCCTTTCCATATAGGTGGGCTACAGTTCTAACCTCTAACACTGTGATAGCTGCGATGGCTGTCACCTATGAAGGGGCATCAACCATCACCCCCAGAAAGAGCTGTCATCTTTCATCTGTAAGTTGAAAACCCTCTTTCCATAATTCATAAGTAATAAGCGGTTCTACTCTTAAATCGCCCATAAATATATCCAGCCCCAGACTCCCATGCGCCTCTCTCTTGAGGGTCCACATTGTACTTCTCTGAGTGTGTACTTTAAAACTTGTGTTTAACAAATCCCTTTAGGGGGCTGGGGGTTTAGCTCAGCGGCATAAGCACCTGCCTTGCAAGCAGGTGGTCATGAGTTTGATCCCTGGTACTGATAAAAATGAAGAAGACAAAAAAAAAAAAAAAAAGAAAAAGAAATCCCTTTAGGCCTCTTAGTGATTTGTCTTGAAATTTTTTTCCCACACAGTGACAGTTAGTGAACCTGCAATTTATTCTGCAGATAGGGTGGGTTCAGCTTCCTGTCTCTGCTTTAGGGATCTTTTCAGACCTTGTCCAGTGACAGCCCTGGGCAGACAGAAGGAATGCACGTTGTAGATCCCCATTGCAAGACACCCTCAACTCCAGATCATAACATGCCCCTCCTTGAAGGCCCACACTCTTATTCCACCCTGTGGGGTGAGTTGAGACTCCCCCATCTCCTCTTCAAGGGACTTCCTTGGACCTAATTCACTGATCCCCTCTTCTCTAACAACTCAGTGCATATTCTCTGTAGACACGGGTCCTCTAGACAATGTGCCTTCTTTTTGTGGCCCAACACCCAACTTTGGGTCTTCAGTCTCCTCAGGGAGTCCGCCTGGAGCGAGGCTGCCATCTATCATTCTGCATGCAAGGGATCCTTCATTTTGTTGTAATCTGCTGGCACCTTGGGTCTCAGGGCCTGGCCTGGAGGCTGGAGGTTCTGCTTCTATCTAGTTTCCAGTGCCTTCATCACTGCTTCCTGCACAAACCAGCCAAACCAGTTCCCAGTTGGGTTCTTCCCCACCTCTTTTTCCTTGCTCAGGAGATTCCTCCCCACCTCAGTGCGTCCTCCCTATTTTCCCAGTAAGCACATACTCACTTCTGAAGTGACCCCCGCACCCCTCTGTATGTAGGACTTTAAGGAACTGGGAAGCCTAAGGGAAGGGGAGTCACAGTGGCCCTCACACACTCTGGGAAGCTTCCTTCCAGGTGCCTGCTGTGTGCCAGGCACTGTTCTAGATCCTGGGGAAAACAGGCAGTGAGGAAAGATTCCAACCAGGAGAACAGAACACTGCAAAAAGTAAGTAAAGAGAACCCTTCAAGCAGTAGGTATGAACACCTGGGGCAGACCCACAAGGCTGAGAAGTCTCAGGGGGCCTGGAAGCTTGGTTTCAGAGGAGTCTCAGCATGGAAGCCATGAGGGGACAGCCTCAAGGCACAGCGAAGAGGGAAAGCTAATACCGCAAGTAAGGCCAGCAGAGACAGGACAGGCGACAACATGTGGGGGACCAGAGATGAGGTAGGGGCTGAATCAGAAAAAGGCCTCCCCTCCGCTCCCTCCCTCCCCTCTCTTTTTCCTCCTCCTCCTCTTTCTGTCTCATATTTTTTGGGGTATTGAGCTACAGCCCCAGACCTTTTGGGTCTCAAAATAAAAAGTTGTCAAGCCTGCGCTCAAACTTTTGATCTTTCTTCTGCCTCTGTCTTCCACAGCACTGGGACTACAGACAGAGAGCATTTCCTTTTTGTTTCTGAGACAGGTCTTTCTGGGTAATTCAGGTTGGCCTTCAATTTACTGGGTAGCCCAGGCTGGCCTCAAACTCGCAGCAATCCTCCTGTCTCAGCTTCCTAAGTGCTGGTATTACAGGCATGAGCCATCATGCCCCAGTAGAAACAGCATTTCTTAACAAGATGACAGGTTTTTGGTGCACTGGTGGAAGTGGCCTTGTTAGGAAGGAAAGGAGGGACCTTGTAGGGAATGAGATCTTAAAGGTGAGGAGTTTGGGCCTGGCAGATGGGCACGAGAGAACACTGACTGTGACAGCGAGCAGGCAGCACCCCCAGTTCAAGAGCCAGTAACTAGATGAGAGTTCTCTCATTTTTCTCAGGGAAGCAGGAAGCAAAATCACTGGGTAACAGGGAGTAGGCACTGAGGACTTGAGAACGTGAAACCTGAGGGAAGATCTTGAACAGCACTGAGAGTCAGCACCTTTGAGTCCCTTTTTGGCCATATCAGGTCACATGAGTGTGTGCAGGGAGTGGAAGGGGCTGCATTTATTTGGGGTGGGGACTTCGCCTGCCAATTTGAAGGAGACAGACAGGTGAAAGGGGTGGAAAGTGTAAGCAAGAGGGTCCTTATACTCATGGCCAAGAACCAAGCAAAGGAGGAGAGGAGGAGAGGACAGGGAACCAAGAGCCAGTGAGAGGTGCAGGGTCCCCAGGCCAGGCCTCAATGGCTCAGGACAGTCTGAGCAGGCCCTGACAGAGTGAGTGGGCTGCAGGAGGCAGGGGCGGGGGCTGTTTTATCTGGGGGAGGCCCAGGCACATAGTGTGAAGGGAGAAGAGGCAGATGCTGCCTTGGGGAGGTCAGGAGGTGTGAGGCCAGCAGAGAAGTGGAGTGTCCTCCGCATGTGACCTCCCCTAGGGTGGGCACAGAGTGGCACAGAGCCAAGAAGACAGGTCTCACGAGGAGGTGCATGCTTCCCACTGAGGGGGCAGGAGGAGGACAAGGTACCCACACCTCCAGGCTGAGCAGCCCCAGAGAGGGCCCTGTGTTGGGGTGCAAGTGAAAGGGGAGGTTGAAGAAGTGGCTGACATTGCAGGGTTTTGCTGAAGACAAAAGCATCATTCCAGAAACCTGAGGGAGCCAGCAATCAACCAAAGTCAATTTCTACTCCATATTTTAAACCAGAATCCCCAAAAAGGCTATAATTCATTTTTTGGGCTTCTCTAATTTTTTTCCTTCTCTTCACGTCTTATGTTGTCTGATAAGCAAACTAGCCAGATCAGCAGTGTACTCGTGTCAGGTACACTATGAGGGCCACCTGCCAGAGCTCTGCCTGGGGTTCTGGGGAGCCCGAGTCTCAGAGAAGCATACGGCAAAGGGTCTAGGAAAGATGGAGAAACAAATGACCAAGTAAACCCTGAGCAAACTCATTAATTATGCTTTATTATTCCACTTTCCACGCATGCGCCATACTTTGGGACATCATTTCTTTAGTCTTTCAAGCACTTTTTCCACTGGTGTCTACTGAACTGAAAAGGCCAGGGTTAAGGAGGACAAAGCAGGAGTCTACAAGAACCTTTGAGCCATTTGCCACAAAAGGGCAGCAGAAATCCTCTCAGACAATCCTAGTCCCCAGTGTGTCTTTGATTTGGAAACAGCTTTCTCTACTCCACAGGCCAAAGGCTTTCTGCCCATCAAGTTAGCACTTTCTGTGAACAAAAAAAGGCCTCTGGGCTGGGTCAGTATCTGACAGGAGAAGTTTGATCATGTCAGAGCTGAGATTCCCAAACTGTCCCCAGGGACGCTGGTGGACCCTACAATGTGTCCAATGAACTAAAGGTCAGCAGTGTTTGAGAAACACTGAGCCAAGCAGTGCATTACTACGGGGCCTCTCACCTTTCCTATACCAACAGGAGTGCAGAGGAACCTTCTGGAAGGGGGCTGCTGGGTCCAGCCCCTGACATCCTTGGTTCTAGAGTCCCGCTTTGGGCAGTCAGCCTTTGCAGAAGGTGTGCTGTGCTTGCCTCTGACACCTGTCCCAGACACCTGCTTTGCCCTCCGAAGCTCTGGCCTTTTCAGATTGGGTGCCTACCTCCCCCGCCCCCACTCTGGCACACTGCAGCCCAGTCACTGACTCCTGCCACTTCACAGTTGGCCCCAGGCTCATGCCCCAAGCACCTAAGTCTTGCCTTCATGTTCCCAGCCTGCAGCTCAAGGTCCTGGCTGGAAGAGCAAGTCCAGTCTGGGCTTGTCTAGAGGCTGGCAGGGCCCCAGGGAAGTCTACACACCAGAGAACCAGGGAAGGGGTCAGGCCATGGGGAAGGAGACAGGTGCAGAGCGAATACACTCTTCACTCAGGGCCTCTGCTCAGCCCTGCTCCCTGCCTGAATCACAGGAGGAGATTACCAGACAAATGAAGCAGAAGACAGCATCAGTCTTCATCCATCCGACCCCGATCACACTCACACTGCTGTACTAGGCAGAGCCGGCTGTGCCAGCACCATTGTTTGGACCCTTTGTACTTTTCCTTTTGAGAATCGCTTATTATATCCCTTGCCAATTCTTCCTGTTGCACTATGTGTCCTTTGTGATCTGTAGGAGCGCTTTTGTATGCCACGATTTTCCAGTTTGGCTCTGTGTGCTGCAGAATGTTGTGTGTAATTTCCTTCTGGGCGGCTGCTTGTATTCTAACAGGGTGTTTTGTGATATACTAGAGCGTTCAATTTCTTTCTTTCTTTCTTTCTTTTTTTTTTTTTTTTTGTCTTTTTCATTTTTATCGGTACCAGGGATCGAACTCATGACCACCTGCTTGCAAGGCAGGTGCTTATGCCACTGAGCTAAATCCCCAGCCCCGAGCGCTCAACTTTCACAAAGTCCAGTCTTCCAGTGTGACACAGGGTGAAGGGCAGGCAGGGGCTCCCTGGTGCTTTCAGCAGATCCACTTGCTGGTTCTGAGGGTGTGTGCATTTTGAGTGTGTCCACTTTTCTAGTTATATATTACAGTAAAAACATTTCTTAAATCTGTCCATTTTTCTTTTCTGGCTTCTGAGCTTTATGCTTTGCTTAAAGTGTTCCCATTTTATGAACCTGTGAAAGCATCCCCTATATTTTCTGCTAATACTTTGAAAGTTGAAATTTTTAATATTTAACTCTGACCTGTCTCTGGGATTTTTTTTTTTTTTTTTTTTTGGTCTTATTTCCTTTTTATTGGTACTAGGAATTGAACTCATGACTGCCTGCTTGCAAGGCAGGCGCTTATGCCCCTGAGCTAAGTCCCCAGCCCCCACTGGGATTCATTTTAATGTGTAGTATAATGAAGGTTTCTAACTTAATCACTTTCCATTTGTATAGCTATGATCAAAGGCTCAGCAAAACTTTTGTTTTTTCCTTTTTGCATGAGAATTGGATGTCTGCTTAATTCTCTGCTTCTGGTTTCCTGGTGATATGGTCCAAATGGTTTGTCTTTCTCCCCTAAAGGCTAATATGCTGGAAGTTTGGACCCCAGGGTGGCAGACCTGAATAATGATGGGTCCTCAAGAGGTGGAGCCTAGTGGGATAGCGGAAGGTCACTGGGCCATGACTTCATGAAGGGATTAATGCCGGTCCGGTGGAGAAGATTAGTTCTCTCAAGAATGACAGGAGTTATTATGAAAGATTAAGCCTGTCTCCTCCCCAGTATCTTGCATCTGCTCTCCTCTCCCTGCTTCTCCTACCCTGTGATGCTATCTCCCACATCATGCTACCAGCACAAGATCTTCACCAGAAGTTGATGCCAGCACCATGTTCTTAGACCTCCAGAACTGTGAACTTAAAAGTCTCTTTTCCTCATAAAATAACCAGCCTCAGGTATTTTGCTATAGTAACAGAAAATGGACTAAACTACTTGAGAGCCCCATAAAGGCACAATGTTGACTGTTAAACTGTCTATGGACAGGAACGGTCTATAAGTAAGTAATAAACCCTTGGCAGGATGCCAGGCTTAAAGCTTCCTTAGGTGTGGTGACTTTTATAATGGGGCATGTCCCTTTTATGAGTCCTGGAATCCATGTGTATAGGGTTTTTATGAGGGATCCTGGCTCTTGTGGGGTATGGGGCTTTAAGCTGGAGGAGGGGCTAGTTACTAGCTGTGCATCAACTGCAATGAGGCCCACACATTCCCTGGGTCAAGGAGCCATGGCTGGCCGTGTCCCGATGCTACAATAAGTTCTAGGCCACCTCCTTTCTGAGTCAACGTGCTAGGTGTGGCTTGGTCTAAATATCTGGGCGAATAAAGCAAAAGCCAGTTAAACACTATGCTGGTTAATTGCACCAGTGCCACTGACCAAACATCAGTTTCTTTCCCCAGCTGTTTTAAATCCCCGCCTTTCTCACAGACAGGGTACTCCAGCAGCACGAGTCTACTCTAAGGCCTGTGTCCCACTGTGCTGACCTGTGCCAACAGCCAGTGCCATGATCTGGGCCTCATAAAATGTTTTGCTGTTTGGCAGATCAGGTCCACCTTTACTGATGTTTTTCAAATCTCCTGGGCTGGCTTTTGCCTTTCCTTCCTCACTCTCAGTGTTTACTGAGCATTTTTCCACATCAGACAGAGCCGAGAGCACAGTACTGAGCACTGAGCAAGACACATGATGCCGCTGGACTTGTTTCTTGAGCTGCATAAAACTGATTCTCTCATAGTTCTGGAGGAAGTTTGAAAATAAGGTGTTGGTGGTGGGGCAGTCTTCCCTTTCATAGCTTCTAGCGGCCACAGGCGTTCCTTGATTCCGACTGCATCATGCCAAATGTCTGCCTTGGCCTCCAGGTGTGCCTGTCTTCACATGGTGTCCTCCTCTGTAGTGTCTGTCTCCAGTCATACGGCACCAGGGTGCAGCCAGCTCATCTCGAGGCACATCTCAGCTGCATCTGCAAAGATCCTACTTCTAAGTAAGATCGCACTAGCAGGCACTGGAGGCCAGGGCCATCTGTACATCTTTGGGTGGGGGGCCCACAATTCAGCCCAGGAAAAAGTGGGAAATGAGGTGGGAGAAACAGGCAAAGCAGCAAAGATAGGGTGGAGCAGGCCTCTACTAGCTTACCATGTGGGGACCAGGGAGACCCCCAAGAGTGGCAGCCAGAGACCAGCTGCTCAGAGGCTGTTGCACAACCCAGCAGAGTATGGGAGGTGGCCAGATGCTGAGGAAGCTGGATGGGCGGGATGCACAGTGTATTTTGAAGGTAGAATGGCTGGGCTTGCCAGCACGTGGCTGGAACTGAGGAACAAAGCAGACTCAGGATGACTCCTGGGCTTTTACCCTGAGCGCTTGTCCATGGAGCAATGGGATGAGAAAGAATTTGGGTCTTAGAGTGAGTTTCAGACAGATTTTTAAATCAGCCTGTTGGGTTCCACACAAAACACCTATTGGAACTCCACAAGATTTTTGCATTTGTTGGGAAAAAAGAACAGACATCTTCACAGTGCTAATGGTCCAGCTTTCAATTTTTTTCTTTTTTGAGACTCAATCTACATAGCTCAGGCTGGCCTTGAACTCATGGCAATACTCTTGCTTCAGCCTCCTAATTGCTGGGATTACAGGTATGTACCACCATACCTGCTGATGGTCCATCTTCAGAGTAGTGTATACTTCTCACGGACCAGGGCTTTAGTAATGTGATGTCCGATTGATTGATTGATTGATTGATTTTGGTGATACTGAGGACCTTGGCACTGAGCTACATTCTTACCACAAGAGCTAGATCCTATAATACATTTTTAAATATTTACCATCTATTTTTATAACACCTCACATAATGCCGGGAAATTTTACCCTAAAAGGCTATTTCTATGTCCTGTCTGAAGGAAGAGGCAGGTGACTCTCTGAGATTCGGACTCCAACATGGAATTTCTTCTCCGGCTCCACCACTGGGACCCCATGTTCCCACCAGACATGGCTGTGACCACAGACTGATTGACCATGGCCTTCTCCTCCTGGTGGTCCCAGTGCAATGAGAAGCAGATAGCCCGGCTCAAGCCCAAGGAGCAGTAAGTCACTTCCGGTCCCTGTTTCCCAATGTTCCTTTCTTTATCCACACTGCTGACATCAAAACAAACCACCCCCACTGTCGAAAATGACTGACAGCAAGTGTCACTGTTCTGTCACCATAGACCATGAACACATGAGACAGCGTCCTAATTACTCATCTGTTGCAGGAGGATCCAGCTGGGCACCACTGGAGTCGGAAGCGGGAGCTCAGAGAACGGCAGCCTCTCTTAAAGATGGTTTTCCCAGCAAACAGGATCTATCAGTCACCCTGGTAAAGCCCTTTCATGTAATGTATAGCAGGCCAAAGCAGACAGATTTTAAAAAGACTGCACATACTGAGAAACACAAAAAGCCCCTTCCCTAGCTAAAGAGCAGTTTCTAGCTAAAGCGCAGTATATTTTTAAGACTGCTGTGCAATGGAGGATTTAAGAAATCAATGGCTGCTAGCAAGAATCTGCTAAGCAGCCAAGAAATCAGCACAATTTATGATACATTAATATTTTACCTTGTGTTCTTAAACTTAAACTGTTACTGCTTTTTGTAAGTTTTTTTTTGCTGAAAATAGGAAAGCAGAAGAATGATGGAAAAGATAACCTCATATTTTCATTAATTCATAAGCAATCAGTTAAAAATGTATAGCATCAGGTTCCTAGGTTTAGCTCAGATCTCAAAGACACCTTAGAGTGTACCTTGCTGATCATTTTTCTTAAGATTCAAATTTCTGGGTAGTTTAAAATTTTAGATATGGAAAGTGGTGGTAATGCTTATGCTTAATTTAAATCTTAACCACACACACAGAATTTCAGAGTAGGAAAGAGACTACAGTTTGTAATTCATTCATTCATTTTCAGGTTAAGATTCTGAGATCTGAAAGGACCAAAGGAAGGAACAGCACAAGGAGCCCTTCCCAAGCTGGTGCGAGACCCTAACTACTCACAGTGTGGTCCACAGATCAGCATCACCTAGGAGCTCCTAAGATACATGAACTCAAGGAGCTTGTGAGATAAATGAACGCAAGGCAGAACTTGCATTTTAACAAAATCTTCAGGTGATGTGGACGAAGAACAAAGTTTTTAAACCACTGCTGTCCCAGGTATGTGGGTTTATGGGGAAAAGGGAAAGGAATCACAGCCAACACACTTAATAACCCTCACCTGGTCACGGTGTTCAAAACACATGAACCAGCGTCTCGAACAAGTGTTTCCAGGCTCCAGATGGGTGAAGTTAGGCAGGAAATCTCCCTGTTATTTTTTTTTTTTCCAATCTCCCTCTCTGAAAGGCACATACCTTGTTTCTAACCGGGTACCTGCTCCCACTTGGAGAGAGAAGGTATTTGCAACCCTACAGCTGAAAAGGAGCGGGGGACAGGAAGGCAGGGCAGGAGCTCAGGGTGCGGTGCCCATGAACACTGTCCAAGGCTGCCTCGCCAGTGTCAGTGTTACCCACAGATGGGGGGCTTGGAGGTGCTATCAACCGGAAGGTGCTAGGGGCAGACCTGAGGAAAGGGAAGCAAGCAGTTTGTTTTTCTGAGTAAAGACTCCTCCTACCGATGAATGTGAATGCAACACACCGCCACCCCTTGCCTCTATGTTCAGCAGAAGCAGCCCTTGCCAGTAGGGCAGATAAGACAGTGTATGGGATGCCAGGCTCCCCATCCATCTGGGCATTTTCCTAATCTTGACAGGAGACTGGGCTAGGCCAGGTCTCTTCTGGGTCGGAGAAACAGCTGTGAATAACCCACTTTCTTTCCATCCCAACATGGAAGCCTTGGCAGCGCCAGGAGGGCACAAGGAGCCAAAGTCCTGCTATAGGAGCCCACAACCTGTCTTGGAGACCTGGAGAAGCCTTGAGCCTTCCATGAACCACCAAGGGGCAAGAGGACAAAGGATGCACCCATCCTCAGGGTGTGTGACTTTACTGACAGCAGATATTGAGGACAGTGAATGACAGAGGACAGAGAATGAGCTGGTCATCATTCCTGGTGCACAGACACAGGAAGAGGGTGAGGGGCCACTTCCTATGACCCTCAGACACCTGGCTGGGAAATCCCACATCCTCAAACAACTGCCCAAAGATGAAGCTGAAACTTTCACATTCTCACTTTACGACCTGTTCCTGCCGCCTGGCTCATCTGAGTCACCAGGAACGAGCTGCCTGCCTGCCCTCCAGCCCTCCAAGGCTGATACATAGCCAGAGAATTCTGCTTTTCGGAATCAGGAAGCTGTACCAGCAAATGGCACCCTGCCAGCCTCCTGTTCCACAGGTGCAGACAGTCGCAGCCTAAAGACCAGCCAAGTGCATAGGCCCTTGAAGCTGCCCTGTGCTGCCTGGGTGCACAGCTCTATCTGCCTGCACAGTAGGGCCCTCTCACCCCCCAGAATGAATCAACAGGACAGGTGGACCCCCCTCCCCACATCTCACTGAGAACCTTCTCCAACTTAAAATTCAGGAGATCTTAGGGTGACCCCAGCCCACCACTGTACATATATCATTTTATCTGATATCAGAATCTCTGCCCCTTGTGGAGACTGGGGGTCTCAGCTCTCTCTCTGTGCTAGGAATCCAGCTCATCCTTCCGGCTACATGGGACTTTAGCCTAGTGCTGGGAGCTCCATGGGGAAGAACACGACCAGCTCAGGCTCCACTTTGCCCTCCTGGAACACAGGCCTGAAGCCCAGGCATTCTCGTAAGCATCAAGCTTGCCCTTAGTAATGCTGCACCCTTTGCTCAGAAAGGATGACTGGTTCCCTAAGAATGAAAAGTCTGTCAGAATGGGAGCCACTGCGCAGGAGTGTCATGCTCATCAGCACACATCATCGATGACTGCATGTGAGCTTTAAGACCCAAGGTAAGCATCAAGACAAAAAGAAAAAGCGAGTCATTTTCATATATATACTTCCCCCCCAAACAATGAGATTTTACTGAATTTATTATTCTCTGCAGCCTTTGAGCGTTATTCAAATCCCAGCTATGCCACTAACCAGCAGTAGAGCCTGGGGACATTGCTGTGCCTCTTCGTGCCTCAGCTTCTCTCTCTCATTCTTCTTTTTGGTATTTGTGGTACTTAGGATTGAACCCAGGACCTTCACACTGAGTTATATCCATAGCATCTCAACATTTTTTTTCTTTTGAGACAGGGTTTCACTAAATCACTAAGCTGCCCAGTCTGGCCTCAAACATGAGATCCTCCTGCCTCTGCCACAAAATACTGGGATTATAGATATGGGCCACCACATCCAGCTGTGTCCATTTATCAAAGTGTAAAACAGAAATTATCAGCATCTACCTCTGTAAGAATTAAATAAATCTGAGTTTGTAAACCACTTAGGGTGGCACCTGGTATACAGCCAAAAAAAAAAAAAAAAAAATTAAGCATTACCAAGTTGAACCAGTTTACCTAATGAGGAAAAAAAAAAATCAAAACAGCTTGCAACAAACATCTTGAAGCAAAATGGGCCCATGACAGTTCCAAAGATAAATTTCTATAGGTAAAGTTCTGAAGCAGGGATATGTATACTTGGGGTTTTTCTTGTCTAAATTTCTCTCAAGAAAGCATGACTCATATTAACAGGAACAGTGCAAAGGCCCCTTCCAGGGGGTCCGGGAAAAAAGGAGGTGCTCTGACCCGGGGTGTTTTGTATTGGAGATGGACCCAGGCTGCCCTCAGTCAGCCTCATGTCTCCTGGCATATGGAGAAAGGAAGGAAGGGCAGGCAGCTTTGGGGATATTATTATTTTGTTTTGTGTTGTTTCTGTGCTGCTGAGGATGTCCCTGGGCCTCAGACGGTGACCTGACTTTTTTTTTTTTTTTTTTTTTGTCTTTTTCGTTTTTTATCGGTACCAGGGATCGAACTCACGACTGCCTGCTTGCAAGGCAGGTGCTTATGCCGCTGAGCTAAATCCCCAGCCCCAGTGACCTGACTTTTGTTCTGCTATCGGCTCAGCACTACATGGGCCAGCACTGTCCAGAATGAGTAGGGATCCTAGTCTAACCCCCAGCTCTGAGACTGGGTCACTTTATCCCAGACATGAAGGACAAGTTAAGTAACAAGAAAATAGTCCCCATCCTCAAGTGGGAAGGCTACAGGAAAAAAAAAAAAAATCACAAAAGGAGGCCTCAGTATCCCTATAGAATGTTCCAGGAGCAAGACACAGACATTGTGCAGGTACCCAGAGCAGGCCCAACAGGGTGTCTATGCTGCCAGGGACCACAGCACCAACAGAGCTGCATCTTATATGTCAAACTGTCTTAAGTTTTCAATCAAACTAACGAACTTAAATAAAGTATGTTCTTTCCTCTTGAGCAGCACACTGCCACGGAAGGCTAGGTCCAGAATGTGGCCTCTAGGCAGAGCACTCCCTGGTCTGGCCCCCTCCTTTTCTACCATTTCTGCTACCAGGCTTCAGACCCCCTGCCAGGGCCCTGAGTCACAAGAGGTCACCCAGCTAGCTTGGGCTCAGTCCCACGCATGCACGCCTGCCCCTGGAGCTGGGGTAGACAGCACAACTGCACAGTTCGTCAGAGGTCTTGGGATGGTGGTTTGTGCAGTAGAGAGTAGGCTGCCCATCTGCAGAGCAGACCTCCAGAGTGCTGGGTGGCAGGACTGTGGTACAGAAGGTATACACCTGGTTCCTCAGCCCTTTCTTGCCTGGGCTCGGGATGGTGCTGCTGAAGGCCCAGACCTTGTCCTGGGAGTCTCTCCTCACTCTCATCCAGAGGAGGGCGCAGAAAGCCCCATGGAGAGCACCCTATTCTTATTACTGGGGCTCACTCCTCCCAAGCAGTCTCTGCCTGAAAAACATGTGTTGGCTACAACCTCAGAATCCACTCACACTCCTGTGCTGTGAACTGACATAGCCTGATGACTGTAGTGAACCATGATGTGTTGTATATTTCAAAATCACTAAGAGGGTAAAAAGTTTCAAATATTTTCGCCACCAAAAACCATATAAGTGCTTCAGTTAATGGATATGTTAGTTTAACCTCTGCATGTTGTATTCATGTATCATAACATCGTTTTCCACCCTGCAAACATATAGTCATAGTTTGTCAATTGACAAACAATTTTTAAAAATCGAACTTCTATGTTTAACAAAAGTCAGAAAAAAAAATCCAAATAAGTTAAAATTTTAGCTGGGCATGGTGGCACAGGCTGTAACCCCAGCACTCTGGGAGGCTGAAGCAGGAAGACCTTAAATTCCAGCCCCGCCTGGGCAATTTAGCAACTTAGTGAGTTCCTATCTCAAAAACAGTAAGAGGGTTGGGGGTTTTGGCTCGATGTAAAAGCTTTGTGTTCAATCCCCAGTACTAAACACACACACACACACACACACACACACACACACACACACACATATCCTTCCTGGCTTCGAAATTTTGGGAGATAAATTTTAAAAAAGGAATGGTTGAAAAAAATCAGAACACGGCACTTGATTTTTCCCCTTATCTTCTGTGTGTATTTGAACATTTTCATAATTAAGGTTAAAACAATGTGTTTGAAATGCCCAGCCAAAGGAAGGGCCTGGCAAAATTTGAAATCATGATTTTACAACAACAGCAGGAAAAGGCACACAATCACTTAGTTTGCACTTTTTGTGAACAGTGTACTAAGAAAAAAACCTACAGCCCGAAAGGACTCACACACCAGTGATACAGTTAGGAGCTGGGCCTCTACCTGGCTTCCCCCTTTGCACGAGTTTCTAGCATGGCCACTAGTGGGTTCCCTCTGTGGCTCTTAAGCAGGTCAAGCTTCAAGCCAGTGACCACACAAATCTGGGCCATGAAACCCGAGAAAGTGACCAAGACAAAAGTTCAGACCAAGCCTTGCCAGATTCTAAGGTGTTTTCACCAACCCAAACCTGGTCACAGTGTGGCTGTACACAAACACAGCAGCCCGGAGGACTCGGAGGGCTACTGTGTCCACCAAACACTTTTACACAGAAGCAGGAAGCAATTTAGGAACATTCACTTACTGATGGGGCCTCTCAAACTCCCTCCCCCTGCCTTCCCTCCCTGCAGCCTGGTCAACAGCAACAAGGCTGTGGCAGGAAGAGGCAGAGTTTCACCCCCACACACTCCTGTGTCATCCTACTGACAACGCTCAAGCCACCCTGCCTGGGGGCCGGGTGAAAAACACTGAACTTTGGACCACTGGCGTTCACTCTGAAAACAAATGAAATCTGTTATCGATCAGCACACTTTGTTTCCTGTATCTGATCCACCCGAAGTCTAAAAGAGACAGACAGAAACCAGCAAGTGCTTGTCGTACCAATGTGGGAACATCTGTAGGCTCCTTCTGGATCATAGGCAAAGGAAACTAATGCAGACTCTGGCTTTTCACCAACAAAGAACCAGGCTCCAACCACTGATACCAAGAGAACTGTGGGAACCTTTTAAACTGTACTTTTAAACCTTGCTTCTTCTGGCAGTGGAGTTCCTGGTCCCACTGATCCACACTTAAAAAAAAAAAAATTCTCCACCTAATTCTGTTAGAGATAGGAATTTGGAATTTCTTCAATAATCCTCCTGCAAGCAGGCTTGATGGTCTTTGCAGATGGACCATCTACAAAGCTCAAGTTAGAACAGGGAGGACAGGTTACAACAGGTTAGAATGGGAAAAGTCCAGTCACCAATCAGTCATGAATCATAAGCTTTTCCTAAACTCACTACCCTCCTCAAGATCCTGATTGTCTTTACACAGAGCCTAAAAACACTAAAGAACTGCTCAGTCCTGTGGGGTGAAATGTGCTAGGAATGAGCTGGTGACCAGCGTTGAAGAGGGTGTGCTAAATTACCAGTGGCTCCCAGTAAAAGCAGCAGGACACATCTGCCACAGAGCTGGGGGCTGGGAAAGACCACTATCCACATGGCAATGACCACAGGGTTAGCCTCCAGGCTCCTAGTAGTTACTGTGACACCCAGCACCACAGAAAAACCACAGCCCAAGAGAAAAGGAAGCTGGGTCCACCCTTTACCCTCCAGGAAAGGTCAAGATCAGAGGGCGAGGAGTATACTGTTCCTCCACAAAGAGGCTGAGACCTTATGGAAAAGGAAAACACCCCCAACCTTGTCGAGGAAAGGAAAGCAACACAGTATGCTCTCAGAACACAGGGTTTTCAAGTTCAGAGCTGATCTATTCAATTTTAAGTGGTTCTACCCAATGCATTTGGGATGGTTTTTTTGTTTTTTGTTTTTTGTTTTTGATTTTTTTGCCCTGGGAATCAAACTCAAGACTTTATGCTTGCCAGGCAGGCGCTTGTGCTGCTGAGCTACATCCCTAGTCTGTATTTGGGGTGTTTTAAAATTTTGAAATGGCAACTTTCTACCAACCAAAAGCTCTCTCTGACAATCCTCTGGATGAGCAATACTAGCAGATGCTACAGCTGCTTTTTAAAAATAGTTTCACTTCATTTAATTAAATGCAGACTTGAAAAACTTAACTGTTCAGCCCAAGGTCTACTGAAAAACAAATGTGGACAAATTTGGGCTGGACATGAGCTGAGGCCACATCAATTCCTTTTACACTTCGTTGTTGTAACCCTCTCAAGCCTTCTTAGCCCAATATACAGTGTCACCAATGCAATATATAGGCATCTTGACCCCAGCTTAATTTCCTAATGAAAGATATACATTATATCACTTCCATTAATCATTCTAAAATCTTCACCTCTAAAAACATTCCTTTCATTCCAAGCTTCAAAGGGACGCAAACACGTATAAAACCTTGCTTAATGTTACTGGAATCCAACCGGACACTTTAATCTCTTAGATGAAACACCAGTTTTGTACCATTAAATTAATCTTGTTTCTGAAAAATGTGACATGAAGTAGACATCTAAAATAGAATGGAAATTTGGGGGGGTGGGGCTCAAGGCCATTACAAGTGGCCAAACTTGGACTTTTCAGAACAGAGCTCAAATTGGAGTACCACAACCTGATAATAATTTAATCCACAATTCGCTACACACTTTTGAAGCTAAAACTACTAGAGACACTGTTTCAGCAATCAACTGACTGAAAGCAAGCCAGATAACTAGATGTTAGTGAAGGGATAGGGGAAGCAAAAATAGATTATTCTTCCAAAATATGCATATGTGTGTATACACATACACACACCCCACAGTTGATACATACAAATGAGAAAACAAAACCAGACAAGTAAAAAGCATCATGCAAGTGAGTGCCTGGTACATTTGAGACACCTAAACACAAGGCACCCTGCTCTGCACTTTGGTTGGCCAGAATACTTTGAAGATGGCACCATTGGACACTTATTGTTGGGCACCTACAATTCAGGGTTATGGGTTAAAATTCTTAACAGTCCCACTTGGTTTCCCTGTTTTGATTCCTGGTCCTCCTGGTGAATGAGCTACACCACCTGTGGTAGGCTCAGGAGCACTGCACTGGAAGCTATGCATTGTGTGACATTACCCAAACAGCCACATTGGAATCAGGAAGACTGTGATCCTGGGTGAGCTCTTAGTCTCTTCAAACCTCAGTTTGCTCATCTGTGGTGTGGGGATAGTAACAGCTTTTTTGAAGAATTATGAAAATTATGCTGGGCATACCTATAATACCAACACATAGGAGACTGAGGCAGGACTACCATGAGTTTGAGGACAGCTTGGGCTACAAAGTGGGTCTGAGGCCAGCTTGAACTACACAGTGAGACCTTGTCTCAGAACACCAAAAATAAAAAGAACTGTGAAAACTGAAAAAAAAAAAAAAAAAGATTTGTGAAAATTGAGATTATATCTCTAATGATTGTACACATGCCAATCTTAAGGTTTCTGAAGCCCATACATGGCATCTTCTAACACCTACCATAAAGGTAAAGTCAGCATATGCTATATACATTTGCTACCAAGTTCTATATATTGCAGAAGTGAGCTTCTCGACCAAATATTTACCCAAGATAGATATTGGCGCTTTCGCCAGAGTCTGGGTTTTGGTGCCTAGGTTCCATCCCGTTGTGGAGTGGTGCCGCTAGCCACATAAACCGTAGGGCCATCACAGGTTTGTTTCATCAACAGGTGCGTCTGCGAGAGTGCGCCCTGGCACACCACCGAGCCAGCTCCAAATCAACCTCTGGTCCACCTCGATGGTCAGAATATGCAAGGCATCCTGGCCAACCTCCAGTCACAAAAAAGAGCTAATGAGCTCTCCAAGAACAGAAGCCGGGGTTGAGGATGAGCCGACAACAGACCCTAGGCACCACCTCGCCCAACCAGAGGTGCCCTCTGGCGTTCCCGGACCACTTTCTCCAAAAAGTCACGTCCTGGGGCGCAACTCTCAGCCCCTCAGTCCCCGCGCTGGCCGGGACTGCCCGGGTCAGGGCTCCCGTGGTCTCGGTGACGGTAGATGCCCTCCCCTGCGCGTGTCGCCGCCCGCACTGGACGGCGGGGACGCAGCACTCACCCAGCGTGGCCACCGTGCCGGCCTCGAAGAGCAGGCAGTCGCCGCGGCCGCGCGCCTCCAGCAACACGCTGCTCTCGCCCGAGGCCTCCAGCCGCGCGAGCAGCCGCAGCCCTTTGCTCAGGGCCATGGGCGCCGCGCCGCTGCGCGCAGCAGGCCGACCCGAGGGCGCACACCCGCCGCGGCTCCCGGCGCTCCCGCAACTGCCAGGAGTTTCACTTTGCGCCGACGCTCCCGCCTCGCCAGGCTCCTCCCAGGCCGCCTCCCGGCCTCCGCTTCTCCCTCACGCCCCGGCAGGTGAGGGCGCTCGGCCGGGGCGCTGCGCTCCCCCCAGCGGCGAGGCAGCTGCGCGCGGCGGAGCCCGGGCCGATCCTGCGGGCTGGAGGGGCAGCTCCTCGGCGACCGGCCCGGCGGCGTGGAGGGAGATTCCTCACATTCCTCGCCGCGGAGGAGGCTGCGACCCGCGGGGTGCCTGGATGAGGCGGGAACCCTGCCTGGACGCCCACGGCCTTATATGGGCAGCGGGGCCTGGAGAGCCCAGCGGGGCTGGAAACCACCGGCGGCGGCCGGCCCTCTCCGCCGCTGCGCCTCCCTCTGTCGGCTCCTCTGCCACGCTGGACGGGTCACTTGGACTCTGTGCCTCAGTCTCCCTGATGGGAAACCCGGAGTTTTTAAGGTGCCGTTGAGGTCTGAGCTCATTTGAATCAGCACTGAAAGCCTGCCTTTCCAGGGCAGCGGTGTTGAGGGTCAGCAGTGAATGGTCCCAGAACTGGGACCCCCCCAATCCGTGAGCTCCACTGACCGCGGGAGCCTAATTGCTCTGAGATTTACCTGCATCACCCACCAGGCTGTGACATTGCCCTTCCCACCTCTGGCCACCTACAAGTTTCAGGGCTTCGCCTGTGAAGGAGGGGCCACCAGCAGCCCTGGAGGCTCCAACTTCTGGCCCGATGGCTATGGCGGCCTGTCAGGACTGGTCTGCAAGGAGGAAGGGGTCGGACAGCTTACTCCAGTCTCGCTTATGGTGGGTTTGGAGG
Source organism: Cavia porcellus (assembly GCF_034190915.1). NCBI lineage: Eukaryota > Metazoa > Chordata > Mammalia > Rodentia > Caviidae > Cavia > Cavia porcellus. The sequence continues at coordinate 26,828,205 of NW_026947505.1, read as the reverse complement.
TTTTGATTCCTTTTCTGGTAGTTAGTGAGGATGTCGCCTCACCTTCATGCTCCACCAGGGTGGCTCGACCAGGCTTTCCAAAACCAGGCTCCTCTCTCTCACCTCCTTTGGTTGCACTGGGCCAAGCCGTTTGTCTTTGAGGTTTTGTGATATCCTTGCAGACTTTCAGCCATGGCCAGTAGCGAGCAGACTTCAGCCTTCCTAGACATGAACAACCAAGTAGACCTTTCAATCTTTTTGAGACTTCAACCCCTTGCTCGCAGATTCAGCCCTGAGGTGGTGGAAACCAGGTTTAATGCTTCTAAGCTGTCCTAACAGTGCCTTTCTCCTGTTGTGGAGATAATACCACCTCATGAGAGCAGTGTTCCTGTAAATTAGGCAGATTGACTTGGGGCCGCTTTTCCTTTCCTTTTTGGTTTAAACCAAAGCTCACTTCTTCCAGGAAGCAGTCCTGGAACGCTGCAGGCTCAGATAGTAGATTTTCACCTGCTCATATGTTGCTTGAGAAGTATTTTAGACTTGCTTTTCTTTTAGCCCTCTTTCAAAATTAGGAAGGAATTAAAGGAGAGGATCTTTTAGGGAGGGCATCAAGTCATCTGTTAATTTTATCTCTCCTCTTTCCTGCCTTGCCTCACATAAAGTTCTACATTGTAATATATGCTGTACATATTTTAGAAATTTCCCCACATTTAAGACCAGCACTTGAGTTTTACAGTCTATCCAATCTGAGACCCATCAGCTGTAAGATGAGTCACTGTTTTATGTATCACTAAGGAGAAAAAAACCACTCCCAGTTAAACCGCAACATGCCAGTGGTACTAGGTCTATCCAGATTTTGGCACTGTTAATGCATATCTTAGGCATCAAAAACACTGGTCACTGTCCCCTTGGTTCGGGGAATGCAGATGGTGCAAATGAATCAAGAGCCCTCTTAATTGGGGCAGGTCAGTTAAGGCAGACAGCAGAAGTATTGTTTTACCTGCACAATGCTTTGTGGACCACGGGTCGCCTGGGCACTTGCACCCTCAGTAGACAGAGACAGTGACCAGCGGAGACACTCAGGAAAGGCCAGTTCACCACCTATAGCACCAGTGCAACCTGGGGGAACAAGTGGCACTTCCTGTCATGTATGTTGGGCACACCCCATTTATGTGGTATTGAGCCCAGAGGGCAGGGTTGGGGAAGGGAGGAGCTGGGGAAGGAAGGAAAAGTTAACCACACCAGCCCTGAGTAAGCCACAGCAGGAAGTTAAAAGTCCATCAGGGTGGGGCTGGGGAGCCAGAGACCCCAACAAGCTATAAAGCAAACAGAGAAAAATAAGGTATGTGAGGGACTGAATATCAGTGTCTCTCCATCTGTATGTCAAAGTCTTAATCCGCATCAGGATGCTATTTGGAGGTGGATCTCTGGGAGGTAATCAGGTTAGGTGAGGTCACGAGAGTAGGCAGCTATGATAGGTTAATGTCCTTATAAGAACAGACACCAGAGAACTCCACACCCCACCACCAAGGCCACCACAGCCACCCCTGGGAAGGAAAGGCCAGGTGCAGGCATAGCCAGAGGCACTGCAGGCCAGGAAGAGGGCCTCGGGAGAGCCCAGTTACCAGCCCCTTGAACCTTGTGAAACAGATGTCTACTACTTTAAGCACCCAGTCTGTGATACTTTGCTATAGAAGCCCCTGCTGTCTAAGGCAGGAAAGCTTCTAAAGAAATCACACAGGAGGCAAAACAAGACAGAAAGAGAAAAAGGATAAGGCCTCCATAGTTGTGAGAACTGGCAGGATCAGGGAGGGAGGACCCTGCTTTGACCCCAGGTGACTCCAGGTGGAGTAAGGCATGATCCTCAAGGCCTGTTATAGTCATGCTGGTTTGGGCATTGAGAAATGGTCAGAAATACACACAGCAGCTCTCTGCAAGGCAGTGGAGGCAAGAGTAGGAAGCAGGTGTTTGAACCTCAGGGGAGGGATCGAGAGAAAAGGCAGCAAGACGCAGCCCCACAGAGGGCTCTGGGAAGCCCGTGAGTGGTAACTGAGAAAGAAGACTCAAGAGAAGCTTGGCTTGGTGAGAAGGTATTGGTGACCTTTGAGTCACCTGCAGTTTTGTTAGAGGATTGGAAGAAAAGAACTAGCTAGCAAAAGTTAAGGATGAAATATAGGCAGTACTGTTAAGTATAGACTGTTAGCCCCAGAGGCCTGGCTGGGAGAAGCAGGTAAATAAGATGGTGGGTGGAGGGAACAGCAGACACCAGGGATGACACGCTAGGCAGGGCAGGAAGGGGCACTGGGGAGTAGAGGAAGGGTGCCATTGTGCCTCCCAGTAAGCACTTAGGCTGGGTGTGAAGTCAAGGAGACCAGAAAAGGTCAGAATATCTACAGTGGCCTACGGAATCCAAAAGTCACACACTCAGGGGCTCCTGAGCCTGGGCAGATGATGGAGCCCTGACCATGAAGGGTAAATGTTTTGAATCAATTCAGGACATCCAGGCAGCTGGGACACTACAACTAAAGACACTCATGGAAGAAGACTTCCACAACTGCTTGGAAAGTGGCACAGACAGTGCAGCTCTCATCTGGTCCTAAGGCATCCACTGGCCTCTGCCTGTGAGTGAGGGGTGTAACCAGGGCTCCCTTCAGCCAGGAGCAAATACTGATAGCACTGTGTGGGTGGGCGACACCCCACCCACTGGCACCACTTGGTGTGTCAGCTGGAGCCTTGATCTAATCACCTTCCTTCTCCTCCTCACCCCAGTAGCAGCCTGAGTGGCCCTGTTGACACCATCAGGTCGCTGGGCTTGCTCTGTCTTGGCCTCTGTGACCTGGTGTATCACATCTCACACCAGTCAGCTACTCTCCTTCTCCCTTATTTGTGCTAAGAGTCACCCTGCTCACTTGGAAGCTGGTCTGCTAGGTGCTCTTGTGGTTGCTTTTCTCAGTTTTTCAGGTCGATTAAAAAACTGGCTTCTTGAGCAGGGGTTGTGGTTCAGGGATACAGTGTTTGCATAGAATGCTTGAGGCCCTGGAGTCCATCAAGGGCATCATAAATCAAGCAGACAAAGGGTAAAAATCCCCAGCCTTTTTGTGAGGACTTCCTACTAAAATTTCTTTATTCACCTACCCTTCTCATTGTCTTAAGCCCTCTCCCCTACAAATGTGATTGTATTTAGAGCCGGGGCGGGGTGAGGTCTCCAAGGAGATGACTAAGTCAAAGTGATCTCATTAAAGAGGCCTTGATCCAGCTGGACTGGAGACTTAAGAAAAAATTAGGAGACACATGTGAGCACAGAGATGATCAAGTGAAGACACACAGGAAAAGCCCTCTTTAGAAAGTCAAAGCGAGGCCTCTGGAAAAGCCACCCTGCCAACACCCGGGTCTTGGACTTCCAGCCTCCATCCCTGAAAGAACTATTTTTTCTGCCACCACTCTGTGGGATTTCATTATGAAAGCCAGAGCAGAATAATACACTCCCCATATTTCATATCTTACCCTGTTTTATTTTCTCCTTAGCATTTCACTAACATCATAAATTTATATTTATATTTATATTTGGATTTATATTTATAATTCCATATCACTCACTATAAAAGAAGCTACTGTAGGGGCTGGGGATTTAGCTCAGCGGCATAAGCGCCTGCCTTGCAAGCAGGCAGTCGTAAGTTCGATCCCTGGTACCAATAAAAAGACAAAAAAAAAAAAAAAAAAGAAGCTACTGTACAAGTTCTTAGTAGCTTGGCTTGGTTTTGTCTTATTCATTCCCAGGACATCCCTGGTGCCAGTGTTACCAGGTAGTTCCTTTAGGGATGGCTCGACAAGTAAGGGTATTTCAGGTCTCTGTTTCCTCAAACAAAGAATTGGATGAGGCAAGCCAAAAACAGTGCCAAAAGTTTATTTGAAAAGTGCGGAGTAAAGGGGTCAAGGAGAGACTGGCTCTGCAGGGCAAACTTGAGCTGAAGAAAAGAAAGAATAAAAGCAAAAATAAAAGTATACCCTGATCTAGAAGACACGGAGTGGGGTGTCACGAAGAGTCACCATAGTGGGCTGCTCGTGGCATCTGTGTCCTTATATGTTGGCCACATCTCATGGAAGCCCCTGACAAGCCCTACAGATGGAGTCCTAGGATGTATTTAGCACTGTCCTGGGATCTTGTAATTGAGAGGTCCCAATTATTTTTTCAACCAGCTTTGCCACATGCTACCTTCTGTATCAATAAGACAGTGCCGGGTACCTAGCTGGCACCCAGAGGTCCTTGTGCAGGATAAACACAGGAATAAATTCAGTATCAGCTATTCTGTGGAGCAGGGAGTGCAAGTTCTTGGCTGTGTTGTGCGGTGATTCTTACTCTGCTTGACTGATAAACTTTCAGCAGGGGCTAAGAGGGCCTCACAAAGAAGCAATGCTCGAGTTAGAGCTACAGTAGGGAATGAGCCACGTGGGCATCTGAGGGAAGGGTGTTCACCAAGCAGGGAACTACAGGGGTAAAATCCTGAGGATAGAGTAGGCCAGTCCACACAGGGAGCCACAGAAAACTAGAGCTGTGCTAGGGAGGAGGTCAGAAGACAAAGAGGCCATGCATTAGACCATCTGAAGACCCTAGCTTTTGGGACAAGAAGTAACCGCTCAGTTTATGTTCTAACTACTGAGCTGAAACCTCAGCACAAGGGCAGAGGGAGGCAGACCAAGTGAGACTAGGTGGGAAGCTACTGTGACCCAGGGACCTGCTGCTGGTGCTGGAACCAAGGTGATTGTCTTGGGGTGGTTGAACTTTGCAGGGCAGTCATGAGGGCACAGCCTCTGGAGGGCAGTGTTGCCACCAGGTGAGATGGTATGGTTGTGGAGGGGAGAGCCAGTGGGGATGTTACAATCCAGGGGTAGAGGTGCTGGGTAGTAGTGAGTGATGCAAACCTGTCCGGTGATGTAAATACAGAGATCATCCGTGTCCAAAATACAATCAGATTTAACTACATAACAAGTTTATTATGCATACACAAGAACAATTTGCAACCGTCAGAGACTGGCAAAGCCCTTGAGGATAGTTACAGCACAGTCTATGTTGTTTAAAGGGAGAAGGGCTTGACATTGGGGGATTGGCTGTTATGTGTTAGTGTTCTTTTTTAAGCAAGCAGAACTGCTTAAGCTGATTTGTCTGTTTTTGATATAACTCCCCTGAATCATGCTAACAAAAGCTTACATTTTGTTTCATTTGTGACTGGGACTAGTACATAGGAAATTGGGATGATTTAGGGTTAGTTTTGGTTACATTGTTATGGGCTGGCCTTAAGGAATAGCTGGATGTGGCCTCTACCTTTGCTTTTCTTTGAAATCAGCAAGTAGATGATATTTAAGGACTTGAGCCTGAGTTCACCAGGGCTGAGTGCTAATCAGAAAGAAGAGAGGCTGGTCTGAGTGTGGGCACCTTTACACCCAGGTGTGGAAACCGGAGGAGCAACAGTAGTGTTTTAAATCCAAGGGAAGGAAGTATTTCAAGTCAGAAGTGATGGTCGTGGGGTTGATGGGTCTGAGAAGAGGACCAGGAATTGCCCCTTGAATTTCATCATGTGGACGTCATGGCTGACTGCAGTTTATTGGAGCAGTTTCCAAGCATGGGTGGAGGTATAATTTCATTTTTTTTTAAACCTGTTTTTTCTTGCTTGGCTCTCTGCACACATGAGGATCTTGTTATCAATTTCCAATTATTAAAAACATGCAGCTGCCTTGGATAGGTGATCCTGAGTTCCTCCTCCTCATGTCTCTTGGGGAGACACTCCTAGCTTGCTACAGACACGCCTCCTGCCCTCTCTTTTCCATTGTTCTCATTGCCTTTATTTTCCTTGGACTGTTTTCCAGTTTCTCCGCTTCTGATCTGTGGTGACATGTTGAACATAATCTCTAAGGAGGGCCTTTTCTCGTTTTGATGTTGCAACAGAACAAGTATGATATGACACAGGGTATTCTGAGCTGGTTTCAATTTCACCCAACTTTGTATTTCCTTAAAAGGGACTCATTAAATGTACAACTGTTATGATCTCTATACCTGAATTTTTATCCAAATTTCTTTAGAAATTACAAAATATAATTTTTTCTTTTTTTGTGGTGGTGGGATCAAACCCAGGTCCTTACACATGCTACTACACTCCCAGCCCAGAAAAAACCTTTTATCAGATCATTCTTTCTTGAGGTTCAGAAAGGTATGATCACCATAAGTATATTGGCAAACTAAATCCGCCCATCAGCAAATAACATACTTACTGAGGTTCCATTTGTAATGACTTTCTTTGGTTCCTAGATTTCTTGTGGTAGTTTAAAAATAAAAGATCATAGTTTTCAAAGTACTTTTTAATAATACTTCATTACACATTAGCAACCCTCCAATATTTAGGACAAAAAGTCTAATATTTCTACTAATTAATGCATTTATTCAAACAAATTGTAATGTTCAGTGAATTTCTTTTGTAGTCCCTCTTGTCTCCAAATTCTTAAGATGATGGGAAAAACTGCAGAACCTACATACTGGTGACATTTGTTTAAACAATAATTATTTAATATTAACAGTTAAAGCTGGGTATGGTGGTAATCCCAGCCCTTCGGATGCTGAGGCAGGAGGATCATTGTGAGTTCGAGGCCAACCTGGGCTACAAAATGAGTTCAAGGCCAGCCAGAAATGCGTAGCAAGAAGCTGTTCTCAGAAAAAAAAAAAATTAACAGTTAATGTTCATGTTTCTAATTTTATGCACATAATCCCCCCATTATGTGACTCATGGAACCCAAATAATACACAAAATGATTATTGTGTTTTAAGTATTTTTTAATGTGCAGGTTTAGCCATCCTCACATCCTGGATTTGTCCCCTGATGTCACCTAGTAGATTCCTTTGGCTCTGTCTTACCTGTAGCCCTGAGGTTGACCAGAGATGTCATGAGGAGTGTATTCCTCACTAGGAAGCCTGTGCCTGATTCTCTCCTTGTGATGTGGCAGCTACTGATCATTAGTGCCGTAATGATGAAACGGTGATGGTCTAATTTTCAGTCCCTTTGCAACTAAAATTCTTGCATAAATGGAAAATTTTCATTTATTTGTCTACTCAATGAAAATACAAACAAAAATAAACAACACAGGTACTATATCAGTGTTTCAATGATGTGTTGTGAATTCATTGAACTGGCCCACTAGCATCTCCCAGTGAGTTTTCTTTTTCCCTCACATTATGAGGCCATGAGTTTAACATTTTGTGTCCCTTTTGATGCTTGAATGTTCTCTGTCCTCCAGGGGAGCCTCCTCCTGATGGCTTTTCCTCTTGATATGGCCCCCAGGGTTTTTGGTTCGTTCCTTGTCTTCAGATAAACTGTATCAACTTCATCTTTCCAGTTTTCTTCTCTTGTCCTGGAATTAGTTATTTCTCCAAGAAGCCTTGCTGCTTGGTGGAAAAGGCATTTCAAGATCATAGCCAGGCATTATGATATCTGCTAACTTTAACCTCATGATTTCAGAATGGGACTATCTGTTAATCCCAGGATAACTTATTTTCTCTGAGATTTCAACCTTTTCCTCTTTCCTCACATAATCTGCCCCATTGACCCCCCTCACGTCAGCAGTTTTCCTGATTTTTATTTCCCTTGGAAATAGAGCCTCTCCCCTCCCCTCTGCAGCATGCTCCCCCTCCAGCATGCTGTATTCCCCATCATCTTCTTCCAAGTCCCTGCTTCTGGCACCCTGCCCATCTCTCCATTTGTTTCTCCCAAGTACTCTCTCCCTCTCTTGCTCTATCCTCTGTCTCTACTGCCTGCTGCCTCTATCTCTCCCTCTCCTCTGGCTTGTTCTCAGCAGGGTAGGAATGAGCTCCTGTAGCTCCCACTAGAAAAAGTAGCCCTCCCTCAAGCCCACACCTCCTTCTTAGTATGTTCCCTTTAGAGATTCTGAACGTCAGTGAAGCTGTCTACAGGCTCATGGAATGTTCTTCTGGTTAGGGATGTCAGAAGCTGGGCATTGGCTGTCAATTTTAAATCCTAAACCAGCCTCAACTTGGCAGTTTCTGGTGACCACTGTCCCCCAGACTCTGACAGTAAGTGGCCTCCTGCTTTCAACTCTCTCCCTGTACAGCACACAGTTGTGTCACCTACATGCTTGGCTTCAGATGTCACTTTTGGTAGGGTCCTCTCTCCTCTCAAGGCTCCCCTCTCTGCCATGTTCCAGGCACACTGCCCTCACTTGGTTCCACGACTATGCCAAACTACAACACAGGACACCCATGTCCTGTGGTCCTGAGGCATCCTCCATTGGTGGGCCCTTCTCACCCTCTTCTTTATCATTCTCTGAGGGATGTGGCTGCACTGTCCCCCCCATTCTCTTCCCCATTGCAATGTGACCCTTTGTAACTATCCATGGCTGGGCTTTCCTTGGTCTCCTTTGCTCTGACAGATCCTGTACGAGTTTGGCATGAAGAAATACACAGTAGGTAGACTGCCCGCTATCCTGACTCTATTCTTTCCATGGTGGGCAACCTGGAACAACTTATTTAGCTTCTTGGTACCTCTGAAATCTCATCTTTAATGTGGACACGTGAGAGTGAGACACTGACATCTGTTACCAGCTTCAGACAGCGCTATGTAAGTGGAAGGCTCTGCTGTGGCATGTTCCCACTGTCCTGCCCCTCTGTCTGGAGAATCCCAGGTTGGACTAGCTAGTTCCTGCTGTTCAGTGAGTCTCATCGTATGAAGAAGCAAATGTGGAGTGAACATGTGCTTTGTAGCTGGCTGGAAAATTGGGCTTCTTTGTGGACACTGGGTACATAGTCACTCAGCCAGTCCAAGCTTTGATCTCTCATTCCCAAGGCAAACACCAATTTGTGGAGCACTGATAATGAAAAATAAAAACGAAGGTATAGGAGACCATATTTTATGCTTTCTGTCCTAGGGAGCCCAAGCCCAGGAACACCCAGGGCTCACCATCAGACTGAGCTGACACAACCAGCTGGAAGGAAACAGTCCCATCCTGGTTCCCTGGTGTCTGTCATCACATAGACAGCTGCATCTTGCAAGGTCTACCCATCGGAGTCAGGAAGAGACACATATTGTGGGGAGACACATATTGCTTGGCTCAGCTCTCTGGGAAGGTCTGTCTAGGGCTGTGGTCTGGATAGGACAGGTGCTGGAGGGCAGTTGAAAAGAACAGTTGGTCTGGAAATTCATTTTGTTATTACTTTTTGTAAAAATGCTATGTGAAGCACTGACATCAATCTGTACCTATGTACACACACACACACACACACACACACACACACAATGGGACTTAGGGCTTTGAAACCACGTTGACCTTATGGCTGCAGAATTCTCAAGACAACAATCTCTGTGAGGATGGCACCAGAGTCAGCCAGGGCCATGGGCTTCCCAGACACAAGTTAACTCCGTACCAGCGTGGGCCTGACAGCTCAAGGCTCCATGACAGCATCTTCCTTTCCTCTTTCTCTATTCCTGAAAGTCAACAGGTTTGTTGGTCAAGTGGGTGAGCACAGAGTTTGGGGCACTTGTGGCCTCTGGGGACCAGGGACCAGGACCAAGCTCCCTCTCAGGTGCTAGCCTGCCAGTGGGTCTGGGCCTCAACTGTGTGTGGGGTATGGGGTTCACATGCTAAAAACATAAGCTTTGCTTGTTTTTAGAACTGTGTTCCATTAGGGAGAACCCACTAGGGGTAGGACAACGTTCCTTAATAAAAATTTTGCTTCTCTGACATTGTATTTGAGGAAAACTGGCAGGACCACTGGTAAGGCAGGTCTGTCCTTGGCTTGAGAGCAAGGCAGGGGGCAGGAGGTGCACACCTGCTAAAGCCCTCCCCGGTGCCCCATGAGCAGGGTAAAAGGGCCCCCACGTGTGCAGCCAATCACACATGGGAGGGGCAGCACTTTCCTTTCTGTCCTTGAGTCTTCTCTCTGGGTTGTGAGATTCACACATAGAGAAAATGCATGAAGCATTTTATAAAAACATCTGTACATTGTCACTCCAGAGAGAAGCATAAAAACTTAGAGCAGAACAAATGCTGAATGTTCAAGAATAATTTCTCCAGGGGTGGGGTGGGGTACAGACAGAATGGGAGGGTATGAGAAAGGAGTCAGGTGATAAGTTCTATTTTTATAAAAATTCTCCTGTTTTGTTTTTCTATATAGTTTTGAAAAATGAAGTTGCAAATTAGTATGTGTTGATTCCCCCCTTTGAATGAAATCAGTTAAGTCTAAACATATAGCTTGTAACCTAGCCAGTGTATCAGGTGTATTTTGGAATGCCTTGGCTGGAGGTAATAGAGAACTGTTATGGTTTATATCTAGATGGTCCCCCAACAGCCTCTTGTGCTCATAGATGGGGCTTTGGAAGGGTGACTGGGTCACAGGAGTGCTATAGCTGGATGTGCTGTTGGGAGGCGTCTGGTTGAAAGAGGTTTATTTCCTCTCCTTCCCTTTCATTCAGTGCTTACTGGCCATCATAATTTGTCAGCTTTTCCTCTACCCTGCCCTTCTGCCATGTCTTCCTGTCTCAGAACCCATCCACTATGGACTTAAAAAGTCCCAGTAACAATGAAAGTGACTGAGACGTCAGTGATCAAAATATTTTTTCTTTTTTTTAAAACCTCATTTGATCTCAGCCAAAAGGCTAAGAAGCAACGTATTTTATTTTATTTTTTGGACCAGGGATTGAACTCATGACCTCACATTTGCCAGGCAGGTACTTAGAGCTAAATCCCCAGCCAATGATCAAAATCTTAACAAGAAGTTTCAGAATAGCCATCCAAAACTGGGATAGTAGCTCAGAGATCTAGACAAGCTTTCTCCTTCTCTTGGTTATCTTTAGCGTGCTGGCTTCTTGTTTCATGATTACAAAAGAGCTGCTTCAGCTTGAGCATCAGACTGATTGATATTGGAGGTAGGAGGAATTCAAACCAGATGTCCTTTGTCCCTTTTATAAGAAAAACTCCAGGGTTCTAAAGACAAATTTTAATTTAAGACTCATTGGCCAGGGGGTGGGGAGTTAGCTCAGTGGCACCTATCTGGCAAGCGTGAGGTTGTGAGTTTGATCCCTGGCACAAAAAAAAAAAAAAAAAAAAAACAAAAAAAAAAACGCATTGGCCAGAACTGTGTTACTTGGTTTCCATGTGGAGACTTTTCCAGTTGAAGTGATCACACACTCTTAATCTCAGCATCACACACTGTAGATTCAGCCACCTCTGAAAAAGTCCTATAACCACATGAGGCTTTGGGGGGACATCTAGACCCAAATCATAACAGCTGCTTTGGAAATTTAGTTCTACATTCCTTGTCCAAACTGATAAAAATAATGCATTATATTTTTAAAAATATGCTTTTAAATTTTCCTCATGTCATTTATTTCTTCCCCAAGGGCATCTGCAGTGGAGTGAACAGGACAGGACTCATTATCAGGAGCATGCCAAGCTTGACAGGAGAGCAGAAGGCCCAAGGCCAGCCAAATCCCCACTGCCTTTCTGCTGGACACCTGAGAGAACCTGTTTTTTTACTGTAGCACTAGCAAATCCAGTAGGCAGAGGTGCTTTTCCTGATTACCTGACTCATGCAGTCTCCTGGTCTTTCCAACAGCCACACAAGCAAAGGCATAATTGAACACACATCCATGTACAAGATGTGACCATTCAACAAAAGCTTGGTGACAGAAGCTACAGTCCCTGGCCATGAGGAGGGCTGGCTTCTCTGGTTTAAGCATCCAGCTAACAGGGGTTTCAGTTCTCAGCAAAGGTGAAGCTTGCTCCACAGTGCCCTGTAGTTGGGATGTGTGGGTGTATTTGCACAGTGAACATTTGTGCTGTGTGTTGGTGGCCTCGCCCCACAGAGGTTCTGGCCTGCAGCTGCTGTGTGTGACCCGCCTCACCTCACCTTGCCCTGCCTCAACCCCAGCAGGGGCTGCATGACTGGACAGCCAGACTGCTGTGCTTTCTCTGCATCTGGAAAGATTTGCTTGTTGCCAGGTAAATAAGCTGTCTGCGTTAGCACCAAGCCTGGGCAGGAAACATGTGGAGGTAAGTCCTTCTATGACTTCCTGGCGTTGTATCTTTTCCTTTCCTCCTCTCTGTTGCACCTCTCCTCATTCTTCCCAAATCCTCCATACAAATCTAAAGCTGCACACGGTCACTCCGGGCAGCTGGTCAAGAGGGCACAGCCTCATGCAGGAGTCTCCTCATGCTTGGCTGCTTGTGATGCTCCCTGTTTGGGCCAAAGATGTGGGAGCTTTTAGATGTGTTGTGACTCCCACAGCTGTCCTGAGCATGAAGAGCCCCACATTGCCTTTTTAACAGGGCACAGGTTAAAACACTACATTTTAGCCAGACATAGTAGTACAGTCTGTAATTGCAGCACTCCAGGAGACTGAGGAAGGAAGACTGCCAAATTTGAGCCTGGTCTTGGGTGATTTAGCAACTGAGAACCTGTCTCAAAGTTTAAAAAGAGGGCTGGGATATAGCTTAACACAAAGGCCCTGGGCTTAATGCACAGTACTAAAAACCAAACCAAACCAAACCAAATCAAACCAAACCAAAACACCTTGTTTGGATGGCCGACCAGGGTATCAGCTTGCACCTTTCAGGGCTAAAGGGAAGGTGAAAGGCACACTTGGGGAAGTGTTCCTCCCCTCACAATATCCATTCACATGTGCCATGAAAAGGCAAGAGAAGGGGAGCAACTCCAACAAAGAACAGTGTAGTGGTTGGTTGGTTGTGCCAACTTGAGACATTTAGAAGCTTAACTAAGTGGGTTTAGCAACTCTACACCCAAGGGTGTAGGAGACCCACCCTAGGGTGGCTCATCACCTGAAGGTATAAAAGGGAAGGGGAAGGAGGAAGAGGAAGGCATTCCATTGTTCGGGGAAGCCTCAGTCTTTGCCTTTGGTTTGGACATAGTCTCAGACTCTTCAGCCTTCCATCCTAGAGCCTATGGCCTTCTATCACAGACCCATCAGCCTGCTGGTGTAGACTTGCTCGAGACAGTAGGGTGAACTCCAGACCTTGGATTGAATCCTTAGGCCTCCAGCATATAGACACCCTCTGCACGCTTCCTCATCTGATTCTGTGGCTGACCATTCCCAATCTTGTCATGTCTTATATATTTATGTATCTTGTGTTCTGTTTTCTCTCAAAACCCTAATATAAACAGGAAGCAGCTGATGGCACACATTTTGGTCTGGCTGGGCATAGAAATTTAGTCTTTAGAGTAGCAGTTCTAAACCTTTATTGAGTTGCCTATACCTTTAAGGGTCTCTTGGGAGGTACAAATTCTCTCTCCAGAAAAAACTGAGATCTTGCACATTTTGTGAAACCCTTTTTTACCACTGAGGACTATACGGGCCACAGTACAAATATTTCTATTTTAGAAGCAAGTTGGAAACAGTCACTATCGAAAGTCCCTCTAAAGACAGATGGACAAGAAACCTTAACTTCAAAGAAAGTTCCCCCACCATTGGAAATACCTCAAATGGAAGACAGTGATTAAGAGCTGATGGCTCCTCAAAGACAGATTTTAGTTCACTGAAAGTGTGTTTTTCTGCAGAAACAGCTGTACACCTACCATTTGTGCTAATTAATTTGCCACTCTCAGTTTAGATGTGTGTGGAGGGAAGAATAATCCCTTCTGAATTAAAATCCACTGATCCAGCTGAAAGTTATTTAAACTTACCACCAAAAGAATTTGGTTTTATGAACTGTTTCTGTAAATTACTTGTTTTGCTTCCTCCTGCTTTTCATGTCAGAGTGAACAGCTTCCCATATAAAGCCGGTTTGGGGAAGCTGACCCATTTTTAGACATGTATGTTCCAGGTGTGTGCACATCTGGCCAATAGAGGAATAACACAGTATCTGTGAGGACCAGAGGACAGCTGTGTAACTAACAAATCCACATTTCAGGAGCTCAGCACTGTAGTTTATTTCTTGCTCATGCAAAAGGCCAAGTCTCCTCTCCACTGACAAGTCACTCAGCTTTCTAGGTCACCAGCTCTTCTGCCTTTTCATGTCATTTATTCACATTATCATCATAAAAAAAGGGACAGAACAACTAGAGGGATGACCACCAGCAGTTACATGCTCCCAACTGCACTTCTTTGGATAAAGCGAGTCACATAGTGTTACAAAATTTTATAAAGGGAAGCAAGACTCACCAGCTGGTCTCAAGGAAAATGAGAAACAAATGATGTCAAATACTGCCACATCTGCATCAGGGACTACTAAGACATGCTTGAAAATGAGAAATTTTGGGCAATGTGTGTATCAAAATGTTCTCTGTGGGAAAATTATCTTCCAATATGTGTGTGTATATATATTTATAATAGTATTATATATGTGTATATATATATTTTTTTTTTTTTTTGAGACAAGATTTCACTTTGTAGCACATCTCCTGCCTCAGCATCCCACATGCTGGGATTATAGGCATGCATCCCCATACCCAGAACCCCTTAAATTTTAAGAAACAATGTCTTTTACTGCTGGCCACAATGGAGGAATGGAGGCCAACTTACTCTCTAGCACTCCTTAAAAAGGAAACCTGACACAAGTTATGAACAGTGTTTTCTCGGTATCAGACAATGGGCAGTGCAGAACTCTTAATCACTGAGAAGAAAAGCAAGCTCATTTCCAAATTATTGAGTGCCGTTCAGATCCACAATGCAGGGGAGGCAAACAGAACTGGTGGTTTTACTAGGTGAGGAGACAGATGAGGGCAGGTGAGACCCTCATCACCATGGCTGGAATATGAAGGGTGGAACACAGGAGAGGAGGCTACCGATGGAGCACGTGTGTGAAGAAGTGCTTATTCAGTAACAGTACTACAACAAAGTACCAGAAACCGAGTGACTTATAAAAAACAAATATTTCTCACTGTTCTGGAGAACAGAAAATCTATTACTAAGGATTCACGTCTGGTGAGGGCAGGTTCTTTACAGACAGCGATTTCCTGCTGTGACCATACACAGTAGCAGCAAACAAGCTCCCTCAGCTTCTTTAAACATTTAGACGAAAGTGGAGAGTGACTCTGGGTCCTGGAAGCTGTAGAAGAGTCTCCTAGAGACAGGCTGCAAGCTACTGTGCACATTCGTAGAAGGAAAAACAGCACAAGGGTGACAGAAACACTGAATATCCGGGAAACGCGGTTCTGGAACTCATCCAGGGCAGGAAGTAAGACATGCAGTCCCAGCCACGCTCTGTAGACGTCACTGTAGAGCAGCTGACAGGATTTTTTTTTTTTGGAACTGGGTCTCTCTTTTGTACTTTAGGCTGGTTTTGAACTCATTATGCAGCCCAGGCTGGCCTGGAACTTGCAGTGATCCTCTTGCCTCAGCCTCCTAAGTGCTGGGATGATAGAGATACGGCACTACATCTGGTTTGACAGGGTTCTTGGAAAGGTGTCAACTTTATAGGGCAATTTTACACTAAAAAGCTGTCCTGGTCCTTACGAAGACAAACATTATCCCAAGCTGAAGCTCTGTATCCATTAAACAGCAATTCCTTGTTTAGTTCTCCGAAGCTCCTGCCAGCCACTTTCTGTGTCCGTGACTGACCACTCAGTACCTCAAAGTGGAATCAAGACAGTATCTGCTCTTTTGTGACTTTTCTCATTGAGGGGGAGCTGGCATCGTGTTGACAAGATCATAAAGATTTCTTGTAAAAAATTTTACTATTTTAAATAATACACTGTAGTATTTTGGACTTCTTATCTTTAGGTATGATCTACTGACTGCCTCACTAAAGATGCAGGGGAATCAGTAGGCCAGGTGTGCTGGAAAAGGATGTCACCAAAGTCCACTAGGAATGGCCCCAGCTGGAACGTGTCCGTCCATGGGGGAGGAGGCACCCTTGTAGCTTGGGCATGTGGGGCAGATCTCCATCTGGGAAGGTCTTTCTGCTAAGGGCTTGATGTGCACCTTTGTTCTGCTTAGGGTCTGTCTCATATGGCTCCACTGGCCCCACTGCTCCATTTGTTCCCAGGGGAGAGGAAATGGGGTCTCTCAACTGCAGCGTGAGACAGGTGCATGCAGCTCCTCCTGGCTGTGAGGCGCCAATGCCTATGAGAGAAGTTGACTATGCTCCAGCACTTTGTGAGCAAAGCCCTGTTCCATGTAGTACCCATGGGACACAGTTACCCCAATACCTATAACTGTAGGATGGGCTGAACCTTGGGACTGCTGCTCCTGGAAGTAGACAACTAGTGTTTTCATTTTTTTTTGTCGGTACTAGGGATCGAACTCACGACCGCCTGTTGCAAGGCAGATGCTTATGTTGCTGAGCTAAATCCCCAGCCCCCTAGACAACTAGTGTTACCTGACTGACAAAAAGACAAACTTTTCTTCCACCAGGTCTTTCCAAATCCTGTCACCTGTCCATTGTCAAGATTTGTAAGTTATGTAACTGTCAACCATCTGTGATTCCTGAAGGTTCATACAATGAAAAATTAAACACCTACATAAAAAACTGAGGGAAATATGTGTCACATCACTAAAATTTTGCCATGCAAAGGACAGTCTTCCAAGTACCATGTCCATAAGGTTATCTTTCTTTGCAAATTCTCTTTACTTTTCCAGGATCACAGTCAGCCACTGCTGTCTTCTGTATCCCACGGCATCACCTTTTCTTCTTTTTGGAGTTGCCTTTTCTTAAGATTCCTTTTCTACCTTCCCGGTCCCTTCTCCATACCAATTAATCACAACACCTGGGAGGAGGACTCAGGGCATCAGGATCAGGTACAGATCTAAAATCACTCATTCACAATAGAATAAATATGTTTTGGGGAAAAACCGATTACTTTGGTCATTTTTGGCAGCTTAAATAAAAGGCAAGTAATGACAACGAGAAGAAATTCCCAAACAAAAGGAAAACAAAATCACACAAAAACACCAGAAATATTTTGAAAAGGTGCTTTGAGAATTTACTGTACAGTTTTTTAAACAATTTATATGTTGAATTCTACATGCTCTTACATTTGTGTAAAATATTTATACATATTCTTTACAATTTGTACATATATTAAATGGCTGTATCATAAGCACTGTTTTTGAGATTTTATGAAAGAAAAATCAAGCGGGGAAAATTATTTATAAAACATTAACAAAAACCTGTGATACTGAAGAACAAGAAATTCTATTTGTGTTCATTTGATTTTGATTTCCTCATCTTATTTTTTGGTTTCACTTATTTACACTGGCCCAGACTTTTCATTTTCTGTAATTATTAGGTCAAAAAAATGAAAGCAGAAGATCAGGTTGTAAGGCAACAGTGGAAGGTGGAGCCGCAGTCGACCAGGTAAGACAGGGACTGATCTGATTCCAAGCTGACAGCTGGTTTGACTCTGTGCTATTATCTGAAGTACCAGTGATCAGGAAACTACCTGAAAGTTCGGGCCCAGGACAAGCATCGCTCAGTACTGATCTTCAGCACGTAACTGCACATGGTTCAGGATGCCACTCATCTCAATCCCTAAACTCTCCCCCTTAGTGGGGAGGGGACACACTAACCTCTGGTTTGTTGTCTTTTCAGAGAACACTGGCTAACCTGCAATTGGCTAATACTGCAAACCAAGTGGCTGCCAGGCCATGTCCAGCACTTCTCCTTCTGTCCAATGGATGCTGAGGGAAGTGTGGAAGGGGTGGCAGCTCTGGGTGCAGGAATCAATATGGCTACCCAACCAGAGAGGCAATGCCACAGAAGTTTCTGAACCATTCCCCAGCTTTCCCGACCTACTCATTCTAGCACACCTTACTTGGGATTAAGGAGAGCACAAGAAAACTGCACCGTCTTCCTATAGGAGCAGCAGGCAGTTGTGCAAGCAAGGAGACAGGCAATGGTCTCCCTTCATGCTCCGTGAGGACACAGGTGACCCAGAGGCCCCGCTCTGCTTCCTCTCCCCTGTGATTTAAGCACCTGAGTTGTGTGCCAGTGAAGGGCGTGCAGGCTTTCCTAAACAGACAGCAGCCCCACAGGACTGAAAGTTATAAAAATATACAAACATATATATATATATTCTGGCATATTTCATATTTTTAAGAAAGCAATTAGTAACTATCTGACATTAGGAAAGAACTAGAAGATAATGGGTAACATATAAATTACAATTTTTTTTTGTAAAATATCAGTGGGGGGAACCCCTAATTCTCCATTCAAAATTCTAATAAATTTAAGTACTTTCCAAAAATATAGACAATTTCCATTGGTTAAATAATGAGTAGGAAATGAACATTATACCGTCCCTAAATAACCAATTGGCCAATGCGTTTTGGCTGTTTGTAAAGAAAACAGTTTTTTCAATACATTTTTGGGTTTTTTTTTTTTAATGATATGAAAAAATACAGTTTGAATCGCATTGCCCCAAGTCAGAAAGAAACACTTCGGAGATTTCTTCATGTTCCATTCTTTCTACATAACTGGAAAGCGGCTGAGGGCCTGCCTCAGCTTTTCTGCAATCTGGTAAAAGAACGAAAGAATTTTGAGATATTATTACCTTCATTACCACACCAAAGTCCTTTATTCTGGCAACTGCGTGGTCTCTGCATGGCTGCTGGGCAGACCACTCCATGGCAGCCTTGCCACCAACTGGGATCCCACTACCTGCAGGAGGCCCTGCTCCAGTCTGCCAGCCATGGTGTCACAACTGGGCCTCTTCTCTGCTCCAGGTTTATTTCTAGATCAACAGTTTATCCTGAGGGTGGCGGCAACTATGTCTTTCACACTTATCCAGAGTCCCCTTCTCAACAAATACCAATGCTGAAGACGCCCTGTGGAGCCATGATTCCCGCTTTATTGCATGCTGTGTAGACAGGATGCACCTTTGCTGCATACTAATGGTGAACTACAATGTTACGTGCCTATGTCCTCAGCACACTGGCACCCTCCTCCCTCAAGGACAACAGATCCTCCTTGAAGTCAGACGTATTATCCATCCTAGGATCCCAAATGCCTGGAGTGGATGCTTAGGATGTAGGAGGTACTCGATACAAGTTTGCTCCATACATAAATATGCATAATGTAGTAAGGGGGACTCTGCCATACAATTATGTCAAATCTAAAATCTGACAATGCTGTTATCAGCCAATTACATTTATGCAAAGACAGTAATGAAATACTTGATTTCTTATTTTGAATTAAATGCTAATACTGTAATTAGACCTGAAAGTTTAACAAATCAACATTATCAGAATTTTACGAGTTGGGGCTGGGGATTTAGCTCAGTGGCATAAGCACCTGCCTTGCAAGCAGGCGGTCATGAGTTCAATCCCCGGTACCGATAAAAATGAAAAAAGACAAAAAAAAAAAAAAAAAAAAAAAAAAAAAAGAATTTTACGAGTTGCCCATCCAGTATTTTCTCAGAAACAAATGTAATCTGCTTTTTTTTCCCGTCTTTTTGAAACAGGGTCTCGCTATGCAGTTCAGGGTGGCCTGGAGTTCACTTTGTAACCCAGGCTAGTTTCAAACTCTCCAGGATCCTCCTGCTTCAGCCTCCTAAATCCTGAGATTACAGGCCTGCACTACCACACCCAGCCAAATCTGCTATGTTTAGAATGCTGGAAGGCAAAGACCCTCAGTACAGCTTTATGAGAAAGTCTGCAGTTAGAACACTGGCCTCGGTATGCAGAGGGAGAGTGCTGCCTCAGTTCCTCCTTGAAGCACATCTTCTAAGCCAACCATTTGCAACATATAACTCACAAATATGCATTTGTGCATGAATCAGAGAGCCCTTTCGAGAATTAGCTCCTAGAGATGAATGTTTTGGGGAATGTGCAGCCCAAGGGTGACATGTGCATAGATATGAGAATGTAGGAGAGACTGATGGCAAAGCAATGCCCTTTCTTCTGACATCTGAGTTCCATTTGTAGGATCTTTTTAAAAATACACTGTTAGGGGCTGGGGATTTAGCTCAGCGGTGTAAGCACCTGCCTTGCAAGCAGGCGGTCGTGAGTTTGATCCCCGGTACCAATAAAAAGGAAAAAGACCAAAAAAAAAAAAAACAAAAAAAACACTGTTAAATAAAAGTATTACTATGTAGGCCATGAAAATTTAACTTTTCATTATGATTTTTCTGAAGGATAAGGTAGAAGGTTTTGCGCTTTCTTCTGGTTTCCTTTGGTGAAAACTGGGCCATGAACAAAGGCTGCATTTGGCTTGTTTCCTCAGCTGAGGATAGCACCTCCAGCACGTCAGGGTGACCACATGCAGCAGTCACTTGGCACAGAGGCAATGAAGGAGGGGACAGTCACACAGGAGGGGTTCCTCCAGTTTCAGAACTAGCATTCAATACTACTTTCTTAAAAGAAGTCCTTTCAAATCCAGTATTACTCAAAAACAGAAAAGGCAGAAAGTTTTTAGAAAACCAAATCTTCAAAAATTTAATCTTCTCTGATTTATTATAATTCGAGAATACAGATGAACTTCATATAGCTGAAGTTATGTACCATGAATGGCCCTCCCCTCAAATATAGAAGAGGCACGGAGGAGTGCTTATTTACCGTTTCGTAAAATTGCACTTGCTGCTCCAGATACAGACGGATGACGCTGTTGTAGTCATAGATCCGGTTACTATGAAAGTGATTCATCTCAGCTACAATCAAAATCAAAGCAGCAGTCAGTTTCTCTCCAAGATTTCAAACCATGACACCCGGTTTCTCTGCTTGATTGTGACCTAATCTGGCTCCAGGAGAAGGGCCTGTTCTCTGTACCTTATTTCACTCCAGTGATGGAAAACTCAATGGAGAGTCAACAGGCAGCACTGCTTCCCAGTAACTGAAAGATGTTCACTAATTTACATGTTAAATACTATGAATATAAACAATACTATGAACTTCCTTCTCTGCTCAAGCATGTGCCAGTCACCTGTGCACAGGAAACATCCCTTTGCTGGCCCTATGTGTTCAAACACACTCAAATCTTTAACCATTAACTAATACTTTCCTTTTATTAACAGTCTATGCCTAAAAGGATTCCTCCCAATTTCTTTACCATTGATGGTCTGGGACACAGAGACCACTGAATGCTGAGCCCTGGA
Source organism: Cavia porcellus (assembly GCF_034190915.1). Taxonomy (NCBI): domain Eukaryota; kingdom Metazoa; phylum Chordata; class Mammalia; order Rodentia; family Caviidae; genus Cavia; species Cavia porcellus. The sequence continues at coordinate 26,807,183 of NW_026947505.1, read as the reverse complement.
GTGTGGTAGAGCCTTATGGTATGGGAGCATAATAAATGCAAGCCTCATGTCTCTGAGATAATACACAGATTTAATCAAGCTGTTACTATATCACATATGTTCATGAAACGGTTAAGTATTACAGATGTATTACAGACATATTAACTGTGGGATCCTATAGGAAAAGGGCTTATGATGATATTTTAAATTGGGTTTTATTTACTTAACTATTGTTTACACTTGCATGTCTCTCAAGCAAGTGTGTAGGGAGAACTTTTGAGGGAAAAAAATAAATAAAAGAATACCTTTAGCTACTCATAATGCTTTTCCTTACCTTGCAAAGCATAAGACATGGTGCCGACTCTTTTCACCATAGTCTGTTTGTCTTGTGGAGTGATTTTACTAGTTGCAACTAGCTTATCACTTTCTTTCACTTTTTCTATTGCTCCCTATGGAACATAAAATGCAGTGATGGTAATAAGAAAGCCCAAAGTATTAGTCATTAGTTTAATAGTGTCAGTATGTTCTATAACTCTGTTGCTACCAAACAGGAAAATAATTAAGAACACAGGAAATCATCCAAATTAACTTCTTTTAAATGTCTTGGAAGCCAAATGGACTAAAAAATGTAATTAAGCTAAATCTTACAGTTCTATTCTATAGTAAAAGAGAAAATCAAATAGCACACTGCCTCCTAATATTTATAACACATTGGCATTTTAAGAGTAATAAGTAATATGAAAACAGGCACTATTAGTAGATTTAGAACTCATATAATTAGGTGCAGTGTAACATATACACACTGTCTCTCCTTTGAAAGTGTGTATTTCATAGGTTGGCTGATGCTTGAGTGTACTGACTGTAAGACTTAATTTTACTTTGATCTCTGCAGGAGGCATTGAGTCAATTTAATAGTTAGATGGAAGTAACTGCAAAAGCTGCCAAATGTTTTCCATTGCAGTGCCATCATACTGTTTGTTTTTCAGCATTATCTGGAAATAAAAGCTCTTACTCTATGGATAAATTAGGCTCCATTCCTACAACTCTAATTCTGCTGACATAAATCCCTAAGAGAAACTAACTGCTCTTTCTCATATTCTCAGAAGTTCTTCAAGGTTATATACTTATGCTCCTCCTTCATGAGTCCTAAAATTATACAGCAACACACTGAAATGCCCATGTGGCAACTCTGTTAAGATCACAGACCAGTCCTTTGTAGAGACTTCCCTAACAAAGGACATTCAATAAACTACAGTACCACACATGAATTGATGAAATACTCATGACTGAGATAATATACAGATATTGAAAAGGGGAAAGAATAATTAACTAGAGTTAAAATGTGAGGACGTGCCAACCAATTTTCAAATTTAGCTTAAAATTCTTTCTGGTGGGAATTATAATTTTTCATTCATAAAGATGAATATATAAATGACATGGCCAGGGCTGTGCATGTTGGAAAGCAATCCACCTGTGCCCACTTCTGTGAATGTCTATAGTCATGTTACCTTGTGAGCCCCAATGATATCCGGGAAGCAGCCGAGAAAGCCTTTATACTCATGGTTACATTCCATCAGGAAATGGAGATCTTTCTTTGGCTACAAGACACAGGCTGATTGTTACTGGCAGAGGAATTCAGAAAATAAAGGCCAAGAAAACTAGTGTATGAGAAATGTATTAATCAAATCCTTTATCTACTGAGTGCTAACATTCTCTTTAGTTTTCTTAAAAGAAATAATCCCCAAGATAATTATGCTATGAATCATATGTAGTTAAGAAAATGATAAAACATCATGTAAAATCAGGTATTGTGAGGTAGACCAAAACATAATGCTGTAAGGAAAAAAATTTAGTATTGTATGTTTACAAACTGGCAAATAAGTTGTTATAATTTAATGTTTGTGTTTTATTACAGAATATAAAAATACTTAAAATCTGGTAATTCTTTTAAGTGGCAACTGAGAAATTTTTACATTTCTCAAGAACTCATCTGAAAATTTTAAATTTATGGATTTAAAACAACTTAGATGATTATCCTTCTTAAGGGAACTTATTATTTATAAAAAGAATGGAAATTAGGTTATTAAAGACTAACAAATAACAAAGATTTACCCTGGACTGAGGACTACAAAAGACACTTTAAAAAAGCTATTAGATCCTCAGTACCATACATGGTAGGCACCGCCATGGTCATTAACAGATGCAGAGAGGCAAAGCAGACTAACATTTTCTTGGGTACATTATAATCCCTGATGGGCAGGAGCAGATCAGGTGCCAGTACTGGAAAGCATTTATTTAGACCTCTCTCCTTTCCCTCTTTATTCTTTTTTCCTTTTTTATAGTAAGGATTGGACCTTAAGTCTCATGCATGCTAGGCAAGTGCTCTAGTCATGAGTTATACCTCCAGCCCTAGTTTTCCTTCTTTCTTTGGTTCTAGGAATCAAACTCAAAGCATTAAGAGGGCTAAGAAGGCACTGTGACACTGAGTCATATCTCCAGCTTTGTTTAGACTTCATTCTTTCTTATCGTGGTACTGTAGATTGAACCTAGGACTTTTGCACTGAGCTATAATCCTAGCCATTAACTCTTGTTCATTTATTACACACACACACACACACACACACACACACACACACACACACACACACAAAAGGCAGGGCAGGGTCTCAGTAAGCTGTCCAGGCTGGTCTTGAACTTATAATCCTCCCACCTGAGCCTCCCAGACCCGGAATTATAGATGTACACCACTGTGCCTGGCCATTTAGACTTACTGACAGCACACTTAACCATCTACTTTGACTTAACCCTAGAAATACTATTATCAAATACAATTAACAAAGACATGTACCAACAGAAAAGAAGAGGATCTATTTAGATAAGTCTTAAAATAGGTTTTAAATATTCAGATCAGAGAGCATAATATCTTAATTGAATCTGTATGTTAGTACCTGTTCTGCCACGAGACTGGCAATTTCCTCGTAAGTTTTTCCAGCTTCTGTTATTGCATCATTGAGATCTGTTTCACCTGAAAAGATTACAGTTAGTGCTGTCACTAATGCTCCAATTTCCTTTCATTGGGCAGTGGAAAGGTCTTCAAATTGGCACCAATGTTCTTGGGACAGGAGCCAGGCTCACTGTGATGAGACATGGGCTGGAGTCAGGAGATGCTCCCAGCCACTGGATGGCGAACTGTTCCTAGTCTTTTCCAGTGAACAGGGCAGAGCATATTGCATTGTTTTTTTTTTTAAAAAGAAAATCCATACTGGTATTTCCAAAAGATTTAGGACTCTGGGAATTTTCTTAATTTCAAAGTTTTTGTATTTTAAAATACTTAATTACTAACAAAGCTTTATCTTACACTATGTAAAATAGTTTTAGAATACCAACACAGTATTATATTGTTAATTATATAATTAGTAAAAACAACTAAAATTCTGGAGTCTTTCTGACTGCTACTTTAAGATGATCTTAGATAATTCCTCTCTACTTGGTTATGCCTTCATTTTGAGATGTCACATCACGTGTTTTATTTTGCTTTTGATTATAAGGGGTGCCCTCATTTTGATGTAAATATTTTGTAATAATTATGAAAAACACCCACATTTCCAAAGCTAAATCTACAAATAAGGTACTATCAGAAGTCTACTTCTCCTCTCCCAAAGATACTACTTTAAAATTTAAAATTATTATTTCAACCTGAAAAAAACTATTGAAGAATTCCCCATAAGAATATGGAATGTTTCACAGGCTTGACAAGGGTCATATTAACAGTAACAGTCTTCCATTGTTAGTATACGTACAGTTAAAAAAGCAGTGAAAGTGTTATTCAAGGTGAGAGATGTCCTTAAAAATCAACCTCATTTACATTATCACAGTATCACACAGTGTAGTACTGATCCGAGACTCAGTACTTAACATTACTCATTGTCACTGTCCTTTTAAACAGCAGAAGCCAGTCAGTAGGAACATGAACAGTGTTTTGAAAACAGTAACTACATGCTATGTAACAGAAGATGTATTGAGTGCTTTTAACACTTGAGAAAGTGCTGTGTGCAGTATGAATGTCTAGTAACATACTGGCTGGCAGTGACAGTCCAATGTGCAGGAGTCACAGGGTGAAGGAAGCTCTCAGTGCTTCTCTGGGGGTTAAAGGGAAGAGCACTCCTACAGGCAAAGGACACATAGGTCTTTGCTCACTGCCTATCTTCCAGCAGGGATCACTGCCACTGTCTTCTGTGGTGGTCTTGGCCCTGCTGCCATCCATATCTTCTATTCCTTTCCTCCTTTCTCGGTTATTCATTATATTTCCTTTCTTTTATGCTGCTTGGCTAGAGACTATAAAACTCCACAAAGCATCTCCATCCTCAGCTGTAGGTGAGTTCTAACACACAATGATGGTGCTCAGATCTATCAGTAGCTTCCCCAGTTTTCCAAAACAAATGCTCTCATACCATGCGGACACCACAGAGCTCCAGAAGTGTGAGAGCACCTGGACACCTGCCTAGTGCCAGGCAATGGATATATCTAGTTTTGGTTTGTCATCTGCTTGTCGTCCTGGCCCAGAGGCTTTGCTCACGGTCTCAGGTTCCTCATTCAGACTGACAAAACCTCGAGGTTCCTTTCCAATCTGAGGCCTGACTATAAGACACAGGAAGCCAGAACTACAGTACTCACATGTGGGAGCCCCAAGTCTTACACTCTGGTGCAGACTAACATTCAAAGATTTGCCTTGATATTCAAAGCCTGGTCCTGTCTGGGAATCAGGGCAGGTCCCCTGGTGAGGTACCAATTCTATCACTGAGATGATTAATATACTGACAAGAGATATGCAGATTTAATAGGTACCACTCACTGACAAATGCTTTCTTTTTTTTTTTTTTTTAAAGGAAAACTTACAAGTACTGCCAGCATGAAAGTATAAGAAACTGCAACTACTACTAGGCAGCATACAGTTATGGGATAAGCTAAAAACAATTATGCCTTAGACTTAAGGCAACACATTTGCTAATCAAACACTGTCCCTTCAAATGACCTTTTAAAAAATTTAGCCTTTTTACCAGAAAAACCTCAGAAGTTCTGGCAGAAAGCTGAAATGAAGAGGAGAATGCTACACGCCTCAGCTACTTGTTATGTTAAAATAAGAGATATATCCGAGAGCAGAGGAAGGCAAACAAACAAAACAACCCTTCACCTTTCTCCAAAGTCATAAAGTGAGGGAGTAAAAGTCACGAGTGTACAGCCTGGCCAAGTGCCCCTCAGGGACAAGGACACTTCCAGGCAAAGTTTTTGTCTGCCTGTGAGATCCTGGCGGCCTGTGGGAAGGATGTGTGTGTGTGTGTGTGTGTGTGTGTGTGTGTGTGTGTGTGTAGCAGGTGAGATAGGACACAAAAGGCACATTCTCTCTCACATGTGGATGTTAGAAGAACTGATCTCAAAGTAGAAGAGAGCAGAATAGTCATCAATGGAAGTTAGGAAGGGAAGGGAGACAGAATAAATTCAGATGACAGGTATTTTGATACTGTGTGATTAGACAAGAGTAACTTCTATTGTTGTAGCTACAGTTCACAACAACCTATTTTATATTTTATGAAGAACTAAAAGAGAATGCTGGAAGGTTCCAAACATGAAGAAATAATAAGGAGATGGAAATAGATGATAATTACCGATTTTGTTATTACACATTGTAGACTTGCATTGAATTACTATACTGTACTCCACAGATAGGCGTAATTATATGCTAAAAAGAAAAAAATAACAAAAAATAAAGACATACCTTGATAACCGCTAGAACTAAACACTGTTGCTAAGCTCTGCAAGGCCTTTCCTATTTTTTGATATTCCTTAGGCAATGCTGAAAGAGAAAAAAGAATAAACTGTTAACTGATTCTCTGAGCAAACTAAAGGGAATTCAACTATTTTCTTTTTTTAAAATTTTATTTATATATTTTTGGTACCGGGAATTGAACTCATGACTCCATGCTTGCCAGCCAGGTACTGTGCTGCTGAGTTATATTCCCAGCCCTCAACTATTTTCTAGTGATTATATTTGAAGTGGTTACAAATAGACTATATTCTTTAATAAAATACTGATGAAAAAGTAACGGTTTTTCCACTGATGAATTCTTTAATCAACTATTTACTTTTAACTGATTTAAATTAGTGGTAGATGCTATTATTATCAATTATTCCTACATTCCCATTTACTGAACAGAAATGAACTGAAGCTCACTTAGATTTCTAGCTTGCAAAGCACTTTCATTTGTACTTGGCCTCCACAATAACCCCCTTCTCTACTGTACAAAACTATAGTCTGAATGTGAAGGGTTAGGAAAATGAGATGCAGATAAAAGACGAGCCCAAAGCAATGTGCAAATCAATAACCAATCAACCCAAAATTGGAAGAACAAAGTTTGGCAAAAAACATGGCAACGGGGTTTCATAGGAGCAGTGAGGAGTATGTTTTCTCACTGATTCCTAAGTTTCCTTCCTAAGGTGCTAAAATGCTAGGATTCTGGATCATTCTGGGAACTGCCAGAGCAGTCTTCATATCCATTTGCATTTTCACTGTGCACAGTCTCCTCAAGCACACCAATGGTCTTTCAAAAGAAACTGCTGCTTGAGTCCAAGGTGCATGCTGGTTAGCATAATATACCTGAACCCAAACTATATTTGCTCAGTTAATTTCAGTAATTAATTACCTTTTTATGCCTCAGTTTTTGTCTCTCTATGGGAATTAAGACACACATGTCATGTGCTTTACCACATTTTCACCTTATGGATCAGGAACTTTAATATTTTGTGAAGGAAGGTATGCCTGAGTGCCTCAATTCCTTATCCTTGCCCCAGCAAGAGAATCTGTCAGTATTCTTTATTTTATAAATTGGGCTTTATGGATTATATAGGGCATCAGAGGTAAGAGATTTAATTCTGTAAAGGACATTATAATCCCAAACTGGGTATATTGGGCCTGGGTATATTGGGCCAGGCATGGTGGCAGATTAATCCCAATGCTTGGGAGTCTGAGGCAGAAGGATCACTGCAAGTTTGAAGCTAGCCTGGAATACACAGTGAGTTCAGGGCCAGCCTGAACTATATATTTGAGACCCCATCTCAAATAAAACAGAACAGAACAGAACATCCAAACTGGGTGTGGTGGTACAAGCCTGTTATCCTAGTGCTCTGGGAGGTTGAGGCAGGAGGGTCTCAAGTCTGAGTCACAGGGCAACTCACTGACTAGGGGCTTAGCTCAGTGTGAACTGGGTTTAATCTTCAGTACCCCCCCAAATGTAATCACAGATTTGTGTGATACCCTTTTAAGATTTACATTCACTTAAAAAAGGAAATTTCCAAAGAATACACAGGCTTAAATAATTCTTGTAAGAGTTTATAACTAAAACCATGTTTGTAATTGAATTCCTTTATACTTTTTAAGAAGAGCATCACTTGGACATTCGATGGTGTTATGCCATCCTGGGCGATCTGACAACAGAGCTGCATAGTTCTGGGGTGAAGGTGGTGATTCAGCAGGGTGACAGTACATACACTCAGGACAAGGACAGGAGGAGTTTTCAGAGCCAGGGAAGGGCAAAGACCGCAGCTGACAGGCACTGCCCCTCCACAAAGCTAGGTTTTTGATCCCTCTAGACTATTTTTCACCAACTATACTGGCTTTTCCTGAAAATTACGACTTTAGTTAAAATTAAATACAGCATGTTATTAAATGGATAAAGATTAAAAAGTAAAATTGTAAGATTAAAAGCAACTGTGCAAGTATTCTCTAAACAAGCAAAACAAACAAAGTCCAAGCAAACAAAACAAAACAAAAAAAAAGAAAACAAGGTTAATTTCCCACAGATTACAAAGCCCAAAGTGATAGGAAACTTCTTGGACTGGCTTTGTTAGTTTCCTACTGTTTAGCTAGGGCAGAGAAGCGAGGTCAGGCCAAGGCTACAGGAATGGCAGTACTGGGCTTCACTTCAGTCTCTTCTGTGTGCGGCAGGTCCCTCTGCAAGACCATGCTATACAGCCCCGCCTGGAGCACGGCACTTACGCCCTGTGCAGCGTTTCCAGTGCTCCTGCCCCACAGTCAGCAGCTCCTTCACACCATCATCCATGGCCTTGGTGAACTTCCCCACAGCCTCGCACTTCTGTTCTCTGTAGGCAGACAGAGCTGTAAGTCACAAGGAGGGCGATCTGTGTACTTGCTTTTCTGCAAAACAACAGCCCTTTGACTGACCCAGTCTTGAAACAAGATAGATCATGGCTTTTAACGAACTATTTAAAAATCTGCCATTTATAGTTTAACTTTGTTTCCTTTCCTCAATTCCTTGTGAATTTTAACTAAAATTATTCAAAGTAAAATTGTTACCACAAGTATCTTATAAAAAGTTTAGGAGGCTAATGGTAGCTGTTTCTTCATTCTAACAGGTATTTAACAGGAATTTAAACAGGTATCTAGTGTTCTCATGATACGCGCTCCCAGAGAGTATAAAAAGAGTACCAACTGCAAGGATTACAGTATATTGCTGAATGAAAAAAGGAAACAAAAATCACATCATAAAACAGAATGTACAGCCGGGGATTTAGCTCAGTGGCATAAGTGCTTGCCTGGCAAGCATGAGGTCATGAGTTTGATCTCAGTACTAAAAAAACAGAACAAAACAAACAAAACACAGAATGTATAGGCTGGAAGATGTAGCTCAGTGGTAGAACACACGTTTAGCATGAGTAAAGCCCTTAGTTCAATTACCAGGTCCAACCAAAGAGAAAAATAATTTTTAAAAATCAGAATGTATAGTGTGAGATCACTTTTATTTAAACAGCTCATTTTCCAAAGGCTATGTACAGAAGGAGGTTTGGAAGACTATATACCAACAGTGTTAACACTGAGTCTTATATCATTGAGTAACTAGAAGACTTATGAAGTTTTTTTGGGGCCTGTATTTTTGGAAACATAGATAATGGTTTTATAAGAAAAAAGCTTAAAACTAAAAAACTGTAAGATTTCTTATTAATCTTTTATATTAGAAACTTTCAAAATGATAAATGAATCTGTATTAACAAGTAAATAACTAACAACATTAAAAAACAGAACAGGCAGGTTAGAAACTGCTTCCTTTGAAGCAGTGCTCAAAAGGTTTTGGTTTGCTGGGCCTGACGTTGTTTACGGCTCTCTGCCACTTTGCCTCATTGTACTTTACTGGAACCAACACTGTGTCAACCATGAAACCACTGACTTCAAGGCAAAGAGGAAGCAGATCTTAATATGGTGTTATGGCTAAAAGACGGTACTTCCATGTACATGTAGTATTTTTGTCATTTGCCTATAAACTTCCCTCATTTCATAAGCTGTCCTCCGACAATATGAATTCCAGCTGCAGCTATCCTAGCCAAGGCTTTCAGCCAAAGGGTGTGGATAAACACTGAGAAGGAAAGTTGGGAAGTGTCTCTTACATTTCTATTAAGTCCAAGTCAGGTGCCTCTGGTTCCATGGTGGAAAATATCATAACTCCCACCAGCTCATCTTTCTCAGCCTTCCGCTTTCCAGTTTTCCATTCCTATAAATGAGAAAAACATCACAGCATTAAAAGGGACAGCAGAATAAAACTCGTTTTCCAAATTCTCAAACAAAATCAGCTCCCAAATTACTAGTTTGTTACTTCTGTGAATTAGCAAAGAATGTCAGCGCATGTACCTTTAGAGCCTCGTCTCTTTTGCTTAACGTATATTAACACTGCTGTGCACAACTATGGCTCACTCATTTCATGGTTCTATAATATTCTGTTGTACGAACATCCCTACTTTTTTTGGTTGTTATTGTTACCAGGGATTGAACTGAGGACCTCACACTTGCCAGGGAGGCACTGTGTGAATCACCCTATTTAACCATTCTCCTAGTGGCAGCCAACTCCTTTCAGTGAGGAACCGAGTTGTGATGCATGTGTCTTTTGGTGAACATATACTGAATTTCTGTCTAGCACGTACCTTGGAGTAAAGACGCTGGGTTCTATGGTTGTGTTCAACTTCTGTAGCTAATGCCAAGTGGTTTTCCAAACTGGTCTTAAAGATTCCTAACCCCAACAGAAAGTGAAGTCCTGGCAGCATTTTACTTTACCAAGAAGATACCTGGTGTGGTCATTCTTTCTTATTTTAGTAAATCTGCTGAGTATGAAGATATTCCCCTGCATCACCTTCTAGGAGGCTCATTGTGTTGCTTTTCCTTATCATATTTATATCTCTGAACCATATAGCATTATATTTTTAAAAACTTTTTATTACAATGGAAACTTTCCAATCATGGTGACCTCGGCTAGGACCACCTTAATATTACTGTTTCTAGTTGGACCTTATATAAATATTTGGCTTTTCCAGTTCATCTCAAAAAAATCACATGCAACATGTACAGCAAAAATTTGCTGGAAAACTAAAAGAGGGGGCAAATGTAGCATAAAATGCCTCCTTCCAACTAGTATACTTCAGTTTTTGTTAATTGCCCAGGTAACAGTTCCTGTTATTTCTGTTTCTTAAAAATGGCTGGTCACTCTGAGGCATAGCTAGTTGCTATGAGGCATATTATAAAAACTGATCAATAACTGCTAAATACTTGCTTCTGTACTTCCTGCTTGCTTATCCCATATAAACCCTAAACTATCAATGAGCAGGGCCTGACATTTTTTCTAGAGGTCAGTGCCCAACCACATAAATAAATCTACCTCCAAATCCTGGATGACATTTTGGTGTTTCTGTTTGCCACTGCAATATAAAAATAGAAAACTATAATAAATTCCCAGTGACTTGGCTTCTGCTATCCATTTCATCAATTCTTAAAAGTATCATTAGTTTTTGTTTGTTTCTTTTTCCTTTTAATGTTTTGGTGCTCAGGACCAAACCCAGGGCCTCCTGAAAGCCAGACAAGCATACTTTCAGTGAGCTAAATTCTCAGCTTTTCATCAGTTTTGTAAAATACATGAATATTATTTACATGATAAAAGATTTGAGATCTACAGGAATGGGTGATGCACTTTCCACAGCGACTTAGTCTACATACTTTCCAAAATTGTTACCATCTCTAGATATTATTAAAGCGATAATCCTTTTTAGCCAAGTATGTTGGAAATGCCGCTAATCCCAGAGACTCAGGCCTGGGGTAGAAAGGTTGCAAGTTTGAGGCCAGCCTGGGCAGTTTTAGCCAGATTCCACTGAGAAAGACAGAGACAAAGTGAAAGTATATAATCCTTGTCATTCGGAACTACTTTGGTGCCTGTTTCCATATGATATAGTCAAAGACCACTAGATAAGAAACAAAGCCAAACAAATAAAAAACTCCCGAGCCCTCAATTATTGGGGCTGTGTTTTCTTCTGAGGCAGTCGGGGATTTAAAAGTGTTCTGTGCTAAGAACTGTGATTTTTTTTTCTTGTGGACAGTTATGGTTTATATCTAAAATGTCACATAAAAGCCTCAAGCGCTCCATTGGTGGGGCTTTGGGGAATGGCTGGATTATGGGTGTGTGATACTGGATTAAAGGTGTGATAAATGAATTAGCCCACTGCGGACAGATAGCAGCAGCTACAGAGGCTCTCTGAAAGACCCAGCTTAGAATCCAGGAATGGTGCGGAGTGAGGAATCCTAAGCAAGAGAGGAGATATGGCCTGCTGACCCAAGAACGAACTGGGCTGAGAGAAACCAACTGGGAATGCAATCCTGGTGCTATAACAGGAACAGATAAAGCCTCAGCGTGGAAGCTGGAGCCCGCGCCATTGGAAACCGCGATTTGGGTTTCTTGCCACCGTGGCTGCATCTGAATTGGCTCGGCAGGGAGACAGACGCGCGAAAGCTCTGAGAAGGGAATCGGTGAACGAAGTTGACAGCAGGATGGGCGGGGAGCCGTGCATCGACCTGTGGTGAGGCAGAGAAACTGGGACTCTTCCACGATCTAGGAGGCTCCAACAGAGGACATTCTGGGACCGGGCACACTTGCCGGAACAGGGTGCTGTAGTGACTTCAGTCATATATCCCCCTCTCAAGCGGGACTGGTGGGCAGTGTGTAGCCTACGTGACGCTGGTGGCTGAGACCCAGTAGGCTAGCACAGCTCAGGTCCCAGTGCCTGAAGGTGACCTGGTGGGGCAGGCCCCGCATAAGTCCATAACTCCCTGGTGTGCTGCCGTGGGTGGGAACACCTAGCCAACACAATTCAATCAGATTGTGGCCAACAGGGAAGGAAGCTGGGCCTCCTATATACACTTGCATATATAATGAACAAAGAATATGGGAAGAAGGAGCAACAAGAAAGGCCCCTCAGCCCCCAATCCTGAGAAACAGGCAATAGCGGACACTGCACCAATAGACATAAAGTGCTATCTCCAGAGCCTCATAGACGAGTTCAGGAATGAAGTTTTAATGACCTGAAGCTAGAAATAAGCAGAATAGTTAGAGAAATGCTAAGCACCACCCAAGAAAAAACAGATGGTGGAATGGAAGAACAGAAAACGAGGGGAGAATTGTTTGATGGAGAAAATAGAGAAAGCATAGAATACGTGAAGCAGGTTCAAAGAGATTACCAGGAAACTAAAAACTATCGAAAACTGCATAACAGCTTGAAAGAAACTAAGGACAGATTATCTGAACTGGAGGGCAGATTTGTAATATGGGAGAATGAAATGAAAAACTTCTTAAAAATAACAAAGAAACAAACAGCAATAATACAAAGACTAGAAGATGATAAGAGGATCTATAACTTAAGAATTAAGAACATAAAAGAAGTAGGGACACAAACAAATGAACTACAAAAGCTACTCACAGATATAATCCAGGAGAATTTTCCTAATTTAGCAAAAGGTAAAGATACTCAGTTGTATGAAGCATACAGGACCTCAGCCACCTACAACCCAAACAGAGCAACACCCAGGCATATAATAATTAAAATTCCAGAAATCCAATACAAGAACAGAATATTAAAAGCCATCAGAGACAAGAAACAGATCACTTACAAGGGAACACCCATCAGAATTACAGCAGATTTCTTGGCACAAACCATCAAATCACGAAGAGCGTGGGGGGAAATAATTCAAGCTTTGAAAGATCATAACCTCCAGCCAAGATTCATATATCCTGCACAACTATCCCTGGAAATTGATGGAAAAACAAGGTGCTTCCAGGATAAAGAGGAACTAGAGGAATTTGCAACCACCAATTCAACTCTACAGAGAATAAATACTACAGGATATTCTAAAAAAGAAAAATATGAAGAATCCAGAAATAGTGGCAGAGAGGCCACAATGAATGGAGCAAAAAGCGAAATGAAGAAGACAAACTGACAACTAATGACAGAAAAAGAGCTTGACAGAAACGAGACAGAGAAGATTGGATGATAGGAACAGCTATTTTGGAGAAAATGATGTCTTAATAAGTAATACTGATTTAGTATCATCTTGTTTTGAAGTCTCATCAAGCTTTTGTTCTTCTGTCTCCATTGGTCTAAACAGGTTGTATCTTATTGGATTTTATTAGGTATGATAGTATAAGCAAAAACTTTTATAGACAAGGAGATTATACAGAAACCATTGTTCATTTTCTGTTAGTTGATTCTAAATACCCTGTAATACTGTCATTCTCTTAAATGGTTTTACATTGTTTTGATATATTTGATGCTACAGTATACGAAGTTATACTCAAAGATTTCAAGGAAATAGACAATATGGTAACTTCTTTTATGTCGGGATAATCTTGTGGTGAAACACTATTTTGCTTAAATGGTTATGTTTTGATCTGCGCTATTTTGCTGTTATGCCCTCTTTTACCTCAATCTCCATTTTATTATTTACTTTTTATTTTTATCCTTTTAATTAAGGGAAAAATAAATAAAAAAATAGCAGGATATATTATAGTAACCCACTTTGACTCTCCATTATCTTGATTTAAAGCCCTGCATTGCTCTCACCACCTTGTTTTGACTGATGTCCCTCTATTCTGTTTTGCTTGATAGTACCAGGTTCGAAAGTTTAGGCAACAGCTGTGAAGATAATGGGATTCATTATGACGTCCATTCTGGTTGACTATTATCTACTTTTGAAGACCTATAATATCTCCAATGTTTTGGTTTTGCCGGTTTTGCTCTTTACTTTTGTTCTTTACAATATAATAAAATTATTCAATTTTATTATAACTGACGATATAGGCAATTCTATTAGAGATAGCGGGAGGCATTCTGATAACCATTGTTGATCACCTTGTATTATGTTTTTACATTATCTATTATGTCCATCCTTTTGATTTGACTGATTCTGTTCTGTTATGTCACATTTGGTTCTACCCTCTTCCAAAAAAGTAATAAGAACTGTGGGAGCAACAAAACCCAAAATGAGTAATTGTCATTGTACAAAAGAGAGGAAAAGAAAGTGCTCTAAACGATATAACTGCATGTATATTTAAGTGTATAAGATAGATAATGATATTACTGAGTTTTGTTGGATCATTGAACAGAACTGTTTACAGTCTCACTGTTGGAATGTCCACTTTATAAGCTTTAATTTTGTGACTTGAACAATTATTTCTAAGATGAGAATATGTAATCCATTAACTAGTGATTTCCTACTGTTTATTTCTGTAAATCTGTATAACTTGTACCCTTTCTCTGTTTTTCTTTTTCTCCTTAAACAAAATTAAAAAAAAAAAAGGAATTAGCCCACTGATTGGTTTAGCATAATTCTGGGTGTGGATAATGGGAAAGCCCAGGCTATATGTGGATAGCACCATCCTGTAGGGCTTGTAGTTTGGATGGGTAAAAGGGAAAGGGAGACTCACTCCTGCTGTTGCTTCTTGCCTGCCACAACATGAACTGTTTCTCCTCTGCTGCCCCTCTGCTATGCAACCTTCTCTTGGGGCCAGCAGACTTTGGACTGAAGCCTCTATAAACTGTGAGCTAAAGTAAACTTGTGAGTGTCAATAATGTTGTTCCAGCAATGAGAAAAGTAGTCAAGATACAGGCTTGCAAATGACCAGCTTACAGGTAACTAAAAGTAGAATAAAGCTTGGTCTTCATTTTGTAAAACGCTGGGTCAAACCCTTCCTAGTTCTACAATATTAGCATGTTAGTCATTTAGGAGCGTATGTGTAAATGTTGGTTAAACGAGGTTTATTATACCTAAATTTAGCACATCACATTACCTTTAAAGACAAAAGAAACTAGAATAAAAGATATACTGACATCCAGCTTTGCCCAGAATTTCCACTGCCCTAACCTATGGTCATCCTAGATTCCAGCACTCTCTCATATGACTAAAATAACCCTGATGAGGCAAGAAGATTTCTCTCAGGGCTCTTCAAACTGCCTTTCAAGTCGGGAATACTCAGTTTGAGCTACAAATTGAGGATGGAGAAAATAACTTTTTAGACCTTGTCCCACCTCAAATAATCCTTAAAAACTGGTCTCCTGCTTTTGTGGACAGGCCAGTTTGAACTTCTGCATCCAAGTATGCTCTTTCAGCTACCCAAGTAGGCATACTTTCCCTACATGCTCTTACATTCCTTGTTAAAGGACCTGACTGATCTTTGTCAGAACTCTGCTCTCCCTTGTTTTCTCATACTTTTAATCAAAGCTTTTCCCTACAAATCTGTACTTTAGTTTTAATATCCTTTATCATTAAAGCAAGGAGCTATGCTAGCTGGTGACACATTCTGGGAAGAATTTTATTTCCTGCTTTCTTGTTAACTGGTTAAATCTCTTCAGCTTTACTCTTTAGAGTCCTACCTAACAGTTGCTACTGTTGCTTCCAATATTGTTCTGGAATCATATTCTTCCTTTGGTTATAATGTCCAGCAGTCCTTCAACGAATGTTCAGGAGAGGCAGACACTGTTGGGCTCCTGTCTTGCTGAGCCTGCTGAAGCGCAGAGACTGCAGCTGGTCTCAAACGTGGTGGAGAATGAAAACCGAAGCTGAGCCCTGGCCCCTGCTTCTTGTTCTAAAATAGCTGCTCTCTTCCATTCCAGTCACTCCTTGTACTTTTCCTCCTGATTTTAAAGGGAATCTCAGATACAATATGGTTCTGCCTGTAAATACTTCACAGGTAAGGCTGTTTTAAAAAATATAATCACATTTCACCTTTCCCAATGATGTCCCAAAGGCAACAGCAATATTTATGGAAAAAACTATTCCTTCCCTTCTGTACTCACTGCCACCTTATTCTACTCTTCTGATCTGGTTCTCCATCTTTTAGCCAACACTACACTTTTCACACTATTTGAGCTCTACAGAGAGTTTTGAGATTGAGTGCCATATCTTGCTTCTTTTTCTTCTAAGAGCATCTTGACTACTCTTAACATTTTGATTTTTTAAAACATATTTATTATTTTTAAATCCATAATAGAAAATTTATTTAGGCCTCCTGTTAGTAGTTTGTAGCCTTCAATGAAGATCTATTACACATTTTCTTGTGTTTATTCCCACATATTTGATACTTTGATACTATTTAAATGATAGCACTTTTAACTTACAATTTCTGTTTATTGCTGAAAAAATGTGGTATTTATTGTATCTAGTCACCTTAATGCCACTTATCTCGAGTAATTTCTATACAGAGTCTTTCGTATTTTCTATGTTTATCATTATACTCGGTACTAATAATCAAAGAGTCAGTTTTTCTGATTTCATACTGCCATTTAGCTTGTGAAGAAACTGGCTTGAAGAGAACAAATATTTTAATCAAAATCACTGAAGAAGTTAGAAGTAGAGGCAAGATTAGAAGTGTCCTGACTCTTAAGTTCTTTTTTTCTCTTGTACCATTTTTATATGGTAAGCTGATGAGTCTTTGAAGATATCAGTCATCAGAAGAAAAACAATATGACCAATGTCTAGGATTTATTATTTTTAAACTATACTATGCAGAAAATATGACCTTCAGAACTAAATCAAATCCTTGGAAAACCAATATAACAAGCCTTTATTGAAGTCCTGTGGGAAGCCAAAAGACAACGAACTTGGAGAGGCTGTAATAGAGGTTTCGTAACCTGTAGAACTCAAAGAACCTAGTATCACTACTAAATAGCTCCAGGTATATGTATTGTGAATAAATATCACTTCTTAGAAAAACTAGAGTTACCTAGAGTAGCTTGCAAAGCTAATCTACAATAGATACAAATTCATGAAGAAATGTTAGGCACCTCAGTGTTTTCCGACTTCCTACCTGGTGACATTTAATACTGAATAAAACAGTCTTGTTTAGAAAGAGGCAATAACTGAAACTGAGGACCAAATATTTATACTATATTAAATGCGTGTGTATGTCTCTTAATATATATGTGAAGAAAAAGCTCTAATATTGAAAACTTTTTATTTTTTATTGTATTTTTTTATCTTTTTCCTTTTTATCGGTACCAAGAACTTTTTGTAAATGTCTTTCTCTTTCAACAAGGGAAGAAAAATACCATAAAGGAATTTAGCAAGTAAGTATCTGGATGGTCCAACAAGGTATAAGACAGTCTTCTATTTGATAAAGATAAAAATGACTTTGTAACACTTTTTCCAGGATCATAATATATTTAGCATCTGCTGCTGTTTGAGCTAACTCATGCTTTTACTATTTAGCGGGTCAGGGATTTAGCTCAGCAGCTCAAGCACTTGCCTGGTAAGTGTGAGGTTGTGAGTTCAATCACTGGTACCACAAAAAAAAAAAAAAAAAAAAAAAAAAAACCCGAAAGAAAATTATAGAATAACTGTCTTTAGGGAATAAAGGGTTACAGCAGGGAGTACAGTGAAAGCTTACTAAGAAATCAAGTGTTTTCAAAGTAGATGGTGATGAGATGTCAAGCACTCAGTTTGTCGTCACTGTAATGAAAAACCAATGCCCACTGGCAGATAACTGTCCACGGGGGCAGGCAGAGACAGACTAACATTCACTTTGGACACACAACTACAGTTATGGAGAGAGGACTTGTCTTCAAGAAGAATTTTTCAGCTTTAACACTACTTCTAGAAGCTGTGGCACTGTTAGGTCAAAGGTGATCAGAGGAATTGTTCATCTATATACTTTACACTGGTAGCACCCTTCATTATTTGGGGTCTGTCCTATTTTTAAGAGCATCTATCAAAAAACTGCTCACCCAAGTGAATCTGTTCTGCCCGCTCACCAGCCCTAGTGTGTTTAAGAGTCCTCTGGCTGACAATTCTTTCATACTGTAGGACTCACTTCCACAACAGGGATTTAGGTTTCGGTCCCTTTCCTGTCTTTGGAAGGAGTAAGAGACAATTAATGAATTTGCTTTTAACTCCTTTCTCACATACCATCAGTGTGACTGTGAGAACACTCACTTTCCTAAGATCGTAATGGTCAGTTTTCTTACCTTCTCGTCTCGGAAGTTCAGGAATTGCTGGAAGACCTCGCTTTCTGAGATGACTGGGTGCCGACACATCCTGGTCATCCAGGCTTGAAGTCTCTCCATGCGCATTTTGATAAATTCCTCTTCAAAGCGCCCTGTAAAAAACACACCAAGACTGACCCAGAACTCCCTCTAAAGTGAAAAACTATTTCTATGACTACTGGCCACTTGGTAGAAAGCTGTTTTATAAAGGCAAAATCATAATAATTTTTCAGCACCTTAAACACATGAGACATGGGAAATTTCAAGAGACCAAAGGAAGGATCTGATGGACTTTATTAAGTATTTAAGAATGAAATTTCAATTTAACACATCAACGAATATTTTGTGACAAGAGTAAAAATTTTAAAGTAAGGCTTATGTTGATATGATAAACGATCTCCAGCTTATACACAAACATCAGGGCAGTTGCTTCACGCCCTCATGAAGTCTATAGCCAACAACCAAATCAGTGCTCTGGAATCAACCAAAGCTAAAAAGCCACCTGCAAAGAGCCTATACTTGAAAAGCAGCTGAACTTCCAGCATAACAGTAGCCCTCCGTGGCTGTTCTCATTTCTCCTACCTTCCTCCCCTACTGGAGACATGGTAAGGTGGAGCAGGCCGTGGGGGCTGACAGCTGTGCTTCTTTGCTGGGGTAGGAGGAAGCTCATTTGATGTGGAGCAGTGGGAGCTGCCCATGCCCATGCTCAGAGGAGTCATGGTGGCAGTGACAATCTCTGAGGTAGATGATGGCATAAATAGACTAACTAGCCAAGATGGCTGGACCAAGCACATCCAGGCTGAGATTACGAATATACAGTACACACTGGACAGGTTCAAACCAACCACAAGCTCCTTACCAACTCTTATGCTGCACACACAAAGAAAGAAGATTTTTAAAAAGGGGTTTAGGCAGCCATGTGCTGTGTAGGATGTACCTATAACTCCAGATACCTGGTAAGAGAGGCGGGAAGATCACCGGGGCTCAGGAGTTGAAGTCAACCTGGCAACATAGTGATACTTTATCTTAAAAATAAAATAAAATAAGGCCAAAGGAAAGTAAAAGGAGCCAGGCTTAACTTGAAAAGGCCCTAGCTTTGAATGTACTCACTACCTGTATTGTTTCACTGACAGACAACAGGGCCTTACTGGCTTGATGTGGCAAAACACTGCCTCTGCCCCATCAATCAGAAGCTTCCCATCAGTCTACACAGATGCATCAGTAAACCCCTGGAAGCAGGACTTGGAAAATAAAGAAATATAAACTGAGCTGAATGGGCTGGGGAGTTAGCTCAGTGGCATAAGCACGTGACTGGCGACCACAAGGTCATGAGTTCGATCTGGGGAGGAGTGGGGAACAAGGTATCCAGAACAGGATTTTGCCAGGGATTTAGCTCCTTGGCACAAGGGCCTGCTTCACAAGCGCAAGGTTGTGAGTTCAATCCCTTGTAATGGGGCGGGAAGGAGGGGGGCGTGCGGGGTGGGGGAGGCAGGGAACTGAGCTGAAAGGGAGACAGTTCAGAAATGTCGCCTGAGCAAGTTACTTTACAAACAAAGCAGAAACAACTAACAACTACTGCCTACAAGGAGGAATAATGAAAATCCAGAGTTGCTATAATTTATTCTCATAAATGTTCAATTTTCAACAAAAATTTAAGAGTTCTTCAAAGAAACAGCAAGATATGATCCACATGGAGAAAAACTAGCAGTCAAGAGAAAGTATCCGTAAATGTCCCCAGATGCTGAATTTAGCAGACAAAAACAAAGCAGCAGACAAAACAGCTTCTATAAATATGTTCAAAGAACTAAAGAAAACCATGTGGAAACGTTAAATAAAAATATGAGAAGGAATTAACAAATTCTGAAGGAAAGAAATTATTTTAAATTTCTGGAGTTGAAAGTACAATAGCTGAAACTAAAAATATACTATATGGGGTGAAGAGCAGATTCAGGATGAGAAAAGACAGAATCAGTGAACTTAAGATACATCAGTCCAAGCTGTCCAAAATGAAGAACAAAATAAAAAACTACTGAAAAATAAAGCCCCAGAAATCATCAGGCACAATGGGAATCCTGGAGGGAGAAGAGGAGAAGGAGCAGAAGTGGTATTTGAAGAATGCCAAAAAAACCTTCCCAAATTTGAGGGAACGCTTTAATCTATACTTTTAAGACATTCAACAAACCTCAGCAAACTTTGTAGGGTACAAACTTATCTATATCTTGGTAAGTCTAGCAGGACTAGACTGCTGAAGATAAAAAAAAAAAAAAAAAAAAAAAACCCAACAACAAAAAACCCCTAAAAGCAGTAAGTATGTTGCTTTCTGCATCTGAGGTCAGCAGAATTAACAGGTGACTTGCCATCTATCAAAATGCAGGCCAGAAAGCAATGAAGTAACATATCATGTAGAAAGAATGACCATCAGCCTAGAATCAGATAATAGGACCCTGCCTCTCAAAAAAAAAAAAAAATACAGAGCAGAATAAAGACACAAATAAAGAATGAGAGACTTGCTGACTACAGACCTCTACTGTGAGAAACAAAAGGGACTCCTTCAAGCTAGGAGGAAATTATTAAAGATGGTGATTAGAATCCACAGTGAGAAAGAGCACTAGAAGTATGTAGGTTAATATAAAAATTAAAAACTTGTTTTTCCTAATTTGCTTCTTTAACTTTCTTAAAGGAGGAAAGACTGAAGAACACACTTAATTTTAACACTGGATTGCTGGGTTTATAATCTATAGATATAAATGAAAATAATTTCATAAAGTGAGGAAGAAGAGTAGAGCTAAGCTAGAGAAATGATCCTGTACTTTGGTGTAAAGCGTCTTGTGATGTTAAAAAGATGCATATTTATCTTCTACAACTACCAAACAAACTTCAAACATTTAGTTGAAGAGATTCTTTGCAACTTTGCATTTCTAGACACCAAACAACCATGAGCTAATGATGCCAGGCAGAAATCAAACTGTACTTTCTGCATGGTCTCTCGGCCAGACAAGCTGATGGTTGACATTAGAGCTTGGATGAGAGCTGGCTTCAGGCTAGCAGCAGCCCACCTTCCAGCAGCAGCCCTGCCACTGCAGTTGGGGCACCTGCTGCTGCACCCGGTAGTCAGGTCTAATAGCTGCCACTGGCATAGCTACTGGCTCTGCATACAAGGGGTGTGGGGAGTGGGGTAATGCTGAGGACATCATTTGCAGCAACTTCAGGGAACCAGTGGGTGCAACTGCTGTTTGGTGGCCCTGCTTTTATGAGATAAAACCATTTTTGGATGATGTTAAGCTCTGTGAGGTTTTCAATGAGGTGCTGAAGCAATGTAGAACTGAAATGTTCAATAACTAAAAGTAAGAAGTTTAAATTGAAGAAATGGAAAATTTGCTCTGATTACTTCAGCATGAAAATGTATCTAATAATGAAAGTATAAAGTGTAAAACTGTAAACTAAACCTCTTGTTATCAGCTTCATTGCTTGGCAATGGTAATGGCAATGGTGTTACACAGAAGTTCACTGAAATGGTACAGAATTTGAGGAGAATGTTTGTATGGTTTCCTTAAACCAGCAGTTGTGAGTTGTTACGTGTGAGTTAATCAGAATAAAATGATTTTCTTACAAAAATTTTAATCTAATAAATGATAGTAACTATGGCAACTGACAAATATTTATTATTTTATTTATAGAAAACAGACAAGGAGGGACAGAGGAACACATAGGATACATAGAATAAAACTAAAATGGTAAATGTAAATTCAACCATATCGATAATAGTTCAGATATTTTATCAAATACTTATAGAATAATAACAATTCTACATTCTTTATTCTCTTCCAGAATATGGAAGAGGAAAAAATATTTTCAGACTTATGTGATGGGACCAATATTGTACCTTACCAAAACCAGACAAAGACATTACAAAAAAAAAAAAAAAAAAAAACCAGAGCAATAATGTCCATGAATACAAGAATTCTCAAATACCAGCAATTTTAATGTAGTTATATATAAAGATAATAATACATCACCATCACGTAAGGTTTATCCCAGGAATGAAAGGATGGTTTAACACTAGAAAGCTGATGAAAATAATCTACCATATTAACAGACTGAAGAAGCAAAACCATGCCTGCCTTGAAGGATGCATAAAATGTACTTGACAAAACCTGGCATGAAGAAACATTTTCAGTAAACTACAAACAGAAGGGAAGTTTTTAAAATGAACATCTCCAAAGAAAAAAACTACAGTATTACATTAAATGGGTATAGGCTAAATACTTTCTTCTAAGTCTGGGAAAAAGTATCTCTCTATTTCTAGATTTTTGGGGGTTTTTTTATGCCAGGGATCTAATTCACGACTTCATGTTTGCCAAGTGGGCACTTACGCCACTGAGCTAAACCCCCGGCTCTTATTTCTAGTTATAATCCTGCAAGTTCTAGTCAGTGCAATAACACAAATCAGAAGGTATACAGTTTGGAAAAGATGAGCCAAAATTGTCTCCATTCCTAGAAAAAATACCAAAGAATCCATGAAAAGGCTCCTGAAAATATAAGTGAGCTTAGTTGAAGTTATAGATATGATTGTTACACAAAAATCAATTTTGTCTCTGTAATTTGGAAGACATAAATTTAAACATAGTATCATATATTATAGGCCCCTTCCTAATGAAATTCTCCTATACAAATCTAATAAAACATACAAGGAGATATGTATGTGCAAAACTACAGAGCACTAATGAAAATCAAGTGATGTGTTTATATTTATGGGTTAAACGACTACATATTAAGCTAGGAATGCTCCTCAAATTGATCCACGAATCAATGCAATTTCAGCAAAATCCTTGCATGCTTTACGTGCATCTACAAATTGACTCAAAGAATCACATTACCTGATTTAAAGTCTAACCATGAAATTATACTAATTAAGACAGTGTGGATTGGTAAAAAAAGATGAACACATAAATTAATCAAATAGAAACCCAGAAATAAATACACATGAACAGTCAAGTGATTTTTTTTTTAATAAGGTGCCAAGGAAATTCAACAAAGGACAGTGTTTCCAACAGATAGATGTAAGAACATCTGGACATCCAGATACAAGGGTTGAAAAAAAAGAACTTCTACCACACATCACAAAAATCAACTGCAAATACGTAAACGTAAATGTAGAACCTAAAACTGCAAAGCTTTTAGGATAAAGTATTGGGAACTGAAGTAAGGCAAAGAGGTCTAAGCCACAACACTTAATGATCAATTCATAAAAGAAAAAACTGATACATCACACTTCATTAAAATTAAAAGCTTTTATGTTATACAAGACAATGTTAAGAACCACAGCAGACAAATTATTTATATATCACACACTGAATAGAAGACTGTTTCTTTTTTTTTTTTGGTCTTTTTTGTTTTTATCGGTTCCAGGGATCGAACTCACGACTGCCTGCTTGCAAAGCAGGCGCTTATGCCGCTGAGCTAAACCTCCAGCCCCAATAGAGGACTGTTTCCAGAAAATATAAAGAATTCTTAAAATTCAGCAATAAGAAACAATTTTTTTTGGTACCCAGGAATTGAACTCATAACCTTGCCTTGCCAGGCAGGCACTTATGCCACTGAGCTAAATCCCCTGCCAAAACAATCTAACTTAAAAAATAAATGGATCAAAGATTTGAACAGATATTTCAACAAATATATGGATGGAAAATAAACACATAAAAAGATGCTCGATACCTCAAGTCAGTAAGGAAATGCGAATTAAAACTGTAATGAGATACACTATATACTTACTAGACTGGTTAAAGAAAAATAGACACTTTCAATTGTAAGTAATGTGGGATCACGGATACTCTTATACTGCTGTTGAGGATGCAGATGGTACAGCCACATTCATAAACATTAAACATATACCTACCAAGTGACCCAGTCTAGATACTAACCCAAATGACAACTTATAGTCAGACAAAAATCTGGGTACAGCTGGAAGTGGTAGCATATACCTAAAATTCCAGCTATCTAGGAGGCTTACACAGCAGGATCAAAAGTTTGAGGCCAGTCTGGGCAACACAGTGAGACCATGTCTCAAAATAAGAAAAAGGCTGGAGAGGAACCTCAAATGTATTATTATGCTTCCATCTACAATGCTATTCTAGACGAGACAAAACTGTAAGAACAAAGAACTGATCAAGTTTTGCCATGGATGCAAGTACAGAAGGGTTTAAAGCACAGAGACAGCACCAGGGAGTCTTGGGAGGTGGCAGAATTGTCCTTTATCATAAATGTAGTAGTGGTTACAAGACTAGCGGTATTTTTCAAAACTCAGAACTGTAACTAGAGTGAATTTATTGCACATAGCTCAAAAATAATTTTCAAAAAACATAGCCTGAACTTTCCTTTAGAAATTATAAATAAAAATAAGAATAGGTCTTTTAACAGGAAGAGCACCATGAACCAGCTTTAAAAAAAAAAAAAAAAAAAAAACTGTTGTCAAGAGTCGGGGATTTAGCTCAGCAGTATAAGTGCCTGACTGGCAAGTGCAAGGTCATGAGTTTGATCCCCGGTACCAAAAGCAAAAACCAAAACAAAAACTGTTGCCTAAGCAGCACCTAAACAGTACCATGATCTAGCATAGGAAAGCCCTTCAGTACTGCACTTTGTAGGCGCAGAGGGTACTACTACACAATCTTAGGTGATGCTGACATCAGTCTCACCTTGTGGGAAGACAATGACCCACCTTCAGGAGGCAAGAGCAGGTCCTCATGGCCTGGAATACAATGATCTTTCCATTATGAGCAAGTGAATTATACCATGATCCTATTATCTAACCAGTAGTTGAAATTTAATGATTTTTATTGCAAATCTGTCCTAATGATTCTTCTGACATATTGTATACCTGTCTTTCAAACTGAGTTCAGATGTTATTTTATGCTTGGTAAGATTTTCATACAGGATTCCACAGAATTATAAAAAGGGGGAAAAGAATTTTTAACTCCCATTTTCAACAAAGCTCACTTAAGTTTCACTAAATATGTAAATATACTATACTGGGATCCATGAATAAAACTGAATCATTTAATATTATTTTGTAAAGAACAAAATCTGCAAATAATAGATGCCAACTATAAATTTTTTATGGACTGATTTTTTTTCAAAGACCACGAAAATATTGTAAAGTCAACTACTGGACATGTCTTTTCTCTAGGAGTTCAGAGGGAGATTTATACACAACAATGATCATGGAGGTATTCTATCAAATCATCGTATCACATCAGATCATTAGATGAGAAGGGTAATGGTATCACTCAGTTTCCTCAGCATGTATCCTAGCCGGTGGATCGGAGCTCAGCTTTCTTTACACTGGGGGCTGTTGTTTTTCTGTGCTATCCCCAGGCTGCATATTTATACATTTAAATATGAAAACCTTAATATGGAAGGAAAATTATGGCTATTGATACTTTAGCACTAAAGTATTTGATTCAGAAATAATATATTAAAGCCTAAAATACATAAGAAAGCCCTATCACCCTGAACTAGCCTAACAAGTGAGCAAAGGAGAATATAAAATTCAAAAAACTGCAATTTAAAAATGTGAAAAGTTAGGTATAGTAGTGTACTCTTATAATCCCTGCGTTCTGCAAGGCTGAGGCAGGAGGAGTGGAAGCTGAAGCCCAGCCACGGCATCTTACAGTGACTCAGTGAGACCCTGTTTTGAAATGAAAGGAAAGGAAGGAGAAAAATAAAGGAAGGAACAAAGGAAGGGCAAGTGGGCTGTATGAAGGCTCTACCCTTAGTGCTACAAAGAAATCTTGGGTTTTAAAAAGCTATGGGACTTCTGGGAGAACATGGTGGATAGATAACAGCAGCTACGGAGGCTCTCTGAGATACCCAGCTTAGAATCAGGAATGGTACAGTGTGAGGAGTCCTAAGCAAGGGGAGATATACCCTGCCAACCCAAGAACAAACTAAGCTGAGAGAAACCAACTGGAAATGCAATCACGGTGCCATAACAGGAACAGATAAAATCTCAGCACGGAAGCTGGAACCTGCAGTACTGGAAGCCATGATTTGAATTTCCTGCCACTGCTGCTGTGTCTGAATTGGCACAGCAGGGAGAGAGAGGCGCAAAAGCTCTGAGAGTGGGAATCAGCAAACGGAGTTGAGAGTGGGACTGGTGTAGAGCCCTTGATCGACCTGCAGTGAGTGAGAGGAACGGGGAGCCTTCCATAGACTAGGAGGCTCCAACAGAGGACATTCTGGGACCAGGCAGACTAGCTGGAACAGGACGCTGCAGTGACTTTAGTCACATATTCCCCTCTCAAGCGGGATTGGTGGGGAGCACTTGGCCTGGGTGATGCCGTGGACTAAGATCCAGTAGGCTAGCCCAAACCAGGTCCCAGTGCCTGGTGGTGCACCTTAGGAGTGAAGCCTTCAGTAGGTTGACCTGGAGGGGCGGGCCCAGCAGAGGCTTCCCTAGTACACTGCAGTGGGTGGGAACACTAGCCAGCGTGACTCAAACAAACTGTAACCGACAAAGAAAAAAAAACAAAAAAAAAAAAACAAAAAAAAACACTGGGCCTCCTATATACGCTTGTATGGAAGGAACAAAAAGTATGGGAAGAGGGAGCAACAAGAAAGGGTCCTCGGTCCCCAATCCTGAGAACACTGATTCAGGAAAGGTAAATGCAAAGGAGAATGAGGACAGAAAACATGCAATATCAGACACGGTAAGACATAAAGCGGTATCTCCGGAGCCTCACAGACGAGTTCAAAAGTGAAGTATTTAAAGAAATAAAGCAAGATATAAGTAGAATAGTTACAGAAGTGCTAAGCACTGCCCAAGAAAAAACAGATGGTGGAATGGCAGAACAGAAAAAAAGGGGAGAATTGTTTGATGGAGAAAAATAGAGAAAACAGAGAATACGTGAAGCAGGTTCAAAGAGATTACCAGGAAACTAAAAACTCTATTGAAAGCTAGCATAACAGCTTGAAAGAAACTAAGGATAGATTATCTGAACTGGAGGACAGATTTGTAATGGGGGAGCATGAAATGAAAAGCTTCTTAAAAATAACAAGAAAACAAACAGAAATAATACAAAGGCTAGAAGATAAGAGGATCTATAACTTAAGAATTAAGAACATAAAAGAAGAAGTAGGGACACAAACAAATGAACTACAAAAGCTATTCACAGAAATAATCCAGGAGAATTTCCCTAATTTAGCAAAAGGTAAAGATACTCAGATGTATGACGCATACAGGACCCCAGTCACCTACAACCCAAACAGAGCCACATCCAGGCATATAATAATCAAAATTCCAGAAATCCAATATAAGAACAGAATATTAAAAGCTGTCAGAGACAAGAAACAGATCACTTATGAAGGAACACCCATCAGAATTACAGCAGACTTCTCGGCACAGACCATCAAATCATGAAGAGCATGGGGGGAAATAATTCAAGCTTTGAAAGATAATAACCTCCAGACAAGATTCATATATCCTGCACAACTGTTCCTAGAAATTGATGGAAAAACAAGGTGCTTCCAGGACAAAGAGGAACTAGGGGAATTTGCAACCACCAATTCAACTCTACAGACAATACTGCAGGATATTCTAAAAAGAAAAATACCAAGATTCCAGAAACAGTGGCAGAGAGGCCACAATGAATGGAGCAGAAAGTGAAATGAAGACAAACTGACAACTAACGACAGAAAAAGAGCTCAACAAAAATGAGGCAGAGAAGGTTGGATGATAGGAATAGCTATTTTGGAGAAAACAAGACATCATAATAGCTAGTGCTGATTTAGTATCATCTTGCTTTGAAGTCCCATTAAGCTTTTATTCTTCTGTCTCCATCGGTCTTAACAGGTTGTATCTTATTGGATTTTATTCTATGTGATAATATAAACAAAAACTTTATAGACAAAGAGATTATACAGAAACCATTGTTCATTTTCTGATAGTTGGTTCTAAATACCCTGTAATACTGTCTTTCTCTTGAATGGTTTTACATTGTCTTGATATGTTTGGTGCTACAGTATACGAAGTTATAATCAAAGATTTCAAGGAAAGAGATACTATGGTAACTACTTTTATGTCGCAATATGTTGTGGTGAAACACTGTTTTGCTTAATGGTTATGTTTTGACCTGTGCTGTTTTGTTGTTATGCCCTCTTTTATCTCAATTTCCTTTTTTAAATTATTTACTTTTTTATCTTTTTAATTAAGAGAAAAATAAATAAAAAATAGCAGGATATATTATAGTAACCCACTTTGATTTCCTATTAACTTGATTTGAAACCCTGTATTGCTCTCACCATCTTGTTTTGACTGATTTTCCCCTATTCTTCTTTGCTTGATAGTACCAAGTTCGAAAGTATAGGCAGTAACTGTGAAGACAGTAAGATTCATTATGATGCCCATTCTGGTTGACTATTACCTCTTTTGAAGTCCTGTAATGTCTCCAATGTTTTGGTTTTATTCTTTACTGTTTTGTCCAATTTTATTATAACTGATGATATAGGCAATTCTTTTTAAGATAGCATGAGGCATTATGGTAACCATTGTTGATCACCTTGTATTTTGTTTTTACATTATGTATTATGCCCATCCTTTTGATTTGACTGACTCTGTTCTGTTATATCACATTTGGTTTTACTCTCTTCAAAAAAAAATAATAAGAACTGTGGGAGTAATAAAACCCAAAATGTGTAATTGTCATTGTACAAAAGAGAGGAAAAGAAAGTGCTCTAAAGGATATAACTGCATATATATTTAAGGGTATAAGATAAATAACCATATTACTGAGTTTTCTTGGATCATTGAACAGAACTGTTTGCAGTCTCACTATTTGAAAGTCCACTTTATATGCTTTAATTTTGTAACTTGAACAACTATTTCTAAGATGACAATATGTAATCTATTAACTAGTGGTTTCCTACTGTTTATTTTTTCTGAAATTCTGTATAACTTGTACCCTTTTTCTGTTTTTTTTTTTCATTTTCTCCTTAAATAAAAAAAAAAAAGGAAGCGATGATTAATAGTAATAGGATAACAGCAAAGAGGGAGAGCATCTGAGCTGGGGCAGCACAGGTGTGGGGGGAGGTTCGGGGAACCTAATTGGGAGGTGGCTGCACACTGACTGCCCCAGTCACCCTTGCCAGCTCCAGTCCCATGAGGAATAATCCAGTGCCACCCACAGGGTTGTGTTCCTCCACCTGACAACTTGAAATTTTTGAAAAGTTTTCTAAAAAATCAAGATCAAAAGAACTCTTTTAAAAGAACCAAGATTTCTCTCTCCTCAAAAATTTCAGGGAAAAATAGAAAACAAAGTAAGATTTTAAGAGCATCTTACTTATCATAAGGACAGTAATTCTAGCTAAAGATTAGCTGATCTACTTCTCCTAATGAACAGTAAGCTTGAGGACCAAACTCAAATTCCCCTTTTACCAAGACAGAGAATGTGTTTGACATTTCCTCATTTGAAGAGTGAAGGAGAAAATGCCTGTTCCAAAGGAAAGAGGAGAAAGCACTTGGGAGGTGGTGGGTACACACGAATCCCAATGCATGGAAAACAACTGCACTGTCATACTGAACTAGTTTGATGCGGGGGCTGTCACCTGGGAGGTCATTGTTATCCTCAGTCTCCCCCTAAACTTATCACAGCCCTTGCTGGGAGGATCAAGCCTTTCCTGGCTCCCTTGACCTCTGGGATGCATCTTTCTCCTTCCTCTGCTTGTCTTCTGACCAGGGCAGGTGAGTATCCCACATCTTTTCAGCCTCTCCCAGGTCTCTGACTCTAACCATCTAAGCCTTTCCCTTGCCCTCTATCTATTTCTTTCTACCTTTACTAGTTTATTTACCTGAACATTTTCTAGCTATCTACTAAAACTTCTAATCCACAGATGGTGAACCCATGGCAGGTGTTATTGTTTTTCTTTTAAAACAAAAGATATTACTGTATGAGTTTTTTTTCTAAACTAAAAACATCAGCAATTAGGTCTCATTGCAGTGTTGGTACTTTGTGATAAATAAGTAGATTTTGGGTTTACAGTTTGGGTACTCAAGTCTCTAAAACGTTTAACATTTGGTTAAGATCAGCTTCTTTACACACACACATTCTAAGACACACCTGAGTCCTTCAGCATTTCCACACTATATTCCACACTAACTAGTGATGAAAGCCAAAGCACAGTGACAGTGTCCCAGCATGAAACACAAACATTCTCTCTGTGTATTTACAACGGGCTCAGGGACCATGTCAATAGATATCTAGAATTTGAGAGTACAACACAGGTGGTGGAAACAAGATATTTTAAAAACAAGAAAAGCGAGAGGGTAATAATCAATGACAATTAACTCAGTAGAAAACTTGCCATCTTATCCTTTAGTAATATTTTAAGCTCAGTGGCTTCTCCATATGATGTTTACCCACTGCTAAGAAAATGACACAGCTGCTCAGCATAACTTGTTTACATCATTTGTATCACACATTCTTATCTTCATTTTTGGTCATTTGGATCATTTCTATTTCTTTGGGTGTCATTTTTCACATTTTTAAAGATATACATATTTTAAAGATGTACATTTATTTTATAGTAGAAAATACAGACTACTGGAATTCAAGGTACATATACAAGTGCTCTGATAGCAGATTTTACCAAACATTCAAGTTCAGGCACCTTCCACAAACACATAGGGTCTGTTCTGGGTCTCTCTCTCTCTCTCTCTCTTTTTTTTTTTGGTACCAGTGATCGAACTCAGGATCTTGTGTTTGCCAAACCAGCACTTACGCCACTGAGCTAAACCCCCGAGCCTCTGGGTCTCTCTTCACAGCTGTTATTAACTTGTACACCTTGCTGCTCACTGCTCTAAGGAAAATAGCGCCTTGCTGTTTATAGGAGGACAATCTGCCACATGTTTTTACTTGTTACTCCACAGTCAGCATTACACTCACTCACCTGTGACTTGCTTGTCTGGAAGAGAAGGGATTGGAATGGCTGACCCAAACTTAACTAGGAGGCGCTCATACAACCAGTCAAAATGCTTATATCTGTGGTTTACAGATCGATTAGTGTTCTAGAAATAAAAGGAGGAGATGAAAAGTTACTGGTGCCAAATACAGAAAGTGAAGGAAAAAAAATGCAAGTTCTTACTAGCAATGCCTGAATGCTACCATAGGTTTTGCTAACATGGTACTTACAGTAGGTGTTAATTGGTACTCAATGTAGCTCTTCAGGCCATACATTTTGGAGCCTTTCCTGGGATCTGCTACCACACAGTCAAATGTTGAGGCAGGATAAACCCACATTGGGCCATAATCTCCAACCTACACAATGTTCCAAGAAATGTTAATTTTGTAACAGGAAAATACAATTAGCATAAATCATAAGTGATTCTTATCAGAACTGAAAGTCCTTTGGAGGGTCATTCTTGCTCCTCTTTGAGAAGGTAATAACCAATCTCTGTTCCCATCAGAGGAACATATTTATTGAGATGCTCTCTTTTGCTCTCATGTGGGCAGGCCAGCCCATGATGAGTATCAAGAGCTGATCAGGCTTCCAATCTTCTAAGATGAATGTACAGGGAAGGCATAAATAAAACAGACAAGTAATATGAAGCCTGGGGGTTCTGGGAAGGTCAAAACTCTCTTGGAGCTAAGACTAAGACTTCTCTGAAGAACGAGAAGTTTAATAAGGGAAAACAGAGATCTGTGGGAACAAATGACTCTGCTGTACTTGGAGGGGGCCAAGACCCCAGAAGCTCTCCTAAAGTTACGAAGCAAGAACTTATGGCTACTTCAGGGAATATTTCTTAGTAACTGGGACTGAAGGGAAACTGGCTGGCTAGGGTATCCACGCCCATGGGCCACATTTCACTACTGAGTGGGGCTACTGTGCCTCATATTGCTTTCCCTTGGCTTTCTGAAGCCTCAAGGCCTTTCCCATGGAGCAGACCTGTCCTTTGGTTTCATGGCTCATATTTGCTGAAACTCCTGAGACAAGGCAAGGGATAGACCTTATGGTCTAGTCCAGCACTGTCAAGACTGTGACGACGTTCACTTTCAGAATGTCAGGGCAGGGCCATGATCTCTTAATTCTATGGAGTTTTAAATTTAATGAAAATAATACATTAATTTTTAATTAATGTAATTTTTAATGTAATTTAATTTTTTAAAAGCCTGGCACAAACAGAAAAAAAATAAAATAAATTTTAACTGAATTACTCAGAAGATAATCCAAATTTGCTTTGAGGGAAGATAAAGAGTTGTTTGTTCCAGCCCTTCTTTCTGGAGGTTTCTAGGATTTCAAACTTTTCAAAGATATGGGAACAGTAATTTAAAAAAGCAACACCGGGGCTGGGGATTTAGCTCAGCGGCATAAGAGCCTGCCTTGCAAGCAGGCAGTCGTGAGTTCGATCCCCGGTACTGATAAAAAGGAAAAAGACACAATAAATAAATAAATAAATAAATAAATAAATGCAACACCATTTATGCAATTTCATCACTATAAAACAAGACCAGTGTTTGTCATCATTGTTTGTGCCACAGTGACTAGATTTAAATGTTTAATAGTTACAGGGTTAAGTCAGTAGTCTCAAAAAATAACCACAGTTCTCTTTTTCAGAATAATATTTGGAAATGCAGAGTTAGATATTGCTAGAAAGAACGTGTATCAGCAATCAAAATGAGGGATAAAAAGAGCCAGTGTCATGCTATATAATAATCATTGCTTTATGATGTATTAAATTCTCAACAATGTCATACATCCCAGCTTTTATATGCTAGTTCCTTATCTTGACTGAACAGCTGGTTTGCTTCAAGAAATACTATTACCAGTCTTCTTTGGATAATACATCTGTACTCTGCCAGGAAAGAAACTTAAATTATCTGAATTAAGCTTATTAATTAACTGTACAAAGCTGGTTAAAAAGACATAAAATATATTTTATGATATTTTAGAAAATTATAAGAACATGTGTTTGAAATATATATGTATCTTGAATGTAATTTGAATGAAGACTATCTAGACAGTAACAGGCATTCATGCTAATTGTCTTTCGCACTCCTAAAATATTCACACATCATCAATCATCTGGAATATTAAATGTGCTTAAAAATTCTTCCCAAAAGACCGATAATCTTCTTAACTTTTAAGTATGATGAAAGACTTAATTAGAAACAAAGCAAACAAAAATGAAAAACTTACAATGATGGGAATTTTCTCTTTGGGCTTTGCTAGCTGCTTGGCCAACAAATACTGTTCCATTCCAGGTTTTGCAAATCCAGGAAATCTAATCATGAAGATAAATACTTGTGAATTTTATGTCTTTCTGCATAAGAATTCTGTAATTCTCACCATGTTACTTTAAAGACACTGGTTTTAACCTAGTTCAGTCTCTGAGATATACAGAACTAGAAACTGTGGTAAATGAAACCCAGTGCAATCAGACTGTAAATGGCCAGTTACTTAATTAAGCTTGATCTGTTAAAGAGAAGTTTGCCTTCAGTAGGTATGATATTTATGGGTACTCCATTTACTGAACTAGATCTGAAACACTCTATCACAATGGAGAGCAGACTTGAAACAAAGTCTCTCCTCCTCAGTATCCAGCACCTCAATTTCAGTTGGTCACATGAGGCAACAGTCACATGCTGGCACATCTACACCCAGATTACAGCTGCCTTTTGACACACTCCAGGAGGTTACAGTTATCCCAAAGACACTGCTACCTCACAAGTGGTCATCATTTTCTTTTGGAACTGCTTTCAAAGCCAGCTTATAAGACACAACAGGAAAGAAGTCTCCTTAATAAACAGATCCGAAATGTAACAGATACAGTTGGTTACTTCCAGGATCCAAATCTACATTCACATCCAAAGGAAGTTTCTAAAACTAGAGAATAGCTAGAATAAATGCATATCCATCCAAAATACTACTTCTTGGGCTGGGGGGTATAGTTCAGTGGTAGAGCACTTGGCCCATTAGCTTGAGGCCCTAGGTTTGATCTCTAGTACTGCAAAAACAAAAACCAAGTGCTATTTCTGAAAAAGAAAAGATTAATTTTGACCTTAAAATTTTCCCTTTAATAGGGAAGCAGTATACCTAAAGTCAGAAAGCAATATACCTAAAGTGGGAAAAGCTCAGCTACATTACTTCTTTTCATTTATACATCAAGCCTAAGGCCAGTGAGACACTTTTAGGGGCCTGTACCTTTCTCTTTCATTCTTGAGTGCCTTCTTCCCTGTAGTCCCTCTTCCTATACACTCTCTGGGTACAGGAGAAAACAAAGAAGTGCCTCTGAGTCGGCAGGTTCTGGGTTTGAACCCCAACTCAGTACTTGGCATTAGTAGCCTCAACCTCCTTATATGAAGAAGAGAACCAAGATGATCTACTTTCTAGGATGACCAGGAAATAAAAGGTTCCCATAAAGAGCCTTCTATTTGCTCTTTTTTTTTTTTTTTTAACTTTTTGTCAGTACCAGGGATCGAACTCACGACTGCCTGCTTGCAAAGCAGGTGCTTATGCCGCTGAGCTAAATCCCCAGCCCCAAGAGCCTATTATTACATGTCCTCATGTAGGGCTTTCTCTGAGCTTCTTCAGCAGCTGAGGATATTCATGCTTATTCATTTACCACAATGTACAGTCACTGTCTCTTTACATGTTACAACAGAGTAGAGATCCTTAGACAAAGTATTTGCATTTCTAGGACCTGGAGGAGTTCTGAGAACATACTAAATGCTTAATGAATTAATAGGCTAGCCAGGAATCCTTTTACCTAAGAATCTCCACTTTTGTGGGGACCACATATAGTTATAACTAAATCAGAGCTGACTTCAGAGAACACACTGTAAACTTTGCGGCAAAACTCTGGTGCCAACTATGCATACCCAGTTAATGCTCAATGAACAACAATGTAATTTATTAATTTATGTGAGAATTATTGAGATGGATTCTCACAATGCTCAAGCATAAATTTCTACTCTACTTTTTAGGACAATGTTTAACTTCCACGACTAAATATAGTTCATATAAATATAGTTCATATAAAATGAATTGCTAGAGAGTTGTTAAACACTTTTAAAATTTTTATAATTGTTCTAAGTTTAAGAGATCATTTGTCTATTAGTATAAATAAAACTAGAAGATTTTAAGTTGTTCCTAGCACCCAGACAGACAGAGGCCTCAGGGGTACAGGTTCAAATTAGAGCTGCTCTAATTTGGTTTTAACCTGCAAGAACATTTTAAAATAGAAAGAATCCATAATAAATTTAGAGATGAAGAAACTGAAGTTTGAAGAGGTCATCAAAGGCATGGAGCACCTTAGAGACAGTGCAGAATGGAGAGGTGGAAACTAAAGTCAGAGCCAAACACACTTGTGAAACCACGGCCATTCACTTTTCCGGAGTCTTGTGTTTTTAAATTAGGGCCAAGAGGCAAATTTAAATAGGTTTAAAATATAGTTTATACAAAGGCCTAAAGAACAAATAAGAGTAATACATATCACTCTTGTGCTCAAATTTGAGTCTAAGCAGATACAGTCATTAATAAATGACTGATGCATGCAACTAACTGCCATGACAATACGAAACAGAAGAAACAGCAGGGAGAGGCTAAAACAAAAGTATGCAGTCAAAAAAGAGCTTATTTAGTCCCTACTGCAACTTAAACAGTGGAGACCCCGCAGGCCTCATTCTGCTAGAGCAAGACCTTAATCCTACTATCTACATACACGCCAAACAGCATGCTTTCAATTGTTTTCCAGACATACTACAACATTCTTTGATATGTACTTTAAATCATGGACTTGGATTGTTCAGAAAAAGTAACAGTAATTTTAGAAAATAAACTATTTTAAGCAAAACTGCTGGAAGAGGAGTATTTAAAGATTCTTAGGGATAAGCTTTTCTTTTTTTTGTCTTTTTCGTTTTTATCGGTACTAGGGATCGAACTCACGACTGCCTGCTTACAAGGCAGGTGCTTATGCCGCTGAGCTAAATCCCCAGCCCCCAGGGATAAGCTTTTCAAGCTACACTGATGTAAAGTAGATTTACCTGGAACTCTCGCCAAATATACTACAGTGCTATATCCATATTCCCTCTTTCCCACATGCTGTTAAACAGTAAATTTATAGGGACTATAAAATATTTTTTCTTAATGTAAGAGAAATATAAGTGAAAAGGAAGAACTAAGAAACCCATTAGGTGTAGAAGCTGAGAGCATGTGCCTTGGATACTAGGACCTAAGAATTCTGGCAACACTGGTCAACTGTGTAAGCCTGGAGGAAACCTCCTTGGGCTTCAGTCCCCCCTCCCAAGTAACAGGGGATTACATGTACCACAGAAAGACATGAGTACACACACACTGCACTTTGCTCAATGCCTGGTGCGTGTGGATCATAAAACAAAACAGTCAATAGCGAATTGTTATTAATATTATTTTTAATTTATTATATATTATTATGTTTTCTAATAATTATTTTAGCAATGAACCTTAAAATACCACAAAGCTGATAAAGGAAAGGTAAAAACAATAAAAACTATTTGGCAGATGATTAAATACAAGAAATGTTTCATTATTAATATTGTAAAATACATTTTTAAAATATCAGCTTTTGAGCTAAAACCCAAATTAAAATGGCCAAAACTTACCCAAAATTCAATAGATCACTGAATAGATCACTGAATAAATAGATTACTGAATAAAGAGGCGGTTGCCTCTTTGTATTTTTTGTATATCCCTACAATGATATCAGTGCCCTCTACTTCCCTTTAAACATACTTGTTAAGTGGCAGCTTCATGGAGGAGGCACCTGGACGACTGTTTCCTCGCTGAATACCTCCTGTTTCAGCTGATTCTGGATCCTTAAAGTAAGAAGAAGAGGACTTGGGGTCATCCCAGTCTTCATCCCACTCATCATCATCACCAGCTGCTATAGGTGGGAACATAAAATTATCAGTACAGAAAAATACAATAGAAATGAAGTTATTTTTACTTTTTAAAATTTTATTTTAAAGATACTAAAATCCAACAGAACAAAGCCAATCAAAACAAAGCAGCAAAATTGGTATGGAACTTCAAAGCAGGACACTTGGAATCAAATTTTTAAAAGCACAGAAAAAAGGATTTAATATAGAAATATATTACGGATGTTAGGAGTACAGGTTTTGTAGCCAGACCATCTTAAGGCGTGACTACTACAAAAGACAAATTAGAAACAATTTAAACAGGAATGGTCAGGTCAAATAATTTTGACAAGGGCACCAAGAAAACACAATGGGAGAAAGCACCATTTCTTCAATAAATGGCACTGGGAAGACTGTATTATTTGTGTTCAGAAGTATGAAATTGGACCCTAAATTTACATCATGTACAAAAATCAACTCAAAATGGATAAAAGATCTAAATATAAGATCGGATAGGGTAAAATTCCTAGAGGGAACTATAGGGAAAAATTTCCAGTCACATCCAAAGCTCAAAGTAAAAATAACATGGGGGAATACATCAAACTACAAAACTTCTGCACAGCAAAGGAAATAATAAATGAAAGATTAGTTATGAACTGGGAGGATGTTTTTGCAAACCATGTATCTGATAAAGGATTAGCATCCAAAATGTATAAGGAACTCACATAGTTCAACAGCAAATAAATATGGTAGATTCCCTCATCTACAGTTTCACTTTCTACAGTTTCAGTTACATGTGGTTAACCATGGTCTAAAATATTAAATGGAAAATTTCAGAAATAACCAATCCTTAAATTGCTCTGTTCAGAGCTGCATGGTGAAATCACATGCCTTCCTGCTTCATTTGTTCACAAAGAAGAATCATCCCTTTGTCCAGCCTATCCACTCAGTACACACTGACCTTCTATTAGTGAGCAGTCACCTGGGTAATGAGATGAACTGTTAAGGTATCATAATTCTTGCAATCAAGCAATCCTTAGTTTACTTAATAATGGCCTCAAGGCACAAGAGTAGTAAGGCTGGCAATTCAAATATGAAAAAGTAGTGGTAAAGTCATTTTTTTAGGTAAAAAGATGAAAAATTTTGACTTAATAAAAGGTTACTAAGATGTATTATGAAACAGTGAAAAAGGAAAAGGTTATCCATGCAAGACAGTCTTGTTGTTACACTTCACAATGCAAAAGTTAGGGTCACAGTATATTATAAGTGTTTAGTTAAGATTAGACAGTAGGTATATGAAAAGGTGTTCACCATAAGTAATCATAAGAAAAATGCAAATCAAAACCACTATGAGGAGTCACCTGTTACAATAGTTAAAAAAAATTCAAGAGATGAGATGTGTCAGGAAGGATGTGGAGAAAGGAGATCCTTGTATGCTTTTGAGGGGAATGTAAAGTGGTATAACCATTACAGAAAACAGTATGGAGGTCTCTCAAAAAACAAAAACAGAACTATCTTATGACTCAGTAATCTCTCCTCTAGGTATATAACTAAAAAAATGAAATCACCACATAGAGATATTTCCCCCCATGTTCAATACAGTATTATTTGAGAAAGACAGGCGACATAATCAACCTATGTGTTCATTACCAGATGAATGGATAAAGGAACTGTAGTTTTTCAGTCTTGAAAAAAACATACTGCCCTTTGTGATAATGTGGGTCAATCTAGAAGACATTATGTTGAGTATAAAAAGCAAGGCAAATGCATAATTTTTAAAAAGATGAGCTTATAGAAGCACAGAATGGTGGTTACTGGGGTGAAGAGATGTAGGTCAAAGGTACAAAGTTGAACTTATAAAAGATGAGTAAGTCAAGACATCTCATGCAAACTATAGGACTGTCACTAATACAGTATTATATACTGGATATTTGTCATACAATATTTAAAAATTGAGTATATTTAAGGTATACCATGTATCATGATTTATGTACACAGTGATAAACACTAATAAGGGTAAAAGAAGGGCAATGAAAAAAAAAGATGGAAAACTATATGGTGCAGTATGGGGGAAAAAGAAAACAGAGACAATGAGAGAAAAGAACTGGCCAGCACTGGGACTGGGAGGATCCAACAAGAAGCCAATCAGCCAGCTGTTCTGGTAAACTGTGCAAGTTGTGTAGCTCCCAGGAAGAGAAGTCAGTGCCTCCCTTGAGCCTACCAGCAGGTGAGCTGAAAATCAATCCCCTTACCCCTCCAACCTCCTAAGCAACCTGCTTGTTTGGAGGTTAGGCTGAGTTGATAGCAACTAAGGTACATAAAGCAACTAAATGCTTATACTGTTTGGTTGATTCTGCAGGCCTGGGGCCAGCGGTTTGAGCGTCTCTTGGGAGGACAACAGTATGCAATATAGCAAGTATGGGGGATTTCCTTCTATCTTGTCTTTGAAGGCCAATACTGTTCTCATTGTTTTGCTTTGTTCTGATTGTTTTTGCTTTATTCAATATTCTATATTGATTGGTTTTATTCTGTTTTACTTTTGGCTTAATGTTGTTACATCTGATGGAACAGACAACTATTGTGAAGGCAACAAGATATACTGTGTTAGCTATTGTTGTTTACCTAGTATCCTGCTTTAAAGGTCTGTACCAGTTTTGCTGTGCTTTAATTGACTTTGTTCTGTTTTGTTTTGTTAGAATTTACTATCTTTAAAATAAAAAATAAAAAAAGAACTAGCCAGCATCACAGCCTAACATTCTGACCCTGGTCCCTGTGTTGGCTCTACTCCCCTTTCCTTCCCTCTTCTCACTGCTGTATGCCTCCTTTTCTACCCTAAAGGACCTGAAGTGTCCTCGACCTTTAGGCTCTAAGAGGGCCATCACTGAGAAGCTGAGAGACAACTACAAAAGCACAAAGAAAACAAATGATTAGAAGGATGTGGGTCCAGTTACCATAGAACTGGACACCAGCAGTCCAGCTTCAATGTTTCTACCTAACCCACACTCCTAGTTCTGCTGAATGATGAGCTTATGACTATAATATGAATTTTTTTTTTCTTTTTTTTTGGGAGACAGGGTCCAGGGTCTCCCTCTGGGGGTCTGGGATTCTTTCTGTTAGTCAGGCCATCTTCAAAATCCTGGGTTCAAGTTACCTTCCTGTCTCAATCTCCTGAAGTTGCTGACTTGCAGGGAAACACTATCATGCCCAGATTTTCTTCTGTGATGTTTTTCTTCTTTTGCAATATTGGGGATTTAAACCCACAGCTTTGAACTAATCTACCTCCGCAGGTTTTTTATTTTACCATGGAGTCTTGCTAAGTTTTCCAGGCTGGGTTTGAACTTTTGGT
Organism: Cavia porcellus; assembly: GCF_034190915.1. NCBI lineage: Eukaryota > Metazoa > Chordata > Mammalia > Rodentia > Caviidae > Cavia > Cavia porcellus. The sequence continues at coordinate 26,766,620 of NW_026947505.1, read as the reverse complement.
TTTCCCTGCTCAGTCTTTCATAGTGCTGGGATTATAGACACAGGCCACCATACCCTGCATCCTCTGGTTTCTGGATGCAAATTTCTCCCCCTTCTGTAACAGACTTACAATTCTGGGTACAAGCTCACAGATGATACAATATAGAAGGGTCATAAAAAGTAATGAGTAGACTTGGCTTTTTTGTTGTTATCTGGAGACAGTCTTAGTTTATAATTTAGGCTGGTCTTGAACTAACTCATGGAGATCCTCCTGCCTCAGGCTCCCAAGTTTTGGGAATGCAAACATGCATCAACATGCCCAGCTTGTCTTTGTATTTAAATTCAGAACAGATATACATGCCCTTTTTTAATTCCTGAGTTATTTCCCCCTCCATAAGGTTTTCTTCTGTTTCAGTTTTTGGGCTGGTAATTCAAATAACCCAAGTATCAGACAGGCAGTTAAGGAAAAGATAAATCAGCCATGAGCAGCAGGTAATGCTCCATAGTCTACTTGCAGACATATTTTTTGGCTGAAGGTTCTGAAACAAGCTGTGTGCAATGGTATACATCCCTAATCCCAGTTATTCAGGAGTTTAAGGCAGGAGAACAGCAGTTCTAGGTCAAACTGGGCAACTTAGTGACACTCTCAAAACAAAAAACAAAAAACAAACAAACAAAAAAAAAGAATTAAAAAAAGGGCTGAGATGCTAGCATGCAAGAAGCTCTAGATTTGATTTCCAATATAAAAACAAAATTAAAACTATGTTCTTGGCTGAGACATTAAGATGAGAAGATAGCATAAAAACAGATTTCCAGAGCGTAATTCTGGGCCCCTTTAGATCCAAGGCCCCTTTCAGTCTCCCGCAGACCACACAGCCTATTTTGCTCTTTTACTTTACCAATATGGTTCTTTAAATGTTTCATTCTGATTCCTTGACTGACAATGGAGTAGAGATTACAATTCATGATTGTGTTTAGATCCAAAGAATGGCTATCCACATTTAGATCCAGGTTGGTTACTAGAGAGTAAGAGCAACTATCAGCATATCTTTTGAATAAAATCTATTTTGAACTCAGATGATCCAGTGTGATATTGTGATATAATAAACACATATTTCATCTCTGCTCCCAGTTTCTAGCACAGAGCTGCTAAAATCCTTGCAATTTTCTGGTGATGTGTTAAGACTGGTGTTCCCCCCCCCCCTTCATTTAGCAGTTATTCCTTTGTATCTGCTGGGACTTGATTTCAGACCCAACTCATCACTTTCAGACTCTTATCGACCTTAGATGCGTAAGTTTCTTATACAAAATTGTGCAATATTTGCATGTCACCTATACAATTTTCTTCTACAGTTTAAAACATATCTGGATTACTTAAAATCCTACATAATGAAAATGAATGCTATGGAAACACTTTATGCTATATTATTGAGAGAATAATAATAATAGGAAAGTCTTTACACATTCAGTATAGATGGAATTTTTTTAGAATATTCTGAATAAACTTGTGGTTAACTGAACACAGAGTTGGTGAACCTGAGGTTTGGGAACCTGAGGCTGTGGGCCTTGGGGGCTGCAAAGCTGTAGATGAAAAGAGCATAGAGCACTTGGTCTCTGATTCTGGTTCCTGACACAGTCCTATTCCCTTGGTGTTTTGGGTCTTTTGTTTAAATGAAGAGACTCATAGTGGGCTCCTAGTTGGGGGTTGGTCTCCAGCAAGACTAAGCCATTATTAAAAGCTTAGAATTTTCAGCCTCAACCCCATCCTCTGGTAAGAAGACAGAAAATTAATTAATGGTGCTTACATGATGAAGCCTCCAAAAATATCCCTGAGGATCAGGGTTCTGAGAGCCTTTTGGCTGGTGGTGAAGGTGGAGTGCCCACAGGGCATGGAAGCTCCAACTCCTCCCTCATGCCATGCCCTCTGCATCTCTTCAGGTGGTTGTTTAACTATAGCCTTCAATTTATCCTTTGTGATAAACTGGTATGTACCATTAAGTGCCTTCCTGAGTTCTGTCAACTGTTCTAGAAAACTAATGGAATCTGAGGAGAGAATCATGGGAATCCCTTAGCCCACTCTGGTTAGACAATGTCAGGACTGAAATTGCAGAACTCTCAGCAGGTTGGTGGTCACCAGAGAATGGCTTGGTATATTGAGTGTTCTGTATCATGTTGTGTGTAAGAGTGGCAAAAACAGTTTGGCTTTCCCGTGTCTTGCCCAATTTTCCACCTATCACCTATAGAAGGAGCCTCTCCTCACCTGGTCCTTGGTAGGCCTGCGGGTGTCCGAAGGCAGTGTCCCAGTTGTTGGCAGTGCTTCTCTGGGTGCTAGCCCCCTCTTGGCGGGCTCCCCAGCCATCTGAGCTCTCCCAGTTCCCAGATTTTGGGGCATTCCAGGCTAACCAGGGATCATTGCCACCACTGACCTATGTGGGGGGAAGAGAGAATATCTGTGACTTCTAGAAACTATGACTCAATTTACCAACATGACAACTGAGAGCAAGAGGAGTACTGATGGAACCTCATTTAATTTTAAATGTAAATAATTTTCCCCAGAGCATGTAGAGAAGCACACTAGCAGCATCCATCTGCTTTTACTGACATTAACATTCTGCTGTATTTGCTTAGTAACTCTGAAAACAGAGCAAGTACAGTGGTACCTTGGTGCATGAATACCTCCATTTGCAAACAATCTGGTTTGCAAATGGAAGTGTTGGGACAAAATTGTGTTTTGGTCTGCAAACTACATCCAGTGACAACTATGACGGTGGCCCATTCTTCTAATTACAATCATAGCGATTTTTTAAAAAACGGTAGAATAAATCAGATTCAGTTAAAGACCTCTATATTTCCTTCCCAGAAGTAATTTATTTTTTTGAGCTATATATTTATTCTTGGCCAAGTTTCTCTACTTGGATGGTTTATGTGCACATCTATAAAATCAACCTACAGATATTATACTGAATGTGCGTCTTCACAAGCTATTTCTTCATTCCACATTGTTTTCAGATTATAAATGGTGATGAGTACCTGCTTTATCCATCAACTGTTTTATAGCAATTCATTCCATTTTAAGGTTTTTATTTTTATTTGAAAACGTAATGTATGCAGAGTAAAAACATTCCAAATGGAATAAAATGATATACAATTAAGCAACACGACTACCTCCTTAAGAGAAGCCAGTCATTATTTGCAAAACTACTACTACTACTACTACTGTGACAGACAAAATCACAAGTTTAATCACAGATATAACTGTCATTTATTTGAGATTCATGAATCAGGCAGTGTATATCCTATAAAAGAGAATGAAAGTACCCAAGGCAATGGGAGAACAATGGTTTTGTAAGGTAACAAACAAAGTAATAACAAAAGCTGAGTGGTAAACATGGGGTTACTTCAGGATAGTTTTTTTAAGGATTAAAGTCCTTTATTTGGAAAGGATTACTTTTTGTTGCAAACAGTTAAAAGGAGCTTCCCTGTTTACCTTAATTCAGGCAGATTGGAATTTACTATTTTCAGGAAAAATTGGTCTGTATTGGGATCTTTCACTATGATTATGTGGCATTTAGCATGAGTGTTTTCATTTTGGGTTGGCCTGATCTGCTGGGGCATAATGCAGGAGCTCAGTCCACAACAATGGCTTCCCATAATTTTTGCTTTACACCACTAACAAATTCCATATACATACATACTGAAACATCCCAGATAGAGAGATCGTTTTGTTTTTAACATATAAATGAGTCCAAATTATACCTTCTACTCTGCAATTTTCTTCCTTCTCTTACTAGCACAAAACATTCTCAATATCAATACACAGGGATATAACATCCTTTTATGTGGCTCCACAGAATTGTATTGCATGTATTTTCCACAATTTAAACACTGGTGCTTATCTTGCTTTCAGTGTAATATTGCAACATACAACTGTGTACCTCTTGTCATTTATCTAGCAGATCTGTGAAATTTCCAGAAGGAAAATCACCAGAGTAATGCATATGTATATTTAGAACTGACAGATTTTGTCAAATTGCTTTCCAAAGAGGTTGGTTATATTCCTACATTTCTACTGACTTCCTGAGGCCTTGAACTGCATATAATGAGGCTATCATACTCCAAAATTATTTTAAAAATAATTTTATCCCACTATTCCTTTGAGTGATTTTATAATTTACTTAACATTGCTATAGGTTAGCATGAGTCGCATGTTGATGGAAATCACACATAGGCCAATTTTAAGGCTAAAATAAAATAAAACAAACACAGCTAGCTATTCCATAGACAACAACCCCAGAAAGGACAGAAAACATAGTTACTTTTACATTTATGGGATCTCAAAAGAATGTCATTAATTATTCATAGAATTTTTTAAAAGGTGGCAATGGTTTTATCTGGTTTGCCCACAGGATACACTCTGCTTCCTTATTTTAGGAGTACATGGGTTTATTTCTTTCATTCCTTTTCCCTTCTGCTTACCACAAAGTGTAGCTAGTTACCCACTTGCTTCCTATCAGGCTGCTACTTCAATACACTATGAGTGCTCTGCCTTGGTTATATTCCTGGACTCCAGAGGTAGACCATCTAGGTTCAAATTCCATCTCAAATTCCATTGTGTTGTCTGTCATCAGTAAGTAATTTAACCTATTTAAAGTCTGTTAGCTTTCTGCCCCAGTATTGTGAAGACAATTCTGGAACAGGCAATATATATGGCATCTTATTTCCACACTACTTTGGAGCCTACTAGATAGAAAACCCATTAATAAACCATTAAAAAACTTTAGGTTAACATCTCTCCTCTGTTTATTTTTACACAAGAACTTTAGCTGAATACCTTTAAAATCACCGTGTGGAGTTTGGCAGTGCAAACCTATAATCTCAGCACCCATGAGGCTGTGGCAAGAAGACTGTCAAGAGTTTGAGGCCAGCCTGAGCTCCACAGAGAGATTCAAAGTCAGCCTGAATTATGTGGCAAGACCTTGTCTCAAAAAAAACCAAAATGAATGACAATAAAAAACTTAAAACCATCTAAACTTTAGCTTTAGAATGTTCAGTTTAAAAATGAGACTTCATTTGAGTCACCTTAAATTTACTTATAAATTCAGAAAAGTATCTTTTTCTAAAATTTCAGTATTAAAATTAAAAATATGAAAGTGAGTTTTCTCTTTTATTCAAATCTTTTTATTTAAAAAAGTATTGAAATTCTTTTTAAAATTTTATTAGTAATGTTTGCACTACTTAATGATTATACACATTATGGGAAGTTGGTACAAGGATGTAACAATTTTAAGTATTTTACCCCTTTCCTTTCCCTCAATCTGTTGATTCTCTTCCCTATCACCATCTTTGAAAGGTCAACTAGATTCGCAGACTGGTGGGGAGAGAAAACAAGGCCACACCAACAAGTAAGCCCAGTCTGGGAAGTAGTGCCATGGCGCATTGGTCGGACTGGAACAGCCAGACCCCAGCCGCCTCCAGTGCATAGGCTGGAAAACAACAAGTACCAATCATCTCCCCACTTCCTAGGTAGGCGACTAGTATATCCAGAGAAACACAGGCTTTAATGACAGCTATAAAGGTAAAATGCAACTGGATGCCTGTGGTGCTTTGGTGTTTGACTAACATTGCAGGTCTATGGCCAGTAGTCTCATGATTGGTTCAGACGATAATGGTACACAGTGTGGCATCTGCGGGGGTGGATCTTCTCAGGGCTGTAGCCATTGTTGATTTCCTATAGTCTTGTTTTGAAGTCCTGTATAATTCCACTGTTTCATTAGGATGGATTTTATTCTCTTTTATTTTGTTTGATTATGTTAAATCTGATGGCAGGAGCAGCTATTTCAAAGATAGCAAGATATATTATGGTAACAATTTTAGATTTACTATTGGCTTGTTTTGAAATCCTTTATTGCATTCATTGCTTTGTTTTTATTGTTTCTATTCTATTCTGTTCCATTTGATTTTTATTATGTCTGAAGTTTTTGGCAGCTATTTGAAGGCATTATGGATACTATTGTTGATTTTATAATGTTTTGAAGTTCTATATCTGTTACACTGGTTTGTTTCAATTAGTTTTAGTCTGCTTTATTCTCTTTAAAATAAAATTTTTTTTTAAAAAAGTCAATTATCTTCAGTATTTTGACATGTGTTTTCCTATTTATACTTTGAGGTTCCCATATAAGAGAAACCATGTAATATTCAGGTGCATCTATTTTCCTATGAATGACTCAAATTTGTCCTTCTTTACAGCAGAGGTGTACCACATTTTCTTTACTCACTCATCTACTGATTAAGTAAGTGACATACAGGCCACTTCCAAGATTTAGCTTTGTAAGTTGTGTGGCTATAAAAATGAGTATTCATGTATCACTGTAACATGATGTCTTTAACTCTTGCATGAAGGTATCTAGAAGGGGAGCAATTGGGTTGAATGGAATTTCTACTTTTAATTTTCTGAGGAATTTCCATACTGATTTTCATAGAGATTATGATTGTTGATAAATTTTAAAACAAGAAAGTTAAAAAGAAGTCAGAAAAATTATGCAAATTTTCTACTGGTCTACTGTATATCTCTATGAAGTAGTTTTTTCCTCTTTTTTTTGAGGCAGGGTCTCACTATATAGTTCAAGCTGGCCTTGAACTCACTTATGCAGCTCAGACCAGCCTCAAACCCCTGACAGCCCTCCTGCCTCACTTTCCCAAGTGTCAGGATTACAGGTGTGTGCCACCATGCCCGGCACATCTTTCTGAAGTTTTAGAATGTCTCAAGGGCTGTTATGTTTTATACCTTACTAACCTGATATGAGGTGGCTAACTGGATGCACAGGTCCAGAATAACTGATTTAACTCTAATACTCCTACTCTAATAGCTTTAGAGAAAAATGAAGCTACTTGTTATTTTACCCTAAGTTCAGTATTAACAGCAGAAACATGTTTCATCCATAAGACTGTGAATTTATGAAACATACAGCTCATAAATGACACTCAGCTCTGGAGATGGACTCTCCAGTTACCTGTGGACACTGGACATGGTGTGACCACACTGAGGTTCTAACAGCGACACTCAGGACAAACGCTTCCTTTTACAGTTTGATTAACATGTTCCTGCCAACTTGAACCACGCTGATACACATGCACGACTGCACCATCCATGGTTCAGAATCATCTGGCAGCAAAACACACAAATTATGGTTCCATTGTGACTGTGTTAAGGGATAGAGTTTGAATCAGCAACATGTATTCTCTGTCTTCCAAACTCTTGAGGTTTTTAGAATAAGATCATCAAAAAGTACAAAAGTTTGGGGGAGTGGATAATGGTAAGTACAGACAACCAGTCATACAAAAGGTTCAGCATGAGGAGCAAGGTTCCGTGTGTCAGCTGCTGGGCCTGCAGCCCCAATGCTTTAGGTCAGAGTACCACACAGCACTGCAGTGCAGCTCGAGACCAACTGTAGAGGACGTGGACAGGACTGGGACTTCACATACTCTGAGCAAACTGGCCAAGGAATTTTATCTGGAGGTGAGCTAGTCCTAGTAAGTACCCTCCAAAAAAGTACAATTTATTTAACTGCACAGAAACAACATAACTGTTCTTTCAAAATTACTTTGTTTATAACCTATAAGCTTGTAATAAATGTCATATATATATTTTTTCCAGCTGCATACCTAGGTTACAAAATCTTTGTATATTTATTTCTATCTCTGTATTTTTCTAGAACATTCCCCCATCTTGTTTCAACCTGATGCATGCTGCTAATAAGTCTGTCAAAACCTGCACCACTAGCCAGGGGTGATGGTGTATGCTTGTAATTCTCCAAGAGGCTGAAGCAGGAAAATTCCAAGTTTGAGCTCAGACTTGGTAACTTAGTGACCCGACAACACCATGTCTTAAAATAAAAATATAAAATGTGAAAAAAGGACTGGAAATGTAGCTCAGTATGAAGGTCATTCAATCCCTGTTACCATAAAACTAAACCAATCCAAACCAAATCATGTGTGTGTACCTGTGCACACAGGCACACACATGCAAATCTAAACAACTGGAAGGCATATTTGTGGGAGGACTTCTTCATGGGCTCCCAGTTGCTTTTTGTTAGAACTGACATGGGAGGTTCCATTTTGCTACTAATATCTTTCACAGTGGAAAGAACTCAAACATTTTAAATGTGATGTCCTTGATAATTTTTACGAAAAATATATTACTCTTTGGCAGACATCTAACCTTCATAACATCATTATTTTCAGAGGAGGAAATCAGATTTCATTTATGTATATTGATTTTTTAGGAAAATAACTTGCTGTGGTTGATCACAGAGTAATTTTTAGCATGCAACTACAGGGAAAATGATTTTCAGAATACAGCATCACCATACTCTTAAAATAACATCATCATACTGTTAAAATAGTATCATCTGAGTTATGAAAGTCATCTCAGCTACTGTAGAAAAGCTTGAAAGATACAGACAGACATAAGTAGATGGAAGGATAGACAAATATGTGAGAAAATAAGAACAGTCAATGTTTACAGTACATCCTATAAAGTAGGTAAATGATGATTTACTAAGCAATCCGCTTAACTTTTCTTTCTTTTTATGTTTTTATTTTTGGTCTTTTTGAGACAGGGTCTCACTATGCAGTTTAGGCTGGCCTTGAGCTCACTAGGTAGCCCAGGCTGGTCTCAAACTCCCAACACTCCTCGTGCCTCAGCCTCCTAAGTGCTGGGATTACAAGTGTGTGTCACCATGCTTAACTTTTCTAAGTCTACCTGATGTCTTAACAAAATATTGGAAAAAAAAATCAACCAAATTTGTATATTCAGTAACTTTCTTCTGAGCTCCATTAGAGGGTACACAGGAAACACAAGAAAGAGCTATGTTTGTCAGAGTCACCGTTCATATATGGTACCTATGAACATGGGACCTAACACATGGGAAGTGCTTAATAAAGTATTAAACAAATACACTCCCAGAGCATGTCTTTTTTGATCTATAACAAACATTTTAATTTGCCTTGTGGTATACCTAACTGATTGTGTCCAACTTTCTTTCTAATTTCCTTCCCCAACTAAATTAAATGTTCCAGGGCCAAGCACAGCATATTCAACAGATTTGCAGATTTAACTCTAAATTTAAAAGGTCTCTTATCCTCATAAGACAAATGAAGAAATGTTCATCTTGGCTTTGTATGAGGAGACTGATTTAAAGGTATTTATTGAAAGGATTCATGGCACTGGCTAAGTTTCATCAGAAAGAAAAGGAGACAGGCTGACACCTAACTATAGTCACATGGAAACAGAAAAGAGTCAAAGTGACAGCTGTGCACACTGCACACTCAGGATGTATGACTACTACAGGAAAGCTGTATATACGACAAATAGAGCTGTTCATCATGTGTCAATGGGATACCTTCTGAGAAATGCAGCACTAGATGACTGGATCACCACGTGAGTGCACAAATCTAGGTGATATGCCAGATCACACTACTATACAACCTTTTCAAAAGATGATTCTAGGCACACAGGGTATTTTCTATTCCGGTTAAAGATCTGTTTTCTTCAAATAGATAAAAGAAGAACCATGTCACCATCAAGCTCAATGGCAACCCCTGATTCGTAGGCTTTTGGCACAAATATTTTTAGTTTGTAATAAATGCTAAGAGCTTGGCATTTCCAATAGGGATTGTAAAAAGCCACAATGTGATGATCTCTTTGGATCCTCTGGCCACTTACTTCTTTACTACTGATCCTAATAAATACTTTCATCCTCTCAACTGCAGACATCTGGGTATATCATGACCCACTTTGATGCCTGGTTGAGGTTTTAAGCTCTGAGATTCTTCTTTAGCCTTTCCTTCTACCTCTCCCTCTTCTCTCATTTCTATAGAGCCACATCTTTGGCCTCTTCTGCTCCTTCTTGGTACCAAGCCCTGCCTGTCACTCACAGGATTAAAAACTCTTCTCTGGATCCCACTGCTTACGGGACAAATGCATAAATCATATTTTAGGGAAGCTAGAAGGTTTTCAAGGCCCTAATTCTTCAACAGTTTCCACTTCAGGTTACCTGGCTCTGGAAGAACTTTCACAAGATACTTTACCTGAAACAATCACCTCACTGGTAAGAAAAGTTTACTTGGAAGAGTTAAAATATTTATTTCCTGTTGCATATGAGCTTGAAATTTACCTTATTTATAGAAGAAGAAGGAGAAGGAGAAGAGGAAGAGGGTGGTGATTGGCTGAGACTTTCAATACAACCAATCTGAGCCAAAATATCCACCTTAAAATAAAAAACAGTGCTCAGTAAATGGGGTAAAAAACTTTTAACCAAATTCAGTAAATTCATGGCAGGCCTAAATTCACCAAAAAATGCTAGCATGCCACTCATTCACAGACATTACATGCAAAAAAGTCCCAAATATCTGGCAGTGGATTGTCATCAATGCATTGCAACTTCTGAGGTCTGTTGCTTGGTACTGATACATACTACCAACAAGATATCAAACGAGTATCACTGAAACACTAAAAATAACCAAAAGCTACACAGAAGGAATGAAACAAGTATCATGCATGTCATACAGCCCATGAAACAAACTCAGAAGAAAAAAATACATTTCAAAATGTTAGGATTTTGAATTTGCTTTTAAAGCCATCAAGCATGTGAAAATCCAGCCAAGATAAGCAGAGGCACCTCATCAACCATAAGTTAACACAGAGCCAAGTGAGTCCGCAGCCCAGCTGTGAGAAGCAGAACAGCCCCCATTTATAAATTCAGAAGCAAAAACATGTTGCTATGGTTTGTGCCTGGATGTCCCCTCAAAGCCTCATGCAGTCATGGAGGCATGCTTTTGGAGGTGGCTGAGTTTAGTGTTTGTGACTGACTCATTATCTAGCACTGGGATTACGGGTGTGAGTCCCACATCCATCCTAGGGTGGGTAGCCTTCATATGACATAAGGGACAGAGTCTTCTCTGTCCTCTCTTCCCCTTTTGACTCTGGTTGCTTTTGCTGTCTTCGGCCGCCATGAACTGATGCCTCTCTGCCACACCATCAGCTGATTATGAACTGAAACCTCCACAAATTATGAGCTAAATAAACCTTTCCTTCCCTAATTCTGGGTATCAGGTATTTTGTCTCAGCAACCAGAGAAGAGTAACCAAGACATATGTCTTCTTGTATGGACTCCTGAGGTGCTTATGAGGTAGCACTGAGATTAGTGACTGGCTCCTATAGAGCTAATCAATGGCCAGACTACAAAACAGCTGTCAGAGGACAACTGTGGAGCCCAATTTTCAGACCTTAATCTCACCTACACAACTGCTCGGAACAGAATCCAGTGTTATATGATGTTACATGGTGTTATGAGACATATTTTTCCAGGTACAACTCTCTTGACAGTTGGTGGTATTATTTTACTTTATAGATGTAAATAAATGTGAATTTGTGAATGTCAATATGCAAATAAAATTATTGAGATAGAGTAACAGGCTCCTGAAGTTAGGTTCCTGATTAAAACTTAAAACAAAAAAAAGATAAAATAATGAAAGTACTCTCAAATCACTGGACACCAGACAATAAAAGACAATGATCCTGAGGCACAAAAAATAAAACATGATGAGCCATCCTGCTGCCCTAGTTTACTGTCCAGAGAGACTTTCGAGGCTACAGATCACAGATGGAGAACTCACACAAAGGCTGGGGTCTCTAGCTTGTGGAGGTAGAGCTGTGCATCTCAGGCAGAAAACTGGATGAGACAGAGCACACCCAAAAAGCTCTGGAGGTGAGCTGAGATGCCCCAGATCTGAGGCTGACACCTGATTAGTACATCACATAATGAAACTACTCAGTAAGAGAAAGAACCATGTGAAAAGATTCAGAGAACAGTGAGGATTATTCCCACACAGGGCTGTCCCACCAGCCAGAACATAAAATCTCAGAATTTACAGTGTATCAGGTATATTACTCACAGGGTTTTACTTTGGTACAGTGGCAAAAACATCAAAATGTTACCACACTCCAGTTTGTAAAAGTTTAAAGATAGATAATACCTGGAAAAACTAAACAGTTTCAAAATAATTTAAGTATATCCCAAAATAAGGCCAAACAAACAAACAAACAACCCCCCTCAAACCACAATGTAAAACTATTCAGCATATAACAAGGTTAAAATCACCTGTCTGGTATTCCTTTCCCACTCCCCCCCCCCCCAAATCAGGCATGAAAACAAGCAGAAAATTATGACCCATCGTAAAATGAAAAGTCAGCAGGTGTGGTAGCTCATGCCTATAATCCCGGTATGCAGGAGGCTGAGACAGGAGGATCATTACAAGTTTCAAGCCAGTCTACGCTACATAGTGAGTTCAAGGATACCCTGAACTTGATAGTGACACGATGTCTCAAAGGGAGAAGGGGATGTGGCTCAGTGCAAATACCCTGGGTTCTTTCCCTAGTACTTCCAAAATCAAGTTAAAAAAAAATCAATAAATTGAGACTGACCCAGTAATGACACAATGATAAAATTAACAATATTTAAGAGCAACAAACACAGAGAACAGTGTCAATGGACTCCTAAGAGGTGACAACTAACTTTAAGTATGAAGCAAAGTAAAATACTCTAGCGGACTGTACTATACTGAATCAATATAAATGCACGTGCCCATTATACTAAGAAAAAGTATAACTCAGGAGTTGTTTTTCAGGAATACTCACTAGTCACTATTTAAAGCAGCTATAAAACAATTTACTTTGAGAACTGGCAAATTAAAAAGAAAGAATTCTATAGTTAGGTAGCTGACTAGCTCTAGTTGATGAAACTACCATTCTACAGAAGAAAGTCAGTTTAGCACATGTAGAAAGAACAATATTATTGACTCAAGCAAAGATTGGCAACTGATGGTAAGCCAGTAGACAAATGACTAGTGGTACTTAATTAAATCAATTTCTTTCTGGTCATAAGAAGGAAATACACAATATAATGGAGGCAAAAGACTGTTGTCAACTTAACCCAGGAATATTCTGAACAATTAACAGTGGATTGATGAGATAACCTGTCTTCTGTGCCAAGAGACATTGATGTGATGTAACATGAAGCACAACTTGTAGAAAATGCACATGATTAAAGAACTTACTACCACAAGGAAACAGACAAATCTAGAAGACAACACTCTACAGGACCACTGGCTACATCAGAATTTTAAATTTTTTCTAAAAAGGGGGAACTATATGAAGAAAGAGGGAAATCCAGAGGATATAGTAAGATGTAATGCTTGGTGACAGCATGGATTCACAAACAAGCAGTCAAAGCATTCTGAGTCTGTGGGGATAATTCAGATTGGTCTGGATATTAGATGACACAAAAAATTTATTGAACAGGAAAAGTAAAGATTATCAACCTTTATTTAGGTTCTATTTATTATTTTTGTTTATTTGAGACAGGGTCTCACTCTGTAGTGCCAGGTGGCCTTGAACTCTCTTACTGTGTATGTGTAGTTGCGGATGGCCTTGAAGTCCCTTGTGCAGCCCAGACTGGCCTCTAGTTCATGGTGACTTTTTTTGTCTCAGCCTTCCAAAGTGTTGGGATTACACGCATGCACCACTGTGCCTGGCAGGATTATCAACTTTAAAAGGTTATAAATATATACTTTTATAAATGGTCTAATTCTGGTTTTAAATATATGTATAAAATTTTTATTTGTATGTCTGTGTGTATATTCCCATTCCCATTAGAGAAAATAAGATGTACACATAGTTGCAATGGTGGCAAAGTGATGCTTTTCTTTAATTAGCAACTGGTGACTATAAAACAACAGTGTCTACTGTTACAATATTATGTTATTTTGCTTCTCATACAACATCCTTGGGGGGACCCAGAGAGGTAAGAGACAAACTCCTATTTCTGACAACAAAAAGACAGTATAATTAAGGTAAGGTCTTTGAGCTGCTGTGGCTGCCTCTATGTCCTATATGGATTAAAAATGTTTACCTTTCCTAGTCATTTTGACTACGGGGAATACACACACATTGGGTAATTCCAAAACTGGTGAATGAGGTAGATGAAGACACACTATAAAGTTCTTATTTGACAGAAACTGTTGTAAATGGTTAACAAGAGGCGATAAAAAAAAATCCCATGTGTTTAAATTTTAAAAATTATCACAGTAAAAGGTATATTGTCGTTAACTGCCTCCAAATACTCTCCCTAATTTCAACCACACATATTCCATAATTCCTGGCAACCTGTTTTTTAATACTGTAGTAAGGCTTAAAAATTTTTAGCATCACTGTATTTTTTGATCACCCTAGTAGTTTTCATATTATCATCTTAGGGAAGAGGCCCTGTACGCATCAACAGTCCACCTTATTACCACATGAAGCAATCCTGACAGTACCTCAACCACATATTTCTATATTCTGTTTGTTTTGCTATCAGTTGGCTTATCCTGTGATGGCCTATCATGCAACTACAGCCAAGTATAGAGAGCTTTCTGCTTGGAAGGGAAGAAGCAAAGAAAGAGAAAAGAGTTTAGTGACTGGAAAATTCCAGGGTAAGACTTTTCCCAGGAGTATACAGTGAAAATGAATGAGAAGTTAATCACTCACCTTTCACAAAACATTATTTTGAGAGGGGTACTTTTCTTTTGTAAATTCTCTGCAGGAAGAACAAGTCTTTAATCAAACGTTCACATAGTCATATATAAATTGTGCTAGAAAGTGTGAATAGATTCAGAAACAAATAATATGTGATTTCTATAGCCAAGAATGTTTTGGTCAGAATGACAATCATTCCCTCAAAGAGCCTGAAGAGATAATGAAATCCTGTAATATAAAAAGCCTAACTAATTCAGCTCATGATACACAAGAACTTATAAATTCTACTATTTCTATTCTTTACAAATCTTTAATTTAAAAGACATGATATAATTCTACAGATGAACTCCTCCTAATTTAGAAAAACACTAATAAAAAGAGACACATTTTTTTAAAAACAGAAGCAGGACACAAGAACACACTAAATTCACTTACAGCCAATTGCAGCAGTAGTACAGACTGGAAATTATCAAAACAAGTTTGTTTGTTTGTTTATTTTTGGGTAAAGTCTTAATATGTAGTTCAATCTGGGCTTGAATTCACTTTGTAGCCCTGGTTGGCCTCAAACTTGCAGCAATCCTCCTGGCTCAGCCTCCTGAGTGCTGGAATTACAGGTTGTGAACCACCATATCCAGCCCAAAATACGTTTAAATTACTTAAATCCTTTGCTAATTCACATCATGAATTCCAAATCAGTTTCAAGTGTTTATGCTTTAAATGAAGAGAATTATTTAAATAATGGAGCAATAAAAGAATGGATAAAATACATAATACTTGTAATACCAGCTTACAGAGTTTACTTATTTTGTTAGCTCAAAGTCTTAAAACAGGTAACTTTATGTGCAGAATAACTAACACAAGACAATTTACTTTCAGACAGCCCAGGCTGATAAAAGTCCCTGTGAGGCTACCATGGCTTCCTTCATGACAGCCTGCCCTGTAATCTCTCCAATGTACAATTTTTTCCTCTTTTCTCTATGTCCAACTTTGTTCTGAAGAGCCAGTTTCTCCTTCACTGTCACTCTGCCCTTTCACTTTTTCAAATAAACTTTGTCAGCACTAAAAAACAAAACAAAAGTCCATGCAAAACAGGCATGGATATTCCCACTGCCAGGTTGCGTGTACAACAATGCTGACTGGCTCTTTATTACAGCAGCTGTAAGCTTAAATAGCTTTGATTTTGCAGTTTATTTCCAGTTAGACAAAAACAAGTAACCACAGAAACCAACTTACACTACAGATTTTATATGTATTTCTGAAAGGTTCCCTAGATGAACAAAGCTGTCGCATTATACGTCAAGGACCTGTGATAAGGCTGGTTCTGATAATCTAATGCAGTATTGAAGGCAAATGTCCACATGTCCTGTGAACAGTTGTATACATTACTGCTTAAAAACTCTTGTAACCAAGTAGTAAATGTTAATATTGGGCAGGGGGAGACATTCAGGGATTTTTCCATAAAACTTGAAAAGAGGTAATCCTCGTAATTATAATATGCCTATAATAATAAAAAAAAACCTACTACCTTTCTTTATGCTGTTTAAAAAACTGATTTACTTTTTAAATGGTCCAAAAACAGATTTAAAGGTTCTAAAAATATGAGAAAGTAAAATGTAACTCCAATAAAGAATTACCACTGCCTTCTTCATCCTACAGCCAATAAAAAACTATTTTATAATAAATAACAGAAAAAAATCAAGACATGGAAAATTTCTGCATAATATAAACATGTTATGTACTTTTTGCACATTTAAATCCAAAATGTAAAAGAAAAACAACAAACAACAATTACATGCACACAAAAACCCTCCAGCCAGGCATGGTAGTGCATACCTATGACTGTAATCCTGGCACTCTGGGAGGCTGAGGCAAGAAGATTGCAAGTTTGAACCCAACCTGGGCAATTTATAAAGAGCCTGTCTTGGGGCTGGGGATGTAACTCAGTGGCATAAGCGCCTGCCTTGCAAGCGCATGGTCATGAGTTCGATCCCCGGTACCGATAAAGAAAAAAAAAGAGCCTGTCTCAAAAAAATAAAACAAACACATAAAGAGCCAAATATGTAGTTTGTCTGGGTTCAATCCCCAGTACAACAAACAAAATAAAGCAGACTAACACTTAAGGGGTCTGTATGTAAAAGAACATAAATGTTTTTGACTGGGTAACCTCTTGGATGGTAGAAATGATGGGCATGAGACAAAAAACCAGTTCCACAGCCAGTGCTGAGAACACAGACCATCCTGAGACAGGGATGCAGTAGTCCTACAATATTTTACATTTTAGTGTACTTTGTAATAAATTTAGGACTGAGCAAAAAATTCTTCCTTCAAGTACAGAGTACTTTATAACAGTGAAAGGTCTTTTATAAGTTACTGGGGATGGAAAAAAAGATAAAATCTTTGTTCTTTAAGCTCATAAATTTACAATTAAGTGACATCATCTATGATAATAGTCACAGATAAAGAGAAAAAACAAAAAAGGCTTCCTGGAAGATATGGCACGTGAGCTGAACCTTGAGAGATTGGACAAGTGACTGGAGGATCCAAGAGTCCTCCCACAATTCTTAGAAGAAAGCCCAAAGGAGAGAGAGAAGATGGGACAGTATGGGACAGTTCTGTCAGGGGGAGCCTAACACACACCAAATGGTAAGACAAGCACAGGGCCATGTGGAGGAATCACAGAACTATAGCTAGTCCAACTTGAAGTCTGAATTAATTTCTTCTACAGTTTCCCCATCATGCAAGTATTCAGAGTCTGCCTTTAGAATTCTAAACTGATTCATAGTGACTACCTCTTTAGAAAATCCTTTCAATGTAGCCAATATTTATTTTAGGAGCCAATGGAGAGCCCCTATTGTTTCTTAAGCAAACAGCTAACACATTTAATGTCTTATTTTAAAGGCAGTAGTAATTATTTGTTGGGATCCTTTGAAGCTGGAAATTGAACACATGTGTAGAGCTGCGGCACGGCAGACCAGAGAACAGATGCCTCAAAAGGCAAGATAAGGCCACAGCTTAAGACACCTGGCTCCAATCCCAATGAACAAAATAGAGATTGCAGCAGCGGACATCGCACTTCTGCTATTTCCTACCACAATTATTATCCTGGAAATAAGACATTTCTTTTAAATTAGCATAAAATACCACCTGGAGAAGTCCTTAGGTGACTCTCCAGGTCCTGCTCAGATCCTGCCCCTTCCTCAGTATCCCATCTCCTTCTTTTTGAAGATCTAATAAACATGGGCAGCCCACAGAAGCTCTTTGTCTCAGCCCCCAGAGTCTTGAACTCTGCTGAAGGGTTTAATCCTCTTGGAGCCCAAAAATCATACAACTTGTCTCATTTATTGAAACCTTTGCTGTACACTCATTTGGGAGATTGCGGAACCCAGCCAGGTCCCTGATAATTATGATTATGATTATTATTGTTGTTGTTTTCTTGAGGCAGGATCATACTACGTAATGTAGGCTGGTCTTAAACTCACTTACATAGCCCAGGCTGGCCTAGAATTCATGGGGATCCTCCTGCCTCAGCCTCCTGGGTTCTGGGGTTAGAGGTATGCGCCAGCACATCCAGTTTATATAACAATTATTAAACACTAACGAAATACTGTTCTAAATACTTTAGAACTATTTTTTTCACTTACTTTTTCCATCAATCCTATGAGACTGTACATGTTAAAGCACAGATATAACCTAAATAGCTTATCTTGAATCATATAGAAAGCATGAGACAAGGATGTCCACTATCACTTCTCCTATCACATATAGTTCTGGAAACACTAGCCAGAGCAATCAGACAAGAGAAAGAAATAAAAGGAATAAAGATTGAAAAGGAAGAAGTTAAATGATCATTATTTGCAGATGACATGATATTCTACATAAAAGGCCTTAAAAGCTCCACCAAAAAAGACTTATAGATTTAACAACCAAATTTAGTAGTATACCTGGATATAAGTTCAACACTCAAAAATCAATAATATTCCTGTACACAAGAAACAAAATCACAGAGAAACTAGGGAAACCATACCCCCTTTACAATATCATCCCCAAAATAAAATACTTAGGAATCAATATAACAAAACAAGTATAAGATCTATATATTGAAAACTACAGTATTCTGAAAAGGGAGATTGAAGATAATACCAGAAAATAGAAAGATAGCCCTTGCTCATGGATAGAGAGAACCAGTATAGTGAAAAATGACCATACTTCCCAAACTTTTACATAGATTTAATGCACTCTCAATCAAAATACGATCAGCAGATCTCACAGAACAAGAGAAAACATTCTTAAAATTCAATTGGACAGATCCACCTCTATGTACCTGCTGCCACCATCAGAAGGCTTGCTTCCTGCAGGCAGCCAGCATGAGCAGGGAGATGAAGCCAAATCTGACCTTGTGTGCCTCATGCCATCACTGGTAAACTTACCTTCCTTAGGTAACCAGCACAGAAAGGAAGAAACAGCCAGATACTCCCTGTGTACCTGCAGGCCACCATTGGAGACCCTTGTTTCCTTTGGCCGGCCAGCGCCCACTGGGAGAATCAGGCAAACACACACCTGTGTGCCTGCCACCATGAGGGAAGTCCCAGTGTAGACACATCCCTGGCCACCACGCACCCCTGGCTATTGGGGTAGCTGCAAAGGTCTGGAGAAGCCCACCGCATGCCCTGCTACCTCCCTGGGAACCTGAGTTCAGAGAAACTCAGGTGCCTACACTGCGGAGGGACAGCCAAGGTGGGGAATTCCCGGGACCCCACAACCGGCTTATCAGGAGGCACTCAGGAGGATGTCAAGAGGAAAGAGCAAAAGGCAATCTTACACCTCCCGCCTACACAGAACAAGCCTTGGAGATATAGTCACAGAAGAAAATGGAAATCATGCACCTGAAATCTCTGAGAGGACAGCAACTGAAGAAGTAATCAGATCATAAACAATGCCTCAGATAAAAGAAGAAATCAGAACCATAATGAAAGAACTGTTGAGCATATCTAAAGAAGACATAGATAAAAAAGAGGAGCATTGGAAAATGATGGAAACCTTGAATGAACAAAATAGGAAGGAATTACAGTGCATGAAACAAATTCAAAGAGATATCCAGGAAATCAAAGTGTATCAAAAGCTGGCAAAACTGCCTGAAAGACACTGAAGATAGACTTTTCAGACCTTAAAGATAGGATTGCTGCTAGCAATCATGAAAGGAAAGATGTCTTAGAAATAACAAAGTACCAGAAAATAACAATTCAATGGCTACAAGACGACACAAAGAAAAATAATTTAACAGTGATAGGTGTCAGTGAAAAAGTGAGGTGGGTGTGGGTGTGGGAGTCAACAAAGATGACATAAAAAGGCTATTTATAGAAGCAATAGCAGAAAGCTTCCTAAACATGGGAAAAGGATCTGGCATCCAGATAAGCAAGGCATACAGAATTCCAACTAGCCATAACCAAAGTAAATCTATACTCAGACATACAATAATCAAGATCCCAAAAATTCAGCACAAGAACAAAATATTAAAAGCAGTTAAAGAAAAGCCACAGATCACCTATAAAGGAAAACCAATTGGAATCATGGCAGACTTGTCAACACAAACCATCAAGTCAAGAGAGTTTGAAGTGTTTCAAATCCTGAAAGAAAACAACTTCCAATCCAGACTGATATATTCACAAAATTATTTTTCAAAACTGATGGAAAAATAAGACACTTCCACGATAAAGAACAACTGAAGGAATTCATGACCACCAAACCCACCCCACAGAGTGCTAAAGGATATTCTAGAGAGATAAAGATGACCATTATTCCAGGAGCAGCAGCAGAGGAGGACTGCCAAACAGGATAGGCAACTGAGTGAAGGGGAAAAGTGGAGGGCCAATAGCAGGAGGATAGCATGGTAGTGATGAACCAATGCCATTAATGTAGATGGCCTCAACTGACCAATAAAAAGCAGCACAGGAAGAGTGGATCAAGAACCAAGATCTATCAATATACTGTATACAAGAAACACATTTAACTCGAAAGGAATTTCACAGACTGAAAATCAAAGACAGAAAACAATTGTTCCACCTCACAGGAGACCAGAAAAAAGTAAGGGTAACTTGCTCATCAACCGCAGAATAGATAAGAAAGATACGGTATTTTCATACAATGAAAAGCTACTCAGCAGTAAAGTAGGATAATCTCAATGCTTTTGAAGGTAAAGAGATACAGCTGGAGATCATGTTCATGGGTGAAATGGTTTTGAACACCAAGTTACCTCTAACATAAAAAACTGAATGAGTTAGTGGGACCCAAAAAGCACAACAGATATTATGAAACTGATGGGAATGAGACGCCTAAAAAGGGAAAGTGATATAACTATTGTTAATTTCCTATTATCTTGCTTTGAATTCTTGTATTTTTTGCACAATTTGGCTAGGTTTGGCTTTATTCTATCATGTTTTGTTAGATTTTACTCGGTCTGATGGGATGGGCAACTATTTTGAAGATAATGGGATATTATGGTAACTATTTTTGTTTTTCTATGATCTCGTTTTGAAGTCCTATAATGCTTTCAGTGTTTCATTTTGATTGGTTTTATTCTATTTTGTCTTATTATGTGGGATGTATGGACAGCTATTTTGAAAAAATGAGAGACATTATGATAACCATTCTTGATTTTCTATCATCTTGTTCTCAAGTTCTACATTGTTCTCATTCGTTTTGTTCTGTTTTGTGTTGTTTGACTTTATTATATGGACAGCTATTTTGAAGAAAATAAGAGACATTATGGTAACCATTATTCATTATCTATTATTTTGTTTTGAAGTCCTATAATGCTTTCATTCTTTTGATTGGTTTTAGTCATTCTGTATTGATTTATTTTATTATGTGTGAAGGTATGGACAGCTATTTTGAAGGAAACAATAGACATTATGGTAGCCACTGTTGATTTTCTGTCATTTTGTTTTAAAGTCCTGTTAACGTTTTCATTCTTTTGTTTTGGTTGGTTTTTATTCTGTTTTGTTTGGTTTGATCTTATTATGTGTCATATTATGGACAGCTATTTTGAAGAAAACAAGAGACATTATAGTAGCAATTGTTGATTTCCTGTTGTCTTGTTTTGAAGCCTTGTATCACCACTTGCATTGTTCTGTTGTAATTTTTATTCTGTTTTGTTTTATTCTCTTTAAAAAAATTCATTTGGAAACAGAAGAGATCTAGAATAGCAAAGGCAATCACGGGCAACAAAGGTAAGTCAGGGGGCATCACAATCCCTGAACTGAAATTTTACTACAAAGCTACTGGTACTGGCAAAAAAAAAAAAGAAGAAAGAAAGACAAGACAAGACAGACCCAAAGATCAGTGAAACGGAATAGAAGATGTAGACAAAACTACAAACACTGAACCACCTTATCATTGACATAGGGACCAAACATGTTCATTGGAAGAAAGGCTCTTTAAAAAATGGTGCTGGAAAAACTGGCTCTTTATATGCAAAAGACTAAAACTACACCCATGTGTATCACCAGGCACTAAAGTTAAAATGGATCAAAGATCTAAATATTAAAACAAAAACACTAAATCTATTGAAAAAGAAAATAGGTAGAAATCTTGAAGACATAGGTAAAAGGGAGAGGATACATGAACAAAACCCAGACCACACAGGAAATACAACAAGGAATCAGCAAATGAGATCTTACCTTATTAAAAAGTTTTTGTACAACAAAAGAAATCACCAACAAAGTAAAAAGACAACCTGCATAGTGGAAAAAAATTATAGCCGGTATCCCTCAGAAAAATGACACATCTAAAACATAAAGAACTGAAAAAAATGCAGCCCTCAAAATTCAAAGACCCAATCCAAAAATGGACATCTGAGATGAATACGTACGTCTCAGATGAAGAAATACAAATGTCTATCATCAAGAAAACCACTAATAACAAATGCTGGCAGGGTTGTGAGGAAAAAGGAACCCTTCTCCACTGTTGGTGGGCATGTAGAGTGGTGCAACCACTGTGGAAATCAGTGCGGTGATTCCTTAAAAAACTGGAAGTACAGGTCCTATTTGACCCAGCCATTCCTCTCCTGGGTATCTTCTCAGAAAAATTATAAACATCATAACAAAGAGATGTATGTGCACTTATGTTTATAGCAGCACAATTTATAATAGCTAAATCTTGGAAACAACCCAAATGCCCATCAACTGAGGCATGGATTAAAAAGACATGGCATTTTTATATAATGGAATACTACTCTGCCATAAAAAGATAAACTTGATACTTTTATTGGTAAATGGATGCAACCTGAGACCATAATTGTAAGTAAAATAAATCAGACTCACAAGTTGTAAATGTCATATTGTCTCACTAGTGTGAGAGTATGAAAGAGTAAACAATATCCGAATTGTACAAAAGACACTATGAGTAAGGAAGAAGCTGTTTAAAAGAAAAGAAAAACTGTGATGCAAGAAAGGGGAAAGGAAATAAGTGAAAAGGGAAAAAATATATAAAAATGCAAGTCAGTTAAGACAATTATATAGCTGGTTTCTCTTGGTTCACTGAGAGGAAAGTTCTGTGCTAGTACTTTTCTGAACGTTTCATGCCTACATCTTGCACTCTGAACAACTACTGTGAATATAACAATATGCAACAAGTGTTGATTATTGTTCTCTCCTACTAGCCTGTTTTGAAACTTTATTTCTGTTGTGTCTACTTTCTGTTTAAAATTTTTTAAAAGGCGGTTTATCTAAATTGGGGAAAATTTACACTTTAGTAACAATATTACTATACTTAATACTAAGATATTTTCTTCTTTACAGAGCAAGACTTGAACGTGATTTTGAATTGGTGTGACTGGCTAACGTGCTTGAGCTTACCCTAAGATAACAGCTAGAATAGATTCCTTGAGTTAAAGTAATATTAATATTTTTAACTTCCTTCACTTATTCTACAATCATTTCATTATATTTCTCTTTTACTGAAATACTGCCCTTTACTTAATGCCAATCCATTTCATGGATTTTTTTTTGTTCCGGGATCAAACTCATGACCTTGCACTTGCCAGGCAGGCGCTTATGCCACTGAGCTAAATCCCCAGCCCCAGATTTTTTTTTTAATATAACTCTGTGAATCTCAACTGGGTTTATTATGTTCCCAGGGATACCTGACAATGTCTGGAGACACTTTTGAGTGTCACAACTGAGAAGTCAAGGTGCTATGAGCAACTAGTGGGAAGAAGCCAGGAGGAAACCCTAACATTCAGTGGTACACAGAATAAGCCAAAGAGAAGTGGTAACAGGTGCCCATCGTCAGCAGTGCCCAGGGGAAATTACAGAGTGACTTTAAAGGACCAATGTTCTCATGTGCAGTATTACAGAGTAACAAAATACAGGAAGCTATTTAACTATGTGATCATTTTGCCCCTGAATTTTAAAGATCTAGGTCTAATTTGTGATTTAGATGTCTCGAAAAACCTTTTAAATGTACAGCGTATAGTTAAAATACAGTACTTTGAAAAACTCTCTTGAAAGGCTGTTTGGGGTGTGTGTCTGTATACTATGTGGTGCTTGGAATTGAATCCAGGGCTTATCTACACTAAGTACTTTATCACTAGGACACAGCCCAGGTTTCTTAAAAGTTTAAGATATATTTTGTAAGCAAATAATGATAAATAATATGATCATTAGGCTTAACATAATTTGAAAACTTTTATGTAGTTAACAAAAAAGAATATCTCCTAAGGTCCATTCATTTCTAAAGATGTATGTAGCAAATTCTGATCCCTACATGCTCAATTTTCTTCTTGTCCCTCACTCTGGATAAGCATTTGGCAATCAACACAGATTCATCCAACTGGTCAATTTTTAAAACTAAAGCTGTACTGCATTTTTATCCCACCATTCTAAGTCTTCTAGAAACAACACAATAACATGACAAATCCCAAATCCCTGGATCTTCTCATGACTTTGATCTGTACTGCTCCTATCAGCACAGTGAGGGCATTCTAGCTCTGAGAATGGGAGTCACATGTCAAGGTCCTGGTCTAGCCACATGACTAACAATGATCTCCTCATCAACAGGACTGTATCTTCTTTCGATATACTCACTTCAGAGTATTTACAACTACTGAGGTTTTTGTGTACAGTATGACAGACTTAGAAGCAACTCTCAACATCCTATCTTTTCCCTTCCAGACAACTTGAAGACAGTCTTTAGTATACTTAACAGGTGAGCTTTTTGTTAATAACCAACAGAAATGCACACCAAAAAAACCAAACTGTTTATGCTTTCAGAGAATGGCAATAGCTATATAATGCACCATAAGCTTTCACAAATGCACTTTGCTCTCAGTAAAGCCAGTCACAAACAGCAAGGTGGTATAAGACATACCTGGTTGTTGCTGTTGGCAGCTGATGAATTGGTTTGAGCTGTACTTGCTGAAAGGGAATCAAGGAAAGCTTGGTCAGCCACTGAATTTCCACAAGAAAACTGATCTTTTCCATCGTTGGGTAAAATCTGTGTATCAGAAAGAACTCCAATTATTTTCACAGATTAGAGTCAATGATTTCAAAGTAAAAGCCTCTAAGTATAAGCAAGACTTGCCACCTCTTCTGAAAAAGGAGTTTACACTGTTCAGTATTACACATTTTCCTCTAAGGACTACTTTTGTTGTATTGCATTCATTCTTAAACTTCTTTAATTTTTTGAGATTTCTTCTTTGACTCAGGAGTATTTAAACTGTGTTAATTTTGAAGTATTTTGGGATTTTCCAGCTAGCTTTCTGTTATGGTTTTAATTCCATTAAGGTCTAAGAGTAGACACTACATAATTTACCCCCTTTTTACCTGTGTATACTTTTAATTTTTTAAATTAAAAATCTTTTCTTTGCAGTGCCAGGGCTCAAACCCAGGGCCTTGCATATGCTAGGAATGTGCTCTCCTACTGCTATATTCCCTTTCTTTTAAATGTGTTGAAGCATGTTTTATAGTTCAAGAACATGGTCTATCCTGGTAGATGCCTCATGTATGTCTAGAAAGGATATGTATTCTGCTGTTGCTAGATGAGGCAGTCAACAGATGTCTATCATATTCAGTTGATTGATGGTACTATTAAGTTCAACTGTGTTTTTACTGACTGCCACTGGCTTTATTTCTGCTGAGGGGGTTATATTCTTAAAAGATAAATTTACAGATGTATGAAATAACTGTTCCTTTCTAGAAGAGTTCCAGAAAATGAAATAAACGTTGATCAATTTAAATTTTCAGATTTTTCTCAATCTTGTACATTTTTAGGATTCCATTTGCCCAGTGCAAAAAAGTAAAACAGATATAAGCCAAAGTCCCATGAACTGAACCCAGATGCATCATCTGAAATCAAATCATCTGAAATCATATGGATAAGACTAGTGTATATGCTTGTGCACATATTTCTGAAGGGAAAATCTACAAACTTCATCAGATTTTCCAAAAGGTTTGAAACTCACCATCTCTTTTCTTAGTCAAGAACAACAGAAACAGCTTTCTTTCACATTTTGCAGTTGGACCCCTGGAAAAATATGTCCCCAGGGGCATTCATTC
This sequence comes from Cavia porcellus, assembly GCF_034190915.1. Lineage (NCBI taxonomy): Eukaryota > Metazoa > Chordata > Mammalia > Rodentia > Caviidae > Cavia > Cavia porcellus. Next base: position 26,740,515 of record NW_026947505.1, on the reverse strand, counting down.
TCTTTATTGGAGGTAAACCTAAGCACCTTAATTCTTGGGCTAGTTTCAGTTTTATTCACAGGGCCCCAGGCAACATTAGTTTGTCACTCAAGAATACAGGCAAGCTTATCAAGTACCTACTACTGTCTTTAGACACCTACAGAAACCAGCAGAGGGCACCAGGTGGCTGATTTATAACAGGCATCACAACAGAGGTTACAGTAGGCAATTCAAGATATCCCTCCATCTAAAAAAAAAAAAAGATACCCTGCAGGGAAGGAACTGAGAGGCACGTTTTTTTCTTTTACTTTTTAAACTTTTTTATTTTTAGTAATGGAGATCAAACTCAAAACCTTGCACTTGCCAGACAGGCACTTATGCCATTGAGCTAGATCCCCAGCCCCAGAGGCATGTTCTTTTAAAAAAATCTATTTAAACTTTGTAAATCAATTCTATAACAAACAAGCAGCAGCTACTATCTAATATGAGCAAAGAAAATACAGGGAGCTTTATTCAGAGAAGGTAAAGGTTGATATTCCTTTTTTTTTTTTGAGCCAGGGTCTTGCAATGAAGTACAGCCTTGTCTCTAATTCACAGTGATTCTTCAGCCTCAGCTTCCTGAGTGCTTGCAGCATTTCAGGTGTGTGCTACCAAGCCCAGCTAAAATTGCTATTCTTGAAAGGAATATAATCTAAACCACTAATCATTCCTTAGAGCATGGGTGGGTCTATAACCAATATTCTTTTTTAGTTTTACTATACTTCAATGTATTTTATATAATTAATATTCACTGTTTGTGTAATGGGAATTTTTTAAAATGTCGCTGTCTTCGTGACTATCCTTTAACTGACAACTGATTTTAAAAAATGCTTGTCATAAAGGAGCTTTAATTCATAGTGACAGTAAGTTCTTACTTCCACATAGTCGGTGGGAACAAGCCCTCGTCCTCCTTTGCTGTTTCTTCCTTCCAGCCATCCTCCACCAACATCCTAAAGAAGTTACCAAGGAAAAAGAAAAGAAAAATGTTATAGTTGGGATTTCCTGTGGAAATTCTGCTTTGGGAATTGTTATAATTTATAAATTGTGAGATTAAAAAGTAATTGATATTAAGCTTTTTTATTACTATAGAACACTTCAAAATGTTAAATAAAAAAGATAAATTGAACTTCAACAACAGGTGATCAGACTGAAAATAGTCTTTCCTTAAATTACCATCATTTTGTGATTTTTATTTATTTGTGTGGCAAGAGTAGTTGTAGTCCTGGCAAGTGGTAAAATGCACATCCCTACCCTTGAATCTATACTGTTGTGACCTGTCTACAAATTATCCATGGGTGTTCACAGTCTAATCTCACTCAAGGGGCTCTATACACTTCAGTTCACTGTCATGAGCCCCATGCTGCTATGCGAATTAATCTGCGTTGCTCTGAAGATGAGTCTCTCTTTTGCCCCATCCACAGCCAATCCAGCAGAATTGCCATATTGGTGCTGAGACCGTCTTAGACCATACAGCCCCAGGCTGGGCCCATGTGACTTTAGAGAGCAGCACCATCCAATGACTCAAGGATTCCTAAGCAGTAACTTTTGGGTATTGCTTTAACATATTCACAACAGGGCCATAGTTTGTATATCTTGCTGCCAGGTGGTTTGAATAGCCACCAGTGGTATACGCATCCTATCAGGTGGCTTTTTATGAATCAATTTTATTAGTAAAAACAATCAATAAAAGGGATGAGATCCATTCGTACCACCACAAACCATCAGCAGTTTGTAAGACAAGCCACTCAATATGTGTTAAACCACTAAGTTTTTGGACTGTTACACTGAAACAGCTAATGATCCATGGTCATTAGTTCTCCTGGAAAAAGAATAGTAACAGACTAAACAATATAGTAGAACTCTACAGTAAGATTCCCATTTTTCTTATTATCTCAGCAAAGCCCTATTTTTCCCCTTGAAAATAGTGGTCTTATCAATAATGGCACAATTAATTAATTATTTCAGTCTGAAAAAGCACATTCTTCTCTGACACATAATTATACTTATAGAATATCATAGTGTTTCAATACATTTATAAATTGCACAATTTTTAATTAAAGATAAGCCTATCTCCTCAAACATCTGTTATTTCTTTGTGGTGAAAACATTAAAAATCCTTTCGTTCAGTTTTGAAATATATAGTACATTATAGTTAACCATATTGTTTTTAAAAATCATTCTATATTAAAACTGTCACATTTTTACCACAGCAGCAACAGGAAGACAATACTATTTTATAAAGAAAATGAAGAAATACATCACTGAAAAAAAAGGCAGACGAAAGGATCTTCAATCTCTCTCACAATTAAAATGGAGCCTATCTGCTCATATACACTTAGTGCATTATCCCAAATTACTCCATATAGTTGTTCTATACAGTAACTCTTTTTTTGTACCTAAGGCATATAATACAGGTTTTCAAAATACTCTCACTAGAAAGACCTTACTGTTATGTACCTTGCCACCCTGAGGTTCTCCTTCCCTGACCTTTGTGTCCCCAGGCCTCACTCTTGCTGTTGCTGTTGTGGTCAAAAAGTGACATGCACATGGAAAAGGCTGGTGAGGAAGAGTGGTGCCAAACAGTGAGTATCTTGCAGACCCATAGCTGACTGGGAACTTGCCACTGGGAGGAGTGGCATGGTGAGGCTGGCATTTTAGACAAGCCATAGTGGGAGAGGATAGCAGGAAGATGCACAGTTCAGATAAAACAAGAGCTCAATGTACTGTGTGACAGAAGAGACAGAGAGGGAGAGGTTAGATGTGAGCTAGCCTTAAGTCAAAGGCTTTCAACTTGGAGTTTTTAGGTGGGTGCCTAAATGGATGTGATACCACAACAAAATCAAACAGAATTCAGGAAGAGAATTAGTATTGCGAGGGTAAATGCACTAGTAAGCAGCACATAGAAAGTTTGAAGAGCTTAGGAAAAAACTAAGGATGTCTAAGATACAGCCAGATGCCAAAACTGGGGCTTGAAAAACATGGTCAAGTTGCAGATATGACAGACTTAGCATATAGTAGACAATTAAAAAAAAATCTCAGAATACATATGTAGTATTAAAAAAAATAAGCCAAACATGGAATGTCACAGGAAAAACAAAAAACGCAAAGCAGAAAGAAGAGGAAATTGTAAAAGGATTGCTAAAATGTAAAGAGTGACGTGATCTACAATGCCAAATAAAACTGCTATCTTGTGCTGGAAATATTCAGAAAAAAACAAAACAGTTATGCACACAAAGAATCCAGGACAGGTGCAAAGTTTTGTACCTCAAGGCACCCAGATTAGGACTGTACACACATGCAGTATGTAGGTGACTTGGAGGAGAAAATATGTACAGTGTGGAGCCTGAAGGTGGAGGCAGGGACGCGGAAGAACCTGTCCAGAAACCTGGGCCAGGAAGGTGTGCGGAGCCCTGTGATAGCCACGGACTAATTCTCCATACCTGCTTTTATTTCTTTTCAGTACATAAACACTGAGCAAAATACTAGGAACTCAGATGATTTTCTAAAAAACCTTACTTTAAATAGGGTTCACCTCATAATTCTATATACCTTAAGAATGTTTACAACAGAGTTACATATAAAAAGGACAATTGCACCTATTGATTCAGCTATCACACAGAGGTAATATAAAGCACCGTAAGATGACAGAAAAAATGAGTACTAAGCTTCCTGGCAACAAAGATTTTAGAGTCTGTGAAAATTTTATTTTATTATATATACATAACATATATTTTTTCAATATCAAGCAAAGATTTTATTTTATTAAAAGGAAAACATGCCAGGAAAACATGCCAAAAATCTAAGAGAAAAAGGCTCAGGCAAAAGATGGCATGGATGCTTCGAAAAAAGAACAGTATTATACTTAGTGATATGAACAGAGATATGCACACATATATGAAGAGTGTTTATGTGTGTGTGGGTATTCATGGGAGTATAATCTCAAAGGAAGCATGTATATGCACACATGTTCAAACACGGCTTTGTAAAGATGCAGATATGTTTGTTATACACATAGCTATTTCTTATATGAATCAAGGTTGAAGCAATGAATTGCAATTCAGTACAGAGAGCTCCACTAGGAGCTAAGCTAGTGCAATCTAAACACTGTAGACTGCTTTTCAGTAATCTAATTTAAGGATGAAGTGTAGAGCAACAATGATAGTGATTAGAGGCAGTGCTATGCAGGAAAGTCAGCATCACCTCTCATGCATCCCACATCACTGTATTATGGATACTAGCAGGAAGTTTACTGAACTAAGTTCCAGTACTACTATAATAGGGTGTCTGGAAGGCTTAAATAGCACCAAAAAAAAAAAAAATCAGAGAGACATAATAACCTCAACTATCTTTAGGGGATTAACTTCTCATTGTATATTACTGGCATCTTAATGCACAGTCAATACTTCATAAGCAAAAGAAAAAAACTAAAGTTAAATTGAATTTAACTTCTCAAAAACATCAACTCTTAAAAACAAGTCAATAAGGGACAAATATGAATATGAAGTTCTCTTACCGGATTTGTAATTGTGATAATTTCTCCTTCACTGACCGTCAATTCATTATTTCCAGGTTCAGCAGCAAAATCATACATAACCCGAGCCTATTGGGAATGCAGAAGCGTTAGTCACATAGGTAAAGCAAAGAGCAAAAATCCAAATAACTCTTACTTGCTTTGAAAACATGTTGGCTGTTAGGAAAGAGAGCACATTAATAAAATAATTTACTTGGTGTACTCATATTGAGGCAGCTATCATACAGAGGTGATGAAATTTCAGGAATTGCGGCTAAAAATTCTTTTAATGGGGAGATGAAGGATTCACAGCTAGTGATAAAAGACCAGGGTGGGTATGTGGGTGTGTGTTATATTAAAAAATAAAATGGATTGATGGGTACATATGTGATAAAGCAGTCATTGTAAAATGTTATAGAATCTAAATGGTGGGTTTATATTGTTAAATGGAAAACTTTTAACTTTTCTACATGTTTGAAATCTTTCCTACTTTAGAAACAAATGATATGGTAGTCTGCCAATTAAGAAATCCCATCAGCTCTTTTTTCTCTGTGAGCTCAGAGGAGTGAGGGATAGAGGCAAGCAACCAAGCACTGCTAGCACTGTAGTCCCCTTGGGTCAGGACAAAGGACAAAGAAACCACGAGGAGGTACTTTTCTCACACAGCTGCAAAATAGAATTCTGCTTGTCATGTTATGGGATATTTTTAAAAAACATGTCACATCAACCTCAGTTCTCCATGTAATGAGCACAGCAAGGAGACAAATGCCTGAGGATGCTCTGCGGAAGGAAGTGAGCTTCGCCTGGAGAACAGCCCAGTGTGTGGACTGAGCCAAGCTGCAGGGTGGCAAGAGGAACCTGCTGTGAAGTTACTGCTCCATAAGAATCCTGCCTTGTTTTTTTTTTTTTTTTTTAATTCAGTTAAAAAAAAAAAACTAATCCCCAAACACAGAATGCCTAAGCCTTTTATTTGCTCAACATCTGATCTGGTGGAAGTGGACTGCAAAACAGGTATAAAATAAATGAATGGTATTCGCGAACACATTTAGATATTACTGAACATTTACTCACTGCTGTTTGAATGCTTTTGTCTTCTCTTAAATTCATGTTGATAAGAGATGGGGATTGACACAATTTTGAATTATACTAAAACATAAAATGGAGTGATGGGTGAATATGTGATAAACTAGCTATTATAAAATGTAGAATCTGAATGGTAGATGATGTTATTAAATGGAAAATTATTTCAACTTTTCTACATGTTTGATTTTTTTTTTTTTTACTAAAATGTTAGAATTTTCCAATGCAACAGTTCTGAAAGGTAGGTCCTAATAAGAAGGAGGTGTTCTGTTCTCCTGGACTAATGCCACCTTAAAAGAAGCTGGTTAAATAGCTGACTGTATCAATGTTTTTGGATCATTGAACACAGCTGTTTGCAGTCTACCTGTTTGAATGTCCACCTTGTATTCTTTGATACTGTGATTTGAGGAACTATTTTCAAGATGATAATATGTAATATACTAACAGGTGATTTCTTACTGTTATGTTTTTTTTGTTTGTTTGGTTTTTTTTTTTTTTTTTTTTTTTTTTTGTAGTTCTGTATTACGTGTACCCTTACACCGCTTTGGTTTGTTTTGTGTTTTTCTCTTTTTCCTCTTAAATAAAAAAAAAAAAAAAAAAAAAAAAAAAGAAGGTATAGGAGCAAGTACACTTTCCTCTCCTCCTCTCCCCATGTGACAATGTCTCTTCTCTGTAGGACAAGGTGTTGAAGGCACCATCCCGGAAGCAGACTCTGGCCCTAACCTGCAAAACCCTGACCTTGAATTTACCAGCCTTCAGAACTGTGAAAATAAATTTCTTTTCTCTATAAACTATTTAGGGCCCAGTATTAAGATTTATTGAAAACAATCAGGCACTTCTTAGAATTTAAAACAAATGATCATTAACATGTCACTAGATAAAAATTGACCATTCATTCTAGAGAAGATAAGGCTTAGATAAGATTGGGAATCTTTAGTACTAAAAACCTTTCATCTTCTCTTTCTTAGTATCTGGCTTCCATCTCTTTTCTCATGGGCTACTCTTACCCCTCCCTACTTTTTCCCTCTTCTCCAGCACCAACAGTATCCAAATTGATAAAGGTGATGTCCTCAATCCCAAATACCAGTCTGTTTCTTATGTAGTCTTTTAGAGAAAAGGCCCATGTTTTTACTCTGCCTTTTCCCATGTTACTGACACTCTTTCAGAAGTATTTTCTTGGACTGAGAGAGTAGCTTAGTGCTATAGTGCTTGCCTGTAGGTAGCACTCTGTTTAGTCCTCAGCTCCACTGTGTCTTAAGCTCCTGGTTTGCAGATAATATCATTCTACATATTCAATACCTACTGCCAAAATTCATCCGTTTGGTAGATATTTCAAAAAGTACCACAGATACAGTATAATAGACATCAATCTCAAATATCTGTTCTATTAACTACTAATGTAATTCTGAGTAAAATAAACATTAGCAGATTCACACCTCTCAAATTTAAATGCTCCACATCCTGGAATACTGAGAGTCCTACCACACATCTGCTGTTAGGTGTATAATCTGTCATCGTAAATACAATTTCCTTTTCTGGGGAGAGGAACGTGCAAATGTTTATTCTTTTTTACTTATTTATGTTAGCCATATATATTATTTTGTCTGCCCCATATGCTTTCTTTTTGCTCCTGCTTAACTTTAAGTGACTACAAAAATCACTTGTGTTTGGGCTGGGGATTCAGCTCAGCAGCAGCATCGTGAGTTTGATCCCCAGTACCAAAACAAAAACAAAAACAAAAAAAAACCCACTTGTGTTAATATGAAATATAAGTTATAAAGAATATTTGCAATGGGAATTATACTGATTTAAAGAACAAGGAAATGGCAGTTACATTATAGTGGAACAGAGAAGTGAGAGAAATTGAAGAGTTAGGTTGAAGCTGGTCATGGTAGTGTCTAGCTGGGGCTGAGACAGGAGGATCTCAAGTCTGAGTTCGATCCCCAGTACCAATTTAAAAAAAGCTTCATATCACAAAGTTATTTCTTTTAATATATAAAGGGCTTCTACAATTTAAGATAAAGACCAACAGTATAAAGAAAACAGGGCAGAGGAACAAATTGTTCATAGAAAAATACATGGCTCTTGAACATATGAAAAACTGCTTGTCTCAAACATAATGAATGACAAATTAATTGGGTAGATGTTGCCATATTCTACTTCATTAAGATTCTTACCATTTAAACATCTACCAGTAGTATATACAAAAGTAATGGTTCTGCACAGCTTCACAAACAAAATACAGCACCAACTTTTACATTTCTGCTAATGTGTTATGTGAGGAATGCTACCCCATGTAGTTTTAAACACAGAATTACCCTTTGCTATAGTTTGTATCTTAAATGTCTGAAGGCCCATGTATCGGAGGCTTGGTTATCAGTCCATCGCACTATTAATAAGTGGTTTAACTTTTAGAAGTGGAACCTTATGGAGTCCCTGGGAAGTGTTCTCTTGATGGGAACTATGGGACCCTGGCCTCTTTCCTCTTCTTTCTTTCACTTGCTGGTCCTACGAGAGCAGTTTTGCTTTACCATGCACTCCCACCATGATGTGCTGCCATGCCACAGGAATACCTAGTCAAAAACGATTTTTTAATTTGGAGTTGGGGTTGCCTAGCAAATGTGAGGTCCTAGGTTTGATTCCTCCCATCACCAGGGAAAAAAGGGAAAATTTAAAGGACTGTCATGCAGCATAATCTAAGATATTCAGAATAATGCTGAAAACATTAAAAATTTAAGAACACTTCCCTGGTTATAACAATGCAAAAACATTTCTGAGCTTAACTCACAAGCAGACTAGAAGACTATCAGAATTCACACTAAAGGCTCCAATAAGTGGTTAAATCATCTCGCAAGGGTTCCCATTCTGAGTATTGTAAACTTCACTGTACACAGATATTCCATATATAAATACTGTACAGCCCACTTTTACAATGCAGGACATACAAGAAGTCAACACATTTCCACAAGCTTGAGCCACCAGCAGTACATACGTGAAGGTTATATTGTGCAACATGGACTGTCACACATGTACAGCCCCATCATTGAACATGTTAAAGCAGGGAAGTTTAAAACATCCTCTTCTCTGCCAAAGGGTGTGAAAGTAGTTTTAAAAGAACCCTTTAAATTTTATATATTTAATACATATTTGCACATACTCATGAACACAATTATTCAAAAACATACAGAGAACCAGTTAGAACCACAGCATACATAAATCTTTTTACACTTCATATTCTCTCTAATCTTAACACTCTCTATCAGTACATCTACCTATTGTTTATCACAGCTACAAGATTACTAATCCACTCTTTAACTTGCAGAGAAAACTTAGCTGTAGCTAAGAATATCACCTTAATCACGATGGCAAATTAAGATAGTTGTATTCTTTTTCCTGATTGTAAAACTATGTGTTGACTGTAGGAAAAAAGTATATAAGAAAGTTGAAGAAGAGTACTCAAATCCCAAAGGCAACTAGGAAAAACTTACTCCAGTAACAGTGTCTGTCTCTCACCTCCACACCAGCACTGTGTATTGACAACGTGGTTTATTCTTCCAAAAGGGAGAAAGAAATATAATCACTGGCAATCTAGAGATTAACAGTGGTTCTGGAGCCAGGTACAGGGGTTCAAATCCACAGTCCACCAGTCTTGAAGACCTGGCCCAACTCCTTAACCTCTTATCTTAAATAAGGCTCAAGAATAAGGTAACAGCACGTGCCCTGTGACATGAATGAGAAATCTAGCAAAAATAAAGCACAGGGAAAACTGACTGACATGGAAGGTGAATAAATGCTAGTCACTGTGATCTTTGACTGTTTTAAACATTATATGTGAGGTTTAAAATAATTCATTAGTGTAAAAGACACATTGCCGCCAGTCTCCCTTAAAATACTATCCCCTGCTTTCAATATTCTTAATCTACCAGTCTTGGCCACGTTCTGAAGCTGTTTGAGAAGTTCTCTTTCCTGAGTGTCTTTTATGAGGTGCAATCAAAATTCAAGCAAATGCTGCTGCCAAGTGCCATCCAGCAGAGTGGCAGGCTTATAAAAATGTAATTGTGTGTTTTCATCCATCTTATTCACCAATCTGGTATCATGCAACTTCTGGTTTTCCCCCAAAATAAAAAGGACCCCAAAATAAACATTTTGAATGGATTCAGCACATTGAGGCAGCTATAACAGTGCAATTTAAGCTATTCATTTGTACAAGAGAATTTCCATAACTACTTCAGAAAGTAGCAACAGTAAAATAAATGTGTTTGAAATGAGAGGGAATGTTTGGTGGTGGTGGCGATCAATAGTAACGAGTCTGTCATTGTAACAAAAATGTTAAAGCTTAGACATTCACTGTAGTTTGTGATTACAATTTATACATTTTGCTGATGCAGAAAATGGTGTTATATACTTCCTCTTCCCAGACCAGTAATCTCAGGATTCAGAGTTAAGTGGAGCTCCAGCTATTGATTCCCATGAAAGGTGTTTCTAGAGTCCACTATTTCATGAAATTGCAAACAAACCAGACCCATTCAAGTGTGAGAGGGTGCTCACACTTGAGCCTAAGGAGTCTGACTGCCCAAGCAATGTCAGCAGGGCTGTAAGCAGTGGTCCTGGATGGCCTGGTACTCACAGAACTGAAAGCAGAAGCCTTTCCCAGATCAAAGTCACAACAGGGAAGTGGCAGGTCCTAGGGAGTGTAGCCCTTTTCTGTTGACTGGGGAACTAGCATCTCTCACATATCCTTGCATGACATGATGCAGGGCTTATTTTATTTCACTGATCATTCTGATATTAAGTTTTTTTTTTTTATCAGCACCGGGTATCAATCTCACGACTGCGCGCTTACAAGGCAGGTGAGTAAGTTCTTTTTATGTATTTGTTTGTTTGTTTATTTGTGCTGCTAGGGATCAGACCCAGGGCCTTGCCCATAATAGGCAAGTACTCTACCACCATGCCACAACCTTCAATCCTGTAAATAAACATATCACACCTTCTTAGGATATGTATGTATGTACACATTCTCATTCTTCACTTGACTAAACCCTACTTATTGTACAGCTTATATTTATGTGTGGGAAGCATTCTACGACCTCCAAAATCTGTTATCTATCCATTTTTCCAATACAGTGCCTTAGAACACTATACTTTCCCTACCACTGACTGTACACTGTATTATTATTATTTACACACTTGCATTCGCTGTTAAGTTTCTATCCTGCGCTGCACAATACCTACTTAGTAGCCCCACAAGTATTTGTTAAAGGGCTGAATATTAATCCATTTGCCACAAAACACAATGCCTACTATCTAATAAGTTTAACCTAATGAATTCATTGCTACTTCCAAATCAACCAAATATTACTAATTTGAAGTACAGAAAACACAGTTTTCTTAAGAGGAAAAAACATTTCCTCCAAGTTGAATGCCTCTGAAAGTTCCTTTGGAACTATTTAAAGAATTTAAGTTACATACTTTTATCAAACTGAGTTAAGAACATTACTTAAGTGGAATGTACAGACCTTCAAAATTAAACTACTCAGCGATACTTCTGCTTTAGGCCATCTACACGAATACAAATTAAACCACTTACCTAAGGAATATAGTCTCTGTTTTACACAATTCTTGGACTAGAACCAGCTTTCTTAGCTGTCACTTATTTTATCCGAGCTTCCTCTTTAGAACAATTTCTCTTTGATTCATGTGGGTAATATAATCATCACTGAACTACAGCTGGTTTATACTGCACCATAACTGTATAGTAAGATGTAAAATAAGCCTCAAAAAGAGAATTAAAATAGAAAAATAAAATGCAATTTGATTAGCTAACTTAAATTCACCATACAAAACTGGAAGAATAAATCAGATGTAGTCAAAGGAAGAGATTTTGACCAAACCACAACTCAACAAAGGATAAAAGATTACAAAGTGAAGACTCATTACATGCAAAGCTAGCAAGGGCAGAAGACAAGATCTTTGGTGGAGTGGGGCCTTCCTGGACACCTACATAGCCCAACATGTGTACCCTGATGAGATTTATTCCCTTCCAGCAAGCAACCTGTTTTGATGTATAATGATCATGAAATATAAGAAGCTGTATATGAACCAAGTTTCTCACCTTATTCCTTCTATTATGACAGTGACCATACTGGAGCTGTCATAACCTGGCTCTGAAACTTTCTCTTGTCACTAATCTCCCATCCTTTTAACTCTGTACACTACTGTGAGAAACTCCTGACAAAGCTGAGTCACCATCTCACACATCAAAAGCTATTAATGATTACCTTACCTAGGATCAAGTTCAAATTCACTTCCCTGAAACTCAAGATACTCTTACAGTCTAACCCCATATTAAAAATCCAGCACTATCTCCGTTCCACAATGACAAATCCCCTCTTAGGTCACTTTATTCTCTTGTCTGGTAAAACATCATGGGAATAAACACTATGGCAGTATTTTGCTCCTTCTTTACTGGACAGCCATCCCCATTTTCTTAATCCATCTCTCTCTATTGTGAGTCAAGAGAGAATAACCCCACATCTAGCTCTAGGAGCAATCTAGGGTGCTTAGCTTAGGGCATAATTAGTTATGAAGAAAAGTAGGACAGTTCTTAATTTTTAAAAAAATTTTTATTTCTTGTAGGTACTGGAGATTGAATACACAGCCTTTATGCACTGAGCTACATTCCTAGTCCATCTTGAGACAGGATTTCTTTAAGTTATGAAGTGGTCCAGGACAGGCTGGAATTTGTGACCTTCCTGCCTCAACATTCAAGAGTGCTGGGTTATATTTATTATGTTGAGAATGAATTTAGCATCCCTACAAGGGCTACCTCTGGCATAATCTCAGATACACATTCACAGCACAGAGTGGTTCATTTGCTACAAAGCTATGAAGCTGCGGTTGCAATCCAGCACTATCTTGATACTAAAAGCCTGGCCTTTTGCAATACACTGAGGTAGCTCCCAGCTCTTACTCAAAATTTCACTGACTAAACACCTGTCGCAACCATAAGCATATGAAAACAAATAAGAGACTCTGTGCTTGAATTCCCTAATGAGAAACAGAATGTTTACAATATGTGTACACATGAGTATTTATCTGTAGGCTAAAACAAGGGCATTTACAAAGAAGGGTGGAAGGTAATAGCAATCTGACCTACCTCTTCAATTTGTGTACTTAACATGGTATTGTACAGTTGGACATTTTGTTTTTCTTTGTACTCATTATCTTAATCAAAAGCATTAGTGCCTCAAGAAACTCTTTTATTTTTACTTCTTTTATATTCTCAGCATTAAATCTACTTATTTTAGCTGCAAATTTTATAAACACTGAAAATAGGCTAAATTAAAATACCCAGAAAGATTACATGCTGTCACCAGGAGCAGATTACATTTTTTCAAAGGATTAAACCTTTCCCTATTTTTCAGGTGAAAGAAAAAAATGCCTCCAGACACTGTTAACTATTAAGTGCTCCACATGATCTTCTGAATTTATATTACATCTATGAACTATTTTCCTCTTTTATAAAGTAGAAAAATGATACTACACTGCTTTAGTAAATTAATTTTATTGTTTTTTAAAGATAACCTAAAATCTTTTTCCTGAAAATGTATGCCTCTGGTCATTTTGTAAATCATAATGACACTAGAATATTTACATATTAAAGAGAATTAAGTAAAAAATAAATAAGAAACAAAACAATACTAAATTCAGCATCTGCCACCAATTGTTTTAAAAGCCCAATTATGGATTTCTGAAACTCATACTTTATAACCTAAGCAATCCCAGGTAATTAGCCATAAAGCTCAAAAATATGACCTATTCACAGGAGAGAATCACGCAGCTTGTGTTCCACACTACTGCCTTTCCAGATTCAGTGACATATTATACTATGTATGTAACACAACATGTTCAGCTCTTGCATTTAAACACCTGCTCTAATATACATGGGGCAGTTCTAATCTGACCAACTGAATCATATGCTTACCAGTAAGAAGTTGTGATTAGGGGCTGGGGATTTAGCTCAGCGGCATAAGTACCTGCCTTGCAAGCAGGTGGTCGTGAGTTCGATCACCAGTACCGATAAAAAGGAAAAAGACAAAAAAAAAAAAAAAAAAAAAGAAGTTGTGATTATTGTTAAAACTGTTTATTACAGTAGTACTTACTGTACCTATGCAATTGAAGCTAACAAATGTGAAAAAGTAACTATTTCTAAGAAATCTAAACAGAATGTTTTGAGAAACTTTGATAAAAATAAACTGCTAAAAAGTACACTGCCAAAGTGTAGTTGTAACAATAAGGACAAATGGGCAATATTTGGGGAGGGACTATTTTTTAATCTGGGATGTTTTACCTATAATGATTTGAAATTGCCACAGGCTAGTAATCCCTACTCTAGCATAAGCTCCGAGGGCTGCAAACAAGGTATATATAAACCATGCTGAATATTTTAAGGAAATTGCTTTACCTTGAAATCAAAAGCAGATTCTCTTGAGCTATATATTCCAAGATACTACCTGGATGAGAACTTAGAAAGAGCGAGGCTAGAGACAAACTATCTAGCATTCAATGTTCACCGATTCCTACAAGTTTAACAAGTCCTGGATAAAATTCTAGAGCAATATTAAAGAAACTGAATTATTTGTATCTTCTTTAAAATATATCTTTAGTCAAGGCAAGGTCAAACTTTAAATGAGATGGCAAAGGAAACACATCCTTGTTTATTTAATTCTACTCTAACCTATGAAGGTAAAGAAACGATCCTCTCCTACATCTAACTACTTTTAAACATAAATTTAAGATAAATATAAAATATTACATATATAGTCCTTGTATGATACTCGTCAAATTAATCTGACTACTCAGAGATTTTTTTTTTCTGGCTTTGACAAAAAGGTACTTTTTTTTTTTTTTTTTTTTTACTTCTTTACTGTTTCTAAGTAAGCAAATAGGAAAGCTGAAACTGCTTGACTTACCAGGTAACTGTGTCACAGCTCTACCCTTAATGTCTAAAACTCAGGAGTCATTGTCACTATTTGGAAAATATGTATGCATGTTAATAAGCATCTATTCTCTCTCAGACAGAAGTATATTACAATTGCCATAATCTTTCAGTGTAGCAGGGATTCCTATTACAATTGCCATAATCTTTCAGTGTAGCAGGGATTCCTAGTAAGTCAGAGAAGAGGAGAGTTTGGGAAAAATTTTTAGTATTTATTTTCTACAGAAAACTTAAAGGACATGAGATATTTTGAATTATGAAGAGAGAAAATAAGTTTCAAAGGTTTTAAAAAGTTCATAACTTTGGGACATCATAGAGACAATAAAACTATAGAGCAGAAGCAATTTTAAATGACATCTGGATTTTAAACATCTATCTCCATACTTTCTGGTATTACCTGAGCTCTGAATGATTATTACATCAATCTAAAGTAATCACAGATTTCTACTTATATTTTAGGGACTGGTAGCTTTTTGGATACAAGCACATTGAGTATGCTTTACTTAGCTGCTAACACAATCACAAGACAAACTATTAGGCCTGCCTACAAAACTACTGTAAGGTCTCAGCATACATACTCTCAACTGAATCTGAGAACTAAGTGATTGTAGGAAGGTGGAGGGAAGTCACAGATGCTCTCCTGAGCCACAAAGGACTAGTGGTTAGTCATTCCCAAGCTTCAGAGGAGAGGTACCCAGCAGCAGGCACAATTGCAAACTAATTATCACACAGCAATGTTTAAGGCCTTTAGGTTTATGCTGGTTGGTCAGTAAGTTTTCATGATTTGTGTGTGTATGTGGTGCTGTTTGCAATGTGGGAGCATCAAACACAGGGCCTTGGGGCTGGGGATTTAGCTCAGCAGCATAAGAACCTGCCTTGAAAGCAGGTGGTCTTGAGTTCCGATCCCCGGTACCGATCAAAAACAAAACAACTCAGGGCCTTGAGCATGCCAAGTATATCTCTAATACTGAGACATATCCTTACCCCAAATGTTTTAGTTATTTTTAAAAGTTAAAAATACAGCTGCATATGATGGTATGTTCCTGTAATCTCACTTGCTCAGGAAGTTCAAAGTTCGAGGCTAGCCTGGGCAATTTAGCCGTACCTAGCTCAAAAAAAAGCTGGGGGCGGGTTGGGATGCAACTCAGTGGTAAAGCACTTACTTGGTATTTATGAGGCCCTGAGTTCAACCTCCAGTACTACAACACAAACAAAAAACATTTTCTCCTTTGGAAGACAAAAGTAAGATACTTAAGGAAATAAATTTTGTAATTTACAAATAATACTATAATACTAAATGCCAGAGCAGTTTTCTATTTAAGTATCATTTTTTATTTATAATATCTAATTAAACATTTTTCATGTTAGTATAATTCAAAATAAATTAACAGAAGGTAAATTTGGGACTTTGCTTTAATTTTTTAAATTAAAATCTGAGCTTTAATGTTATTACAAAAGTAACAAATGCTTACTATTCAAAATCCTGAGAATACCAAAGAAGCTAAAAGATAAAAACATGCACCAAAATGTGGTTACTAAGAGGTAGATGGCCACTTTTAACACACAATTCTATATATTCAAGCACTTTTCTCTGAATTTGTATTGTAAAATACATTAAACCTGCCATTTAACTGGTACATTTTAAAGAACTTATTGATGTTTCAATATCAACTTTTTAAATGAGTGTTAGGTTTCAAAAGGTGGTGACCAAATACTTGATGTCAACAACAGAAATGAGGGCTGGGGATTTAGCTCAGTGACATAAGCATCTGACTGCTAAGTGCAAAGTCATGAGTTCGATTCCTGGTACCCCCAACAAAAACAAAACAGAAATGAGGAGAGGTTTATTTGGCTCTGGTTCCAGAAGGTTCATTTTATGGTTAGTTGGCTTTAAGGAGAAAATGAAAACATGAAGGGCTGGCACCAAAAAGCTGCTCAACTCACAGCAGCCAGGAAGTATAGCAAGAGAAGGAATGAACCAGGAGAAAGATACACTATACCCTCCAAAGGTATATACCCAGTGGCTCATCTCCTCCAATAGGTCCCATCTTCCAATAGTATATTCAGGTAAGAAATTATCAATGGATCAATCCACTGCTAAGTACAGTGCTTCTATGATCCAATCATGTTCCAGAAGCCCCATATCTGAATATACATCTTTAGGGGGATATTTTAGATGTAAACCATAATGGGAGGGATTCAAATAATTTACTTCCAGTGTTGGACAGGTACATATTAGCTAATGAAATATCTTCTGCTCTAAATATATGGAATCTGACCAAATAAGTCTGGACCTGCAGACTGAGATGTATAAACATTTATAAAGAAACTGACATGATAAGCATATGCGTTAAATTTCACTCAGTAATAGACATATTATGACTCTACCCCTCTGAAGAAACAAACCACCCTAAGAAAACAAGCCACCATGAATGAGAATGAGTAGAAAGAGATGCTGAATCAGAGTTCAGATACTAGAACAGTCATAAAACTACAAAAAGATGAGCAAAAAACCAGAAGCAATAAAGAATGACCAAGCAGATTTGAAATAGAAGCAAACATAATTTCTAAGAATAGAACTGAAACTGAAAATTAAATGCACTGATAAAATAACACATTAGGTCTGACTAAAAAAAAAATTCCTAACTGAAGGCAAGAAGACCCAAAGAAGTTAACCAGAATGCAGCACAAAGAAAACACGACTTGTAGAGATGGGAAACTACATGTCTGTTGAACCTATTCATGCTATCAATTCCGGGGAAGAGGCAATTTTCACAAAATAATTGCTAAGAAAGTTCTAGAACTGCACTCTCCAATACAGTAGTCATTAGCTCCATGTAGCTACTTAAATTAACAACACATTTCCTTAGTCTCATGTTTCCAGTTCTCCTTAGCCTTATATGGCAGGTGGCTGCAGGGGCTGGACAGGAGGGCTGTTAAGTCACCACAGGGAGATCTACTGAGCTACACTATTGTGCCTTCGAAGCACCCTCCCCAGGCCCAAGACACTCCTTAAATTCTAACTTGTGCCAAAAAACCCACACACAGACATACTGTAGTGAAGTGGCAGAAAGTCTTAAAAGCAGACAGAGACAAGAGTTAAACACTCTTAGATGAACAGGAGTTATGTGGCTTTTCAGAAACTAATCTGAAAGCCAGTAGAAAACAAGGGAAGAACAGGTTCACTGTGCTGAGAGAAAATGCTGTCAATCTAAAACTATGGATCCAAAAACTTTTGAACATGAGAAATTTACCTACAACATGTTTTTTTTTAAATGAAAACTCCAATTTATTTTAGCTAGAAGAGAAATTATCCCCAGAAAGGTCAGAAAATATAAGAAAAAATAGCAAGCGAAGACACAGTACAATGGAATTAAATCTAAATATTCACTGCATAAAAAATAATATCTCATTTTTAGTGTAAAATACGGAACTAAAGTACTAAGCAATAAATGATTATCCTAGAGAAAATAACTGCAATAGGATAACTTTAGGTCTTTTGTCATTCAGGAAAATAGCAGTAATATGGAGTGACTTTGTACTTTTAGATATATTAACGTGCTTATAACTGCTGAAAAAGAAAGAGACAAATAGCACAAACATCCCAAAAATTCTGGGAAACAAAGTACAGATTCCAAGAAGCTGAGGACTGACTCTAAAATGTATAGGCAAAATGTCAACTATAGCGAACATATAGGCAGATAAAAATCTCAGGTTGTAGAAAAAGGTAATTCAGTTATAGCTTTTTATGTATCAAGCAAATATTTACCAAAAACAAGCTAATTAAATCACATTTTAAAAAAGACAATAGTATTTAAGGAAAAAAAATGCACCACTAGAAATAAAAAGGGTCACTTCACAATGAGGAAACACTTCATTTACCTGGAAATTAACACTAAACTTAAAGGAATTACCATTATATCCCAAATGTTATAGTCTACCTTAAGTAGACAAAAGACCCAAGAGAGCAAACAGAAAACAAATGTATAAGGAATATAAGACACTGAGAATACACACACAATTAGAGAACACACGCATTCTCAATGCACTAGAAGAACACCTGTGAAAACTGTCTTTTCCTTAAGTATAAAGTTCCTCAATAAATTTCCAGGAACAGAACTGATTATTTAATGAGATTTTCTTTTCACAATGCAACAAGTTAGAAATCAAAAACATAAGAAGGAAAATCCTAAACCTTAAATACATACACACACACACAAACACACACACACACACACACACACACACACGCCACACACGCACGCACGTGTGTGCACACACACACACACAGGACACTGCTGACAACTCAGGTTAAAGACGACTCTTCTGAAGTCTCAAAGGCTGGTTTCAGTCACTTCAAAACATAAAACTCGCCAGTGGCACACGGCTGTAATTCTAGCTGTTTTAGAGGCTGAGGCAGGAGGTTTGCAAGTTCAAGGTCAGCCTGGGGAACTTAAACAAGATAGACTACATAAAAAAATGAAAAGGGCTGGAGATGTAGCTCAATGATACAGCACTCCTGGGTTTGATCCCCAATACCACAAAACCACCCAACCCACAAAAACCAATTTCTCATGCAATACTAGTAAATGAGTCATTGCATTTTTTTTTTTTTTGGTCTTTTTTGTTTTTTTTATCGGTACCAGGGATCGAACTCACGACTGCCTGCTTACAAGGCAGGCGCTTATGCCGCTGAGCTAAATCCCCAGCCCGAGTCATTGCATTTTTAAAAAAACCACTGCTGATATCTAAGCTGAGTATAAATTTTGCACAGTACATGGATACTTTTTAAAAATATGTTTACTAAAATACAACTGAAAGAACCAAAGGCTTAAAGTTAGAGATTAAAGTTTTCTTAACTTTAATACGTGAGTCATTTATCTGGCTGAGGTATCTTTTTGCTCTTCCAAACTGCCCCTGAGGATACAAAGGTAAGCAAATACAGAGCTCCAGCTTCCTGGGCTGATGACATTGTCAAGGAGGCAGTCATTAGTCACAGAAACAAATGCAGTTGAGTCTGAGGGACTTGTGATAGGAATAAAATCTGATGTGTAAAAAGAAGGTCTGCAAGGGAAGAGGGCACAGAATAGCACTCACTAAAAAAGGAAGGAACAGCACACCAAAGCATGAAGTTTTTTTTTTTTTTTAATTTTATTTAAGGAGAAAAGAAAAAAAAAAGCAGAGAAAGGGTACAAGTTATACAGATTTACAGAAAAAAAAATAAACCGTAGGAAATCACTAGTTAATGGATTACATATTGTCATCTTAGAAATAATTGTTCAAGTCACAAAATTAAAGCTTGTAAAGTGGACATTCCAACAATGATACTGCAAACAGTTCTGTTCAATGATCCAATAAAACTCTGTGATATCATTTTCTATCTTATACACTTAAATATACATGCAGTTATATAGTTTAGAGCACTTTCTTTTCCTCTATCTTGTACAATGACTATTATACATTTTGGGTTTCATTGCTCCCACGGTTCTTATTACTCTTTTGGAAGAGAGTAAAACCAAATGTGACATAACAGAACAGAATCGGTCAAGTCAAAAGGGTGGACATGATAGATAATGTAAAAACATAATACAAGGTGATCAACAATGGTTACCATAATGCCTCCCCCTATCTCTAACAGAATTGCCTATATCATTAGTTATAATACAATTGAGCAAAACAGTAAAGAATAAAACCGACAAAACCAAAACATTGGAGACATTGTAGGTTGAAGTTTTAAGTGAACACAAAGTAACTATGATTTAATTTTCAGATGATTAATACAAAGACAGCACAATGTTAAAAGCTGCAAAATTTAATGCTTTCTAGTCTATCTTTAGTAAGAAATTATTTCATGTCTGTCAGAATTTTCTTTATACAAATACTGCACATGTTAAGATACTTAAAACTGTTGTTATATAAAACTGAATGAAGTATTTCTCATACTGTTTGTAAATTTTTTAAAAAAAAAAATCAACCTTAATCTTTAAGGCCCTTTAGAATTTTCTATTCTTTTCTTTAAATAGAGGTTTTTGTTTACAAGAAAGTAGGAAGTATGCTTTACTAAACTGTTCTCATGAAGTTATTACACCATAGAAGAGTACTAAGCAATTCACTCATTTCCTACCAGAATTTTTAAAGTCCCATACCAACTTAATTCAACCAAACAAACAAAATATATACGTACAAAATATATACGTATAATTTTAGATACTGGAGCTGGAAGAAAAAGTTTTGGGGGGAAAAAAGGCATCAAGACGATTCCTTAAAAACATTCCTTAAAAAAATAAAGCATAAAGAATTCCAAGAGTGATTGTTAAGCACAAAAGGATTCAAACTGATTACCAATAATTAAATCTGATGTGGAATTTACAGCTAAGTAGATATGGATTAACTGGAATTATTTCATATGCCTTTTAACATATATAGAAAAAGTTCTTTTTGAACACTTTATCTTTTAAATGGAACTTAATTTACTCAAATTCACTGTAGAACTTTGTCAAAACATAAGTCTTCAGAGGCCAATACTACTTGCTCATCTTAACTTTCACTGTATTCATTAAATGAGACCAGACTGGGGCTCAGAGTGGTGTATGCACTTAAACTGAATTCAACCTTCCACTTAAGAGAGATTAGAAATAGAAAACATATAATCCCTCTTAACTGCGCAGTTTCTGATTAACTGTCTTAAGCAGTGAAGAACTGTCCAATTAAAGTGTTTCTAACAGAGTTTTTTTTTTTTTTTGTCTACTGTGAATCTACCAAAGGAGTTTTCAAATCATGGGATATGTGCATCTTCAAGAAAACAGTAGGAACTATGAATAAGAAAACTGGATATGAGGGAACTAAAGCTCTTTTGTGATAAATTCAAGGGAAACTCAACAATATCTAAAATATCCAGATACTGAATTTATTTCCAAACCCATAATGTTTGTAAGCAAGAGCCAAGCTGCCAGTTGAACCCAAAACCTTCTGAAGTCATCATTACTAAGTATATTCACCCCACCTATCCAATTAAAGAAAGGAAAGGGGAAAAAATACTACTACTCAGATTTGGGGAAAAGAAGGGGTCCATGAATAGGGGCCTGAAGGAAGTAGCAGCAACTCACTTTCTGGAAACAACTGAGAAATGAGATGGTCGGCCTAATACAAGAATCATCAAAAAAGCAGGAAAACCAGAAAACTAAGGAAGTGGCTTCTTTTACTAAGTGCTTCATTGCTGGTTTTTTCCCTCAAAGACAATGGCTTGTCACACCATGAAAAGGGAAATGAGTACGAGGTGGAACTGTGATTAAAAAGCTGAGCGACACCAACAGAATTATGGGAAACATAGGAATAAGCCTTCAGAGCTGCACAGATAACGAAGTAGGACGTGCTTATACGTGCTATAAAGCTTGCGTTCAGTGACGACACACCAACTCAAGTTCAGCAAGAGAACGACTGCCCTTTCCAATCTGGTGAAAAAATTTAGGTTCAAGTTTCACCACAAATAAAATTTTCATGATGTATACCTGTACCAGCAGCCAAGCTATATTCCACCTACCGGTACAGAAGATCAAAGTAGAAAACGGCACACAATGATCGCCACGGGAACAGTTCTCTATTACAAACTGCTCAAACTTGCAAACTGTAATAGAATGTGCAATTGGAAATTTCTTGAACATTTCAGAACAAACCTCAAAATGAAAATTCCTTATAAATCTTTGGCTGGAGCTTTTTTTTTTTTTTTTTCCCGAGACAGGGTCTCCTTGTGTAGTTCAAACTGGCCTTAAATTCACTATGTAGGTCTCATAATAGCAGTGATCCTCCTGTCTCAGCCTCCTTAGTCTAGGATTACAGTGTGCAGCAGCACACCTAGTTTAAACTTTATTTTTTAAAAGGTCCGCAAAATATTAATATATGTTAAAAAGGTGGCAAGTTTTATTATAGCTAATAAAACCAAAAATGGCATAACCAAAATATATCAACAAGAATGTCAGAGACAGCAACAATATTCCTTGGAGGAGACTCACTTTCCGAATAAACACTGCACTTCAGAGACAGAGCACAAAATTTATCTGAACACTAATGTTAATAGAATAAATGAAGCAGAGCATCAACTTTAACAGATGAAATTAAGATCAGACAATTCTGATCTTAAAAAAGAATTTCAAATTTCTCATAAATTTTTAAATTATCCCTACATCAAATACAGAACACCCACTATCACCACCAACAAAAGAACGCTTTCACCAAACCAGAGTAGCTTTGAGATTTCAAAAATAAATACGGAAAATAGCGCTGATGTTTATATAAGTGAGACCACAAAAACTATGCGCACAAGTAAATCCAAGGCTCCCTACCACATTACCAATCAATAGCTCACGGGTGGCGCCTCCTCCCCTCGGTCACTTCCCGGTGACTACTTCAATCAAGTATACATAAAGCTGCGGAAAACACCCAAGAAAGGGAATGGGGAAGGCACCTTTTACAAACTTAGCTACTACCCAAGAGTGGCTGCTAATTTCACAAACAATAGCATAAAATAAGTAAACACAACATTTGGCCAATTACCAGGTAACAGAAGTTCCACCACGTAATCTGGGCCTGGGCCTTTTTTTTTTTTTTTCCCCCCAAAAAAACATGTAACCGAAAGCACAAGTCATTTCCCTCTTGATATTTTATTCATGCTGACCAAACTATTCAAACTGAAAGGACAGCAAAACAAAAGGGGGGGGGAGCGATCTGAAGAGGAGGAAAAGCTGGGTGTCCGATCCGAGTCCCCTCCTCGGCCGGCAGCGACTTCTCCCAATACAGGATTGGGCCGAGGCGACTGTCTGGCGGAGGGAGGAAGGCGACGCGGGGCGCTGGGCAGCCCAACACCCCGGTTACTTTCCGCCCCGCGCCCGAGGCCCTCCCGGCGCGCCCGCCCGCAGCACACGCTCAGGTGCAAACTTTGAAAAGGCGCAGCGCCCGGGTCTCGCTCCATCCGGGATCCGGACTCCGGGACCCACCCGCCCGGCCCGCGACCGAGGACGTTGACTGGGCCGCGGGCCGGCCCGGAGGACCCGCGGAGGGCGGAGGGCGCCGCGCGGCCCCCCGGCCTCCCCACCCCCGGCGACTCCGGCCACGACCCTCCTCGCGCTCGCGGACGAGCGGCCGGCCAGGCCTGCACCCCTCGCCCGTCACCCTCACCTTGGTGGCCATGGCGAATGGCTCCTCTGGCCCGGGACGGCCAGCTGTTCTCCCGCGCCGCGGAGGACGGGGCGAGGGCTAGGGCGGCGCGGCTGCGAATGGGCCCCGGCGCGGCGGAGGCTCCGCCTCGGCCCGAGTCTCGGCGCTGGGCGACTCCAGCCGCCGCCCGCTCCTGCAGTTCCTGAAAGTCCCCGGCTGCGCGGCCCCCGCCCCCGCGGCCGAGCCTCCCATTTCCCGCGGCGTGCGCGGCGCGGCGCGGCCGGCGGAAGCGCGCTCGGGCGCTCGGGCTCTCGGGCGCTCGGCCTCCGCTCCAGCTGCCGCCGTCGCCGCCGCCGCTTCAGCGCGTCCGGCCCCCGCCCCGGCACCCCGCGGGACACGTTTGGGGTGTGGAGGACCGCGCTGGGGGGACGCTTGCCGAGCCAACCCAGCGCCGACTCTAGTTCGCGCTTGGCCCGCGCCGCTCCTGCGGCGTTAAGTTTGGCGGCAGGGAGCCAGGAGAGGGGCGACAACGCTATGCTGTGCCCTGGTGGCAAAAGAGCCACCCTCCCGGGATCCCTGTCCCGTGCTGGCTCGCCGTGGGGTCGGGGGTCGGGCGGCTCGGGGCTGAGGGTCCTGAGTGCCTCAGGAACCGCCGGCAGGGAGCAAGGCAGTGGCTTCCCGCGCGAGGGCACCAGCCGGGGGTTTCCCTCGGGTTGCGACCAGCTGGGGCTGCTGGGCCGGGACGCTTGGGGGCTTCCTCCCATTTACCTCCTACTGCACTCTAGATAAATGGAAGGATGTCTCAGCGCCCCGGGGACTTAGGAGGAAAGATGGGTCTAAAAACTTCCATGTTTTTGTCAAAGTGCCTTTTTTCCTAGTTGGATCTTATTAATAAGTAAATTACTTAAATTGAGCAGTAAGGTTTTTACGTGTCCAGGCCTGTAGGAAATCCCATGTCTTCCCCCACAGTCTTTGACATAGAACTTAAAAATATTAACCTGAACTAGTAACTATCACATTACAAAAGACAAGAATGGAAGGTGCACACACACACACACACCATTCCTTTCCTGATTGAACCCAGGGGCACTGTACTACTGATATAAATCCCCAGAGAACCTCTCTCTTTTAAAATTTTGAGATAGGGTTTCTGAATTATCTAGGCTGGCCTGGAATTTGTGATTCTCCTGTCTCAGCCTCCCAAATAACAGATCATGGGCTTATGCCACTGTACTATTTTAAAGTGGCACAATGATTTGGTACATTTTGCTTTTCTTAGAGATACATGTATTATAAGAGACATTTATAAAATCTATTTCAATAAAAAATTAGTATTTAGAATCTGTCGAATTTGGGTCTTCTCAAAAAATTATATTTGACCTCCAGGGAGTTTTCTCCCTGGTGTTTGAGTAGTTCTTCAGAATTTTCATATTTGTTGCGTTCATTGTAAAAATTATGGTCTTGGTAATGTTCATAAATAGTGGTCTAAATACAGAAAAAGGAAAGTCAAACCAACATTCATCAACTCTATACTAGACTTTTATATGCCTCCATCTCATTTTATCCTTTGAGAAAGTTGTTGTCCATTATTTACAAAGATGAACAAATCACATCCACTTAAATAACTTGCCTCATTTGGTAATACTTACTAAAATTAAAAATAAGTAAGCTTGGATCCAGGAGCTCCACTTTCACAATTTTGTCCTGTCAGACTTGTAAAGTGAACAAATGTTCATCAAAGGGTTGTTCTATAATAACACCAAACAGAAGGCAAGTTTGTGACTAGGACTATTTCAATAAGTAAGATATATCCATCCATACAATCAAAATTGTAGGAAGGCTTTTAGACAGTGGTAGTGTGGTCTGTCCTCTGATTCAACCAACCTCCAATTGAAAATATCCAAAAAGAAAAACTATTGAAAATATATAGACTTGTTTTTCCATGGTACCTATTTTCTAAGCAATACAGTGCAACAGTTATTTACATAGCATTTATGTTATATTAGGCATTATAAATAATATAGAGATGATTTAAAGTGTACAGGATGATGGGTGAAGGTTACATACAAATACTATAACATTTTATATATGAGACTTCAATTTTATATACACAGGGTTCTGTGAACAGTTACCCCCTTGATATTGAGATATGACTATATTTTAATAGACACTAATAAAAACATTTTGTGTAGTCTACTTGTGCACAAAATGAGAAAATATGTTGTACATGCCTAGAAATTTTCAGAAAAGATCACCTTTATTTAAAAACCAGTTTACATTTTAATAACTGAATAAATATCTTGGCTAAGAGCACACTACTATGTGGAAAACCAGGATTTGAACTCAAGTAATGTTGAAAATAAATGAGTTTTCCATGTCCTTTTAAATTTGGAGAGCTTCAGCTCTCTCCCGCCATCCAACAATGCATGCTTTTAAGAAGGTACAAGGTCAGGGACGTGGCTTTCCACTTACTCAAATGATAATGTAGCTAATTATTTTGGGTACCTGGCACCAAGAAAGGAAGGCCAGAGAGTTCAGCTTTTCCCACCTGCATGATTTCTATAGCCTTGGTTTCACTTTTTAGAGGTAATGGTAAAGAACTGGTGCAACCACTATGGAAAACAGTATGGCAGCTCCTCAAAGAATTAAAAATAGAACTACAGTACTATGTGATCCAACAGCCCCAAATGTGGATATACAGCCAGAAAATAAATGAGTATCTCAAAGAGAAATCTGCAACTGTGCATGCAGCCAAGACGTGGAAACAACTGTCAACAGATAAAGAAAATGTACTTATGTAAAGCTAGATGTGGGGGTAGTGCAGGCCCGTAATCCCAATACTTGGGAGGCTGAGGCAAGAGGATCACCAGGGGGTTCAAGGCCAGTCTGGACTACATAGTGTGTTCAAGGCCAGCTTTAACTACATAGCATGACCTGTCACACACACACACACACACAGTATACATACACAATGGAATAATCCTTTAATGGGAAAGAAATTTTTCTTTTGCAACAGAATAGATGAAACTGGAGAACATGCCAAGTGAAATAAGCCAGACAAAGAACAAGTACTGCAAGATCTCACTTTCATGTGGTATCTAAGCATATGAAACTCTTAGAAGTAGAGTAAAAGGACGCTTACCACGGGTTTAGAGTGTGGGAAATGGGAAGATCTTGGTCAATGTGTGTATAGTTTCAGATATTCAGGATGAATAAGTTCTAAAGTTATAATGTATAGCCGTATGCTTATAGGTAGTAATCTGGCGTGTGCTTTCAGTGTTGTGAGAGAAAGGTGACTACGTGAAGTGACAAATATTTTAATAAGCTCAGTTATGGTCAACATTTCACAATGTATATCAAAATAGCACATTGTACATCTTAAGTATGCACAATTTTGACAATTCTATATCAATAAAACTGGGGGAAAACACTTTAAAAAGTAACATTGGAGACACCAACCTCAGAATGACCAATGCAAATTAATATAAATGCTTAAATAAAAATGAAATCACAACCTATAGTACTGAGGCAGTAAAAACCCCATGGCATTGCTTCCTGGCACCCTGGCATGCACACACAGATGTAACCCTCGGGGAAATGTGATCTCTGATTCCTACTCACCACACTTTCTGGGCTCTCTGCTTGCACCACACTGGCCCCTACTTGCCTCCCGCTGGCCCTTGAGCCTCACGTCCTCCTCCAGTGAGAGGACAAGGTAGGGCTCTGTGAGTACACACGCCGTGAAGCTGTGTGGGGTCCCACGCTGACACAGGCCCTGTGGTTGCTCAGTCCTCTGCTGGAACTGTCTTTAACTCTGCATAGTTTTAAACAAGGCACACTTTTCACTTTACCCTGGGACTCCAAAAATCATCTTGCCTGATCTGGCAAGGAGGTTAAATATGTTGTATGGTTGTCTGAAACGGACGCCCCTAAGGACAATCCGCTCCCCCTACACACACCTATCCTCCACTTCTGAGCTACCTTCATATGTCATAACAGTTATCACAGTTCCTTGGGGAAATCTTCTCTCTCCTTGAAGTCAAGTTTATGTTTCTCAGAAAATACTAGTTATTATTCTTGTTATTTCTATTTTACTCAAAATTATTTTTTCCTTATGTTCACATAGCTCAGAGCCCAACTCAGTGCTAAGTCAATGAATATGAAACTAATGTGGAAATGTGGCACTACAGTGACTTGTGGAATAAGGTAAAGAATGCAACGATTCTTTAACACACATGCTGGAGGCAAGAAAGAGTACAATGCAGACCCTTAGAAACTGCCTGGGCCCAACTCAAAGGAACATCTGTCCAGCCCTTCCTTCCTCCCACTTCTTGCTATTAGTTCACTGGGGTTAAATTCTCAGGATGACCTTGAAAATAAACAGGAGACATGGGCGCAGCAGGTGCCTCCAATCTCAATAATGTATGAAGGCCTCACCTTGTACCAGGTGCTATCACAGGTGTCAGAGATAAGTCTCTGCTTTATTAGAACATACAATCTGTAGAGGGCAGGGGAGGAAGAATAATAAACTACAAACAAATATATAATATGTCAGCCTTTTAAAAAGTACATGAAAAGAATAATTCAGGGTACTCTGATGAGGGTAGAGAGATGGGAGAGGTTATTTTCTATAGGGGTTTCCCTTGGTGTTAGGCTATGCAATTAAATGCTGTCAAGCATGTGTTTTTTTATTTTGTTCATTTTGGTTGGTTGGCTAATTGGTTCATTTTCATTTATGTTCTACTTTGATTCAGTTACTTTTTCTGATGCCTGGGAGTCACAAGGCCATGAACAGTAATGGGATTCCGCATCCAGGGCAAAAATCTGATCACTATGATCTGAGGAAGTCAGGAAGGGACAGTAGATATAGCAGGAAGAGGCCACCAGATGTCATGAGGCTGCATAGATGGTGGGCAGGAAAGGCTGGAACAAGGACTATCTGCTCTTGGGTCTTTACTATATTATTTGCTGGAAAGAGAGCTGAGCTATGAAATGATGGTTGTGAGACTGGCTCATCAGATGGATTCTTGAGTGAGCCACTAGCCTGCATGATCCCAGTTGTCTCTTGAATCTAAAAGCTAAATGTCTCATGTAACATTCTAGCACACATATGCATACTCCCCATATCCCTTCTTTGCAGAAAAGAACTCTAGTGACAGTGTATGGGTGCAAAGCCTTTGCCGTTAGCATCATGATTTATAGCTTGACATGTGAATTACATTCTCTGTCCCTTGGAGTCCTGTTCTTCCTCAGATCCTTGATCAGAAAGTACTGAAGAGCAAGCAGATGGCCAGGTTTTGGAGTTGGACAGTGCTTGGCTTGTAATTCATCTTACCACCAATTTGAACTTGACCAGGTTACTTAATCTTTATCCTCAGTTCTAATTTCTTAGTCCCTTGTTAAAATAGGATACTATATAAACTTGATAGCATATGAATAACAAACATTATATCTTTTACAGTTTTGCAGGCTGTGAAGTCCAAGATCAAAGTTCTGGCAGACTTGGTGTCTAGAAGGGTCTTTTTCTGTGCGTGGCATGCTGGATAGGAAAGGTGTGTTTCTTAGACTTTTTTTTTTTTTTTTTGGTAAGGGAACCAATCTAATTGAAGACTGACTTCATCCCAATACCAAAAGCTCCACCTCCAAACACCATCACTTTAGGGTTAGGATTTCAATATGAATATGAATTTCAGAATATGAATTTTAGAGGGATGTAGGCATTTGGTTTATAGCACAGTGCTATCATTTTGAGTTTGTTCTGAAGATTCAGTGGCACTCCACCTTTAAATGGAGCAGCTATGTTGTCCTTACAGATCTTAGTCATTATCAATAACAATGCACTTGGTGGCTTCTCCCTGGTTGTTAGTATCTTTTTTTTGAGACAGGGTCTCATTGTGCAGTTCAGATTGGCTTTGAACTCACTTTATAACCCAGGCTGGCCTCAAACTCACAGTAATCCTTTTGCCTCAGCCTCCTGAGTGCTGCGATTTACAGGCATGCAGCACCATGCCCAGACTAGTAACTTACAGTTCTCTGTTCTATAACAAATGTCTATATCAAATATTCTGGTATGCTGTTCCACAATGATTTAAGCATTATTATTCATATTCAGTACCTATATTTGCTCACTTCTGTGACATTTCTCTTGTCTTTTCAATTTTCCTCATCCTTCTGTTTCTCCCAGGATGCTTTCTTTGACCTCATTGTGTTTCATTTTAGTCTCTTGGTCCATTTAATCTATCTTCTAATATATCTAGCATATTTATTCTCATTCCTTAGCATTTTGAGAGTCACTTCAGTGATTTTCTGTTTCACAATATCAGTAAACCTTTGATCATTCAAGGAAATGTCAAAATGTAAAATATTCTTTTCACAAATATGTGGAAAGTTACACCACTAATTAACGCAAGCTTTATATTAGTTTCAAAATAAGAAACAAGTTATACTTCACAGAAATTCTAAGCTTAATCTTTAAAAGGTATTAAGTAAATAAATTTAGAACCTCATATGGTTCTTAGAAGCAGTTTCAGCCAGATGTGGTAGGCACATGCCTGTAAACCCAGATCTCGGGAGGCTGAGGCAGAAAATTTGCTGTGAGTTGAAGGCCAACTCTGACTACATAGTGAGTTCAAGCCCAGTCTGAACTACATAGTGAGACTCTGTCTCAAAAAAAGAAAAAAAAAAAAAAGGAAAAACAGTTACTGTCTACCTATTATCTGTTCACTCAATATTTGTAAAGTAAAGGTATAGTTTTCTTACACAAACTCTGTATTTATTCACTAGAAAGAATAGTGAATAAATTCCACAGGATAGTCCTGACCTAGAACTTGGCCTTGATTATGGCTAGCCTAGTCTGTTAGTATTCTTTAATTTTACCCACAAATATTTCTTGAAAACCTACAATGTGTAAAGAATTATGGTAAATAAGCTCAGAATTATGAAAGGTGCATGTTATATACTTGTAGCATTTAAAATATCACAAGAAAAGTACTGACTGGTCCCTCATTTTTTATTTAACAAGTATCCTATATTCCTTGCTGCAAACAGAACTTTCCTGAAGTCTGAGAATCACTTGGAGAAACACCTGTGCTTCAGAGAGGCCATGGCTTCTGAGAAGTTAGGAGGGGAAAAACCATAAAAGCAGAACAGTTTAGAGGATCAGTCAAACCACACTGCTGCCACCTCAAATCCCAGCACAGCTGCTCCAGGCCTGGCAGCTTACAGTTGGCTCCAGCCCCTGAAGCCTCACAATTAGAACCAGGGTAGCATTTTCTCTTGCAAACATAACTGTTTTTTTGAGGACTAAGGACTTAATACCTTCTCTGCATAAAACCAGTCAGATGTATCTTCAACAGATTGAGTTAACTGAACTGAAGGGAAAGTGCGTGCTTTTGGAGAGTGGTTTCTAGCTCTATAGGGGTTCAGACATCCATGATCTGATCTAAATAGCCCTGACACCCAATAGAGAGACACAACTTTGGTCCTTAATGGACACGGTTATAAGCGCTGGCTACCTAATTTGTAGGGTCACAGTAAAATAAAAATGAGGGTGTTCTTGTTTTAAAATAATGGTAATTGTGAGATAGCAGTGGTCTTAGTCTCTTTCCTCATTACCGGACAAAATTCCTGACACCCATAGCTTAACTTAACAGAGGCTTATGTTTCAGTCCATCATCTGCTGCAGGCTCCAAGCAGGATAGTGTGGCAGAGGGGCACAGTGAAGGAAAAGCCACTCACCTCATGGCAGCCAGGAAGCAGAGCAAAGGGAGGAGTTGAGAAGGGAGATATATTCTTCCAGGGTCCACCCACCTTTTCCAGCAAGTCCTTGCCTCCTAACAGCACATTTTGCTGTAAACCACCAATGAGTATAGAACCCCTAGTGTTGAGGGGAGCATCTAGGTATAAATCATAACACCCGCAGAAGAGCATTAAGCCAAGTTCAAGGCTTTTTAATCCTAGGCCCCATGAATTGTACAGACCTTACATCCAGGACATTAACCCTGACAATTTTTTTTTCAATAGATCTAGTTGGCTCCACTGACTGGTATATTTGGAAAACTTCAAAGAAAATGCAATTTGAGTTGTATTTTTTTTTAAAGGTAAATTTTTAATTCTTCAAGGTAAAGAGAATGGACAAAGACATGACAATGAAACCATACAAGTTTTATTTCCTTGATGCCAGACAGGCCAGGAGCAATTGAGACAGAAGAAATTTTGTGTAAATTAAGCTAAAAAGAGGCAGAGGGTAGAGTCAATGTTCTTGAATGATGAATCTGGGAGTGGTGTGGAGGCTGCATTGGGACAGGCCCACCTTGCTTGTAAACCAGTTAAAAGGTCCCACGGTCATTGAAAGGATCCACTCAGATAGTGGTTACGTAATCATAGCATTCTGAAGTAGCCCTTTTCTTTCTCTTTCCCAGGAATTTAGAACTGTAAATAAAAGTTCCAGGAGGTCACTGGTTTGCTCTGAGCTCTTGTACTCGGCCCAACAGACCAAACCAAATGGAGTTACTTGTGCTGAAGTTCTACATCACTAAGCCAAAACAATGGAAAAGGACCGAAAAGACACTGCTGTGACTCCTTGGACCCCTTGGTGTATTTGCTACATCAATTACAATATACTTGGTAAATGAATTGATTTATCATTTTCCTTTATTCTGTGACTATAAAAATTCATGAAACTCCTTCCTCAGGGAAATATGTCACACTAGCTTGCACACCAGCACAGAAGGTAAAACTCTGCTCTCTTGCAATGTTAACTAAGTGCCTCTCTGCCATAGCTTACCATCAAGTCACCTGAAAAAATATATGCATATATTGATGTATACATACATATAGGGCTCAGATCCATATTCATAGAGCTGGAAAAAAAGAGTAAATAATTTAGGGCTAAGAAGCAATAAAATCATAAATAGAGGGTGGTCTGTTAGATAGCAAAATCTAACTGATGGAGATATATATTCAACATGTAGTTTGTATTTCAAATCTTTTAATCCCTTTTTGCCTTTCCTATCTTTTTGTCTGTGGAAAATTTCTTGAAGATCTAAGTCTTCCTTCACCTTTGTCCAAACTGTTGTTAACCTAGAGATAGAATTTTAAGAACTACTTTTTTTTTTCATTTCTAGAGGAACTTTATTGATTTTCTGTTGTCATATAATCCTATTTTAAATGATTTCTATACATTTAAAATGTAATTTAAAATATGCATTTTGTCAACTTTTTCCAGATCCTATTATCTCAGCTTCTTGCTAATATTTCTTCTTGTTGTATCTGTGGTGAATTGTTTCCTCTTGCAGCTTGTAATTTTGTGAGACTTTTTCTTTAGAGTTTTTTTTTTTCTTGAGAAAGTCAGTTATATTTTCAGCTAATAAATATTCCTGTGGGTTTGATCTCCACCAAACAAACAGCCAACATCAAACAACAAAAAAATCCAAAATAAACAAACAAGAAAAACTTGAAAAATATCTCTGTAAAGTATAGTGAGTTTATATTTTCTTCTGCTAGGACACCAGAGATTTTATCAGTCTGAGGCTAATTCTTATGCCAAAATTTAGCTTGGAAATTCTCACACAAGGAAAGCTTTGTAAATTGTGACTCTGCCCCTCTGCATGGTGCAAGTTTGGAAC
The DNA here is from genome assembly GCF_034190915.1 of Cavia porcellus. NCBI lineage: Eukaryota > Metazoa > Chordata > Mammalia > Rodentia > Caviidae > Cavia > Cavia porcellus. The sequence continues at coordinate 26,707,133 of NW_026947505.1, read as the reverse complement.
TTCAGTATCCCATAGGAGGATTATTCCCCCTAGGACCTCGAGCAGGGTAAGATACACAGAATTATTGTTTTCTTGCAACAATAGGAAGGCTGTTTTAGTTCCCTTTTCATTAAAAGAATGGCTTATCCAGACATTTAGTTTATGTAGAGAACTCAGCTGGAGCTCTTTATCACATGTGGGTCTAAGTCTACCTCTCTGCCCTTTGATTATTAACATCCCACTCCCATCCTTCAAGGCCTAAATGTAGACCGAGTTCCTTCCCTCATCCAATATCTGAGAACTCAAGCTACAAGTTTACCATTCACTCTGACATCAGGTTTCTTCTTTCCTTCTGCTACACATAGCTTTTAAACTCAGATACACATTTTACCTAATTTTTGTTATCTCTTATCTAGTATTTCTATGTGTGGGTGTAGAGGTGTGGTAAGGAGGGAGCCGGTCTGCCTAGCTCACAAAACATTTCTGGAAACTAAGTTATAGATCTTCAAGCATTCTGGAATTTTCAACTGAAGATTTTAAACAAGAGAGGGACATGATCAAATTTATAATGATGACTCTGGTAGGTTGAAGAATGAATTGTAGAAGGTTCATGACTTGAGTGCCAGTAATGATGACTTGCAGTAGCTCCTGTTTAAAGATATGAAGCAGTGAAGGGTTTCCCTGCCCCTGTCTGCTGGCTTGAAAGCCCCTATCATTTCACACAAAGGGAAGACTTTGAATTGGCATGGTCAGGGGAGGCTTCAGAAGGAAGTGACAGCTGCTGCTGTTGCAGAGGATGGGAAGAAATTCTTAGATGATGTGAAGACGAAAGAGATTTCTTTGAGACTGGAATGGCAAGAAGAAAGCTTGGAAAATAAAATGACAGGGATGCATGTGGCTTATGAAAGTATGGTGTCGGGGGCTGAGGATTTAGCTCAGCAGCATAAGCACCTGCCTTGCAAGTCGTTAGTTCGATCCCTGGTACCGATAAAAACGAAAAAGACAAAAAAAAAAAAAAAAAAAGGTCCCGAGTTCAAGCCTCAGAACCAAAAAAAAAAAAAAAAAAAAAAAAAAAAAAGTATGGTGTCAGAACTCAATTTGCATGGAGGGACCAAGAAGGGGACAGTGGAGATAGCTGAAATAGGCCCTGGGAACAGACTGGGGAGGATGTTCACACCCTATACATATTCTCATTGTTAGTGATTAGTGATAATATGTTTTTATAGAATATACTATTTTGCCAATGCTGAAGTCAAACAGAATGTTTTGCTCTGATTGACATATGATAGAAGTTAGTTCCAAAAATGGAGTGGTCCCAATCTTTAGGCTATCCAAATGTTCTGTTGTCATGATAATCTGAGTTTCAATTATAGAAGCAAAATAAATGTTTGGCAAATTGATCCAAATTATCTAGTTTCAACTACATCAAAACAAATTGTTGGTTGGGGTGTAACAAGCTGTCACTTTTTACGTTAAGATTATTTGATCTAGAGTGTGCTACAGATAAATGTTTGAGTTGTTATAAAGATATAGATATGAATGAAAATATATAGATATTTTGGGGGGTACTGGGCTTGAACCCAGAGTCTCTGCACTGAGCTATGTCCTCATCCCTTCTTTTAAATTTGGAGACAAGGTCTTACTAAGTCTCTGAGCCCAGACCAAACGTGCAGTCCTCTTGTCTCAGCCTTTCAGAGTGCTGCAATTACATGCTTATGCTTCTGTGCCCCACTCTTGATTTGCTTTATATTTTTAAAATTGATATTTATTTTAGATTTGTATACCTTGTGAGTTTTTAGAGAGAGATTTAGAATGATTGCTCTATTTTTCATATTAAAAGTTACAAAGCTAGAATTTTCCTCACGGAATATTTGTTTTACAAATGTGCTCCTCTCCACAATTACCAAATATTTTGGAAAGTTTGAGTAACTGTTAAAGATAACTGTTGAAGATGAGTGACTCAGTAATCCATGCGTGTGAAGAAATGGAAGAGCAGAAAGGAGGAGATAATGGCTTCACCACAAAATAGAAAAGGAAGCCAAGGAAAAGAGATGGCTTTCTTTACCAGAGCAGTTCAATCTTCGGTTAACTCTATATGGACTGATTTTCCTTTGTGTTAAGACTCTGATGAAATAAACATACTTTTATTAATTTTTTTGTATATGGAATGCCAACAAAATATCAAAAAATAACAACTTTCAATTCATCGACTACCAATGCCTATTAGAGTGGCAGGCACTTAATAATCTTACCTCAATCTCAGGCCTGTAGCCAGGAAAAGCTGATGTATGTGCTAAACTGCAAGACCCAGTCCTTTTCTTCCACATCCAAGTAGTATTCACACTAGACACTGTGCCTGATAGAGGGAAGAAACTCAGTGAAGAGCTACTGAATGTCTGGATATTTGTGTACACGAACACATAAAAAGAAAGGAAAGAGTAACATGATCACATCTTCAGGTATACAATAAAGGCTGTAAACAGGCAAGTGGGTCAGTATTTTATACAGAATATTCTTGAGCCAAAGTAGAGTTAATCTAAGTTTTATCTACTCAGGTAGGAAAAGTGATTTATTTTACTTTTTGTGCAGGGCGGAGGTGAGTTTATTGACACAGCTGCAGCCGCTAAGTGATTTATTTAAAATTGTATAGTTTTCAACTCTCATTTGGTGCCATGTGTTCTGCCTTCTTTGTGGTGAGACATGCAACAGACTCTACCACAGAGCATTTGACAGTTCATCTGGCCAACCTAAGCAGACAGTCTCCACTCTTTGGGAACCCATGTAAAGGCAAGTAGGTGCCAAGACCAGAACTGCATCGTTCACAGGTTTTCAGAAAGTCCACCTGGAAGGTTAGCGATGGTACAGAAGGAAACAGGAGAAAAGAGCAACTGGGAGGTTTGGGTTTGAGTCCAGACAAGAGTTCATGTGAGCCTGGCCTCAGGGACGGAGACGATGGGGACTGTGATGGCAGTGGGTGGCTGGTTGGGTATGGGCAGTGAACAGACAGGAAAGGATGAAGGGCAGGCTCCAGGCCTGGATGACCGAGTGCCTTGAGAGGAGTTTCCCAACATGGAAAAGGCTGGAAGTGGAAAAACACTGGGTTGGAGATGGTTTGGATGAAGTCACAAAACCATGCTGACATGACTCATGGTCTCTAAATTCATCAGAGGCTTCCTGTTAACTTACAATTTCTTTGCAAAGAAAAAAATGTTATGAGTAAATGTAACTATCCCAGATACCTGACTTTTGGTTTTCTAATTTTATTTTTTTTTATTACTATGTGCTTGCAGAACATAACAATTACATTTATCTTGGGGAGTTTTTATATGTACATAACACATTTTAATTCTTTTTTTTTTTTTTTGGTTCCTTTCCCTCCCATCCCTCCCTGTTCCCTCCAACTCTTGTTCTTCTTCCCATTTGAAAAAAAACTCTATTTCTATGTTTTTTTAAAAAACATTCCTCTTTTCTTTCTTTGTTTCTTTCTTCCTTCCATCCCTCCCTAGTTCCCCTTTCTATTTGAAAAATATCTCCCTACATTCCTATTACCTATCATTTTTTTCTATTTATATTTTGAGTTTCTCATATAAGAGAAACCATGCAATATTTAAACTCACATATCTGACTTACTTCATTTAACTTAACGTTTTCAAGTTGTATCCTTTTCCTACAAATGCCTCAAGTTTGTCCTTTTTTTTGTGACAGAGTAGGATCCCAAGGTGTGTAAACACAATTTCTTGATCTGTTTATCTGTTGATTTAGCTATTAGAAGTTGTGCTGCTGTAATCAGAGGTATGCATGTATCACTGTAATATGATGACTTTAACTATTTTGGGAAGAAATTTGGAGATGAATAGCTGGGTCAAATAGAATTTGTAGTGTTAGGTTTTGGAGTACTTTCCATTCTGAATTCCATAATGGTTTTATTAGTTTTACATTCCTATCAACTATGAAGAAGGGTACCCCCCACTGCAGCCTTACGAGCATTTGTTATTATTTAATTACTTGAAGATGGCCATTTTTTTCTCGAGTAAGATGGTATCTCAGCTCCCTTTTAATTTGCACTTCTCTAATGGCAAGTGAGATTGAACATTTTTTCACGTATTTATTGGCCATCTGTACTTTTGAGAAGTGTACTTTTGGTTGCTCATGTTTTGGGTTTTTTTTATCTTTTACTTTGGGAGGCTTAATTATTTGTCAGATCATCTTTTATTGAAGTAGGTTCTTATGCTTAACTGTCTAGGCATTCCACCACACTCTTGTTGATGTTGTCTATGATGTCATGAGGGTACCAGCAGTTGACATTACAGCTCACAGACTGGTGGTCTCCAGGATCTCTTTAATAATTCCAGAGAGTTCACTGGCTAAAAACCAGTGCCACAGAGCTGGGGATTCAGCTCAGTGGCAAAGTGCCTGCCTGGCAAGCACAAGGTCCCGAGTTCAATCCCCAGTACCAAAAAACAAACAAACAAATGAAAAAACAGTGCTACATTACCTGGGCAATGTTGACAGTCTCATCAATAGTGTTATTTCCATTGTGTTTAATGTTTTTCTGTTTCTTTCTGTCTCTTGGCAGCTCCTTGAGGGCTTCGATGATCAGGGCAGAGGCAAACGGTCCCACCTCAATCTAGGCCTGTCTGTTCTGAACAGGTTCAGGTTCACCATAATCCTCAGATTCTTCCAGTCATCTGTTGCTTTGGCTATGTCATCCTCCACTTTTTTTGGAGACAGACTCAGGGGGCCAATCTTGAGGACCAGTGTGGACATGATGCTCTGCTACCAGTGCACCTCAGTTAATGATGTTGGGCAGCATGGTGGAGGTGGCTGGTGTTGAATGAACTCGCCTTTGATGTCTATGCCCATACTACCTTGAACATGCCCAATCTTGTCTGAACTTGCATTTAGGATACCCAAAGAAAGTTGCACCTTAGCTTCCTCATGGAAAGCCAAAAGAGCGGGTTTAAAATTTATAGATATATATGTACCTGAATAAACATATATGTGTGTATGACACATTCCAGACACATTCAGTTATTTGGTCTTTGACAAAAGGGACAAACACATACACTGGAAGAAAGATAGCCCCTTTAATAAACAGTGCTGGAAAAATTGGATGTCAACACTATATCTGCTAGAAGATAAAACAGGGAAACTCTTGAAAACATAAGCTCACACAAGGACCTCCTAAACAGAATCCCAATGGCACAAAAAATAATACTGATAATCAACAGTTGGGATCATATCAAATTAAAACCTTCTGCACATCAAAGGAAGCAACCAACAGAGTGAAGAGACAACTCACAGAATGGGAAATATTTTGCAGGCTATTCCTCAGTCAGAGGATATTTATATTTTTTAAGGGCTGTGCAGCACCTAGCTGCTTCCTGTATCTGGGGCATTGCCCAGTGTAAGGTATTGGAGGGGGGCTCACAGCCCATTTCTCACTATGGGAGAGAACTGTGGGATCTTCCCTCCCCAACACTCCGCACATGCCCTGGGTCAAGCAATCAGATGCTGCAATGGTGAGTTTGATGTGCTTTACTTCTGCTGGGCTATGGAGCTCAGATTTTTGGCCAAATGCTAGGGTTTGTTGTTGTTTGATTGCTGTTTCCAAATGCTAGTTTAAATTGTGGAGACATTTTAAAAATGAGATTAACACTTATTTGTTTGTTTAATGGCACTACAAACTCCGGGCCTTCATATGGAGATACACCCCACCTTACACACTTTTTAAAAAACAAATTGAGACAAGATCTCACTAAGTCTCTAAATTGTCCCAGCAGTACTTGAATTTGTGATCCTTCTGTCATAGCCTCCCAAAGTGCGGAGAGTACAGGTGTGACCACAATGCCTGGCCAGATTAACATCGCAGTCAATAGACTTGGAAAAAAGCAGGTTGCACTCCACAGGAATTCTGCCAACATACAGCCTCAGGCTCAGGCAGCAATAGCCACCCATCTATGGCTCCACAGCCTGCTCTGTAGATGGCTCTGCTTCTCTGGAGAGCACTACAGATGCTCTCCCTGGGTCTTGAAACTACACAGAGGATGCATAAGTTAAGGAGAGACTTGTTTTCAGTAGGTTCAGTAATTAAAGGGATGGCAGTGGATACTTTTGAAGACGTTTTGAATTGGACCATAAGGATCAGTCTGTCTTTGTCATAAATAAGGTCAGGATATATAAGAACCATAAACAAGCTTTTTTAGATGGTACCAATATGGGCAAGTCCTCTAGGTCTCTCTTTGATTCCGTAAAACCCCAACAATCTTCCAGTAAATTTCTCCTCTCTCTCTCTCTGTCTCGCTCTCTCGAGTTTTTGAGACATGGTCTTTCTATATAGTTCAGGCTGGCCTCAACTTGCTATGTAGCTGAGGATGGCCTTGAACTCATGGTAATCCTCCTGCCTCAGCATCCTGATTGGAACGCTGTGATTACAGGCATGCACCACCACACCCAGATTTTATTTTTCTTTTAAATTTAAAATAGCCAGAGTCAATTTTTGTTGCTTACAGTAATGAGCCCCAACTTATACAATAATACATTTTCATTGTTGATAAATTGCAAAACCCAGAAAAGAACAAATAAACAGAAAAAAATGCACATCCAAGCAGTACAAGTATTTAAAGACTTTTCCTTTTAGATTCTTTTATATGTGTTTTACACAAATGAGGTCATATGTGTTTGGTGCTTTACTTCTGTTTGGCATTTTGTCATTAAGCATTCTGAACTGAAAATCTTCCTGATGCTCTTGATGTATGCTTTCTGTTTATTACACTTGTTACTTTCTTTGTTAACACCTCTTGTCATCTGGGATACATGCATTGCTTTATTTGTTTTCATTTAAAGTGATTTGAAATAGACATCTGTTTTAACTCTTTTGAAGTCATGTTTAGCTTTATGACCCATATGATTAAACCAAGTTCTCTTAATTATTAAAATTAGCAGCATTTGTTTTTAATACAAATCCCTTTCCCCACACTCCCACTGGTGAGTTGGTTGTTATAATGTAGGTTATTTGCTCAGGTGGTTCTTTTTAAAGAATTTTATGCCTTAAATTTTGAAACCAGGTCAGAAAAAATTACGTATATATTCATTTGAGTTCAATGCTTATTGTGTAACATCTCTATCCTTTGGATGATGTTTTTAGAAAGGTGGATGATGGTATATATTGTGAGCCCTTGTCTATTTGAGACCATCTTGCTACTTTCATGCATAAATTATGAGTTGGCCTGACTCCTAACAGAGGTAAGTTAGAGTGTCTCTACCTTCCTGCCAGCCACCTATTGGAGCCCTGGTTCAGAGCACAAATCTAGAGAAGATTCCCAAGGGTAATTCTCAACCCGCCTCATCTTACTTGAACTCAGTAGAGATTTCTCCACATTCTGGATGTGGCTTTCTTTCTTCTCTTATGTTCAGTGAAGTTCTCTTAGTTACTTTTCATCATTGCTAAAATAAAATACACAACAACCAAAGTTAAAGGAGGAAACTTTTATTTAGCTCACAGTTTGTAGAGGTTTGTGCTCATAGTTGGCTGGCTCCAAGGCAGAGTGGCATGACCGAGAGGCCTCAGAGAGCAGGCAACCATGAGGCAGCAAACAGCAAACGGAAAACAGAAAGCAACCACAAACAAACAGCCTCTCCCAGAGACCCTTTTTCTCTCCCTTATATTTTATCCAGGTTACCAATCCTTAGGCGGGCAGCACTCACATCCTTAATCTTAGCGTTGCATCCTTTATCCCAGCATCACACACTCTAGACCCAGCCACCTTGAAAAACCTCACCTATGACTATGTGAGGCTTTGGGGGGACATCTAGGTAGAAGTCATAACACAGTGTCAGTTTATATATTTCTGTGTACACTCATAAATATTCTAGTAGGAAGTCTACCAAAGAGGGTACCAAGCAAGCTGTGGAATCTGCCACCAGCTATGTTGACCCCGAAATGCTGGCAATATATGTTAGTCAGCTTCTCCTCCCACCCCCTTTCTTCTTCTTTTATACTGGGGATTGAATCCAGAGCCTTCACACTGAGTACATCCCCAGCCCTTTTTAAAATTTTAAGACAGGGTCTTGCTAAGTCACTAAATTTCCCCTTCTGGGCTTGAACTTGTGATCCTCCTGCCTCAGCTTCTCGGAGTACTGGTATTACAGGTGAGTGCCACCAGGTCCAGGTTTTGTCAGCGCTTGTTAATTTCTTAGAACTATTTTCAGCAGCTATTTTAGATCTTCTTCATCTGTGTTAGCTAAGCTTCTTTGGTTGTAACTGAAAGTAACCTGAATTAGCTTAAATAGTAAAAGGAACTATCATATACGAATACAGGAAAGTTTCATGCAACGTAAGGGTAAAAATAACACTGTATCTCAACAAGGAAGTGGAAAGTATTTAGAACTCTCTGTTTCTTATTTCTATTTCTCTTTGTGGTGTTTTATAAACAGGAGCCTAGCACAGTGACACACACCTACAATTCCTGTTACTCAATAGACTGAGGCAGAAGGATCACAAGTTTGATTTCAATCTAGCCATTTTAGCAAGAACTTGTCTTAAAAGAAAAATAAAAGAACTAAGGATGGAGCTTATTATAGAGCATTGACTAGCATGTGTGAGCCCTGGGTTTGATTTCCTGTACTGGGGGAAAAAAAGATGAATAGAAACAGCTGCCATCAACTGAGTGCCGTAAGAACTTGTAGAGAGAGATTTTTCTTTTTCTTTCAACATTTGAATGGTGCTGGTGAGGAGACTGTGACACAGTGGAGTGGAGCTGCTCCACTGTCACCTGTTAGGCACTGGCAGGCACAGAATTTGGATCTCAGCAACCTGACCCCAGATCTGATTCCCTTAAGCACTATGTACTCAGATGGGTCCCCTTTGTGGCCCTCAGCCTTGGTTTGAACACCTTCAGTAGTGGTGTGGGAGAAGATAAGAACCCTCTTGGGGACATCATTTTTTTTTTTCTTAGAGTAGATGTACCACAATTGATTATTCCTCTATTGCTAGACATATCAAGTTTTCACTATATGAATAGCAGGCAACAATCATGGATTTATGTAAGCTGTTTGTGTCCATCATTTTGTTTTAAGGCCTCATGGAATTGTGAGGCCAGAGTTTGCCTCTGGGAGCTGAGGTCAGATTACCCTAGATCAGGTAGAAATGGTCTTTATTATGCAGTGACGAGTGTAGGTAGTGTCAGAAATGATTCAAGGGCTGGACCATAGGGAAGGTGACAGAAGACAGCTCAGTAGGTACAGAGTGGGCTCTGTTTCTGTTTGCTCCTTATCCCTGGCAGTCTGAGCTGACAGAAGGATGGCTGGGGTGGGGCCACTGAGCGCCCTCCCTGACCCTGAGCCTGCATGGAGGGCCATCCGGGTGAGTATTCCCAGAGCTGGGGCATCATTCCTTATGTGGTGCTAACATCTGTGTCTCTGGAAAATTTCCCACTGACTAGGTTCCCTGGGCCCACCTTGAATCCATTCCAACTCAGTCGCATGACTGCCTTAAAGGTATTTGAGCACCAAATGCTGGGCTGCTTTGCTTGGCATCCTCCACTCTTGCAAACTGTTCCCTTGATGTTTTCAAAAGTGCCCCCACCATCCTGCTTTATCCTCACAATGTGCCTCAGTTGTGTGAGCCACCGTTGATACAACTCTTACAGACATCAGAGCATAGTTTCACATCTTTACCAACACCTGCTCCTTACAAGAAAAATTTTGTAATATCCCTTCTGGTCTCCAGAAATAAAACTCTTGCAGCTATGTAATGAATGTGTGTAACTGCCTACACACTTAATTTAAAAGTGCATATAATGCCCTCATGATAAAGTTAAGTAGGTGTAAAAGGAAAGTAATTTACAAAACAATAACATGTAAGTGCTCAGGCACAAGGATGCTTGTACACATGGTGTTGTAATGCATATTTGCACCTGCTTGTCGCAGATCTGTGCATTTGCAAGAAATAAGATCAGAAGCCGCTCTGTAGAAAAAGTACCAAACAGTAAAGATACAGGTACGCAAAAGGATAAATGGCAGTCCTGAGTTACTTGTATCTGAGGAAAGAAAGGTAACCTGACTGAAGTCAGGAGATACGTCAAAACAAGAGATAAACTGCTGGATATAAGCAAGTGTGGGAGCCTCACGGTGACCTTGGAGTTCAGTTGCACACATAGTGTCATAGCGATTTCTTGTCTTTGTGCATGGGCTACTGTCCTGTCTAAGAATTGCCAAGAACATATCTTCTCGATTGATCTTAAATTCACTCCAGAGTAACTAGGCTTTGGAGACCACAGGTAAAGGGACAGAGAGAGGATAGGAAAGAGCAAAACAAAGAACTGAGAGACAGCTCACAACTGAAGAACACATCATTGCGATGTACAATTTCACAATGTATTTCATATTACTAACAAAATAATATAACACAAATTTGACAGCAAATACAAAACATTTAAAACAACCTTTTTAACGCAACAATACTAGATCTTTGTGTTTCATGTATCTGCTAAGTTAATAGTTTTTGCAGTGTAAGTCGGTTAAGAGGGAACTCCAAACAGCTCTGTCACATAGCTACATATGGCAAATGCAGAGTGATGAATGTGTGCCTATTGGTGACCCAGATAACCAATGGCTGTTTGATAAAGGTGACTTTATTTTTTCAACATAGTAAGTAGCTTCTTGATAAATTGTAAAACAAAACAATGCAAGATCTTTTCTCAATTTACATGAGAATTGTGTTCATGAAAATGTCAGTGAATGTGAAAACAGTGGAAAAATTATACTTATATATAAAATAGAGCTCTGGGAACAGATATTTGAGAAGTTTCTTCCTTCTCATGTTTATCTGTGAAACACTTGAGAAACATGGAATCTTGGAACTTTCTACTGTCACACATTTCATCAAGTTTGGCATTTCTAGCTGCCATCTACTAAATTCCAGTAGCACCCTTCTTCCCCCAAAATAGTGATGATAGAGAAATATCCCCATTGTGTATTAGTCAGCTTTCGAGTGCTGAGACACAGTATCTGCCACCCACATCTTGAAGGAGGAGACGTTTAATTTGGCTTACAGTTTTTGAGGAATTCAGTCCCTGTCTGGCTGGTTTCAAGGCAGGAAGATCATGGCAGAAGAGCATGCTGAAACAAAGCTGCTAGTTCTTGGGGGCCCAGATGCAGGACCAGGGAACAGAGCCAGAGAGGGAGGGGCCGTAGACCACGACAGTACCCAAGGTCAAACTTCCATGACCAGACACTCCCAGGAGTGAGCTTTACTAATTTGTTAGGCGCTTCTTAATCCAATGAAGTTGATACATCAGGATTAATAATCACTTCCACAAAGTCCCAGAGAGCCCTGAGTCGTGCTACTACTCCAAAGTGATCTCTGTATTAGAGTAATTGATTTCATTCGCTTCTCCCTGATACAGGCAAGCGTGAATATGCGCAAACTCTTCCACAGCCACATGTAACTCTGGCTTAGAGAACAAACTAGTTCTGAGTGTGTTTCTTAAGCAATCCTTTTCCTCTCTACTTTTCATTTACTATTTTTTAGCCTTTAGAAAAGCTATGGTCAAATATATACAAAATACATTTCTTATTTTAGTTATATAATTTAATGGTATTGAGTACATTTACAGTGTTGTATAATCATCACCACCCTTCATTCCTAGTTTTAAAAATATATTTGAAATGTTTTCAACTTTAAAGTTTACAAAAATTAGGCTGGGGATTTAGCTCAGTGGTGTGAGTGCCTGCCTGGCAAGCTCAAGGCCATGAGTTCAATCCCCGGTACCAAAAAATAAAGTTTACAAAAATAGTATAAACATAATTTTTCCTGAGCTATCAAAGAGTAAATTACTACTGTATCCTATCATCCCTGAATATTTCATTATGAAATTCCCAAGAACAAGCACATCCTCCTAAATATCCACAATACAACTATCACCATTAAAAAAATTAATATAGATAAAGCACAATCATCTAGTTATAGGACTCCATTGATGTTATGTCAATAACATTCTTTGTAAACAAGCATCAAATACATGATACGGTTTCCATGTGTTTCATGATAGGTGATACAGTATATATATTTTTTAAGATGGGGATCTTGTTAAATTGCTCAGGATGACTGTGAAGTTATGATCTTGTCCCAGTCTTCTGAGTAGCTGGAATTAGAGGAGCCTGCCACCATTCCTAGCTTCAGTATAAACTCTGCATTAAACTGTTGTCTTTCAGTTTTCTCTGGTATAAGGTTTCTATTTCTCTTATAACCAATAAGACCATTGTGAGGAGATACTTTGAGACATTTAACCCACAAGTTTGAAGGTCCACCTGATGTTTTCTGGCTGTCTAATAATTACTATGTTGTCAAATTAAAATTTTCTTTTTTTCTTTTCTTTTCTTTTTTTTTTTTTTTTTTTGGTCTTTTTGAGACAGGGTCTTCCTATGCAGTTCAGGTTGGCCTTGAGCTCACTTTGTAGCCCAGGCTGGTCTCGAACTCCCAATGATCTTCCTGCCTCAGCCTCCCGAGTGCTGGGATTACAGGCATAAGCCACTACGCCTGGCTAAAATTAAAATTTTCTAATTCCATTATTATTATACATTTATTAGTTGGCATTTCAATGTAAGGGGAAGCTATCTGTTCTCTCCCACTTATTTATTATGTCATCTTTCATGTTAGTATAAATATATTTTATCAGCTGCCTATCAGCTCCTACCATAATTAATTATTTTATTGCCAAATTATTGTAGATTTGTCTAGTGTAAGGCCCATTGAGCTGGTTTCTGTGACCTTTTAATATCTCTCTCTCATCTTGGAGCCCGTCTCTATTTTCTGGTGCAAGATGTTCTAGGCTTATTTTGTATATTCCCTGCCTCATTCTTGGAATCAATTAAGAGAATAGAATCAACCATTTTTCCAAGAATCCTGAGTGCTTTTAGCTGAGAATGCTATTTAGATATTAAGGTGTAGACTCTAGGTGTATACACTGTTAATGGACTATTACTACTTTCAAGAATAGCTAGAGATATCTATTCATGTCTATCTATCTATCTATCTATCTATCTATCAATTGATCTAGCTATCAATCCTCTATGGATAAAACAAAGCTTTGTGTCTATCCACCCACTTATCTAACAATCATCTCTATATAAATGAACATATGTATCACCTATGTATAAGTAGAGCTATGGATCTATCTAAACACATGAGAGGCCCCACATATATACCTGACACATTTACATTTACTTTATCACTTGCTGATGCATATTAAAAACCGTGAACTCATACCAATACTTACCAATACTTCCAATCCCAAATCTAACACCATAAAATTCATTCTAGTTCATTTTTTTCCCTGTATTTGTCCCTTCTTTCTCTGACAATGAGAAACCTGGACTCCATTTTTCTCCATATTACTTATAGATTTTCCTCTGAAAGAAATTCAACTGCATCCTCCTTTGCTCCCAAAATGCCTTTTGTACCCTACCTAGGCTCTGACACCCTACACCAGGGTCCTGGATATGAGGGATAAGGAGGCAGGCAGGAAGGAAACTTCCTAACAATTGAAATTCCATACTTGCATGATTTTGAATGATTTTAACTAGAAATTATGCATGTATTTTATATTTACTATACTAGAAACTAAGTACTGTGTGTGCTTTACGTGCATTGCCTCATTTAATCCTTATAACTATTCTCTAAGGTACGTAGTATTCTTTCATTTATTTTCTAAAGAAATCCCTAAGGCTTAGAGAGTTCACACAGCAAGTGGCACAGCTGGGATGAAAACTTGATGGATCTCACTCTAACATTCTCAATATTAACTTTAAGAAATCTAAGTACTTTTAATATACAACACCATTTACATATGTATCAGCAAACAGATTTTTATCTCGGTTCTTTGGGTTTGTACTTTATATTCTTGCAAACAATAAAGAAGCTGAGCTCACCATTCATGTGCTTAGGATAACAGAATTCCTATATGAAATGTAGCTATTTACCTAAAACTCAGAGCTCTTTTTTCATTTTAGACAGAATCTCATTGTCTAGTCTTTTTTTTTCTACACACATTTCTAGTTTATTATGGCAAAGGTGAAAATGCCTCCTTCTCCACAATAGCAACTCAATTTATCCCCAAAATAACTTGGTACAAAGTAGGTCTGTTTCAGAATTACAAAAGAAAGAAAAAAGCAAAACTTTACATGAATTTTTAAATGCTATCTTAAAACATAATAGAAACAAATCGGTTGTTCACTGTGTAGTTGTTGAGGCTGGCTTTGAATTCACTAGCCAAGGCTGGTCTCGAAATTGCAGTGTACACCACCACAGTTGGCCTTTCAAGTCTTTGAACTCTTAGTGCCTAAAAGAGCGCTTGCATTTTTTTTTGTCTTTTTCATTTTTATTGGTACCAGGAATCGAACTAACGACTGCCTGTTTGCAAGGCAGGTGCTTATGCCACTGAGCTAAATCCCCAGCCCCGAGTGCTTACATTTTTAGGTACTCAATATATGGTTTTTGCATTGACGGGTGAATAATTAATGCATTGATGAAGCATGCGATGGTTATGAAGAAGACAGAATGCTCACCAGAACATGACTTTTTTCCTTCTTTGATATAGGGAACCACACTTTCTTGTCATCTTGCAATTTGGGACTCTGACCAGTTCTGGCCAAAATAACATGCACAGCAGTAATAGGCAAGAAACCCTGGTCTCTCATGTTTGGCTGAGGCAAATTCTAGATGGCATAGCTACAAGCTAGGCACGGCTTTGGCAGCCTGGCTCCCTGACTTGTTTTCCTTCTTCTTTCTCAGTCTTCCCGACCAATGATGGAATTTTTGTGATAAGTGAGCCTTTAAAGCCACTGAGAGTTTTTAGGATTTATTTCTGCAACATTGATTTAGCCTATCCTGATTCATTTCTTCAATCTCATTAAAATAGAAATAAGGGGCTGGGGCTGTAGTTTGGTGGTAAAGCACTAGCCTAGCATGTGCAGGGCACTGGGTTTGATGCCCAGTATCACATTTAAAAAAACAAAAAATGAAAAGAAAAACATTAGACTTCCTCCAAATATTCAAAATGCCACTCAGTTGACAGTATATGAAAATGTCAATTGAGAGTCATGGAGGTAAAAAAGAATGAATGAATGAATGAATGAATGCATGAATGAATGAATGAAAAAGCCCCAACAACTTGAGGCTATTCACGTAAAAGGTAGCACTGAAGAGTATAATGAATACCAGTTAAAAAGGAAAAAATGAGCATTATAATTTTTATCTCAATTATAATTTCAGTTATTGCAGAGACTGAGTTAGGAGGATTGCAATTTACAGCCTAGGGAACTCAGTGAGAACCTCTTTGTCTGACATTTTTTTTTAAAACAAGTGTGTGTGTGTGTGTGTGTGTGTGTGTGTGAATGCTAAGGATGCAGCTTAGTGGTAGAGCCCTCACCTAGCCTATACAAGGCCCTGGATTCCATTCCAAGTTTAAAAAGGAGGGGCGAGCAAGAGACAAACAAGCACCTAAATTCCTGGAATTCAAGACATGCTGTCAACATCTTTGGTTTATAAGTTTATGTGAATCTTTCCTGACAGTGACTTACAGCCTAACTTCTTTATTCCTACAATGCCAATTCTTCAAGTCATACTTCCTCTTTAAAGAAAATACTATTTTGATCACAAGGTTTTATTTTTAAATAAAAGTTCTGAATCATTTTTTATTCTAGGGAGATAGAAATGCAGCTTTACATCAAAAGACCCATCAAAAACATTTTTATGTTTACATTGAATCAAAAGTGATTTCAACAAGTGTTGATTTCAAATGGTGTTGGTTAAGTCACAAATAGTATTCCCTTTGCTTAAAGTGCTTTTTTTTTTTTTTTGTCTTTTTCCTTTTTATCGGTACCAGGGATCGAACTCACGACTGCCTGCTTACAAGGCAAGCGCTTATGCCGCTGAGCTAAATCCCCAGCCCCTAAAGTGCTTTTTAAATTCTAGTCCAGTGGAAACTTTTTACATAGAAGATACAATAATATAATAAATTCTCAAAAATCTATCACTTTGATTTTATAATTGTTAGTATTTTATCATGGTGCTTTATTTTTCCCATTGCTGAGAAATTACAAAATTAGCCCTAGATGTCATGACATTTAATCCTTAGATACTTCACTGTACATCTCTAATAATTAAAGGTATTTTCTTACATAACTATAATACTATCACTGTGCCTAATAAAATTAACAATGTAGTTCCTTCATAATATCTGACAGCTGGTCTGTATTCATATTTTCTCAAATGTCCTGAGGATATCTTTTTATATTTCATTTATATACATCATTTGTTTTGAAATCTAAGCTAGGTCCACATATCTAGTTGAATTGCTCTGTTTTTAATCTCTTAATCATTTTATCTTCATTTTTGTTTGCTTCATTTTAATATTCTATTTTTTAAAAATTCTCTTTTTGCAAATATTTCTTTTTTGCAGGGGGAATTTGAATAAGACAAATTGCATCTGGAAAAAGCTATTATTATTTTGTAATCATCTCGTATTGCTGGTCCTTAAAAATAAAATAACAGACAAGAAACAAAAACCATATGTGATAAATGCAGTTTGTTGTAGTCAGAGTTTGCAAGGAAAACAATTTAATACAGGACACATAATTTATAGAGTTACTTTATAATAATCACCCGAAGAGTCAAATACAAAAATGTGCAGGAAATCTGTCCACACTAAAGACCCAAAGAATTCTTTTGAGAGCCTGGATCCCATGGCAACATCCAGCATGAGTCCAGCTGAAGACCTAGAACCCGGGACAATGCCCCCAACGAGTCCAGCTAGAGGTCCATAACAATGACTCATGCAAGTCTGTTTCACATGTCTGTGCTGGGAAGGCCCAAAGATCAGTGGTGGAAGCTAGAAAGTCTGTGCCAGCGGGATGAAGGATCTGTGCCAACAGGCCGAGAGATCTGCACTGGAGCCAGGAAGCAATGCTCAAAGTAAGGACAAGAGCTCCCTCGAAAAGTACCATAACCATCTTCAGCAACAACAAAGTCCTGAGCTCCTCCAATGATCAGAACAGCCAAATTCACTGTCAGGAAGCCAGTGTGACAAGCTTCTCCAGGACACTGAACAGCACACCATCTTCCCCTCTGGAGCCAGGAAGTGATGCTCAAAGTAAGCACCAGGTCTCCCCCAAAGTGAATAGCAGCCATTCTCAGTGACGATGAGGTCCTGAGCTCCTCTAATAACAGCCAAGTTCACATCAGGAAAGAACTTCGACAAACTCCTCCAGGAGAATCAACAGCAACAGGGGAACCAACCACACTAGTTCTTTCTCTCCAGTTCTCCTTTTTATGTTGTTGGCAGCAGTCCTCAGGTAGATCCCCCATACCCAGCACCATACTGATTTAGTTCAGCTGGGTGTTGTAAATTGACCATCAGTTGTAAATCCATCACATTTTCCTTTAAAGTAAGTCATTCAAAATATCTAGCTAGCAGGGTGTGATGCCTGTAAACCTAGCACTTGGGAGGCTGAGGAATGAGTTTGAGACCTGCCTGGACTACATAGAAAGTTCAAGGCCAGCCTCAACTATGTAGTACGATCCTGTGTCAATAAAAAAAAAAAATCTAGCTAATAGAGTGCTAGAGAATAAAAATAAAAGTCATATGACAATTTTTTTTCATGTTTTCAAAGTACATCTTGGTTAGAAAATGTTGTACTGGCCAAGTTTCCTAGTCACAAATAAATAAGATATAAAGATTTTTTTATTTCATTTTTGAGATGGTCTTGCTACATTGCCCAGTCTAATCTCAAAATCGTGGGGGACATGTGATCCTCCTACCATGGCCTCTTGAGTAAAAGTTTATTTTTTCTTTGTTTTTAGCAGTCTCTAGAGGGAATATTAGTAAAAAGAATACTACTAGTGATATAGGGATTTAGAAGAGTTTAGTCCTTTTTTTGCTATGAACAAATGACTTGAATAAGTTTTCTTAGTTGTCTTGAAAGGGAAAAACTGTATAAGAGAAATTATTCTTTTTAAAACTTTGTTCTTTTGAAACCGTCTAGCTCTGTAACTGCTTCATGGCTTTGTAATTAGTTTCTTGACCTCTGCAATCACAAGAACATGCAGCCTGCCTGATTGTACCATTGTACCGAGCTTCATGAACTGGTGATCACTAATCTACCCTTGTAACTGATGATCTCACCCTGGTAGCTAATCAGGAGAACTGCCAGGCTATCTGTCTCACCTTTGTACCTCCTGCTTGTGCATCATGTAAAAGCCCTAGTCCACTAGAGATCGGGGCCTGATATTTTGAAAGTGATCTCAATCAGTGCCTGTGAATGTAAAATAAATCTACCTCCAAATCCTTGGAGTCATTTTGGTGTTTCTGCTTGCTGTTGCAGTCTGAGCTTTGATTTCTTCATGAGAAAGCTTGGCCTCGTTGATAGATAAGATGTATTTATAACATTCTGTGATTTCAAAATGCCTTGTGACTGAAAATGAGTAAAATGCTTTTAGTCTCTTTGGGTCTTAGGATTTCAAGGGAGGTTCTTTAAAGCCATGACCTCATTGCCTAATGCTGCCAAACCTCCAAACATTGTTGTAAATACTTTCAAAGTCAGTTTATAAACCACACAAGAAAATAAGCATGACTGCTGATGGCCATATCTTCCTACTGGTTTGCCAAGGTAGGGGTGAGCACAGAGACAAGACAAACCTCCTTCTTGCTATGGATGAAGCAGGAGCTTTAGCTGGAAGCAGATGTGTACACAGAACAATGAAAGGGAATGAATAAAATGTAGGGGAGTATATTTGATATAGCATTAATAATGCGACTGCCAAAGTCCTTGGCTGTGAGAAATGGATCTCTTCAGCTACAAAGACATGAACATGAACTTACATTTCAGAGTTAACATTTATCAAAAGTGACTTGGTGCCACCAGTATAGCATGGGGTAGGTATATAGTAAAAAAGTTCACGATATCCTCTGGGCAAAGTTAAAGCCAAAACAAGCATTCACATTAAATAATTCAAGTAGTACTGTGTGGTCTTTTAAGAAGTAAGGACATTGGAGGGCTGTAACGGCATGAAAGAACCAGGGGCAGGGAAGGTGGAGTTTGGGGAGATGTTGGTCAAAAGAAAATGTAAATTAGGAGAAATAAATTCAAGTGAGTTATTATATAACACGATGACTACAGTTCATAAGAATCTATTGTGCTCTTGAAATTGCTAAGGGATTAAATTTTAAGTGTTCTTACCATAAAAATAAATACGTGAAGTAACACATTTTCTAATTAGCTTGATTTAGTCATTTCACTATATATATATATATATATATATATATATATATATATAACATGTACAGGATAAATACATATAATTTTTGCCAATGAAAAAATTTTAAATAATAATTAAAATCTTGATAAGAATAGAAAAAGAGTCCATGACCATATCTGGACCCTGAAAGTGCCCAATCTTGTCTGATTTTGGAAGAATAGAAAAAGATAATTGAATCTGAAAATACTGGATCCTGAAGAACTCTCAAAAAAAAAATATGTGAAGGAATTTTGCTATTCCTGTATTTCCAGATAACCTCAATTAAATGTTCTAGGGTTCAAGTGTTTTCAGTGGGATTAGATTTCTAATGAATTATTTTCTCTAAGTTTCTTGTTAAATGATTCTCTCACAACCGTACCAACAAGCATTCCTTATGTTGGTAATTTTAGTAATTAGTAGCTTGGTATAATGACTCCCAGCTAGGAAACTGGTAAGAGGAAAACCCATGCAATGCAGAAGCTAGTCCTGCTGGAAACCTCAAGTATCTCCTGGAAGTGAGCTGGTTTCCAGTTGCTCCGAACTAACTTGCAGCCAGCTGTTTCTTCTCTGACACCTGCAGTTTGGCCAAGAAGAAAGGTGTCACATTGCCAAGGGTGGGGGAGTATTTGGTGAGGATGACAGACATGGCTTCACAAAACACCAACTAGCAGAATCCTGATTCTCACTATGTCAAGATATATTTTCTGAAAACTTCCTAGAAATCAGGCATTGTCCTCGGTACTGTATTATAATGGTTATTTCAGGCATTCATTCTCAATCAACCCAAACAGGAGACTGAATAGTCACAGAGAGGATGACATGGCACTCAGAGAGAGACTAACTTCATTATTTGCTACACTATTATGAAAAGTAATTTCTATTATATGCATTAAGGCTGAATGAACAGATAATAGCAGTAGACTATCTTTTTCTATTAGTCCATGTTTGGAGTACATGATGTTTACCCTCATTTTAGTGACTGGGTACTTGTACTGAATATATCTTGATTCTTTTTTTTCCTCACAATGTACAGGCCACAAGTGAAAACTACTATCCTGGAGATGCCTTATTCTTCACTTTCCTTCTTTGACGAGCTCTTCCTGTTTCAAATCCTCCTTCTCTATCAGCTATCTTTATTCTTGCTATTTTGGTTCTATTATACCTGATGTTGGAAAGCAGGGTTGTGGTATGGTTTACAGGTTTTCCCCAAAACCTGCTTTTCTGCCTGAGTACTTATAGGAAAACCAGAATGGAGCCTACGTTTCCCAATATCCATTGCATGGGCTGTAGCCATGTGACCCAATTCTGGTCAATAGGAAGTACTGGCATGGGTTAGGTAGGACACATAAGGGGACAGGGAGCCCTTTTTCCTGGCAGGACAATAGATTGTGGATGTGTTGGCTGCAACCAAGCACCAGTTTGAATCTACAAGTCTGGGTATTGGGGATGGCAAAGCAACAAGACAGAAGGAGCCTGGGTGCCTGCTAACTGTGAGGCTGTCCAGATACTCTGACATAACTAATGTCAGGGCCAAATAAATCACACATCTTTAGTCTGTGTTTTGTTGCTCAGACCTAATCTTAAATGATGGGAGAGCTGTTGCCTGCTTCAAGTTAAAATAATTCCTGACATTGTTTGAGTGTTTCTTCTATTAGAGGCTGTTTTAAGAGATTTAGATTTGTTAAATCAATAAAACAATACTATGAAGTATTATTTTTTAAGTACTCATTTTATGAATGAGGAAACTGAGCCAAAGTGATGCCACGTAACTTGCTCAAGGTCACAGCTAATAAGTGGCAGAGTCAAGACTTGAATCAGGCAGTGACTCAGAGCACGTGCAGTCTTCCCACCTGTAACCTAGGTTGGAATGCATGGCTGAAGTCCAAATCCAACCCGATGCCTATTTTGTATATTGGAACACAGCCACACCCATTCACTTATAGGTTGTAGATGGCTGCTTTTGCCTTGTTACATCAGAGGTGAGTAGTTTTAACAGACCACATGCCTTGCCCAATCTAAAATAGTTAGAAAAATTTCCTGACCCTTGTTGTACAATACACTCCACCTAATATGGAAGAATGAAAATTCATGTAAAAGATAAACTAGTAATGATAAAATTCCCTAAGTGATAAAGACTCCTTTTGGTGGTATCTTTTTGTACTAAGCACACCAGTAGGCCATTTTCCTAATTACTTTGATTACTCTTTACAACTGCTTTATAGGTGTATGTGCACAACCCAAACTTGAATGTGAGGAAATGTGAGGAAACTGAGGCCCAGAGAATTAAGTAACTTGTCTATAATGATACAGTTGTTTAATGGACAAGGTAGAATTTGAACCCAGGATTTCTAAATCTGACCCTATAGTCTACAGCACCTTACTTAAAGCATTTGAAATGTTGCTTAATTTATAGAACAATGAGCTTTTCGAGGAAAACAAGCATATTCATATATTGTAAGCATCACTATAAGGCTTTGTGTAGTAAGATTTAGTAAAGAATTATTTAAACTTAGATTTCATAACAAACTGGCCTTTATTGAATTTTGGTACAATATACTCTTTATCTTGAAAACCTTGGGAAACTATCTCTAGAGCATCTTTTCAGAATTTTAATTTTTCTGTGTTATAAATGAAATTATGTGTTTTAATAACTGCATCCTGTGTATGACAGATTTTGAATGAGAAAAATGAAACATGGGAATTTTCCAGACCAGCCAGTCCAGATGCAGTTCATAATTGATGCATTAACCAGGCCATGATTCATTGATCACATCACCAGGCACTGAGTTTACAGCTTGTAGGGACCCTAAGGGAACTTCTGACCTTTCCTTTTAATATAGTAATATCATATATCCAACAATTTTCCAGATCTTTGGAAGCTTATTGACATTATTCTGGTGTCCCTCAACTCACAAATTGCTTCTGATTTATCTCTAGTATCTTCTTTATATCCTTACTAACAATATAACATTGGAAAAGTTATATAACCTTGTTAACCATTTGTTTTCATCTATGTAGTAAGAATAATGATGATATTTTTAGGACTGTTATGAAGACAGATAATCCACATTTGATGCTGATAAACCTGTCTCATACTGAGCATTCAAGAATATTTACACTGATCACTGAAGTTGGAACTGGCTTATCTGTTTTATAACTTTGTAATGTTATAACCAAAGTTTCAATTAAAGTAAATTAAGAGTTATTGAGCACTGCCTTTAATCACTACTGTGCTAGGATTTTTAGGGAATATATCATTCAATTATGCTAAAGAATTTGGAGGCTAGGTGTGGTGGTGCACATCTGTAATTCCAGCACTTCGAAAGCTGAGGCAGGAGGTTCACTGCCGGTTTGAGATCAGCCTGGGTTCCAAAAGAGTTCAAGAACTGCCTGAACTGCATAGTGAAAGCCTGTCTCAAAAAGGCCAAGAAATTATTGGAAATTAAGAATATATAAGGCATATTGGACTATAATTTTTCTTTTCTATAATGCCTCTAATAGGTTTTGATATGTGGGCTATGTTGGCTGCATAAAATGAATTGAGAAATGTATTTTCCTTTTCTGCTTTCTAAGGAGTTTGTATAACTTGAGTCATTTCTTTCTCAAATGTTTAACATGTTCTTTAAATGTCTAATATGGTCCTTAAATGTTTAATACGATATTTCTTTCTTAAATGCTTAATTCACCAGAAAAACCATGTGGGGGAAGTTTTAGAATATGAATTCAACTACTTCGTTAGATACAAGGTTGTTCAGATTTTGTATTTCATATGTACAAGCTTATTAGGGGTTTATCAATGTGATTAACTTTTAAAAAGTCAACTTTTGGCTTTTTAAAATTTTTCTGTTTTTGTTGCACTGAATTCTGTCCTGATATTTATTCTTTCTTCTTTTCCTCCTGCTGATTCTGAGCTTATCTTGCCCATCTTTTTCTAGCTTCTTAAGTTGAAACTTGGTACTTAGAGAATTGCTTTAAGCCTTTCTTTCTAATGCAAACATTTAAAATTGTAGGATTTCCCTTAGATATATCCTATAGATTTGATGTGTCATATTTTCCTCAGTTTTCAGCTTGAAATATTTTCTAACCCCTTGTGTTTTCTTCTTTCACTCAAGAGGTACTTACAATGTGTGGAAATTTATAATATTTGAGGTTTTGCTAGATATTATTACAGATTTCTAATTTATTTCACTTTTGTAAAAGTCTGATCTTTCAGAAAGTATGACTCAGAATGCCATCCAGACTGGTGAATATTTTATGTGTACTTGCTAGGAACTATTACTGTCAGTGGTTCAGTGTGGTATTTTTGTAAGTATTTATCAAAAAGGTGTTGGTTGTATCACTGAAATCTTAATTTTTGTGGTTATCTGTCAGTTCTTTCTTTGTGGTTTATCGGTGCTATCAGTTCTTGAGTGGAGGTGTTAAGATCTCCAGCCATGACTGAGGGTCTTTCTGTTTTTTCCTTCATTTCTCTCAGTTCCTACATGTTATTTGAAATACCATACATTGTTATATCTTTCTGATATATTGGCCCTTTTTAGTTATCCAATGTCCCTTTAGTAATATTCCTAACTTTGAGCCTCTTTTGTCTAAAATTCACAGAGCCATCTTAATTTTCTTTTGACTTTTTATTTTAACTGTATTTTTGTGTCTCTATTTAAAGCATAGATCTTGGAGGGAATGGGTAGTGTTTGGTTTTTTGTTTTGTTTTGTTTTTTGTTTTTGTTTTGAGACAGGATCTTACTGTGTAGTTGAGGCTGGCCTTTCACTCACTATGTGGCCCAGGCTGGCCTTGAATCATGACTATCCTCCTGCCTCTGCTCCCCAAGTGTTGAGATTACAGGCATGCAACACCATGCCTTCCAGATAGGTCTTGCCTTGCATGTCTTAATT
Source organism: Cavia porcellus (assembly GCF_034190915.1). NCBI lineage: Eukaryota > Metazoa > Chordata > Mammalia > Rodentia > Caviidae > Cavia > Cavia porcellus. The sequence continues at coordinate 26,682,967 of NW_026947505.1, read as the reverse complement.
CTGCTGTGTTTGTAGGTTTTTTTTTTTTTTTTTGTCTTTTTCGTTTTTATCGGTACCAGGGATCGAACTCATGACTGCCTGCTTGCAAGGCAGGCGCTTATGCCACTGAGCTAAATCCCCAGCCCCTGTAGTTGTTTTTTAATTGTCCCATCTATTATTTTCCCCCATTTTTCCTTCTTCTTCTGGGGCTCTAGAAATTAAACTGACAAGAAGATTGCCCAACAAGAGAAAACCGAACATCTCATGGACACCTAGAGCTCACAGGCAGATGACACAGTCATCATGAGCTCAAGGGGATAGCTAGAACTTGGGATTTGTTTTTTATCTTTATCACATAACATACTTTTAGAGAAGTAAAGGAACTGGGAGAAACTAATAGCAGATAGAAATTATTTTAGTAGGTTTGTTTGCAAACCCATCTTGGTGCCAACTTTGTCTTTCTGCATGGCCCCAAAACTCTCCAGGAAGAGGAAATATATGGTAGTCCTCATTTCTCAGCTTCTTATAACTAAGGAGACAATATGGTGTTTACCTAAGCAAGTCTGATTTATTTCACTTATGAGTATGGTGTTGAGTTGTATCCACTTACGTATAAAAACCTTGAGTTAATCCTTTATAGCTGAGTAGTACTACATTGCATAAAATTACCACACCTCTTTTAACCATTCCTTGATTGATGTGTGTTTGGGTTGTTTCCAAGATCTGGATATTACAAATAAAATCACTCCACCAGGTCAAAATTGCATACGAATTCCTGGTATAAGTTGATTTATAAGACTACAGGCCTGTGAGCGTGCTGCTGACCTGCCCTCTACACAGGAAACCTCAGCCAGCCTGCCACCACACCAGTGACCCCACCCTACATCCAGAGGGCCACAATGAGCCTGTGAGATCTCCAGTGACACAATAGGGTTCCAAAGTACATGGTGGAAAGCTGGGCCTAGTGGCCTGGAAAAGTCCCAAGCAGCAGTTACAATACAAGCCAGTGGTTGGCTCACATCAGTACCTCTGGACTAGTCAACCTGTAAAGAATCCAGGTTCCACCAACTGCCACTGCAGGAGGAATTCAGATGACTGGTCCCTGCCCTACACTGCATGACACAGTAGGATCCTGATGACACTGCACACAAGACATAGGTGAAACTAGTGATTGAAAAGACCAAAATACAAACTAAGAGATGAAAATGACAAAATGAAAAAGCAAAATGTAATCTCAGCCCTCCAACCCACTCAGGACGAGTACAGAAGATGTCAACATAGAAGAAACTGAAGATACACATCTGAAATTTCTGAAAAGATAAGTGAAATAAAGAAACCAATTCATGAGGCAATAGAGGAAATCAGATCAGAAATAATCTCTCAGGTTAAAAAAAAGAAATGGCATCCATAATGAAGGAATTGCTCAGCATAGCTAGAGAAGACAGATTAAAAGAATAAATAGAAGAGCATAGAAAAGTGATGGAAACTTTGAATGAAGAATATAGGAAAGAAAGAGAATGCAAGAAATACATTCAAACAGATATCGAGGAACTTAAACATTCCACTGAAAGCTGGAAAAATTGCTTGAATGAAACTGAAGAGAGACTTTTAGATCTTGAAGACAGGACCAAGGCTAATGATCATGAAAGGATCTCTTAAAAATAACAAGGAAGTTCCCTTTAAAAAGAAAAAAACAAAAAGAAGTTGCAACCTTTCAATCTCTTCAAGTATAGCTGCTCTCTTTGAAAAGTAAGCAGCACTCCAATTTTGGCCTGCTTTTGCTCACTCTTCAGTGATTTCAATGATTTTTAAAACTTCTTTTTTATTTTGAGGTTTAGTCATACTAAGTTACTTGGCCAATAACCAAATTAATCTCTGCAGTCAACCTGTTTGAGAGTATTCTGAAAGAAATTCAGACCCTCCATTGAAATTAGTTGGTAAACACTCACCACCTGGGGAAATGCCTGAACTAGATTGAGGTTTGTCACTTAATGCTCTGGCAGAGATGAGACCTGGTGGCCGTCCAGAGGCTGACCCCAGCCTGGCTACTAGAAGGGGCTGGCAGTGATACACCGCCTGCTCTCTATTCTTTCTTCACCTGTAGCCCATATGAATAAGTCACACTACAGGAAATTACCACAATTCAGTTTTTTTGAATCTGAAAAACATAAATAATATAAGTTCAATCAATTGGTTTCTGAAAGGGTATGAGTTTCAATCCTTCTCAAATTTTTTTTGTCACTAAGTCCTAGAGCTAAACACTGTATTTTATTATTTATAGATACACAGGATTGACACGATCTGACACATAGGGTTATGTCTATAGAAAGCAAAGGTAGGTGAGAAGCTTCATTAAAAGAAATCTGTGTTTATAGGGAGTGTTACATACTTTGGGAGCTACACTGCATGCTGCATGTTAAAATTAACACTGTTAATTACTGTGTTCTCAAAGGCAGGAGTTAATCTTGCTTTATAGTTCTGAGAGGGCACTATATAATACTATGTATCTCTAGGATTGCTGGGTTTAGAAAAAAAATGAAGAAATAGGAACAAGATATCCAGTTAGATTTGAATTTCAGATAATGTACAATTTTTAAAATCACTTATCCAAAATTCAAATTTAACTGGCAGTCTTGGCTAATTAAATCAGAAACTTTTTGATCTCCAATTGGCACTGCCAAAGAGGACAGAATTCTGGCCTGGCAAGCTACATTCTAGGCACGTGAGCCTCTGATTGAGATGTTCATGACTCTGTCTCAGAGAGGATGGAGGCAAAACCAGCCAGAGGCCAAGTTCACAAAGCCACTCTGAGTCACCTGTGGATGCTCATAAAGAATATCTTCCTTTTGAGAGCTCCTATAAAAATAATAGATAGTTTCATGAGGAGCTCTCTATGCTCTCTAATTATTCATTCATTAATTGCCACAACATCATGTTGAGGTTGATAAATATTTTCACTGCTCTTCTTCTCCATGGAATAAATGGAGAATGAGCAGGAGGCTGACTCATTGGCAGCTTCACTAGCCAGGAAAGGGCAGTGAACACCAGACTGGGCCTGACAGTCCTGCTGTAGTGGTCTACAAGCTGGGTGGCCCTAGGGACATTAAGGTCCAAATAAAAAGCAGGATATTTCTGTTGTATGAGAAATCAAAAGCACAAACAAGCACCAAAATAGATGATAGTTACTAAGAGGTAAGAGGTAAGAAAAAATGTTCAAATGGGATGGGGAACATGGGAAGGAGGAGGGAAAAAGGAAGGAAGGGGAAAAAAAGAATTAAGATGTGTTATGCACAGTACCAGCTCTTCATAATGAAGGTGAATGACTATGTACTGCATGCATGTATAATAAAAATTTTTTTAAAGCAGAAGGGGAATAAAGAAGATGCTTAAACTTTCAAAATCTTCAGATTCTTAACAGCTCACCATTGGGATATGACACAGACTAGAACAAAAGCATTCACAAAGGAAGCTATCAAAGACAGGTTTTTTTTTTTTCTTTCTCAAAAACAGGGAATAACTTCCTTATTTTAAACTACAGCCCAACTATGTGACTTTGGGAATGTCACTACTGAAAGGATTTTGCCCCAGATGGGATACTGTAGCTGGTGGGAAGCTGGGAGGTGGAACCAAGGGGCTCTATCTTGAGATCAGCTTTCCCACCCCTAGGCAATTTACCTGTGGTGCCAAATGAATATCAATGGGCTACCTGTGCATCACTAATGCCCCTTAGGCACCACCCCAAACCTAAGCTACATGTATGCCCCCACACCATGTGTCTGGCAGAGAGAATGCCAGATCCCAGAGATCATGGAGTCTCTCCCCACATTCTTTTTTTTTTTTTTTTTTAATTTTATTTAAAAGGAAAAAGAGAAAAAACAAAACAAAACAAAGCGGTGTATGGGTACAAGTAATACAGAACTACCAAAAAAAACAACAACAACAACCAAAAAAAAAACAGTAAGAAATCACCAGTTAACAGATTACACATTATCATCTTAGAGATGGTTGCTCAAGTCACAGTATCAAAGCATACAAAGTGAACATTCAAACAGAGAGACTCAAACAGTTGTGTTCAATGATCCAACCAAAAACATTAATATGGTCAGCTATTTAACACCCCTAAACACACTTGCAGTTGTATCCTTTAGAGCACTTTTTCCCCCTCTCTTTTCTACAACAAAATTTACACATTTTGGGTTTTATTACTCCTTAGTTCTTATTACTTTTTTTTTTTGGAAGAGAATAGAGTTAAATATGGCAAAACAAAGCTGTCAGTCAAAACCAAGGATAGATATACTACATGATGTAAAAACAGTACAAGGTTATCAACAATGGTTACCGTAATGTCTCTTGCTTCCTTAAAAAGAATTGTCTATCTCATCAGGTATTATAAAGTTGAACAAAACAGTAGAGAACAAGACCAATAAAACTTAAACATTGTAAACATTACAGGACTTCCAAAGGAGATAATAGTCAAACCAGAATGGGCATCTTAGTGAATCTTATTGCCTTCAAAATAGTTGCCTATACCCCAAACTTGATACTATCATACAGAACGGAACAGAATCTAATAAAGGGCACTTTTATTTCACATTTCTTATCGTTTTAGCCGCACCAAAAATTCTATTAGATGGTTCCCTTCCATGCCAAAAATCCTATCAACTACCTATTGAAAATCTATTTTGTAATAGTTTAGAGATAAGGAGAGAGTAGAGATCATGTAATCAAAGTGTCTAGTACGATGTGTAATTCCAAATGGTGATCAAGAAACGGTGTTTACGGTCAGGTGTGGTGGTGCATTTGAGAGACTGAAGCAAAAGGATTACTGCGATTTCAAGGCCAGCCTGTGCTACATAGTGAGTTCAAGGTCTGTCTGAACTACATAGCAAGACACTGTCTCAAAAAAAAAAAAGTGTTTATTATTATATGTCATTGTCCTTATTTTTTTGTATAACAAAAGATGGTTTATTTGGGGAAAAGATGGGAAAATATAAGACAGATAATTACTGTGAGGTAGTAGGGGGCTTCAGAGCTCAAAGTTCCCTTTTGTTCATTATTATCTAACTTCTACGAAAGATTCTCCATTTCCCAGCCAGTTCAAAGTAATCGTCTCTAGTCTGGAGTTAGCATGGATTTACTCTCCTGGCGCTCAGTTCGTGTGCTCTTGTATTCATTCTGTGAGTACAAAAAATATCCCAAATAAGGTCACAATTATTGGGGGTTAGAATGTAAACACGTTAGGACACAGTTTTACCTGTGGAAGCCTTGCTATCTAGATCTTTCACCCCAGAAATCCTTGACTCTTCATTCCTCACTTTCAGACCATTTATCCCATTTGTTAAACGTCTGCCATTTTCCCCTCCCTCCATCCTTCCTCCTTCATGCTGATGCTCAGCAAGCTACTCCTCCTTCCTCTGTATGCATTTGGTTCCCCTCTTCCACACCTACAATTGGCTAACAAAAGGTATTTTGTTACCTTTACCTTTACACCTTAGTCCGTAATCTGTCGATATCTTCTGTGAATCCAGTCCTGCTGTACTGCTGCCAGAATCCCAAACAGCTTCTCAGGCTTTGAGATCCTGTCTACCCCCTGTCAGAGAACTCAAGGCCCTTTTTTGTTGGTGCTTGAGTCTCTCTGCAGATTAACCTGCCGGCCTGTGCTCATTCACACACGCTCACCCCAAGGCTTAGAACATCCTCAGCACTCTGTATACTCCCCACTCTCAGGCTCTGGGTCTCACAAGCATTGTTCCCCTGCTGCTCTTCTTAGAGTGTTTCCCCACCCTCCTATCGCAGGCTGAGTTAAATGGCTCTCATTTGTTCCCGTACATACTACAATTGTTTATTTGGAGAAATTTATCAAAGAAAGTCAAGCACACAGGCAATGAGGTTGTTGTGCTTTGAATGTATCCCTCAAAAGTTCATATGCTGGAAACTTAGTTCCCAAACTCATATGTTGGTGGTATTTGGAGATGGGCCCTTTGGGAGGTACAGTAATTACGGTTAGAAGAAGTCATGGGACTAAGAACCTCTGTGTGATGGCATGAGCAGCTTAATAAGCAGGGGGAGAGACCCAAGTAGCATACTTACTCTGTCTTGCCATGTGATGCCTCCTCTGTATTTTGATGCAGCAAGAAAGCCCCACCCCAGATGTTGGCACCTTGATAATGGACTTCCCCATCTCCAGAATCGTGAGCAAAAAGACTTAATTTCTTTTTTTTTTTAAATTTATTTAAAGAGAAAGTAACAAAAAAAAAAAATACATGGAGATAAAAAAAAAGGGTAGAAATAATACAGAATTACAGAAAAACAAACGGTAAGAAATCACCAGTTGATAAGTTACATATTGTCATCTTAGAAATAGCTGTTCAGGTTACAAAATTAAAGTATGTAAAGTAGGGGGCTGGGGATTTAGCTCAGCGGTATAAGCGCCTGCCTTGTAAGCAGACAGTCGTGAGTTCGATCCCTGGTACCGATAAAAACGAAAAAGACCAATAAATAAATAAATAAAATATGAAAAGTGACATTCAAATAGTGACACTGCCAACAGTTCTGCTCAATGATCTAACAAAAACTTTTAGTAATATGGTTATCAGTCCTACACACTTGTTTTTTATTTTAAAGAGGGTAAGATTAAACATATCAAAACAGAACAAAATAGTTAAAAAAGAACAATTTAAAGAAATACAGATTTCAAAGCAAGTCCACTGTAGATCTTCACTGTTTATCTAATTGTCTCTAGTTTCTTCCAAATAGTTGTCCCCATCTTCAAGCACATTAAATACATACTGCATATTATAGAACTAATCAAATCATTACAGGATGATGAAGGCTTTTTAGGTCTTCAAGATCTAACATTGGGGAAGACAATAATAACGACCATAGTGTCTCTCATTCTCTTTGTAGTAGCTGTCCTTATCTTTACATATGTTGAAATTGAACTTAAGAGACTAGACTAATATCACTCTGATCAGTGAACAATAGTTTTGCTAGATTTTATATTATAATGCTACAGAATCGGCATTGGGTTTCTTAGTGTGTCTTCTTCAGAGTCTCTGTTCATTACATCTTGCATTATATAATCTGTTCCTGTAAATAGTTGTAAAAAAATCTTCTCATGTATGAATTTCTACATGTATATCTATCCTCTCTGTATTATAGGGAAAAACAAATCATAACAAGACAGCAAAACAAATTCCTAGAAAACATGCAATGAAAAAGACACATAAGACCACAATATTAGGTGAACTACCATAGTTACTACGCTTTCTCTTATTTTCAATAGACTTGTCCATATCATCAAGGACTTCTTTCTTTATAAATTACTTGGTCTCAATGATATCAACAGAAGATGGACTAAGGCAGAGGCTAAAAGATGGGTGCCAACCAGATGAGGCCAGGCCTGGGCATCCCAAGGAACCTTACTAGGTAGAATCAACAAGGACAGAGCTCAGCTCCTGGCCTCAGAAGCTAGGGAATCAGTGCCATTTCATTGAGAGTTAGCACAGAACTTGCAGGTCAGACTCTAATCTGGCTCATACATCTGGTTGGTTGCTGTCAGAAACCCACTTTCTTGCTTTAGAGTGGAACCACAGTGCTGAACATGAGAAATCGCCAGCCAACACATCTCTCCCATCTTCCCATGAGAAGCTGTTCTCAGATGGTTGCTTAAATCTGGAGTCAGATAAGAAGAATTATCCTTCATGCTGATTGATGTCAGGGTTGGCCACCTTTAATGTCCTTCATAGATATACCTGCTGCTTGACTTGGAAAGGTGAGTCTCAGGCAGGATCTGCCTGTACCTGAGGATGCTTTAAGGATATGGTACCTTTAATCTGTCCACAGCCTGTTTGGCTGTATGAGTGCATTTAATATAAACTTTACCAGAGCTGGGGAGAGAATCAGGAAGTAGAATGGAAGAGAATTTATGTACCAGAGTTTGCCAAACTGGTGTGCTGAAAAGAAGTTACAGAAATGATGTTGCAATATCAATCTCTCCACTCCCTAAGGACACCAGCTAACCCTAGCCCAGCTTGGCTGGTCATCTCCAATTGCATTTTGTCTATATTTGTTGTAGACTGAATTGTATCCATCACTTCCTAAAGAAAGATACTCAAGTCCAAATGTTCAATATCTATAATATAAATGATCTGGAAGTAGGGTCTGTGAAAATGTAATTAATTAAGACAAAGTGACTGGTGTCCTTATAAGAAAAGATAAATTTTGACATGGAAGACTATTAAGTAAAGACCCAGAGTGAGAGGGACATAAAGGAGTAGAATATCTGGTGACCATGGGGCAAAGGTTGGCTTTTAGAAACAGAAGTAGATACCAAGAAGCATGCAAAATGAACAGAGATAAAACAAACATAAACACAAAGGAGAGAGGCAGGAGACAGAATTACCCTCAGAGTCCTCAAAGTAACCAATTCTGCCAGTCCCCAATTTCAGATATTTGGCTTTCTGAGCTATGAGAGAATAGCTTTCTGTTGTGTTCAACCTCTCAGTTTGTAGTACTTTTTTTCTGCAGCCCTAAGAATGTGTACAATGCCTGTCTCAGTTAATTTTCTCTCATTGCTGAGACAAAATACCTGACACCCAAAGTTAAAGAAGGTTAGGTTTATTTAGCTCACAGTTTGTGGAAGTTTCAGTCCATAATCAGATGGCTCCAAGGCAAAGTGGCACATGGCAGAGGGCAACAGTTCAGGGTGGTGGAAAGCAGCATGAGCAGCAACAATAAAAGGGAAGGAGCACAGAGAGAAGATGCTTTCCGTCCCTTATATCATATGTAGGCCACACCCACTTGGGTAGAGCACTCACATCCATAATCCTGGCATTGGGTCATAAGTCATTCACAAACTCTAGAAGCCTGCCTCCATGGCTGCATGAAGCTTTGGGGGACATCCAGACACAAACCGTAGCAATGTTCCACACAAATATCTATGGAATAAGCTCAGAGTCATATTGGCTTGCATCAAAGAAATAGGAACATATCTTAGATCTTAAAAGCTCACTAAGCATCCTGTATCTCTGGATATGCACTGCTGCTTCTCCCAGTGGCTCCTCAGTGACATCTCATGGAGCCTTTTTTCCACTCCATTCATCTCTACCTCAGTCCCTCTTTACCTATTCTGAGGGTCAGAGCCAATTCATTCATCTCTTTGTCATATGCAGGATAGATTAGCTGACTTGCTGCATTTGGCCAAACACTGAGTTTCTAACTTAAAGGGTAAAGGCTTGTTTTTTTTTAAGGAAATTCATAAAGTTATCTATGCAATTGTGCATTTAATTGTCCTTTAGTAGCTACACATTTAAAAAATATATAATTGACTGATTACAACATCAGACCCTGACAGGTTATGCAACTTGCTCAAGAAGAGCTGAGGTCTGAATGTAAACTCTTATGACTTCAAACCTCTTTCCCATATGCTATAAGACTTCAGAAGATGTAACCTTATAAATGTTTTAAAGGGCTTAGCAAATTCCTGTTCTTCTCATAATTAGCTGCTGCTATAAGGAAATATAAAACCACCAAAGAAATAATCATTCAGACTGATGATCTGTTCTTCAGTTATTTGTAATGTATTTTTAATATCATGATAAAAATAACAATTATAATTTAGGCCAGAGTGTATAAGCATAACAAATTTTGTATAGCAATTTTATACAAAACCTTATAACAGTTCCTTAAATAATCAGCTTCTGTGTTATATCCTAAGTTTTGATAAAGCTCTCTTTTGAATGATCAGCTTCTGTGTTATATCCTAAGTTTTGATACAGCTCTTTTTTCTTCTCTGAAATACATAAACATAGTTATATTCACAAAATTTCTTTTAAACCCCTCCAATACTAATTTTCTTTTAAATGCAAATTTTGTGTTGTATCAGACTTAGGCATGCTATAAATTCTTAGCCAAATAAAATCATAAACCATTCATTTTTAAGAAGTCTTTTTCTGCCAAGTGGCAGGTCCACGTGGCTTTAGTTTGAACTTATCGAAATGTTTAGCTTGATTTATTAAACTAAATGAAACTTGGGTGAAGGAAATTCCTGTTTTACTCAAGTAGTGACCACAAAGCTCGTGTTATTAAAATGTCCCTCAGTGTCTGTAGAACTAGGGCCCAGTAAGTTTCCTGTGTCACCCTGCTCATGTGAACTCTTCCCACAGGACAGTCTTGACATTCAGAGGCAGCAACTACACTGTATTGAGGACTTCAAGCTGCTTCTACATTCTCCTGCTTTGCCTGATAGGGTGAATACACAATTTGAAGGCCTTGGATGGAATCCACATACTATTAGCCAAGTGATTTTGCATAAACATGTCAAAAACATGTTTTTCCCTAGACAGGGCTTGATTATTACAGATGCCTAGTATAGAGTGAGAATGCCAACAGGGGCTGCCCCTGGTTCACAATGATAAAGCATCTCAAGATGGTGACACAGAGCATTAAGTCAAGTATGGGGTTCAACTGTGCAACAGCTCAGTTCACATGTCACTAAGCTGGCCTGCCCTGGAGGCTGGCCTTGCTGCTTTTAGAACCTGAACACTTTTGTTTTACAAGCTAGCACTGAAGTTCCAGGTCTACATGTAATCCATCACCATGTTCTATGGAGTCTATAGCCTAGGGCCTATGCCATCTCTTCCTTGCCTTTCAGGATGTTACCACTAGGAACTTTTCTTTGTCCACATGCTCCTCATCTTGCCCAGCTCACAGCAGAGAGACTGTCCTGCCACTGTTGAAGAGCCTTGGGAAGATTCTCCTTGCTCCTTGACTGAAGGCCCAACTTGACCAAGAAGGTCAAAATCTGGCCATTTCTGTCCTGCTTCTTTCTCCGGCATCCTTAACTCATACCCCCTCTCCTCTACCCTTGATAATATTTACCTTGGCCTTATTGCACACTGTCCCCCAAGAATAGGTGTTCTCCAACCTTGGTGTCTTCTCACAGATTGTTACTTCTGCCTAACTATCCTTTCTTTCTGTGTTACCTGGTCAATTTGAATTCAGCCTTCATGTCTTGCATAAGTATAGTGTCCTCAGGCAGCCTTCTCTGCCTCCCAGATGAGGCTAAATTCCCTGGTTCACCACTCAACCTGGCACTATTTCTTCCTACTTTGTTCCTACTCTGTCGTACAACTCTTGTTTTTGCCCAAGGTATTTCCTGGCCATGAAGATAGCACCTGATCCAGCCTTGTTTCCAGAGTGCTTGCATCATATTAGAAATCTGAAAAGTATTTGTGGATAGATGAACAGAAGGATGAATTCATGGCTCTCTTGTAAATTCCTGGAGGAGGAGCATTGCTGTCACTTAGCAATAAGGGAAATGTGTTTGCTGCTGTGTTTGCTACATGAAAGGCCCATAGAAGGTTCTTGGCTGCTGTGCCTCTACGGAATCACGGTCTGACTCATGTGACTCACTGAAGATGTCCACTGCTTGTGTTGGTATGGGTGTCTTTTAAAAAGGTTTCTTATCTGATTATGTGTGTGTGCGTGCATTTAAAATTCCTTGTCTGTGTTTCTAGTTTTGACAACATGCATGCATTATTTTGAGCATCAAGACAAACAAACTCCTCCCCAGCAAAGTAGACTTTAAGAAAAGTATCAGGCAAGCGGAATTTGCTGTTAAAGTTCATTTTTCTTGCAAATACATTTCCTCTGGTTGGAAAGGGGAAACAAGCTTTCCTCCTCTGCTTCACACAGCACAGAAGAACGGGTGTGAAGAGGAAGTGAAGTGTGAGTAAACGGTGCCAATGAATCTTTTTTATAGATGTATGAAATACAGTCACCAGGGATAGTGTTTACTCTTTCGAAAAGAGTGAAGCCTACTACCTTCCACCCCAAGGCCATAGCTGTGCAGAGCAATCCTTTAAACACTTTTTTCTTCATGTTATTTTTGTCTTTTGCTGAATAGGTAAGAAAAGAAACCTAAGAAAAAGTCTGAAAAATTGTAGTAGGCAGAGCCTGGACTGTAGAATGGACTGAAGAGTTACAGGAACATAAGAAGGGTCCCAGCTGTCCCATGTTGCCTGGACCAGAGGAATTATTAGGATCTGGGGTTTTCAGCTTTAAAGCTGGACAAACAAGTATGAGTTTATACCCCTAGCACCTGACAGCCTGTGGGGCAGCGGACACAGCCCTAGCAGAGCCCCAAGATACTGAGGTATCACATGCCACAGTATTCCCAGAGCACCACCTGAGGACCTCATGGCATTACCATTAGTCACTGAAGTTTTGAGGGTCAACTATGGCCTGAAATTAGGAACCCAGACCATATTTTTATCATTAACATTTCGCTTTGTTGTTTTACTTTCTAGAATGAAATTTTGTAAACTTTTATTTTAAAATGATTAAAGAAAAAAACAAGATCCTGGAGTGAACTGAGATTCTGATAGATTTAAAGTGTCAAAAATTTTTTTCCCTTTAACTTACACTGAATGCAAATTTCAGTTCCTAAAAAAACCAAATAAGGTAATAAATATTAAGGGAAGGAGGTTCGATTTATTTTTTTTTTTCAAAATGATGACCTAGTAGTTAAATTGCTGAATGAGGAAAAATAAATTGATGATTCATGCTAACACAGAAATACTCTACGTGGTTTTTAGAGAGTTGTTATTAAAAATACTTTGCACCGCTTTCTAACACCACCGCTAACGTTTCTATGGATCCTGGGAGCTGGCACTATCATCTGGTTTACAGAAAACTCAGAGCTGTTACGAGCCTAAAGGATAGATAGCCAGATTGTTCTCTAAAATCAAGTTTTCCTCTGTGCTTTGCTGCATTTCCTTTTCTTCAATGCAGGGAAGAAAAGTGTTTTCTACTGCTTTGCAGCTTTCTGGCTGGATCCACAGATCAGAGCAGGAAAGCTATATTGTCCAAGACTGAATACCTCCAACTAAGTGAGAAAGATGAACCAGTCCAAGGGCCACTTTTTATTTAAGAGACATTCTCTAGGTATGCTCTGAATTCAGAGATTTGTTCTTTGTAGAATAAGAAGAGGTCATTTTACCTCAAGGTTAATGGCAAAATTCAATCATATTTTCATTCTGAAAATGCATAGTTTCTCTTATTTTACAGTTGAGGAAACAAAGATTCACTGAGGATCAAAAAAAAATTTTAAAAGCTAAAGTCACATCCTTAAAATTCTTCTCAGAAAACTCAAGAGAAGGCTTGAAAGAAGCAGCAAAATTTAGAGGTCAGAACTGCCTGGAGGCCGGGCCCCAGGGCAGGTGTCATTCCTAGATAGGAACTTGTGCCAGGTGCAGAGGTTTTGGTCTTGGAGACAGAATCACCTGAAGTTAAACAAGTAAGAAAAAACAAGCAAGCAAGCAAGCAAGCAAGCAAACAAACAAACAAACAATCTCTAGAGTACCAGAAGGAACTGGATAGGGTGGAAGCCAGATTTCTGGCAGGGGCTTACTGAAGGCTGGGGACCCATAGGGCAGGCACCATTTCTTGTTTCTGAAAATCAATTCCCGTGGCCCTCAGAGAGAATGGTGGGCCATGGTCCTAGGCAGAACCCATGTTCAGAAATTGTAAAGCTGGTTATGGGAAAGATTTCTTTGTCTTATTTCATTTTCTAGAAGGGCCAGTGAGTGGCTAAGCCTGGGTAGGATGGGCACCATCAGTCTCTACTAGTATAGACAGGAGCAGGTGACATGCCTTGTAAGACCAGTCCAGCCCTTTAGGATCAAAGTGAGTTGATTACAGATTGAAGTAGGAGATTAGGGCAGGGTCAAAGCAGACAACTAAGTGGGTGTAATGTGTCAAAGGTCATAAAATCCACGGCTAACAAGTTAAACAAGATATTCTCTACAAGGACAGGCACAGAAGACTGGACCCAAAATGACATCAGGCTTATGGCTGAGCACTGTGGACCAATCAGAAAATTGCTATTTTCAATATCTCATTTGAATCTGGTGCTGTTGGCATGACCAGTCATGAGATGCTCTTTCTAATCCTTCATTTGCATATGGGTGCAACCAATCAAAAGGCATGATTTTTGAACCAGGTGTGGTGGCATGTGCCTGTAATCCCAGCACTCCAGAGGCTGATGCGGGAGGATGCTTGCACTTAAGAGACCAGCCTGAACTACAAAGTGAGCTCAAGGCCAGCCCGAACTGCATAGTGAAATCCTGTCTCAAAAAAGACCTAAATAAATAAATAAAATAAAACAAAACAAAATAAAATAAAATAAAAGACATGATCCCTGATCTTTCATTTCCTCTAGAAGGAAGCCACACAAGTTTTTCTACAGGGCAATTGAAATTTAGCAGGAAGCCAAGTTAATTTCTGATAGAACAACTGTCTTGATACCTTATTTCCAGGAATTTTGAATACTAAAGGCCCCTTTCTTTCATCCTCTGGATCCTGGAAGCCTTTTCACTAGCCCACTCTCATCCTTTTTTTTTTTTTTTCTTCAAGGAGTGTACATCTTACTACCTTTTCTGAATATCTTGTCTGGTTCTTTGTTCAGAAATCAAGAGCATGGAAAGAAGTCCCATGGGACACTCCATCTGGTAACAAGATAACTCAGTAGATGCCCCTGTGTGATGCCCCCGTGTATCTGGGTGATGGGATTCAAAACAAATTAGAGTGAAGTATTACAATAACAACAAAAATCACTAAATTGCTAGACAATGCCTGAGTTAGTGACAAGATATTATTGACTGTTTTTTAATCAAAACCTTGTGGAAAATATGTATGTGCTATAAATATTGTCTTAATGATTATAATTAGCTATTTTAAAAAGCACTTGAAAAAAATTTTTGTAAGGATACTTTAGAGGAGAAATATGCTCCTGATTAATTATTCTGATGGTCCAAAACCTTTTCCAAGGTTTTTTGGAGCAATGGGCTCTGGAAAGACAGAGTTTCTTGGCTGCTATCTTACTTGTTTCCAAAGCTCCCTTGAGCATGAATATTACAGTCTTTTTGTGAAAGACTCAAGATGGAACATTAGCAGATGTGAAATTTTTGGCCCTTGATGTAGTGTGCTACCTAATCTAGGCCAGGTCCTTTGTCTCTGGAAAATTACTCAACTACATTCAAATGATAAATAAATTTAAAAATGAACACTCCCAGCCTCCACACTTGTGGCTGTGGGTGGCTGTTTACGTCTGCAGTGTGGTGGGAGTGGACCTATCAATGCATAAATTCTTGCCCATTAGACCACAGATCTAATTTTGGGGAGGGGAGAGTGGGAGGTTAACTGTCTCTCAGGGTGAAACTTCTACAGTTGCAAGTTGGGGGCAGGCTCCTTCTGATCCTAACAGGGTTGCTAACTCCTGGCTTTCTTTCTGTTTTCTTTGCGATTAGCAAATTCAGTTTTATATACAGCTTTTTTTCTTTACAATGTTAGTTGATGTGAATAATTTACACACAAGCTCTCAGAATATTGATATCTATAATTATATTTTGCAAAAGATTTTAGGTGTTGCCAGTGTGTTTTACAGTTGAGTGTTACAAGACAGCAGCTGTATATTTTCAACACTTGGCTATCTAATTCCATGCAATGTAGTGCACAGAATCTTAGAGGCAGGAGCTCCACATGAAGCAGTGTCAGGGCCAAACCACTGCAATAACATTCTTTCTCTCCATTTGGCTTCACAAGTGAATTTCCTGCCTGCTACATGATGGCTGCACCAACGTCAACACATGATTCATTGTTAGCTCAAGGGAAAAACAAATTGTATGGAAAGGTGCCAACCAGGACCACATCAGGGGTTTTTCATGCCTTCTACATTGTGATCCTGACCTTGTTATCATACAGTTGAGGTGGAAACATGACATACTGAAACTGATTTACAAAAACCACATACAGAAACCAGTGTAATGTTTTTAGCCCTAGTGTGGTTACAGCTTACTTCCTCCACACATTTATAGCAAAGGCCTTTGAACATGGCAGGGGCAGAGAGCCAGCTTCTGATAGGTTGGGGGAAGGTCTGTTTTCTAGTGATTGCTTCTGCTACTTGTATTCCTTTTAGTTTACCGAGGAAATGACCTTAGTGGACTCAATTGATGTGAAGGCTGTGTTTTTTTATATCTACTGGCCATTCCAAAGTGAGAGCCAATGAGTCTGAGCAGTGTAATGAATGGAAATATTCAGAGGATACACAGGCAGGGGAAATGCCACAATAGATTATTTTAGAGCCAGAATATCGGAGTCAAAACCAATGTTATTAAGTGCATATACAAAACTAGTATAAATTTGCATTATATGTCACGGAGCTTTAAAAGGAAACTAGGACATCTCAGTGTGTCAGTTTTCAGGAAGGGATCAGATGAGATTAATGAACCTTGACACCTGCTATGCTCTCTTCCTTTGCCTTAGAAATCCTGCTTGCTGAGATCCTGAAATATTTCATAAATATGATATTTGGGTATTTGGAGAACAGGAAGCAGTGAGGCTGGGCAGTTATGCACCATACTAAAAATGTAATGAGGCTAATTCTACCTTTGCCAGTAATTATTGGGAGCTCTTGGCCACATTTTTAATCCACAAAGTTTTCCAGGGTAAAATTTCACACTACCTCATATCAATATTTTGAGAATTGTCAATGGGCAGTGTGTCAAGCTCATGGGAAATGTAAACAATTAAGGGCCACACATGGGCTTGGCTGCTGGAAGGATGCAGGGGTGAGTCAGGGAGAAGGAGGGGTTCACCTGGGAGGGATACTCACTGGTGTTTCCAGGTAGGAAAAGTGAGTCACTAGATTTGTGGCTCCCAGATGACTGTTCTGAGTCAACCATCTGAGCCGCAGGGCCATCCGCATTCCCTCGATGGCTTGTTTCTTTGAATCTGATTTGGCTGGCTTCCTCTTAGATTCACCTTATTTATGCACTAGTTAGAAAGGGGAGCTGGCTGTCTTCTATAGTGACCTGTGTCTGTCTTTACTTACCTAAACTCCACAGAGAAGATCTGGAAACCTCTGTGGAAAACTCCGTTCTGGGATGGTCTGGCCTTGGAAGTGCAGGGCAGCTTTTCAGCCTCTCTGTTCTATGTAGAAAAGTCCTATCCTCCACCAAGCATCCAAGAGGCAGAAAGAGATCATGACAGATCCATTGTCATCAAGCCAGTGTCAACTCCTTTAAGAAATGACTTTCTTTTATGTTTTTGTCTTTTTTAAAAAAAATCTTATTTAAAGAAACACTAAACAAAACAGAAAATGGGTAGATATAATACATATTTAAAAAAAACAGTAAGAAATCACTAGTTGATGATTACAGATTTCCCTCTTACAAATAATTATTCAAGATACTACAGTGGAGCATATAAAGTGGGGATTCAAACAGTGAGACTGCACCCAGTTCTGTTCCACTATCCAACAATGACTTAGAAATATGGTTATCAATCCTATACACTTAAACATACATGGATGGATATCATAAGTTATCCATCTCTTCAATTATGTTGAGATTGAACAAACCAAAGCAGGCTAATATTACTCTGAACAAAGAATAATACTATTGCTGGGTTTCACATTATGACACTCCAGGATCAGCACTGGGTACTTTAGTGTCTCTTTTTCTTCAAAGTATTTGTTCATTTCATCATGTGTCATAAGATCAGTTCTCATAAACTGTTTATAGGTTCTACACATGCATGAATCTTAATACGTATTTCTATCCTTTCTATATTAGAGGGAGAAACAAAACAAAGCAAGACAAAACAAAAAATATTCCTATAAACACATGAAACAAAAAATAAATATAAAATCACTGAACAAGGGGTTCTACCATGGTTACTGTGTTGTCTCTTGTTATCTTCAATAGAATTGGCTATATCATCAGACACAACATAATTGAATATATCAGTACATAACAGTATTAATAAAAACACAACTTTGTATATAGCATAAAACTTCAAAAACAGGTAGTAATCAAACCAGAACGTGTATCGTAGTGAGTCTTGCCATCTTCAGTGCAGTTGCGTATACTCTCAGACTTGATATTATCAATCATATCAGTTTTGAATAAAATCTGTAGATACTGAACAGTAATCAAACCATATTTAACTGAGATCAGTCATGATAAAACAGTATAAGTCATACAGGACTCCAGATTAAGTTAACAGGAAATTAAAGATGATTACTGTGCTATATCCTGATGTTTTTGGGATAGCTGTCTGTGTCCTCAAATCTAATGCAAGTAGACAAACTGGGACAGAATAAAATCTATCTAAGCAGAGTGGTGTAAGTAATGTGAGTTTTAAATCCTGATACACTATTAACAATATCTTCTGCTACCTTTTTTAAGACTCTCCCTCCCCTTTCACCTCCCCAGGGTACACTGTGCATTTTGGGTTTAACCAAGACCCTTGGTTTTAAATGGGGGGGGGGCGCAACCTGCTATTTACCTAAGTGGTTCTGAACCTTCTCTCTCCTGAACTTGATCTCTAATTATATTCCTTTACCTATTAAAGCCTGTCTTTCCAAACATCCACAAATACTGGTCTCATTGCCCCTATTACTCTCTGGTTATGTCACATAGAGCATTGTTTTCTCATATCTGATTTTCAGTCCATGTACTGTTTTTCATGTTAATTATATTTCCTAAAAATAGCATCTTGGTGGACCCTACCTCCTGATCTACTCTATGTCTGGTTCTTTTTTTTTTTAATTTAGTGTATCAAGGCCATATATATTAGAGATTATAACCAACCTTCTCTGCCTCATTTCTGTTATGCTCTTTTTTTGTCCTCAGTTGTCTGCTTATCTTCTTCATTCTGTTTTCTGCTCCATTCACTGAGGCCTCTCTGCCACTGTTCTTGGAATCCTAGTACTTTTCTCTCTCTCTAAAATGCCCTGCAGTATTCTCTGTAGAGTTGGATTGGTGGTCGCAAATTTCCTAAGTTCTTTTTTGTCTTGGAAGCATCTTGTTTCTCCATTAATTTCTAGAGACAGATTTTCAGGATATATCAATCTGGGCTGGAGGTTATTTTCTTTTAGGGCTTGGAATATTTCTCTCCAGGCTCTTCTTGACTTGAAGGTTTGTGTTGAGAAGTCTGGCATGATTCTGATGGGCCTTCCTTTATAGGTTATCTGTTTCTTGTCTCTAACAGCTTTTAATATTCTGTTCTTATACTGAATTTCTGGGATCTTGATTATTATATGCCTGGGTGTGGCTCTGTTTTGATTGTAGGTGGCTGGAGTTCTATATGCCTCATACATCTGTATATCATTTCCTTTTCCTATGTTTGGGAAGTTTTCCTTAATTATTTCTGTGAATAGCCTCTGTAGTTCCTTTGTTTGTACCCCTGCTTCTTCATTCACATTCTTTATTCTCAAGTTATAGATCCTCTTGTCATCTTCTAGCCTTTGTATTGTTACTGCTTGTTTCCTTGTTATTTTTAAAAAGTTTTTCCTTTCATAATGCCACATTGCAAACCTGTCCTCCAGTTTGGATAATCTATCCTTAGTTTCTTTCAAGCAGATTTGCAATCTTTCCATAGAGTTTTTAATTTCCTGGTAATCTCTTTGAATCTACTTCATGTATTCTATATTTCCTTTATATTTTAATCAAATGGTTCTCTTCTTTGTTAGAGTTCCTCCCTTCTTCCATCTGTGTCTTCTTGAGGGGTGCTTAGCATCTTTTTTATTAGTCTTCTTATATCTTGCTTTACTTGGCTAAATATTTCCCTTTTGAACTCGTCTATGAGGTCCCGAAGATATCTCTTTATATCCACTGGTGCTGTGTCTGATATTGCATGTTTGCTGTGCTCATTCTCCTTTATATTTACCTGTCCTGGGTCAATGTTCTCAGGGTTGGGATACTCACACCAGTGAGTATCCCTCCCAGGTGAACCCCTCCTTCTCCCTGACTCACCCCTGCAGGGTTATTCTTGTTGCTTCCTCTTCCCGTCTTTTTTGTTTCTTCCAGGAGGCCACAGTTTCTTTCTTTGTTGGTTACAATTCTTCTGAAACACACTGGCTAGGTGACCCTTCCCACTGTAGTGAGCTAGTGAGTTGCAAACAGGCAGCATATGCTGGCCCCTCTCCTCCACATCAGTCAACCTGCTAAGGTCTTCTGCTGCCATAAGGAATTGATTTTGGATAACCTATTGGGTCTCAGCCAGGTCGAGTAACCCAGACCAAGCTCACTCCACCAATCCTGTTTGGGAAGGGAAAAACTGACTGAAGTCACCGCTGTCCCTTGTTCCTGCCAGTCTTGCCCAGTCCCAGAATGTTGTCTGTTGGAGTCCCCTTCTCTATGGAATGGTTTTATTCCCATCACTCACCACAGGTCGATGCAGGTTCCCTGATAGCTCAGCTCTCTGTTCAGCTCTCTGATCCCATCCTCAGTGCAAGTGCGTTTCCAGTGAGTCAAAGGGGTGGGATTTGGATGGCTGGGTAAGTTGCTGCCGCTCAGATTTGGGCACTGCAGCGGGAGCACTAAACCTTCAGCTGTTCCAATAGTAGCACCAGGACTGTATGTTGGATTGGTTCTTCTCACCTTAACCTTTCTTCTTGGGACAAGAGAATTCATCTCCCTCTGTTCCTCCCTGTGCTGTATTATGTTGAATTCTAGGTTGACTATCTCAGGGAGCCTCTGTAGCCTGCTGTTATCTATCCGCCATCTTTGCTCCTCCTCCTCCTCTTTATTTTTTGGATGATGAAGAAAAAGCTCATGTTTTCTGTTGAAATGTGTGTATGATCTGTGCCTCATGCAGGAGAACAAAACATGCCTTCCTGGCCTCAGGACTGTTGAGATGAAGGCAGTTAAGAAGCAAGTGTTGGTGAGCTTGCTGCTTGCCTCTGTTTACCTAAATCAGCTCATAAACTCACGGAGACAGAAGACACCTTGCCCCCTTCCACCATGGAGGACAAACATTAACACTGAAGACACCTTTGGATCCTTGAGGGCCCTGGAAGTTGCACTAGAAGAATCAATACTAACCCACTGTACTAACTTGACTTTGCTGTTTATTTATCTTACCCCCATTTGCCATTACTAGAGATTGAAGCCATAATCCTTTGTCTTGTCACTTTTCTATAAATTTATAGTTCTTTGTTGATGATGCTATATAAATTGGAATTCAAAGCCACTTCTGAAAATTTCTCATTCCCTAGGTATCTCCCAAATTCTTACAAAGTGCATACAAAGTACATGTGATAATAAATGTCTGTCTGTTTTTCTCTTGTGAATCTGTTGCTTGTGATGGACACCCTTCCCACAAAAGTTTTATGAAGATCAAAGAAAAAATTGTTCATTTCCCACAGTAACTAGTTGAGAAATGGCCAGTGTGTTTTTGTGTATTTGTTTTGCTATACTGGGAATGGAACCCAAGGCCTTGCATCTGCTAGGATACATCCTTAGCCCTTTTAATATTTTATTTTATTTTTAAAAAAATATTTTATTTTTGAAATAAGGTGCCAACTAAGTTGCTCAGGCTGGGCTCAAATTCGGGATCCTTCTTACTCAGGCTCCCAAATAACTGGAATTACAGGCAAGGGCCACTGTACATGCCTTGTTTTATTTTCTATTTGACTTGGAAGATTTGATGGGGTTTTTCAGGATTTATACTATCTTCCTGTGTAGCAGAAAATGCCACCCTTCCAAAATGTAGTCAAACCACTGAAAATTGAAGAGGCTTTTGGTTACAAATTGCATCTCCCCGTTGACAGTAGGAGAGAGAGAGTGGGCTCTTACCTCGCTGTTCCTTTCAGCTGACAGTAGCCTGGGCACGCAGAGGTACAGCCCTACCCGTGTCTTCCTCAGTGTTAGGTCTGAGGAGGGGAGGAAGAGGAAGGAGTGGCCGGCGGTGGCTGAAAAGATAAGAGGTATAAAATATAAGTAACCTTTATTTCGGGAATGCGGGGAGAGACCCCCCCCCTGGCCCCCGGGGTGCAGCATCTCCACCCCAGGGCCGGCGGTCTCTCTCTGGAACACACTCTCTCTGGAACACTTGGAGTGAGGCACATAAGTAGCCTCGGTCTGGTGTGGAACCTAGGGGGTATTAGGGATGCACAGGTAGCCCATTGGCACACGTTTGGCGCCAGAGGTAGGTTACTAAGCGCAGGGGTATAGGGTTACAGGTAAATCTCTAGGGGCGGGGGAGGCAGAAGCTCCCTAATTCCTGCTGAGGTTTCCTGGCTAAAATGTCCGGTCTGGGCCAGCAACCCTTTCACTCAGCTGCTTTTCCTCGTTGCTCTGGGGGTGAACCTCAGTCTGGGGAGCTGTTCTGGCTCCTCTCTCCGCTGTCCTTTTCACCCAGAACTTTTTTCCTAAAGTTCCAGTTTATAGTCTGACATCCTTGGGCTGTTTTAAGCATACCACATCGGTGGTAGAAATTGAAATTCTAGGTTGAAAACTAAGTTTTCCTTGTTCAGTTAAGCTCCCCCATCCTTGGAGCTCCAAACTGATACAGCTCTTCCTGCATCATCTCTTTCTGCACCTGCCTCTGCTCGACCTTGACAGAAACCCTGGAGGAGCTGGTTAGAAACTGCTAATCCTCTTTTACACATGGAGACTCTGAGGCTCCCAGCAGTTTAGCAGAATACTTCTCCTAAGGCCTTTTAATTCATATACCCCAGTACGTACTTCTAGGCCAACCCATCCACATTATACATTCGTGTCTTTTTCAAAAGCATTTTTATGCATAAAACTTCTTCCTGCTATGCAGGGCACAATGGTAGAATAATAGGATAGAAATGACTCATAACCAGCTGGTATTTCTCTTCACGTCCCAAACAAGCCTTCTATCAACTCTTCCAAAGCACATACTGCTTTTTTAAGGATGTTCTTCACTCTAGGTGTGATAGGCAGATGGCACATCATGGACTACTAGACACTGGGGTTGTATGAATGGAAAAATGAGTTGTGTCTTTAAAAATAAATGATTCTACAAAATTCACTTCATAAAAAGGAACTAAAGAAGAATATGTCAGCAGTTCACCTAATTGATTACCTAAAACATGGTCAAAAACTGCCCATGCGGGGCAAAACCAGTTGTGTGGAGGTAGAATTGCCACATAAGGCAGCAATAAAGCAGAGCAGCTGACAGTTTTCTTCTTGCTTTTTATTTCTCTCTAGACAATGCACTCAGCTCCCACAGTTTCCTGCTCCCCCTCTGTGCGCCATCAAGTATAACAAATGATTCATACCTCAGTGATTCATTTTGTCCATCAAACTTTTTTAAAAATTATTTTTATTAATTTTTCTTTTAAAAAAATAAATCTGATTTTCCACTGCGTGGCTGACAGATGCTGTTTCCCTGTATCCATGTTCAGGTTTGCAGCAGCCAGGATGAGGCTGAAAGTGGACTGAAGATCCATCCTCAGAAGGGAAGAGAACCCAGGGTCAGTCTGCTCTTACTTGATATCCCCCATCCAAACACAGCTTGGCCTGTCCCCTGATCCTGGATTCTGTCTGGCCTGGATATTAGTCAGGCCAAGCAACATGAACTCACTTCCTCTGGGCCACCAAATTCTCTATGTCCTACCCAGCTGTATCTGTATCCCCCGCACCTGTATCTGTACTGGAAGAGTTCTTTGAGCTGTGATATTGGCATACTTGTTGAGAACTGTTGTGTCTAAACCTCTGCTGTCCCCCGATCCCACCAGCCTCACACCAAGAGGATTGAGATCATTGCCATTCAGAACCAGAACTGACTTTGTGATTTGGACTACTGGAAACTTCTTGGGGGAGGAACAAGGAGAATGATGCCTTCTGGTCAGGTCTCAGTGGTGTGCTGGTGTTAATAACCAACTCTCTGGAGAAAAAGAGCCCCAGAATGCACATTTACCAATTCCTGTGATGTAAATACTCTTAAACCATGGTCAACTCTAAGCTATTCACAAGATTAGTGAATGTGGATCTGGGAAGAGGTAGGCAGCAGCTCATGACTATATAAACCTATCCTCTCTACAGACACAAAGACATAGGTAAATAATGCAGAAGTGATGAGCTTCAAGTATTTATCACTTTTGTTTTTCATTTAATTTTTCAATCTGTAAGTTTATGTTATTTATTTTTAACAATGGCTGTGTTAACCAGCTTGCAAACTTCCTGAAAATGTGACGCATGTTTCTCTTGATCCTGCCTGGGCCACTTCCAGGACATCACTGCCTAGACTTCATCCTATCCCACAGGATTTCAGTACTCTTACCAGCCAGGGTCATGTGACTTCTGATCTCCTGGTTGCTAAACTCAGTTGCTAAGTCTTGGTCCTTATCCAGCGTGGCTTCCAGGGGCCTGTGATGTCTCCTTCGTGAAACTTCCTTCAGTTCTGCTCTTTCCTCCCATTTTTTCAAATCTCTTCCAAGGACCAACTTCCTTTACTGGATTTTTAGCTACTGGTGTTTCTCAGCATTTGACTATGATCTCTTTTTATCTTCCATTCTCCTTGCTCTGAAGATGACTGCAATGTTTTCTAAATTCATACCTTCAATTCAGGTCTCTTCCTGGAGCTTCAGTTTCATATGTGTAGCTTCCTGTTGCTCAGCACCCCTCCCAACTCATTCTTGATGTGTTTATTCATCAGGAATTCATCCTGTCATTCATTCCAACAGTATTTGTTGAGCACCTACTATGTGCCAGTCATTGAGCGATGTGCCAATAATGCAGTATTGATAAGCTGCAATCCCATCTCTTCTGGAATTTTTTAAAGGTAATGGTATCACCATCTGCCTTGTGACTTGAGTGACAATCCTTGAGTCATTCTTGAGGTATCTCCCACTTGTTTCTGGAAATTTGGTCACCTGTCTGGCTCTTAGTCTCCTTTTCATCACTGGTTTTCAGATCTATGTTCCAGCCATTGAGAACTTCTCCACGGATCCCCTCCCACCTTTGTCCTAGTTCCTCTATCCCCACACAAGCCCTACTCCATTCCTTTCTTTAATTGTCTGCTCCTCCTCTTCAGCCTTCTAACTTGGCTCTGAGGCAAGTTTGCCAATGACGGGGTACAGATAGACCTCTCAAGACAGTGGACATGAGACCACCCACAAATTTGATATATACACATATTTTATTTTATCTATGTATGTAGACATTGTAGACTATGACAATTTTCTGGCACATGATCATAAAATGAGTGGTACCATTAAGGCCATACATAACAGGTCTACCCTGTTCACTGGCTTGTCCAGGTTGCATTAAATGACTCTTCTCTGTCATGGTCATGACATTCTAGACTGTCACCACCTGTTTATGAGTCTCTATGCTTCTTCAGAAAATGAGCTCTCGAAATAGAAAGCTATATCTTTTGTCACTTTGTCTTTTGTCTCCGTCTCTCTGACAGCAAGGACACATTAGAATCCCCAGAGAATAGTCAATAAAGTTTTGTTGAGTGAGTGAATGCATTAATGGTTATGTTGTGAGGTGACTGAAGGCACAGGATCCTGAGTCTGATTTCTAGTTCTGCCCCAAAGACAATATTTTTAGATACTTAGGCTGTTTGTGTGTTACCAGGTCACTTTCCTGGATTCTCTTCATCAATTTGTTTATTATTATTTTAAACCTCCTGAGTTTTATCAGACAAGCAGCTTATCATAAATAATGCTACAAATGTTTTTAGCTATCAGATTCTGGTTTGGGAGGAGTTGCGTAAAAGATTAAATACTATCCCAAAAGCTGGTGTGGCATGTATGATGTAATGTAACACACATATATTGCGCTGAAATCCAAGGGAACGCCTGTTAAAAGTAGCTCGATTATCTGGCTATTTCCAACTTCTTTATAGCTTACATCCTGACATCCCTTTGCACCTTGGCATGAGTTACTTCTTTGGGGAATCTTCTACTTCCTGATATCATCGCCCTCTACCGGCTGGATGAGGATTCATCCGATGTATTTGACCATGATGCCTCCTAGGGATCCACCTGTCTCCCAGACTCAATTTTCAAGGAATATTGACTTGTTAGCTGAAGTATGTCTATTACTTGTGTGTGGTGTTAGAAATTATAGGAGTACAAACGTCAAAATTCATATTCAAGGAGCAAGAGATTTTGAGATTCTTGGAAAAGTATAAATTGGGACTGAAAATTGGAAGAATTCTATGCATGCAAAGATGAAATTAGTGTGCCTAGACATGGATTCTGGATTGCAATGAATAAAGAAGGGATCATACTAACGTAGGCCTTTGCAACTTACAGACTACTGTGATATATGTTTTCTAGTTCAACTTTTTCAATCAGTCCAATGAGGATGGTCTTAATTAAATAAAATGGAAATTGTCTGACATTTATTGTCATCAGATGTGACTGTTGACAACTCTCATGTCAGTTGGCTGATGTTATGTCTCATCTTAAAGGTCACACTTGAAGCAAAGTCTAGTTTCAGATGGAAAAAAATCCTGTAAGTATGACTCACTGGCATTATCTTCTCCTATCACCTGAGTTTCTACCCTACCTCGCCAGTATTATCTGAGAAAAACAAAGCTTCAGAGAGACAGATGTGATTGCTGGAGAGATATCTTCTGAGGAAGTCTCAGTGTCTACTTTGCAGCCATGATCCAAGAAATTATGAAAGGGCACACTTTGTGGTTTAAAAGCATTTAGCTTCGTTCCTTCTGAAGTGGTGGTTTCTTTTCAAGAAGCCAAATATCTTTTTATAAGCAATTGCTTTTAAATCTCTCACATTAGAGTTTAAATCAGTGACACTGTCACATTATAATCTGAGTTAAATTGAAAAGTGAGAAAGGCATTTTTCTTCCTTTAATCTTTGAGGAAGAAAGGCAAACTCCAAAATTATGCCAAATAGTCTATTAATAGTCTCCAATGCTTTGCACATACAAAGAGAAATGTCCAGAAACTCAGAGCTCGTATTTTTGTATCCCAGATGCATTTTTGCTTACCAGCCAGGGAAGGGTGACTAACACTTAGGAGCACATGCTAAGAGAGGCCACTTCGGGGAGACATGCCTGGGGGGGATTTCTTCCTGGACATTGTGAAATCCTGTTTTTAGAAGAGAAATCTGGGCCCCGTGTCTAATTCATGTCTAAACTACCCCCTGGCCAGGGGAAATGGGTAATGTGAGAGTTTTGGAGGATTCTTTTGGGGGTAGAATGGATGCTGTGGAGCAGCCAGCACCATTGGGGATGCTGTATTTGCAAAAAGGGTGAAAGCAGATCAGGGGATTCTTTGGTTTTAGACAGATCAGACGACTTTCTGCTTCTTATGGAAGTTTTGGGTGACTAAATGAAAGCAAGGAAGAAATGCAAGTATATTTTATTCCAAATTTGAAAAGCAGGGACCATCTATTTATCACACAAATGTGGACAGTTTACGAACTAGTGAGGAAATCCTGTACCAGGAGCCTTCTCCTCAGCAAGCAGGAGAGCAGATGTTTGTTGTGTCTCTCCCTAAAGCATTCTGTCTCCTGACTCTTCCTGGTACTAGGGAGACTCTCCTGGGGTGTCCTGGTAGCCTCTGGGACAATAATCGTACTTCTGGAGTATCTGCACCCCTAACAGATTACTTTTAATCAAATTTGAATTCCTTGATTTGGGATTAGTACAGTTAGGAACAGTAGAGCTAAGGAGCTTCCATCCATTTAATTTTGAACACCATCCTATGGCCACACCTCCTGCCATTGCCCTAAGAGAGGTAAAAATAAAATAATAATATCTTAGGAGGCCTCTGACTTTCCAAGCATTGGCTCTCCTAGCCTGACCTTCAGTCACCTTCAACCTACTCAAACCTCTTTAAGGTTTCATAAGTAGGTACTACATGGAATTAAGATCAGTGAATTCTGAGAAAGCATGCACATTGAGAGCCTCTGAGATGACTCAGCACAGTGTCAATTATTCTTGTTACTCATACCTAGAGGTTCCAGGGAAGTGCTGAGGTACACATTCTTTAAATTCTGAAAATCTGATTTATTGGGGCTTGAGGCTGCAGTGTGCTGGGATCTGTGTGCAGTGCTTTAGCTGTCCTTTCACCCTGGAACCGTTTTTCTGTTTATGCTATTTCTTTTGTCAGCAGGGACTTGCCCTGAGTACAATTTCCCATGATGTTCAATACATGGAGCCGCTTTCCACTTGCTGTCTAGAGTGCACTTGCGGTTCATCGCTCATATGCAAGAGCCTGGAAAATACCTGCTCATCACAGTAATGGGATCAGAAGTTAAGGCGAATTTTTAAAACTTATTTTCCAAGAATCAGCTATTAATTGGAAGGCAACTGGCATTTTGTTTCCTTCAGGAACTCAACTTGGAAATGTGAATCCACGTGCCCTGGAAGACCAGCTGGACATCTGCTGTGCAGTAACGTCTGGGACAGGATGGCATTGCTTTTCCCTGAGACTGGTGCCCTTTCCAGAAGTGGTTTATCCTCTTGAAATACTTTCCCAAAAGTTATAGCCAAAGGCCAGTCAAGCTGGTGGAGATATTACATGCTGGGCAAAGCTGAAGCTTGTTGGGATCTGGTTGGCATTTTAGGACCTGATTGACCCTTTCGGTTTGGGTGGTTGTGTCACAATCTACAGAGGAATGAGCCTTTGAAACAAGCTCTGGGAGTAGGTCAGCCTGCTTGGAGGTCTGCACAGCCCCTTTATTCCATGCACTCTGATTCTGACTGCAGCATTTGATGACTTGAGCTTGATGATGGCACAGTTAGGAGGGAGAAACTTTACTTAGGAATTTTGCTCTGAAACCCAAAGGTGCAAGGCTGAGTTGTGTCCATTGTTATGGTGCACAAACACACTCATTTCATATACCATGGAATGTAGGTACAGACCAACTCTCAAGAGAGCATCTTTATATTGAGTCTCAAAATAAGTTGCAATAAATGCAGACACTGTTAGTTGATTGCCCAACAGACCCCCCCCCCCAGTTTCTTTTTTTTTTTTTTTTTTTTTTTTTGTGGGGGGTGTTGAGACAGTGTCTTCCTATGTCGCCCGGGCTGGCCTTGAACTCACAGTGATCCTCCTGCCTCAGCCTCTTGAGGGAAATCCCGAGGTAATCCTGCTAGGATTATAGTAGGCACGTGCCACCACACCAGGCTTCTTCTTTGCTCTTGTCCAGACTGATTTCTTTGAGCTTCCTATTTCTCATCTTAGATGCAGTGTCTTAATGACTCCGGAAAATAATGATAGCCCCAGAGAGTGGTATAGGAATGAAGATATGGCCCAGTTATGGCCAATAAGACATACGAGGAAATCTGGAGGCTTTTAAAAAAGTTTTCTGTTCCTTGAAAAATAGAAAAGAAAGAGACAGTAATTACTCTCATTTTATAGATAAAAAAAAATCAAGGCCTATAAAAGCGAAGTAATTTTCCTAAAGTCTAATCATTGCCTGTCTTCCTGAACTGTCTTTCCCTTTAGTAATGGGGACAGCAGACATGTTGGTGGTGGAGACCTTCTCATTTGATGCTTAGATAATATCAATATACAAGTCCTCTAGGAGATGTGAAATCAAATTTTGACTCTAAAATAGTTGAATATATAAAGTGCACTGTCATGCACTTTCTTGTGAGTTTTACAATGTATGATTAAAAATACGGTGAATGTTAAACATTTCTAAAATTTTTATTACCGTAAAATACACGTTGCCATGAATTTCCCTCAAAATACTTCCCTCACTTCAAACACATCTATTCCATCATTCTTGCATTTTCTGAAGCAGTTCTGAAAGTCCTCTTTTGTGAAAGTCTTTAGCTACACAGTTGTGTTTGCTTTGATGTCCTGAATTTGATACAGGACCTTTCATGGTCATTTTGACTTTGGAGAAAATCTAGGAGTCACATGGTGCCATCTCTGGTAAATAAGGAAGGTGAACATACACTGTGATGTTTTTATTTGGCATAAATTGTTGCAAACATTTTGAATTGATTCATGACATTGAGGTAGCCATGAAAAAACACAAGATACTGTCTTGGTTACTTTTTGCTTGTTGCGGGACAAAATACTCAACGCCTAAAATTAGGGAAGAAAAGGTTTATTTAGCTCACAGTTTATGGAGGTCTTAGTCCATAATCAGCTGACTCCGAGGCAGGGTGGCATGGCACTGAGGCAACACTTCTGTTTGCAGAAAACAGCAAAGCAACAAGAGCCAAAGTGAAGCGAATAAGCCTCTTCTCCTCCCTTATACTGTACACAGGTCACTCCCCGTCCAGGGCGGGTGTAACACTCCTTGCCTTCCTCTTGCACAGGATATGAACATTTATAGGGAACTCTTGGCTCCCTGCTGAGTCTCTTAGTTAAACTTTGAAGCTTCTCAAGTTGATACAATGTGTCAACCATAATAGGTACTTACAGAACTGCTTCAGAAAGTGGCAAGAACAATAGGAAAGTGTGCTTGAAGTGAAGGGTGATATTTGGAGAGTGATTAATGGTAGCGTCTTTTACCACAGTAAATTTAAAATGTTTTGTAAACATTCTCCATAGTTTTTATTCACTTTTCTGTGAGGCTGTGACAATGATATCTGGAGACTATGACAATGATATCTTTTACTACTTACTTTTTCAGGATGTGATAAATGATGTGACTGAAAACATCTTGTAATACGGAGAGGGAAGATATGATGGAAAGTTATGCTACCTAACAATCATGCTATTAAAGTATGGTTTAATAACTCCTCTCAATACTTACAATTTTGATATTGTCATGAAACATATTAATTTGTTGAAAATGTTCCATACAGCTCCCTAAATTCTCAAGAGAAAAAGCTCTATGAACATGAAAATGAGAAATCAGAAAACTTGTCAGCTATAGGTAAAATATTTTTTAGTGCTCAAAATAAGGTATTGCACAGAGGACAAGGTTGCATTACATGAGAGGTTTTAATTTTACAGTAGCATTTGTAAAACTGAAGTAAAATAAACATCCTGGAGGGCTGGCCAGCTGGAAGAGAGTGAGTTCATACTCTGCCTGCCATTACATCCCAAAGGGCAGGCATGCTGGAGGACAGTGAGTTTGTGATCCAGGCCTCACCCACTGCATTCCAGAGGGTGGGCTGGCTGGAACAGTGAAGGCTGATGGTAATCCCAGGATATAACAGCCCAATGCACAGACACACAGACACCTGTGGAGGGTGAAGTAATCAATGAGGCCAGTAACATGGAAGCATTTGAAGCAGCAGAAAGGAGACAGAAGTTGGACTCTGGAGAACTGCACCAACAGATGATCAGTCTCCGCATCCATATTCAGAGGCCAAGATCAGGTCCCTACCCAGCACATCTCTGGAATGCAACATGGATATTATCACAGAACTGTAAACACCAAAAGAAGAAATAGAACATAGTCACTCTGGCGAACCCACCAGCCACCACTGGGGATAGCCAGGGTTGGTGGGCAGAAGCAGCTAGCCAAGCTCCCATATACCTGCTACCAGTGGGGTAGCTGTACATGTCTGGAGACGCTAGCCCTGTACCCCACCACCTCCCTGGGAACCTTGGATAGGAGAAATCCAGGTGCCTGACCCACTCCCCTACACTGCAGATGAGCAGCCAGTGTGGGAAGTGCCTGGGACTCCACAACCAGTTCATCAGGAGGAACCAAAGAAAATCAAGATAAAGGAGCAAAAGGAATCTCAGACCTCCAGCACATGCAGAATGAGTCTAGGAGACATAAAAACAGAAGACATTGGAAGTCACACACCTGAAATTTCTGAAAGGATAGCAAATGATGTAAAGAAACAACTTTATGAAGCTGTAAAAGTAATCAGATCAGAAATAATATCTCAAGTAAGAGAACAAATCACAAACATAATGAGAGAAATGTATATCTAAAGAAGACATAGATAAAAAGGAGGAGCATTGGAAAATGATGGAAACCTTGAATGAACAATACAGGAAAGAACCACAATGCATGACAGATTCAAGGAGCTATCCAGGAAATTAAAAACTCCATTGAAAGCTGATAAAACTGCTTGAAAGAGACTGAAGATAGACCTTCAGGCCTTAAAGACAGGATCACAGCTAGTAATCATGAAAGGAAAGATCTCTTAAAAATAACAAGGAACCATGAAATAGTAACTCAATGGATGCAACACAATGCAAAAAAAATAATTTAAGGGTAACAAGTGTCAGCAAAAAAGAAGAGGTCAACACAGATGACATAAAAAGAGTATTCATGGAAATAATAGCAGAAAACTTCCCAAGCATGGGAAAATGACCTGACACACAGCTAAGTAAGGCATATAGGACTCCAACTAGCCATAACTGAGGTAAATCTATACCCAGACATATAATAATCACGATCCCAGAAATTCAGCACAAGAACAGAATATTAAAAGCCATTAGAGAAAAGAAACAGATCACCTATAAAGGAAAATGGATCAGAATCCTAACAGACTTCTCAACACAAACCATCACGTCAAGAAGAACTTGGAGTGAAGTGTTTCAAGTCTTGACAGAAAAAACTTCCAAACCAGACTGATGTACCCTGCAAAACTATCTTTCAAAATTAATAGAGAAATAAGATACTTTCATGATAAAGAACAACTGAAGGAATTCATGAGCACCAAACCAACCCTACAGAGAATGCTGAAGGATATTCTAGAGAGATAAAGACGACCATGGTTCCAGGAACAGCAACAGAGGGGGATTGCCAAGCAGGGCAGGCAACTAAATGAAGGGGAAAGGTGGGGGACAATGGCAGGAGGATAGCACGGTAGAGATGAGCCATGTCAATCATAATCATTAATTTAGATATCCTCAACTCACTAGTAAAAAGAAACAAGGGCAGAGGGTATTTTTGAGACAGGATTCGTCAATATGCTATATATAAGAAACATATTTCCCTCAAAAGAAAATTCATGGACTGAAGATCAGAGGAGACAATACTCCATGTGATGGGGATTTGGAAAAAAAGCAAGGGCAGTTCTTAGACTGATAGGTCTAATATAATTATAAAGCCAAGATAACTTCACAAGTTATATTTTTAAAATGACCAAACAAATTTAACTCAGATTAAATGATAGCAATTTAATATGATAGCTGCTACTGTTTTGTTGAAATCAAATAAGTTGGGTGTAAGAGTCTCAAGAACATGTATGGTTCTATATATTTAAAAGCTCTAGTTCTAGGCTTAGACTCCTCGGGGTCAGATCCCACCTCTGCCGCTCAGCAGCTGTGTAACTATGGGCAAATTACTTAACTTCTGAGATCAATCTTCTAATTGGCAAGTGGAGATGATAGCACTTATCTCAAAGTGATCTAGAAAAGATTAATGAGGGCAACATTTACCAATTACATAGCACAATGCCTTATACATAATAGTTTCTAAGATTGTTAGCTATCATTAATACCATTATTTATTTCATTCCACTAATACTAGGTAAGAGAATTTATATTTCGATGAGGCTTTACATGGAATAATAATAATTTGGATACGTTGTTTTTCTAGTTCATGATTACCAGCCTTACACTTAGTCACACTCTGTTGTGAGCATGACTTCTTAGCAGACACTGAGCAGTATTACTTAGGAACAGAGCAGAAAGGCCTCACTAGGTGAAGATGAGTTGAGAGTGTAGGTGGCCCTGCAGTTTCCCTTGAATGAGTCATTACTGCCACTATTGCTGGAGTTAATAAAAGAAGGAGTCCTTGACATAATTCCTCCTGAATTTAGGGAAAACTGGTAAGAAGATTGAACTGGAAACCCAGAAGGTTCACAAGATTTGATCCCTGAACTCCCTCCTATGCTTGTGGTTTCAGTTCTTCAACTGAGTTTTTGAAAATGTCAGTGAAGCCTGAAGCCTTTGTAATGCCAGCACTCTGGCAGGCTGAGGCAGGAGGGATTGCAAATTCAAATCCGGCCTGGCCAATATGGTGAAAACTTGGCTTAAAATTAAAAAATGAGCTGGGGGCCGTGTAGTTTAGTGCAAAGGCCTGGAGTTGCATCTCTAGGACTGCTCCCACTGCCCCCAAAAGTGAAAGGGCTGCCACAAAGTTTAATTTGGTCAGGTAGTGCTAGGAGACTGCGTGCTCAGTGAGAGAGCTAGAGGGAGAGCGAGAGCGAGAGAGACACAGAGACAGAGACAGAGACAGACAGAGAGACAGATAGTATATGTGCACATCCATGTGATTTGTCCAGCTCCCTGTGGCCTCATCTGTGTTGATCTGTGCTAGGAAAGTGTTCTTTGTAGGTGGATTTTATTCTTTGTCTAAGAGAACATACTTATTCAGAGTTCACATAAGTCTTCCTAATTATAATTTCCAGAGTCAGATTCTTTCCAAAAAGCTCTCTAGAAGCATCTGCCACACAGTGTGTCCATCTGGAAAGGCTCCTTCCTGTCTTGGCCAGACGTTTCCTTGCCCTGGGTCTCACCCTGGCCCAAGCTCGGGAGAGTATTTCATTGCATCTACTGGCAGGAAGAGTAACTTCCGGAAACTGATTACTCCATTGGGCAGGAAAAGGGCTCCTGATACAGCATATTGAGGGACCATGTGGTGGAATCTTCTGTGGGAAACAGAGCTCAGGAACATAATTTAATGACTTTATGCTCAGCATTTCAGAAATTACAGTTTTATAAATTTACATTTCTCATGGATTTCTTTTATAAGAGAAATAACTTGTGTAATAAGATTCTATGCAAGCTTAATTTTAGAATATGTACTTTAACTTTTAGAGGAAACACATATCAAGTTTCAAGATTTCATGTAATCATTATGTAAAAAACTGATAAGTCTAAACTAAACAGTAACTCCTGGTAGACCAGATTCCTAGAATTCTGCCTGTAGGCTGTCATTTACTTGTTTTTTGTTTTGTTCAGATAAGATCTCACTGTGTATAGTCCAGTGTGAACTCACTGTGTATAGTCTCACTGTGTAGCTTAGGCTGACCTCGAACTCCCAGACATCCTCTTGACTCAGTCTTCTGAGTGCTGGGATTATAGGTGTGTACTTGGTTTAGCTGCCATTTATTAAATTCCAATACTTGGGGCACTTTTACTGATATATGTTTTGGATTCTATATCTGTCCTTTTGTGCTCATATGACCAGTAGAACCAAATTCCAAGCCTAGAGAGTTTTGGAGAAAAGTTACCGAATAACATTAACATTGTATTTTGCCTCAATTTATTTGCTTCCATGCTTTCAAATGCATAATCGGAGAATTTAAAAAAAATGATTTGTGATTAAGACAAATAGGAGCTCCAAGTTTAAGGATCCTCTTAAGCCTGGCATGGTGCTGCATGCCTGTAATTGCAGCACCTGGGAGGCTGAGACAGGAGGATAGCTGGGACTTGAGGCCACCCTGGGACTACATAGTGAGTTCAAGACAGCTTCAATTACAGTGAGACCCTGTCTCAAAAACCAAAAAACCTAAGAAAAATTTCCTGAACTCTGAGGAGAGCAGCTGACTGTAGAATATGTTTGTTTATTTGGCTTTCTTCCTTTTCAATTATTTCCTATTATTGCCCTTGGCTTCATTAAAAGAAAAAAGAAACATGCGCTCTTTTAGTGGTTTGCTCTTTCTTGGCCCAGAAAAGTGAAAGTTAAGGTGCAAATTACCCCAGGCAGAATGGAAATTCCAAACTTTCTAAATGAACTTTTCCTGGGTTAAAATCAGAGCTGTGCAGCATCAACTTTCCTAGACTCAGGGTCACAGAGGGAGAAACAACAACGGCATTGAATACGTAGGGAGGTTGTCTGTGTCCACAGAAGAGTTCAGTAGGCTTGGATAGGAGGGAAGAGGATGAAGAAAAGTTTCTGAAGAAAAATACAAAGATGCAGAGCCGGACTTTCACCTTAGTCAAAAAGTCCTTCTTTTCTCAGGAGGACCACACCTTTTGCAGACGTTGGACTGCAGCTATAACGATTACTAACTGAGCACTGGTTGTACATCAGTTCTTCACACATGTAATTTCTACATCTTCAATAACCTAGTCAGAAAGGTAATTTTTTTTCCTAGTTTGCAAGTGAAGGGGCAGAGGCATGGGAAGCCTGTAAGGTGTCCAAATCTCACAGTGAATAAATAATGCAATTGGACTTTAGCTTGCACTCTACTTGACTTGAAAACGTCTCATTTCCATCGACCACTCTGCCTTTGCATATCTCAGAAGTTCTGGTCCTCCTTAAAGCTAGAAGGAAACAGTCAGATAGAGTGAGGAAAATGCCTTTATTATCCCTACTGAGACCTTATTGATGGCCAAAAGGAGAGGGTGCCGGAGTGTGTCATCCTGGACCTTTCTTGGTTCCAAGTGTGTCTTTCACAGTGCAGGAGAGGAGAGTGAAGGATCAGGAGAAGAGGTTTATGGACCCATGGAAGGAGCTGTTCCACTTGAGTGGACATTAGAAGCAGGAGAAAAATGCATGTGCTTCCTGCTGAATGTTACCTGTACCTATCTGCATGCCAGCAGTGGGACTCAATTTTCTTACATGTCCATAAGTCAAGTCTTAAAATTATATTGAAGATTGTGCCTGAGATTACACTGATACAGTCAAGAAGCAAAACTATACTTTTATACCCACAGAGCACTCCTGGTGAGGTTGTAGAAGCGCTGGGGGCTATGCCCAAAGGCACTGGCAGGAAGTCAGGAGGTGAGGGGGTCCAAGCCCTGCCTGGCCACTTGCCTCTTCAGGGGCATCCAGGAGTAACTATAACCATATAAAAAGAACCATCTTCAGCACTGCAATACTTACCATACTGCTGGCATTTTTTTTGTGGTTTCATATGCAATGCATAATTTAATTTTCATTTCCACTCCACTAATTTACTTTTTTTTGTCTTTTTCCAAGAAAAATATTTATTTGTAAAAAAAAAAGGATAGATTTGAGAAGCACTTAGTTTCCATAAAAAACACAAAAGCATGCTCAAAAACTGTTAAAATTAACTTTTTTACCACTCTGAAAATTTACTGAAAGGCTTGTAGCAAAGCGAGAACATTTACTGAAGTTGAATGACTGAATCTTGGTGAGAACACAATGCCTCTTAGATTTTTTTTTCCATTTATCCTTTATTGTTTTTACTATACTAGATCTTTCATGCCCACTCTGTGCATAGAACATAGATCTGTGAAATCAGTCCCCATCATCCTCTCATCCAAAGTAGCATCACCTCACAGTGTTTTCATCAGTAGTGCTGTTTGGTCCTTAGACACAACTGGCACTGTGCTGTATGTTTGTGTTGAAGCTCTCCCAAATGATGGAGACCTAAACAGTATCAAATCCAAAATATACAAATAACATTAATAATGATTTCACTAAATGTCTAAAAATATTATATCACAGGTCCACTCTATCAGTCCTCATATTTAATATTCATAAAACTTTCATTATTGTTATAGCTTGAGTCTAGATATCCCCCTAAAGCCTCATGCAGTCATAGGTGGGGTTTTTTCAGAGGTGACTGTCCAATGCTAGCCTCAAGGGCACTAGAATTAAGGATGTGAGTGCTACCTGCCCTAAATAGCCTGGGTAAGTTATAAGAGATAGAAAGAGCTGTGGTTGTCCTTTGTTTGTTTTGCTACTTCCTGCCTGCTGTGAACTATTTCTCCTCTGTGTTGCCTGTCTGCCACGCCACCCTGCCTGGGAGCCAGCTGATTATGGACTAAACCTACAAACTGTGAGCTAAATGAAGTTCTCCCCTTTAACTTTGAATGTTGCATATTTTGTCTCAGCAATGAGAAAAGTAACTAAGATAATTGCTTTAGCAGATTATCTGTGAATTAAGCTTTCTCTTTTACTTTATAAAAATTCCTGAATACTCTGATCGTCTCCAGGAAATGATGGTTGATCTTAAATTAAAGGAGGCACTGAGAGCAAAACAAATAAATTTCAAAATAATATGATAAAATTATATTCAGAGTAGGATATAAGTACATATTAGCATTTTTGATGTGCTATGGGCCTCCCAAAATCAGAGTGCCAGGATAGGGGGGAGTTAGTTAAGTGGTTTTAGCTCTGAAGATTAAGGGCTTTACAAGTGTGATTGTTGCGTTGTAGAGAAGTTCATTAACTAATCCAAAAAATCCGTAGGAGAAATGTCATTGCCCTAAGGAACATCAGCCAGGAGCCTCTGGGAACCAGTAAAGCAGTAGTTTCCAAATCCATGTGACTGTTCAGATTGCTGGGGAAGGAAGCCTGATGGTGCTAGGAGTTGGTGTCTTAACCAGACTTCAGTGAATCTGACAACTGGCCAGGTTTGGGAGCCACTGGGCCTTTAACCAAAGGTCCTTGCATCTAGTGGCACCTCATTATGTTTCATTTTGTCCTTGGTTTGCCCTCTCTAACACAACAGCTAATCACACTCATCTGACCAAATTTGTGCCTGAAGTTGACAGCTGCCAAGTCTTTCTCCGGCAAGCAGCAAGATGAGTCCAGTGCTGTCCATAAACTCTGGATCACAGATTTGTTTTTTGCCTTTTCTTTCTCAAGCTTCTCCTGGTCCACAGTGACTTTCTTCCCAGCACGTCCTCCCTCTCCTCTCTCATCCCAGTTCCTCCTTCAATGCCCTTAACTCTAATGCCAGCCAGAGCATGTTTCTTTTTCTTGCTTTTTTTCCCTCCAAGTCACAGTTTCTGCAGAATGTTTTCTATCCTTGTTTTTGCAATGCCAGGCAGCAGCAGAGATTTCAGAGCGCTTACTGCTAGAGGCCAAGAGGCTGGATGTAGGAAACAAACACGGTTGCACCCTGCTGAGACCATCAGCAGCACCACAAGGGTGGGGTGGGGGAAGGAGGAGAGAGGACAGAGGCTGCCTTTGCTCTGCTGGACACTGGCCCTTTCCCTGGGCAGGAAGTCAGTTGGATGGACAGAATTTTGCAGCCAGGTGGGCTGATATTTCACTAATCCAGGACAGAGGTTGGAAGGGATTTCTGTGCTGGAAATGTGATGCTTTGATAATTTTAACAGGAGTCTTATTTTGGGTGAAAAGGTTAAGGTGGATGCTTTTCTTCCTTGGGGAAACTTGCCTCCCTGGAGGTCATGCATTTGCTTAATTTGTGCAGAAAGAATGCAACTGATATTCAGCATGTACCAACTGACCCATGGCACAGTATGAAAATTGCAGGTGTAATTATTTTTAATAATTACAATTAGCAGGATGCCGCTAATTGTAAATTGAAAATTTAAATGAAGATAATTTTCTTGCTTGCTGCCTGAGATCTGTCAATAACACCACCAGCAGCAATACCTGATGCACTGGCTCTGCATGTGTTCTGTGATTCATTTACTTCATCATCACCCGGGAGTAACTGGTAAAAACGCAGATACCTGGTAGCAAACTGTTTGTAGTGTGAGGCACAGCAATCTGCATGTTTAGCTAGACTCAGTCTCTAGGACACTAAAGTTCATTCAATGAGTACCGATATTGTGCTGCAGACTTTGTTTGATTAGAGAAAGTCTTTTTGTTTTTGGTGCCTGGGATTGAACTCACGACCTCACGTTTGCCAAGCAGGCACTTACGCCACTGAGCTAAATCCCCGGCTCCTGGAAAAAAATCTCATAATGTATTATAATCTCCATTTTTAAATTGAAGCTTAGAGAAATAGAATAATGTTTCTAAGGCCATACAACTGCCAGATGGCAAAGCCAGGACTCCATGTCATTTGAAAGCCTGTGCCTGTTGCAAATTGTCCTCACCTGCCCTCCAAGGGACCCTGCCTGCTAGGTCATTGAAGAGTCCTTGGACAGCACTCATTGGGCTCCAGAAAGACCCCATCTTTGAGGGAAACAAAGGAATTGTGAATTCTATTCTCCAGCAATCGCTGTATTTACTCTTATGTTGATATGTGGTACTGGGTTCTCTGAAGTATATCTCTGACCTCTTTTTGAAGTTTTTTGCGACAGAGTCTCACCAAGTCACTAAATTGCCCTTGGCTGGACTTGAAATTTTTATCTTCTTGCCTCAGACTCTCACGGTGCTCAGATTATAGGCAGGTACTACCATGCCTAGCTTGGACAGCTATCTTTTTGAAAACTAATAATTAGAAGCAAAGTGTGACAAATGTTATTGGGAACCATATGATATCCAATTGGTGCCGTCCCAGTGCTGGGTGGGATATTCATTTGGTCCCCTCCCAGTGCTGGGAGGGAAATGGCTCTGCTCCAGTCCTCAGTGTGTGAGACATCCATTCTTGTCAGTGACTCAGCACCAGGCAAGGGACCCAGTTCTCATGAATGAGATGTGCAGGGAGCATGCCAGAGGTGTTTGGGGGCCAGCCATGTTGCTCTAGAGGAAAAAATCATGCCCACATGTCATACAACTATCTAAGTACTGTAGACTTCCCAGTAAACTGTATCCCTGCCTATTAACAAAAGCCTAGATTGAGTCTTCCAGTTCAATGCAGGAGTCACTGAAGCTCTATAAGAAGATAAACACCTTCAGTCTGAAATTGGTGGGAGGTTCAATTAGGACCTTTGTGTCTGTGTCACAGGCCCTGACTGACACAGGACCCCCGAGCTTCTGCCTTGTATTTGCAAAGCCTCACTAAGCATTGGCTCAGTTTTGTGCCCTTTCTCTGGGTATTCAATTGGCAACTTCTTCGCCTTCAACTTCTTCCTCCCCTGGCACTGTCCTGTGAGTATGTCAGAATGAGGACCACTCTGGGACTCCATCTCTGTCCCTCCTGACTCCATATGAAGCAGGCTCATCCCAGCCTTTTTGTGGGATGGCCTTTATTTTCCTGGCAGGCTTCAATCAATCTGTGATGAGTGTCTTAGCCTGTATCCATTTCAGAAATTTTCTTAGAGGTGCTCTTTATTTTCTTGGCATAAAATATAAAGCAAATTTTTTCAATTGTTTTGGAAATATAATTTTCTTCTCCAATAACTGCAACCAGACAGGCTTACCGCAGAGTGTGAAAGTCATCATTGGGCACACACACAAAAACAAATCTCAAACTGAGTACAATCCTGACAGGTCACCACTGTTGAGATTTTATACATGTATTTATTTCCTGTATATTTATATCTAGATGTCCCTCTAAAGCCCCAAGCATTCATAGGCATAGATTTTGGGAGATGGTGGATCATAAGTGTGTGATACTGGATTACAGACATGATAGTTGGGTTAGTCCACAGATTGGTTAAATAGAGTACTAGGTGTGGTTGAATGGATTTACTGCAGACAAGAGACTCAGCTTGGTTGTGGGTGGCAATCAACCAACAGGCTTGTAGCATAAATGGAATAAAAAGAGAAAAGAAGGCTCACTGCACACTGTCTCCTGCCTGCCATGCCATGATCTGTTTCTCCTCTGTGATGCCCCTCTGCCATTCTGCCTTGTCTTGCAGTCAGCCAACTATGGACTGAAACCTCTACAAACTGTGAACCATTTTCTCCTTTAACTTGTGGGTGTTGGGTATTTTTCCCAGCAATGATAAAATAACAAAGACATTTCTATCACATTAATATTATTTTCACCCTCAAAATTATTACTATTTGTGTCAGGAAGATAATGATCATCATTGTGATTCACTATTTTCATCATCATTCTTACCATGGACGGTTATTGTGCTTGCTATCATACAACACTGAAGAGTTTCTATGTTCACAGAGGGTGTCTAATCTAACAAAGTGACGAGGAGTGTTATCTTAAAGACACAGATGCACACAGCTAGCTCCAGGCTGTCACTGTACTGCCTAAAGCCCCTTTGAAGCTGAGCTTTTTTGATATATTTCACATCTCCTTTGGAGCAGGAACCTTCTCATGCTTGCTGAGAAGCAAGGAGGGTGGCTTGTCTCTTTCTGAGCCTGGGGAAAATGTCGCCAGGACTATAAGTGTGTGCTGTCACACCCAGCTACTTCCTACTTCTTAGGAAAAAAAAAATCCTCCCTTCCATTTGTTTATTCCTTCCTTCAAATAATTCCAATTTATTAAAGAAAAAAATTGGGAAAATGTAGGTAATGAAAATGAAAACCAGGCTAGGAATATAGCTTTCTGGCACAGTGCCTGCTTGGCAAGTACTAGATCCTAAGTTTCATTTCTGGCACAAAAAAAGAAAAAAGGAAAGAAAATGAAAACCACCTACTAGCCAGCTACCACTAATGAAATTTTGGTTTGTATTCTTCCATTCTTTTTATAAGCAATAGTTTTATGAGATATAATTCATTTATCATAGGTGGGTCAGCCATTTAAAATGTATAATCCAATTGCTTTTAGTGTATTCACAGAGTTCTGCATCTGTCACCACACAACCAATTTTAGAATATTGTCATTTATCCAAAAGAAATACTGTTGCACCTGTTACAGGCAGCTGAGTTAGACAGAAATATTATAGGCAGTCAGACAGGGCTAGGTCCTTGAGGGAGCCAATGCAGAAGCCCAGATGTCTTGCAACTGTAGGGGAGACAGACACCTCCTGCGGTGGGTCAGACCTCAAGACAAACATCAAACAAAGCCACCCATGTTGTAAGGACTGATATTCTAGATAAATCTCTATCACCCTGAGAAAGCTAGAAGCCACTGTCTCAATCTCCTACAAGAAGAGTCACTACTCTGTAAGAATGACCACTTTCTAACTTTCCATGTGACTCCTGACTCACTTCCCCATTTGTTCCTGATTTAATCAATTTTACCTGAGCAATGAATCTTTTTGGTTAACTCA
Source organism: Cavia porcellus (assembly GCF_034190915.1). Classification (NCBI taxonomy): domain Eukaryota; kingdom Metazoa; phylum Chordata; class Mammalia; order Rodentia; family Caviidae; genus Cavia; species Cavia porcellus. Next base: position 26,640,570 of record NW_026947505.1, on the reverse strand, counting down.
CTTTATGCCTGTCTGCATTGCAAGTTCCCAATTTTCCCATGTTGGACCCATCTTACCCCATGATTTTACTGTATAAAAGTCCGTAGAAAAGACAGTGTGTGGCAACCCACTTGAGACTCCTTAAATCTCTCTCAGACAGAAGCTTTCTTTCTATCAATAAATATATTCCACTCTTAACCTCCACTGTTCCTAAAATTCATTCTTCAGTTTTAGAGAACACGAACTCACACCGAACATCTAGTAGGTTGGGAGTTTCATTCCCCTGCATCACACCCTTCAACCCTCATCACTGCTCTTCTCCCAGCCCACCCAGCCCTGGGAAACCACTGATCTGCTTCCTAACTATATATTCCATGTGATCTTTTGTCACTGCTTCCTTGTCCCAAAGGGGTGAGTTTATCTGTGCTGAGCATGGGTTGGGCCAGTGAAGTTATGTTTAGAATTTCTTCTTTCTTAGCTATTGAAAAAATGAATTATACTTTCTTTTTATCTTTTCAGATTCAATTTTTCATGTTTAAGCCTTTGTTTAAACCTGATGTTTAAGCTTTTGTTTAAAAAAAAACACAAAACTTTGTTTTGAAGGCTGAGGCAGAAAGGTCACCATTATTCCAAAGGGAAGTGCAAAGGTAAATGTAGAAACTGATTTCAGCACCATGGTTAAGGGAGTTTAACTGCGTCATACTGACTCACTCCTGAATTCCTAGCATGCATGGTTGATGTCACTAATTTGAGAATTAATCTTGTTTAACCCATGTGTCAACTGGAGGTGGCCTTGTATTTATTTATTTAGAGACAGAGTTTCTTTTTTTTTTTTTTTTATTTAAGAGGAAAAAGAGAAAAACACAAAACAAACCAAAGCGGCGTAAGGGTACACGCAATACAGAACTACAAAACAAAACAAAACAAAACAAAACAAAACAAAAAACCATAACAGTAAGAAATTACCTGCTAGTAGATTACACACTATTTTCTTGAAAATAGTTCCTCAAATCACAGTATCAAAGAACACAAGGTGGACATTCAAACAGGGAGACTGCAAACAGCTGTGTTCAATGTTCCAAAAACATTGATAAAGTCAGCTATTTAACACCCCCAAACACACTTGCTGTTATATCCGTTAGAGCTCCTTTTCTTTTTTTTTTTTTCCCTCTCTTTTTTACAACAAAATTTACACATCTTGGATTTTATTGCTCCTTAGTGCTTATTACTTTCTTTGGGGGGGGGGAAGAATACAGTCAAATATGGCAAAACAAAGCTGTCAGTCAATACCAAGGATAGACGTAGCACATGGTGTAGAACAGAGTACAAGTTTATCAACAATGGTTATCAACATTGTCCCTTGTTTCCTTAAAAAGAATTGTCTATCTTATTAGATATTATAAAGTTGGACAAAACAGTAGAGAACAAGACCAATAAAACTTAGGCGTTGTAAACATTACAGGACTTCCAAAGAAGACAATAGTCAAACCAGAATGGGTATCTTAGTGAATCTTATTGTCTTCAAAGTAGTTGCCTATGTCTTCAAACTTGATACTATCATATAGAATGGAACAGAGTCTAATCAGTCAAAACAAGATCGTGGGAGTACTACAGGACTTCAAAACAAGTTAATAGGAAATCGAAAAGAGTTACTATTTATATATCCTAATTTTTTTGAATTTTTTCTTTAATTAAGACAAACATAAGAAATGACTAAATAATTTTTTTTGAAACAATAAGGGGGAGATTGAGATAAAACAGGACATAACAATATAACAATAGAGGTCACAGCATGACTGTTTCAATAACCTAGTACTTCACCACCTTATAACCTGACTTAATAGTAGTTACCATAGTGTCTTTTTCCTTGAAATATTTGGGTAAAACTTCATATACTCTAGCTTCAAATATTTTCATATCAAGAAGCCCAGAATAAAGCCTTTCTAATTAATGAGTGAAAACTTTATAAGGCTTCAAGGCCACCTAATGGGGAATCATGATTACCACATATTTTTATATATTTGAATCATTACTTACATTAGGGAAACTATTCGGTATTCACACATGCGAGATTGATTTATTTCACTAATGAGTATGGTCTCAAGCTGTGCCCATTTATTGATAAATATCTCAATGTGATCCTTCTTTATAGCTGAATAATACTCCATTGTATAGAAATACCACAACTTTTTTATCCATTCCTCAGTTGATGGGCACTTGGGTTGTTTCCAAGATCTGGCGATTACAAATTGTGCTGCTATAAACATAGGTGCACATATATCACTGTGGTATGATGCTTTCAGTTCTTCTGGGAATATGCCTAGAAGTGGAATAGCTGGAATAAATGGGATTTCCAGTCCCAACTTTTTGAGAAATCTCCAGACAGATCTCCACAAAGGCTGTACCAGTCTACACTCCCACCAACAGTGCAGGAGAGTTCCTTTTTCCCCACAGCCTCTCCAGCATTTGTTGTCGGTTTTCTTGATCCTGGCCATTCTTTCAGGAGTGAGATGGTATCTCAGTGTGGTTTTAATTTGCATTTCTCTAATGACCAATGATGATGAGCATTTTTTCATGTATTTATTTGCCATTTGCATTTCTTCATCTGAGAATTGCATATTCATCTCAGATGCCCATTTTTGGATTGGATCTTTGAATTTCGGAGGTCTGAGTTTCTTTAATTCTTTATATGTTTTAGACAAGAGGCCCTTGTCTGAGAGAGAGTTCACTAAAATCTTTTCCCAGTTTGTGGGTTTTCTTTTCACTATGCTGGAGATTTCTTTTGACATGCAGAAACTTTTTAATAAGAAGTGGTCCCAGTTATTGATTCTGGGAAGTATTTCCCGTGCGGTTTGAGTCCTGTTCATGAATTCTTTACCTACTCCTATGTCTCCAAGGTTTCTACCTATTTTGTCTTCCAATAGATTTAGTGTTTCTGTTTTAATATTCAGATCTTTGACCCATTTAGATTTTAATTTAGTACATGGTGATAGACATGGGTCTAGCTTTAGTTTTCGGCAAATGGAGAGCCAGTTTTTCCAGCACCATTTATTAAAGAGACTGTCGTTCTTCCAGTGAACCTGCTTGGCTCCTTTATCAAAAATAAGGTGGTTGAGTGTGTTCGTAGTTGTGGTTGTATCTTCTAATCTATTCCACTGATCTTCAGCTCTGTTTTGATTCCAATACCATGTTGATTTTACTACTGTTGCTTTGTAGTATAACTTCAAGTCAGGGATTGTGATGCCTCCTGCTTTGTCTTTGCTGCTTAGAATTGCCTTTGCGATTCTAGGTCTCTTCTGGTTCCAGATGAAATTTAGGAGTGATTTCTCTAGATCTATAAGGTATGTTGATGGTATTTCTATTGGGATTGCATTGAATCTGTATAACAGTTTTGGGAGAATGGCCATTTTCACAATGTTTGTTCTTCCTATCCATGAGCAAGGGATGTCTTTCCATTTTCTGAGATCATCTTCAATTTCCTTTTTCAGTGTATTATAATTTTCACTGTATAAGTCTTTCACTTCTTTCGTAAGAGTAATTCCTAAATATTTCATTTTTTTGCTTGCTAATGTGAATAGTCCAGTTTCTCTTATTTCCCTCTCTGTAATTTTGTTGTTCGTGTATAGGAATGCTATTGATTTCTGAGTATTGATTTTGTATCCAGCCACATTACTGAATTTATTTATTGTATCTAAGAGTATTTCAATGGAGTTTAGGGGGTCTTCTATGTAGAGTATCATGTCATCTGCAAACAATGATAATTTAACTTCTTCTTTTCCTATCTTTACCCCTTTTATTTCTCTTTCTTGCCTAATTGCTCTGGCTAGTACTTCCAGTACTATATTAAATAGGAGTGGTGATAAAGGACATCCTTGTCTTGTACCCGATTTTAAATTAAAGGCTTTCAATTTTTGGCCATTTAGTATGATGCTGGCTGTTGGTTTGTCATAAATGGCCTTTATTATATTGAGGTAAAGACCATTTATTCCAATTTTCTGTAAAGTTCTTATCATGAATAAGTGTTGGACCTTATCGAAGGCTTTTTCTGCATCTATAGAGATGATCATGTGATTCTTATTTTTGGCTTTATTGATATGGTGGATTACATTTATTGATTTGCGTATGTTGAACCATCCTTGCATTCCTGGGATGAATCCCACCTGGTCATGGTGTATAATCTTCTTGATGATTTGCTGGATCCTATTTGCCAATATTTTATTGAGGATTTTTGCATCTGTGTTCATTAGGGAGATCGGTCTATAGTTCTCTTTTATAGTTGGGTCTTTCTCAGGTTTTGGTACTAGAGTAATATTTGCTTCCAGGAATGACTTAGGAAGGATTGCTTCCCTTTCAATTTCATTGAATAGTTTGAGGAGTGTCGGCATTAGGTCTTCTTTATATTTCTTGTAGAATTCTGCAGTGAATCCATCTGGGCCTGGGCTCTTCTTGGTGGGCAAGGACCCAATTACATTCTCAATTTCATTAGCAGAGATTGGGTTATTCAACAGTTTTATATCCTCTTGATCTAGCTTTGGTACTTCATATGCTTCTAAGAATCTGTCTATTTCTTCTGTGTTATCAAACTTTTGAGAGTAGAGGTTTTCGAAATAGGTGTTGATGATCCTCTGTATTTCTATTGGGTCTGTAGTGATTTCTCCTTTTTCATTTCTTATTGCATGAATTTGAGCTTTTTCTTTCCTTTTTTTAATAAGGTTGGCTAGGGGCTTATCGATTTTATTTATTCTTTCAAAGAACCAACTCTTTGATTCGTTGATTCTTTGGATTGTTTTCTTAGTCTCTATTGCATTGATTTCTGCTCTGATTCTTATAATTTCCTCTCTTCTTTTGGCTTTGGGCTTGACTTGCTCTTCTTTTTCTAGCTGTTTGAGGTGTAGCATCAAGTTATTTACTTGTATTCGTTCTGTTTTCCTGATGTGGGAACTCAGTGCAATAAATTTTCCTCTCAGAACGGCTTTCATTGCATCCCACAGATTCCGGTAAGTTGTATCTGCATTTTCATTTTCTTTTAGGTATTGTTTAATTTCTTCTTTAATTTCTTCTGTGACCCACTGATTACTCAAGAGTGTGTTATTTAGTTTCCATGTGTTTGCGGAATTTTTGCAGTATCCTTTGTCATTAATTTCTAATTTCAGAGCGCTATGATCCGATAATATGCAAGGGATGATTTCAACTCTTTTGCATTTGCTTAAATATGTTCTGTGAGCTAATATATGGTCTATTTTAGAAAATGATCCATGTACTGCTGAGAAGAATGTGTATTCTGATGTTGTTGGGTGGAACATTCTGTATATGTCTATCAAACCCATTTGTTCACAGGTGTGATTCAGTTCTGTTATTTCTTTGCTCATTTTCTGTCTGGTTGATCTGTCCCTTGGTGTCAGTGGTGTATTAAGATCTCCTGTTACAATTGTGTTACTGATAATTTGAGTTTTCATTTCTGTTAATAATTGTTTTATATAACTGGGTGCTCTGGAGTTTGGTGCGTATATATTTAAGATAGTTATCTCTTCCTCTTGGAGTTTTCCCCTTACGAGTATGTAGTGACCTTCTTTGTCCTTTATGGTCATTGTTGGTTTAAAGTTCACGTTATCTGCAAACAGAATGGCTACTCCTGCCTTTTTTTGGATTCCTGCTGCATGAAGAATTGTTTTCCATCCTTTGACTTTCAGTCTGTGAGTATCTTTCTGGGTTAGATGGGTTTCCTGTAAACAGCATATGGTTGGATTTTGTTTCTTGATCCATTCTGCTAGTCTGTTTCTTTTGATTGGTGCATTGAGACCATTTACATTAATGGTTATTACTGTTAAATGCTGGTTAATTGTAGGAATGTTATCTCTCTGCTGTTGCATCTTTATCTTTCGGTTCTGTTTAATTATTTGCTTTGCTTAGTGGTTTTTTCCTTTGTGTATCTAAACTGTCTTTCAATATTTTTTGCAGGGTTGGTTTGGTGTTCATGAAGTTCTTCAGCTGTTCTTTGTCATGGAAGTATCGTATTGCACCATCTATTTTGAATGATAGTTTTGCAGGATATATCAGTCTTGGTTGGAAATCAATTTGCTTTAGGATCTGGAATACTTCACTCCATGCTCTTCTTGACTTTATCGTTTGTGCTGAGAAGTCTGCTGTGATTCTGATAGGTTTTCCTTTATAAGTGATTTGTCTTTTCTCTCTGACAGCTTTTAATAATCTATTCTTGTGTTGGATTTCTGGGATGGTGACTATTATATGTCTGGGTGTAGTTTTATTTTGGTTATGACTGTTTGGAGTTCTATATGCTTCACTGATCCTGATGTCAGTTTCTGATCTCATGCTTGGGAAATTTTCAGCTATTACTTCTCTAAATATCCTCCTGACATCCTTCATGTTGTCTCCCTCTCTTTCATTAATCCCTATCATTCTTATGTTATTCTTCTTTGCATCGTCTTGCAGTTGTTGAATTGTTGTTTCCTGGTTCCTTGTTATTTTCAAAAGATCTTTCCTTTCCTGTTCACTAGCTGCAATCCTGTCTTCAAGGTCTGAAATTCTATCTTCACTTTCATTAAGGCGGTTTTTACAACTTTCAGTGGAGTTTTTTATTTCCTGTATATCTCTGTGCATCTGCATTATGTATTCTGTTTGTTTCTTATATTGCTCGTCTAGGGATTCTATCTTTTTGTTTAGTTCCTCCAATTTTTTATCTGTGTTTTCTTTAGATATATTTAGAATCTCTTTCATTTCTTTTATCATTTCTTCTTTTATCTGGGAGATTATTTCGAGTTTGAATTTCTTTAAAGCTTCCTGGAGTTGCTTGTCAATTTCAGTGGCTATTGTGTCCGATATATGAGGTGGATGGGATATATTTTCTTCTATATACATCGCTCCTAGGGTTTCTTGAGATGGGCTGGAGGTTTGAGGTTGTAATTTGGTCTTTCGTTTTGTCATTTTCCTATATTTCTGTGTTTCAAGTGTTACTTGAAAGCTGCCTCAGGATCTGTTGAAAATCCCCTTCTATGTTTGGAGCTACTGGGACTCTGGCGCCGCGCTACTCCAAGCCATTAGGCCTACAGAACCAGTGGCCCTCCTCTGCCTGCTCAGAACTCCGCAGTTCCAGACAAGCTGGGCCTCAGGGACACTGTGCGCCCACCTGCCCCTTGGAAGCTCCACAGTTCTTCAATCGCAGCCGGATTAGGGTACTCACCACAGGCCGCAGTGCTTCAGGAACCTGTGGACCCTCCCTGGTTGCAGAGATATCCACAGTCCTCCAGACACGCAGAGAGGCCAGTGAGGGCACCCCAGATCTGCCCAGCTCCTCCTCTGCAGACCTGTGGCCAGGCGCGGCAGCTAAACAGGCTGGGCTAGGCTGGTAGTGTGGGCCAGCCCACCTATCGGGAGCTCAGCAGGTCTCCAAATGAAGCCGGGAATGGGGAGGCTGATGTGGAAGCCTTAAACCCACCTCTCTCCTTCACTGCACCTGGAAGCCTGAGGGAACTCCAGCAGTCTGGGCGCAGAAATCCAGAGTCCTCCAGACACGCAGAGAGGCCAGTGAGGGCACCCCAGATCTGCCCAGCTCCTCCTCTGCAGACCTATGGCCAGGCGCCTAGAGACAGAGTTTAACTATGTAGTGCAGACTGACCTTGAATTCACAGTGGTCTTCCAGCCTCAGACTCTTGGTGCTAGGATTATATGAAAATATCTGGATGAGATTAATGATTGGAAGATTATAGAAATGATGAGTAAACTTTAAGAAAACAACAGAAGCACTCAAAAGAAAACACATAGAATTTAAAAAATTTTTAAATTTAATTAAACTAGTTTAATTAAAGATAGACTGATTAGGGATGACATTTTTGATCTCTAGTTTTCAAGGCTAATTATTTTTCAGCTGATTCTTATTGTTATAGGCAGCTGAGCCAGTTAGAAATATTATAGCAATCACATAGGGCTAGGCCCTCAGAAGCTGGCACAGAGGACAAGATGTCTAATGACCTTGGCGGAGACACATACCTCTTGCTGTAGACCATATTTTGGGACAGAAGGCAAGACAAATGCAACCACACCCTTAAGAATAATCCTTAGGGATTAAATCTGGATCACTCTTGGAAGTCAAGAGTCACCATTCCAGTCTCTAGGGAGGAGTCACTGCTCTCTAAGAATGCCTGCTTTCTATGTGACTAGCTTCCCAATTTGTTCCCAATTTAGTCAATTTTACCTTAACTATTAATCTTATTGACTAAACATAGCAAGTTCCCAGTTTTTCCCAACTTTAGACCTGCCTTGCCTCATGATTTTACTCTATAAAAATCTCAAGAAAATATGAAATCTTTGGCAACCCACTCGGATCCCTTCTGTGTCTCTTTCAGACAGAACTTTCTCTCAAAAAATATTTCTGCTCTTAACCTCCGTCATTCCTAAAATTCATTCTTTGATTTTAGGGAACACTAACTCATTCTGGACATATAGTAGGTCAGGGGTTTCATTCCCCTATATCATTATTTTGGGGGAAACATGATAGGACTAAAACATATCAATGATCATACATCACAGCACTACGTGAAATCATAGGTTTGATTTTAACAAGCTTGGACTGAATGTCTTGCTCCTGTGGCATGGGATGCAGTTGTGATTTTAAAAATTAGAAGTAATATTGTACTCTCGAGAACCAAGGGACCTAATGTCTTTGTTACTTTTTTACTTGTTGCTGAGACAAAATACCTGATGACCAAAGTTGGGAAAGGAAAGGTTTATTTCTTACAATTTTTGGAGATTTCAGTCCATACTCAGTTGGCTCCAAGGCAGGGGTCATGGCTGAGTGGCAGTTCATGGCGGCTGCAAAAAGCAGGGCAGAAACTGGCAAGAGAGCAAGACACATCTTCTTCCTGCCATTATATCACATCCTGGCTCCACCCCTAGGTGGGTGGAGCACTGACATCATCAATCCAAGCTCTAGACAATGAACCAATCACAAATGCATAATGCAAATGCATGAGGCCTGGGGGCCACAGACATAAACCATGACACCTGATGAGGGTGGTAGCTCTCTAATCAGCTGGACACAGCTCAGCCACGCTTATGTAGTTTTGATTTACAAGTGGGAGGTCTGGACTTCATCTCAAAAGTGTGATAACAAGAAGTATGTTTTAGTGTTTGTCACAGTGCTCCTAAAACTCTTGGAATCTTTAGGGCAGTCAAAGTACTTTTGCTATGGTAATGAGATGACTCGGCTGAGGGCACCCTAAAGCTTCAGAATGCAGGCTCATCCCCAGAAAAATCAACCATCTTATTAGAGTTTGGAACCTACAGCCTCCTCCCTGGACCTTTGGAAAGGGAGAAAGGACTGGATATTGAGTTAATTGCCAGTGGCTGATGAGTTCATCATGCCTGCATAATGGAGTCTGCAAGGAAACTCAGAGAAGAATGGTGAACACATTGAATTGAACTTGGAGAGGGCTTGGAAGATGTATGACCTTCCCCTACAGTTGCCCTCACATCGTTTCATTTGGTTGTTTCTTGAGTTTTATCATTTATAATAAACTGGTTATTGTATGTAAAGCATTTTTATGAATTGTATAATTAGTAATATATTAAGTTATTATTATTATTTATTATTTTGGTGCTGTACTTGGCAAGCAGGAGCTATGCTGCTGAGCTAGATCCCCAGGCCCTTCTAATAAATTATGGAACCTCTTAGTTGTATCTGGTCAGACCTATAGGCAGCCTGGACTCTCAACTGGTGCCAGAAGTGGGGAAGGTCTTGTGGTACTGAACCCTTAAATTGTGGGGTCTTGCTAACTCCAAGTAGTTAATATCACAGTTGAACTGAATTATAGGATACCTAGTAATTGCCTAGGGAGTTTGGAAATGGTTGCCATGAAGAAAAATTCTACACATTTTGTGTCAGAAGTGTACGTGAAATAAATTCAGATGAATGGAAGGAGGAAGATGTCACCCTGTGAGCTTGTCCATGATATGGATAGAAACTTACTGAGGCTGTTGTCCTATTAGGTTGTATTCAGAAGATCTTTTTCCAATTCTGAGTCCTGGAGTAACCTTTTGAAGGCCTTCCAGATGTTTCCTACAAAATATTCACCAAACTCAAATAGGAAAGGCCTACCACACATCCAGCTATTGCTTCTTCGAGGTTGGCCTTCTTGGGACTGAAGTAAAACTCCAAGAGCTGAGCCTGAGTGATAGATTTAGCACAGGAAAGAAAAGGCCAGAGTTGGGGCAAATTAAATGACAAGAAATCAAGTTTGTAGCAGAGCAGACTGAAGTGATTAGTTCACAGTGAGAGTTTAGCTCTCTCCGGCTCGGGGATTTCTTTAATGCGATTCTGAACTATCCTTTTAAGAGATGTGGTTTCCTAAGATTAAGGAAACTTTGAATATTAGAAAAAGAATTTTTTTTTAATCATTCATGCCTTGTCTACTTTAAAAGGAGCCTTGAGGTAGCTCAAAATACTAAAGCTCTAGCAAAGTAGGCCAGGGAAAATGGAAACTAGGAGCCAGAAACTAAGAGTTGAGGGGAGCTGGGGAAATTAGCACTCGTTCTAGAAATTACTGATTCAAGCATAAAGGTGGTGTTGTTCATGTCTTCTGATTAAAGAAAATCCAGTAGGGAGCTGAGTATTTTCCAGGTGCTGAATTTGATGAGAATTGTGTCTTTGTGAATCCTCATACAAGGGGTTCTGAACAATGACTTTGTAGTGGTTTTGACAAAGAGATCAAACTTAAAAGAGATGAAGACTCTTTGAGTGGGCATCACTGGCAGCATGACCTGAGTTTTGTGTTTTTTCTGCACTTCTATTCCTTTACCTCCTGCCTATTGTAGGAGGTGACTAGGGGCAAAGAGAAACCTGTGGTAACTTTACCATATAATAGGGGACCCGGCTGTGGGAAGAGCTGACAGCTGAGAGAACATGAAACTGCAGAGAACATAAAAGTGAATTTGCAACAAAGATAATTGCAAAGGATACACATCCTGTTATTTCTAGAAGATAGACTTATGGTCCTTGATGACCAGGGAAACAAGGACTCCCTCTCAGTTTTTGTCTGGAGCACTTGTACCAATATTATGAAAGAGATTGTGGTTAAGGAGCGCATTATAGATAAAGACATATAAGAAGTGATTCCTACAGAAAGAGAGAAAGAGACAGGAAACTGTTGGAGAAAGATTGATCTTTGTATTGCAGAAAATAGAAGAAAAAAATTACTCCTCTATAGTTTAGGGTTTAGGACAAAACATCAAAACTCTTTACTTCTGGTGCCTGCATCGGATTTGATTGAAAGGACCCCTGCCAAAGCCCTGTCCCTTGCAGAGTCTTTGGCACTGAGCACTCTGCACGAATTCATGCCATGGGTACATGCTGTGGCCCCCAGAGAAGAAAGACACATGGAAGAGAGCTGGTCTACCCGAGATAACATGGGATGAAACCACCTCCCAGATCAGGAGACACTTGCTTGACCTTGGAAGATGGTTTTCCCAGGACTGGTGTCAATGCAGCTTTCATCCTTGAATTCCAAGGACTTGTTCCTTCTATCAGCACATGGGAGGAGGGAGGAGAACAACAGGGTCCAGGAAGTTCTACAGCAAAGAAGCATGACCCTGACTTTCAGGTGGAGGCTGGAGGTACTGAGGCAGAGGAGTAGCTGGCTGGACCTGTAAATTGGAGGATGAAGTGATGGAGAACAGGGCCTGTGTTCCCTGCAGAGGGAATGTAGAGGCTCAGGGAGCCTGGGAGGAGCCAGGCCACACTAGCAAAGAGGGTTTTGCTTGTGTGAATTGGGACACTGCTGTAATATTTTAAACAGGTCAGGCAGCCAATCAGTTACTAGGTTTGAAAAAGATCACTTTGGGTGTGACTTGGAGAATGAATTAGAGAAAAGCCTCAGTCAGGTGGTATTGACTGATTGGTTGACTAGAGACAGGGTCTTGCTGTGTAGTTTAGATGAGCCTTGAACTCACTACTTAGCCAAGTTTGGCCTGCAATGTACTGTAATCCTTCTGCTTCACGCTCCTGAGTCCTGGGATTATATCAGTCTGGCTGGTTAGGTGATTTCATTCTTCTGAATAACTGAGATTTTACTTTTCTTCCAGTTTAAAGTGAGCGATTCAGTTCCTACAAGCTAAGGTCAAAGTGACCCTGCTGGTCCGGGACAATGCCTGCACTGCTGCTATAATTGCCAGAATGCCCCTTTCACGCTGGAGAGTATTATGTAGGGGAAGTTGGGGGACAGGCAGGGAAAATAAAGGGCCTCACTGAGAGAAATTAGCTTGAGAAGCAAGCTAAGAAAAACAAATGAAGAGAGAGCAGCTAAGAAAAACAAATGCGCACAGCTGATAAGGCCCTGGCCTGGCTCACATCAGTACCAAGGCCTCAACTCCTTCCTCCCTGCATCTCCAATTAAACACAAAGAAACGAAGTGAGGAGGGGCTATATTATAATAAACTCAGTATGTAAAATATGCACGCACACTCAGAACTCACACATTTATATATATTTCTTATTAAAGTACATGTATTTTATTATTCTCTTGTATTAATATGCTAAAATGTACACATACTTCTTTTTACTAATTTGCCTTGAATATAACTCTGCTGTAAATCTCACAAGATAAGCAGCTAGACAGTACAAAGAAACTGCAGAAGAGCTTATCCAACAACGCACACAGGGGCAGTGGAAGGGCAGTGGCTACATCAGGGATCTCAGAGCCCCAAACAGGCAAGTGATAACAGCTCTCAAGGGGCAGAGTTCTATTCTTGCCATATAATAAGAAAGCCTGAGAACAAAGACCCCGAGAGCTAGCTCCAGACTCCCTACCTTCCTCTAACAAAGCAGCTGTCTATCTGCCTTTCTCTCCTTTTCTTTTTCCCCCAGTAAAGTGATTTTGTGCCCTATTTCTTTTCCCTTTCCAATGAAGTGATTGTGTTTCTCCTTGTGAACTTATATCTCTAATTCCCTTAGTGATGTAGGTTTTATTTTTTTGTGAACTCTAGATAAAATTGTACTCTCATGAGAGAGAACAATTGGGTGTGGGCAATGAACGTGGATTAGTGTGATTAGAATGAGTTGAAAGCATAGTTAACAGGTTGCCATCAGAGCATTTGCTTCCTGGCTCACCTTCCTAATGAGGCTATGGGGCGCAGCCTCAGGGATGCCTGCTTAACTGTCTCATGGAGCCTGCATACCCGAGATGCTCCCTGCTCCTCACTTCCGTCTCTTGGGGGGTTGGGTCATCCTGGCTCTTCTCATGGTAATGGCATTGTCTCATGCCTACACATCATACTATCTAGAAGGTGAGAGACTGTCTCTCCCAGCAAGTCTCTGCTTGTGTCTCTTAGGTCAGCGGGGCAATAGGCTGTCACCAAACCAGTGATGTGATAGCCTGAACCCGCTGTAGGGCATGAGATAGTCACCCCCTTCTGTGTTAGACTATGTGAGTCCTGCTCTCCCCAAGCCCATAGGCTGCCTGAAGCAGGGGAGGCTGCTCAAAGGAAAACCTAAAACCCCTTAGGAAAGGCAGAGGAGGTGGTTGAATACCGTGCACAGCACAGGATACAAGGGTCCTTTTATTTGTGAGTCTGGGAATGTAGGGTCTGGGAAGGGAGGGCTCTTTGCTGTTAAAGGAGCACACATTTCTTCATTTCTCACATTTCATAAAGCAAATCTTGTGAGCAGACATACTCAGGAATATTCATGAAGATCCAACAATGTGGAGACTTAAGTTTTTACTCTTTTGGATTCATTGGGCGCTCCGTTTGCCTCTGCACACTTTTCTCCCCCCTTCCCCCCCTCTCCCTTTTCTCTTTCCCTTCAGCATCACTGAGCTCCCGCTGCCCTCTCTTCAATACATAATAATAAAGAACTGGGACTCTGCCCTGCCCTGATCGCTGGTGAGGTGTCTCTAGCCTTAGCTGGGACCTTCTCTCAGTGCCAGGAGAGACGAGAGTGACTCAGGAAGATGCACAGCCCAGTCACTCTGTCTCTCAGAGTTCCAATGTGTCCGCTTCTATCTTTGAACCTTGGTTCAGTTCCAAAACAGTGTGTAAGTGCTGTAGGATTGACCATTATTTTATGCTTTCTGAATTTTGGCTACCCTCCACAGCATAGCCAACTGTCTTAGTTACTTTCCTTGTTGCTAAGACAAAATACACAATATCCAAAGTTAAAAGAGGAAAGGTTTGTTTGGCTCACAGTTTGTACATGTTTCAATTCATAGTTGCCACCCCAAGGCAGGGTGGCATGGCAGAGGGCATCATAGAGGGAAAACAGTTCTTTGGTGAAGCAGAGAAGGCAGAAGGCAGAAGCATCTAGCAACAAGTGACAAGCAACCACACGCTAGCTTTATTTCAAGCTTTTATATTTTTTCCCTAAGAATGGGTAGCATTCACACCCAGGGTGAGGCACCCTTAATCCTACCTCTAATTGTGCCAATCAGTGCACTAATAGTAATCACACACCCTTCATCCCAGCATCACACACTCTAGATCCAGCCACCTCTGGAAAAGTCCTACCTATGACCAACCACCTGAGGCTTCAATGGGGGTCATCTTGACACAAGCTGTAACATCAGCCTTACAGTTTTTATGGACAAGTGAGGTTTTACATGGAGCTTGAAAAAGGGTAGAGGCAAGGCTTTCTCTTTGCTTCCGGTTCCACTCATGGAAACCCTTTCCTTCTTATCATTCCAGGTGTGACTTCTTCAAAAGGCAGCAGATGGGGTCTATTGTACAACCATATCTCTCCAGGCAGGAAGCGAGAATTTCTGGTGGGTCGGGGGCACACTGGGAGGTAACCATACTCAGGCTCTCAAGTGTTTCCCTCAGAAGTTGAGGTTGTGGAATGAACCCTGAGGCAGGACCCTGGGCTAGGTCAGAGTGGGCCAGGCCCTAGTACACTGCCCTCCATGGAGCATGGCAGAGAGGCCTCTGAAGAAGCTTCTAGAGAAAGCAACTGCCAGTACGTAAATATGGCCAGAAGGCTGGCTGAATGAAGAAAATATGTCCTCCTCAGCCTGCCTTCTCCCTTCTCAGCCCGTGGGGTAAGGAAGAGGGCAAGGCAGAGGAGGGTGATGAGAGGAGAGAACGCTTGGCTGTCCGTGTCTGTGTCACCCCCACCCCATCTCGGAAGCTGGAATTGGGCCATAGCTGGCAGGGGCCAAGGACATGGACCTGAAGTGGTTTAAAGAGGATTAGACCGAGGAGAGACATAGCATGAGAAATAAGATCATTCAGGGGCTGGAAATTGATGAGAAACATAAAGCAATTTTATGTATGTTTAGTGTTCAGTGCCAACTACTGCTTGTTCAATGAAGCAGTTACTTCACACATTTAGGATGAATTGTGCCCAATCTGGCTTTTATTTTTTTTAATTCAAGACTTCTAAACCCATAGATATAGGGTTTTATTCTGTTAAAACATAGTATCTTTCATGGCATGGGTTTTTTCTAGAACGCGCAGAGAAAAGAATCCCAAGACTTGAGCTCAGAGTCTCATTAGAGACTCAAGAGACTTCTCTGTGACCTGTGGCTCCATTCTGAAATGGCCCAGCTCAGCCTCAGTTACTTACCTGTGATCTATTATTTCAAAAGCGTATTTATGGGGTACGTACTACATGTGAGGCCTCCTGTGAGGAGCTATTGGTTACTCATTTGCTTTCTTCTAGACTTGTCCCGTCTAAGGAGCACTGAACATTTTGTGTGGAATGATAGTCATCAGTGGAATGACCCTATCTCTCTGAGAAATGGCTGGGGAGTGGGGTGGGGAAGGAGCTGGGGAGCTTCCTCAGGCTGAGAGGATGAGCCGAGCTGCATAGGCTTGCTAACTGGAGTAAGCATGCCTGCTTGAGCCAAGCTTCTGTCACAAATGAGCAGGAAGGTAAGCAGCGACTCTGGCCTGCTACTGCTTAATCCCAGCAGCTCTGCTCATGTCAGCTCCAGAGAACATAAACTAATGGGTGGATGTCATGTCTGGGTGACAGTGAACCAGATGCCACGGCCAGTTGCCGATCAGTCGATAAAATGCAGCCTGGCAAGGGCAGAACCAAAGGGGTGAGCCTGGGAGTGTTGAGCAGGGATTCTCAATGACCCTGGACATTGAATTTGCTTGATGTTAATATTTTTTCCCTTTCCACAAAGATGCACTCATGGAAGCATGGCATAAATCACTTGCTGGCAACATGAGACAAATTCTAGAAGAGGCTGCCACAGGAACCAATTTCACTTCAGGAACCACTCCTTCTAAATGCAGAGATGTTATAAATCAACCAGCCTAATGGATTTTGTCCTGTCTATTTCAGTATCTTCCAGGGCATTGAATTTAGAATGTAATGCATTAAGGAAGAAAAAAAATTTAACCTCTCCAGCAAACCACACTAGCTCGAACATTTTCAAAGTAGAATCCATCACACTAAAAGCTTTCCCTCCTCCTTGGTACGAGGCCATGGCCACTTCTCTGGTGCTGGTCACTCCATCACAGACTTGTGGCTTGTCTCTTAGGGCAGTGGAAAGAAGGTAGGCATGCATCCAGCCTGGCACTCTCGCTGTGGAACTTTGGGCCAATAACATCATACTCTGAGCCACAGTATTCTCCTCCATGCAGAGAACATAAGGCACTTGTGATGATAAATGAGAAAAGGTTACAGGGACTTCAGATAGTGTTTGTCTTATCACAGTTGCTTAAAACACAGCAGCCATCATGAGGCTAGTTTTATATTTCCGTTCCCTGCTGTTTCACTCACTGCTTCCTGGGGTTTGGAGGTCAGGGAGGGAGACAGAAGCAGCTTCCTTGCTTCTGTCTGTAACCAGAACAAAAAGCATGAAGGAATGTCTCTGTTATGTTAAAAAGCAAAATACACAATGACCTGTGCATTGCAGAGATGTTCCTGGGGGCAAAGGTCTGCCCAGGTCTGTGTCAGTTCAGGGTCTGACTGGGAAGGGGTCCCTGGAATCCTGGGGTCTCCCTCCCCTCAGCGGTTGGCTGTGTTGTTGAGTGGGTGGGGCTACTTCCTAGGCTGAAAACAGAGTCTGATCCTTGCTGCTGGAGACCAGGGTCAGGCAGCCAGGACTCCAGGGTCCACCCATGTCACAAGGCCTGCTCTCACTCACTGCTTGGAAAACTCACCATGGAAAACGAAACTGTCTTGCACACTTCATCCTTTGGTTTACATGCCATTAAATTATTCATCCATTTAATGTAATTTGAGCTTTTCTCACAGATGTAGCAAACAGCAAGTACAAAGAATTGGCCAGATTCAGTCAGATTCCTAGTTTTTAATCTTTGTTTTTTTTTTTCTCTTCGTAGATCATGGTTCTCAAATCTTTACAAAAAGAGAATAACAAAAACAGTTACAAACAAAATTATGTTTTATGCCAGTAATACCCTGGGGTTTAGGAGGACATTTAACTTAAAAAAAAAAAAAAAGCATTCCTGAGCATTCTTACCTCAGTCACTTGTTTTGGAACAGGGGTAAGGAAGAGGGAATAGTTACTTATCTCCTCAGATTCTTCAGCTCAGGCAGAGGTTGTTTCTGACCATATCCAGGTGGAATGTGAGAACTTGTTTTTTTTTAACCTTGGATTATGTGGTAGAAGTCCACTGAAGGCCTGTTGTGACAGCTGAAACAAAGGAGTTAAAGTTTATGGTATTTGTGTCACTTTGTATCTTAAGTTCAGGACTCCAGGACCCACCCATGTCACAAGGCCTGCTCTCACTCTGCTTGGAAAACTCACCATGGAAAAAGCAACTGTCTTGCAAACTTCATCCTTTGGCTTACATACCATCGAATTACTCAAATTACTACAAGTTCTGAAGGGCCCATAGTGCTCTTACTGGTGCAGCATCAGAATGCTTCTCAACACAATATTCCCCATCAGTGTAGACTTAAGGGATGACTTTTACCTGTCCTCGTGAGGGTCAGAGAGTCATGCAAGCCTGGACGTATGAGATGGTATCAGCACCCTTGGGGTAGATAATGACTTGGTCTTTTCTAAAATATAAACCATCAGTCAGGCAGAAAGCTCTTTTAGAGATTGTTGACCAAATTGTTTTCTGAAGTCATACATTCCCAATGGAGTCATGGGAAGTCTAAAGATAATACAGGTCAGTGAACTATTGTACTTCTGAAGGGAGCAGAACTTAGGTGTGAAACGGCTGTCCTTTGTCACCTGCAATGATGATTGTTTCAGCCCCCCTCTGAGGAGCACCTCTAGCACCTTTATCAGATAGAGGAGGGTGTGGTACAGTCTCTGACAGGCAAGGCTTACCTTCCAGGGTTGAGCTTCTAAAAGCAATCAGAGGTATAGGGAAGAGAACCAGAAAACCAGAAACAAGAATAGTGGTCCAGGGCGTGGCTGGTTCTCCTACCCAGCTATGTAAAGCAGCAGATAAAGATGACAATGAACTCCTTAGTCCCAGGATGAGACTTTTGACTTGTAAGCAACAGAAACAAAATTGAACCAAGCACTACAAGTATATACACAGGCAAGTCTTTTTTTGGGAGAGGGGCACATTCATTTGGAGAGTAACCACTGCTATTTGAGACAACTATGCTATGTAGTTCATGCTGTCCCTGAACTCACTACGTAGCCCAGGCTGGTTTTGAACTCACAGTGATACTTCTGCCTCAGCCTCCCAAGTGCTGGGATGTCAGAGATGTTATTTACAGAAAAGCTAGTGGGAAACTAATTGTGTACTAATGATTCCCCCAAATTAAGAAACTCTACGTTCAGTAAGATCAGGGAGAAGACAGAAGGTTTATTTAGGCTTTTCTTTGATAACAATTTCCTTATTTTTGTCTATTTTCTTCTGAGGTTCTATTAGAGTCTCATGATGGGTCTCTTAAAAAAGCACAGGATAGAGAAGCAACATATTATTCTACAGAGGGTAATAGTTCACTATACCAGGAGGTTTATTTTGTTGTCCCAGTTTTTTGTCTCACCCTTTGTGGTCCCTGACTGTCTCACCAAGGGATTGCTAACCCTCCAATCCTAATATTCCATTCCCTTCAATGGATACAGCTAACTTGGAGCTTCTAGGCACAGATCACTCCTGCACAAAGGGTCTTTCTGGCCCCCACAAACTACTGCTTTCTGATCAAGTGAAAGCAACTCCCTTTAGCTTAGAGAAATTGCTAGATTGCATAGTGCAGTTTTCAGTCTACCTCTCACATCCTTGATCTCTCCTCTCCTTAGCAGAATCCAGTCTCAGAAGAGGATTCCAGTAAACTCAAGCAATCATGGTAATCCAATGTTACTCATGAATGATTGGTTCCTCTCTCTAGGCTAAGCTAATCACGGCTTATCTTCTAGCTGGAAGAAAGTTTGGGGAGCATGTATCTGAGCAGGGTTTCCCTCACCTGGCCTCATATCTGGTTTGCTTTTTTTCTTTCCCTTGAAGGAAATGGGCACCAGCCAGCCCCTGTTGATCGTTTCATTGAAGCTGGTCCCTGCCCTGGCTGGCAACCCAGTACTGGGATGTCAGAGGTTCCTATGGAGTCTTTCAAATCTGCAGGCATTAAGGAACACCCTGTCCTCCATGAGCAAATGAGCTTGCATGGTGCTCCCTTCCCAAGCAAGCAATTAGGGCTATACTGGACATTGCTGTCCCCTGCCCTACCATGCCAGGCTATAATCATTCAACAACTCCAAGCTGGTCCTAGGTTTTTTTTTTCCACTTCAAAATTTTTTATTTTTATTTTCTGTGTTTTGCTCTTTGTTCTTCTTTTTCTTGTTTGTTTTTTCCTGTGATTGCTTTCTAACAATATTAATTTCCTTTTACCCCCTAACAGGATCCCTTATCTCATTTTTGTCTACTCTTTCTCATTATATTCCATTCACTGATTTTTCAAATTTTGCTTTTTCCCATTCTGTTTCCATGCCTCCTGTGCCTTTATTGTTACAGCCATGAAGATTTATGAATCTTGAGAGTTAATTAGCTTTATGTTATTATTGTTGAATATTGTTCTATGTTAGTACAGATAAAGTTGTTCTATATAGCAGATATTCACTGCAAGTCAATAATAAGCCAGCATTTGGTTTATGTTATTGTCCATACTACAATTATAGATTTCTTTTCTATGGTTGTGTGGTGCATTATTGCTCCTTATAGGGTTAGTCATTGTTCAGTTTGTCTTTGACATTGTAGTTGATTTTATTACTATAGCCAAGTTAAATTGTTTTGTTGGGATACCAATATCTGGATTGTTACAAGGGCATTAACAGTACTGCAGCTTATTCCTGGAGAAGTGGGTAATGGGCCAAAACACTGCAACATCCCATCACAAGTTAATTAACTGGGACTGAGGCAAATGCCAATATCATACCCAGAGGATACTGCTGAAAAACAGACTTTAACTCAAGAGAACTCCAAACTAGAAACAAAGCTTTCCACTATAATCAATTTGCAAGCCTTAATACAAACTAACAAACAAAAAAATAGGAACATGAGAAGACAAGCCAACAAAATATCTCCAAAAACTCCCAACTTCCTCAAAGCTGACCCATGAGGCATCAAACAAGAAATCAAAAGCCATGCAGCTAGATTATTTGAAATTATATCAGAGGAGAAAACAAAACAGATCAATAAGGCATTTGGCAAGCTGACAGAAGACAGAAATAAACAAATCGTGGGCCAAATAAACAAAATGATCAGAATACTAGTACAAAGCTAGCAGAGATAAACAAATGATGAAAAATATGAATCACCAACACAGAAAAAGAATCCATAAGCAGTCCATAAGAAGGTTAGAAGTTCAGGTGATTAAAATTTCTAGTGAACGTATAGGCAGCAGAAGTGACCAATGTAAGGACAGAGTATCAGAATCAGAAGACAGGGCTGTTATCAGTGACCAATCAAAGAAACACACCTTAAAATATTAAGAGAACATGAAATATGGGTCCAGCAGCTCCTAGCTGACACAAAGAAGGCTAATGTAAGATTAATTTGAATTAGTGAAAAATCAAAAGACAGCACAAATGGAAGACAACAACAACAACAAAACTGTTTACAAAAATAATGGAAAACTTTCCAAATAGGGGAAAATAGTTTAACATACAAATCAGTGAGTTATATAGAACCTCACATAGTGATGATCAGAAAATAATCTTACTATGTTACATCATAGTCAAAATCCTGGAAGTCAACACAAGAACAGAAGCTTCTTCTTCTTCTTCTTTTTTTTTTTTCTTCCTGAGACAGTGCCTCACTATGTAGTTCAGGCTGGCCTTGCACTAACAATGTAGCCAAGGTTGGCCTTGAACTCATGGTGATCCTCCTGAGTGCTGGTTTTATAGGCCTGCAGAATCTTAAAAACAGAGAAAATCAACGGATCACTTATAAAGGTAAACCAGTGAGAATTACAGCCAATTTTTCAATATAAATATTAAAGGCCAAGAGACCTTGGAGTGAAAAGTTTCAAGCCCTAAAAGAAAATAACTTCCAACTCAGATTGATATGTCCTGCAAGACTAACAAAGTTGATGAAGAAATAAGATATTTTCATGATAAAGAAATCTTAAAGAAATTCATGACAACTAAACCATCACTGAAAAAAATTCAGAAGGATGTCCTAGAAGACAATGATGATAACAGTGACAAATGATCTCACAGAAAGAATATACCTAGTAAAGTGTACAGTAAAGTATAAGGGAAAAATAGGAAATAGGCAACAGGAAAAAAAAGTCAATGACAGGAATAAGTCAATACGTATCAGTAATGACTCTGAATGTGAAGGGTCTCAGTTTCCCAATCAAAAGAAGTAGATTGGCAAAATAAATCAAGAAACAAAATCTAAAGCTAGCATGATGGCTCATGCCTATAATTCCAGCACTTGGGAATCTGAGGTAGGAGGATTGCCTTGAGTTTGAGGCCAGCCTGGGCTACATAGTGAGTTCAAGGCCATCCTGGACTACATAGTGAAACCCTGTCAAAAACAAACAAACCAACCAAATAAACAAAATCAAAATCCAATGATATCCTCTAAATGAGAAATATATTTAACCCAAAAAGAAATTAAAGGCTAAAAATTAAAGAGTTAAAACAATATCCCATTTAATGAGAATCCCCTCTAAAAGCAGGCATGGCTATACTGTTTTCAAACAAAGTGGACTTCAAGCCAAAACTGATTAGAAGTGGCAAAGAGGATCATTATATATTGGGTAAGGGAACAAAGCCACAGGAAGAGATAATAATTATAAAGGTATAGACACTGAAGAATGGTACACCCAACATCATAAAACAAGTACTATTGCACATAAAAGATGAAACAAACATAAATATAATTACAATAGAGGATGTCAGCAACCTGCTATCACAAACAAACTCATTAGACAAAAAAAAAAAAAAAATATATATATATATATATATATATATATATCAACATCCAGGAGTGGTAGTGCACTCCTGTAATCCCAGTACTCAGGAGGCTGAGACAGGTTGATCATTGCAAGTTTGAGACCAGTCTGGGCTACAAAGTGAGCCCAAAGGCCAGCCTGAACTGCATAGCAAGACCCTGTCTCAAAAAAGGTAAAAAAAAAAAAAGTCAACAAAGAAATATGGCACTTGAACAAAACCTTTAAACAAATACACTTAATAGACATCTACAGTGTTCCACCCAACAACAGTAAAACATACATTTTCAACAGCACATAGAACTTCCTCCAAAATAGATCACATACTAGCTGTCGTGGTTTATGTTGGTAGCCCCCAGTGCTCATATGTTTGCATTGTGTATTTGTGATGGGTTCATTGTCTAGCTCTTGGATTGATGGTGTCAGTGCTACACCCACCTAGGGGTGGAGCCAGCATACAATGTAATGGCAGAAAGAAGGTGTGTCTCTTTCTTTTGCTGGTTTCCACCTTGCTGTTTGCAGCTACCATGAACTGTGGCCCTGCCATGCCACCCTGCCTTGGAGCCAACTGAGTATGGACTGAAACCTCCAAAAACTGTAAGAAATAAACCTTTCCTTTCACAATTTTGGATATCAGGTATTTTGCTCAATGACAAGTTAAAAGTAACTAAGACACTAGCCAAAAACATGCTATTGTAAATGTAAAGGAACTGAAATTATACCATACATATTATTAGAACATAGAGTAATGAAGCTAGAAATCAATGATCAAAATATACATAAATTATGCAAATATGTGGAAATTAAACAATACACTCTTACATAAGCAATGAATTACAGAAGAAATCAAGGAAGAAATAAGATAGTGGGCTGGAGGTTTAGCTCAACAGCATAAGTGCCTGCTTGGCAAACGTGAGGTTGTGAGTTCAATTCCCGGTGCCAAAAAAAAAAAAAAAAAAGATAGTTTCTAGAACTAAATTATAATGCCAGTACAACATTCTAGAATGTATTGGGCACAATGAAAGTAGTTATAAGAAAAAAAAATTTATAGCTGTGAATATCTACATCATAAAAACAGAAGTCCAAATAAATAACCTAATAATGAACCTCAAAAACACAAGAACAATTCAAATTCAAAGGTAGTACAAGAAATATCCAAGCAAAAAACAAATCAACGAAATTGAGGCATAAATATAAAGAACCGTCAATTAAAGTATTGGTTCTTCAAAAGAATAAATAAAATAGACAGACCCTTAGCCAGTCTAACCAAAGAAAGGAAATAAAATACCCAAAGAAGTGCGATTAGAAATGAAAAACATAAAATCACAAAAAATTATTCTCTACTTTGAAAATTAGTATGACAAATTCGAGCATTTAGAAGAAATGGATAGATTCCTAGATACATATACATTATCAAAACTAAGCAAAGAAGATTTAGAAACTCTAAATAATCCAGTAACAGGCAACAAAATTGAAATAGTAATAAAAAACCTAACAAGTAACAAAAGCCCAGGTCTCAATGGATTCAGAGAAGCCCTAACAATAATATTCTTCAGGCTCTTTAATGGAATTGAAAAAGAAAGTGTACCCCCAAAGTCATTCCTGGAAGCCAAAATTATCTTTTTTTTTTTTTTAAAGAGAATAAAACCAAACGAAATAAAAACAGAATAGAGTCAGTCAAAACAAAACAATGAACATGGTACACAACTTTGAAACAAAATACCAGGAAATCAGTGGCTACCATAATGCCTCATTATTTTCAAAAGAACTGTCCATACCATCAGGCATAATAAAATCAAACAAAATAGTACAGAATAAAGCCAATCAAAACAAAACAATGGAAACAGTATAGGACTTCAAAGCAGTGCTTCTTGTTATCTTCAAAGTAGTTGCCTATATCACTAAACATGATACAATCACACAAAACAGAATAAAATCAATCAAAACAAAACAAAGCAATACCGGGTTTCAAAACAAGATCATAGGAAATCAATAATGGTTACCATAATATATTTTATTATCCTTTAAATAGCTGTCTATGCCATAAAATATAATAAAATTAAGCAAACTGAAACAGAATAAAACCAAACTAAACAGAACAATGAAAACAAATCACTATAATAGATTAACAGTGGCCACTGCCTTCCCTTTTTAGACACTTCTTCCCTTTGCACTTTCACAATATGTAATGTGCATTTTGGATCACACTAACTCCTTTAGTTTTTATGCTAGGGAGACCACATGATATTCACCCATGTGATTTGGAATCATTTCATCCATGAGTATGATTTCAAATTGTATCTATTTATCTATAAGAGTCTCAAGGTTATCTTTATAGTTGAGCTTTTCATTGTATAAAAGTGCCACGTCTTTCATATCCATTCTGCATATGATGGGCAAGCTACCTCCACTTCTCTCTGGTTCCCAGTCACATAGAGCATTGTTTTCTTGCCTTTGACTTTCAGTCTATGAACCGCCTTTCAGATTAAATGTGTTTCTTGTATAAAGCATATTGATGGATCCTGTCTGCCTGCATTTCTTTTTATTGGTGAATTGAGGCCATCTATATTAATGGTTATGGCCAACATGCTCTGTCTCATCTCTGCCATGCTATCCTCCTGCCATTGGTTGCCTACTTTCCCCCTCCATTCCATTGTCTGTCCTGCTTGGTGATCACCCCCTGCCACTATTTCTAGAATGTCCTTCAGTACTCTTTGTAGGGTTGGTTTGGTGGTCATGAATTCCTTCAGTTGTTCTTCGTCATGACAGTATCTTGTTTCTTCATTAATTTTGAAAGATAGTTTTGTAAGGTACATCAATCTGAATTGGAAGTTGTTTTCTTTCAGGGCTTGAGATGCTTTACACCAAGCTTTTTTGATTTGATGGTTTGTGTCGAGAAGTCTGCCATGATTCTAGTGGGTTTTCCTATATAGGTGATCTGTTCTTTTGTCTAACAGTTTTTAATATTCCATTCTTGTGTTGAATTTCTAGGATCTTGATTATTATGTGTCTGGGTGTAGATTTATTTTGGTTATGGCTAAGTGGAGTCATATATGTTTCACTTATCTGAATGTCCTTTTCCCATGCTTGGGAGGTTTTCTGATGCTATTTCTGCAACTAGACTTTTAACATCATTTGTTTTGACCCTTGTTTTTTCACTCACACCTATGATTCCTAATTTATGTTTCTTTGGGTTGTCTTGCAGCCATTGAATTGCTACTTCCTGGTTCCTTGTTATTTTTAAGAGATCTTTCCTTTCTCAATCACAAGCTGCAAACCTGTTTTCAAGATTTGAGTCTATCTTCAGTTTCTTTCAAGTGGTTTTGCCAGTTTTCAATGGCGTTTTAAATTCCTAGATATCTCTTTGAATCTGTTTCATGTATTCTAAATCTTTTTTATATTGTTCATTCAAGATTTCCCTCATTTGTCATGCTCCTCTGTTCTTCCATCTGCATTTTTTTAGAGGTGTTTAGCAATTCTTTTATTATGTTTTTCACTTCTTCTTTTACTTGAGATAGTATTTTTGTTCTAATTTCTTTTATAGCCTCATGAAGTTGTTTCTTCAGTTGCCGTCACTTCAGAAACT
This sequence comes from Cavia porcellus, assembly GCF_034190915.1. Lineage (NCBI taxonomy): Eukaryota > Metazoa > Chordata > Mammalia > Rodentia > Caviidae > Cavia > Cavia porcellus. Next base: position 26,614,663 of record NW_026947505.1, on the reverse strand, counting down.
TCAGATACGCGACTCCTGATCTCTTCCATGTTTACATCTCCTGCTTGGCTTGGAGGCCAGAGTCTGCCTTCTGCTTCTTCCTGTTGACATTTTCCTGGGTTCTTCTGGTCAAGGGGGCAGTGGGGTCCCAGACACTTCCTGTACTGGCTGCAATTTCTCTGAAGCCAGACTGTTTGGTTCTTCTAGCCAGTGCTGACTATGGGTATCTGATGGTGGACATTGGGTGCACTGCTCCAGGGCTGTCTGCTGCTTTTCTCAGCCTATATGGCTCACTGATGGCTTGTGGAATGCATGTGGGAGTGGGGCTGGCCACACCTCTGGGCCTCTGGACTGAGCTGGTTACTGGCAGGGACCTCCCACCATGGTTACTGGAATGTGCACGGGAGTGTGGGGGGTAGGGGGTGGGGGGTGGGGGTGGTGCTCAGTCCAAGCAACTTCCAGGGAGCTAGCTGAAGTTCTGGTTCCAGACTTCTCCTGCCCGACTCCAAAATGGCTCCTGGCCAATTGTTCTCTTCCATTGCCATGTCTCTTTGTAGCGGTCTCTGAGGTCACCAGCCACTACTGTCACCATGACCACGTGTCCCCAGGTTCCAACAGCTCCTCTCACATAGTGGATCTGGTTCCAGAAGATGCTGCCAACTACCGCTTTCTTCTTCATTTTTATTTTTTACTCTGTCTGTGGGCTTCAATTCTCACTTTAGATTCTTCCTAGGTCCAGGGGACCCACTTCTTTCCTTCTTGTCTTCCCCGTGATTCCAGCATCTGGACTGTTTCTCTCAGAGAGTCTGTTTACTCTGATGCTTACTGTTCCATCATCTTCCTGGAAGCTCTCAGAATTTTCTTGATTCTAAAATCAGACAAGGACTCAATCAAAAAAGAGAATTAACTATAGGCTAATCTCTTTAATGAATATAGATGCAAATATCTTCAACAAGATACTGGCAAACAGAATGTAACAAATTATCAAAAATATCACACATCATGGCCCTGTAGGCTCCATCTCAGGGTTGCACGGATGGGTCAATATATGCAAATCAGTAAACATAATCCATCACATAAACAATAACAATGATAAAAATCACATGAGTATCTCAATAGATGTCGAAGAAGCTTTTGACAAAATTCAACATTGATTTGTAATGAGACCTTGAAGAAAATAAAGAAGGTCCTTATCTCAATCTGATAAAAGCCATTTATGACAAATCCATTGCCAACATCATATTAAATGGGGAAAAACTGAAATCTTTCCCTCTAAAATCTGGAATGAGATAAAGATATCCACTATCCTCACTCTTATTTAGCACAGTATTCAAAACATTAGCAAGAGAAAATAAGCATACCAAAGAAATCAAAAGATATGTGTAGGAAAAGATGTCAGATTATCATTATTTGCAGATGACATGATCCTCTAGATAAGAGCCTTCCTTCCAAATTTACTAAAAGATTCCTAGAATTAATAGCCAAAACCAGCAATGTAAAGGATATAAAATCAACATACAAAAATCAATAGTGTTTCTGTACACCAAGAATGAATGCAGTGAGAAAGAAATTAGGGAAAAATATCATTCATAATAAAATCAAGGAAAATCACATACTGAGGAGTTACCCTAACTAAGAGTAACAGATCTCTACAATAAAAACTACTCCAAAAACAGAAATCAAAGAGGACATCAGAAAATGGAAGGATATCTCCTGCTCCTGGATAGGCAGGAGCAACATAGTCAAAATAACCAGGCTTCCAAATTGATTTACAGATTTAATTCAACTTCAATCAAAATTCCAACAAAATTCCTCAAAGAACTGGGAAAACAGTCCCAAAATTTGTATGGAACCTGAAGAGATCCAGAGTCTCAAAAATGATCATGGGTAACAATAGGAAAATGGGAAGGATCACAATCCTAGATTTGAAGTTGTATTATGAAGCTACCATGATAAAAACAGCACAGTACTGTCACAGAAACATACCTGAGGATCAGTAGAATAGAACAGAGGATGCACAAAAAATCTGAACATACTCAATTATTTGATCTTTGATAAAGGTCCAAAAACAGAGACTTGAGGAAAAATAGGGTATTTAATAAATGATGTTGGAAAAACTGACTATCCATATAGAAAAGATTGAATTTAGACCCATGTCTTTCATCATGTACTAAACTAAAATCAAAGTTGATCAAATTAAATATTAAAGTAGGAAAGCAATATGCTGGAAGATAAAATAGGTGTTATGGTTTGTGTCTAGATGTTCCCTGACAGCCTCATTTGGGTTTTTCAAATGGCTGAATCTACTGTGTGTGATGCTGATATTAAAGGTGTGTGATTAATAAATCAACCCCCTGATTAGCTAATCAACACTGTTGGCCATTCAAGAATACAAATTAAAACAACACCAAGATTCCATCTTACCTCAGAAGAAAGGACCATGATTAAGGCACTGGAAGCAAGACGACAGAGAAGCTGGTTCCCCAGAGAGAGGAAACAGTGTCTTAATGTGTTGTATCTCCACCTCCTGTGAGAACCAAGGGCTTCTTCTTTTTTTTTTTTTTTTTTTAATTTTTTTTAGAAAAGAGAAAGGTCAGAACAAAAAAGCAAAAGGCCTAAACAATAGCAGCAGATTCAAAACAATAACAATACAGGTCTTCAAACCAGAATAAAAGAAATTTAACAATGGTTGTTATATTGCATATTGTTAACTTTTTTTCAAATAGAAGAATATTAAAGAAAACAGAAAAACAGAAAAGAAGGGTAGAACAATAACAAATTAAAAAAAATATCATTATAGAATCGCTATATTGTTACATTTCTCATTGTTGCTTAAAAAAATAGTTGCCAAAGTTACAAAATCAAAGCACAAATAGTGGCTAGACACTCAAACATTGATAGTACAAATCCTTCTGTTCAATGTCTCAACAGAATTTCAGTAATGTGGTCATCAATCTTACACACTATACATACTGTTACATATTGTTAGAGCACTTTCCTTCCCTTTTGCTTTCACAGTATGTTATACTTTTTGGATCCCATTATTCTGTCAGTTTTTATTGTTTCTTACACTAGAGAGACAATGTGATATTTACTCATGTGAGTCTTATTTCGCTAATGAGGATATTTTCAATTTGCCTCCATTTACCTATAAAGGCCTCAAGGTCATCCTTTTATAGCTAAATAGTATTCCATTGTATAAAAATGCCACATTTTTTCATCAACTCTGCAGTTGATGGGCATTTTGGTTGCTTCCAAGATTTATCTATCACAAATTGTGCTGCTATGAACATGGGTGCACATATGTGACATAACCTTTTCAATTTTTCTGGGAAAAATACCCAGGAGGGGACTAGCTGAATTGAATAGAACTTCCAATCCTAGTTTTTTGAGGAATCTCCATACTGATTTCCACAGTGGTTGCACCAGTCTACACTCCCACCAACAGTGGAGAAGTGTTCTTTTTTCCCTGCATCCTCGCCAACATTTGTTATCAGTTGTTTTCTTAATGGCAGCCATTCTTTCCAGGGTGAGATGAAATCTCAATGCTGTTTTAATTTGCATTTCTAGAATGACCAGTGATGTGAACATTTCTTCATATATTTATTTGCCATTTATATACCTTCATCTGAGAACTGTGTGTTTATCTCTGATGCCCATTTTTGGAGAGGGTCTTTGAATTTGGAGGACTTGATGTATTTCAGTTTTTTATATGTTCTGGATATAAGACCTTTGTCTGAGGAATTGTTGGCTAAAATTCTTTCCCATTCTGTGGGGTTTCTTTTCACTTTGTTGGTGATTTCTTTTGAAGTGCAAAACCTTTTTAGTAATATGAGATCCCAGTTGTTGATTCTTTGAAGTATTTCCCATGCGGTTTTTATTCATGAATTCTCTCCCTACCACTATGTCTTCAAAGTTTTTACCTACTTTGTCTTCCAGTAGATTTAGTGTTTCTGTTTTAATATTTAGATCCTTGATCCATATTGACTTTAGTGTAGTGTATGGTGATAGGCAGGGGTCTATTTTCAGTCTTCAGCATGTGGAATGCCAGTTTTTCCAACACCATTTATTAAAGAGGCTTTTTTCCAGTGAACATGTTCAGCCCCTTTGTCAAATATAAGGTGGCTGAGTGTCTTGTAGTAGTGTTTGCAACTTCTAACCTGTTCCATTGATCCTCAGGTCTATTTCTTTGCCAGTAGCATGCTGATTTTATTACTGTGGATTTGTAGTATAGTTTCAAGTCAGGAATTGAGATGCCTCCTGTCCTGCCTTTGTTGTCCAGAATTGCCTTTGAAATTCTAGGTTTCTTCTGTTTCCAGATGAATTTTAGGAGTATTTTTTCTAGATCTGTAAGGTATGTTGATGTTATTTTGATTTGGATTGCATGGAATCTGTGTAACAGTTTTGGGAGTATGGTCATTTTCACAATGTTGGTTCTTCCTAGCCAAAAGCAAGGAATATCCTTCTATTTTCTAATATCCTCTTCAATCTCGTTTTTAAGAATAGTATAATTTTCAGGATATAGATCTTTTACATTCTTGGAACTAAGGGCTTCTGTATCATTTTCAAGCAGGCAAAACAGAGGCCCAGAGATTGGAATGGCCAGTTTGAGGCAGCCAGAGCAGGAACAGGGCCAGTTTTTCAACTTGGACCTTGTGTTCCTGCCTTGGGACAGTGCTGGCTATCAAACCAGTCTGGCAAGAGCAGGACCTGCTTATCACAGCAGTTCTAAGAGGATCAATATGGCTCTAACTTAATTGAGTGTTGACAAGGTATGCTCACAAGTGGGGAAGTGTACATTTGTAGGGATACCTTGGGGGATCCTGAGGAGTCAGATCCCAGGGATGCTGTGGGGGTTTATCTGAACTCTTGGCTGGGTGATAAGTTTTGAGTACTGGGCCAATTTAAATCAAAGGCCAAATAGTTTAGCCAAGAAATAGCACATGCCTGATCGTTTGGGGATTCTGTTTGGAATCCAGCACATAAAACAAGTGGTTTCTTCTACATCTCTGTCATAGTTGTCTTTTGAGATAGAAGATGGGGGTGCCATTGTAAAGTTAAAAATGAGGCTGAGAAAGATTGAATGATTTGTCTAAGGTCACAGTTATAACCAACTGAAATTCAGAGCTCCCTGAAATCCAAAAACACATTCTTAATATTTGTCTAGGTTTCTCAGTGTCAAAGATATCTATCTTTGCTTGCAACCTCATGTTTTTCTGAAAGCTAGAGAACAAAGAAGATTATCCCAGGAGGACTGAAAGCTGCTTAGCAAGCAACCCCTTTACTTATTGATAAACCTTGAAATCAGACCTATCCTCGAGGGGTGAGCCAGACTCCACTTGGAAGGAGATGTTCATAGCCTCCATCCCCACTGGCTTCTGCTAGATGGTAGCTATCTAATGGGTCCATGAAAGATGCAGTGGTATTTTGTTGGTCTAAACTATGCTCTCAGCATTCACAGGTTGAAGCCCTAACTCCCACTTCGGAGACGTGCCTAAGAATGTCAAGGCTAAGTGAGGTCACTAGAGTGGGGCCTTACTCCAATAGGACTGTGTCCATATAAGAAGAGAAGGAGACACCAGAGCTGGTACCCACTCTTCCCTCCACCTCCACAGGGTGCCCAGAGGAAGCTCCATTGCTGACACAGTGAGAAGGCAGCTGTCTACAGGCCAGGAAGAGAGGCCTCTCCGGAAACCAGACATCATGATGCTTGACCTTAGAGTTATAGCTTTCACAACTGTGAGGAAGTTATATCTCTGTCTCTGTCTCTCTGTCTCTTACTGTCTCTGTCTCACTCACTGTCTCTTTCTCTCTCTCTCTCTCTCTGACCCAAGGCTCCCAATTATATTTTAAATTTTTCATTTCAAAAAAGGATCTTACTAAGCTGCCCAAGTTGGGTTTGAAGTTGCAATCCTTTGTTTCAGGCTCCTTGAGAGCTGGAATTACAATTTGTGCCACTATAGCCTGCAACAATTGTCTATCTTTTTTGGATAGAACTCACGACCTCGCAATTGCCAGGCAGGCGCTTGTGCTGCTGAGCTAAATCCCCTGCCAGTCACCCATGAGTCCCCAGCATAACATCATATCATGTTCCTTTGCTTTTGGTTGGAATTAAATCAAGTCATTGCAGAAATACTTATCTTTCTTAGAAACACAGCTCAGTAGATATGCATGCTTCTGATTTATAAGAAAATGGGAATATAAACTAATTATTATCTCATCATGACCTCACAGAATCCATGGAGGGGAAATGAAAAGAAATCCTACCTTGTGTAAAGGGGAGGTATCCTGCCTGAAATCCCTTTGATAGTTTGATTATTTTTTCCTCTGAAAATTTTATGGTAATACTACACTGCAATGTCCAAGGCCAGCTCACTTTTTAGTGATTATCTATGGTCTCAGTCTACAAAACTCTTCTGCTGCACTGCTCCAGTTCACCTAAAACCAATGCATATAAAGAATGTGTAAAAGCCTGTACCCTCCTGCCACTGTGAATTTGTCATGGGCACAATGCCTAGGGAGCACGCCATTCACCGTGTGGCTGGGTGGTCGCACTGTGCTCTGCACAGAGTTGGGATTATTGTTAAAGGTGCATTCCTCCACTGCCTTTCACATGGAGGGCCCGATGGAGACCTGGGGGGCAGTCACTTGATGAACTAGATTCAGCCTGTTTCAGGGTCCCAGGGAAGGTTCTGTCCAGGGTGTCAGCATTGCTTCATATCACAGATGCAAAAAGAGCACATCCTAAAATAACTGCAGGCAAGAACAAGTGGACCAAGGACTCCTGCCCACAGAGTCCCAGGATACAGAGTTTGTGTCACCTGTATCAACCCGTCTTTCTGATGCTTTGACACTAGGGGCTTGCTGACCCTGGAGAGACTACCAGTTTGTGCTCCTTCCAGAGGCTGACAAGCCAACCCAGAGCCCTCCTGCCTCCCAGCCCTCTCCTTTACTAGACTGTCACACTTTGGACCATGGTCCACTTGGGGAATCACCAAGGCCACACAACTAGGGACAGACCCTATTATACCAGAGTCTGCCAAATCAATCCTAAATCCGTCTACCCTGCCTCATTCTTTTTCTCCTGCAGAAACCACCATAAAGACTGTTGTTTGAAAGTTCTTCCTGCGGCCAGCCTCCTAATGACCCTGGTGTTTCATATGTGGCCCTGTGTGCTGTGCTCTGCTTAGGAAGCCATGAGAACAAGCGTCTTCCTTTGTGACAGTCATTTGCACATCTGGGTGTCTTATCATATCCAACTGAAGCAAATCCTAAGACATGTAAGCCTGCAGAGTTCTCAGGTTCAGTTCAGACACACCAGCATTGGCTAAGCTGGAACTTCAGCTATACTGTGCTAGTCACAGCAGGTCCCAGATCTGCCAAGACTCGGTGCAGGAGAAAGAGACTGTGCTTCCTTTTTTTTTGGTACTGGGAATCAAACTCACAACCTCTTGCTTCCCAGGCAGGCACTGTGCCACCAAGTTATATCCCTGGCTGAGACTGTGCTTCTTGATGGAGATGCTGTGCATGTTAACAGGGGTGAGAGGCCCTCTGTAAAAGCCTGTGCCACCAAATGAGCCTGAATTTTATCCTAGAGAAAGGATTATGGAAGAGTTTAGGAAATGGACAAACACAGTCAATTTGTACTCCAAGAAATTCTCTGGCTTAGTTAGGAGACTAAATAGGGAGGCTGAGGCAGCAGCATTGCTGGGAGTTTGAGGCTAGCCTGAGCTTCAAAGTGAGTTCAAGGCCAGCCTGAACTGCACAGTGAAACACTGCTTCAAAAAGACAAAAAAAAAAAAAAAAGTAGTTTTAAGTTCACAACAAAATTGAGCAGAAATTAGAGTTCCCTTCTACTCCATAACCCAGCTGTGCTTGGCTTCCTTCTTATGGTTTAAATCTATAATGTCCTCCCAGAGTCTCATGCGTTCAGAGATGGGGTTTTTGGAAGGTGATTAGATCATGGGGATGTGATGATGCTCATCGTCAATTGATGCTTTGTTGAGTTCATACCTAACTTTTGTTAGGTGATGGGGTCTGATTGGAAGAAGGGTGTCACTAGACACATGATCTGTAAGGGTGTGCTCTTGTTCTTGGCTCTTTCCTTCTCTCTCTGCTCCATGGTTGCTATGGGGTGAACAGATTTTTTCCATCATGCCCTTTCACTGTCATGTCATGCCTTGGAGCCAGCTGAACTGGACTGAATCCCTGAATTGTGAGTCTAATTAAACCTCTCCTCCTTAAGTTGCAGGTGTTGGCTGTTATGTCCCAGCAACCGTAAAGCAATCACTGTTTACCCCTGCCAAGTGGCAAACTTGTTACCACTGATAAGCTTACACTAACACAGCATTATCATCCAAAGTGCATAGCTCACGTTAGCACCCCTTGTTGTGTATTCTATGGGTTTGAACAAATGTCTGGTGTCTGAAATATCACACAGAGTATTTTCATTGACCTAATCCTTTGAATTCCATCTATTTATCTTTTCCCTAACCTAACTTTTGGCACCATCTCCATAATTTTGCCTTTTCTCAAAGTATTATATAGCTAGAATTATATATTGTGTAGTACCATATATTATCTTTTTTTAGGATGGCTTCTTTCATGTAGTAATATGCATTTAAGGTTCTTCTGAGGCTTTTCATGACTTAATACTTCATTTCTTTTGAGCGTGCACTAAAACACCTATGTGCTTATCCCTTCACATGCTGAAGGACATAGTGGTTACTTTGTTAAGTTTGTTAATTATTAATAAACCAGCTATGAACATCTGTGTGCAGGACTTTGTGTGAATATCAGTTTTCAAGTCATTTGGGTAAATACTAAGAAGTGCGATTGCTGGATCATAGGTTAAGAAAATGCTTAGTTTTATTAGAAACTGTCAGATTGCTTTCCAAAGTGGCTGCCTCCTCACCAGCAGGGATGAGTGTCCTGTTACTGTACATGCTCGCTGGCATTTGATGGTATGGATGGTTTGAATTTTGATCACTCTAGTACGTGGGTAATGATCAACGTTTCTTATTACATTTTATATTATATTTTGGGTGTTATTTCAAATGCTGACTTTCAATGCTATTATTTTGTCATATCAAATAAAAGTGTAACAGAACAACTCACACCTTCATCAATGACAGGCTGACCTACAAATCTATCATTCTTTAAGTGGTCACTATGTGCCAGATGCTGAGGATTCTCAGATAAAGTTGCTTCCTCTGCCCTGAAACAGCCCAGAGGCTGGTGAGGAGAGTGTGTGAAGGAAATGGTGATACACAGGGGATCCCCCAAAGGCAGCTCAGACTCAGGAACAGAAGAGAGAACCTAGCAAGACTGGGGTAAGAAGATGGCTCGGAGCCACTGCAGTGGAGGTGACGAGCAATACAGGCTGGGACTCACAGGAAGGCAAAGCAGGGAGTGAGATCAGATCGACAAAAAGTGGGTCAGAAAAGGCCCAGGGAGCTGAAACTGCAGGTACTTCAGGGCTGTTGTAGTTTAGGGTTTGAGAAAGAATTGTTGCTAGATGGCATTTGAGTAGGTTCCCTAAGGCAGAGTTGGGGAACCTAGACTCATCTCACCCATGGGGTAAGTTAAAGGTCTGCTGACTTTAGTCACAGAAAGAGAATAAGACATGTCAATGAGAGGCAGGATCTCACTACATAGTTCATCCTGATTTGAACTCACTACATAGCCCAGGCTTGTCTTGAACTCATGGCAATCCTGCTGTCTCAGCCTCCTGAGTGCGAGTGCTGGGACTATAGGTGTGTGCTACCACTGCCAGCTTAGGCAGAATTTAAAAGTTCACACTCAAGCAGAGTAGAGTGTGGGCCCTTCAGAGAGCCTCATTGTGGCCTGGAGCTGGGTATATTTATGTGGTCTTGAGGGTGTCTTCAAGATGGGTGATCTGGGATGTGCCTTGCTGTCAGGCTCCCATCTGGAGCTATGTTAGAATGCAAACCATTTGTGCATCTGCTGCCCATTAATATTAATATTGCTGCTTCTTGGAGGATGGAGGTCTATAGAAGATGTGCAATTTACAGGTGAAAGGCACAGCCCCAAGCCTGTGTGTTTAAGGCTCTTAGGGGTATTTTTCTTTTGAAAGAGCTTCCTGCAAGGGAAAAAGGCTTCTGTGATTTATGTTTTGAAGCTGCAGTTTTCCTTAGAAGTTCAATTTAAAATGAGAATCTTCCTTCTATCCTTCTACCCTACCTCCGAATCCTGAATTCATCTGGGGAAGAGATGCGTTTTCAGGAGGACCACTTGCAGCAGGGGAAGGACAGACCACAGGATGTGACAGCAAGGGCAGGACCTGAGGAGAGGGGAAGTGGGCCCTGCAGACTGGAACTCTGAATGTGTGACAGGGCCTGGGTTCTTGTCCTGGGAGAGAATCTGGCATCCACGGATTATGCAAAGGCTGATTTCCAGGAAAACTGAGACTTTCTCCAGTCCTCAGAGCTGGGACAAGAGCTGCTGACTAATTCTAAAAGGCTGATTTACGGTTGTTTGCTTCCCTGTCCTGGGCTCATACTCCGGGGGACAGTCAATGAGTCATAAAATATATGAGAGGTGTCGGAAGTAAGGGTGAGAGGGAGGGACCCCAAGGGCTCAGGGAGTCACCACCTGGAGTCTCTGACAGAGGCCAGTGAGTGAAAATCCCATGAAGGCAGCAGACTGGCCCAGCAGCCTCACAAGCTACCCGTACCAAGCCTCACTTGTTGGGAGACAGGGATGATGATGCATTCACTACATTTCACGTTTCTTCTTATTTTCCCACTAGCCTCTTGTTTTTCTATTTTGTTAAGGAACTCATACTAGCAGACTTTACACATCATTAAGTCCAAGAAATTGCTAAAAATCCATAAACTGGACAAGCATAAGATCTTTGCCACACATGCAGGCTATAGCTATTCTGGAATAACTTGAGATCAGTGGGAAAATTATGTGCTGATGGGTTTGTTGGAGTGAAAGCCAAGGACGGTGGGACACACACAGCTAACACAACTTCTGAGGGACAGGAGTGGGAGACCTAGAGGCTCATTGTGGTGTGGTTTCTTCCACATGAAGATCTTTCATCCGTTCCAAGAACATGGAGCACTTGCTCTGGGTACTGGGAGTGCAGGAATTCTCCTGCATCCAGGTCAAAGTCCCTTCTCCTAAACGGAATTTATATGCTACAAGTGGAGACAAAGTAAAAACAACCTCAATGTCATGTATAATGTAAAGTTAGAAAACAAAACCTGATAAGTAAAATAGAAAGCAAGGTAAGGGCTAGAGGTTTTGGGGGGCTGCTGGGGGGTGAGTGCCAGGCTCAGGGGACCACGTGTGAAAGGAGAGAAGGCTGGCATAGCTGACCCGAGCAGGAGTTTCCCAGAGGCAGAAACTCTTTGCATCCAGGGAAAAGCGACTCTGTGGCAGGCACAGATGTGATAGTCACAAACCTGGGTGTAAAAAAAGCTAGTTCCGATCACTATTTAATTTTCAACTCTAAGCTCCCAAGCACCTAGGGTGGAGTCAGTCCAGGCATTTTTAGGAATACTCAGTCTTTTTAGTGTTTCCCTCTCCCCTCTTGCTGGGGTTTTCTCTGAAATGAGTATGGAGTTTGTCATGGTGACCCATGAGACTTGATCATGTCTCTGCTTGGTGCTTTGTGAAGATATAACTCCAACAGGTCCTGGAGTTCTGCTCACCTGAAGAACATACTGATCAGTGCATTTTCTGCACATGGTGGCTCCCCAGTACCACTCTGTGACATTGTACAATGTCACTATTGTGACATTTCTCCAATGGAAGAAAGTGATGATCTTGGGGACCCTTTTCCTGATGTGTACACAGGTGCTCTATCAGGTGTCGCTCAGGCCTGGGAGAGACACACCCAGTGAGAGGGGTGGTGTCTACTTCTCTCTGCCACTCCTGTGATGTCTGTGAGTTGCTTTTAGGTTGCTGGAAGAGCAACGTCTCCTTAGACTTGGCCCAGGAATCGAGGCCCCAGTCCTTCTATACTCAGATTCCCCAAAAATTCACAGATGAAAAGATTTCCCTCCAGAGCTACCCTCTACCCTGGGAAACATCTTCCCCTCGGCCTGGACAGAATTCTCATGCGTCTTCCCTGGGGTGGTAAGAAGCTGCCCAGCTGGTACTTTCCAGGTCTGTTTGTACCCAGACATAGAAGGTCTTTCTAATAAGACCATTGTCTCTGCAATGGTTCATAGATGCCCATGTGGAAGCTCTGTGACAAGAAATGACTGTGTTTTCTGGGCTGTGCCACGACCCTGTAGAGGGACTGGAGACTTACAGCAAGATAGAAGTAAGAGAAAAGGCATGCTTACCACCCAGCAGGCTGCCTCTGCCATGCTGTGCATCCTCGCAGGATCTAGCTACTGCCTGTATGAATCCTGCTTTCCAGGTACCCAGTGATAGGCAATTCTGCCTGAGTGAGAATGATTATAATTTGAGACTACTAAGCATCTTCAAGGGCAAAGAGTTAGGGTCTCGGGCCGTACTCACCAGTGGATTCTCAGCACTCAGCCAGCATGTAGTGTGCTGTGTCATTTCATCCCACTTAGAGGGAAGGGGATTCCTTCTCCTGCCTGGTCTCCCCATGGCTTTGCCTCAGGCAAAGCAGTGACCTTGTGGTTCATCTCCAGTGCTCCTATTCTTCTAGAGGACCCTGGCTTACTGGCATCATTTTCACCTTCTGCAGAAACAGGGCAGTTCTCCATCCTCCTTAAAGTTTACAGAACTGCCCTGAACCTTGGCATCAACTTGGACACTTCTCAGGAGTGCAGACCTATAAAACAGGAGCTCTGAGGCAAGGCTCACCTCTTTGTACTATTGGAACTTCTTAGAAGGGTGTAGAGTCCCCTAGGGTCCTAGTGGACTCTGTGAAGGACAGCTGGGTGTCTTTGGCTCCAACTCCACTGCATCAGGGTTGAGTTGGAAGGCGGGCAGGGGAGCAGAGAACTGTGGAAATGTAGGCACAGGGTGCTACCTTCTTCCAGGGAGTTCTGGAAATGCCTGGGCATCCCTGTCCCCTGCCCATACCTCCAGAATATCCCTGCAGCGTTAAACTGGAACTCTAGATGTTCTCGGTGGTTGGGGGGAGGACTGCAAGAGGACGGGGAAAACAAAGACAAGAGATGAAAACAGAGGTCAGGTGGAGCCCTCTCTCCAGATGGGAGGAAAGGAACTGTTCAACACTGTGGTGCCTTTATTTAAACGTTTGCCAAAGTGGTGTCATGTGACACTTTTGTCTAGCAACTGATTGCTTGGATTGTCTCTGGGCTGGGTGTTCTCTGGCTGAAGCAGCTTGCCTCTGTCCCTCTTTGTTCATGAACCTGCCTTGCCCCGTTTCCACTTATGTGACCGATTTCCAGCTTCAGCCACTTTCTACAATCCTCCATTTCTTTATCATTTTATTTTATCCAATATGGAAGGAAATAACTCAAAAAATTTCATTAAGTCTTCCTAAATATTTCTAAGTATGTTAAACTTTCCTTGTTAAGAGAAAACTAGTACATATTTAATGTATTTTTTTTAAGGTAACAAACATCCTGGGTCTGTAATGACTCTTGAAGATTTCCTGCCTGCTTTCTGCCATTTTCCTATTGAAACATATTTGCTCTCTGCTTTTTTCCAGTTAAATAGAATTTTTTTAAAGTTTGCTGAAACACTAATGCCTGTGACTCATATTCTTAGACAACACACTTGCTCTATGCAAGAAGCCCTCCGGGTTCACACCACAGTGTCTGGGGGCCCCTGGTGTTTTGGGAGAAGAGATGGGAGGTTTGGGGAACTATTCTGGGGCACCTAAGAATGCAGTTTGAAGCCCTACCTGTGCTAGGGGCAAAGTTCAGAACCCCATAACAACATTATGGTCTGGAGTCCTAAAGACCACCCCAGGTTTGAATATTTGCTAGGAAGATGCCTGGAACTCAGAAAGATTGTTGTACTCACAGTTTTATTTTGGTGAAGGATGCAGATTAAAGTCAGGAGGTGTGGGGGTGGTGTCTGGAGGTCCTGCCTAGAGCTCCCTGTTCTTTTCCATCTGTGCTGGGCCCATCTCTTCCAGCAACCATGGATCATGCATGGAGTACTGCTGACCAGTGATGTTTACACACACTCCAAGATTTGATTGGTGGCCAGTCTTGTGCACATGTGGCCATTTGGTTGATTGACCTTAACCTGTAATCACTCCAGGGAGTGAGCTTGTAGGAGATAAACACTGCTGCTCTGTTGTCTGAAGAGTCCACCAAGATCGTAACCCAGCTCCAATAATAAATTAGAGGTACAAAGTTTAACAAGAGGAATATACTTTATTTGTGAAGAGGAAAAGGAGGGAGAAAAGAGAAGCTAGATAGCTACCCTGATAAGAAAGAATCAGGGTAGGAGGCTCTGGAAAGATGGAGGACCCATGGGCTTTTTGTTTTCAGCTGTTTTCATAAGAGGGGAGTTGAGTGACTTTATCCCCTCCACCAGAACTTGCCATAACTAGATTGACTTCCGAGCACCTCTGCCTAGTATGAGTTCTTTCGGCAGCTATGTCCTGGATATACCTTTTAAGGTCATATCTTTGGGGTGGGCAGTTGCTTGGCAAGGGAATGCCTTATTCTTGGCTATCTTAGAGTTAGTAAGGGGGCATGTGGATATCCCCAGTGCTCTATAATGACCCTATAGTGAACAATATAGTGACTCTACAGTGAAACCCACACACACATGAGTACAGGTTAGTGCACAGGTGTGAGTACACAGTTTTAAAGTTAGTCCCCTCCCCATTTGTTTCCCCTATATTTTACAGCAGGAGGGGGAAGCTTATTATTTGCGCACCTGGCTTTCTCTCTGTCTTACCTGTCAACTTTTTGTGTGGTATGTTGGTGCGAGTCCCAAGGCCATTTGGTCTTTTCCTTTGTCCTTCTTTTTTCCATTTTCTACCCATCTTTGACTTGCTTCCCAGGGGACTTTCTCTAGTGAAGTTTTTTTTTAAAGTCCTTCTAGTCAGGAAATAACTGGAAGACTCAAAGAAGGTCCTATTTTATTTTCTCATCTACAGACCCCTGTCCCTACAAGCTGACAACATGTGGTTCTAAACTACACTCTCAGCAAAACTATCTGGTGTGGGTACATCCTAACTCCCAGGTAACCAAAGACATTCTTATCAGGCAGAACATTCCAAGGGCTTAGAGATACCCCTCCACCCAGTGGCCAAGGGCAGAGAGCAGACTGCTCTTGGGCCAGACTAATCTTTCAGAGCATGCAGGGCAAGTATGGTATGCAGCCCAGTGCTATCTGTGAACTGTTTCTGGTCCACGAGGAGATAAACACAGAAACTTTTCTATGCATTTAGAAACGTTTATAGCAATTTGGGAGAGTATTTTATGTTTACTGAATCTAATGAAAAGATAGTAGGCATTTTTGCATGTCTATTTTAATTTTTTTTAGTAATTCCTTATAGTCATGTTTTAAAAAGTGTTTAATGTACAACAGATAGGGCATTTTTTTTAAAAAAAGTACCATTATTCTAGAGAAATATTGGTCTTTGCTCTGTCTTGACGAGTTTTATGACCTTGAATGTGATGATTCAGCTTTCTGTTGTAATGTTTGGATCTTAAATGTCCTCCAGAGGCCATGTATTAAAGGCTTATAGGAGGTGGGGCCTAATGGAAGCCAGGAAATTGGGGGCAAGCTTATTTTCTCTCTTTGTTTCTTAGCTGCTATGAGGTTAGTAGCTTTGCTCTACCCTTCACTCCCTGACATGATGCTCTGCCTTGTCAAACACCCAAAAGCAATGGACCCAGTCAGGCATGCCCTGAAATTCCTGAAACTAACAGACAGAGCAAAACTTTCTTCCTTATAATTTGTTTACATCCAGCATTTTGTCACAGCTATGAAAACATACTGGTTTCTAGGATTTGTTTTTGTAAGATGGGGCAGGAGTGAGAGGACTAGATCAGTATTCTTTTCAATTTTTTTAGAATGTGGTAAGTAATAGATTTATAACATGGTCCAGAATGTTGCTTATCCTTGTTACAGGCAAACTAATCTGACATCACCTATTCTAATCTTTCCATTTTCATTGATTCCATCTGAAAAAAGAAGAATGAAGATCTGGATCTATTACACTGATGTATGACTGGCTCACAGTGACCAGCCTGAGGTGGGAATACTGGAGGTGATCCTTAATGTGATTGTGCAGCACCAGAATGACCCTGAAAGAGAGTCCTGTATATCTAAATCTTGGGTCAGGATGAACCAAGAGCTACAAATGATTTCCAGAGCCTGGCTGGGGTTGTGTTCTGTAGATTACTGACTTGCTCATAGTGAATTATTTTCTTCCTATGTGTAGGCTTGGCAAGGAGTTTTTCCACATTATATCTTAGAATAAAAGTATACAAAACTCCACATAGTCACGTAAGAGCTCCACTCTTTATAAATGATGTTGCAGGTTGGTGAATGAGCAGGAGCTACCAACACTTCCTTTCTGTGAGTGAGCTCAATTTGGGATTACCTGAGGGCCTAGTCCTAGCTTTGTGACCACGTACCTGCTCTCAAAGGGCACAATCATCCTCTTTAACTCCTCCATATCCCCTCAGCATCCAGTCAAAAGGCAAATCTTTCCTTCTGTCTTCGGGTGAGAGATCTGTATACTCCAGCTTTTATATGTCATTGAACACTAAATGTGGGTTCAGTGGTTACTATGGGATACAAAGAAGGAAGCAGATTCTGTTTTGTTTTTTTAAAAGTAAATTAAAGGGAAAAGGGGGATGGACTTTCTGTTCCTGTCTTAGACAAAGCATAAATCCCTACACAGCTGCAACATTTCAGTCTCCTTCCTGACAGGCAATAGGGGCTGAAAGAACGGAGCTGAAGGATCCAAAGGATCATTTTAAGCAACAGATGCCACCAACAGTTAACAGATAAGGAGTCACTTGATGGAAACAAATGCTTGTTCCTTCCTTTTGATAATATAGGATTTAAGAATAGATTGGCCCAATCAGCTCAAAGCTGACACTTCAGTTCCTGAAATCATAGAACCCTGTTGGTTATAAGGAAGTGCCAAATCACTGGGGAGCTGACACATCCATTGGTGACCAAGTTCCTTTCACAAAGTCTCTATTTGATGCCCTGTACATTATGAAAGGAGAGGATATCCTGGGAAGAGGAGGGAACCCAGAAAGAGATCCAAATCAGCATAACTGATGAATTTGAGTGGCAATGTGTTTCAAAATGGGACACTACATGATCATGCTTTCAGTTAATTTCCAGTACATTCTGAGATGAAGTTAATTTTGGACATCTTCATAAGATAAAGCACCCCATTATTTCATTCAAGGAATCAGTTGATAGAGTTTCACTGTTACGATTTAGGTACTCGGAGAATCCTGTTTGGCATTTCCACAAGAATGATTTTGGAACAAACTTCATTGGCTATTGCAGCCATCTGCTCTCATTATCCCCCAAAAATGTGTTTTCTGGAGCAGTTGCCAGGCTGACCTAACAAATTAATTAAATTTCAATCTTCAGATTAAATCTCAATCAGAAAACACAGATGTCACAAACAGCTAAGTTTGCTGACCAGATTTCTCAAAACAGGACATAAAGAACATCTGCATGTTGTCATCTTCCTTTCCAGAGTGTGTTAATGAGGTCAAGGGACCTTCTAAAAGGATTTAAGAAACCATCAATGTGTTTTCAATACCATGTTCCACATCAGCCAATCATGCCTTAAAACTTAGTGCATATTTTCATCTAGGATATTAACAAGAATAAATAAATAAATCTTCATTCCCCAGTGAGTCACCCACATTTGGTCAAAAGAGATTTAACTGCTGAGTTTTCTGGAATTTATGCTGGGAAATTGTCTCAGCTGAACTTAAAAATAAAAAAGGAAAAGGAAAAATGAAAGTTCCTTTTCAAGCGGTACTTGGAATGCACCCCTACCCCAGGTTTTGTTTGTTTCTGGTTAAGATTTTAAAGAAATTGAATGAGCTCCATCTTTCTGTAAAAAGATTTAATCTACTCGGCAATGAGAGACAAATAGCAGCAGTTGGAGGGCAGTTCATTTACTTGGAAACTTGGGAGTCAGAGGGTCTTAGATACTGGCTCAGGAATTCTGAACTTAAAATAGGGGCACATCAATATTTAGAATTGCTGGGGCTGGAGGTTTAGCTCAGCAGCATAAGCGCCTGCCTTGAAAGCAGGCAGTTGTGAGTTCGATCCCCGGTACCGATAAAAAAGAAAAAGACAAAAAAAAAAAAAAAAAAAATATTTAGAATTGCTTTGATTCTAGGACTTCCAGAATTGTTTCAAATAAATTATAGGCTATTTTGTGAACAGGACTAAAGTATAAATATCATTTATAATTTTAATCCCATGGAAAAGTACATCCAAATTCTGTGCCAACTTATGCAGTGCAATTTCTAGGTTGAAAGAATAAAACTTTATCTTGCTATAAAAATGCAACCTGTGCCAGCTTCTGCCATCAGAAGGCTTGTTTTGTGGGAGGTCAGTGCAAGCAGGGGGACCCAGCCCAATCCGCCTCTGCTTGCTGGCCACTGCCA
Source organism: Cavia porcellus (assembly GCF_034190915.1). Lineage (NCBI taxonomy): Eukaryota > Metazoa > Chordata > Mammalia > Rodentia > Caviidae > Cavia > Cavia porcellus. The sequence continues at coordinate 26,596,136 of NW_026947505.1, read as the reverse complement.
TCAGAAGGCTTGCTTCCTGTAGGCAGCCAGGGTAAGCAGGGGCATGCAGCCAGTAAGCCCTCTGCACCTGTAGGCCAACAGTGGAGACCCTTGCTTCCTTCAGGCAGCCATCACACACCAGGAGAATCAGACAAAAACACCTCTGTGTGCCTGTCACCACTGCAGAGTCCCAGTGTAGACCTACAGGCTGAGAGAAGCAGCAGCCCCACCACCATGTACCCCTGGCCATCAGAGAAACCCCGGTGTGGCTGCACAGGTCTGGAGAAGCCTGCCCCACACCCTGCTTCCTCCGTGGGAACTTGGGGTCAGAGAAACCTGGGTACCTGTACCATTCCCCTACATTGTGGAGGAGCAGCCAATGTGGGAAATGTCTGGGACTCTACAACTGAATTGTTGGGAGGAACTGAGGAGAATGTCAAGAGGAAGGAGTAAAAGACAATCTCAGACCTCCAGCCCACATGGAACAAGTCTGGGAGATACAGTCATGGAAGAAAATGGAAGTCAAACACCTGAAATCTCCGAGAGGATAGCAACTGAAGTAAAGAAACAACTTTATGAGATTGTAAAAGTAATCATATCAGAAATAATGTCTCAGGTGAAAGAAGAAATCACAAATATATTGAAAGAATTACTGAGAATTACTGAAGCAATTACTGAGAATTACTAAAGAAAACATAGATTAAAAAAGAGGAGCATAGGAAAATGATGGAAAGCTTGAATGAACACTATAAAAGGAATTACAATGCATGAAACCGATTCAAAGAGATATCTGGGAAACTAAAAAATCAGTCAAAAGCTGGCAAAACCACTTGAAAGATACTGAAGATCAGACTTTGAAGATAGGATTGCAGTGAGTGATTGTGAAAGGAAAGATCTCTTACAAATAATAAGGAACCAGAAATATGGCTGTGGATGATGCAAAGAAAAATAGTTTAAGGGTAAAAGGTATCAATGAAGAAGCAGGGGTCAACACAAATGAAATTAAAAGGCTATTTGCAGAAGTAATAGCAGAAAACTTCCCAAACATGGGAAAAGGATCTGGCATCCAGATAAGTGAGGCATATAGAACTGCAACTAGCCATAACCAAAGTAAATCTACACCCAGACTACAATAATCAAGATCCCAGAAACTCAGCCCAAGAATAGAATATTAAAATCTGTTAGAGAAAAGAGACAGATCACCTATAAAGAAAAACTGATCAGAATCATGGCAGACTTCTTAACACAAACTATCAAGTCAAGAAGAATTTGGAGTGAACTGTTTGAAATTCTGAAAGAAAACAAATTCCACCTAAGATTGATGTACTCTGACAAACTATCTTTCAAAATTGATAGAAAAATAAGATACTTACATGATAAAAAAAAAACAAAAAGTCATGACCACCAAACCAACCATACAGAGATTGCTGAAGGATATTCTAGAGAGAGATAAAGATGACCACAGTTCTAGGAACACCAGCAGAGGAGGATCGCCAAACAGGACAGGCAATTGAATGAAGGGGTAAAGTGGAGGGCCAAAATAGGAGGATAGGATGGCAGAGTTGAACCACTGTATGCCAGCTGGAGCTGTATTGTAGATAGTCTCAATTCAGCAAAATAAAAGAAAAAAAGAAACACAGGGAGAGTGGATAAAAAACCAAGATCCATCAATACACTGTTTACAAGAAACACATTTAACTCAAAAGGAAATTCATAGACCAAAAGTCAGAGGAGAGAAAACAATTGTTCCATCCAACAGGAGACCAAAAAAAAGCAAGGGTAACTTGCCAATCAACTTCAGAATAGATAAGAGAGATATGGTATTTTCATACAATAGAAAGCTACCCAGCCATAAAGTAGGGATAATCTCAAGGCACTTGTAGGTAAATGATGTAACTGGAGATCATGTTCATGGGTGAAATGGTTTGAACTCATGTGGGTAAACCCTAGCATAAAAAACAGTAGTTAGTGGGATCCAAAAAGCACAATAGATATTATGAAAGTGATAGGGGACTAAACACCTAGGAATGGAAGGTGGTAACCACTATTAATTTCTTATCATCTTGTCTTGAACTCTTGTATTGTTTTCATAATTTTGTTAGGTTTGGTTTTGTTCTGTGTTGTTTTGTTGAGTTTTACTATATCTGATGGTATGGGCAGCCATTTTGAAGATAACAGGATATATTACGATAACCGCTGTTGGTTTCCTATTATCTTATTTTAAAGTTCTATAATGCTTCCATTCTTTTGTTCAGCTGGTTTTATTCTGTTTTGTTTTATTTGATTTTATTATATGTGATGATATGAACAGCTATTTTGAAGTTCTTATGGAAGTCCCAAGTAGAGACATGGAGAATGGAAATGCCCACCTGTCAGAATGACAAGATTTTTGCAATACAAAGTTTTTAGAGGAAGTGTCATGGCATTTAAAGCCCATGGGAGGGTCACAACCACAATTCAGATGAAGCCAGCTGCAGGCCAGGATCATGTACTTTTGAGTTTGAGCAAGCCTGGGGATTTCTATTGGCTTTTGCATATTTTGACATAATGGTCCCTGCTCTATATGGTTTCTTGGTTCTCGTCCCATGGTTTTCTTCTGTTTACTTGTCCTCATTCTGCCTCAATATCATGTGACCAGGTCATAGAAGCTTTAGATGCTGGTCCCAGTGGCAAATGGGAAAGAAAAAACCTTTGGCAGTCTTACCTTTGGGCTTTGACATGGACTTAGCAATGATGAAGGACATTGATTTACACAGTGGTTTGGGATGGTCAGCACGGGAAGATTTGAGAAGAGAGCTTTTAGCAGTCATCCTGACATGGTGGGGGACACAATAAAGGTGGCACTAAAGTTAGAAAGTAGGTCAGATTTGAGGGATGCCATCAGAGGAGTGGACGGAACTGAGACTGGACAGGTTGTGAAGTGGAAGAAAGAGCCAAAGACTGTGCCTGGTGTAAGCCAGGTCTCCTCCCACAACGACAGCTGATGTGAAGAGAGATGCTGAGGTCAAGTTTAAGCATTTGGGTTTGGGCTGATAATAGGGCAACTAGGAGAAAACCCTGAGCCAATGATATCACGGCAACTCCAAAGCAGCCTCACTTACAGGTAAGGAAGCACACCAAGGCTTGCCTATGGTTAAGAGCCAGCTATGGGCCAGTAAGAGCCAGAATTGTGTCTGAAACTTTCCGCCCAACACTATCTGGTCTGGTAAGTGGCTGGTGCTTGGAGTGTGGTCCAGTCACTAGAGAGTTGGGACCCACAGAGGCAGAATAGAGGTATTAGAGAGGCAGGAAATAAGAGAAAAGAGCAAAGAGTAGAGGGCAGAGACCAAGCCTGGCCACGTGTCCTCACTTGGGGGTGAGAAGGAGGTAGAAGGCAAGCAGATGCCAAGAGGAGAGACACGAGTATCCCGTGGCACAGAGGCCTCGTAGGAATCTTTGCCCTTGTTCACTGCAGGCCTGCCCTGAAGCCCCAGGACAGCCCATAGTGCATCCCAAAGAGCACTGGTGCTCAGCAATGTCAAGGCTCTGGCAACAGAGACAGTGTAGGCCAAAGTCATTGGAGTTGGTGCTAGAGATCTTGGATAGCTCTCTCTGGCAAGTGTGCTGTCGGGAGGCATGGGTTGAAGGAAAGGAAGAAGTGGGGAAGTAGGAGAGGTGGTAAGAGGCCACTCCTTAGATACATCTAGTAACTGCAGGAGTGAAGGTTTAAAGGGGAATAGCTGGGGCAAGGAAGACGTTTTGCTTACTTGTTTTCAAAGTAGGAAAAAGGTCTGGTAGCTGAGATGAAGCGATTAATACCAAGAGAAAAACTGTAGACTGCAGAGAGAAGAGGTTGGGTGCTAGGGTCCTGGGGCAGGAAGGGGTCAGATCCCAGGGTTACGGAGATATGGGGAACTGGCTTCTATAGTCATGGGGGAGAGAGGGGCTAGGGCTCTTGGATCACCAGAGGGAAAAGAGGAAGGCCCCAGAGGTCAGGAGAGAGAGAGAGAGAGAGAGAGAGAGAGAGAGAGAGAGAGAGAGAGAGAGAGGCAGATTTGGGTCCAAGAGAGGGAGAAGGGGAGAGAAGGCGCTTGAGGAGACCAGGTCTATTAAAACTATTTCTAAACAATGAGAAAAGCAAGTGGACAAAGGCAGTGTTTTGGTAAAAGAGGAGGGGCTCAGGCCAGAGTGCTTCATTTTTTCCCTAAGGCAGGATGTGTTTTCTGTTGTGACTATCTATCTATCAAGTACTCATTTCCTCTCTCTCTTTTTCCTTACAGATTCCCAGTATTATTTTGGGCAGCTCTGTAAAACATTGCATTTCCCAGCTTCTCGTTCAGCCAGAGGTGGTGATGCAACTTAATATTCACTGATCATGGGGAAATTAGAAGGTGGGGTTGCTGAGAATGTTCTTTAAAGCCTGAAGTCTTGCACCCATTTGCTCCTTCCCCTTTCTCTACTTTCCTCCTGTAATAGGATTAGATGGCTGGAGCTGCAGTAGCTAGATAGTGAAGACAAATGAATCCTGATGCTACTTTGATGACTGTAGAACGAACACGCTGACCCTGGATCACCTGCCTCTCCATTTATTTTGCATGACAGAAAGGACAGCTATTTTTAAAGCCTTTAATATTTGGGCATTTTGTTACCAGTGGCCAAATATTTTATCTGTTTGGAGTGTGTGTGTGTATGTTTGTATGTGCGCATTTATGGGTGCATGCATGCATGGGCGTGTGTGTGTGTGTGTGTGTGTGTGTGTGTGTGTGTGTGTGTGTATGTGTGTGTGTGTGTGAACACAAAGCAAACGGGTTAGGGGTTTGAAATTTTGCTTTGCTCTAAAGTCAGTGATGAGGTGAAAGAGCTCAGAGCTGCTGCAGTAGGAAACAGTCTGGATAGCTGTGGTGTTAAGACACAGTTTTCTTGAATTCGCTTTCTTCTGACGCGGGTGCCTGCAGAGTGACCACGGAGTGAGCACGAGTCAGTCCGACTCTTCTTTGCTGCTGTTGATGTCATAATACCTCCCAGAAAGACTGAGGTTTAATTGTATGTCATTAGTAGATTTATTGAAGGAGGAAAATGCTTTCTTAATTCACATCAGGTTTAAGATCATTTCTGCAAACATTGATTAAAACATGAAAGGCACTTTAGCATACACCTCTCTGAAAATATGAAATTTATGTATACATGTTCACCATTGCTCAGATGCAGGGCTTTGAATGCCCTAAGTTTAAAATGATTCCTTTTTGTTTTCATGCCAAAATGTTTACTAGACAAAAGGTTAACAAGGCTTCAGTCCTCCTCCTCTCTTGCATGCTAAAACCATCTCTGTTTATTTGGAACCTCGACACCGTGCCTCCTTGGATATACCTCACATAGCTTCTTGGCTTAACTACAAATCTTAAACTATCTAGGCCAGTGGAGAGCTATTTTATTAATGTTTGTTATCAAAACTGAACTTCTTTTAAAATTCAATAATTAATAGAAAAAAATCTTTGCCATAGCACAAGATGCTCATCTGCTTTCCAACCCACTCTGCATGTAATTTCTGGGGCTTATGAGATTAAAAAATAACTCTGGTTGAAGCCACTTATTTAGTTTCATGGAAGCTGCAAATACAGTTGCTCTAGAAACAATCTAATCTGCCATCTCCCAATTATTTTTAATGGCTGCATTAATGCACTAACCAGATATATTTGAAAATCCATCTTGGCTGTGTTATCAGGACTGTGTACAATGGGCAATAGAGGATTTACTGGCTTACAGAACTATTAGTATTTTGACATTTATTTGAAAGTAAATGACACTTCAGTTCATTTAATATTTCAATGTTGAGAAAGACAGAGAGAGAGAGAGAGAGAGAGAGAGAGAGAGAGAAGGAGAGAGAGGTTTGATGGGAATAACTGACAGGCAGTATTTTTTAGACCTCTTGGATGGGTGGTGCAGATGAGAAGGAATAAGAATTCATTTGAAAACCTCTCCTTTTGGACAAGAATATGCTAGCTATCCATAACTCGTGTATTTAATAAAATATGTAAACATTGATTTAATTTTGGTTCAGCTTCAGAAGAGTGGTAAGGCATTAATTGGAGAATATATTTATCATTTACTCCTCTTTATTCTCTTCTTGCTTGATCAGGAACTAAATGGACTGAACAAGTCTTCATGCATGTGCATAGAGAAAACTCCCTCCAGAAAGATTCTGTGTCATATTAGTGCAAACCCTGACACCTTCCCACGGACTCAAAATCCTGAATGAGGCTGAGACTGGGAAGCAGCCGTCTCCTGGCACAGAGAAGAGGGTGCATGCTGACCAAAAGCATGGGTTGGGGCAGCTTGGGGAGACCCGAAGAGCCCAAATGAACAGCCTATTAGGCTGTTTTTCAGAAGCCCCTACTGGCACCAGTCCCAGCATGTCCCTAGAGGTGCCATTGCAAACTCCCATGCCCAGGAATTTACTTTTTCTTTTACTTGTTGGATCAGACAAAAAATCCCAGGCTCAAAGTATGAGGAGCTGAGGACTGGCACACTCCGCTCTCAGAATAATGTGGCTCACAAAATGGGGCTTTCTTCTCATTTTGAATCCCTGGCAGCAATCGTGGCCAAACAGGCAAAGACTTAGTAGACCTGGGGGTGGGGGAAGTTCTGAAAAGACTCTTCTGTGTGCCTTTGTGGGCCAGAATAGGTATGCAGCATCTGTGGCCTTGGGTTGGAGATCTAGCTTCTTTCTGCCAGGATGAATGATCACATTTGAAAGCTAAGATGAGCATTTTCAGCTGTGTACAAAGGTCCCAGCACAAATACTCAGCTGATGCCCCAGGCACGTAATGACATGTCATTGTGCCTAACACTGCCCTTGTGCTCTAGGCAGCCTAGAGAATAGGTATTCTGGCTAAATTCACTCATTGAGTGCCTGGGAGGCCTGTAGTCCCCAGAGCAGTCCTGGGAGAATGAAAAGCAGACGAAGTTTTAAACAGTGTGTCTGTTTGTGTGTGTGTGTGTGTGAATGTCTAAGACTTAACAGCATAGTAAAATATTTATTCTATTCTTTCTTAGCTAGCATGTGACCCATCAATAACTCACTGAAAGTATTTGGAAATATCAAGGTCTACTCAGTGGCACTAGGTGAATCCAGTCAACATGAATCTGTTAATGGAAAACAGAGCCCTCACTTCACTGGATGAGCCTTGACCCACAGAAAGGGAGCCTCAGGGATCACAGTGTTTCTTGAGCCAGAGGAAAGGGCTATGGGAATTGCTGTGTTTTTGGTTTTTAAGATGTTAACTGTCTGAGAAAATTGGCTCCTTCAGGTTAATCTCACTCTTGACCCTGAATTTCCTTGATTCATTTCACTAAAATTCAGCTCATCTTTGATAAATGATGCCAAGTGCATACAGGAATTGGGAAGCGGATGGGGTTATTCATACTAAATACATTGCCTCACTTTCCAGGGGGTTAGTTCCAGGGCCTCCTTGGGTACTAAAATGCTCAAGTCCCTTCTATAACATGGCAGGAATTTTTGTGTATAAACTATGTATATTCTCTTGTATACTTTAAATCACCCCTAGGTTATTTATAACACCTAGTACAACGTAAATGCTATGTAAATACTTGTATTGTTTAGGGAGTGACAAGAAAAAAGTCTATACATATTTAACACAGAGACAATTTTTTTAAGTATTTTCTCAAGTAGTTTCAGTCCACAGTTGGTTGAATTCACAGAGGCAGAACCTGAGAATCCAGAGTGCTGGCTGTAATAAGTGAACATTTGTCATGTGACCCTTGCTTTTTAGATTTTGTTCATGATGAGGCTGGAAGGGCTGGCATAGGAAATGAGCAGCCCTAGATTACAGAATGTTGGAAAGGGAAGAGTTATAAAGGCCAGGGCAGAAACCGGGAGGGAACAAGCTACGCTTGACCCTAGATGGGGGCTGTGCCAGTTTTCCCTTTTTGTCCCTCCAACTTTTTCCTAGGGTGCCAAGGAAGCACGTGGGAAGAGGGAAGAGGCAAAGATAGTTCAGGAAAGTCCTTTGTGGATCTGTCATTTTGTGTTCACAGGCAGAACACGTGAGGATGCAGTCATGTGTCTGGTTGTATAAGGGGGGATCTGGGTGAAATCACAAATGGATACAAATAATTTACCTTTTCCATTTTCTATACTTGTGTGCAGTATGAAAAACAGAAATGACTCAAATATATCATGAGGCATGAATTCTGGAGGGTTTTTTAGCAGTTATTTGGAATTGGTTTTATCCCAAGTGAAACTTGAAACTGCTTTTCTTTTCTATTTTATCTTTCTTTTATATGAAATGGCAACTTTTATTTCTAGAAGAAATAACCTTTTCCCACAAATGCAAATCTGTTGTGGTTATTCATATGAATGATCAATGTATCATACTTTCATATGGTTTTAGGGAGCAAGACTGGTTTTGAATGTGAGTGGACTTTGCTGTTGTTGGATTTATTATTTGGAAAGAAGTCAAAACAGAAGTTCCTGAGTTCCCTGAAGCTGCTCCCAAGTGACTTGCTCCCTAAGTTCAAAGCAAGTTCCCTTTGAGATGATAAATGAAAGTGAATAAAGTGGTAAATTTCTTAATTCCATTCTGATTAAGTGTCTAACTCACGATATGATGTACATGATCTCAGAGCCAGGGTCACATCCTCATTTTCGATACCTCTACTGGAATCCCCAGTTGTACTCCTGAAGTTTGGTGACATATTTACACCCAATGTGAGCTGGGAAGACTGCCAGACAGTGACCTCTCTCCCTAAGCAGCCTTCCACCTATTGCAGATTAACTGCTGCATGTCAATCTAAGTACACAGCACATTCCACTAAGACTGTTATCAAAAAGAGATGTTTACAGGGGAAAAGTGGATGGAAAAATTGTCTCTCCTATAAGAAATCATCCAGTGATCACTTGATGCTCCACAGTCCCAAAATCTGACTTTTGGTTGTTGTCAAACTATTCCTCATTAGGGATATTTCAAAAAAACCATACTCTCCAGACCATCAAGATGATTTCACTTTCATGTAAGCTATCAAGGATAACTACACAAATCCAAAATAACAGAGGACATCATTTTATTGGCTGTCCAGGGTAAGTTCATCACACAAGGAGGTGCAGACTGCAGTGGGTGGCACAACACAATACCTCATCTAACTACAGGACAGAAGGTTAACTGGTCCTGGACAGGATGAACCTGCAGCCTCCACAGCCCGGGCACCGCCACTTCCCATCCAACGAACTAGGTAAGCAGACGGTGGTGCTGCCCACAAGGCTTGGTCTGTTGTGCTGTCTTCTCACAAAACAGCACTTGGAAATTCACAAAACTGAAAAAAAGAAAGAAAGACAGAAAGAAAGAAAGAGAGAAGCAAAGAAAGAAAGAAAGAAGAAAGCAGTATCTTCTTTGGAATACCAACACCACTGTAACACAGACTGTAGCGTGGCATGCAAATCCACATCTGCTTGGGTATTTTTTTTCCCTTTTAGGATTTAAAAAAAATTAACAAATGAAATGACATGTCTCTTTCAAATGTTAGTAGCATAACACTTAAGTGCAATTTCAGTCTGGCCACTTCTGTATCAGGAACCTTCTGTGCATCTGTCCCAAGGGCAGCAGACAGCGCAGCATCCAGGCAGTGCAGCATCCAGGCAAGCTTCTTTTCCACCCAGCTCCTTCTGCCCAGTGAGGGTCCTTCCTCCCCAGGCCCACCCTGCAGAGCCCAAATACCTGAAAATAGCCACTTCTCTGTGTGTTCATTTTCCTGTCAAAGTGCTCAGGGTAGAGAAGAAATTTCAAATAAAATTAAGCTCAGAGGATCTGGGGCCTCCTTGCTCTTTGTTATCAGACAGGAGTGTGTTGGCTTTCACAGTTGTCTTTGTACCCAGGCCTGGGGCTGTCATCGCCCTGCTTCGGGCACAGCCTCTGTTGGCTCCCTCTTCCTGCGGAGGAGCCCTGTGGTCTCAGGGCCACCTGCAGATCACACGGAGCTGAGCTTTACCAGGCCGCGCACAGAGTCTTCATGTAGAGAGTCCTGGCTGGCCAGGCCTAGCACATGCATGGTGCGGCTATGGGTCAGAGGGCTGCCCGCTCCCAGCATCCTGGGTGGTGAGGGCGCCTCATCTGGAGTCAGGAACTGGTGGCCCCCGTGCTCATCCTTCAGGGGGAGAATGTCCGAGAGCGTGGCCTCGGCGGTGAGGTTGGGCATAGAGGAGGGTGGTGTGGGCTGGCCCAGTGTCAGGCTGGTGCATGGCGTGCCCAGGCCTGGCTTCCCTGGGAGGTGCATCTCATCGCTGGTGAGACTAGGCTCGCTCTGCAGCAGGGGTGTGGCTGCGGCCTGCAAAACGAATTTGGTGCTCTGAATGCACTGGTCTTGGTCGCACTGGAGAACAGCAGGAGCCAGCAATAGAAGGTGGAGATGGAATGGGAAGCGGGTGGCGGGGTGGGGAAGGGTGGGTGTGAGAAGAGAGAAACATTAGTGACATCTGAGTCAAGAAGAGGCAGAAAGCACAGATAGCAGCCCAGGCGCATCTAGAGGGACTCCCAGCACATGGCAAACACCAGAACCTGACATCAGAGTAGCCTGCTTGAATGCACAGTCACCCATAGGTGCCTGTGGCTTTGGTCTCCAACTTAAGGGATATAATTTAAAAACAATCCTATGGAGTGACAGGCTTCCCCCATCTATAGCAATTGTAGGCAACTACTTTGTATAGGCTGAAAACCACTTTTTACCGTATTGCATAAAAATACATCTATGTCAAAGCAGGAATATTTACAAAGTGAAAGCAACCCAAGTGTCCACTGATGGGTAAATGGGTAAACAAAACGTAGCCTATCCAAATGGAAAGGAATATTAGTACACCATAAGAAGAAAAGCAATTCTGACATGTTACAATGTAGATGAATCTTGAGGACATCATGCTGAGTAGAATAAACCAGCTACAAAAAGATAAATGCTGTGTGGGTCCACTGATATGAGGGACCTGGTCAGACTCACGGTGAGAAGGTAGAATGGAGGAGTTGGGGCTGGAGAGAGAGAAAGTTCACTGTTGTTCAGTGGGGTTTCGATTTGAGAAAATGACAAAATTCTGGAGCCAGAAGGCAGCAATGGCTACAGAACATAACGATGGCCTAGTATCACTGAGCTGCACATTTAAAGATGGTAGGTTCTATGTCTTTTGACCAAATAAAGACAAGGAACACAGAGGGATCACAGAAACCCTAAGGGGTTGGATCAGACTATTCTGCAAAAGCCTAGAATTCCTGCTGCTAAATTTCCACTAGCTTCAAGAACCAAGCATCACTGGGCTTCTGAGGTTTGATAATGCCGACATCTGAGAAGACTGTTCCTTTTTGTCCAAGTGTTCTGAAGTCCCATCACAGCTATCTTTTATCCTTTGTTTCACTTTAATCCCTGACAAAGAAAACAGCATAAACTCCTGGTCGCTCTACAACCCCATCCTTGAAAATGCAAAAGCTTCAGAATAAGCAGACTCCTAGGATGTGGAAATCCTAAATTTGACCCTGTCCAGTTCCTTGTTTCTCAGATTTAGAAAGCTGGATCTCTGCTTTTTTCTCTGAAAATTCTTGGGACAAGCCTATTTTCGTCTCTTTATAAATGGAGATCTCAAAGCTCAGAGGGTAACTCCTCATGTGTGAAAATAGATCAAACATTTGAAGCTGGGATCCTTTGACTGAAAACCAATCTACTACTGCAGATTTGATACATAGTGGGTGCTTAATAAGTGTCACTGGGCTTATTACTCTCTTGTGCTTTTTCAGAACTGGACAATTACTAAATAACCATGTACTGTACTTACAGTCTTGTGACTGAGGCGCTCCCAGGTTATCTAAACATCACTCCCCACTACACCCCCAGATGCTGTTGCAAAGGAACAGACAGCATCAGCAGCCTTAGAGGGAACAGGGAGAGAGCTTCCCTGACCCTGCAGATCTCCGGTGTTTATTTCATTTGCTCTAAAGTGTGCCCTGTGCTGACTCCTTCCTCTTCCCCAGTCTAGATGAGAAGGTTGAATTTGCTGTAGACTCTAAGTAAGGAGCAGCTTTTAGGAGTGCAGAGCCCTTAGCTCCAGGCAAGAGCCAGCTTCCAAGGGAGCCTTAAGGAGGAAAGCTGGTCTCAAGGCCAGTCCTTGCTTTTCTCTTGTGCTCCTTAAGACCCTTCCCTTCCCCCAAGGGGATGGACCACCTGCAAAACAAGGAGACCTGGGAGAGGCTTGGGAGAGTGGGAAGGGTGAGGAAGCTTGTGCAGTGGTTCAGAGGAGACCAAAAACCCACTGCAAAGCTATTGAAATGGGCTGACTGTCAAGCCCATAAGACTTGAATGTATCCATTTTCCTGCTTCGTTCAAGTCCTTCTTGCCTCAGTGGTGGTTTCTCAAGGTGGGCAACTCAGCAACTCTCTGCCCTCACAGGGAGGCTGGGTTAGGGCGTGGGGCCCTTTGAGTGCAGGCTGTGGAAGTCAAGGCACGCTGGTTCCTGCTTGCTGGCAACCTCTCAGGATTGGCGGTGCAGTAGCAGAGAAGCACAGCCTCTCTGATTGCCATTTATTTTCAGGATGTCATGCCATGTCATGCCAGGGTTGGATGTACTGTGCTTTATGAGGGCTGTTTTATGAAAATAAAGCACTCTTCCTGTAATGATCCAGCTTTCTGGAGCTCAGTACCGACCCCAGGTGGTCCTGCCCATGAGCTGGTCACAGTCTCCAGGTGGCCTTTCCCGGATGATGGAGTCTTGAATCAGCCTTCTCTGGAGTCCTTACTTATACCTTACTCTGTCTACACAATCCTTTAGACTCTAAGGAATGAGGAAACTACAAATTACGTTTGTTTGTCTCCACTGACCTGAAGAAAGTCATTTTTATTGAAAACTCATTGAAAATTCTATTTTAAAGATCAGTCTGAGTACTTCTTACAAGATCTTACAGATACATAGGAAAATATTAGAGGTTGGAGCTGGAAGGGATTTCCAAAGCCACTTGATAGGAGAATGAGGAGATTTAGGCTCCTCCTATTCTTTGTTTTTTCCTCCTCTGTTTTCTTTCTCTGTTTCTGTCTCCTTCTCTGATCCATCTTTCTGTTCTGAGCTTCTCCATCAACTGCCCCTTTTTTTTCCTGACCACTTCCCCTCCACCCATGAGCAAAACCCATGAGCACCCACCAGAACCTTCTGGACTCATGGGTGGGGAGTGAAGATAGTGACATTCCTGAAAGGTCCATCTGTCTTCTGAGGCTTGCAGCTATAAACATTACTTTGCTGGCTTAAAGCAAATAGCAGAGACCTAGAAGTAGATTCATTATGAAGCTGTCTTAGTTACTTGACACCCAAAGTTCAAGGAGGAAAAGGTTTATTTAGCTCACTGAGGTTTCATTGCATAATTGGCTGGCTCCAAGGCAGGATGACATGGTAGACAGGTGATGCAGAGGAAAAACATTCATGGTGGTCAGAGGGTAGCAAAGCAACAGTGGAGGAAAAAGACAAGTCTCTTTCTGTCCCTTATATTGTATCCAGGCTACTGGGATTAGAGCAGTGCCAAATCAGTACCAGCATACTGATTTACTAATCACCTATCCTTAACCCTAGCCTCAGTTCTAACATTGCACCATGTATCATCACACACTCTATATTTAGCGAATTCTGAAAAAGCCCCACCTATGACTGCATGAGGCTTTGTGGGGACATCTAGACACAAGTCATAACAGAAGCTAAGCAAGCTGAAGCTGCAGAGCCTGTGACTGGGACAGCCTCCTCCCAAAGCCTTGCACTCGATTTTCTTTTTCCTAAGGAAGCTCCATGGCAAGCTGTGGGTCCCTCTAGACCTGGCCCAGTCCTGCATCCACCCATTGGTGCTGTACTGGGACCAGATTAAGACTTGCTGACTAACTCACCAGGATTCAATTTAAAATGCTTTCTACTTCATCATGGGTAAAGCTTGAGGATATCAGTGAAAAAAGAAAATTATTAAAATACAAAGTTTAGCCTAAGCCACTGAATTAAAAAAATTATATATAAGCCACTCAGAAATTGTTTCTAAATGACTATTTTAACCCAGACTGATCTGACCCTAAGCACCTTTTCTACACAGATTTGATTAAATATATTGAAAGATAATTGTTTCTCTATGTCTCTTGCTACAGAGACTACTTTTGTATGACGGTTAACCTATACCATATTAATTGACCTGGTTAAGCTGGACACAGGTCCTGAGACTATAATCCTAAGTGTCGAATTCTTGCTGTATCCCATGACTTTGAAAATAGTTTGCTACATTGAAAACTGACTTCTGTTTAGAAGGCCAACCCTATGTGGGGACACAGGGATCAGGCTCTGTCTACAGGGTATAGGGTCCTGCCTATGTGACTCTCCTGTTGACTTGTAACAGAAGACTCCAGGATTTTTTTTTATCATATTTCACCCTGCAGAGAGAATGCATAACTCTATCCATTGGAATTTAAAATTCTTGTGTTATCTTTGCCTGTTTCGAACAGCTCCTTAGGAAAAATATCAAGTGATTCAGAGATAGCTGATATTTTTAAAAAATGAGTTAGAGTTTTCCCCCATTTTTTTTCACTGTGACAACGTTCCACAGGTGGTAGGTCGATAAACCTTCATTGTCTCAATTCCCATATGAGAGATTCAGAAAGGAACATGATCAATATATTCAGGGTCACTGTAGAAATGACCCATACAAAATTTCCTCTCTCTCTGCAAACCTCCTGCCTCAGCTTCCCTAGTAGCTGGGACTATAGGCATGCACCACCATACCTGGCTCATATCTCTTTCTTTTTTTTTAAATCTTCACTTCTAATTCTTATTTGCCCAGTTCTCAATTTTTTCCCTCTCTTTCTCTATGGATTTACCCATTCTCTTCCTTCTCACTTTTTTCCTCTCATTGACCTCTCTTCTTTGTCTCCCTTTTCCCTGTCTTCTCTTTTTGTTTTTGTCTTCCTTTTTAACTGCTCTTACCTTGAACTTCCACCACCCTGTCTTCCGGAATTTTCTTTTGAGGGTGGTTTTATTTTCCACCAGTAGAGGGAGACATAACTGCTTTTTTCCTCTTACAATTCATTCAGTGTGAACATTCCAACTAGCAGCAAGAAGTGTTATGTGTGTTTTAATTTATCTAACCAGTTATATAATCATAAGAAAAAACATCCTAACACCCAGATTTTTTTCTCTAGGGAAGAGTTTTCCCTATTTACTTATTTATTTATTGATATCACTGTGGATTCATAAGAACTTGTTTTACTCCATGAAATTATATTCAATTATTCTTATTATTTTTGATGGTCAGATTGTTTTAGATTGGGTACGAGAGCTTCTTTGGACTGGCTCCTGTCCTTTTTTTAAAATTTTATTTAAAGAAAGACTAAACAAAACAGAAAATGGGTAGAAATAATACATACTCTCAAAGAAAAAAATAAATAATAAGAAATCACTAGTTGATGAATAAATATTGTCCTCTTACAAATAGTTGTTCAAGATACAGAAGTGAAACATACAAAGTGGGGATTCAAACAGCTAGACTGCGAACAGTTCTGTTCAACTCTCCAACAAAAACTTAGAAATATGGTTATCAATCCTATATACTTAATCCTATATACTTATCAATCCTATATACACATGCAGTTTATCCATATTTTCACTTATGTTGAGATTAAACAAACCAAAGCAGGCTAAAATCACTCTGAATAAAGAATAATAGTATTGCTGGATTTCACATCATGACACTATGAAATCAGCACTGGGTACTGTAGTGTCTCTTTTTCTTCAAAGTATTTGTTCATTTCATCATGCTTTATAAGATCAGTTCTCTGTTTATAGATTCTACCCATGCCTGAGTCTTAACATGTATTTCTATCTTTTCTGTATTAGAGGGAGAAACAAAACAAAGCAAGACAAAACAAAAAATATTCCTATAAACACATGAAACAAAAAATAAATATAAAATCACTGAACAAGGAGTTCTACCATGGTTACTGTGTTGTCTCTTGTTATCTTCAATAGAATTGGCTATATCATCAGATATAGTTTAATTGAATATAGCAGTACATAACAATATTAATAAAAACACAACTTTGTAAGTAGTGTAAGACTTCAAAAACATGTAGTAATCAAACCAGAAGAGGTATCGTAGTGAATACTGTCATCTTCAGTGTAGTTGCCTATGTTCTCAGACTTGATACTATCAATCATAACAGTTTTGAATAAAATCTGTTGATACCAAACAGCAACCAAACAAACCAGATTTAACTAAGATTAGTCATGATAAAACATTATAAGTTATACAGGGCTCCAGATTAAGTTAATAGGAAATTAATGATGATTACTGTACTATATCCTGCTACTTTTGGGATAGCTGACTGTTCCCTCAGATCTAGTGCAAGTAGATAAACTGGGACAGAATAAAATCTATCTAAACAGAGCAGTGTAAGTAATATGGGTTTTAAATCTTAATACACTATTAACAATATCTTCTGCCATCTTTTTAAGACTATTCCTCCCCTTTTACTCCCACAGGTTCCACTGTGCATTTTTTGGGTCTCACCAACACCCTCAGTTTTAAGATTGTGAGGGCAACCTGATATTTACCCTAAGTGGTTACGAACCTTCTCCCTCCTAGACTTCATCTCTAGTTGTATTCCTTTACCTATTAAAGCCTGTCTTTCCAATCTATCCATAAATACCTGTCTAGTTGCCCCTATTACTCTCTGGTTCCCTGTCACATAGAGCATTGCTTTCTCATATTTGATTTTCAGTCCATAAACCCTTTTTCAGGTTAATTATATTTCCTATAAAGAACGTCTTGGCAGACCCTACCTCCTGATCTACTCTGCCTGTGTTTCTCTCTCTCTGTTTTTTTTTTTTTTAGTGTATCAAGGCCATATATATTAGAGATTATAGCCAACCTTCTCTGTCTCATTTCTGTTGTGCTCTTTTCTGCCATTCATTCCACTTTCTGCTCCACTCATTGAGGCCTCTCTGCCACTGTTTCTGGAATCCTGGTACTTTTCTCTCTCTCTAGAATGTCCTTCAGCATTCTCTATAGAGTTGGATTGGTGGTGGCGAATTCCCTCAGTTCCTCTTTGTCTTGGAAGCTTCTTGTTTCTCCATTAATTTCTAGAGACAGTTGTTCAGGGTACATCAATCTGGGCTGGAGGTTATTTTCTTTCAGAGCTTGGAATACTTTACTCCAAGCTCTTCTTGACTGGATGGTCTGTGTCGAGAAGTCTGCTGTGATTTTGATGGGTTTTCCTTTATATGTAATCTGTTTCTTTTCTCGGACAGCTTTTAATGTTCTGTTCTTATATTGAATTTCTGGGGTCTTGATTATTATATGCCTGGGTGTAGCTCTGTTTTGGTTGTAAGTGGCTGGAGTTCTGTATGCCTCATACATCTGAATGTCATTTCCTTTTCCTATACTTGGGAAGTTTTCCTTAATTATTTCTGTGAATAGCCTTTGTAGTTCCTTTGTTTGTATTCCTGCTTCTTCATTCATATTCTTTATTCTTAAGTTATAGATCTTCTTGTTATCTTCTAGCTTTTGTATTGTTACTGCCTGTTTCCTTGTTATTTTTAAGAAATTTTTTCTTTCATGATCCCACATTGCAAAACTGTCTTCCAGATTGGATAATCTATTCTTAGTTTCTTTCAAGCAGTTTTGCTAGCTTTCAATGGAGTTTTTAATTTCTTGATAATCTCTTTGAACTTGCTTCATGTATTCTATGTTTTCTTTATATTCTTCATCAAAAGTTTCTCTCCTTTTTTGTGCTTCTCCATTCTTGTGTCTGTGTCTCCTTGAGAGGGGTTAGCGTTTCTTTTATTAATCTACTTATATCTTGCTTTACTTGGTTAAATATTTCCCTTTTGAACTTGTCTATGAGGTCCCAAAGATATTGCTTTATATCCACTGATGCCATGTCTGATATTGCATGTTTGCTGACCTCAGTCTCTTTTGTATTTACCTCTCCTGGGTCAATGTTCTTGGGGTTGGGGCTGGGACTTTTTCTTGTTGCTTCCTCTTCTCATATTTTTTGTTTCTTCCATACACACATATAGAGGAGCTCCCAGTCCTTTTCTTTTTGTTACGGTTCTTCTGGAGCATGCTGGCTAGGTGATCCTGCCCACTCCAGTCTATTATTGAAGTGCAAACAGGGGTGGCATATGCTGGCTCCTCCCCTCCGGGTCAGTCAACCACAGGTTGACGCAGGTCCCTTGCCAGCTCCCTTCTCCATTGGGCTCACTAGCCACTGACTTCAGTGTGACTGCGGTTCCAGTGAGTCGAAGCAGTGGGAATTTGGGCATGTGAGAGCACAGAAAGTTAGCTACCTCAATAGTAACCCTGGGACTGCATGTTTGACTGGTTCTTTTAGCTTTAGTTTTTTCCTGGGTTGAGAGGATCCATCTCCCTCTGGACGACTCCTCACACTGTGTTATTTTGGCATCTGAGTTGTCTGTCTCAGGGAGCCTCTGTAATCTGCTCTTATCTATCCAACATCCTTACCAAAAGCCCAACACCCAGATTTTTGATAGTGACAGCCCATCTCCTATGAACAGTGAATTGAGAAATTCATGTGTTCATTCCAAAGAACTCATATTTATCAATTATTGGGTTGAATCATATGAACTTGTCATTTTTTAGGGCAAAATGCTGAATAGAAACTAAAGAGAAAATTGATCTCTAATGAGAGATTTCTTCTGAACACATGAAAATGCTGTCCAGAGTGCTAGAGTTTGCTACACTTGCAGTAAGTTACCATGATGGCTGATTTACAGCCTAAATAAAAAAATGGCATTAAACTTGCAAAGAAGTTTATGGCTTCAGATGTTCAACTGTCACACATATTAGAGCTTAATGTTACAATTTATTTTTTTAATTGACTTTTGTTTTTGAGATAGGGTCTTGCTATGCAGTTATGGCTGGCTTTGAGCTCACTTTGTAGCCCAGGTTAGTCTTGAACTTACAACGATCCTCCTCTCTCAGCCTCCCAAGTACTGGGATTATAGGCTAACATTACAATTTTAAAACACTATAGAGGTATGTTTCTTCCCTGAAATGGTGTATTTTCTCTACTTAAGTTCCAAGACTGAAGCAGTTTTGTGAAACTGACAGTAAGTGGTAATGACCAACATTTTCTTATCCCAATAATAATATTTTTTAAGGTTGGATTGCAGTTAATACACTGTTATTAATTACTTGGAATCATGGGTTTTTAAAAACATGTTTAAGAAACTTTTTTTAAAACCAGTACCGGGGATCAAATTCATGACCGCGCACTTGCAAGGCTTATGCCACTGAGCTAAATCCCCAGCCCCAACATGTTTAAAAATTATTGAAAATAATTAAAAATTTCAAAATCTTGTTGAGGTTTAGATTTAGCATATGGAAAAAGAAATCTGGATTTGTACTCTCTTTTAAACCATTTTTACCAGTTTCCTTTGGTTTTAATGCTTTCTTAAAACACAGCATGAATTCCAAGTTGTATATTTGCATGCTATTTTAATTTAAAAATAATTTTTTAAAAAAATCAAATATCCTGATTTTAGTTCTTTTTTCCATTCAGGACTTTTAATCAAGTCTTATTTTTTTGTTTTTTAAATTTCTACTACTAATTTTTAACTTGATTCGTGTTGAGTAAAGGTTAAATCATACACTGCAATGTGAAGGGAGATTTGTTTTCATAAGCTGAATAATACAGATTTGATTACTAAGTTTAAACTATTAATTGCTTAACAATTTTACACTTGTGGCCCTCTTTCTTTGATTTATTTATTTTGTTTTTACTTCTGTGCTATACTAGTTTGCCACATAACAACTGCTTTGTGCAGTATTAGAATAAGGACTGGGAAACGTTTTAAGGATGTAATATCTACTACAGTTTGCAGTAGTATTTCTCTCTAGTTCTCAGTTATTTAAATGTGACTAAGCCTTCTGTACTTTGTCACAAAAAGCAGGTTTTACAGGTGGCTATTTTGCTGAGTGCCAAAATAAGAATTTATAGTAAATTATTGTTGGTCCACCAAATAGTATAGCGATCGATTACTTGTCATTTCTGTGGATTTTCAAATACAATTTATACTTTTGAAAACATTTTATTTTATCTTAATGACTTTTTGTCTAAAATAAACCTAATCAATACATCAAAACCAGGTGGCATTATGACCCCAGACTTGAAGTTATACTACAAAGATACACTGATTAAAACAGCATGGTGGGGCTCAGTGGCACAAGTGCCTACCTGGCAAGTGTGAGGTCATGAGTTCAATCCCCAGTTACAAAACAAACAGACAAACAAACAAACAAACAAAAAAACTCCTCCAAACCCAGCATGGTACAATGACAAAAATGGTACCTAGAATTGAATAGAGGAAGCAGAAACAACCTAAGGCACATTCAGTTATTTGATCTTCGATAAAGGGTCCAAAAACATACACTGGAGGAGAAGATATCCTCTTCAATAGATGGTACTGAGAAAACTAGACATCCAGTTTTGGATATGGAGAAGATTGAGAATTGAGAAGATTGGATGTATACTCATATATTTCACTATGTATTAAACTAAAATAAAAAATGGATCAATGATGAATGTTAAAACAGAAACAATCTGCTGGCAGGCAAATTAGGTAAAACTCTTGAAGACATAGATGTAGGCAAGGATTTTCTGAACAGAATCCAAGTGGCTCATGAAATAATACTGAGAAATGACAAATGGGGTCATATCAAATTAGAAACTTCTTCACTGCAAAGGAAACAATCAACAGAGTGAAGAGAAAATCTACAGAAAGGGAAAAATTGTTGGCCAGATATTCCTTGGACAGACAATTAACATCAAGCATATATAAATAACTAAAAAATAAGACTCCTCCAAATAAAAAACCCAATGAAAAAATGGGTCACTGAAATGAATAGACACTTCTCAGAAAGAAGTAGAAATGGCCAATAAATACATACATGAAAAAAAAATTATCATCACTGGCTCTCAGAGAAATGCAAATTAAAAGTATACCAAGACAGCATCTTATCCCAGAAAGAATGGCTATTATTAAAAAAAAATCTAATAATAACACATGCTGGCAAAGGTGCAGGGGGAAAAGAAACTAGTTTATATTACTGATGGGGATATAAACTAGTACAATCACTATGAAACAACATGTGGAGATTCCCATTTGATCCAGGTATTCCCTAGTATTAAAATTATCATAGTACAGAAGTACCCCCATAGCCATATTCATGGCACCACAATTTATAACAGCTAGATTGTGGAAACAGTGCTTATGTCTATCAACAGATGAATGAATAAGGAAAATGTGGTATTTATACACAATGGAATATGCTATGCAATAAAGACAAATGAGGTATTTATAAGTAAATGGATGCAACTTGAGAACATAATTTTAAGTGAAATAAGTCAGACTATATTGCTTAACTATCATGTTCTCTCTCTCTCTCTCTCTCTCTCTCTCTCTCTCTCTCTCTTTTGGGGGGGTACCAGACATTGAAGTCACGACTCATCCTTGCCAAGTAGGTGCTTAAGCTGCTGAGCTAAATCTTTGGCTGTTTGTATAACATATACAAATAAAGAGCAAAATAGGAGACAGATAAATAGGAAGTAAGGATAAGTTCATGTACTTCCCAAATTACTTATTCTGCTTTAATATACTGTGTATGCTAATTCTTAAATTTACTACTGGTTTACTTTAATATGTTGAAAAGAAAATTTTGTGCTGATTGTTTCTTCTTTGTAAAACTCTTTTTGGTCTATGTCTTACACTCTGTGTAACTACTTTGAAGATAATGATACATAGGATATTAACTATTGTTACTCTCATTATTTATGGTGAAATTTTTATTTCTCCATAAAATAAAAGTTGTTGCTGAGTTTGCTAGGTGGTCTATACAAGTGAAATTAATTACATCTTTTGCTCCAATTCTGTGAAGAATATTTGGGCTGGGCATGGTTTTGGGACTCTCTCCTGGGTCTTATGAATGCTCAATTACAGTTGCAAGAATGCCATAAACATTTTTATAAGGTCCACCTAAAATACACATGCAGATTAGGAGGATGGATATTTTGTATTATTTTATTTAACATTATTATTTAAGTTTGCTTATTTTCCCTAAGGTATTTGATTTTTCAAGTCTGAAAAATCATTGCATTGAAAGTTCTGCAATCCTTATTTGTAAATCATGCAACTGATGGTTTAGTTTTGCCTTGATACTGGATTAATGGGTATGTTAGCTTTACATTGTTGTGACAAAATATTTGAGATATTCAATTTAAAGAGGAAAAGTTTGCTTTGACTCATGGTTTCAGAAGTTTCAGTCCATGGTCACCTGGCCCTGCTGCTTTGGGATGGTATAGTATATAACGGTGGGAGTGTGGAGCACAGGAAGCCTGTTCACTTCATGGCAGCCAGGATATAGAGAGAAATGGACTGGAGGGGTCCCAATATCTTCTTCCAGAATGTGTTCTTATGACCCAACTTCTTCAG
Organism: Cavia porcellus; assembly: GCF_034190915.1. NCBI lineage: Eukaryota > Metazoa > Chordata > Mammalia > Rodentia > Caviidae > Cavia > Cavia porcellus. The sequence goes on along the minus strand of NW_026947505.1, from coordinate 26,573,665 downwards.
ACAAGACTCCACCTCTTAAAGGTTCCATCATTTCTCACTAGTGCCAAGGATTAGGCAACAAGGTTTCAGCCTATGGATCTTTGGAGGATGCTTCAGGTCCAAATTATAGCAAAGGGGATATAAAATATTAGATTAAGCCAACACACTGTTATTTTCTCTGAAAATCTAATAAATATATATTACATTTCTATCTTTGTATTTAGAATGTGATCCCAAAGGATCTTTGTTGCTGTGAGTGCCTGATATATGATTATGATATTCAGAAATTAAATTTTTGGAAATCAAATGAGTCACACACACTAAAAACTGAACCATAAATGGATACAACATTGTCATAGAAAGAGCTTCAGTGTTAGGTAATAATAAAAGGTGATAATGAGGAAAACAGGAATAATGAAAATAAAATCCTCAACTAGCTCTGAGGCTATCGCACATAATTCCAGTCTTATTCGTCAGAATTTCATAAAAGTTCAAGTGACAAAAACTGTATCTGGAGTTATACTCACCATGTAAATGCTTTAGATGTCACCTCATTACTTCTCTGACATTTTCTCCTTCAGAATTTACAGCAGGAGATCACTTACATACTAAAAACCTACCAGCATCTCCAACTGAAGCGAGATAGTAGTTTATTTTATTTATTTATTTATTTTGTCTTTTTCCTTTTTATCGGTACCTGGGATCGAACTCACGACTGCTTGCTGGCAAGGCAGGCGCTTATGCCGCTGAGCTAAATCCCCAGCCCCTGATAGTAGTTTAGATAGACGTCGATGGGCACTTAGATGCCAGTTTTCTGTTAGTATTCATCTAAGTTTTCTAACCCAAAATATTAGAATATTTAATCTAAGATTTATAAAGCTTTACTTCTAATTTCTAAAATGCTGCATATTGCTGGGTATGATGGTGTATATTTGTAATCTCAGCTCTTGGGAGAATGAGGCAGGAGGATTATTGTGAATTTGAAGCCAGGCTGGGTTATGCAGTAACTTTGAGATCAACCTGAACTATATAGCAAGACTGTCACAAACAAACAAAAAAGGTTAAAATGCTGCATATTTCTCCAGGAGCACTTTTCTTGTCATAGAGAAAATGATTTTTTTTCATTTGGACATTGGTCCTAAAATAAAATGATAGGCAAAATTTTGACCAAAGATAGCTTGGACTTCTTTCCCTCCATCTTCTCTGCTCTCTGAAAATGAACATGCTGGGTCTAAAGTTAATGTGAATATTTCCAAAGGTTCCTCCCTGAAGGTAACACCAGCAATGTCATGGAATCAGAGGAATCACATCTCCTGGTTAATTCAATATTTATCGGTGGGAGACTGTAGGAAAAATGTATGTCTAAAGAACATGACAAGATTGGCTCCAAAATATCCTCTCGTCAGCGAAAAGATTTCTGTGTCCAGTAATGACAGATAAGTGGCCCTGGATCACCTTTCCCTCTGCATGTAGGAGAGTGGATATGACACTGGAGGAATGTAATGACAGCAGCCAGTGCAAGATTGCAAACCCTTATACGGTGAGCTCCATGACCAATCAGAGTTTTTCTTGGTGAAAATTTCCTGACCATAGATTTAAGAGTTTGAGAAGGAAGCCAGGCGTGGTGGCTCATGCCTGTAATCCCAGCATTCGGGAGGCTGAACTGGGAGGATCCTTGCGAGTTCGAGACCAACCTGGACTACAAAGTGAGCTCAAGGCCAGCCTGAATTGCATAGTGAGACCACGTCTCAAAAAAGACTGAAAAAAAAAAAAAAGAGAGTTTGAGAAGGATATGGCAATTTTTCTGAGTAGAAAAAAACAGAGACCAAAGCCCAAGGAATCTAAATGGCTGGTTATGTAGGGCAGGCTATTGGAAAAAAGGATATTGTGTAGGGCTAGGGATTTAGCTCAGTGGTGCAGTGGCTGCCTGGCAAGCATGAGGTCCTGAGTGCTACTTCCAATACCCCCTCTTCCCCCCAAAAAGGATGCTGGGTAGAGAAGCCTTGTTGGGGGGGTCTCTCACATGTCTTAGTAAATGGCTGTGTTGCACTAGTGAAGATGGGGGCATTTTACTCCAAAGTTTATGAGATAACAGATAAACTGGGGATTGAGAAATAGAGATACTAGAGGGTGAGAAAAGTAGTGCTGGGGGATATTGGTTTCATTAACACTTTAATACATTGTCAGCATCCCTGATATCTAGCCAGCATAGTAGAAAAGCTGTGCCTTAGGAAGGAGATCATGCTCTTAAGTAGACTCATCCTAACAAAGCTTAAAACCAAACACTGACAAGATCTTCAGAACTGACATAATCTGTACACTGAATTTCTCCAAAATTCAAGGGTCTGATAAACACCTTGGACTTTCCAAAGGTTTGTACTAATATAAGTCAATACCAGTTCACAGTGACAAGCCAGAATTGAATTTTCTCAACACTTGGAAGAAGACAACAAAATCCAGAGTCTCTATATTATATTAGTTAAAATGCCTAGTGTTCAAAAAATATCAGTAGATGCACAAAGAAATGAGAGTGTGTGATAGAATAAAATAAAATGCAAAATGACCAAAATGAAAAATCCTACAGACGAGCTTAACAAAAGATTGGAGATGGCAGAAGAATCAGGGTACATCAAGATATATCAAAGAAATTACTCAACCCAAAGAAAGAAGGAGAGAGAGAGAGAGAGAGAGAGAGAGAGAGAGAGAGAGACTAAAGGCAAAATGCACAAAGCCTTTGGGGGTAATATCAAATAGTATAATTTGTAAAATTGGAGTTCTAGGAAAAAAGAGAATGAGATTGAAGAAGAATAAAACATAATTGCCAAAAACATCATAACTTTATTAGAAACACAACCCCAGACCTAAAGCAATTGAGTGAACTCTAGGAAGTATAAAGGATGTTACCCTTGGACCAGGTCAGTAATTCACTTGGATGTTGATATACTTCAATACAAATAAATTTTTTGTCCGAGCTTCACTAGACTGGCCTGAAAGGTTGCAAATGGTTTGGACTTGGGGAAGCAAGCAGAGAAAAGATGAGTTAATTTGTTATTTCTCAATCCTGTCATTTGTAATAGACTGACACTCGCTAGTTAAGTTGTAGGTTAGATTGTGGAGATTTTGTACAATGAGTTCTGCAGTCTGGTTTTGTGACTATGACACATCAGTTATCCTTCTGCAGAGGAATCCTGTATGGTGTGACTTCTGCAGCGCACAGAGGAGCTTCCATGCCATTCCATATGAAGACCTTGGCCTGGGAGTACAGTGACTAGCAAGAGCACTTTTCGTGGAGTTAGACTGCTCAGGACCGAACTGCAACTTTGCTGTTGCTCAGCAGTTCCCTACACTTAACATCCTCGCATCGCAGTCTCCTCAGAGGATCATTTATAATACCCACATCAGATGGTTTTGCCAAGATTAAATAAGATAACAATGTATGTAAAGCATTTAGGCCTGTGTTGGGCACATTGCAGTTAACCTAAATCTTCTCTGACTCCTTCTGCCCTGCCCATTTAATGAATATTTATTGAAACCAGTTAGGAACCAAATAGGAACTATTTTTACACTGAGGATATATTTCTGAAAAGATGGCATTGAAACATTCAGTTATCATTGTTATTATATTATTAGTAAAGTCTGAAATGTCTTTATTTTTTTTTTGAAATGTCTTTAATCAAGAGCAAAATATCCACCTACAACTGAAAGTCATGTATTTTAAAAATTTGGTTTAAATTCTACTTTGACATATAAGAGATTGGTAGCAGATGTCTTTCTATAAGTAGGTTTTTATTGGAAAGAGACAGTGCAGATAATGGGTTATGGGGCTTGAAGGGATATGGGATAACACTGGACACAGTGAGGTCTCTGTGAATGTTTCTTTACTGAGGCACAGTACAGGGTGGAGTTAACAGCAGGGACTCTGGGGTCAAATTGCAGTTTTCCTTAAGCAACTTACTGAAGCTCCCTGTATCTTCACTTTATTAATCTGTAAAGTAGAGGTGGTAATACTTCACTGGGTTATGAAGGTTAGCTGCTGTGATCAGTGTAACAGTCAGACTATAACATGATGGATCATGTGCTACTCTGGTATGGGAAGCAGTAAACACACTGTTTGTGGACATGAATGACTTGGAAAGAAGAGGGTGAGGCGAGAGAGTTCTGCTTAGTGTCAGCCCTGCTGCAGGTAACTAAATCCTCTTTCTGTAGTCCTTGCTAGTGTCCAGCTTACACCACAAAAGCCTATAGAGAAAGATGAAAACTATAAAAAGGCTCATACTGCATGCTCTAATGACCTATCAATGAATAGTAGAATGGAACATTTTCAGCATGGCGATGGAGTAGAATAAACTGGGTAAGTATCTGTCCAACAGGATTTGCACTAGAACGGATTCTTGAAGATCAATGTTTAGCAGAAATCCAATGGTGAAAGCTTTTGTTCAACATTGCTGGGAGATGCTCAGCTTTCCTGGTCTGATATCCCTGAGTCCCACATGTTGGGCATTTCTTTCTCGGATTGAGTAGGATCTAAATCCTAACCTACCATATGATCTCTGTTCTAACCCTGTGGGGTCACAAAGAACCCATCGCATCCTCCTCTGAAGATACACTAATGTGCCTGGGGCATTCCTACCAGTGGGTCTGAGACTTGGGACGAAAAGAATTCCTTCCAGATTTACGCAGAGAGAATCTGGCTCACTTATAGTAAAGATAGTCTGGTAAGATAAAAAGTGCCAGGGCTTCAAGTCAGTTAGACTTTCAGATTTATCTATTTATGAGCAATTTACTTAATTTATAATTGGTAATGATTTCTATGTAATCATATGTGTGCTTGGGAATTCTTATGAAGAGAGAAAAACCCAAGCTACAAATCATTTCTAAAAGGTAATGAAATTTTTATGATGTTAAATTTAACAATTAATGAGGTTAACATATTCATGTGTCTCACAGACATTAAGCATTTATTAATTTTAATTTTGCCATTCTCATGTTTTAGATCTTATAATCTTTTTCCCAGGTCTCAACATTTTTTGTAGTTTCTTGAAAAGTACATAGGCACCGACTTACTGGGTCTAATGAACAAACAACCATGGACTCTATTGATCCATGGATTAATGTAACCCTATCAAAGCCATTAATTCCTGAAGTCATATTGTCATGTCACTGCACCAAAGACAATTTCTCTCTAGTTACAAGTTCCATATTCAAGAAAAATGAAATTTTTTCCAGGTGTGGCAAAATTGGAGAGTGGAAGGAATGAGAGAAAGAAGACAGAAGCAAACTAGTATTTGTTCAAAATCTCCCATGAGTGAATCGATGGAGGGGGAAATTTTCACATACATCAGTTGGACTTTTGACATGTACCTACTGTGCAATAAGCCCTATTTCCATTACCACACATTGGCGATGGAAACGTAACATACAGAGTCACAGTCTAACCACAGTCCAAGGATGTGGATGTAATTATCCCATCCTTTCTTTTACAGTTTATGAATTGAAAACTCTTGGTATTAAGTGACTTGTTCAAGACCACACAGCTCTAAAGTGTTATAGCTGGGCTTCTGATGTCATACCCTGATCTCTGTCATTTCTTGTTGCAATTAAGCTGTAATTTTCCTGCTGCGTTAAGCATCTGCTTATTCGCAAAGCTTCTTCTTCATTTATCTTTCAGAATTACTCTATTCTATTGTCTTAAGTAGTATTCAACTAGACCAAGAACCTGATTGACTTAGTGAGGTAGAGTTGATAGGGGAGAATGGATAGAAAATTAGAAAAATATAATAATATGTTGATTAAAAAGTAATCTTCCAGTATGTGAAATAACTCAGATTAATATTTTAGAGGACCAATACAAATAAGTCTTATTTTTTTCTTCTCTTCAATGCCAGAATGAGTGCTACTTCTAGGATAACTAATAAAACAAATTCACATTTTTATTTTTTATTTTGATACCAGGGACTGAACTCATGATCTTGCTCTTGCCAGGCAGATGCTTGTGCCACTGAGCTGAATCCCCAGTCTTCACATTTTTATTTTTTAAAGAAAGTTTCTATCAACTATATCATCTGTTATGGCTTGTGTCTAGATATCCCCCAAATGCCTCATGTGGTCATAGGTGGTGCTTGTCAGAGGTAACTGGATTTAGAGTGTGTGATGCTGAGATTAAATGTTTGATGCTGGGATCAAGGGTGTGTGATTACTAAGGTAGTCCCCTGATTGGTGTGAAGTAGTTCTGGGGGTGGATAATGGAAAGTCCCTCTCTGGCTATGAATGCTACCCTTGCTAAGGGCAGGTAGCTTGGATGCAATACAAAAGACAGAAAGAGAGCTGCTGTAGTGCCTTTTTGCTAGTTGGCTCACTATTTCACTGCTTCCTGCTTTGCTCCCCTTTGCCCACCATAAATGGTTTCTTCACTGTCATGCTTTTTTGCCATGTCACCCTGCCTTGGAACCAGCCAACTATGGACTGAAGCCTTCACAACCTGTGAGCCAAATAAACCTTTCCACCTTTAATTATGTGTGTCAGTATTTTGTCTAAGCAACGAGAAAAGTAACTATGACATCATTCTTTCATCTACACCAGAAAACAAACATTTCTTGAGCTTTCCATCCAGCTGGGCATATCTCCAGCACTTTCAGATATCATGGGCACTAAATTCCATATCCCAAACTGGCTCCCCCTAACTTGGGGAACTCTCTCCTCTTGAACTCTCATTGCTGAGCTGAACAATCATCTTTAGCTGAGCTAAACGTTGGGAGGCCTCCTTATGCCTCTCCCCTAGACTTCAATATTAATTTAATTTTCAAACTCTGCTTTTGTTGCCTCTTTTCTGACTCTATCTCTGTTGTCCTGGAACCCCCCTGGTCACTGCACCTCTTGTGAGGGCCTCTTTTGTTCACGCTAGTGCCAGCCAGTACTGCCAAGTTTCTTTCTACCCTCACATAGCCCCCATCAGGCAGGACACCATGACCAGCTTTATTTACCTCAAATGAAGGTATTTCTTGCTGCATTGAGCTTGGAAATGGCTCTCTGCCACTTACAGAACAAAATGCAAGCTGGCTACATGTGTCAAGGGCCTTCATGAATTTTTCTCTTGGCCTTGCTCCCCCAGATCCCTGGTTCCCAATTCATACTCTCTTTACCCTGTCTTCATTGTTCCTGTAAACACCAGACAGACTCACCCTAAATACATCTCTGCTTTTGTGTTTACTGTGCTTGCAACTTCTCTTCTGGTACAGTTTGGGTCTTAAATGTCTCCCAAAAGCCCATGTGTTAAAAGATTTGGTCCCCAAGGTTGCACTATTAAGAGGAACAGAGGCCAAGTGGGAAGTCCCTAGGTCACTGAAGGTGCACCTTGAAGGGGACTATGGGGCTTCCAGGTCCCCTTCTTTTCTTTGGCTTCCTGGTTGGGAGGTAAGCAATTTGTTCTACCACATGATCTGGCCATTGCCACACCATCACTCGAGGCCTAACAGCAATGCATCTGTGTGATCATGGACTGGAAGTTCTAAAATCATGAATCAAAACAAACCTTTCTCTTTATAAGTTAATTAATTATCTCAGATGTTTTATTATAGCTGCAGAAAACTGACTAATAAATTTCACACTGTTGGTGGCTGACTCACTACTTATCTTTTAGTATTTAACTCAGATGTCATCTCCTCCAGGAGGCTTTGCCTGTCACCTAAGTGTGCTTTTCAGAAGTCTCATACCCACATTCCACATTCTAGCACACATTTTGTTGAAATCTTTTCTATACACTTTTTACTATTACCACGTTAGGTGAGCTAAATTGTCACAAATTTTAAGACAAAAGATATTTTCTTTGTGCCAAAGCAAAAACAGCAGCAGCAACAACAAACCACCACCACCACCACAACAACAACAACAAAAAAAACCCCTCAAAATCATTCCATGTAACTCAGAATTGGAGAATTTGAAGGTTCCAATGGTGGTTTTCAATGCTGGCTGCCTATTAAAATCACCTCCAAGACTGTAACATTCCAGTGCATGTGTCCTACCTTGGGATTCTGACTTAACTGGACTCAGATGTCAGTATGGAGGCTCTGATGAGCATCCCAGAGCACTGAGGGACATTGGATTATACTAAGTTGTGTTCCCCAGGCTCCAGATGTAAGGACTATCTGACATGAGCTTGAGGGCTTTTAAATTAGAAATATAACATGTAGTGGAAAGCATCCAGACCTTGAATCACTACATCTCTGCCTTTGAGCAAGCTACTCAGTATTTTAAAGCTCCAGTTGTGTCTTTGTAAAATGGAGATTTTTTTTGCAAATTGTTGTGGGGGGGTTAAATGAAATGATCTCACAGTATATTAGCAATATTCTGGCCATTGTTAAAAATGGTAAAATCTTGGTATAGTGGTCTACAAAAAACCTGGATCCATTCTTAGAATGGTTTGAAATTCACCTTGTGATTCTGACTGACTCCATATAAAAGTATCTGTGTATTTGTATTCACAGCTCTCTAATTGGAGAATGGAATACAAGCCATAAGGGTCTTTCATTGGTTGGTCCTGATATGATGCTCATTTTGTAATGATCTGGGTTAAGATGACTGCTACAGGGAGTTTAGGTTTTCTTAGGTAAGAAAAAGAATGCTACAATTGCCCCATATTTCCCCTATTTTGACAACTCCAGAAATTGCTGGGTATTTATATTTCTCCTGGCCCTCACATTACTCACACCAGAGAAAAAGCAAACAGTAAAGAACTTGTCATCCATGCTGGGATTAACCTGGCTAGAAGTACCAGGTCTCTCTGTTGGAGGAGTTACAAACATTTAATAGAACATTAACAGAGTGCAAAATATTAACTTCCCCCCTGCAGGGCTTACTGCATATGTTTCTTTTCTCTTACTGAAGTCTTTGACTATTTCTTTTTTCATCCACGTTTACTAATTATTGCTGTTAAACTTTTTTAGCCCTTCAGTTTTTGTTCTTTTCATCTACTTAAAAATAATATTGATGTAAGACTGATGAGACATGGGCAATACTTGAGAAGATTTAGATGAAATTAATAAATTCCTAGAAAGACATCAGTACTGAAATTGACCTGAGAAGAAATAGAAAATCTGAATAGACCTATAACAAGCAGAAAGCAAATTAGAAATTCAAAAACTATCCACATAGACCTGGGCCCCTCCTGCGACTTCAGTCTTCTCCACAGATGACCTTGCAGGACCCAGGAACTCCAGCCAGAGGCACACATGGGGCCAGGCTAGATCCGGACCCCTACTGCAACACCAGCCATCTCTGCAGATGATCTTGTTGGACCTGGGAACTCTAGCCAGTGGTGCACACAGGGCTGGGCCAGAACCGGGCCCCTCCCATGTCCCACAGTCCTGGCAACCCATCTCAGAACCTCGGAACTCCAACCCATGATGTGTGCCTCTGCAGTCCCATCATCGCCATCAGGGGCCCCCCTAACTCCTAGACCTAGCATTGCTGTTGATCTTCGGCTCCCACATCTCCCCCCAGAACCTTGGACTGCAATGGATTAACCATGCGGTATCAAGGGGAGACTCAGTAAGAAGAACTCAGCAGGCTTCCATCAGTGAAGTGAGTTTGCCCTTAAAATAGGAATAGAGTTCGCCACCTTCAGTGGGTAAACAGGAGCAATAGAGAAGGCCCCTCCAGAAGTAGGCCATAGGCAAGCTTGCTAAGTGGGTGGGTGAGTCCTTCCTCCACACAGAGTATCAGGTAGGTTGAGGAGGGTGCCAACAAGGTCTCCCCCAACATGGAGGAAATTAAGAGAGCCTGTGGGGCACCCAGAGACACAGTAGGATCCAAGCCAAGCAGACACTATAAACAGGGAGATCTGTTGACTCTGAACAACCTGAGGACATAATAACAGCGGGAACTAGGGGTTGATTTCCATCAATACTCCTAGGCTTGTAAGCCTAGGAAGAACACAGGACTCACCCAACAGGCCCTGGAAGGGGAATTCAGGTGACTGACCCAACTCTTCATTGTGGGACCCAGCAATTGGACAAACATCAACCTTACAGTAGGACCCCAAGATACACACTATCACCAGTTGTCACTAGTGGGATTGACCCAAAAGGGGAAACCCAAAAGGGGAAAATGGCAAAATGAAAAAGCAAAATGCAATTTCAAACATCTAGTCCACCAGGAGCAAGTACAGGAGACACTGAAATAGAGGACTTCAAAAAGTAACACACTGGAAATCTCTGAAAAGATAGCAAGGAAATAAAAAAAAAAACTCTATGAGACTATGGAGGAAATCAAACTAGAAGTAATCTTGCATGTAAAAACAGAAATAACAACCTTGGTAAAGGAGTTGCTCAGTGCAGCTAGAGAAGAAATAGATTAAAAAAAGTACAAGAGCATGGGTAACTGATTAAAAACCTGAATGAACAATATAGAAAACAAGCATAATTCATGAAAGAAACTCAAAGAGACATCCAAGAAACAAAAAACTTCTGTTGAAAGCTGGAAAAACTGTTTAAATTAAGCTGAGGATAGAATTTCAGATTTGAGAACACAATTGCAATTAGTGATCATGAATCAATAAAACTTTTAAAAATAACAAAGCAGCATGAAATGACAATTCAGCAGCTCTAAGATGATGCCAAGAGAAACAATATAAGATTAATAGGCATCAGTGAAGATGCAGGAGTCAATACAAATAGCATAACTAAAATATTCACAGAAGTAATAGCAGAAAATTTCCCAAACGTGGGGAAAAATTTTGATATGCAGATAAGTGAGGCAAATAGAACACCAAACAATCACAACCAACATAAATCTACACCCAGACATATAATAATTAAGATCCCAGACATGGAGCATAAAAAAAGAATACTAAAAGCTGTTAGAGAAAAGATATAACTCACTTATCAAGGAAAGCCCATTAGAATCACAGCAGACTTTTCAGCACAAACCCTCAAGTCAAGATGAGGTTGGAGTGAGGTATTTCAAGTCCTAAAAGAAAACAACTTTCAAAAAAAAAGAAAGAAAGAAACATGATACCACAATATGCTGTATATAAGAAACACATCTGATCCAAAAGAAAACTCATAGATTAGAAGTCAAAGGATGGAAAACAATATTGCATGCAACAGGAACCCAGAAAAAAGCAGGGTAAATATTTTATCTGCAGATAATGTGAACTTCAAATCTAAAATGTTTAAAAGACATAAAGAAGGTCACTATATACTCATTAGTGGAAAAATTCAAGAGGAAGAACTAACAATTATAAATATATATGAACCAAATACAGGAGCACCCAACTATATAAGACAGATACTAATAGACATGTAAAACCAAATACACAAGAACACAATTATAACAGGGGACCTTAATACCCCATTGTCACAAACAGGTAGATCAACTAGACAAAAAGTCAGTAAAGAAATAATAGAACTGAACCATACCTGTGAGCAATTGGACTTAGTAGATGTTTACAGAGTGTTCCACCCAACCACTGCAGAATACACATTCTTCTTAGCTGCACATGGGACATTCTCCAAAATAGACCATATATTATCCCATAAAACATTTTTAAGTAAATGTAAAGGTATTGAAATTATCCCATGAGTACTATCTGATCCTAGCACACTGAAATTGGAAATTAATGGCAAAAGAAATTGAAAAACCTGAATAAATACATGGAAATTAAATAACGACCTCCTGAACAACCAATGGGCTACAGATGAAATTAAAGAAGAAACAAAGCAATACCTACAATTCAATGAAAATGCAGAAACAACATAGTGCAATCTATGGGATGCAATGAAAGCAGTCTTAAGAGGGAAATATATAGCAATAAATTGTCATATCAAGAAAACAGAACAAGCACAAATAAACAACCTAATGCTTCATCTCAAGTTTCTAGAAAAAGAAGAGCAAGTTAAACCCAAAGCTCATATAAGAGAGGAAATTGTAAAGCTTAAGAGCAGAAATCAATGCAATTAAAACTAAAAAAAAAAAAAAAAAAAACCACACACACACAAAGAATTAATGGATCAAAAGCTATTTTTTTGAGAGAATAAAAATTGACAAACTTAACCTTATAAAGAAAAAGAAATAAAAACCCCAAATTCATGCAGTAAGGACTGAAAAGGGAAATTACCACAGATTCCATGGAAATACAAAAGATCATGAATACCTACTTTGAAAATCTCTACTCAGATAGGGTGGAAAACACAGAGGAAATGGAAAGATTACTAGAAACATATGAACTACCAAAGCCCAACCAAGAAGATATAGCAATTTTGAATAACCTAATATCAGCTATTTAAATTGAAAATGTGAATAAAATCTTATCAACAAAGAAAAGCCCAGGTCCTGATGGAGTCATGGCTCAATTCTGTAAGAAATTTAGACAAGATTTGATGTCAATACTCCTTAAACTCTTCAATGAAATTGTAAAGGAAACAATCCTCCCTAAATCATTCCTGGAGGCAAATATTACTCTGATATGTCAAAACCAGAGTAAGACCCAACCAAAAAGGAGAACTATAGGCCAATCTCACTAATGAACGTTGACACAAAGAGTGTCAGTAAAATACTGGCAAATAGAATGCAGCGGATCATCAAGAAGATTATACATCACAACCAAGTGGGATTCATTCCAGGAATTCAGGGATGGCTTATACACAAATCAATAATTGTAATACATCACATCAACAGAGCCAAAAACAAAAACCACATGATCATCTCAATAGATGCAGAAAAAGCTTTTGATAAAGTCCAACACATGTTCATGATAAACACCCTTCAGAAACTCAGAATATGTGGTGTCTACCTCAATCTCACAAAGGCCATTTATGACAAAACAATAGCCAACATTATATTAAATGGACAAAAACTGAAAGTTTTCACATTAAAATCAGGAACAAGACAAGGATGTCCACTATCACCACTTCTATTCAATACAGTTCTGGAAATACTAGCCAGGGCAATCAGACAAGAGAGAAATAAAAGGAATAAAGATAGGAAAGGAAGAAGTTAAACTATCACTATTTGCAGAAGACATGATACGTTATATAGAAGACTCAAAAAACTACATTTAAAGATTACTTAGAGGCAATAAATAAATTCAGCAGTGTAGCTGGATAAAAAGTCAGTGCTCAAAAATCAATAGCGTTCCTGTACACAAACAAAAAAACTCACCAAGAGAGAAATTATGGAAATATTGCCTTTCACAATAGCATCTAAAAAATGAAAACTTTGGAATCAACCTAACTAAGAATATAAAAGACCTATATGCTGAAAATTATACTACTCTAAAAAAAGAGATTGAAGAGAAAATGGAAAGCTGTTCCTTGCTCTTGGCTAGGAAGAACCAACATTGCAGAAATGGCCATACTCCCCAAACTCTTATACAGATTTAACACAATCCCAATCAAAATACAATTGACATACCTCACAGATCTAGAGAAAATTCACCTAACACACATTTGTAAACAGAAGAAACCTAGGACAGTAAAAGCATTTCTGGGCAACAAAGGCAAGGCAGGAGGCATCTCAATTCCTGACTTGACACTATACTACAAAGCCACAGTGATAAAATCAGCATTGTACAGGCAAAGAAATAGACCTGAAGGATCAATGGAACAGATTAGAAGATGCAAACACAACTGCAAAGACACTGAGCCACCTGGTATTTGACAAAAGGTCTAAACATGTTTACTGGAAGAAGGATAATCTCTTTAATAAATGGTGTTGGAAAAATTGGCATCACATGTTGAAGACTGAAAATAGGCCGATGCCTATTACCATAAACTAAACTAAAGGATCTAAATATTAAAACAGAAACACTAAATCTACTGGAAGACAAAGTAGGTACAAGTCTTGGAGGCATAGGTGTAGGCAGAGAATTCAAGAACAAGACACAAACTGCATGGGAAACACTTCAAAAAAATCAACAACTGGGATCTCATATTATTGAAAAGTTTCTGCATTTCAAAAGGAATCACCAACAGTGTGAAAAGAAAACCCACAGAATGGGAAAGAATTTTAGCCAGCAGTCCCTCAGAACAGGACTTACATCCATAACATATAAAGAACTGAAAAACATCAAGTCCCCCAAAGTCAAAGATCCTCTCCAAAAATGGGCATCTGAGATGAACACACAGTTCTCAGATGGAGATATACAAATGGCAAATAAATACTTGAGGAAATTTTCACCATCACTGGTCACTTGAGAAATGCAAATTAAAACAGCATTGAGATTTCATCTCACTCTGGAAAGAATAGCTGCCATCAAGAAAACAACTGATAATAAATGTTGGCGAGGCTGCAGGGAAAAAGGACCACTGCTCCACTGTTGGTGGGAGTGTAGATTGGTGCAGCCACTATGGAAATCACTATGAAGATTTCTCAGAAGACTAGGACTGGAAGTTCCATTCAACCCAGCTAGTCCCCTCTTGGGTATTTTCCCAGAAAACCTGAAAAGGTCGTGTCACAGTGATGTATGTGCACCCATGTTCATAGAAGCACAATCTGTAATAGCTAAATCTTGGAAGCAACCAAAATGCCCATCAATTGCAGAGTGTATGAAAAAAGATGTGGTATTTTTATACAATGGAATATTACTCAGCCATAAAAAGGATGATCTTGAGGCCTTCACAGTTAAATGGAGGCAATTTGAGACTATCCTCATAAGTGAAATAAGTAAGAATCATATTTATAAATATCACAATGTATCTCTAGTGTAAAAATTAATAAGAACTGTAGGAGTAATAAAACCCCAAATGTGTAATTGCTATTGTAAAAAAGAGAGGAAAAGAAAGTGCTCTAGAGGATATAACTGCATGTATGTTTAAGTGTGTAGGAAGATGACCACATCACTAAATTTTTATTGGATCATTGAGCAGAACTGTTTGCAGTCTCACTGTTTGAATGTCCACTTTATATGCTTTAATTTTGTAATTTGAACAACTATTTCTAAGATGACAGTATGTAATTTTTCAACTAGTGATTTCTTACTGTTTATTTTTTTGAAATTGTGTATTATTACTGCTGTTTTCTGTTTCACTTTTTTTCTCTTTAAATAATGTAAACAAACAAACAAAAAACTACCCACAGAAAAGCTCAAGACCAGAAGGCTTCATTTTGGTGAATTCTCCCAAATCCTTAAAGAAGGATTAACACAAATTCTTCACAAAACACAAATAAAACAAATACTCCCTAACTCATTCTATAAGGCTATTATTACTCCCTAATACCAATATCAGACAAGATTTTACAAGGAAAGGAAATTACAGACAATGCCTCTCAAGACTATGAATACAATACTCCTCTATAAGACACTAGCAAATGGAATCCAGAAACATACAAAAATGATTATATATCACAAGCATGCAGGATTTATCCTAGAAATGCAAAAAAATATGAGACACATAAGAAAAGCAATAAACAATCACACTCTCAGGGAAATTCTGGTGTGCAGACCAGACGGCAGCACACCTATGGCAAGTGTTGCCTTACTCAGTTTTGGGTCTACTGAACAAGATGGCGTGAAGGTAAAATAGCTGAGGGTCACAGTTTGCCTTTTAGGAGGACCAGAGGGATCTTGCCTGTGTAAGGACAGAGATATCCTCCTGACATAGGGATTGAGCTACAAAGACAAGAGGGTAACAGATGGTTCAGATCTGGAAGAAGCTTTATATACAGCCAGGTCCTCTTTTGCAGAAGGACACCGAGGACCAGAGAAAGAGTGACTTGATACTTGGAGCCTGGATTCCATCCCTGGCTCTTGCCCTCACTTCAATAATGTCCATGTTGTCCAGTTGTTCAGAGAGAATACAACTTCTCTGGCTGATCTTCCCACCCACAGACGTTAGAAAGATGATAGCAATTAACACTTGTCTAGAATTTATCTTCTGATAGGCAAGGCTTGAATGAAGTGCTAACTCACTTATTTCTCAGGGAAGCCCTACTAGGCAAGGACGTCAATGTTCTCATTTTATGGATGAAAACACTGAGGCAAAAAGAGGTTTGAAATTTGTCAGTGCCATTCATTTAGGAAGTGGCAGCAGTCTGGTTTATGTACTAATAGTCCCTGTCTCCTTTTTTCCTTTTTAGGAGAGTGCTAACTAAGGCAGGCACTGTAGAGCTGACTGCTGGTTGATTCTATCATGCTCCATGTGGAATGCATGTCTCTGTACACTTTTTGTCACTAGCTGGGACATTCAGGGTTGGGGATCTGATTCTACAGTGCTGTGCTATTACTGAATCTGGAGCACTGCTCATAGGTGTACAGTTCCCAGGATGTTCAGATTTCTAAAAAGTTTGTCTCTGACAAGAAGAAGGTAGACCTTGGGGCTCACTGACAGAAGGCTTCTTTTTTGGGGTCCATGGACTTTAGGGACAGACCCTGATCCTGACATTACATTCAAATGACGTATGCCACAGTTTCCAGGGGAGCAGATTTCAAGTCTCACTGTCTGGCATGGCTGCTGTGCTGGACCTGGCCTTACTTGTGCTGTTCTACCCATGGAGCTTTCCAAGCTTGTTCCTAGAAGCTCCTCAGGGAAACCTGAGGACAGGAAGCTCCTGTCTTCTGAGGGTGCTGTGCTCAGGTGTGCACTTGTGGGGTGGAGTCTGAGTGCACTGTCAGTCTGGACGGGTGTCCCAGAGCTGTATTTAAGGACACATGATGCCTTTGGCCCCTAGGTCAGCTCTGATGAGGCTCCACGTCAGAGTCCAGGGCACTTCCCCAGCCCCCTTCTCTTTTCTGCCTGGCATTCTGCCACTGTGAATGTCACACCCGACTCCCTCCCTTGTGGCCCACATCTATCCTCATCTCCAGATGCAGTGGGGAACAGAGGTCAAGGAGTCTGGATTTTCATTTCTTCGTCTTCATGCTTCCTGAAAAAGCATTCGTGCAATAGGTGAGCAGATGCCTTAAAACAGAACTATACAATGAATGGCAATGAACTGAGAGATTGGCAGCCATGGCTGGCTCACTATCACAAGCTGTCTGTCTCCTTGCATTCACAAGGTCCTCGGTACAGTGTGATGGTATTCAAGCCCTGGGCCACCAGGCAGCTGTAGGCTGGACTCCAGAATTTGGGGAACTGTTGGTCTAAGGCCTTCCGTGTGCAGCCACATATAGCTGAGGGGGATTTTGAGTGAGCAATAATGTCTCACTGTTGGTTTAGGTTAAATGGGATATAGACCATCAAACACCTTGAACATAGTTGGTGCTCAGCAGATCCTGTTCCCTTTCCTGTGCGTCTGTCTCTCATTCTCATTTTCTTCCTGTAAAACTGTGGGGGGGGCAGTGATCTTCATGTCACCTGTGTCATGAAGGCATATACATACAGAACGAGCAGTTCCATGGTCACTCATGGAGGGGAGTGACAAAGACTGTGATGCATACATACTTGTTTCTAAGGAGATTCAGTATTAGCAAAGTGAAGCAAAGCACCACAAGATACAAGCACTAGCAGCGAATGAGCCCCAGCATCTTTCTGCTGGGGTCTGGAGCCAGGAGAGTGATTGGAAATGAAAGCCTTTCCTCAGTTCCAGCTGTTATAGACCTCCTGGAGGTTGCCGACCTTCACCTAGCAGTTTTCTTACACAGAATCAAGGTGCTCCAAGGAGCTGCCACCCCTAGTCTGCCCCTAAGTCAGTTCCTTGATCTACACTGCATGGAAGCTGCTTGGCTGATTCGCATCCACATACAACATCAGTGCTGCGGGTTGGGGCACAGGACTGGCTCCTTTGCAGAAATGGGGAATTTGTTTAGCAAAATCAAGAGAGCTGATGCCTTCCAGACACCTGAGGAATTTAAGGCACTGAGAGTCAGAAGCTGGCATGCTGTGAATGCAGGTGTCCCTGGAAAGATTTCTGTCTCCTACCCCACCTCCCTTGCAAAAAGCAAAGCCCATTCCTTGTTGCAGTATGTACACTGTATGAACACAAAGGCAGTTTTTGCTGTGGATGAAGGAGCACGTGGCTGGGTTATTTACACTAAGGGACCTAAGATTTGGGGAGAAAGGAGGCCAACTTGTAGGGTGGTACTGTCCACTATACATTTATCAAGTGTGTGTGTGGGGAGGGCGGGGTGGTGGCAGTCAGTACCAATCAGTAAAATTGGGGCCAGAGACAGCACAGGAAATAATATCAGGCAACCTGGCCCTGGAAGGATGGTTGAGTCCTGTCCCTCAGTGACACTTTGATTCCCACCAGTGTGCCACATGCTGTGAAGCAGAGGTCCCATGGAAGTGCCTTCCTGACACGACCTGACCCACCCAGGCTCGGTGGCCTGGCTCTTCACTGGACATTGCCTCGGTCTGCCTTCTCACTTTCCTCAGGCAAGCCTGTTAAGTCACAGAGGAGTCCCAGCCGATCCTCACATTTAGATGCACGAGTCGTTACTGGGTTAGTGAATATGTAAGTGAAAGAGAAGCGCTCACAGGGAGTAGCAGCCTGGCACAAGACGCCCTTACCATGTCACTCTGTGACTGCATGGCCCCGTACATGGTGATCCCATTGGAGGGTGCTGCTGGCTGTGGGGTGTCAGGCTGGATGTACCCTCTTCTGTCAATCAGGCTGTGGGTGAGAAGAAGGGAGGAGAGAGTGAAGAGAAAAACAAACAAACCAAAGATGACAGTGATGTGATTTAAATGTCCAGGTCTAGGTTTCCTCTTTTTGTGATGAACCCATTTCTGGTATCTTAGAATGCACCTTACTCGTTTCCACATAAAACCAGTGACCACATTCTGTCACTCCTCCTTTAAAAGGCCAGCAGCACTGGTTGCCTCCTCACCAGGCTAAAGATTTGTCACCTGCTGAAGTCCCTGCATCTCCCTTCTGTCTCCCATTGGTTGATCTTGCCTTACACAGCCACAATTTGTCCTTGGCTTTCCCCTCCAGCCTTAAGTCTAATCTTTTCTGTACTCTCATTCAGCAAACATGTTCCGAGCAACTGCCAAGTGCCAATGCTCGTGTGAGACCAGAGCCCAGCTACTCCTTGCAGGTGCTCTGCACTTTGTCATCTCTGTTTTGGTTTAAGTCTTTTTTTTTTTTTTTCCGGTTAAAAGTCATGTTCTGTCCCACTCCACTGACCACTGGTGTTGGTTTGAAGAAGAACATTATTGGTTGAATTATGCAAAAAGACATGTTGAAGCCTCAACTCCAGTGTTTCTGAATATGAACTTATATAGAAATAAGATGTTTGCAGATGCATCTGAGGTCCTACTTGACTGGAGCAGCCTGAATCCAATGTGACTGGTGTCCTTATAAGAAAAGACACATGGAAGACAATGCTATGTGAAGGAACAGGGACACACGAGGAAGAGCCCATGTGACAAACAGGCAGATGGGAATGATGCATCTGTAAGTCAAGGAAGGTGGGGAATGCCAAACAGCAGGAGAGAAGGAAAGGCCCTCTTTCCTGTTTCAAAAGGACCCTTGCTTCACTAACACCTCGAATGCAGACTTCTGGTCTCCAGCCCTGAGAGAACATATTTCTGTTGTTTTGAGTCCTAATTCTCTCCCACAATTTCTGACATTTTATTATAGTGCCCTCAGAAGAGACTAACGGACTCAGCCCAAGAAAGTACAGAGGCCTATGCAGGGCAGAGGGCTTCAGGCAAGGGTGAGAGGGCAGGAGTGAGTGGCCACCAGGAACACAAGCCTGTCCTGTGTCAGGAAAGCTACAAGTGGAGGTTCTCAGAAGAGCCCCCAGGCAAGAACCAGCCAGCCTCAGACTCTCAGCTTAGAGAGCACTGACATGCTAAGTACCAGTCCCTAAGACTGGCTTCCCCTGCCCCTGGAGGAGTGCCCTCCTCACTACTGGGGGACTGGAAGAGTGAGACTAACTATGAGGGCAGTACTCAAGGGGAGCGGGGACCCCGTGGCTCCAAATGGGGTAAGTGAAGGGGTGGAAAGTACTCACTGTACTTCCAGTGAACTCGGGTTGGGGGTAATTATTTTCAGGGTGTTTCATTCGGGGGCAAAAAAGAACTAGGTCACCAAGACATTTTGCAAGGACAGCAGGGAGTCTCAGCCCTCTCATCTCACCTCTCTCTTGTTCCTGCTCCTCCTTGCTCCCTTCACCCTTGCAAGTGAAATTATCTGTTCTTCTTTCCTTCACCAGGGGCCTTTGCACATGCCATTCCCTCTGTCAAAATGCTCCTCCTCCAATTCCTAATGATCCTTTAGGATGTAGGTCAACGTTGGTCTCTCTCCCAGGCATGGAACTATCACTGTGCCACTGCCTTAGTGATTGTCCATGTGGCCCATGAGATGGCACCGCTCCTGGGTACCCAGCACTGAACACAGCATGTGCCCAAGAAGCAGTAGCCAAAGGAGTTCTTATTACTGGTTTGACCCACGTCAACAGGCCCTAGTAGGGCTCCACACCGGTTCCTGGGACTTTCTTTTTTCTAGTTTTCGGTTCCTCCTGCTGGACTCACGTGAGGACTCTCCTTCTCCAAACCTAGCCGTCCTAAGGGACTGCCACACATCTTCATGACAGTGTGTAGGTGTCAGGATGTGGGTCTTTATGTCCTGGCACACAGGCTGTCAACGTGACACAGAAACACACACTTGCTCACAAGCACATAGTGTTTATAACACAGTAGGCAGTGCTAGCACACAGTTCTAGGCATGTGGGGACACTGGTCAGCAGGCTGGCCTGGTGGGAGCACCCTAAGAAGATCCTGAGCCACTCAAAGGCACTGAGGTTGAGTGAGGTAGACAGAGGCACAAGAAGGCAAGAAGGTAACAAGAGCCAGAAGCAGAGAGGAACGTGTCTCTCATACCTGCCTGGGGCGAGACTGGGAACCTGTGAGCCCAGTAAGGGGCTCCTCACCCTTTTCCTGTGAATACCCTGAAGTGTGTTAAGAGGGGCTGACACTGCTCCAGCACCCGGAGTCCCTATATAAGCAAACAGAAGCCCAGCGCTGTGTGACCAACCTTAACCAGCCAGGAGCCACCAACCAGGGACTCTGCACTGCAGTGGCCCAAACAAGGCTGCTGCTCACTTTAGCCAGCTGGTTCCTTCCTTTCTTTGCTTCTCTTCACCCTGCCACAACCTCCTGTGCTCCTTCCGTGCAGCCCCAAACCATTTATGAACTGCAGCTGCCTGATTCATGACTCATTACCTGCTCAAATAGACTCCGATATTTTGATGTGCTTTGGTTTCCCTTTTAATCAACAGTTTAAGCAGTTCCAAGGGGAGGGCCATCCTCAAGAAGTGCTCCACTCAAAGAATTTTAGAGAGAATATGGTCTAAATCCAGCCCAAACAGCACATTTAATTCAGTTGTGAAAGGAATTATTTTGATTGTGACAAGATTTGATCTATGAATATATAAAGCAGTACCATCTTGCAAACCTAAGACCCAGGAACAAGAAAAGAGATTTGGAAAGAGTCTGAGAGTTTGTGGTTCTTTCCTGGACTCCAGTGTGCATTCCAGGTAAGAAGTGCCTCTGTTCTTCACTGTAATCCTCTTCCAGATGCCCCCTCAACTCCCGTGGCCTTCCCCTAGTACTTGAAAGCACACCAATGGGAAATTATGTAAAAGGGGGAAATCAAGCACTTCCTGAGAGATTTCCCAGCCCCAGGAACCAGGAGGAGGCCTGGGAACTCACTTCCAGGGGAGCTGGTACCTTCCAGGCAAGTCTGACTCCTGCTGATTGGCCTCATTCTAGAGATTTCGGCTGTCCTTTGCGGCAAGCTCCCCACGAGGACGCCTCTGAGGAGCAAGTAAGGGGCCCCCTTACTCCCAGTTCAGAAGAAGAGAGGCATACTGTACTGGGTTCCCGACTTTCCATAAATCCGCAAAAGGATCCCCAGAAAGCTACCCAGTGGCCCCAAGGTGATTCACATCATCAGCGGCAGCCATTCCATAAGTGGTAGCCTTGAATACGTGTGTGGGTTGGGGCTTTACATCACTTTTACTTCCTCGATGAGGCTGGCAATAACTTGAGGTGTGCATTCCACAAGCACACTACCGTGGAGACAGTAGCCTGTGGGGTTTCTCTCTGTCTTACAGATTTAGAGATCAGAAGGGAGGAAGTAGCAATAGATTGGAAAAACATCGAGAAACTCATCCCAGTGTGCTTGCTCAATCAATATTTGTTGATGATTAATCTGTGGGAAATATTCTACTTAGGCATAACTCACAAATAATCAAATACTGATTGTAGTGTAAACTTGCAAGGCTCTGACCTGAAGGCAGCATGCATTTGTGGATACATGAGCTGGTTTATCTATTAGTGTGTGATCTGGGGCACTTGATTTAAATTCTGTGCCTCAGTTTCTCCATCTGTAAGATCATAGACATTAATATCTACCTCACGAGAGTGAGATTTTAAAGCATCAGAATAGGGTTGAACACTAGTTCAATAAATACCTGCCATTGCCATAGTTAATATCGTTTTCATCCCCACAATCCCAGCTACTCCAGCACTTGCTTCTACAGGTTGTGTGATTGGGTCCTTCATGTGTGTTTTGGCTACCTGCCCTGCTAACCGCAGCTCCCTGCTTGTCACAGACACTCTCTGTCAATAATTAACTATGTCATTTTGCTTCAGTTTTCCTATTTTGAGATTGTAGAGTACTTCCCCCATGTCTGACTCAAATCAAGATCAAAAAAGATGTGTGAAACACATTCACAATGGGGCTGTCATTTGCGTGTCTCACTCTGACTCAGGTGGTTCTGATCTGGACTCCATCATCTGACGTTTAGTAGATGACCATGGTGGTTCAAGCTGGTGGGAGTGTGTTTAAGGTTGTGTCTACATGGCACCAGAAGGAGAAGCTGAGCTGGTGGTCACGTGTGGGTGTGACCAGCTCCACCTGGAAGGGGCCAGGCCTTGGCTTTATGTAGCCTGTACTGACACAGCTATAGTGATTTGCTCAAGGTTGCTTAAGAGCATGACGTTTTCTGAATCTTACCTTGGTGAGATGGGCCCACATAGGGCAACACAGCAATTTGTAAAGATATTTCCGTAGCTGTATGGATTGTAATTTTCTTTACCTCTTTTATTTGACCAAGATCCTTTAATCTGAAAGAAAAGGAGCAGCAATAACACAGTTATCCTTCATTCTGATGCCACTGTTTAGGCAAACCAGACCAGGAAACACTCCTGAGGAATGCACATAAACTTTACTCACTTCTCTGCATGGAAAAATTGAGATACCTTTCTAAAGGAAAATGGTCACTTTACCCCAAACTTGGAACTATCCCCAAACAGTGCCCTAAATTAGGGATAGAGTGACGGTCTCTGGAGACAATAATATTTGTTTGTACCACATGATACTAAAAAGTTCTGTTGGAGAACTTTTTTCATACTCACATCTAGTTCCCTAACCAGTAATTAAATGAATAGTAGCTAAAAAAGTTAATGTGACTCCCAAACTTGCCATTAGACTCTAAGAAGTCAGTCTCACATTCTAGCTAAAACAGCCAGTCTTGCAAACTCTACTATTCATAGTTAACACATCATATTAACTGTCTTAGTGATCTTTATCATATGCATTCGTATCAGCACCAATTTTTTTTAAGTTTTTGTTTAAGGTAACCTAACTTATTTTGAGGAATTTAATTAATGGAGACAGAAGTGTGGGTGCAGACTTCTGTTGAAATCCAAGAAATAAGAGCAATAAGGATATTTTCCAACACGATGATGCTGTGTTCACTGTTTTTCTACTTGCATTACATGAGTAGGGTAATTTCCTTCCAAATCTAAGACATTAAATCTGAAAGGCAAGTTCACTAACCTGACTACTCCAAGAGTACCCAGATTCTACTAGGGAAAGTATGATAAGTTGTTTCCAAAATTATTTAAGAGGAATAGAATCTTCTTTGGCCAGAGCTGGGAGTTACATTGCTAATTCTCTTATCTAACAGACATGGTTAGCCAGGCATGGTGACACATGCCTGTAATTCCAACATTCTGAGTGGAGTGGCTGAGGCAGGAGGATATCACGTTTGAGCCCAGTCTGGGAAATTCAGTTATTTAGCGAGACCTCTCAAAACTATTTTTTTTTTAAATGGGGCTGGGGATATAGCTTTCTGCAAAAGCCCTGGGTTCAATCCAAGTATCAGGAAGAAAAAAAAAAAAAAAAAGATTAGGAGGATGCAGTGACGTCCAAGAGGGATGTGTGGGATGACACATGATGTGCTTCCACTGCACACCTTCTGCCCCCAGGACTCTTATCTGGGGTGGGATGAGGGCAGGAAGTTGGTGCCTGAACTTTTCCTTCCTTTTCTCCTCCACTGCTAACCGTGGTGGAGCAGGAAACTTACATCTTCATTTGTGGTCTGGTTGGAGCTGATAAGGTACGTGTGGAAACCTGAGAGGCCAACGATGGACCAGACGGAGAAGAAGCACACCACGGCCTCCAGCACGGTGGCACCGAGTCAAGGAGGCAACTGGAGAGGAGGGTTCTTAGATCCACCAAGAGCAGCATGCCTGCAGATTGGGGGCCAAATGCCTGCAGACTGGTCCCGGATGTCTTGCCTCATTTCCCCTGTCCCAGCTATAGCAGTTTTCTCTCTAACCGAGGGAGATAGACCTTCAGGTCAGGGACCACGTCATATCCCTCTGTCATCTCCTCACAGAGGGGCATTTGTGGCTCTACAAATGACTGGTGGGCTCCCTGTATGCCACTTACTTTTTTGTGGTGGGCAACGTCCAGCTGTTCTCCCTATTCGATCTTCATTCCTGTGACTCACAGGGGAGTCCAGGCCCCCAAATCAGGAAGTGCACTGCTTTGAGCTGGAAGCAGCTCAGGCCTTTAATGCAAGATCTACATGGACGACAGATGTGACAAAAGTGTCTCTCCCCCTTAGGATAGCTTCTGAGGTCCAAAGTTTTTGGCATCAGTGGACCATCTGTTCTTGACTCAACAAGGAGGAGAGGGAGAAGGTGGAGGCCTCTGAACCGGGGAGCACTTCTCAGAGTGGCATTAGGGTGGAGAGACTGCTACTTAGGGAACTTTTTCCCAGCCCCTCAGCCGATCCCTGATATACAAGGCTGCTGGAAAATATGACACCCCCCCCCCAACTGCATTGAGGACAGCTGAGAAGTCAGGAGTCCCACATGATACCTTACCGCCAACAGAGAAACAGCTGGGCAAGGCTTGACAGATGAGACCAGTGCCTCAAAAGCGGGGCAATGGGAAAAGATGACAAAACTTTCCTCTCCCACAAATGTTTATAAGGTCTATTTACAAGATACAGATGTTTCTCAGGAAAAACCTCATTCATTGTGGGGTGGAGGTTTAAATACACATCTTGCATTCCCCTGTCAGTGAGTTACGGGGCAGGGAGCAGGGAGAGCCAACCCTTGTGCTTTCCTCTGGCTGTCAAGGATGAGACCCAGACCGATCAAACTGTGATATGTCACCATTGATTTTTCCAGGTTAGAGATAATTCATCTTTAGAGCAGAGTGCTCAACATAGTACCCAGTGCAGTGCCATAATCTGCCATAGTATGACTGACAAATGCTAATGTCCAGCTCATAAAATGGAAGAAAGAATGGCTCTTGTCTGTGGACTGTAAGCCACCGGGCTGCTCTTGGAGAAGCAGGTGGCTGGGAGGACCCAGAGAGGCAAGAGAGATGCACAGAAGCAATCCCGACCTGAGGCTGCCACAGGGCCATCCAGGTCTCTGCTTCTGCCAGGGTTAGCCTGGTGGGCAAATGACTGTGCTGGGATCATGTGTGTACATGGAGGCAAACAGATGTGGCACAGATGGCCTTTTGTCCATGGCTTTCCCACAGATCAAGGCTCACAGATGCCCCTGCTCCACGAGAGGGGGAGCCTGGGGAAGCAGGCCAGGTGGGATTCATATACTGTACTGTCTGGAAAGAAGAGGTGGAGGAGAGGAAAAGGATGAGATTGAGTCAGGGAAACTGAGTAATGATGCTAGTAATGAGTTTGCATGGGCTGGAAGGAAAAGACAAGAGAAAGATCAGAGAGGAAACAACAGACTGTCAAGAGAATAAAGAACAGAGCCAAAAATGCGTTCACTAAATAACACATGAGAGCCAAACTTCTGTCTCAGAAATATGTATGGGTCACCAAACCCATACAGGTAGAATGATGCTGATGTTGGAAGTAAAGTCAAAATAGAACTAATGTTCACGCATGTGAACTGTATAAAAACTGGCATGTAAAATGGGGAAGAATCACAGCAGGTTGTGGGGTTCCTGCCACAGATCTACCTACGATTGCTGCCTGCCTTAGAAGTCAGTGTGACCGGGGGATGGGAGAGTTTTAAAAGTTTATAGTAACAACTAAAAATGCAGCTTACTGTATTCATATCATGTCTGCTGCAGAAACAAGAGCAGGACGCAGTGCCACCGTGAGCTCACAGCTGTGGCAAAACAAGGGAAGACACAAGATACCTTTGCTGCTCCTGTCCCTAGCTATGGTCCCGTGAATCGTCATTGTAACAGTGGTCACCATCTCTAGTGATGTTATCCATGTTTCATAGGCACCACAAGCCTCAGAGCCATCCAGGGGAAAGTGTCACTCCCATTTCATAGATGGGGAAACAGGCAGAAAGCAGTGAAGTAAGTTGCCTAAAAAATAGAGCTGGAAGTTAGATGCTAGAAGTCTGTTATGCAAATGTAATACAAAAGTCTTGACCTGGTTCCTTTCCCAATTCTTGCCAAGAGGCAGTGGCCCTAGGCTAATCCCAGTCCCTGCTAGGGGAAACTGGTGATGCACTTGAGAGGGATTTGAGAACCTGTAAGTCAGCACCCCCATTCATTCTCAAGTATCCAAACACCACAACTTACCTACCCAGTGATTAGATATTGAAAATATCTATGCCATAATAAAACCAGGAAATATAAATCTCCCTGAAATGTATCAAAGCTTATTTATTTATTTTAAAAAGTAGAACCAACTCTACTGACAGCCATTTTCTTAGCAGATGATTATTGGTTTATCGCACTAGAGATGGGGTTCGAATTGAGGCAGTTGCCCCTGCCAGCCTCTCTCTAACACCCCTGTTCCCTAGGAAGATACTTTACAGGCAGGGGTGTTCCTGTTTGAACTCCCCACATCCGCTAGACAGTTTGTGCACTGAGATACTCGTTCAGTAGATGTTTACAGACTGACAAGGACTGGAAAGTGCTGGCACATCAGTACCCGTGGAGCCCTGGAAATTCCAGGAGTGCTGATGGGCACAGAGTCCAGTGCATGGCACAGAAGAGGGCAGAAAGGACCAGCTCCCTTCCCATAGGGAACAGGTCTCTGAAGCTCACAAAGGGACACTGAGAGGGGAGTTAGAAGGTTTTAGCATCTAGAGAATTATAAGAAAACAAAAGACCATGAACCACGTATCTTTAACCTTTGGGGGTACTTGCTATGTTTTCAGGAAAAAAAGCGTACAAAGGCAGAATTTCTTATAGTTTTAGGAAGGTTAAAACTCCTCCAAAGGCCATAGCCTTACCCCTTTAGATATGCATGAACCTTATGTATACGAGTTAACATGCCTAATTTATTCTGATCCCTTCATTGTATAGATAGAAGGCCCAGGGAGGTCAAGTCATTCATCAGAACCATTTGTGACCAAATGGAACTGAACTCATCTTCTGCATTCAAGGAGAGAAAGAACCTTTCCTAAGATCCGTCACAACCGCAGCACATGGCAGCCATAACACCATGGACCTCAATGTCCATAGGGGCAAGGTCGAGACTGCCAGTGACAGTGGACCTTGGTAAGCAGTCCTATGTCCACAGAGCCACCTCTCATGAAAAACTCATCTGTCTCAGGTCATCCTGCTTCTCCTCATATTGTAGCAATAAAGACAAGGGTGTTATTTTTTGCCAAATGCCAAATTCAGATAATATTTTTTAAAGTCTATGCCGTGTGGGCTTTCACATTCTTCTGCACAAAGAATCTTCTGCTTTAATGTCAAATATGACAAATAGCAAATATATACATACATATTTATATGGATATGTGTAGATTTATGTAATACACATAAACAAAATCTTTTTGGGGGTCTTCAATAATTTTAAAGTATAAAAGAATTCTGAGGGGGCAAAATATGAGAATTGTTGGAATAGAATAAAAAGCAGTCCTGGGACACATCACTGACATTTGGAAAAGATAAAGAATTTTAGCTTATACCACACCCAACAAAATTATATCAAAGATAAATTACTGTGCTATGTAAAGCATATAAAATATAATATAAAAATATTAAAAAGAATGAGATTTATATAATGTTGTGAAAATATTTCCAAGAAATATTTAAAAATAAAATTGTAAAGTCAGGTGTGGTGGCACACACCTGTAAAGCCAGCGCTTGGGAGACTGAGATGGAGGTTCATTGAAAGTTCGAGAGCAGCCTGGGCTACAAGGTAAGCTCAAGGCCAGCCTAAACCATATAGCAAGACCTCGTCTCAAAAAGACCAAAAATAATTAAATAAATAGAAACAATAAAATAAAATGAAATGAAATGGCAGAGCAACACAAAAGTAAGATCTTCTTTAGGTACCAGCAATTCCCTAACTGTGTGTAGGTATATGTGTGAGAACACACACACACACACACACACACACACACACACACATTCCAATTCTCTGGACCCCCCTGGTAGGACATAGAAAAAAAAAAAAAACTGACAAGGATTGATACAGAAGAATAGAGGGAGGATAATCACAACACTTTTTAAGCTGTGCTTTACTGACTATTGAAATTTTTTTCACAATGAGAATACATTCTTTCAAAATTTGGGTTATTTTAAAAGCCAAACAGCTTCCTCCCACTTTTTTTTATCTGATGAGATATAGTCTGATACTTATCCTTTATGAGAAGAAGACTCAGGCTAAGTGGTTAGGATTAGCAGGAAAGCACCTCATTTTCTGGGCAGAGCAGGGGTGGAGTTTGGAGGACGAGGCTTTTGTTTTGTGATACTTTGAAGTAACTTTTGGGACATCACGTAACCACTTTGCCTGGAGCAGCTGTAAAGAGTGCTAAGGACACCTATGCTGCCTATATTCTAGGGTCCCCTTGAGCATCAGCAGCTACAGTCCTGTGCTACTCTGGTCACTTTCCCAGGTGGCTGCATGGTGTCTTTCCTGTGGGCCCTGGAGCCAACTCTGAAAATTCTACTAAATTCCATTAAAACAACGCCCATTAGGCTGCTGAAGGGGTGTTACAATGAGTGCAAATTGGGGATAGAAGGGTTTTCTGTGGAAAGCCTCCACAAATGCAGAATCAATTACCATTTGATTTACCAACCACAGAAAATCCTTCTCATTTTGGGAGAGCTGAACAATAAGTCATGATTAAAAATGACTGTAATCTCTTTCATGGGATGTTAATGATATGTTACACTGGCTTGCTTGTGGGTGGCAGGAGTTCACCTTGCTGGGGTCTTCCTGGTGTATACCCAGGGTCCTGAGGCTTTCCTGGCATATGTGTACTGAGGTTCTCTACCTCTGAGAACTCCAGGAGCCTATGATGTGTCCCTATGTGACTTGACTGGTGCATCCTATCATTCCTAGCATCCTCATTCTCAGGCATGTGACATTTTCCCTCATTTGTTGTACACACAGGTAACTACAGGGGAGCCTCCAGTTGCTTTTGGCTGATGCAGATGTTCACTGTGTGTGTGATCTCTGAGGTTCTATCAGTGAACATATCTCAAACGGAACACACTGGGCTCCCCCATCCAGTGTTAGCTGTCTCCTCTTTATAGTGATCTCTCTCGTTGGTACCCTCAGAGGAACCCTCAGACTCAACTTTGTCTTCTCTTTGCCCTTATCCGTTCCTGTAGCGTGGGTCTACCGTTCTACCTCTCCCCATGGAGCTGGTCCTTGTCACTGATACCCATCTCAGGGGCCTTTCCTTTGCCAATTATTTCACTATTTCCCCAGGTTGTGCTCCCTGTCATAGCAAAACAACAGAAGTCCAGCTTTGATAATGCCACTTGCTTCCCCAAAACACTGTACCCGGTACCCCAGTGTCCAGGGTTCAGTCTTTGACAGTGTCATATACCCTTTCACCGCATCAGGGACTAGCCGTCACTGGGCCTTCCTGCTTCCCCATCACCTGTAATGTGCCTAAGTGCTCATGCCATTAGTGGCAGACCAGGAATCCTGACCCTTCCTGGCCCAGAAGCCTGCTGAGCATCCTGTACATCCTTGTTTAGAGAGTGGACATAACACTAGAGCTCAGAATTTTCCTTGACACATCCTTGCATCTTTCTCCAGGGCTGGCTCCAGATCCTAGGACTCTGCTAGAACCTAAGAAAAAGATAGCTAAGGGGGGCCAGACAGAGACAGGAGGGCTGGCCTGCCATGGAGCCTGCTTTCTGGATGAGACCTGAGGTATAAGATAACCAAGGAAACACCTGGGAAAAAGGGAGCTGCCTCTGGGACTAATGCATTTTATAAGTTAAATGCTAACACAGGACCAGGATGCCCTAAAACAATGGGAAAAGGAAACCAGGTAACTTAGCTTATCCACAGCAAGTCCCTGCCCATGTACTCGGTGGTCTTCTGCTACCCTTGGCTGACTCCAATACTAATTATGTCATTTTTATCCTCCTGTGCGCTTTGGATACCATGACAGTTCCTTCAAGGGCCATAAAAAAGGAAAAAAAAAATTACACTACCAATGGAGGGGCTGAGGCAAGCCACTCACTGACCAGTCATATTTTTCAGACCAAACTCTCAATCTCACCTAACACTAAGCCCTCTTGGTACTGTGAGTTCTTTCCACTGAAAAGATACCCAGTGCAGTGTATCTTTGTCTTTTCTCTTGTCTTCTCTCTTTTCTCTTTGATCTTGCTGTTCTTGGGCATCCTGCTCAATTCTTCGTTTTAGGACATCAGGAACTTAGACGAGATCTTCAACCCAATAACAAACCCATTATCTTCCAAAGCCCTGTGCAGGGGCCCAGGCTTTCCTGACTTCCCTGCAGCATCCCAGCCTCCTTCTGACTTCAAGCACAATCTGTCTTTTTTTTAAATGGCACCTAAGACTTACTCAGCTTTAAGACATCACATTTAAAGCTCAGATCTGGGCAAAAGCAGGTGCTCATGGAAAAGGAGGAAGAGGGCTTGCTGGGTTTTGTACCTCAGCTCATTCCCCCACCCCCACACCCCCACCCTCACTTGGATTGAATGCGCTGCAAATGTCTGTTGGCCTTTGCCTTGTAACTCACATATTTGGCATGGATGAGTGTTCAGGCATGTGATCTTGTAAGAAATAATAGCTGAGTGAATCTCTTTTGTTGGAACCTGCTTGTCTGGATAAATTGAGGACTCATTCTTTAGGAGAAAAATCTCTTTCTCTGGAGAAGGCTGGTGGCTCTCACAAAATTATGGTTGGGCAGCTGCCTCACTGTCTATGGTCATGACTCTGAAATCTCCCTACCATACTGGCTTTGCTGATGGAAGACAAAAAGGAGGCAGCTGAAGGCAATGGGAGGTGGAGGAAAGAAGAGGAGGAGAGGAGCGAGCCATGGGCTCTGTGACCAGAAAACAGCCTCCTTCCCAATAGCCCAGCATGTCTCCCTACTCTCACCACTGGCAGGGCCGCTGTGTAGACTGGGAAGGGGCTGGCTGAGTCCGTTCTACCCACAGCCGTCTGTGGCTTCCTTCTGCTCCCCAGCCTGCCACGCTCTAGTTCTGCATAGCATTTAGTCTTGATTTCTGTAGGAGCGGGTGTTTCTTTTCTCCTAAAGTCTTGTTGAGTTTTATGTGGGTGTGATGAAAAACTTGTGGTTTATCAACGTCTCCTTCATTTATGTAGCTACTTCTGATAAAGTGTCTTGGTTGTTTGTAAATCAGTTTTGTTTTGAATCTCTCTTCCTCAATGATACTGCTTTTTAGTTGGAGAGTAAATTCACCATAAGAAACCTTTGGCTGAGCCCTGTTTCCCATGAAAATATTTTTATACCATGGTCAAGAGACCAGATGTGAAGCCACTGAAAGTCTGAAATTACAAGTTATTTTCTTGTCCGAGAGCACTCTTCTGACGTCACTTGCAAAGGTTACGCTAGACTCAGTTCTGTGCTCAGGCAATTCAGCTCAGAAACTTTCTTTAGGGTGAGGAACTTAGAATTTTAAAGAACCCTGCTCTGGAAACTGAAAGTCTCCAGAAGCATTGCCATTGCCATCAGTCAAAGGACAGCTTTTGTGAGTATATAATGTCATAGATCAATCTTACCCATCATGCATTGATGACCAGCATGACTTTGTGTTGCAATTGATTCCCTGAAAGACCGAGACAAGCCTGACCTCAGGAAAGAAGACAAGGTTCGGCTTTAAGATATGCATAGAAACATCCCCTGGAAACAGGAGGCACAGAGCAGTGATGCTAATGAGGATATGGTCCCTGGGTGAGGTTGTAGAGAGGGACGAAGGATGACAGTTCTCAATGGGCCAATTCCTAGCGCAGATGAGACTATAGGCATTCCCTGGCCACCTGTTCTCCCAGCCAAATTCCAGCTAATGTCAGCTCCCCATATCATTAATAAAAGACAGGATATCTGTGGAACTTATTCTCCAAAGTTTTCTTTGTTCATCACTCCTACATTCCCAGACCCCTCCCACAATACAAACCGCATTAAAAATTTTTTAGTGGGGGCTGGGGATTTAGCTCAGCGGCATAAGCACCTACATTGCAAGCAGGCAGTGAGTTCGATCCCCGGTACCGATAAAAAGGAAAAAGACAAAAACAAAACAAAACAAAACAAAAAATATTTTAGTGGACTATAAAAGCTGGACTCATAACCAACATCATATGCTGTCCTTAAGCACAGAGGAACCAGAGATGAGATACTGTTCATTATGTGAATACACACAGAGTGACATTTGTCTTCAGGTCTGTCTAAATGCCTCCAATAGCAACTCATATATATATATATACACACACACATACACACATACCAATTTTCAGGGACATGGTCCATCTTACTTTAAAAGGTACGTGACATGCACATGTGGTAAAATTCTCCAGTACAAGATAAAATCACCTATGGTAATAGGAGTTCAAGTGAAGTTTACCAAGTTACATGAAAAGGAAGGAAAGCTAGGTCTCAAGGAATCAGGTCAGCAGGTTCAGCTGGCTGACTCCACACTCCTTAGGATAAATGGAGGCCTATTCAAGTTGGAGCTTATTCAAGCACTCAGTGGATGAACATTATTTTTCTAAAGATTCAAAATACTATGGCCTCGGGCTGGGGATTTAGCTCAATGGCATAAGCGCCTGCCTGGCAAGCGCGAAGTCATGAGTTCGATTCCCGGTACTGCAAAAAAAAAAAAAAAAAATAGTATGGCCCATACCAATTTAGCTCATTTGGGAGGAGGGAAAATAGTCCTCAGTGATCCAAATGACTTGAGATTAACCATCTGCAGACCCTTTAGGGGTGGGAAAGGGAGTTTTGTTTCTAGAGACAATACAGGCCACCTGCAATTCCCAAAGGAATGCCACCTTGCTCCCCAGGAGCAGTCTAACTGGATGCTCTGGGGAGTCTCCCCTGGCGGCTGCACACCGGGAAGCAGACCCATGCAGAGCATCCATGGGTTTTCTGTATGGCTATCTGCCTAGCAGAATGAGATCAGATGGCGTGCCCAGCCTCACTTCTCCCAACACAGGTCGATTTAACACAAATAAATGCTGGTTTCTGGGGGTGGGCAAAATTCACACTTGGCTTTCTTCAGGAAGAGCACTTCAATTTAGACAAGACTAGATGAGTCACCTAGAGATTTAAGTGTTCACATCCATTTTAACATGCAAGTGAATATTAGAGAGCCTTCAATGCTTTACAGAATGAAAAAGAATAAGATTTATGAGAAGAAAGGCCAAGGCCAAAGATAAGGAGGTAAGAATGTGGGTGTCAGTGAAATACAGAACACAGCAGCTCTGGACAAGTGGAAACACCAGAAAGGATATCTTGCAGGACTGTCCTTAAGGGCATTGAGGAATCCTGTTTGCTGTGAACCTGTGGGAATGAAATCAACATTTAGTGTCTGACAGTGATCTCCAGAATAAGCAGCCTCATGCTGAGAGCTCTCATCTACATAAAAATAATAGATGTCTAAAGATCAATTAAATAATTATATTTGGTAAGTGCTATGGCACCCAGTTTACTGATCAGAGATTGAGAATCCACTAAAGTTATTCAACAAGAAAATGTAGATTCATAATTAGACCCAACATCTGCAGGATATTTTTTCAATAAAAGCAGACAGATGTCTGCATACTTTCCCATAAATTATAGATCTGATTACTCCTTTTTTTTTAGATTAATAGGAAAACAAAATACTATATACCATTTTCCCTCCAAATTTAACTTATGACCGTAGAAATTGTATAATACAGTCTACATATAATACAGACTTCTTTCTCTGCACTCAGAGTAAACAAAGTTGTAAAGCTGAAGTTTATTACTGACTTTTCTTTGTTACCAGAAATCAAACTGCTGAGAAATATCCCCGGCCCTATTCCTGAATCTTTGTGGAATTAAGATGTTTTAATATGAGCTGTCTGAGCAAGAAAACATTTCCTTAGAAGCTGCAGTAAAGGAGCATTGATGAAAAGCATTTTTAAAAATGTATTGGCATCATACTTTTAAAAGGAAAACCCTATGCAGACAAGTCTTAAAAATTTCATATTGCGTCACAACATGAGGTCCCTCTGTACTGTATGAAGCTACTGTGCTTCAAGGGACAGAAGCCGGACCTCAGGCAGCAATGAAAAACTGGTCAAGACCACACTGGGGCTGCAGTACGCCAGTGCTCTCTAACTGGTGGGGCTACAAGATGGGAGTTAGGAAGTGACAGGGACCCAGGCCCCGCTGGGTAGCCAGAAAGCATGTGCCATTCTGGAAAGGTGACGGGTTCAGCTTCACATTTTTACCTAAGTTCCTTTCCATTTCATCCACTGCTCACACCAAGGCACACAGATGTACCAAGTGGATGTTACAGGTCATGGGCAAACACAATTTTGTGGCAAAATGATGAGATCCAAAGAAATTGATTTTTTTCTCTACTAAACTCACAATGTACTTTTTGCCTAAACTCTCCTTCCCCTATAAGCAAATCCAGACTTGACCTTCCGAGGAAGCCTGGGGGCCAGAATTTCTTCCACTCTCCCTGCACCACCCTACCCCCAAACTGGGCAGGAGAACCCAGGTGAAGCAGTCTAGCTGCCCTGAGGCAGCTCAACCTCCGCCAGGGTTTGCTGAGTCTTATGGGGACACAGGGACCATGTGAAGCCTCTGTCCTTCCTGAAAGCATCACGTGCCCAAGTGGGTGTTTTTTGGGGAGGGTTATTGGAGGGTTCAGAACAAAGGGAAAGAAAAAAACTTCATTTGCTTTTCTCTACAAAATTCAGATATTTTGCAGGCAGATCAGTTCCTAAATTTTGTACAGAGTAGATGGGTAGTATTTAAGACTAACCTGTAGTAATCTCCAGTTTTGCTGGATAGAGTGAGAGTAAGACTTCAGTGAAGGTGAAAATGAAACGTACTTTACAACCAGACTGTGGAGGCAAAGGGCGGACTTCAAATTGGGCAACGTGTGTGTGAGTGTGGGGTTAGGATCACAGGCAGGGGGCATGTAGGTGTGAGTGGATGTGGGTGTGTAAGAGTATCTGTGAGTCTGTGAGAGTGTGAAGTCACAGGAGTGTGGGTGAGGGTGTGTGTAAGACTGTGTGTGTGTGTGTGTGTGTGTGTTTTCCTGGAGTTTATATCATTGAGCAAGTAAAAATTGGCCCTAGATAATCAGAATGTAGGCCAAGGCCATAAATATAATTCAGTAGTATATACGAAGGCATTTTGAACCTGCCAAAGATGATGATGTAAGGCAAAATACCACCCTTTAGGGTTACATGTGTGCTGGAGTTGGTACTTATTTTCTGGTTATGTCAACAAATGCTTCTTTGAAAATAACATACAGTATTATGGGCCTCCTTCCTGCTTCTTTGTCTGTGAATTCACAGATAGGACCTTGGTTCTGTTTCTGCCAGGTTGGGACTCTGAAAATGGTGAGAAAGGCCTCTACAGAGCCATCCACAATACCTACTGACATGGAAGAGGACTCTAAGGAATGTAAACCATCTCTTGAAAGCCACTGCTATGACTTTCATGCATATATTATAAATTACAAGCTCAGGTCACATTTGTACAATAGGATCATGGCCTTAAAGAATGGGAACGAGGAGTGAAACTGTCGTTGAGAATTCGGATAGTTCGTTTAGTGTCCACACTGGACTAAGGTCCCTGAGACTGCATGGGAATCATTCAGTACTCCCAGACCCCAGCCCTCACACAGGCCCAGCCCAAGGAGGAGTGGAGGGGAGTCTCAGCCCGCTCCATTAGTGGGTCAGCACTACTGTGGCTGGGAAGGGAGGCCTCTGTTTAGATACTTCCAGAAACATGCCAGAGGGAAGCTGTGTACTTGGCAATGATAGTTGTCCTTCAGGAATGTGGACAAGAGGCAAGGCTGGCCTTTAATGTTGCTGGTGATACTCTAATGGAAGTTTAAGGGGTTATTCGATTTATAGTTCAAAGTCTATGGAATTCCTTCTCATCACTCACTATTGTAGGAAAGCAAATGACCAGGAAACAAAAGAAACTCCAAGGTATGACCTTCAGAAGGGGGAATGAAAAAACGCCATTTGTTTAGGCAAATATATTAAGATCATTTACATCTAAATCTAATTTTTAATAAAGTTATTTTCTTCATACGCTAGAGGTGGTTTGCTCATGTCATAACAGACAACCGAATACCTCATTAACTGTATATTTTTAACATCTAAAGATGTATATAAAAGAAAATCTAGTCTTTTTCCTTAGACATGTTTTCCCTAGGGAGGAGGACTTCCTGGATAAGTAGATGCACTAACAGCACAGGTTCTAGTGTCCAGTGGCTACCACTGTGTCCTCCGTGTAGAAGGTCGGGATGAGTTTTTTAGGGGATCCCTTAGCAGAAGTCACTGACATCGGAACGGGGAGAGGTGTTATTAGGGAAGAAGTCTTGTTAATGGAAACGAATCCTGGTCTAGGTGTGACCCCAGAAACTGCTGGAAGGATGGGACTGGAGCATGGGAAGGGATGAAGGGGGATGGAGGAGGTGAAAAATGGAGAGGGGAGGCAGGAAGTGAGGAGGGGAAACGGGAGAGAGGAGGAAGAGAAAGCCCGAAATGATTAAAATAGTAAATCAAAATTAAATCAGAAAACCAAGGTCAGGCAAATGGTTACATACATAATCTGATTTCGCCAGCATACTTACGAAGAATGACGTGGGTGATAACGAATGCAAATATAAAGACTGTCAGAAAAGACAGGGATAAAATAAACATATAAAAAAATCTGTAGTTTCTTTTCCCCACACAGTTGCCTACCCAGGGACAGTGGTGATCAAACCGTTCTGAAATGAGAGGCAGAAAAAAAATGGAAATCAATTAATAAAGTGTCTTTTTACTTGATGGAGCCCCTTCCCACATACTCTAATAACACATCAAATAATACAACAAAACAATATCATAGCACAGGTTTCCGAGTTAACTGCTCAAATGTGTATTCACAGTAATACATTTTAGGAATCTAATTGTTCTTTTAGCAGAACTCAGCTGTTTCAAAAAACTAGGTGCATCTACTCTTCACAAATGGTCACTGCAAGCAGGAATATAGATTCTCATTAGAATTACAAAGAAAGAGTTCCCTCCTTCTTGAAGGAAACCTCTGTGAAGTCACAGAGCAATCTTCCCTTCAGATGGTGCCAGCACAGTCTGATGGAAGTGTTGGGCTGGGCCAGGCTGGATGTGGCCCTGGGTGGCTGCCCAGTATAGTAAGTGGCCATGAAGAGAGGCCACGAGGGACCTGGGGAAGGACAGAGGAATAATCCTTTGTCTTTACATCTCAGTTACACATTTCACATAAGCTATTCATAAACATTAATGCATCTGACCTCCAAACATGCCTATGAAGAAAATGATGATGTGGTCCCATTTTACAGGCAAACAAACCGAGGCTTGAGAATAAAGAGACTGCAGACAGAGGGCAGCCAGCTCATAGGCAGTGGAACTAGCAATTGAGTCAATATTAGGGAAGCTGCTCCTTTTCCTGCTGTATTGGCTGCCTCCTGTACTCAGTAATGACAGAGTGCTGAGCTCTGGCATCAGTATGCCGTTACTCCATGGTACCTTAAGTGCAAACCCAAGGCCTGTGATGCATTTATGATTTGCTCTTCTCCTTGCAAGTGATGGCAAAGTGCTTCTCGTTCGTACTTAGTGGCTCTTCCATTCAGCAGCATCGCTCAGTGTCATTCTAACAGCTGCTCATATCAGGCTGCTTGCCGCGCCTCGGGGGAGGCAAATGCTCAGGATGTAACTTAGCTTTGTACTCACTTTCTACACGATTTTCATAGTTTCACTCTCTATTATGTGCTTTAAAAACACACAGAGAAAGCTCTATGGGGTGTGACTACAGAAATAAAACAAATAGATACGGGCAGTTGGTCTGCTTCATGACTCTCTAGTCGTGGGTCATAAAACCGCTCATCACATGCTGCATACTTGCTTTCTGAAAAAGGCTCAAGGACACCTGGATGAGGGTTGGTGGCACAGGAATCATAAGGGTATCTCTGTGGTCGCAGGTGTAACCAATCTGAGCAGAGGACATGGGGACAAATTTCAGAGCTCACTGACTTGGTGATATCCCAATGGCTCATAAGAAGCTGACACTCAACTGAAGTCATTACCGCTGGCCACGCATGTGAGTCACATGATAACACTGCCACCCAGCCGTGAGTACAAACAGCTTCCCCGGAGGTCAAAGGGAGGGTGAGGTAAATTCTCTGACGAACAGAGAATGTTTAGAGCAGCAGAAATACACTGGATAATGATAGATAATATCATTATGTATTTGTCTGAAGCCATAGAATGTACAAGGGCAAAACATGAGCCCCAGTGCAAACTATGGGCCTTGGATGATTCTAACATATCAATGTAGGACCAGCAACTGGAACAAATGTATCCCTGCTGGTGGGGCGGTGTTGAGAATGGGATAATGAGGAAGTAGCTCCTGGACTCTCCGTACCTTCCTCTCAATTTTGCTGTGAGCCTAAAACTACTCTAAAAATCAGAACCTTTACATCTTACACAATCTTTACTTTCCTGAGTCACTGATCTACAGTCTGTATGAGAGGGCCTCAAGAAGTACAAAAAGGAAAAAAAATCAGATCTCCTTACTTAAGATTTGAGCCTGCTATTTTGAGATAACCACTTTTCTTTAAATCCAACTAGAAAATGAGAATAAGAATGGACCCCCAGCAAGGCGGGTGCTGGGTGAGAATCTTCCTCCAGCCGTGCAGGGCACACAGGGCAGGGTGGGGAGTTTCACTGATACTAGGAAACTCCATGGAGGACCAAGTTCCTGTGTCTCTGCAGTTTATCTCCTGGCAGAGGCAGCGGCAGAGGCAGAGTACAAATAAGTGGCAGATGGTGGGGTGGTACCACCAGGGCCCTGGGAGCCACTTGGGAAACCATCACTCTATGAGGGGTGTGGATCCAGGCTCCTAACTGGAAGTTATTTCTATTTGGAAAATTGTTTGTGGGAAACTTTTTTCTTTTCTTTTCTTTTTTTATTTAAAGAAAAAAACTGCAAAACAGAAAAAAGGGTAGCAGTAATATGGAATTTCAAAAGAAATTAATGCTAAGAAATCAGTAGTTGATAAATTACATATTGCCATCTTAGAAATAGTTGTGCAAGTCCCGAAACTAAAACATAGAAACTGGACAATCAAACAGTGAGAGTACAAACCGTTCTGTTCAATGATCCAACAAAAAGTTGGTAATGTGAAAAAGAAAAAAAAAAAGAACGGGGCTGGGGATTTAGCTCAGTGGCATAAGTGCCTGCCTTGCAAGCACAGGGACAAGTGTGCGGTCCTGAGTTTGGTCCCCGGTCCCTCCCTCAAAATAAAACCAACTTAGTAACGTGGCTATCTATCTTACATTTAAACATACACATGTAGTTATATCCTTTAGAGCATGTGGAAAACTTTTTTTGGCTGGGAAAATCTCACAAAAACTGCAGGTGCGCTGGGCAATTCTTTTACCAGCCATGTCTCAGGTCCTGTTCTGCAGCTGGGTCATAGTGAGTAGTGGGCCTGAGGCTCGTGGGCCCCTCTG
The DNA here is from genome assembly GCF_034190915.1 of Cavia porcellus. NCBI lineage: Eukaryota > Metazoa > Chordata > Mammalia > Rodentia > Caviidae > Cavia > Cavia porcellus. Next base: position 26,533,566 of record NW_026947505.1, on the reverse strand, counting down.
TGGGCCTAGTACGCATGGAGTCCAAGGCCCAGGAGAGCCTCCCCACCCATGGGATCATGGGCTCCTACCCTGGCTCCTGGCCTGGCTCCTGCTTTCCTCCTAGGCCAATGTTGGTGAGCAGCCCAGGGTTCAGTGTACCTTGTCCCTCACACAGCCTTCTCTCTTTTCTCCCAGCTAATGTCTTTTCATCCCAAGGGTCAGGTACCAACTGCATCTCAACATCATCATATGGCAGCCTTCCACCTTCAGCGACAGATACCTGCTGAGGAGGCCCTACTGGCATCCTAGACTGTCTTCCTTCCAGAGAGACTTCCTGTCTTCACCCAAACACCAGCCTCCCCAGACTTCCAGTTGCTCACTGTCCCACCCAGAACGCGAGGCACCATTTGGTCACAATATTCCTTTTCCCCCACATCCAACCCCTAAGTAAGCCCATCAGTTCTTGTCTTTATCCAAACTCATGTATGTTTTACTCATTTTTGTCTACTGAAACATTGATTGAGCTCTAAGCTGAATAACTCTTTGTCAAACAACTGAGTAAACCTATACACTACCAGGAGACATCTGCAAGAGTGTGGAGGTTGTCCAAAGACAGTCAGGTAAAGAATCACAAAATGGGAATGAGAGCCCAGGCCATCTCTCCCCAGACCCTAGGCTCCTGACCAGTAAGTGTCACACTCCCTTTACTGAGCTCCTGCTATGTACCCCGCACTGTCACAGATACTAGAGATACTAAGAAGAAATAAAAGCCACACAAGACTCCATGGCTTCAAAGAGTTTCTTACCTTATTTGGGGAGGACACTATTTTCAGGATCTGAAATATGTTTCAGATGCAAGAAACAAATTGCTAGTAACCCTAATTTAGCTTCTAAATCTGCCCTTTCCATCACCATTGTTGGCTGCGCACAACATTCTCACTCGGCAGGTCAAGGATAGAGCAGGCCACGGAAGCACAGTGGAAGCCTCGAGGTTGGCTGGCCATGTCCCACAGAGGGAGCGCTGCTCTGTGCCCTGAATGTGCTAAGAGGGGCAACGGGAAGCTGAGGTGCTGCAGGCATGGCTCTGAGTGGCCATTTCCAGGCCAGAAGAGTAGACAAGAATTGGGCACAAACTAGGCCGGGGAAAGAGCTGAAAGTGGCCACAGCTGACATACGACCTCGCTCCCAGGGACCCGACTGAAGCAGTCACTGGCTGGCAGGACAAACATTTGGAGGAGGGAAGGGGACCCCAACAGTCGGTAAGGCTAGCTGCAGGCAAAGAAGTTTCAAACAGCTGTTATTGGAGATTAGTTTGTGTTTTCTGTGTGGGAAAATGGAATCTGTGTCTCATGTGCTGAAGGTGGGTGAGTGTGATGGAAAGCTCTTTAAAAGAATATTTTCATGCTGGGGCACATTTATAATCCTAGCAACCAGAAGGCTGAGGCAGGAGGATCACTGTGCGTTTGAAGCTAGCCTGGGCTACACAGTGAGTTCAAACTACATAGTGAGACTCTTTCTCCAAATAACATAACATAAGCATTTTGGAGTTGTTGTCGTATCCTTTGATGCTGAGGTCTACATCTTGACAGCAGGAGTGGCTACTATACCACACACTTTCTGCAGGGAGGAGCTGCTAGTCAGGGCTGCTGAATGGAATACTGGAGAGAGGAAGCTGGAAATCCTAGAGTTCTCTAAATAACTATGTATGAGCTACCTTCCGTAGCAACATGCAGCCCTACAACAATCAGAGGGCTTGTTTTCCCCTGCTCCCGGATCGCTCTAGAGGGCAGGAGTTAACCTCATCGTACGGGCAGTGCAGATGCTGACAGCATCAAGTACAGGGGAAATGACTTCCACGGCCTTTTGTAGGTCTGTGAGTGATGGCTGTTCCTGGTGGCCTGGTGGAGGCAGTGGACAAAGCTGGTAACAGGTAAGATGTTGGCCATGCTGACCAAAGGGAAAGCAAGGTCCTTGTTATTGCACTGTGCTCAGAGAAGGTTAACAGCTGGAAGATACAGGTTCAAGGCTGGAGGAACAGGCTAAGAGGTGCCCGTGAACCAGGGAGGTAGGAGTGGTTTCATTCAAGTCTCCGAGGGCACCGTGGAAAGACCCAGGAGCTGTAGTGCAATCAAATAACCTATCTCAGATTCCCAAAGGGAGAGAAGGTGCCACAAAAATGGTCAGTGGGAACATAGTTCAGGAAAAGGAGATGTGGTCCTGTTCTGCTTACCTACATTTTATTAATGATTAAAGAAAGCTTCTAGCCATGGAGTGCCTATTACAAGCATCATTTCCTTCACCTGAGAAAAGCCGTTGGCTGCAGTTGCTGTGGCCCTGATTCTGCAGCCAGCTGCAGGCTGAGCCACTTGGGACCCTGAATTGTGTCTCTGGGCTTCTCCTATGCTTAAAGGAAGATTTAAATTTCTGGGAGCAATTCAATGGAACAAGAGAGAACTTAAGAGTTACAAGTGGAATCTAAAAACTGAAATATGGAAAGAAAAGTATTTGCAAAAGGTGTGCTTGAAGACTCCCAGACAAAGAAATGAAATATTTGGAAAAATGTTAGAAGTTTGAAGCCTCAGAGGAGATCAGCCTCTGATGTGAGCCCTCCAAATGGGATCCAGAGCCAGGTATAAATCATGTTCTGAGGCCAGCACAGGCAGCCCAGAACCAGAATTCTTTGTTTCCCATACATCTTTGGCACAGAGAGAGAGAGAGAGAGAGAGAGAGAGAGAGAGAGAGAGAGAGAGAAAGAGAGAAGAGAGCCAGAGAGCAAGAGAGAGACAGAGAGAGACAGAGAGAGACAGAGAGAGAGAGAGAGAGCCAGAGAGCAAGAGAGAGAGAGAGAGAGAGAGAGAGAGAGAGAGAGAGCGCAATCCCTGCCTTGTTCCCCAGCCAGTCTGGAGAATCCCGTGAAATAAGGGATGGAAATGTGCAGTTGAAGTTTAAACCTTCCAATTTAAATGTTAATTGCATTCAAATTAAGTTAAATGTTTTTAAAGGTTTGAAGTGGAAAATTACTTTTCTTATACCTCAGGCTTTTTAACCTCCAAATTAGAAAAAATTTTGCCTTATAAGGTATTTTTGGTTTGCTTCTTTTGAAGGGTAAATGTTGAGATACAGTGGTACGCAGACCTTGGCCTTTGTGGTCTCCAGGTAATTTGTAAAGTTATACAAAAGGAAAGTTTAAGTATTAAACTGGTTAAAGTATTTGAGGGTCAAGTCCTCAGACACTAAAGAATTCATGAATTGAGTGTTTCAAGAAGTTATAACGGCTTTGCCACTGCCTTCGATGACTAGTGAGATGCAGTAAAGCACTCTCATGAGCCTGATCCCTGCCTCTTCCTACTTTACCCAGTCTTTGGATCCTTACCCTCTGCCTGACTCTGTGTTCAACACTATATATGAAGAGTGTCATTAATTTTCACACAGGTCTTAACCCTAATGCTACTATTCCTACTTTACATTAAAAAACAAAAACAAAACAAAAAAAGACAGGAGCTGGCGGTGGAATCAAGAATTAAGCCAAACTCAGAGCTCCCACCTAACGCTGCTTCATTTATCAACTCCCTGCTTGTCCTGGGCCCTGAGGATGTGACCTGTGCTTCCTGAAACAGCCCAGGAGGCCCTGCTACTAGAAGGATCAGAGAACAGACCAGGTCTAGTAGGTCAAGGGAATGGGGTAAAAGGACATTGTGCCAGGACTGCCACTCCTGCCAGCTGTTTCCTGAGCTCTTCTGCTCCATGGCTTCTATGCTCTGCAGTTTATGGAGGACACCCGTCCCATGTTTGGAGATGCCCACCCTCCACTGAGAAGTCTTCTTGTACAGGAAGGAGGCCTCCATCTCACCAAATGGGACATCACAGATACAGAGGCTTCTGCAGATGTGAAATGGATAGAGCTGCTTGGTGCTGGTTACAGCTGAGATTGTGGGGAATCTCTGAGCCAAGAGCCAAGGAGGCAGGTTTCTTTCCCCACCCTCTCCTAGCTCTTTTTCTAAATTTGAATTCTACTTTTTTTTTTTTTTTTGGTAGCAGTAATCAAATTTAGGACCTCATAATAGCCAGGCAGGCGCTGTGCTACTGAGCTAAATCCCTGGCCTGAATTCTGCTTAATTTGATGGAAAAAATTAACTAATTCTGTGTCCTTAAACATGTCTACATGAGGACTAATTTCTTCATATAAAAGTTAGATAGACAAACTCTAAGATACATTTGAACTGGAAAATTAAATGCAAAAAAGACAGTGTTTTGAGTGTTTTGTTAGTGCTTATATAGATTCTTCTGGTCTTGAGCATTTGTCAATGTGTTATAAATTAAGATTCCACAGTTTTTAGCACCATTTAATAAAAACTAAAATCTTTCAGTGTAAAACTATTTAGTAAATGTAGAATTATTGTTACCCTTGTATTTCAATATAACATAACCTTGGCGAGCCTCTCCCCCTTCCTCTCTCCTTGGTCCCCACTACCTGTTAGGTCACTGGGTCTCTCTGGGCACAAGACAATGAAATGACCATATACAATAAATGTCTTTTCAGCTCCCTAAATGGGCGATTTTATACATTTCTATTTCTTTCCTTTGTGTGGGTTTAACATCAGTGTTTGATTCTGGATCCAATGCTGAGGAAATATCATGCTTCCATGAGGAGGGATGAGCATGCATGTAAGATACCAGCATTTTAAAGCAAGTTATAGCATGAGTTAGATCGGCTGGTTAGAAACAAACACTTATGAATACAGAACAGACATAAAAGGCCTTATTACAGAGCATGAGGGAGAAAATAGGGAAAGATGATTTCACTTGTAATGGAAGTTATTTTTATAAGGAGATATAAAAAACTGAATAGAGATAACATTACTTTAAATAAATGAGTTGGCCAGTTAGGACCCACAATGTGTCAGTTTTGTATTAGAGAGGATGAAAGGGTAACTTTTAACCAGGCAGAAGGAAATGAGTCTCCTGCTCCACCTATCCCAGGACTCTCCCCTTTGATAAGAGTCAGAACAACAGCTCACTCTAGGCCATGGATTTGTAAGTTGAGTGGCGTTCTGAATGGTTACAATAAAATTAGTGATATGAGTTCAATTTTTTTGCATCCTTAAGAACACAGTCTTTGTGTGTTGCTCCTGGTAACTCTGCAGTTAGCATTTGCTGGAATAAGCTTGCTATGGCTTGAACTTTCTTTCTTTTTTTTTTTTTTTTTGCACCAAGGATTGAACTCACAACCTTGCACTTGCCAGGCAGGCATTTACACTGCTGAACTAAATCCCTGGCCTCTATGCCTTGAGTACTGTGTGATTCTCCAACCTGGGTCCACGCCAGCCCCAGACCTCAATAAACCTCTCAACACAAACCTCACATTGCCTTTGGGTTTGCAGGGCCAGAAGGCAAGTTGGGCAATCTCTCCTTAATTACCCATCAAATAAATCAAATTGTTTTCCAAATCCGATAAATGAGCTTCTGCTATTATTCAACACCCCTGAGAATCTTCTCAATTCTATCTGGAAATTACTGCCTTTTAAATCGCAGCGCCATGTTAAATCAGCATGGCTTAAATATCAGCAGCGATATCTGGATTTCAATTCTTGTTCACATTGCTTATTTCACTCACTGTGCACACCCCATGAGCCAGGCAGCATGGAGCCTCAGAGCACAGATCAGGAAATGAGACTGCCAACGTCTAGGAACAGTGCTTCTGAGGTCTGTACATTGCTTTTACTGCTTCCTTCACATTCTTGAGTCTTATGTCCTTTTTTACATTACTAAGATTTTTCAAATCCTCAGTCAATTTATCCTCAAAATCAAGATTTCAGAATTGAGTTACCTCGTGGGTATATTATACATGGGAAGTAATTCTCTTAAAAACATTTAAATTTGATTCCACACATACGTAATTGGAAGATCATTTTCCCAATGAGTGTGCTTTTCCAAATTTAACATGCTTTGTGATTTTGTAGAAATGAATGTACGTCATTCAGGCACAGAGAGCTTGTCTATGAGCAGGATTTAACATCTTGATGGAACTGATGCTACTTCCTGTATAAAGCAGACTGTAGTCTGTCCAATGAGAATCTTTGGAGTAGTAATTCAGAAGCATGGGAGGGGGGCTCTTTGCAGAGATGCTTTATTTTTCTAAGCTGAAGCTGCAGACTCAATTTCTTTACTGGTAAGATTAAAACATAAAACCAGCGTAAGAAACACTACCATGTACTGTGCTGCACACTTTCAAGGCACTTCAATATGAAGTATAGCACTGTGATAAAAGTACATACCTAGTGGGGTACCTCATGTCACTAAAGCTACTGGCAGGGCAGGGCTGCATGGATTGATGCCCCCAACCCTCCTATGACAGCTTCATCTGACATCTTTCTTTGAGGCAGCTATTTCTGTTTATAACATCCATAATGGCCCACTTCCCATCTCAAAAGGCACTGGCCAGAAACTAGATTTGGTAGTGTACATCTGTAATCCCAGTACTCTGGTAGGCTGAAGCAGGAGGATTGCAAGTTTGAGCCCAGTCTGGGCAATTTTAGTAACTTGGCTCAAAGTTAGTAACTCTGTCTCAAAGTTTAGTAACTCTGTCTCAAAACTAAAGAGGGCTAGAGTTATAGCTCAGTGCAAAGGCTGCTGGTTCAGTCCACAGTATGCAAAAAAAAAAAAAGTATTGGTTAGAAGATCTCTCCCCTGAGGTTCTAACGTCTAAGATCTGAGGATCATATGGACCCTGGCTGTCCAGCACTCTCAGTCAGGGACTCAGTGCAGTTCTCTGGGGACAAATCCTGGCTGCCTCATCGATGATATGAACAGAAGCAAAGCCGGACTCAGGTAGGCTGGGGCTTAGAATTTATTGGTAATTCCCTATAATTTTCATAGCTCCACAGGGACATCTGACTCCCTGTAGCCGATGTTGTTTCAGCTTCTTAGGTGGCTGGGATTTCAGGGTGTGCATCTGAGATTCAGACACAGTTAGAGACCACTAAAGGGACAGAAGACAAATTCCTTAATCAGTTACTCACTAAACACATGACTTATGTAGGCTAAAGTGTGATGCCTCTGCTTTCATTTTGTATGCCTCATTTATTACCTTAAAACTGACACAGATCTCTGCTCAACTCTGCACGTAGGCATGCTAATCACTCAGAGAGTGTCTGTATTGCAAAGCTAAATTTACCTATGCTTTCTCATTTCTCTTTAAGACTAAGGACACCAAGATAAGAGCATCTAAAGTAATCTTCAGGATTTTCAGGGACATCCAATTACCAGCTTTTATAAAGTCCAGTTCTAGACCCCTGGAGTGATGTCTAGAAGTCTCCAATTCTTTAATCACTTCAAATTCTGGGAAAATCAGAGCCTCATATACTACCCCATGGTGAGATCACCTTCCCAAGTAAGAACAGTCACCTCATGGGTTCCAAATTATCCCTCAAACCATGAAGATTCCACTAGAGCTAGGAAACTGGGACTGAGATAATGATTAAACAGACACTTGCCTATCAGAGCACCCTATAAAACTAATCTCTGTTCTATTGTGAAGGGCCAGTGTGATCCTCCTCTTCAGACCTGTACCCTCTTCCATTCCTCAAATGGAATGGTCCCCTTATTAGGGGACCAGCTAAATCTTTGTCAGAGCTATGCTCCACTCCTATCCCCACTCCCCTTTTCCCCTACTACTTTGAATTAAAGCATTTGCTTGTATATTCATGCTGAATGCCTTGTTTTTAATTTCTATTATCATTTGTAACAAGGGCCCATGCTGGTCAATGACAATTTCACAATCTTTTTGTCTCTTGGGTTCAAGGTTTGATGATCTGCAAACACCAGGCCTGAGGCTGCTGCTTTGGTGTGGAGGGTCCACAAGCCATTCCTGCTGAGCTTCAGGGCAGGTGCATCTGAGGTTGTGTTTGGACATTGCTGCTGCTAAGCTTGTTTACATCTGGCACTGCTGTGGTCAACCACCTTCTGACCCTGAGGCTTCTCACTCACTGCTGTTATCCTGGAGTAAGTTTATATTCTTTTCCAATGGCCTGTTGGCCAGTTCTATTGAATTGCTCCAAAGACATCCAGCAGGCCCAGAACTCTGTGCATTCCATCTCATGTGCTCTCTTTGGCTCACAAACTCATTTCCTAGCTGGTGGCATCTCATTCATCTAGTTGCCCATGTTAGGAACAGGAGCGCCTTCATTCCTTGCTCCCTGCCCCCTCACATATAAGTAGCCATTGTATTTCTGGTCTTTTCTACCCTTCCACTCCTCTGTTTCTGAAGGCCACAGCAGTGTCCATGACCTTATGTGACATCATTACATTTTCTTGGTTTTCTCCTTCAGGGTGTCCTCCACATTGTCACCAGCAATGCAAATAAGACCTCATCAGCCCCTTACTTGGATTTCCTGGGTGGGTCTGCTGCTGAAGGTGCCTGGCTCTCTTTGCACTGGTGGCATCCGTCAGTGTGCTGCAGAGCTAAAAGGCCTGAAATCTGAGTTTCCAAAATGTGCTCTTTGGGTGTCGGGAAGCAAACCCCACCAACTGTTACCTTCTCTTCCCCTTGAACTGTAACAACTATATTTCTATCAGTGCCATATATTAATTTCCTTATATTTCACTTTCTCAAATGGGCCACTGCCAAAACCAACAAAAAAGATAGATTCACAGCTAGTAAGCAATTTATTGTATCTATTCTAATGGTCCCAAATTAAGCTCCCAGTAGGTGTGGGACCTGCTCAACTATCGAACACTGGCCTCATGGTGCACTGTTGAAATGACTCTCAGTCTGAGGATCTTAATCTGGGTCTTGACCTTTTGCCTACTTAGTGATGTCACTCAGGCAGTTTTTCTGGGTCTCAGCAAGTTGGATATGCTATAAAGGTTCTTCCTCTCTCCAAAACTATGATTCCATGGCTAAATAAATCTTCCTAAGAATTGAAGGCATTTGTGTTTGCCCTCCACAAAATGAGGAAATGTTGCCAGCCCTGTCCAGGAGAAGCTATAAATAAAGAATTTACAAGAACCGGAGCTCTCACAGACTCAGGTTAGGCACAGAACTAATTGGTGGCTCCAAAAGTAGTCAGAAAGTATAAAGTACACGTAACTATGGCTGCCAGCAGACTCCGGTCTGTACTCACATCTTACACTCTAAATATAGCGCATTGTTTTTGTTTCTTATTTTTCATATAAAGCAGTAAACACTGAGTCACTGCAGTCTAGTCAGTAGATTTTAATTACTTTTCTGAACAAAGGGACTCAAATGAATATGCAAAAGAGTCTCTCATGGTCGGGATGGACTACATAATTTATGGGGTCCACTGCAAAATGAAACTATGGGGAAACTTATTAAAAATTAATTGAGAATTTCAAAATGACTTTGACAAAGCACCCTTATTCACTTTGGTCTTGTGTGAGTACACCTGGGAGTGGGGCCTGCCACCTACCATGGCTTTATGGCTTGGGAATGTGATTTTCTCTGTTGTGTGATGAATATCTAGAGGTCCCACTGGTTTTTTTGTTGTTGTTGGTTTTTTTTTTTTTTTTTTTTTTTTTTTGGTCTTTTTGAGACAGGGTCTCACAGTGCAGTTCAGGCTGGCTTTGGGCTCACTTTGTAGCCCAGGCTGGTCTTGAACTTGCAACAATCTGCTAGCTTCAACCTCCAGAGTGCTGGGATTACAGGAGCATGCCACCACTCCCCACTGCCATTGCATTTTTGATGGGACTTACAGACGGCTTCTAAGTACAATGTTTAGTGACGGAGTTATAGTTAGAAATTAAACTTAATAGTAGCCAACATCTCATCTGTGCAGACAGCCCTGGGCAAGTCTTTCCCACTGTCTCAGGCTGAGTGATGGGTGATTTCCCCCTGAGGCCCATGTCAGAGTTGCTGGCCTGTCGTGAGAAGATTTCAGGCTGCTTGTATTTCTGGGGCCTGTGAGAGGTTGACTGGATGAAGATGTGATGGGAACAAGGTGAATGAAGGAAGGAGGAGAAATAGAGATAGAGAACCAGAGAAGTTCTCTGTCTACCCAATCTTGCATCCATTTGTTTTCTAGACTATCAGAAACTCTGTGTTTAACCTCTAAGGCAGGAGCTCTGAAAAATTTTAATTCTCAAATGCTTTGAAAAATTTAATGTAAACTACAATCCATCCCCACCACCCTCAAATGCTCACCAATTTAACTTTCCATTGCCTAAAACCTGCTCTTAGATACCAGGGAAAGAATGGATGGCTTATTGCTTTAGTTCATAGAAATGGAAGAGACCAACTTAAAATTGAGTAGTTCTAAGAAGCTAGGTGGGTGGGAGGAGCAGCATCTACCTACTGCATGTCAGGCAAGTGTGCCATCCTCCAGGTCCTGAAGGCATAGATGGTAACAGCCCAGGCACAGGTGGCAGTTACTTTGGGATAACTCACTCCACATGGAGCTGCTTTGCTTGAGCTTTGCTGTAAGGTCTTTGTAACTAAAGGCTGCAGTCAAGCAATGGATCCTGACATCAATTTAGTGGGTCAGGACCAACATTAAAAACCAAAACGAATAGAAGAGAAGGTACCCAGGCATCTCCAATGGTACAGATACTGATTCATGAGCTTTCATGTAATTGTTTCACATTGGATCTCAAAGAAAAATGCATTTCTTCCCGTAAGTTGTAGGAAAACGCAAGTATGAAAACTATTGCATTATTTAAATTTAGCTGGCACATGATAGGTCTTAAAATACTCGTTGAGTAAGTAAGTATATCCTTACACTGAAACTGAAACAGGCCTAAATACATGATGAGTTTTTGACGATGTCATGTCTATCTTGCCATAAATATATCAAGATTATTGATCAGACTTAATTTTTAAAACTTAGAATGTCTCTTGAGATTTTTAACTTGTACTTCAGGGAGTCTGAAGGTGAGCGACGTAAGTTTTACTTATTCTAGGTTGGGTGAGGGAACTTTTTTCTGGTTAAGAATACTAGCCTAGTCATAGAATCACAGGAGCACTAGAGCTAAAAAAGAGAAAGGTGACATGGAGAGATGAAGTAGATACATCAACAAGGACATCAAATCCTCTTTTTCCTCTTTCTCAGTTCCCTCTTTTTGTAGCAGAGTGAATGGGCTGATTGGGAGAGACACAGTGACCCTCGGGGCTTCTACACTAGGGCGGAGACCTTTGCCCAACAACAATGTGGTCACCTCTCATGACAGCTCTAGTTGGTATATGATGGGAACCCCCTTAATAGGTGAGGACACTAGAGACAGGAGCAAGAGGCCAGGGAGCTGGAGCAGTGTGCTAGGTGCTGAGCTCATGTACAGCAGATGGAGGATTTGGGGCTCCTTCCCACTAGTGGTCAGATTCTGTTTAGTAATGGTCACTCTGGCATCAGTGCAGAGGTTGGGGATTGGGAGAGGGGAGCAGAATGGGTGTGGGGGTCTTCTAGAAGCCCTGTGCACAGGAGAAAGCAGCTTGCAGCTAACCATGGTGGGGCAGAGAGAGAAATGACTAAAGCTGGGCTTCATCTAAGTAAGCTACAGGTGCAGAACAGATTAGGATAGGAAGCTGTGGTGAAGAAGGAGTCAGCTGCGACTGCCAGGCATGAATGGCATTGGCACTCAGCAAGGTAGTGGTCACTGAAGAGGATGAAGTGGGTGTTTTGTTTGTCTCCTCAAGTATAGATGTCCAGTAGGCAGTTGGATATGGAAGTCTGGAGCTCTGAAAAGAGATCAGAGCTAAAACAAACTGGAGAGAAAGAAAGATTTCTGGAAGGCAGAAAGGAGCAGGACACAGAGCTGAGCACATATTCCCCAGTGATACACAGGCAAGAACCACACACAAACAAAAAAGGACTGAGCACACTAAAACAGATGCAGGCACCCGGAGAACGAGACAGAGAGAAACAGACTTTCATGATGTAATTGCTGTGGCTTTTCTGAGTATTGAAGAAAAGTATTTTTAAAGTTGAGTCGCAGTGTGGTAATTCCAGGCAGAAAAGAGGTGAGTACTTGGCCAGGGGTTACACCCTTTGCTGTCTGAGACCAAACTTGTAGGCACCATTCTTGTACACAGCTGGCCTCCTTACATTGTTGTTATGGTTTAGGTCTAGAATATCCCCCCCAAAGTCTCACGCATTCAGAGGTGGGACTTTTGGAAGATGATTGGATGATGGGGTGCTATACTCATCAGTGGACTGGTCCACTGCTAAATCCATAAGTCAGTGTGCTGGGAGAAGGGTCCTGATGGAAAGAGGTGTATCTCCCTCCCCAGATCCTCCCTTCTTTCTCTGCTTCCTGGTTCTCATGATGTGAGCAGCTTTCTTCCACCAGACTCTTCCCTACTTGGTGCCAGCTGACTATGGACTGATTCCCCAATATCCTGAGCCATAGTAAACATCTCCTTCTTTAAACTGTGAATGTCAGACATTTTGTCCCACTGACAAGAAAGTGAATTATCCAAAGTTCCCTGACCCTGCTGGAGTGTTCCTTGGAGACCCTAGAAATTCTGTAGTTGAGAGTTCTCTGTTAGCATAGCATGTGCTTTCCAAAAAGTCTCTCTGGCCTCTCCAGTGGCCAGCACCTCACTGAGTGCTGATACCATTCATACCTGAGAACCTCAGTTGACTCTTTCCTCTGCCTCACCTTCCTTATGAAAACAAATTTTAAATAAATAAAAGCACAGAGCAAAAGACCTTGTACATTTAGCAATTAACTTTAAGTGCATTGTTGACTAGACTCCTCTAGCAAGTAACTTTAAAAGTACATGTATACATGGATCTCAATCCTATACTAGAGCATTTGACAGAAGGATTTAGATAGTTCTACAAGGTTGATCAGTCAGAGATTCTGTTACCTACAAGAGTTTGATTTCTTATTCTACATTTATATTTTGACCTCTGATTATGAATTGGTGGCCCAAGTAGCTGGACTAATGTAGCTGGACTATAGGCAAAGGGTTGGCTCTGCATGGGGGAGAGCTCTGTCTTTTGTGACCATGACAGTCATACAATCATTTGCTAAAAATGAGTAAGAGTTCTGGCTTTGTCCCCCACTCAGGTTAAAAAATCAGTTAACACAGGTCTGTCCTGAAGGGATGGACTTACCCTTGGCATGTCAGTAATTTTGGGAGTTGGACTTTATGTGTGCATAGTTCAAGATTAAAGCCTCTAGTGAGTTCTCTCCCATTTTCCAGGGAGTATGCTAGCTTAGTACTGCCTTTGCTCATTTGATGTCTAGCCCTGACCTCCGTTCTTGCCTCTGGGGGCTGTCCTGAGACTTAGAGATAATTGATATACTTTTCCCACTCCCCCACCCCCTTTTCTTTTATATGTCTGGCTTGAGAGGGACCTATGTCATGCTCTGTTTGTGCTCTAGAGGCCTGATTTTGCTCTTTCTGGGTCCTCACATTTGTTTTAAACTGCTGGAGATCAAGTTTTGGACCAAGAGTTAGATGGTTCCAGGTGACTGAATTATGTACTTTGTAGGCTCAGATCATAGTGTCATGATACCCTTAAATATGGGAATGCTACCTTCTTCAAAAATCTTAATTTTATCATAGAAATAAACATGTTCTTGAAGGAAGCAACATTTCCATTGCTCTAATCCCATGAATTTAATGAAGACCGAGTCCTACTTATTCCTCCTCTGAAATTTTTCTGGAACCCACCCCTTGTTTACTACCTCTGTGTAGGCCATGGTCACAGCCTGAACCTGTCCTTTTGGCTCTGCATTCCCACCACATGGGTTACTCTGCAGTGGGTCCAGTAGGTGTTTTCTGTTATACACCCTTGACGAGGTTACTCGTTGCCTTTTATGGTTTATATCTAGATGTCCCCCAGGAGCAGCATGCACTCAGCAGCAGAGCTTTTAGAAGGTGATTGAATCATGAGGGCACTATTGCTAATTTGCTATTAGGAGGTGGGGCCTGGTCCGAAGAGGAGAGTCTATGGGGCATGTCCTAGAAGGGTGTATCTCCTTCCTCATCCTCCTTTTCTCTTTCTGCTTCCTGGCTGCTCTGACTGAAGCGGCTTTCCTCTGCCCAGGTCCTTCCTCCATGCTGCTGACCAAGCAAACGCTGGGATTTCTAATTTGTGAGCCAAAATAAACTTCTCCTTCTATAAGTTGGGAGTGTTTGGTGTTCTGTCCCAGAGACAAAAGTGACCAAGATATTGCCCTTTGCCCTTCAGCAAGATCAAAGTTCCCTACCATAACTGTAGGGCACCCGCTTTCCTCTTACCTAGTTTCATCCCTCTCCCTCTGGAGCCTCTGGTCTCTGGGCTCTGTCTGCTTTTGTCCTGAGTTCTTGCAGCTTGTCCTCCCTGCTGCCCAGCCCAGCCTCTTGACTAGCATAGCTTTGGCGCTCCCGTTTTCCTGTGCCTGGTTCAAGGCAACTTACCCTTGGGGTCTCAGATTACACACTCCTCTGGACTGTGTCTTTCCCATAAGCTCCTATATGACCTGTATTTTCCCATATTTCCATATTTTCTATATTTATCTCCTTCTAGACAAGTGTATACTCATAAATCTGTGTTCCTGTGCAAGAATCTATAATCTTTCAGAGGCCCATGACGGTTACATTTACCAGTGTCTCCCTGCACCCAGCACAGAACCCAGCATACTAACGAGAGTCAGGACTGTGAATGCAGTGCTCACTTCTCCTCCTGTGCAGGGATAGTGATCCTGAAAGCGCGCCCCTAACTTCTTGTCCTAAGGCAAAGCATCAGCAAAATCATGGATAGGAAAATGCACTATTTTCAATTCAGTGGTGAAAAACAAACCCACAGATTAGTTAGTAGTAAGCAGTGGTCTTTCAGGCACAAATCTCTAAGTAGGAACTGGGCACTTGTCTGTGTAAGTGGCTTTCACTGCACTATAGTGTTGTGAATTAAACTCTAAGTGCCAAGAGGATGCTCTAGGATACGATCTCATTTTTGCTACCTTTTAGTAAAAAGGTGTGTGAAGCAAGCCATCATAAAACTTGAGTGCAGCTGGAAACAATTACTGCTTCAAATTTAAGCCTATACTGTAAATATTCTATTATCATTTGTGGGAAGGTTTTAATTTCTTTACATTGAGGTTTCTTTTCTACCCAGTATTTTTCAGTAGCATAAAGGGGTTGAGTCAAGAGGAAGGTGAGAGGGAATGAAGAGTCAACAGTGTTTAAACAGCCATTTTGATAAAATAGGTTCTGTTTACCTCCAGGGAGCTGGGGCCAGCAGCTCACACTGGGCTGCCCCCAAGTCCCTGAGCACCAGGCCCCTGAGGTCTTACTAGTGGGTATCTGGGGCCCACTTCCCAACCTCAGGAAGTCCAGAGCCGCACACCTGTGTTTGGGATGAGAGAGGAAGGAAGAACAGGCCTGGAGCAGTTTGTTTTCTTTTTTTAAAAAGAGCTTTAAAAATGGCATTCCTGAAATAAAAGTTATTTATATACTGCTTGAAAAAAATCAACACAAATTCTCTGGTGGAATGGAGAGATGTTACCCATCACATTCAGGAGCCTGTTTCCTAACAACTTCAGAGTCAAAACAGGACTGAAGCAGGGGTTCTTAATCTTTTTTGCCCACGAACATTTCAGCCATCTGGTGAGGATCATGGTCCCCTTAGCACTGTGTTTTTAAAATACATGAGATGGCAAAAGAGAGCAGTAATACAGAAGAACTATTTTCAAAATAGTTTTGATGTGATTAGTAAGATATATGCACTTGATTAATGTGCTAACTAGCAAGATGTGTGGTTTATCAACTACCATAATTCTAAGGCAGCAGTAGTGTAAATATTATTCTGAGGTATCTATAATAACTGTATTGTCTATCACATGACAATATTTGCAGTTTCTAGTAGTGACCAACACTACTAATGTGATTTGTTGCCTATATATGTATATGTTTAATTGAAGAAAGCCTTGCCTGCTTGCTTGCTTCCTTCTTTCTGTAGTACTGGGGAGTGAACTCAGGGCCTTCACACTAAGCTACATCTCTTGGCATTTTTTTTTTTTTTAATTTTTGAGACAGGATCTAGCTAAATTGCTAAATTGCTCGGGCTGGATTCAAACTTGTGATCCTTCTGCCTTAGTCTCTCAGAGTGTTGGAATTACAGGTACGTGCCACTATGACTAGCTCAATTTCCTTTAGATGTCAATGAAAAAGATTTCATTGTTTTCCCACCCAAGGCTGTGGAATCTTGGATCCCACCTATGGTACTCAGGCTCTAGGCAAAGCCTAGAAGCAAGGTTCTTGGGCCCTAGCAAGGCCAGGCCCCCGGATGTGAGTCAGTTCCAGGGAGTCAGCTACGCCCTGCACCCTAAGGCTGCTGTCATTATCTGTCTGTCCTTGCAGCTACTGAGCTCCAACAGGGACCTCCACCAGGGCATCATATTTGAGGCTCATGGCTTCCACGCAGGTTACTCATTCCATTGGGTTTCTGGAACCTTCTGTTCCATGAATGAGCATACCTCATTAGGTCATAGGGCCCTTTGGACCTTAAAGGGCTCACAGGAACCTGAGAAGGCCTAAGACAACCTCTGTCACACCAGAAAGTAGAATGTTCATTGTGTAATTTCAAGGTGGGCACTACAACCTCATAGAGATTCATAAGAGAATGTTTAAAAATGTGCATTATTTAATTCATATTTTGTCTTACTAACTTCCTGGAGGAAAAACTGGTAAACTGAGCTTATTCACGACTTTGCTTGAGCCCAGCTGTTTAGAGCAGACTTTATCGTCTTCTCTGTCCCTACTGGAGTCTTCAAAACCTTTTAAAGGCTGGTGACCATGTGGGATTTGTGTCCTGCTGTCTGCTACCTTCAGTCTTGTGATCAGCACAATGTCATTCAAAAGGAAACCACAACAACCTTAGTACTAGGCTTGCAGAGAAGTTCTTACATTTCCCCACATACAGTATTCCAATCTTCCTTGTCAACTGGCTGCTTGTACCTTTTAAGGCCTGGCTCACTTTCCACTCTCAGTCTGCCCTATGAACTTGGGCACAGGGGCTGGGGGACTGGCTGTCTTCTAATTCCGGCTGTGCTGTCTGATTGGCTGACAAGTCTTGACCTTTCTCTGGACCTTGGTTCTCTATTAAGTGACCAATCAATGCTTGGACCAGTTATGAGAGGGAAGTAATATACAAAGAACTACCTCCCAAAGTAAAAAGTCATCTATAGACATCTGATTTTATAAAAATCAAAGTGCTGGGTAATGCAAATTGTTTCTATGTATTCATTTCACTTCTTTTGTCAGAAAAGAGAATCATTACATTTCTACAGCTATGTTATAGATTTAAAAATAAACATTTACCTTCTTTTTCCTAAAACACAATCTTTCCATTCAATTCATCCTTTATTTAAAATACTTTTCAATCTTTTAAAAAATAAAACACAAGTTCCTTATCTCAAAAAATAAAAGTATTTTTATGATTCATTATAAAAAATGCACAAACATGTATTAAGCTTTCAAAATTAAAGCACGTAGGTAATTGTTCACTAACAAAGCTTCCAGTCTTTACAGCTTGATTTGCCCAACTCTTACACACAGTGGGTGGAATTCTAAGAAGCATTTATTGCCTAACACCCAAGGGGACCAGCTGTATCAACTAATATGTCCACAGATGTCTGAGAAGGAACTTCAGGGCTGTAAGGTATGTTCTAGTGTTTGCCTCTTTAACTCCAAAACCATCGCTGCTGGCCAATTTTGGTTCCGGATGACACAAATTAATAATTGATTATTGAGCCCCTACTGTGAAGCACTGTATGCATTAATAAGATGAATTGTTTCATAGAAAGTAACTGATCTTCAGCCTTCACTCCCCTGTGTCACAGATTGTGCTTCTTAGTAAATATTCAACTCTCTTTCCCTTGAGATGATGTCCCCTTTCCTGCCCTTTGGCATCAACACTGATCACATGCCTGGTTCTGACACTGAAGCCTGGGCAGATGTGCCATACACAGAGGTTGTAAGATCCTGCTTGGGTCCCTCATCATACGCTCTAGTGACTCACCATGAGAACATACCCCCAGGAACTGTTCTCCCTTAGGCCTGGGTCTCAGAATAAAATGCAAAGAGAAAACTTGAACTTGAACCTCTGTTGGAGCTGAGACCGAAAGTGGTTCCAGAAGAACCACAGACACATGAGAAAAATAAACGCTACCTGTTAGAAGCCCCTGGGAATTTTAAGGGTATTTGTTACACAGCATTATTGGACACGCTAACTTAACACATGTGTCTCATCAATTCACTTAATGTTTGGGTGGTGTCAAATTCATCATCTCAAGGCTGAATTTAAACTTTCTTGATTTCATGTTTGAGCAGCATGTTCTAGTGGATGATTCCAGTCCCTTCTTCTCAGGTGGTTGCCCTCATTTTTTGAGCCTTTTCTCCCATTTCTCCTTTTTATGGGAATTGGCCGAAAATGACCACACTAGTATTAAACTAGTTATATTAAGTGCTGTAACCTTGTCAAATATTTCTTTAAGATGTTAACTTTTCCTGACTAGCTGGAAAACTCAAAGGCTGGGAGCCTGTCATATTTCTTTGCACTCTACTCACACATAAAGCCAGTAATAAATATTTTGGATTGTTATATTAAATAAAAATCACAAGCGGCCATTGTTTTGGACTAAGCTTTACACTGGGTCCTAAGAGGCCTTATTAATAAGAATGGAGCCAACCATGCACAAGTTTTACACTGCCCCATCAACTAAGCTATCTGAGAAATCAGCACAAAATAAATAACAGCCAAACTTCTCAAATATGCTAGCTTCAATTGACATAATGAAATTCTCTCTGTTTTAAGCTTAACACAAAAAGTAACCTCTAATAGAAATCAGTTGTTTTTCTATTGTTCTGTCTTCCTGTCCACACTTTATAAGGAAAGCAACTTTGAAATGACCAATTCAATTATTTTTTAAAACCAATCCACTTAGGGGCTGGGGATTTTGCTCAGCGGCATAAGCACCTGCCTTGCAAAGCAGGCAATTGTGAGTTCGATCCTTGGTACCGATAAAATTGAAAAAGACAAAAAAAAAAAAAAAAAAAAAAAAAACCCCAATCCACTTTTTGTTCAGTTTTTCTGCCTTTTTCAGCCTTCTGTAACTGTAAAACCAATTTCCTTTGTTCAACTCATGGGGACACTCACTCTGTTTTTACAGATGTGAATGGATCAAATCATTATCCCATTCTAGAATCAATACAAAAGCCAATCAATATCTTTAAATTTGCTGTAATTTTGTTGTTTGACAACTGAAAACATCTGCTTCACAAAGCATATGACAAATGTGGTTGGATCTGTCACCTTGACATCCATATCCAGCCCTGGGCCTCGGCATGGATATGCATTTTTGTGGACCTCAAATCACAACAAAGTAGCCACCTCAAAGACCTAAGGGGATGACAATCTGAAAGTGAGTCAGGAAAAATAGAGGCTACTGGAAAGAATCTATCTGTAAAGTTATATTTATAACACATTTAATGTGCTCCTTGTTAATATTAATTTCCAGAGTAGCAAGTCACCTTACCAGTGCTCTCCAAGAGAGATGAGCAGTTCCCAATGTTACAGACAACTGAGTTAGATTAAAAAAAATCATCATAGGCAGTTACACAGGGCTAGGTCTCAAAGGAGCCAGTGCAGAAGCCCAGATACCTTGCAATTGTGGGGGAAACAGACACCTCCTGTTGTGGGCCAGATCTCAAGACAAAAGATCAAACAGATGCTCCCACGTCCTAAGGACTGATACTCTAAATAGGTTTCTATCACCCTGAGAAAGCCAGAAGTCACTATCCCAACTCCCTAAGCGTCACTGTTCTTTAAGCACAGTTAAGCATGCCTGCTTTGCTACGTGATTCTTTTCCCCATTTGTTTCTGATTTAATCAGTTTTATCTGAGCAAGGAATCTTATTGTTTAACCATAGTTCTGTTCCATCTTTTGCCCACCTTGAGAGTTCCCAGATTTCCCTCAACTGGAACCCATCTCACCTCATGATTTTACTTTATAAAAGTCCCTAGAAAAGACGGTGTTTGGCAACGCACTCAGGATCCTCTCTGTCTCTCAGACAAAAGCTTTCTTTCTCTCAATAAATATATTCTTCTCAACTGCCATTGTTCCTAAAATTCATTCTTCGATTTTAGAGAACATGATCTCATACTGGACATATAGTAGGTTGGGAGTTTCATTGTCCTATAGCACCAAGACATCCATATGGCCTAACCTCAGTGGTAGAATCTGGGCAGGGCAGAGAAAGTCTTCCTATGGCTCTCTCTCTCTCTCTATATATATATATATATATATATACACATAAATTTTTTTTTTTTTTTTTTGTACTGGGAACTGAACTTGGGAACCTGTCCTTTCTGAGCCTTATCCCCAGCCCTATGGCTCTCAGCCTTGACCATGCCTTCAGTCCCCAGGGAAGTGAGCTGAATATGGATTCCTGGGCCCTGGCATTCCATTTCAAGAACTTAATGTCTATCAACATGGGCTTATATATGTAACAAACATGCTTGGAAGGCCATTCTTTGAAAGATGAAAGACTTTTTTGGAATTTATTTTATTGCCTCAAAAGCATTTTGAGGTATTCCTCAATTTAAATTTTTTTTTAAAAAGAAGGCCTCTTGGTAGCAGAATCTGGGAAATTATATTACAAAAGAGGGGATATGGGGAAGGGTTGGCTTTTCCAGCTGAAAGAGGGGTGACTCTGGAAGGCTGCAGGGAGAACACATGAAAGAGAAGTTAGAACCTAGAGAGGAGCTGGGAGTAGCCAGGGCTCCAGTGGAAAGAGGCCACGTCACAGGAAATGAGAACTTCCAGGAACAGATAGAGAAAAGCAGCAACAATTGACATGTAACCCAGGAGCAATTAAAAAGGCTTGTAAAACAGAGGCCATCTTAGGTCACGTGAGTCAGGAAAGTCCCTTAGAATTCTGCCTGTCCCTTGAGCTGGTATCACTAAACCCCTGATGATGAGGCTTAACTGCAGCTCCCATCTCCATCTGAGAAGGAGCTGAGTTACTGATGAAGAACCAGGAGTAAGGTCAGTGCCCCAGGAGATGTAAATAATCTCAAGGACTATTTACATTGTTTAGAGGGGGTGGTAGAGTACGTTTGCCCCTGAGCTTCTTACATTGATGAATAAAGTCATTTACATGTGACATAAATCTTTTCCATAATCAATGATGTTTATCATTTTACAAGTGTCATTAAACCCTTGTGGCCCTGCAGATAGATTGTCTATGAAATAAGAAATTTCTAAGATTGTTTTCCTCTCAAGAGCTTGTGATTCTATTCATTCTCATCAAGTCAAAGGATGGCACAAATACCCGATGGTCTGCTGCAGAAGGGACTTTCTTGAGGGATCAATAAATGGGAAAGGGTGAAAGCATGAGAGTGGCTTACATTCAAATGCAGGTTTAAGTTTAGCAACAACACTTGTTGCTTAACTCAGAAAGAGAGGACAAAACTGATAGAATT
This sequence comes from Cavia porcellus, assembly GCF_034190915.1. Classification (NCBI taxonomy): domain Eukaryota; kingdom Metazoa; phylum Chordata; class Mammalia; order Rodentia; family Caviidae; genus Cavia; species Cavia porcellus. Next base: position 26,512,159 of record NW_026947505.1, on the reverse strand, counting down.
GTGGTGTGGCTGAAAAGATAAGAAGTATGAAATATAAATGACCTTTATTTTAAGAATGCCAGGAGAGACCCCCCCCCCCCAGACCCTCTGGGGTCCGATATCTCCCCGGGTCAGCGATCTCTTCGTGGGACACATGGAGTGGGGACATACATGTAGCTTAGGTTTGGGGTGGAGCCTGAGGGGCATTAGGGATATACAGGTAGCCCATTGGTATTTGTTTGGCGCCAGAGGTAAATTCCTAGGGGTGGGGAAGACAGAGCTCCTTGGTTCTACCTCTAAGGCTTTACTGGCTACAGTGTCTTGTCTGGGCCAAAACTCTTTCAAAAACTCCAGACACTAAGCTAAAGCTGACACAGGCTTGGGAAGGCCTTAGTGATAGAAGCAAGCTAAGAAAAAGTTCCCACATTCAGAGAAAGGGAAATTGGCCCCCAAAACGTCAGACTTTTCTACGTACCTTCCCACAGCTCTGTGGGACTGAGGGCCTTGCTTTCCTGACCATATCTGAGCCCTTGTTGTCCCCTAGACATGTCCACACAGGGCCTCAACCAGTGATTCCTACTCAGGCTTTATAAATTAGCACAGGAACTGGGACATCTGGGTTTTTTCAAACCCACCAAACACCTAGCGCTTCCTAGCATTTAACACATTACTTATCTCTGTTTTTCCCCAACCAGACTATAAGACCCTGCTTAACAAGAACTGTGCACTTTAATAATACTTGGGAGATTAGGAAAAGATGTAGACAGACGATATAAGAAACCACTTACACACAAACACACATACAGATACATGTGTATGGACCCTGAAGTCACTTTCTGTTATTCGTTTATGGGTAACCCCCTTTGGACTTAATATTGAACAGTGTATGTTTCCTTGCATCACTCTGGTCTCAAAAATGTTATTATTATTGCCAGATGTGCTGGTGCACACCTATAATCCCAGCACTTGGGAGGCTGAGGCAGGAGGATGGATTGCCACAAGTTTAGGTTAGCCTGGGCTATACAGCATGATCTTGTCTCAAAAAACAAAACAAAAGTTATTATTGCTTGTTTATTCATCAAATTGAAGTTTATTGTTATTTTATCTTACCTCCTGCTTCAAATTACATTACATGTATGAATAAATTTGTGAAAAGAATGCATATTGATTTCTATTGCAATTCCTAACTGATATATGGCAACTATTTTAATGTATTTATTTGGTAGCTGATGAACCTACTAAACTTTTAAAAAGTTAGTTATAATGTTTGTCTAATGTTTGCTAATATTGATATTCTTGTCACTTATAAAAATTACATTTTTTCTTCCTATTTTTCTTTCTTGTTTAGTTAGAAAAGATAACAGTAAAAACTAGTTGTTTAAAGAACTAATGTTTAAAGAAAACATTAGCTTTTCTTTTCTTTTAAAAATCATGCTAAAGGAACATTCTTCTGTATGAAATTTTTATTGCATAGCAGTAGTTTGCACAGCAACTTATCACAAATGTAGGAACTTTAAATGACACAAATGCAGTATCTCAGGATTTCTAAGAGACAGGAGTCTAACCTAAGTGATTCCTCATTTTCCATGTGGCCCTCTGTCTTCAGGCCAGCAAGGACATGTTAAAGCCTCGTGCTGCTTGGAATTGCTCCTTGTGGCTCCTCCAGGCTCTTGTGAGTGCTCTGCATCTGCCTGGATAACCCCAGATAATCTCATTATCATAAGCAGCTGAGTAGTAAACTTTAAGGGCATCTGTAAATTTCCAGTTGCCAAGCAAGTAGCATCAGGAGATGGAGACCATGGGGGTCAAAAATCTGCCTGTCACACCTCCCAAGCTTGATTTATAGAAATTCTAAAAAAATTAAAATAGGTCACGTTTGTGTATTCATATCTTTGTGGATGATTTCTATTTTAATTTTTGTATCTTCAGATGCTTTTGAGAAGTTAGGACTGTTTCTGGCCTAAAACGATTAATTTTTAGAAATATTCCAAGAATAGTTTAAAAAAATAGTTAAGCATGTATTTATTCATTGTGTATTGGTATCCTTTATTATCCTTTATCTTCCTATATTTTGTTGACCTGAGACAAAACCAGAGGTATATTGTTATTTTTCATTACAACTATGTTTATACCAAACTACCCTTACATTTTCTAACAGCTTTTACTTTATATATTTTGATGAAATGTTATTTTGTGCAAAAATGTTGATTACCATTTTTAATTATACTCTTTATCAACACAAATTTACTCTGTTAATTGTGTTTTCTGCCTTGTGTTCCTTTTAATCTGTTTTCTTTTCTACTCATGACTGGAGGTTGAACCCAGAGTGTGTGCACTGAGCTCCAGCTCCAGCACCATTTTATTTTTTGTTATGAGACAAAGAATCACTAAGTCACTAAGTTGCCCAGGTTGGGCTTGAACTTGTACTCCTCCTTCCTCAGCTTAGCAGAGTGCTGAGTTTACAGAAATGTGCCACCATCCCCAGCTTTGATGTGCTCTTAGTACTCAGTGAGGACTGTCTTTTTGACATATATAGTTCCTATCACAGTGCCTGATGCACAGAGACTCAATAAATGTTGCTGAAATGCAAAGACATTGAAATCTAGAAGGCATGTTAAACCCCTGTGTATTTGGGTTCCAAGAAAGACACAAATGTTGGCTCCTTCCCTTGCCCTCAAATGATATAGTTTCCTATGGGAAATTATGAGTCCTCTCATCAGCCCCCAACTAGTTCAGCAGAAATTCCAGGATGCTACCCTGTATTAGAAGATAGTTGCAATGCTAAATCTCAGCCACTTCAAACTTCTTAATCTTGGTTATGAGTGTTAAGTAGAAACTGGGTTCTGAGGACACAGCAGAGCACAACACCAGGAATCGGCAGTTCAGACTCAGACACTCAAGTCACAGAGGAGCTGTGGGAGGGGACACTGAGAGACACAAGAGGGAACATAGTTAAGGGTCTGGGACAGAAAGTACAGCCAGAGAGCGCAAAATGGTAAGGAGAGGAGGACTCACAGGGATTTTTAAAGAGGGTGGTAAAGCCCCACTAAACCCAGCAACAGTTGGAATTGAATCTCTGCAGAGGGTTAGGGTTTGAGAGGTTCTCACCACCCAAACTAGAAGTGATAGGGATTATAGAAGACAGCAGGATCAGAGCTCACTCTGTGAGGGAAGCTGGGGCTGTGAGGCACTGCTCAGGGATCCCCAGGTGCAACACAATCCGAGGGCGTCCTGTGCTACCTTCTTGTCCTGCACACCCCCACCCACCTCCAGATCCCCAGGTGTGAGAGGAGCCTATGCCCAGGAAGGACAGCAGGCTGGGTCTCAGGAAGCTATGGCTTTCAGAGAATCTGTTTCTGTCTCATCAAATTTAGATAGGCTCTAGTATAGTTGGTTTGCAAATGCTTTCTAATTAATTTGTCTACAGCATGAAATTAAATTAATTTCAAGTAAGTTCCTGTAATACAGGTTTAGGTGGTACTAAAAATATCAATTCCAAACCAGGTATGGTGGCATTCAACCCTAGTTCCAGCACCTGGAGGCTAAGGCAGGAAGATCAAAAGGTTGAGTCCAGCCTGGACAACTTGAGTGACTTAATAACTTTCTTTCAAAATAAAAAATGAATGGGAATGTAGCTCAGTTCGAAGGCCTCAGGTTAAACCCTCATTACTGCAAGAAAAACCAAAACAACATAAAAAAAAATGATTCCTGTGAGAACTGCTGGCCATTGTGACACTGGACGAGGGTCCACTAAGGGACAGACTGCCCTTCAGGGCCTATCTGGTTAGGGAGAGAGCACATACTTTAGGCAGTTGGATGTTTGCGGTCAGTTTGAGGTCTCACAAACCCATGTTTTGCTCCTTGTGTTACCCTTATCCTAATGATCTAAGAATGTGAGGCTCTGAGAGAGCAGAGGGATTCCTGGTCCCAGTTGCTGATTGTTTAACAGTATTTTAAAAGCTCAATGCCTGCCTGGATGAATGAGCAATCCCAAGTACTGTTCCAAATGTGCAGAAGTGATCTGATGGCAAAACTGGGATAGAGAGATAGACACAGTAGCTTCAGAGAAAGAGACTGACAGAAATGGAACTAAATGGAGACCAAGGCAGAGAGACAAAGAGAATATATCCACTTCTATTACTGCACACCATCTAAATCCTTCAGCAAAAACAAGGTGATTACTATGCATTTGTGATGATGAGTCTTATTTCAGTCAGTTATTTGGAGCACTAATGACTGCATTTCCAGCCTTTACTGATCAGAAGAACACTTACTGATCCCTTAGTGTTTGTGTGATAGGTTAGATTCCAAATGTCCCCCCACCAAAGTATCATGCGTTCAGAGGTGTTTTTGAAAAGTGATTAAGTCATAGGAGTGCTATACTTACTGGAAGGTTAATCCAATGGTGAGTTCATAGTTGAATATGTTGTTGTAAAATGGGGCATGCTCACAAGAGAAGGGTCACAGGGGATGAGCTGAAATGATATATTCTTGTCCCTGGTTTCTCCTTTCTCTCTCTGCTCTCTGGCAGCTATAGGCTGAGTAACTGTCCCTCCTTGTGCTCTTCTCCATGCCTTTTCTGTCTTGTAGCCAGCCAACCATAGACTGAACCCTCTGAAGGTGTGAATCAAAACAAATCTCTCCTCTAAGTTGGAAGTATCCAGTACTTCATTTTAATGATGGGAAACTGACTAATACAGTTTGCCATTGTCTGTATTAGGTGTTTTGTTGGCTATGATGTCATTTATCCTTAAAAGCAACCTAGGAGGTAGCACTAGGATCACCCCATTTCACAGAAGTAGAAATAGATGGCATATTCAGGTTAATTGCAGGTTTCAGATTATTTGATGACAGGATTGGCGCTCTGCCAACTGGTTCTGTTTGTACCAGCATTTTCTTCCCAAGAAAATTCCTTCCTCAAAAGTAAAACAAAAACATACAGCTATGACTAGCCTCTTGTTTCAAACTTATTTAATAAAGAAAAATACTCTGCCAAGGCACCTAGAAAATTATATTTTCCTCTTCAAAACAAACAGACAAAGAGACAAACAAAACATTTATTGATTGTGTCTGGGATTTGCTATCTCAAAGTCATTTCTACAAGGGAAAGAAAACCACATATTCTAATGTTGGCTTTTAGCACATCATTGTACTTTTCCCTTGCTGCAAAAAAAAAAAAATCAGTCTTTCAGTAAAAACTTTCTATCTAAAAATAATCTAGTGGCAAACTCTGCAATTACTTTCACCGAGGGAGACATCTGCTTTCCACTCTATTTTTCTGAATGCAGAAGTCCAATTTGCCTGCCTGTTCATCAGTCATGCCAGAGGCCCAAGTGTCATGTAATTAACTGGAAAGCCAAAGCTATGTAGGTCTGAATAACTGTATGCATTTTTGAAAAATCTATGAGCAACATGCTTCTTGAGGGAGGCTGGGTTGCCCTTGTAACTTCAGTTTGTCTGAAATGTCCTCATCTGACTCTTGGATATTCTAGACTCATGGCTATTACATTTTGTATGTGAGGGCAGCACCTTAAACAGGCTCACTATATCAGAAGTTCACCAGCAAATAGAGAAAGTATATATAATTTTGGTAAAGAGATCTTACATCCAATTCATTAGAATTCTTTAATAGTCACACACTTATGGGTGATGGTGGGAACAAATTGTGAGCAATTGTGTGAGTTTTCAAAAGTATTTGACAATAATCCAAGGGGAATTTTTAAACAATAAGGTACCATAATAGAGGAAGGAAAGTTTTTTTGTATTATGATTAGGAATCTAGCCTAGAGACAGGAAACAGAGGATTGGGATCAACTGATGAAAATGAATAAATGGAAACAGGGGTGTTTAGAAGTGAATAAAATGTTTTACAAATGATAAAGAAAGGATGTACATAGTCAACACTTCAGGCCAGTAGATAGCAACTCCTTATTTATCAAAATGTAGACTAGAATATGTCATTAGGTCAACACGGGCAAAGTAACAGAGGAGTTCATGTGAATAAGTGTACTAGTCCATCTTATAAGAGCCTTGGAGCTCAAAATGACAGCCCACGAAAGGGCTTTGAGAATTTTTACAGATTGTTCCCCTGAAGATATTTAAGCCACTGTTCTGCTTAAAAGTGTCCTCAAGATGGGTATGGTTTTGTTACAGAGGCTGGTGTTGCCATAAAAGTCACCAAATGAAACCAAATCTGTCAAATGTCTTTGCAGAAATCTGGTCCCCAAATGGGGGACTAGCTGTAGTTTAGCTCATTACACATGTTGAGGGCTAGTGTATAGAAAGGAACTGTCCACAAAAAGCCATTCAAAGACATCAAGATAACATGAGTAATGACAGTAGTAGCTAACAATTAGCGATCATTTGCTATAAGCCAGGCAGTATTTCAAGTGCTTTACTTCTTTAGTCTGTCAGCCATCCTACAAGGTAGACATTGCTATCAACTCTGCAGTGGAGATGAGGTAAACTGAGACATAGAATTTAAGTAGCTTGTCTAAGTCACACAATGAGCATTTGACACCAAGGCCATGCAATGGCACATCTCAGGCTTTTAACCTGAGGCTCCTTATTAAGTGGGAGAGATGGAACATGATTCCATGCTGCTCCATTGGGGAGGAAAAAACTAAAAGCAATTTAAGTTAATAAAACCAAGGCAAAACTTGTTAGGGAAAACATGGCCCTTGTACCAAACTGGATTATTAAGTTTAGGCTAAAATAATTTATGGCAAATCAAAGTCCACCTAGCAGACCAGGGAGTATGTTATAAACTTTTATTTTTCCCAAAAAGGATTGAGACTTCAAATTCTCATACTCAAGGAAAGAGTTGGCAATCTATAAGATGGTTCTAAGGAAATCTGGTTTTGTTCTAGAGGTGTATTCCTAACCCTTTAGGTGTCCACTAGCAGAGGATTTCATGTCTATTCATCTAGGAATATCTTTGGTCACTTCTACTAGAAGCCAGCCAAGGGGCTCCAGTCTGGGGAGGATGCTTGGCCTGTGCATGCGGCAGTGGCTCTCAGTCTGTGGAACAGGAAGCATTTGCTGCCTTGCTCCTGGGAGTCTGGGACCAACCCACATCTGTTAGAGAAGTCCCATGTGTGTCAACAGTAAGACTAAGTCTTACTACTGAGAACTTTTGTGCTCTCTCTCCTCTCTGTGTATTTCCTTCTGTCCTGGAGAAAGCTAGCAGAGAGCAGAAGTTCTGGTGGTCTCTGAGTAGAACAAAGATTTGAATTCTAGTCTCCAGAAGAAGCAGTCTCTTGACTCTGTCTCTTTTCCTCTTCTTTGAATCCAAAGCCTCCAGAGGCACCAAGATCCCTTTGAAGAGTCGAGAGAATGGCTGTGCCTGGGGATGCCATTGCCAGGCAATGTAAGGATCTATGGGTATGGTTTTATTTTACATGGCTTCTGATTTGACACCCTCAGTACAAAGGACCCTTCACCCTGGTGAGGGAGAAGGCCTCGCACATTGCAGGATATATCCAAGAACTAGAAGACAGAATGGTATCTCTGGGTTTAGGAAAGGGATCAGTGGCAACAAGCAAGCATACAGAAATACTAACCATTGTTGTATCTTGCAATTGTAGGATTAAAGAGCGGTACACTGATTCCATAGTACAAAGCTTAGTCAGAGCCAATCCATTACCTGCTCTCCAGGGCTGAGATCCTACTCACCTACGCAGTTATCGCACAGGCTGCAGTGGGAGGCGCGAGGGGGCCGGAAAATCTTGCAGGTGAAACAGTACTTAAGTTTCACTGTCTGGCCATTGATGATGACTTCTTTGGTTCTGGGAGGTGGGCGGTACCCCCCTGAACTGGTACCATTTGCGATATCTGGAGAGAAAAAGAGAACACAGGCCATTCAGATCCTAACACCAGCTTTGTGGCCACATGGTCATCCCCATGGGCTCAGTCTGGAGTCTGCAGCTGCCACACCTGTCTGGGAGCCCACCTGACCCCTGATGTTCTATGTGCATGCCACTACAGGCTGCCTGTCCCACACTGGCTGTCGCCTGCATGCGTACTGCCAATGAGGGCTCTGCATTGTTGCTGTGTAACTGCAAGGCAATAGGGGACTGCAGCTACATGTCCAAACAAGGTCAGGGCCCATGTGAAAGCTCTGGCCATTGACATGTGAACACATGTGCTCACCTGGAGAGGACTCCAAGAATCCCCTACCTAATTCCTTCCCTCCACTTGTGTGTATGGAGCATAGGATACACCAGCTGGGGATCCTGGAATGACTGAAAAGAACTGTGACATTTACCTGGGCACCTGCCTATCAATCTCTTACTGTGTCAAGTCCCTGAAGGTTTGGGTTTTATTTGTTATAGCACCTGACTGTGCCCTAATTAAGGCAGTGTTCCAGTTAATTGTAGGATGATATTCTGCAAATATGGCTCAGAGGTCTCATATACCCATTAGCCTCCTCAGAAATGTGGGACTGGAGGTAAGAATATGTATCTTAAAACTAATAAAAATCATCAAGTGCATATTAAAAAAATCATTTCTACATTTTATCATCTGACCAGCAGCTTTTTTAGTTTTAAAAATATTGAAGCAAATACAAATATACCTATTTTTAACAATTCATCTCATTCTTTTCATCCTTGATCTCAGGTTAGGAGCTTTTAAAACTGCCCTAACATACTGACTCCAATGGGTGCTTGGAATATGCTGCAGCCCCATTCCACCTGCCCAGAATTTGGAGGAATCAAGAACAGAGCTGCTAGAGGATGGCAAATAGCAAGGGCATTGTGAGGGCTGAGAGTCTGTGGGTGGTAAACATAAGCGTGCGGACTCTGGTGGCTGGATCAGTCCTTAAAAACTTTGGAGCTGGAAACATTGACTTAGTTTATTGCTCATTTTAATTCCCACACATAAAGCATAGATTGTGACAGCTGCAACAAACTCTTAGTTGATTTCTAAAGTGCTAGGAATGAGTCTCAATGTCCACTCAGGCCCTTCACACAAACTCAACCTGGGCAGAGAGACCATAACTACTGATACCTTGGTCTTGCCCTCAGCATTCTGATTTCATTGGTGTGGGGGTGCAATTAGGCATCAAAAGCTGCCAGATATGCTAATCTGTACCCGAAGCTGAGAATTACTGGTGTGGGGCTTGTGGATCCCGGTGTAGACCATGTAGCTTCCTTGTCACCTGACAGCTTCTTAGAAAAGCAGGTCTAGTGGACCCAACTCACGCAGTCAGGATCTACATTTTACTGAGATTCATCAATGATTCAGCACTTCAAAGTTTGAGAACCTTGATCCCCTAATCCATACACTGTCCACACAGTGCCTCTTTATTAGGCATTTAAGCACACTTGTTCATATGATAAAGAGCTAAACTCACAGAATACAGTGGAGCTCACCTGAAGGGGTCATGACCTTGGTCTTTTCACACTGGTTTAGAAGGGCAAGTCGCATACAGAGGGCTGCACCCTTCTGTCCCCAAGCAGGCTGCTCTCTCATTGACAGAATCCACAACTCACTACTTGTGACCTGCCAGAGCTCCAGCAAGTATGTCGCTACGAATGGCACCCAATCTTCTGTAAGAGGTTCTGAGAGGCCAAAAATCTGACCTAGACCCTTTGCCTAAGGCTTTGTACCTAGTAAAAATACCAATCCTAGTGGTGAGTAGAGCATTTAGAGCTGCTTTGGGTTATTTACAATTCATGGAAAAATTAATGCTCAGAAAAGGAGAGCTCAAGAACTCGGCAGGAGGGCAGGGAATGGAAATAGTCAAGCTCTCCCTGGGGGCCAGCCCTCCCGCTTCACACCACTGAATAGCTGTGGAGCCATCCCTAGGGATCTGGGTGGCCTTACCAAGCAGGACACCCTTCCTTGGCATGTGCCCCACCTTCCTGGAACACTGCTGGCTGCCCTATCAAATGGTGCTAAACTCAGTGGTATCTGGAACAGCACCAAGCTCCAACAGTGTGTATGCTGAGAAAAGAGGAGGGCTTCTCAGTCTGCTCTGTACTAAGGAGAAAAGAGACGCTTCCCAAAGCCCTAGAGGGTAGTGACTTGGCTTTGGGCATACCAACGAGAAGGTAGATTTCTGTGGGTGCCTACTAATGGACCCCAAATTAATAACTATCTGGTGCCTCAGTAGTCTTAATTTAGGGATGAAACTCACTGCATCTATTTTGCTCTTGCAAATATGGGTAGAAAACTTAAAATGTCAGATATAGGTTTAAAAAGATATAAACTTAGGCTGGGGATTTAGCTCAGTGGCATAAGCGCTTGCCTGGCCAAGTGCGAGGTCGTGACTTTGACCTCTAGTATCAAAAGAAAAAAAAAGATATGAACCCAATCAAGCATTCATGTCAATTTAATCAGAAAAATTTTGATGCTGGATTGCAAAGGCAAATATTTTAAAATGCAGGAATGACAAACTTCCAGCACTAGAACTATTTAAAAAGCCTGAGTAGCAATGATTTGAAAAAGTGAATCTTTGCTGGCACTCCTTACTACAGTCTCTATTGATCTCCAAGTTCCAAAGTAGAATTTTTGAAATGTTGAACATTTGTACAAAGTGAATAGAAAACTAGCATTCAACAGACACAGAAAACTAAAGGTTAAGAATGAAACTCAACCTCCAACTGCTTTTATTAGATATTTGGAGAGCTCTTTATGTAAAAGAAACAGAAAGATCAGAGCCTAGCCATGCCATTCAGCAATAGAAGAGAGAACTGGAAAAAAAATCCCACAAAAAACAGTCCCCCAACATTTCTAAAAGACTTATATTGCCGAAAAAGGACTGCATGGGACCCGTGGGGTTAGGGAGGGCTTCTGGGCCGCTGTTTCCTCCTGGCCAGTCTCTCTGTCCCTGATGATCAGACTCACTTTCCTCATGGCTCCACAAATCAGCCTTCTAAATGCAAGTCTTATCAAGATCCCTGAGACCTCTCCAAGGCACACCCACATTCCCCATGCACCTGTCCAGCTCTGCCTGCAGCATGGTTTCATAGCAGCCTGTGCATCAGACCCAGGCAATGCTGCCACAGGCTGCAGGGCAGTGCTCAGCGCAGGAGACTCCATTGCTTCTGTGTGCAGGGATAATCCTTTCAGGTCCAGTTCAAGCTTCTCTTGTGCAAACGTTGGCAAGTGGAGTGGCTCATTTCCTCCCTTGGGTTCTCATTAAACTTAATTCATTTACTTTTTCCAGTCAATCGATCTGTGCTGTGCTTTGACTAGGTGCCAGTCCCAGTGCCCAGGACTTCAAACATCAACCTGAGGACAAAAGGTTTTCTTCAACATTCAGGCTGATGTCATTGGCTGATCACAAAGCCTTTCTCATACCCCTGGAGATCACCAGAGACCTGAGGTGCCTGGCACAAAAGGTGAAGCTCAGTGTTCCTGTGCTAATCCTCAATTATCCTGGCTTTGGGATTTTTATTTTCTTTCTTTTGGATTTTTGTTGTTGGCTATGATTGTGTCTCTGCTTCTTAGGGTTGTGCTCTGTGGTTTAAATACAGCTGTTGAAAATGAATAGTCAAAGTCTATAACAGCTAATGGTTTAGGAACACTAGCATTTTAGGGGGAAAACCCGTAGCATGTCTGCAAGTTCACAGGAGTCACTATTTCTCAAGGACATTTTTATGCACAACCATTTTTAAATGAAAATTCAATCTTGAAATAGTTTTTATGTCCTTCACCCAAATTGTTAAGACTTTTTTGGTACATAGGTAGAAATAACAACCACATGTCCATCTACTACTACTTAGAAATCAGACCTGTAGGCAAAGAATTACAGGACATGGAGACAAGAAAGGGAGACTGGTCAGAGTGTGAGCCCAGGCACAAGAAGCTTCCGGCTGAGTTGTTTCCTTCAAGGATAAGTAAGTCCTGGGCTAGGTGGAGGCTTGGCCTAAGTCATCTGCTCTTCCCAAAGGAACAATGAGCCCTTGTATCAGGAGGGACTCACTTGTCTCTGCTCATGTTTATCCCTACTCCAAACTGTTACACAGTAAATGGGCTCTGCTTTTTAAAAATGCAAAGGGAGAAAGCTCAACTCTTATGACATGTAGATTAAGATCCTTTGCTTAGCAAAAGGATTCAGAGGAGTGGTGTTCCCTGGTGCATTTATGTTTCATAGACCATTAACCAGTTGCTCGAGCATTTGCCAAAGCTGTAGGAACCTCTGCTAAAAGGAGTTTAGTGAGAATGAAGATAAAACACAGGGCAAATGTGACTTAATATTCAAGTTTTCATGCATTTGCTGGAGCACATAGGACAAAAACTACCCAATCAAAGAATGGCTGATCTGTCATGAAAAAAGATGGGCATTTGAAGGTCATTTATAATCATCTCTTGGTCTACAGTCTGTACACTTCCAAGCCCACAGGAAAGTATTAACAGTGATTAGATATGTTAGATAAGACATTCCTATTATTTTAACTGTTAGGGAAAATAAGAGCAAATTTTGTTTTGTCTGTCTACACTTGTTAGGCTTCCACCTAAAGAGACTAACATGAAGATGTCCTTATCATGTGTTGGATGGATGCAGCTTTGTCCATACACATGCATACATGCACAGGAAGTTTCATGAGGCTCCCAGTCCCTTTCCTCAAGTTAAAGCTGTGCTACTCAGTTTGTCTTCAAGGACCAAAAGGGATGCCTGAGTGATGCTCACTGGCCAGTTCTCAATCTGAGCAAAGTGGAACAGACCGGAGTTTCCTCTGCCTTATTTCTGGTCCATCTCAGGAAGAGCAGAGAGAACCTGAAAAGTGAAAAGAGCAAGGATATCCACTAGGTAGGAAGCCAGTGGTATAGGCAGGCCCCATGGAGGCCTAAATGCACTATTAAGAATACAAGAAATATAACATCATGGCTTATTAGATTTTCCTCATCATTCACTTGCTTGCAACTCAACACTGTGAGTGCTTAAGGTACTTGGTTGAGTAAAATGGACCTGGCTTCTGCCTTCAAGGAATTTACAGTTTAGTGGAGGAAGCACACCAACTAAATAACCACAGGACCAAAATATGGTTATTCGTTGTATTATGCTGAATTTGAAAAGCAAGGGGATCTGTCTGGTATGGGGACTGTTTCCTATCATTTGAACTAGGATCACGAGAATGGGTGGGAGTATGCATGAACACACATGTACAAAGGTGTGCAACATAGGTACACACATGTTGGGAAATGAGGGCAAGGAGAAGCCTTGAGGCAGAGATAGCAGCTTAAGTACTGGCTCTGGGACAGGAGGGAAGTGATATCTTTAAGAATTGAAGGGAGGACAGTGTGACCAGAGTGCTGTGAGAGACATCAGAAGGAAGGCAGGGCCTGAACCATCTATGGACCCATGTCTAAATGTCTGGATGCAAATGGTAGATGTAATTATTAATTTTATACATCAACATGGCTAAACAATGTACCTTGTTAGTGGATCAACCACAGTCTCAAAGTTGCTATGAAGATTTTTTAAGACATAGTTAACATTTAAATTATTTGGTTTTGTATAGAGTAGAATAGTCTACTTAATGTGGTGAGTCTTATGCAGCCTATTAAAGATCTTAAGAGCAAATGATTAGGGTTTTCCTAAAGAAGAAGGAACTCTCCTCAAGACTACAGTGAGAAAATCCTGCTGGAGATTCCAACTCTGTCAAAATTGAGCCCAAGATGGCAACACCAACACGTACATGAATTTCCAGCCTGTTGGTCAGCCCCCATATTTCAGATGTGTCATTCCTCACAATCACATGAATCAGTTTTAACTACCCTCATCTGTCTATCCGCATCTGTCTGTCTATCTATCTATCTATCTATCTATCTATCTATCTATCTATCTATCTATTCTTACATCCATCCATCCATCCCTCCTTGTCTCTATTCAAATCCTGTTTCTCTGGGAAGCACTGACTAACGCAGAAGCCAAGAGGGGGCTCTGTGCTGTGTGGTAATGTGATCAGGTAGGCAATAAAATATTGAATGAAGTTATCAAGACATATTGGATAGGGAAGCAAGAATGGCTCTATGGTTAGTTAGAAAGGACTTGGGATAAAAGCCAGAGATGATCTTGACTTGAAATTGGGTGGTGGCCATGGTAGTGGAGAGCAGCAGATACATTCTAGAAACTTTAAAATTCATTTAAAAATCAATTATTTGTGGATGTGGTGAACAAGAGTATTACATGTAATTTGGATGAGTCTCAGTTCTAGCTGAGCCAGGGCTGGGGAAGTTCAGGTCTGTTTCTGTGAAGGTGTGCAGTGGTAAGTAGAGAAAGGATCACATGCAGGGTTCTGAGATGGGGCACATCATCTGGGCTTCGATTGGAGGCAAATAACTGGCAATAACCCTGATGTGCTCTCCTGGAGAAAGAGTATCATTTCAGAAGGTGAGAGGGCCAATGACTAAATCTTAAGGCACTCCTGTATTGAAAAGCAAGGAGTGACAGAGGAAGAAGGAGAATTTGGTTGTGGCTGAGTTATTATCTTTATCTGTTTTCTGTAACTACAACAAAATACTGAAATTGGATAATTCATAAAGATAAGTTTATTGGTTAGCTGGGGATTTAGATCAGCAGCATAAGCACCTGCCTAGCAAGCGCCAGGTCATGAGTTCAATCGCTGGTACGAAACAAGACAAAACAAAACAAAACACTGGAAAAAAAAGTTTATTGGTTACATGGTTCTGCGGGTTGGAAAATATGAGAGTGTCTTGGTAAGGTAGACAAGTGTGCTAACTTTGGTCTCTCCCCTTATTGTAAAGCCATTAATACCATCATGGAGCCTTAGGCTCCTGACCTCATCTAACTCTAATCACCTCCCAAAGGTCCCACCTCCAAATGCCATCAATATAAGTGCAGAGATTAAGTTTCCTAACATATGAATTCTTGGGGGACACATTCAACCCATAATTGTCTTTAATTTGTGTCACCATATTTGGGAAAAACTTAATCTTGGAATCCCCCTAGGATGCTGAACTGAGCATCACACAGTGAGGGTTCTGTGAGAATTGCCTCCTCTTTCATTTGGTATAGGGCTGGAGTCTCCTAAGGTAGTTGAGTATGGATTTCCTGCCATCCACAGATCTACTGCCATCCATGACACACGGGCATGGGGCATGCTGATGTGTAGGAGGAGTGGATGCTGCTAGGGCTTAAATTACATCCTCCGGGCTTCCTCGGGACAAAGGTACAAGGGCAGTAACTGAGGAGTGGGTTAGACAAACAGTGCTAGAAACAAAGCTCAGTAATGGCCCGGGCCAGAATTCCTTCTGGAATGCTTGTTGCTTGTGCAAAGTCTGGAAGGGCGCTGGCTGACGAGTGTGAGAGCAGATGCAAGCTCTGCAATGGTCATGTAAGGCCATATAGATTTGGAGAGGAATCCTACAGAAAGGGCCTAAGAGAAAGCAGGTTGGGAAGATGGTGAGTAGAAACAACAAACCCTGTGTTTCACAAGATGGCAAACACTAACCTCTGCCTCTTCCTTTCTGATCAAGAAGGCAGTTTGGAGTTGAAGAAGATAATTCAATTTAGAAACACAAAGGATTTAGGCTTTTTGTGGTCTTGGTCAGCAAGGAGCTTATGGGACTTATCTCCTTTAGGATAGAACTTTGTCAAGGAAAAATTTTGTTCAATGAGAACTTTTAATCATCACTTTTTTTGCCTTGTGAGTACTTGACAACTAGGACTTTGATAAGAAATACAGATAAAATAAAAATTTAAGGAAAATGGTATTTGTGGAGAATAAAGCAACCTTTTCAGGCCTGTTAAAAGAAAAGGGAAAAGGGTAACCTTAATGACTGAGCTTCATGTGCTATTCAGTGCTGGTTCAGTTAATTTATTAATTAACTCATAGGTGCCCCATTGCATG
Source organism: Cavia porcellus (assembly GCF_034190915.1). NCBI lineage: Eukaryota > Metazoa > Chordata > Mammalia > Rodentia > Caviidae > Cavia > Cavia porcellus. The sequence continues at coordinate 26,496,356 of NW_026947505.1, read as the reverse complement.
CCCAGCCATCTTCTGGGTGCTATGGATACAGTGGTGAACAGGGTTAAGTCCTCTGTTCCTTGTGGCTTATCCACAAAGGAACTCAAATGCATCTAGAGAGTGGGTGTTCTATAATTTAAGTGCATAAACAAAGCATATTTAAAAGCAGTTTGCACACTTGGCAGATATTCAGGATTATCTAGGACAGTGGTTCTCAACCAGGGGTGATTTTGCCCTCTGGGAGAAATGTGAAAATGTCTCAAGACATTTTTAGTTATCAAAGTGGGAGGGAGAGATAATATTGCTACCTAGTAGGTGGAGGCCAGGGAGACTGCTAAACATCCTATAACATACAGGGCAGCTCTCCAAAACAAAGAACTTTCCAGCCTCAAATACCAATAGTTTCGAGGTTGAGAAATTCTGACTTAAGAATGTGGTCCATGGACTGGTGATGTGAACATTTCTAGGAAGCTTTAGAAATGAATCATTTTGGTGCCTCCTCCTCACCTTTCTAAGCCAGAGTTTGCATTTTTAAAGATCCTCAGGTGACTCACACACAAGAAGCTCTACTCTTGATAATAAACTTGCTGGCAAGTAAGGCAATTTGTTAACTAAGTTTGGTAAAGTTCCCATTCTCTTCCCTTTAGGTACTTTGATGAGCACTGTGCATGAAAATTTACTTACCCGGGAACCTTACAGAAACAAAGATTCTTCACTCCTGAAAGTATTTGTCTAGGTTACAGGCTAAGACTTTTTATTTTAATAAATGTTCTCTTGTATATACCTGATGAAAGCAGGCAAGGCAAATATTATACTGGTAACAGTTAAACTGATGTCTCATTGGTAGAACTGAAGTAGTCAGTTAAGAATGGAGATACTAGAGAAAAAGATGTACCACTTACAAAGATGCTGATGTTATTCAAAGAGCGGATATGATACAGTTAATTATGGAAAGTCTATACAAGAAAAAAGCCAAGTCTGGTTTGTAAATTACTTTTTTGGTTGTCATTTATAGCAGTGTGACTTTTTGTTCAAAGAAAATTTTATAAAGACCCTAAATATACCAAACAGATAGAAGTGAAACAGCATGGTTTACATGGTGTACCCAAAACATTTGTCTTCCGCCCTGGCTCCAGGTGGCACCACTTGAGAAACTTCATGACAGATAATAGCTATGACCTAGAATGGATACCAATTTTAGGTAAGAACAACACTATTACACTGAATTTCATTCAAGGAGAGTTCTTGTAAACTTATGTAAACTCTCATAAAGTTAACGAATGGCTGTGTACATGAATTTCAATGTGATGATGAAGTGGAATGGTACACATCAATGATCAAAAATAATTCCATGATAAACCTAAATATTCCTAAAACTAGTTCTGGAAGTATAAGTTTCAAGAAATCAAAATGCATCAAGTATGGGAATAGGATCATAAATACAATTTTTCTTTTTTGGGGGATCTGCAGACCTGGAAGGGAAAACAGACCTCAGTTTCTCCACATTTAAACTATGACAATTTGGGTTTACATAGTTCAGGGATTTTATAATTCATAGAAAGACCTTGAACTGTCAGATGTTATCATGTTCACAGTTATCCAAAGCTCTCTTTTCAGGGCCTGCTTAGATCCTGTAGGGCAAAATATTTATGTATCACTAATTAGTGCAATTAAAGAGAGAAGAAAAAGAAAGTGCTTAGTAGCTATGACCTTTTTAGATTAACTGAGTTAATCCAACGTATGAGTATAGCAAAATGAAAATTAATGACTATCTCATTTGTCTTTTGCTACACAATTTTTTCCACTTGGATGCTAAGCCTTGCCCTTGAATGTAGAAGAAAGAGAAGTGGCTTTGTCCTCACAGAGTTTTAATTTCCCTCAGATGCTGTCAACATTTTCTGTGTGAGCACACACACAAAACCACTATACTGCTGAGATGAAAATCACTTCTTCTGAAGGCCAAAGCTAAAAATGTTTGCGTGCATTTCTACTCCATGGGGCACAGATTCTGTGCTGTCAGAAACTATTAGCTACTGAATAATGACAGAGATCAATTTGGGTTGTCATTGCTTGCATGGCAGTAAGACGAGTGGATGAGAACAAAGATAAAAATGTGGACTCTGGAAATCATGCTGTGGCAGGACCCTGCTTCATCAATGCCACCGGGAAAATCTGGTCTGCTTCTGTTGAAATTTGAGGGGCATTAATATGAAGGTGTTAGTGAGGACCTGAAAGCCAGGATTGGCTGGTAACTATTTCTGCACATTATTATTATAAGATATACTTTTTAGTACCAAGGAAAAGAGGACAAAGGATGCCACCAGCACAGAAGCAAGGCATACTATTTATAAAGACACTGTACCGTGAAGAATTAAAAATGATCATCTAATAGTCCTATGTGCTTTTCTTTTCTGTGTCTCCTTCCACACTGCTTTGTACACCTACTGCAATGCTAAATAAGGTCCCAATATGATTGTTAAACATGTTGACAAATTTAGTAAAATGATTCTAAACTTCACCTGAAAAAATAAATTTGCAAAATAAAATAACGAAGGGAAATAATTGGCCAAGGAAAAAATGAAAAATTGAAACAAAATAGAACATCCTAAATATGCAATCTTAGATGCAAGTCTCTAAGATTTAGTACTAGATAAATATAGCATTTCAAATCAGCTCATGAAACAAGTATTATTTCATAAATGTATTTGGGATAAACAGCTAATCATTTAGGAGGAAAAACTAAGGTTACAGTTATCCCTCTCAAAGTTATCAAAGATTCAAATGTAAAAAATAAAAACACATCAGAACCAGGAAAATGTACTTAAACTTCAAGGCAGCCTGTGTTTTAAAAATGTAAGATTTTGATTACATAAAATTTAAAACATTTATATATCAAAAAACTTCCCCCAAATGTAAGTATTAACCCAGGAGAATGGTGGCTATGTATATAACAAACAGTGTCTTTAAAAAGCCCTTACAATGAAAAGGAAAAAGATAAATATTTCAATAAGAAAATAGGCCAAAGAATTGAATAGGCAACTCACATACGGAAGGAAATACAGTCAGTAAATACATTTAAAAATGCTTTGTGTCTGACCCCTAATTTCAGACAAATGAGATTAAAGGTTAATTTCAAATGACAGCAGTACTGCTGAGTATAGAAAGAATAGAGTGTTACATACTTGATGAGAATATAAGTTCGTGTAATCTTTGGAGGAACAAGCTGGCTGTGAATCTGAAAATTCTAAAAATGTACAAATACTTTGGTCTAGCAAGGGCACTTTTAGACATTTTTTACCTAAGATGATTTTCATGAATATTGATTATAATCAATGCTGCTATTTATTATTAAAAACTGGGAACAACTACAATGTTAACAAGAAAAATTGGTTAAGAAAATCATGATATGACCATTCAGCAAACTGTTATGCACCTATTAGAGGTGAGATTGAATTGGGCATAGTACATTAATGGAAAGAACTGTTTTCAAAATAGTAATGTACAATATGATTTTGTATTTGTGTAGATATATTATGAAGAGAAAAATACTGGAAAGATATGTACAAATGTTAACCATAAATGTCTCTGGTTGATAGTATTAATTAAATACATTAACAAATTAAAATCTTCCTCCTCTTCCCCGTTTGTGTGGTACGGAGATTAAACACAGGGTCTTCACACTGAGGTGCATTCCAGGCCCTTTTCCATTTTTTTATTTTGAGATGGTATCTTGCTAAATTGCCTAGGCTGGGCTTGAATTTTCAATCCTCCTATCTTAATCTCTCAAAGTGCTGGGATTATAGGCGTGTACCACCAAACGCTGCTTTATTTTTCTTCTTTACACTTTTCAAATCTTCTAGAAACAATATATGTATTACTTTGTAGTAAGCAAAAGATTTTACTTTTGAAACAGAGTGTGGAAAGGGGTACAAACTATTTGTAAGAGAGACTGAGATCCTTTGGCTTCCTACAATGACTAAATTTAGATGGCTGTGAAAGTTTTTCTGTTGCTCTGAGGAAAATTAAATATAAATTCATAAGTTTCATCAATAATTTTTGAAAGATGTCCTTTCTACCTGCACTGAAGACAAACTGTAAGGTCATTCTTGGATTCTTACTTTATTACCTATGCTCTGAGAGAACACTCCCAGCTCTTACAATCTCAAACTACCTCCTGCTCATGCAAGGATTCATGAAGTGAATCAAAAACCCTAGCTCACTTAACATGGAGTATCTCAGAATAACACTTATCTCTAAGAAAAGTGCCTTCCTGCCACTGTGAACTGCATTCTTTTATCTGCCAAAGTACTGCTCAGATTGTTAGCTATAAGAAAGCAAGGGGTCATGGAAAGAACATTTTCCTGGGAGTTGGGACTCAGAGTTGAATATCTCTTATCTAATATCTGTGCCCATGGAGGGACTTAACTTTTCTGGGTTACTGAGATCTGCACAAGGGAGCTAGAGAGAAAGGTTCTTATTTGTGGGTCTAGGATTCTTTTTTTTTTTTTTTTAATCAGTACCGGGGATCAAACTCACGACTGCCTGCTTGCAAGGCGTAGGTGCTTATGCCGCTGAACAAAATCCCCAACACCCAGGGTCTAGGATTCTTTATGGGGATTTTTTGGTACCCAGTTTTCTGGATCCATGACCATGGATTTGATTACTTATGCTCTTTGCTGTGGTTCGAATGAATGTTCCCCAAAGGTCTGTGTGTTATAGGCATGGTCCTGGGGTGGCTCTTAGGAGATATGAGGTAGGAACTTACTGGCAGTCATTAGATCATGGGGCGGGGGAGCATACTCAAAAGTGTATTGTGGGATGCCAGCTTTCTCTGCTTCCTAGCTTATGCTGTAGGTGATTTGGTCCAACACATGCTCCTGGACATTGACAACTAGGGCCTTCACCAGAGACCCAAGGTAATGAATCTACTTGATCTTGAATTGTGGACCCAAATAAATCTTTCTCTCTATAAATTGACTGCCTTGGGTATTTCATTATAGTGATAGATAGATAACCAATACATTCTCCAGGAATTCATTTCTTGCATTTTTGCCTCATTTCCATAAACAGATGTAAATGGGTTGAAGGCACACAATAGGTAAACACTTAACAAATGCTTGATTAACCTAAATCAGTCCACCATTGAACAAATTATCTCAGTTTAACACCTCTCTCCTTATGGAATTAAAGTGAAAGTAGTTAGATATTCTTACTTCGGTGTATTCTTACTTTACCAGGCAGCACAGACCAGCTCATGGACAGCTTGCTACGATTTCAGCCCCAGGACCCCACACTTAGCTTAGCTTGCCATGGCAGCCTTCAAAAGCCCAGGCCTCTGAGTTCTCAAAAGGAAGTCAAAAATGAATCTCATCTAAACTTGAGCAAAAGGTTGGTAGTATTGATTTTGATTCCTGTATTGATGTTCATAGGTACTTTAATAAAAGAATATGAAAGCATCATGAAATCACAATGTCAGGGTTGATAGAATTAAAATTGTTTATTAGCAAGCTCCTATGGTCAATAGCAGCACAGTCTAGATGTCTCTCTGATTTATCTTTGTATTCTTTTCAAAAACTACAATCATTTGCAAAGATGGTCAGCTGTCACTAAATATCCATTACATTGGATTGAAAGGGAGAGAAACTGGGTTTTCAGTTCTGGAGAGTAGCCTGTAATGATCACCAATCCCCACATATAAAAATGTGTGACAGTCCAAAAGATCAGAATTCCTGTGTGCCTAAAGTTCTCTTTAGCTACACAGACACTGATACCTCTGAATATGTTTGTTTCCATTATGGGAAATAAAGAGACTTGCTCAGATCCCAAGCTTGGCTGGTATAAAGAGTAAATTAGAATCTGAATCTTTGTGCCTTTTTACTTGTGATTATCCAAAGGAAGGCCCCATCCTGCCCCCATTGGGAGTCAGTAGGTGTGATTGCCACACCAGAACAGTTGTAACAGAAGATTGTGATGTGTAATTTTCAAAAAGTATTATAATCTGGTCAGCAGGGGAGGCATTTCTCAATTCTTAGAGGAAATACAGTATTATTGGGGAAGTGTTTAGCTTCTCGGCTGTGTTTCTTTTCAAGATTCTCTCTGCAGGGTGATAGGTTTTTCTTCCCTGCTTGGCCTTTGTACTTGGTCTACAGACTTACAGTTCCACCTCCCACCGTGGCTCAAAGTGGCCAGATATGAGGATGACTGAATTCAGCCTGAAGCCTGTAGCCAACAAGAGCATGTTTCACCTTCGTCATGCTTTTGGATTTAATGCATCCCCACAATCTGAAGTAACTAGAGGATTGAATTTGGAGACCCTTCCTCAGGTGTTCTGGAAATAGAGGGGCTGATGGGTGGTAATATTCTTATCACCAGACAGTCACACCGCCTTCCCTGCAAGCATGGATGATGCGCAGTCTCTGGTCTGAGCTACTGGGTCCTTGCTAGCGTTCCATCCTAGGACCGCCTGCTAACCTGCTTTTTTTTTTTTTTTTTTTTGTCTTTTTCATTTTTATCGGTACCAGGGATTGAACTCACGACCGCCTGCTTGCAAGGCAGGTGCTTATGCCACTGAGCTAAATCCCCAGCCCCTGCTAACCTGCTTCTGCTAGAGATTCCACCCCATTATGTCTGCATCTTATGGGAAGTAATGCTCAGATTTGTTCTGGATGCATACAGTGCTGATAATTGGAGCTGCTCAAGCAAGACAAGTCCTGACTGTGGTATCTCTTGAGCTTCTTCCCAGATCCAGGTATAGAAACCAGACCAGAGCATACATTCCCCTTTCAAGGAGACAAGCAATTCTGTGACAAAACAAAACATCCCAACCTCCCACAGCTTGGAGCAGGGTGATGCTGGAGCCAGCCACTCTTGGGGATCTCACATTGTTGAGATCTCTTGGAGTAGAAGCCTGGGATTGGGCTTCTTGTTCCCAGTCCAGGAAGTTTAACCTAGGGGCTTTCACAGTGTTCCCCAGGAGGGAGGTGGAGGATTCAACCAGGCCTGGTGACTAGTGGTTCCTCCACCTATGTCCTGGGTCTGCTTGGCTCTTAGTCCTCTGCTTCATTCACCTATACATCCCAGGGTCCCAGCTCAGCATTTCTTTTCTAGGAGGCAATGCATGGATTCTGGGGAGCAGCACTGACCAGTGAAGACTATAGGCCTTGCATCTGAGAAGCCCCAGTGTCTGACTGACTTTCCTCCTTCCCTCTCACCTGCAGAGGGCCTTGGGCGGGGATGGTTGTGGGTCTTTTCTGCGACCTGGGAAGAAAGTGTTTGGGAGGAAGTGATATGGGGAAGCCACAAGGATGCAGGCACTCACCTTGAGCAGCTTCCTGGTTGGTAAGTGGTGCCTGATACACCTTCACGTCTGAGGGAGCTGGCCACTCCCACAGTGTTGTTCTTACCTCACATGCATAGAATGTTCCTTTTGTATTTGGGGCATTTAAATGGGCATTTAATCAACATAACTGCATAAAAAGAGGCTCCATCTATTTACTCGAGTTTAGGGAATGCCATTTTCTTTTTCATGATTTTTAAAATTTCAGTTTATTAGTACATGTGTATGGTATGTAATATTTACATTTGCTGTGAGAAACTGGTACATGTACATAATATATCTTAATTCCTCTTCATTCCCTGTCCTTTCAATTCCCACACCTTCCATCCATCACTTGTGCCCCTGTCTTTCTTTTTTGCACATGTTTGTAGTACACGATGTTTACAATCCTTGTGTGGAATTAGTACACATACATAACACATCCCACTTCTTTTGTTTTTCATCCCTTATACCTGCCCTCCTTCACTGCTCCATCTCTCAATCACCTTCTCTTTTTAGAACAATCTATCTCCATACTTCCTATTATTTGTCTTTTATTTTGCTCTTTATGTTTACTCTGGGTTTCTCATATAACAGAAACAATGTAATATTTACATTGTGTGTCCTAACATTATGGTCTCAAAGTGCATTCATTTTCCTGTGAGTGACTCAAGTTTATCTTTCCTTATAGTACAGTAGTATTCTGTGGTGTGTTAATACCACCTTTTCTTTATCTTTTTTCTGTTGATGGACATATGGGTCACTTTCAAGATTTACCTATTATGAATTGTTCTGCTATAAACATGGGTATATATACATTTGTGTAATATGACATTTTAACTTTCACAAGGATACCTAATAACTGGGTCTAATGGAATTTCTAGTTTTAGTTTTTTGAGGAATCTCTATTCTGATTCCCATAGTACTAGTTTACATTTCCACCAAGAGTGTAGAACAGAGGCTGGGGATTTAGCTCAGTGGCATAAGCACCTGCTTTGCAAGCAGGCGGTCGTGAGTTTGATCCCTGGTACCAGTAAAAAAAAAAAAAAAAAAAAAAAAAAAAAAAAAAAGAGTGTGGAACAGTTCCTTTCTCTCTTACCCTCTCCAAGATCTATTATTTGATTTCTTTTTTTTTTTTTTTTTTGTCTTTTTCCTTTTTATCAGTACCAGGGATCGAACTCACGACTGCCTGCTTGCAAGGCAGGCGCTTATGCCGCTGAGCTAAATCCTCAGCCCCCTATTATTTGATTTCTTGATGATGACCAGTCTTTCTGGGATAAGGTATAAACTCAGTGCTGTTTTAATTTGCATTTCTTGAATGGCCAGTGATGTTGAGCATTTCTTAATGTATTTGTTGGCCACTTGTACTTCCATGAAGTATCTATTCATTTTCTTTGCCCATTTTTCATTGTTTTTTTTTTTTTTTTTCATCTTTGGAGGTCTGATTTTTTTAGTTCTAGACGTGAGTTCTCTATCTAGGAAATCACTGGCAAAAATTTTTTCCAATTCTGTAGATTCTCTTTTTCACTCTGTTGTTTCTTTTGCTGTGCAGAGCCTTTTAACTTAATATGACCCCATTTGTTGATTCACAGATCTATTTCCAGAAAGTTCTTGCCTATGCCCATGCCTTCAAGAATCTTGATTTTGCTTCAAGAGTTTTACTTGTCTTGTAACTGGTTAAAGTTTCTTGTTTAACATTGAGTTCTTGGATCCATTTTGTTTTCAGTTTAGTACACTGTCTAAATTCAATCTTTTGTGGATGGGCTTTCTTTCCTCTAGTGTGTGTTTTGGCCTCTATCAAAAATTAAATAGTTGAATGTATTTAGGATAGTTTCAGCATCCTCTACTGTGTTCCATTGATCCTCACGTCTTTTTTTTTTTTTTGTATCAGTACCATTCTGTGTTTATCATAGCAACTTTGTAATATAATTTCAAGTCTGGGATTGTGATGTCTCCTGCTTTACTTGTTTTAAACCAGGATTGCTTTTGCTATTCTGGGTCTCTTCTGGTTCCATATGACTTTTAGGATTGTTTTCTCCAGTTCTGTGAAGAATGCTTTTGGAATTTTGAATGAAATTGGATTAAATTTCTGTAGCAATTATGGAAGTGTGGCCATTTAAAAAAATTTGTCTTTTTGAGACATTATGCAGTTCAGGCTGGCCTTGGGCTCACTTTTTAGCCCAGGCTGGTCTCAAATTTGCAAAAAATTCTCCTGCCTCAGCCTCCCAAATGCTAGGATTATAGGAGTGCATCACCACGCATGGCAGTATAGCCATTTTGACTATGTCAGTTCTGCCTATCCAGCAGCAGGGAATATCTGTCTATTTCTGATATCTTCTAAAATAGGAATGTCATGTTCTGATTTCTTTCTTCTTGTTCTAAAACTATTACATGGTCATCATAGAGATTTTGGAATATAATAACCACATACATAAAGACAAGGCATCACTTGATTGTCCAATCATAATAAAAAAACTGTTTATATTTCCTTCTGGTCATTTAAAAAATTTTTATTTAAAAAAGAGAAAATTCAGAAAACAAAAACAAAAAGCAAAAGGCATAAAAAACAACAGCAGATTGAAAACAATAACAATACAGGTCTTCAAAACAAAAAGAAAATTTAACAATAGTTGTTATATTGCATATTGTTCACTTTTTTTCAAGTAAAGAGAAGAATAGTAAATAAAATAGAAAAACAGATCAGAAGGGTAGAACAATACAGAATTCAAAAAAAAATTATCATTGTGGAATCACTAGTTGTTACATTTCTCATTGCCATCTTAAAAAATAGTTGCCAAAGTCACAAAATCAAAGCATAATTAGTGGCTAGACACTCAAACCTTGATAGTACAAATCCTGCTGTTCAATGTTCCAACAGAAATTCAGTAATATGGTCATTTATTTTACACACTATACATACTGTTATGCTCTTTAGAGCACTTTCCTTCCCTTTTGCTTTCACAGTATCTATTACACATTTTGGATCCTATTATTCTGTCAGTTTTTATTGTTTCTTACACTAGAGAGACAATGTGATATTTACTCATGTGCATCTTGTTTATTTCACTAATGAGGATATTTTCAAGTTGCCTCCATTTACCTATAAAGGCCTCAAGATCATCCTTGTTTATAGCTGAGTAGTATTCCATTGTATAAAATACCACATCTTTTTCATCCACTCTGGAGTTGATGGGCATTTTGTCTTTTTTTTTTTTTACTGGTACCAGGGATCGAACTGATGACCACATGCTTGGAAGGCAGGTGCTTATGCCGCTGAGCTAAATCCCCAGCCCCTTGATGGGCATTTTGTTGTTTCCAAGATTTAGCTATCACAAATTGTGCTGCTATGAACATGGGTGCACATATATGACATGACCTTTTCAATTTTTCTGGGAAAATACCCAAGAGGGGAATAGCTGAATTTAATAGAACTTCCAATCCTCGTTTTTTGAGGAATCTCCATACTGATTTCCACAGTGGTTGCACCAGTCTACACTCCCACCAAGAGTGGAGAAGAGTTCCTCTTTCCCTGCATCCTTGCCAACATTTGTTATCAGCTGTCTTCTTAATGGCAGCCATTTTTTAAAATTTGCATTTCTAGAATGACCAGTGAAGGTGAACATTTCTTCATATATTTATTTGCCATTTGTATATCTTCATCTGAGAACTGTGTGTTCACCTCAGATGGCCATTTCTGGAGAGGGTCTTTGAATTTGGGGGACTTGATTTTTTCAGTTCTTCATATAGTCTGGATATAAGTCCTTTGTCTAAGTAATTATTGGCTAAAATTCTTTCCCATTCCGTGGGGTTTCTTTTCACTTTGTTAGTGATTTCTTTTGAAGTGCAAAAACTTTTTAGTAATATGTGATCCCAGTTGTTGATTCTTTGAATTATTTTCCATGTGGTTTGCGTTTTATTCATGAATTCTCTCCCTACCACTGTGTCTTCAAGGTTTTTACCTACTTTGTCTTCCAGTGGATTTAGTATTTCTGTTTTAATATTTAGATCCTTGATCCATATTGACTTTACTTTAGTGTATGGTGATAGGCATGGGTCTATTTCCAGTCTTTAGCATGTGGAATGCCAATTTTTATAACACCATTTATTAAAGAGGCTTTTTTCCAGTGAACATGTTTGGCCCTTTGTCAATTATAAGGTGGCTGAGTGTCTTTATAGTTGATTGCATCTTCTAATCTGTTCCATTGATCCTCAGGTCTATTTCTTTGCCAGTACCATGCTGATTTTATTACTGTGGATTTGTAGTATAGTTTAGTCAGGAATTGAGATTCCTCCTGTCCTGCCTTTATTGTCCAGAATCGCCTTTGAAATTCTAGGTTTCTTCTGTTTCCAGATGAATTTTAGGAATATTTTTTTCTAGATCTGTAAAGTATGTTGATGGTATTTTGATTTGGATTGCATTGAATCTGTGTAACATTTTCACAATGTTGGTTCTTCCTAACCAAGAGCAAGGAATAGCCTCCCATTTTCTAACATCCTCTTCAATCTCCTTCTTTAGAGTAGTATAATTTTCAGCATATAGATCCTTTTACATTCTTGGTTAGGCTGATTCCTAAGTATCTAATTTTTTAGATGCTATTGTGAAAGGTGATATTTCCACAATTTCTTCCTTAGTGAGTTTTTTGTTTGTGTACAGGAATGCTATTGATTTTTGAGCATTGACTTTCTGTCCAACTACACTTCTGAATTTGTTTATTACCTCTAGTAGTCTTTTAATGGAGTTTTTGGGTCTTCTATGTAGAATATCATGTCATCTGCAAATAGTGATAATTTAACTTCCTCTTTTCCTATTCTTATTCCTTTTATTTTTCCCTCTTATCTGATTGCTGTGGCTAATATTTGTAGAACTATATTGTATAAGAGTGGTGATAGTGTACATCCTTGTTTTGTTCCTGATTTTAGAGTGAAGGATTTCATTTTTTTGTCCATTTAGCATAATGTTGGCTATTGGATTGTCATAAATGGCCTTTATGAGATTGAGGTACATTCTGTCTATTCCGAGTTTCTGTAGGGTTTTTATCATGAACAGGTGTTTGACTTTATCAAAAGCTTTTTCTGTGTCTATTGAGATGATCATGTGATTTTTACTTTTGACTCTGTTGATGTGGTATATATTATATTTATTGATTTGTGTATGTTGAACCATCCCTGTATTCCTGGAATGAATCCCACCTGGTCATGGTGTATTATCTTCTTGATGATTTGCTTAATTCTATTTGCCAGTATTTTATTGAGAATATTTACATCAATGTTCATTAGAGATATTGGTCTGTAGTTCTTTTTGGTTGGGTCTTTTTCTGGTTTTGGTATCAGCATAATACTTGCCTCCAAGAATGATTTCGGGAGGACTGCTTTTCTCTCAATTTCACTGAAGAGCTTAAGGAGTGTTGGCATTAAATCTTCTCTAAATTTCTTGTAGAATTCAGCTGTGAATCCATCTGGACTTGAGCTTTCTTTGTTGGTAAGTTTTTAATCACGTTTTCAATTTCAATAGCTGATATTGGATTATCCAAGATTGTTATATCTTCTTGGTTGAGCTTTGGTAGTTCATATGTTTCTAGAAAACTGTCCATTTCCTGTGTTTTCCACCATATGTGGGTAGAGATTTTCAAAGTAGGTGTTCATGATCTTTTGAATTTCCATGGGGTTTGTAGTAATTTCCCTGTTTTCAGTCTTTATCGCATGGATTTGAATTTCTTTCTTTTTCTTGATAAAGTTGGCTAGAGGTTTATAAATTTTGCTTATCCTCTCAAAAAAACCAGCTCTTTGTGTATTTTTTATTTCAAGTGCATTAATTTCTGGTCTAATCTTTACAATTCCCTCTCTTCTATGAGCTTTGGGTTTGACTTGCTTTTCCTTTTCTAGGAGCTTGAGGTGTAGCATTAGGTTATTTGTGCTCATTCTGTTTTCTTGATGTGACTATTTATTGCTATATATTTTCCTCTTAGGACTGCTTTCATTACATCCCATAGGTTACAGTATGTTGTACCTGCATTTTCATTGTATTGTAGGTATTGTTTTACTTCTTCTTTAATTTCATCTGTAACCCACTGGTTGTTCAGAAGGTTGTTATTTAATTTCCATGTATTTATGCAGATTTTTTGCCGTTGATTTCTAATTTTAGTGCACCATGATCAGATATTATGCATGGGATAATTTCACTCCCTTTGCATTTACTTAAGAATGTTTTATGGGATAATATTCGTCTATTTTGTAGACTGTCCCATGTGCAGCTGAGAAGAATGTATATTCTGATGTGGTTGAGTTGAACACTCTGTAAACATCCACTAACTCCATTCATTCACAGGTGTGATTCAGTTCTGTAATTTCTTTGGTGACTTTTTGTCTAGTTGATCTATCTCTTTGTGACAGTGTGGTTCTTGTGTACTTGGTTTTTCATGTCCATTACTGTTGTCTTACATAGTTTGGTGCTCCCATCAATTGTTAATTCTTCCTCTTGTATTTTCCACTTATGAGTATATAGTGGTCTTCATTATCACCTTTAATGATTTTAGGTTTGAAGTTTACTTTGTCTGCAAACAGAATAGTTACCCCTGCTTTTTTCTGGGTTCCTTTTGCATGGAATACTGTTTTACATCCTTTGACTTCTAGTCTATGAGTTTCTTTTTGAGTCATATGTGTTTCTTGCAAAGAGCATATTGTGGGATCATGTTTCTTGATCCATTCTGTCAACCTATTTCTTTTGATGGGTGAATTGAGGCCATTTACATTTATGGATGTCATTCATATATACTGGCTTGACTTTGCCATATTATGTTCCTATTGTTGGTTTGCTGCTTTCCTCCCTTGTTTAATTTCTTGTCCAGCCTGGTGGTTTCTTTCTGTTGTTGTTCTGGAGATTGTGGTCATTTTTATCTCTTTCTAGTACATCTTTCAATACTCTTTTTAGGGGTAGTTTGGTAGATATGAATTTCTTCAGTTGTTCTTTGTCATGGAAGTATCTTGTTTCTCCATTAAATTTGAAAGACATTTTTTCTAGGTACATCAGTCTGGGTTGAAAGTTATTTTCTTTTAGGGCTTGAAATACCTCACTCCCAGCTCGTCTTAACTTGAAGGTTTGTGCTGAGAAGCCTGCCATGATTTCTAATAGGCTTTCAAGTTGTGTCTTTTCTCTAACAGCTTTTAGTATTCTGGTTTTATGCTGTATGTTTGGGATCTTAATTATTTTATGTCTGGGTATAGATCTATCTTGGTTATGATTATTTGGCATTCTATATGCCTCTCTTATTTGTATGTCAGATTTTTTCCCCATGTTTGGAAAATTTTCTTCTATTACTTCTGTGAACAGCTTAGTTATTTCTTTTGCATTGTCTCCTGCATCCTCACTGATGCCTTTTAGTCTTACATTGCTTCTCTTGGCATCATCTTGAAGCTGCTGGATTGTCACTTCATGCTGCTTTGTTGTTTTCATAAATTCTATCTATTCCTGGTCACTATCTGCAATCCTGTCCTTAAGGTCTGAAATTCTATCCTCAGCTTCATTTAAGTGGTGTTGCCAGCTTTCAATAAAATTTTTTTGTTTCTTGGATATCTCTTTGTATTTGTTTCATGGATTCTACTTGCTTTCTACATTGTTCATTCCAAGTTTCAATCAATTTCCCATGCTCCTGTCCTTTTAAAAATCTATTTCTTCTCTGGTTATGTTGAGCAAATCCTTTATTAAGGTTATTTCTGTCTTTAAATAAGACATTACTTCTAATTTGATTTCCTCTATAGTCTCATGGATTTGCTTGTTTAATTTGTTTGCTATCTTTTCAGAGATTTCTGGTGTATGACTTTTAAAGTCCTCCATTTCACTGTCACCTGTTCTTGCACCTGATGGGCTAGATATTTGAGATTTCATTTTGGCTTTTCATTTTGTCATTTTCACTTTCCAGGCCAATATCTGGTTATTTAACCCCAATAGTCACAACTGTCAACAGTGTTTGCCCCAGGATCCTACTATGTGGTTGATGTCCACCTGATTGTTAGGTACATATTGACCAGTACCTACCAGGATTCTCTGTCTGGGCGAGGGGCCACAGAGTCTCCTGTCAAAGTAGCACTGCCCCAGTCCACCATAGTTCAAGGTTCTGGGAGGGAGAGTGTGAGCCAAACATTCACAGCAGTGCATCGTCTAAGAGATGGGGAGGGTAGCTGAGGGCAGCAGATTGAGCCAGGGTGGGTGTGGTGGTTCTATGGGTTAGCATATGGGAGGACTGTGCTGGGTCAACAGCACGGCTCAGCAGCCTGAGCCAGGAAGGAGCATGTCCGGTTGTCCTCTATGCAGTAGCAGTGGGAGGGTACTGACATGGACAAGTCTGGCACAGCTGCCTGACCCAGGGCTGAGCTCTGTGTTTTTCCTCCATGCAGTGGAGTGGCCAGTGGCCATTACGGGTGCTGAGGCACTCAGACATGCCCAGTGGTGTGAGCCGGGGTGGAGCTTGGTGGCCTCCTTACCACAGCACCTTCCACCGCACAGCAGCGGCAGTGGGGGTCCTTCTGGTCATTTTTCTAGGTTTCCATAATATACATGGTATGATCACAAAGTACAGTAAGTGTTTAAATATTTTTCTTAAAATTTATTATAGTCAAAGACATCTTTCCAGTAATCTCTCTCAGAATACTCTCCCTCATTTTGAACATGCTTATGTTATCATTCTTGCCACTTTCTGAAGCAGTTCTAGACATTCTTTTTTATTGATGTCTAGTGGTACTGTCACGGCTGTCTTCAAGTCCTGAATGGATTCAAAATGTTTACTTTTCATGGTCATTTTGACTTTGGGGAAGAGCCAGAATTGCCACACACAGCTAGCCATGTAAAGACACTCACAAAAGGAGTTGGGCATTTATCTCAGTGGTATAAGCGCCTGCCTGGCAAGTGCTAGGTCATGAGTTCAATCCCCGGTACAAAAAAAATAGGCACTCACAAAAGAAGACTTCCAGAACTGCTTCAGCAAATGACATTATTGCAATAAAGTTTTACTTTTAGTTAAACATTAACTGCATTTTTGATCCTATCCCATATTAAGATCATAATGTACATACAATTCTGTATTTTGCTTTAAGTTCATTGATAGTCTGTCAAGTTAACTTTTATATACCATTAAATATTCTTGACATCAACATTTTATTGACTTTCTTAATAATCATCATACAGGTATACACACTTCAATTATTTATGTTCTTACTATTCTTAAGTTGCTTGTAATTTTTATGCTATTATAAAAGCTCTATAATGAGTACCTTTGTATTTACTTTCAGGTAAGTTTCATTTTTGCTCCCAGTTGGCCTGTAAATGGATCCTATTTCAATTGCCTTTCACATTGGACTGCTTATGTCATTTTATCATTTTGGTTTTTCACATTCAATTCTAAAACTTGATTCAGTGTGGAAAGACAGCTCCTAATTTTCTTATTCCAGGTCATTTAAGAGCATTTCTTCCAGACTTTTTACTGGGCAGCTCATTTATAGCTCGTATAATCCCAAAATGATATTGATGACAACCTGAAGCTTGAAATGGAGAAAAAGAGAACAGTGAGCCACAGGAACATGATTTTCAAAACTGAGGAAGTTCCCCTCAGACATGAGCAGGAATAATTTTCTAAGAAAGCACCCTCTAGGGCTGTAGAGTCTTTAGTTCTCCAACGCAGATATGGAGCAGTTTCTCCTCAAGGAGATTTTCTCTGCTTGGCAGAGAATGACTACCAATGTGGCCCTGAATTCAGTGGCCAATCATACCCATGTAAAGAAGCAAGGTTCCACACTGAGGATATTCAGTGTGTGTTCTGGAAGCTAAGGTGTGTTGGAGAAGGGAGGACAGCATAAAAGAGAAAGATGAGTTAACTGTTTCTCTGCACCAGTAGCTCTCAGTACACCTGCTTCAGCAGGCTCCCAGGCTGAGACCCACTTGTCCCAGAGAGATGATGTTGCTGCTGATGTCCAATCACTGCCTCCTGAGTGACTTCTGCAATCTGCTTCTGTAATTACTATCAGACACTGTATTTATTATTGTCAAAATGTGAAAATCATCATTAAAATATTGATTAAAGAAAACCAACAATCATTTATTACCAGGGAAGAGCACTTGTTAACTGCTTTTATCTCAGGAGGGAGTCAGGCAAGCTGAGGAAGCCCTCAGTCATCACACTGTGGGTGTGTTTATGCTCCAATAGTTCTGAAGTAGGATTAGTGTTCACTGTCATTTGCATTGGAGAGCTGGAGGGAAATCCAGCCTCCTGAGACTTGGGCTGAGCAGCCGGGCCTGCTAGCCACATTTCTAGATGTCTTCTGTTTTGGTAGGCTCCTCTGGCCTTCTGGACTTGGCCAGGATAGCAAACAGTCTATAGCAGGAGAGAGGCACTGCTCTTCTAAGTTGCTTAAACTCTGTTATATTGATTTTTACCCTCAAAGTTCAAATGGTGCATTTTTCAAGAGATCACTCCAATAATTTTTTGTTTTAATAATAACTCCTACAACTACTCTCTGTGTTGCCAGGCAGAAAAATGGAATCGTAAGAGCCTGAGGTGAGGATCTCAAACAGAAGAAATAAAACCAAAACCACAATTTAGAATTTTTCATTGCTATAGCCTGAATCTAATCTTTCTTTATCGATGGGTTGTTGCTTTTCTTATATTAGAAATTCTTCTCCCACAAACTTGAATTCCACTTTTGTACCAAAATTAGTAGTTTTGTTTTCTTCAAGACCTGTGAAGGGCTACAGGTCTGCCCTCTGGATTGGCAGATCTTGTTACTAAATGGCCTACCTGTGGCCTCTCTGGGTGATCAGTGGCTCCTAAACAGCAGACTAGCTAAGGTGGGAAATGAACCACGAACTGCATCTTGTGTACCTGGCATTAGTTAAATGGGAATCAGGGACATGAGTGTCCTCAAGCTCAGAGTAATTAGCCTTTTCCTGGAATGGCATCCTGTGTTTTGCAGCATGGTGACCACTGGCCACATAAGTGTTCAAAGTGTGACAATTCTAAACTGGGGTGGGTTGCAAGGGAAAAAACACATCAGATTTTAGATTATGTACAAACATGGAGAATATAAACTGTCTTGATACTCTCTAAATATCTTTTACACTTTAAATAACAATATTTTGAACAACTGGATTAAATAAACTATATTAAAACTGACCTCACCTCTTTCTTTCTGCAACTATCAAGTCACGCCTGGAAAATTTAACATATATGTGACATGCATCTGTGGCTCGTGTCATTGCCTATTGGACATTGCTGGTTTAGACAATGAAAAACATTCACTGGAAATCAGCAGCAATCTATATGCTAAATGTTTGGGTGGTGATGGGGAAGGCAGGTTTCAGGTACCACCTGGGGTGCCCTTCACTTTTCTAGTCTATTTGCCTCTGGGCACTGAGTTAACAGCCATCTGTAGTTCCCACTCTGCTCCATGATAAGGGAATAAAAGTAGGAAGACTGTGGAGAGAGATGCACCCCACTGACAAGTGGTGTGCCATAATTCTCTAAAGCATCTTAATGTTGAGGTTATTTTTAGAGCTTGATTTGCAAATAAGAGTAACCAAAGTCCTGTTTCCAAAGTAACATTTTTTTTTATCTTTTAGTTTAACATCTAGAAACATTTAACAGCTCAGTTCTGCCAAATTTGAAAATCTACCCCAGCCCCTATACACTCACAGTCTATCCACTTAAAGGCCATGTGTACTGGATGAGCCATATGGCAAAATCAGCTTTTCTCTCCTATCAGAACAGGTAGACCTACCAATCCTCACAGGATCATGGAGCCTACCAGAGCCCCTGACCCAGGTCTTCTGCTTCCCTGGGCCATTGCTGCAGCCTCCTCCCCAGCTGGTTTGGCTCCAGTTTCTCCTGCTCTGGCTGACCTCTTCCCCACCAGCAATACTTCCTCTGCTGCTGTGAGCAAGAAGCTACATTAGGCCTGTACCTAACATCTCATTAACTCTCTAAGTACAGTACTCAGCAGGACAGTGTGTTCTCTTATTCCTGATGCAGAAACGAGGACTCTAAGGCTGGAGAGTGAGTGACCTGCCCGGATCCTGCACTGTCAAAGGCTGGTAAGGTCAGGTACCAGGCCAGTGACTCTAGGCTGAGGGTCCCTTAGCCCTGATGCCTCGTCTTTTTTATCGAGGGACCCTCTGCACTCAGCTGCATCTCCAAGTGAAGGCTACTTGTTATCCCAATGTTTCATTTCATCATCTCTATCTTTCACAGGCTCTGTGGGTAAAGGGAGGATTCTTCCAGCCCTGTGGCCCACTCCTGGGGTGATTCTTAATGTAAGGCAGCTTCCTCCTCTTATTCTCTCCCAGGCCTCACCTGTTCCTTTGCTCATAGCCTCTGCTCTGGTGTCAGCTTAGCACTCTTTGTTTGAGTTTCATTGCTGCTGAAACTGAGATCTCTTCCTGGACCTCTCATCTCTGACTTCCCCATGGAATTACTCTTTTGGCAAATTCCTGACTTCACTGTAAATTCAGGCCAGTGTTTCATTCTGTGTAAGTCTTGCTTTACCACCTGGATTCTAGGACTGTCCTCTGGTAATAGAACACCATCACCCCCACACTTTTTAACTAACCCTGGCCCAGCACAGCAGTTAAGAGCAGCCTGCCAGAGGGCTAAATTATGGTCTTGCCATTTACTAGCCAAAATACTTTTAGAAGTTACTTTTCCCTCTCATGCTTCCATATCTCCTGCGGTAAAATGGGGATAATGATAGCACCTGCCGCATAGGTTGCTGAAAAGATTAAAATGAACATAAGTAAGATCAAAACAGTGCCTGACACCAGTAGATACCACATAAGTATTAGCTATTTTCTTTCTTTCCTGGTTCTGCTTTCTTTCTGAAATTTGGCTCAAGCAGCTACTGTCTACTATATACTAACTGGGTCTGGTAGCTATGGCCCCTGTCTCTGTGTGTACCACCCGTTACCTGAGGACTCCAGTGTGGGTCCCCTGTTTCCCTGCACAGCCACTAGCTTCTGAAATAACACATTCCTTTGCATAATTTTTGCCACTATCACCCAGGGCCATCTCCTTGGGCAATCCGCATCCCTCGTGTCTCTTGAAATCCAACTCAGATCAATTCTCTCCGACAACTCCCTGTGACTAATCTCTTCTGATCTTTTCCTAGGCTTATGTCCCTCTGGCCTCAGCACCTAGCTGACCTACAGTAGCGGTTCTCATTTTGTTCCCTGGGGGACATTTGGTAAGGTTGAGAGATGACTTTACTGTCACAATTTTAGTGGTAGAGGGTAGGGGTACAGTTAAATATCCTGAAATACAAACAGAATGGGCCCCAAATGAAGAATTATTTGGCAGCAGTGGGAGGTTGCAAACCCCACATTATAATCATCTGCCCTTGCTGATGTTACTGTTTAAAAAACAAAACAATGACAACAACAACTGCTGGTGGGTTCATGAGGTGGTTTCTCTAGCCTCCTAGCTAGAGATCTTTTGATTCTTCTATGGTTCCCAAGGCGGCACCATGCTTAAAATAAACTGATGAACTGATAGTGATTAATTTTCTGACTAAACAGCAAACCAGAAACATTTTTCATTAAAGTCTGGGATATGCCATTGTAAGATTTTTAAAAATGCTATGCTACATGAATGTTGGAAGTATTCTGTGCTCATTGAGAGAAAAATGCAGAAGTTTTTGGTCATTCCCGGTCAATGTCTGTCCAACTGCAGGACAGAGAGTCATGTTGTAGGAGGGACTGGGAGTAGGGCCATGATTACCTTTGCCACCAGTTTCACTTCTCTGTTTTTTTCTAAGAACTTGACCTTTTAGTTGGCAACCATGGGATCAATATGATATATGAGCAAAACTTGCATCTAAGAGAAAATGTCTTTTTTTTCTAGAAAGGAAAATCTCATGGTATACTACCCAAGTGACCTAAGATTGATATTGAGCTGTTTAAGGCACCAGTGGAAAAGAACAAGAGCTCTGGAGAGTCACCCTGCAACTGTCACATGGTCTGTCAAAGGTCCATAAGAACAGGACAATAACTGAAAGGTCCTTGCTCCAACTGCCACTTCTGCAGGTAGTGTTCCAGTGGCAGGTGTCCTTCTGCACCTGCAGCTTGGTAGGAGCTTTAGACAGAGCTCAAGGTAGGAAGTCTCTAACTGACCATGACTACAGAGGGGCCAGGGCAGCCAAAATCTTCGACACTGGTCTCAAAGCAGAACTGTGAGAAGCTTCTCTTAGACAACTCCACATCAGCCCATTCAGTCCCAGGATATATTGTTCTTAAGTTTCTCAAGGAATTTCCTATTTGTGTCACTACAAGTGTATCATAGAAAATAGACACAGAAAGATGACCTGCCTATTCCCCAGAGGATCCCTTTAAGATATGTGGTTATTCAATTCTCCAGGGATACTTGACTCTGCCTTCATGTTTGCAGATCACATGAAAGGCAAAAGACTTTAAAGGAAAAACCTCTCCAATACAGCGTCTTCAAAGTGGGTCCTCCAGATCAGTAGTATCAGCATTGCTTGGATTACTTGTTAGAAATGCAGACTTGTGGCACCAATCCAGGTTCCTGATTCAGAAGTTTGAGTGGAGGATGGGCTTCTACTTAGGTTTAACTTATGTTTTAAGATCCTCCAGATTATTCTGATGCATGCTCAGATATAGGAGACAATGGTCTGATCAAACAGCATGGAATTTGACCATATTAATGAATGGTAATTATCAACTTAGATATCTCAGATAATTACATTGTTTATAACTTCATAATTATATTGATAGAGATAAAAAGCCAAAAACAATATAATCATTATCATAGTGTCAAGTACGCAATAAGTACTTGACTTTATATGTATTATATGTATATATTATATATTGTATATATATATATATATTGAATGAGTAAATGAAGCTCTCCTTCAGAGATTTTTAAAAAATGAAGTTGAAAGGCATTCTCTACAGCTTTTTCTTTAAACAGTCCAAAGCAAATATACACAACAGCTATACTGGAGAGATTCCGGTAGCGATTTAGGTTCAGTTCTTTGTACTCTAAGTCTGTGTGGCCTAACATGGTCATCACTAACCACATGTCTATTCTATTGGACACTTGGCATGTGAATAATTCAAACAGAAATGCAGTGTAGGTATGAAATATACATCAGATTTTGATGGTTCAGTTAAAAAAGAATGTTACATTAGTACTTTTTTGTTGAGTATTTTGTTGTAATGTTTTGATTCACTGGATCAAATATTTAAATTCATCTTATTTGTTCTTTACTAGAAAATGTATAATTGCCTATGTAGCTTGCATTGTATTTCTAGTGGGTGTTTGGCTTGATAGCATTCTAAGTGTGTCATATTTCAGTTTTGTGAGAGTCACAAAACTGGGAGGAGATTTTAACCTGTTCAGTTCTATTGAGTGTAAAGAGCAACTCACCTATTCACTTACCCTTAGACTTCAAGTTTCCATCCTTAAAGGAGAACAAAGGTTTTTTTTTTTTTAAAGTTCATACTGCAAAGGTCTGGTGTGTAATTTGGCACGCACCTACAAAGACTTCTTGTTTTCTCCAAGAAAGTGTTACTTTACAGTAGCAATGGCCAAACTTTTAGAGCTTTCAATGAGAACAAACAGGGGGCCGTGGCACAAATGCCATAGGTGTACCACCACTGCTCTCTGGTTTCCAAATGAATTGTCTTTACTTCTGTCCAACTAGATAATCAGTGTTTCCTACAGGAGCTTCAGAAGGTAAAGGCAGATCAACGAAAATTATTAGGAAGTTTTTCCTTACCAGACACAATGGCAGAGCCCCTATGTGACAGCCCCTGTCCTACCAGGTCACACCACCTCAATCTCCCTCATGTTCTGTCTCCCAAAGGACGCTCTTGTCTGAGTGTTGGCTCAGTGATTCTCAGGGTGCCCACAGGAAATTTGGGAGCACACAGTAGACACTAACTTACTCATATTCTTAGCTGGTGACTAGACCTCAGAACTTATCTGCCAGAACACAAAAGAGTTAATCTTCAAGTTTTCCAAGGGTAGAAAAGAGATAGAAAGATAGAAAAAGAGATATAGCAATCCTACCCCCCAAGGCAAACAAAACAAATCAAAACAAAAAACTCAAAATTTACAAAGACATAGGAAGACTTATCAGGATGCCCTACATCCTAAGATTCTAAAGGAGGGAGGGGAGTCACATGGAAAGAAAACGGGGAGCTGATGGGACTGCAACTGAATTAAGAGGGTGAGGACTGTGACATTGTTTCAATGGCATTACAGGCCTGCATATGGACCCCACTGATGAAATCTACACTCACAGAATATGTGGGATCTGAATGGCACATGGCCATCTGTGATGGAGAGGAGTCTTTCCTTGTCCAAACCCTAGTCAGTCCCCTCTAAACTATCTTCCCCCTAGGGCCTGACTTTGGAACTTCTGCATTTGTTTCTGCCTTGTGCAGTTTTGGTAAGAATCTTGATAAGGTAGATTAGTCAGAAGCCCCCATCTTTGATAGCTGGTCACTCTTAACATCTGATTTGATTCTTCAGTTTTTGCGACTTGCAGTGACTACCTGATTCCCTTGCCCTGACCTCCTCTAGAATTCTATGTTCCTTTATCTATCCCTGACCTTTTCTTTTAGCTCTTTTCCACCTACTGACCCTCACCCTGCCTGTCAGCTATGCATTCCCACTTCTCCTTGTTATATTTGAAGTTAAGCTCAATGTCCCTTTTCTACTATAAAGCTTCACTGCACTAGTCCCTGTCTCTATGGTTTCCCCAAATAAAGTCTGCCTTTGTGTTTTAACACATTCCAATAAAGAGTTTTCTCCCAGAACCAACACAGATTACAGATAATCAGGAACATGGTGAGAGTTTTGTTTGGCAAGTGGTTCTTAGTTCCATCAGACCCCTGGTCCTGGAGTGTTTTTTATGAAGCAGAGTGGCGATGCTCCCAGTCAGGTAGAACCAAGCTCTCCCTGAGATTCTCGCAGGAAAACCCAGGGTGAGTCCTGGCCTAATGCCAGTTCTCGACTTGATGCTCAGTGTGCCTGGTGCTACTTTCCACAATGTAGCACCTGCTGAGTTTCCCCCAGCCCCTCCCAGTGGGGTGCCTGCCTGCCACACATCCTTGCCCTGGCCCACTTCCTCTGCCCTCCTTGAGGCCTTTGTTTCCTTTCATTCCTGAGCTTCTTTGTATGTTACCTCTGTGCTCATAATAACAAGTCTCCCACTTCCACTGCATAAAAGGCCGCCCACTCTGTATGGCTTCCTTCAAAGTCATTTTACCCTGAAAAGCTAGACTTGTCTCCCCTTCTCCAATGCCCAGCTCTCAACAGAGGCCAGATCACTGCTCCAGCATGCCTTTGCCCAACACACTGCCCCGCTGATTTCTGGATGAAGTGCCTTGTCCTGGCTTCCCTCTAAAACCAACCTTTCTGATTGACTCAGTCTGTCATTCAAAAGACCTATTATTTCATCATCTTGCTTTACCTCACAAAAGTACCAGTTAAAGTCCTAATAATAGTAATATTCAAGTGGGTAATTTAAATGTACTATTTTGCAGTACCTACAGTTCCCTTATTGAATTTAGACTGGTATGCACGTAGATTTGCATTTTAAAATGAACAGAGACATCATCCTCTGTGATTAAGCAGCCAAGCAGCCTAAATAATCTTCTGAAGTATTTTGGTTCCTGGATTTTTATGATTAATCAAAAGAGGAAGAAAAATCCTGAAATGGAGGCACATTCCACTTATCAAAGTAACATAGTAAGTGCAGGACTGGGGATTTAGGCTCAGTCAGTTTATCCACAGATCCTATACACATCACTCTGTACCACTTTACTGATAAGATGAACACTAATGAACTTTAAAATCTCTAAAGAGAGAGTGTTTATTAAGATGGTAATCTTTACTAAGTAATAATGTAGAATAAGAGGTTACTTATCTGCAAGGAGGTTGGTTATTAGACTGAACACTCAAATTTTTAGTTAGTCAAACTCCTGAAAATATGGCAGTCCTGAGAATTTATAAGGGAGGGAAGCAGATGCTGACTGCCAGGAGGCAGTGGGTAGGCCCCAGGGCTCTGCTTTTCAGCTTTTCTGTGACTCAGCTGCCATCTTGCATTTCTTATACACTCCTCGGTGAAGATGATGTTGCTCTTTTCATGGAGTTGCAAAGAGTTAGAGGTTTTGTTTCAGAAGCAAAGCCTGTCACTGATAGCTTTGGGCAGATCTGTCCCTGCCTCTCTCTGAGCCTCAGTTTACTCAGAGGTAATCTAAGGGAGCTGTCCAGGATGATATTCAAGGTAGCTGGAAGGACTTTGAACTAGAATGTCTGACTCAGAGCACTGCATGGAGGAAGGCAGGAGGACACAGGGAGCTACTGTATGGCTAGAGTCGTGGATAGAGTCATGAATCCCCAGATTCTTAGGGCACTGGCTGACGTGGTAGAGTGGGCCTAAGAATTTCAATGACATTCTGTTCCTTTGACCATGGTCTTAAACCATAGGGTCCCAAATGTCTTATCTCTTTCTTGCCATTTGATACTCTTTTTCCTCTTCTGGAAGCCTGTTGCCCCCTGCTCTCTCATGGTTGACTTTCATCTAATTTGATTATTTTTTCATCCTTCCCCTTTCATGACCTATATTGGAGATTATAATCACAGCCCATTTCTGCTTTTTAGCAACGCATGTCAGCATTGCTCTATTCTATCACCATGTGGATTTAACACAAAATTAAGATGGTGACATGATGAGGAGGGAGGGAGGAAGAGAGAGACAGAGACAGAGGGACAGAGACAGAAACAGAAAGAGAGACAGAAGAGAGATTCCTTTATCTGAAATGAAATACTATCATCACTTTTAAGGAGGAATTCATCAATTCTATAGAAAGCATTACATAATCCTGATCTCTATAAAGAGGGACACTTAGGACAGCTGCCCACTGGAATATCTATGTGGATTTAGGGATCAGAACTTCTAGGCCCAATGTAGTATGATCACATCAATTGTCTCATTTTCAGTCAATGTTAGAAGGAGCAAATGCCACCTGCCCACATGAAGATATCCAGAGAAGACAGTCCTGTAAAGGGACCTACCAAATGAGAGGAACTGTAAGATGACTTTCTTTAGCTACCAATAGAAGCTTCTATTCAAGCACTGCATGGTAGTTTCCCAACCTCAACAGTAAGTTAAAACATCTGCATTATAAACTGGGTTCACTTCCAATGCTTGGTGCACTCCCACCATTTGAATTTCTACAGAAAGAAAAAATAATGCAGGCTTCCATGAATGTTCTGGATGGAAACCGTGTATCCTTCCAAATCCTGTGGAAAAACAAAACCTCCACCTCCTTCCTTTCCTCAGTACCAGATCCTTTAAAATCTTGTGGTATTTCCTCAAATACCAGCATTTTGAGTTGTGACATCTGGTTTCCAGCTCTCCCAGGCTGGGGTTTATTTTTTAAAGAGATAATCAAGAGTTTTGACATTCTGAGCCTCCACCCAGTATTTGTGTGGGACTCACTGCCTACCCTTCCCTGGCTCAGTACACACTAGAAGATTCTAGCATTCCCTCCCTGCTCCAAAACAAAGAATCTACTTTTTGTTTCTTTCCTTTTACTCCTAAGGTACCATTTTCTTTAAAATCCTTTATCTCTTCCAGAATGTATCTCAGACATGGTGGGTTCCTCATTTTCTAAGTTCATTCATAAACATCTCAGAATGTCTGACATCAGGGAGGTTTCCTCAGGACAAAAGATCCCTGTATCTTCAGGCAGCTGCAAGAGAGGAGTTGGATTGTGTGGAATTTCCCTGCAGTGCTTCCATCTCTACCCACTTGGGCCCAAACTTCAGAAACAGGCCTTGTAGCTATGGGATGCTGACCTGTCTCTCTGTGTCTCAGTCCATGGATATGATAGAGGGAGTCAGTCTAAAGCACTAGAAAATTGTGGGCTGGGTGACGCTGCCAGCATGCAGGGTGAAAACAAAATCTAGTAGAAAAAGAAGTGCTGCCTGATCCAAGAGCCCAAAAATCTCCTGCCCAGGGTCTGGTTTCCATGGCAATAGGATGGGATAAGGATAGGCAGCAGCTAAGAGCACAGGGTGTGATGTCAGATGCAACTGCATTGGACTTCCAGCTCTGGTCAAATGACCTCGGCAAATCACTTTCCTTTCTGAGCACTGACTTCCTCACAAATAGGAACGATATAGTATCTAAAGACAATGGTGAGACTGCTGTATGAGTTGAGATAATCCACAGAAAGAACATAGCCACGATGCCTACACAATGAAAAGCAGTTGTGAGCATTATCCTGTCCATTCAGCATAGCCCAGGAACTCCATAGGAAAATAGGAAAAAGCAGAGAGAATACTCTAGGTTATGGGCACAGCAAATATTTGAGCTGGGGCATGAAAGAGAAATCCTAAGGCTCATTAGGTGGCATCTCCTAATGTCTCTGGACAGAGTGCAGCAGAGGAGAGAGGATGGCAAAGACAGAAAAGAACCTCAGAGGCAGGTATTACTCACTTGTGAACAGAGCTTGGGGGCTGGTGGAGTGGTTGCAGGATGAGGACGCAGTCACTGTGAATAAAACCTTAAAAAGGACAAACTGTGATTTTGAAAGCAAATAGAGATACAAATAGGAATTGGACAATGGTTAGAAAATATCACCTTTTGAAAATGCGTAAAAAGTGGTAAAAAGAACGACCTGTGACACCTACCATTTTGATCCTACCAACTTGGTGAGGGTAAGTGTATATTTAAAGTATGGGCAACTAGTGTATGGGACATAAAACAATGGCACAGGAAAGGGACAGTTACATCACAGCTCAATCACAGTCAATACACTCCTCATTAGGTAAAAAGAAATGAAACCATCAAAATGATGTGATTTTATAGTGATTACCATCAACAAAAATAATCAACATAAAGTAAAATTAGTAATGGTGAAAAAAATCCAAAACCAAAAAATTTCACATAGTAAAAAAATTTAATCACCAAAAAAAAATTGTTACAGGATGGGGCTGGGGATTTAGCTCAGTGGCATAAGCGCCTGCCTTGCAAGCAGGCAGTCGTGAGTTCGATCCCTGGTACCGATAAAAAAAAAGAAAAAGACAAAAAAAAAAAATACTATGGTGTGTCCTCAACCACCTTGTTCACTGGATCTGGCACTGTGTGACTTCTGGCTCTTCTCCAAAGTCAAAATGACCATGAAAGGTAAATGTTTTTAATGGATTTAGGACATTGAGACAGCCTCAATAGCACAACTAAAGATATTCACAAAAGAGGACTTGCAGAACTGTTTCAGAAAGTGGCAAGATTGGTGGGATAAGTGTGCTCCAAGTGAGGGAGAGTATTTTGAGGGGATTATCTGCAAAGTGTCTTTTACTCTAGCATATCTTTTAAAATATTAAATGTTCACTGAATTTTTTGCTCATGTCGAGTATATACTACGTGAAAACTTGCTGAATGATGACAATTTGACTAGCTATTGGAGAGGAGCAGGCAAGGAGGAGGAAATGGGGAGGAAGAGAGAGAATCAGGAATACACACAATCACTGTCTCTGGGGACAGAGGCATTCTACCCAGGCACTGAAAAGACTAGAGTGTAGGAGATAATTCTTTCAGTTTCTGGCACAACATGAATGTTTGTTTGTTTAAACCCACATTCTTTTTTTTTTTTTTTTTTTTTATTTAAGAGGAAAAAGAGAAAAACACAAAACAAACCAAAGCGGCATAAGGGTACACGCAATACAGAACTACAAAAAACAAAACAAAACAAAACAAAACAAAACAAAACAAAACAAAAAAACATAACAGTAAGAAATCACCTGCTAGTAGATTACACACTATCTTCTTGAAAATAGTTCCTCAAATCACAGTATCAAAGAACACAAGGTGGACATTCAAACAGGGAGACTGCAAACAGCTGTGTTCAATGTTCCAAAAACATTGATAAAGTCAGCTATTTAACACCCCCAAACACACTTGCTGTTATATCCGTTAGAGCTCTTTTTCTTTTTTTTTTTTCCCTCTCTTTTTTACAACAAAATTTACACATTTTGGATTTTATTACTCCTTAGTGCTTATTACTTTCTTTGGGGGGGGGGGAAGAATACAGTCAAATATGGCAAAACAAAGCTGTCAGTCAATACCAAGGATAGACATAGCACATGGTGTAGAACAGAGTACAAGTTTATCAACAATGGTTATCAACGTTGTCCCTTGTTTCCTTAAAAAGAATTGTCTATCTCATTAGATATTATAAAGTTGGACAAAACAGTAGAGAACAAGACCAATAAAACTTAGGCATTGTAAACATTACAGGACTTCCAAAGAAGACAATAGTCAAACCAGAATGGGTATCTTAGTGAATCTTATTGTCTTCAAAGTAGTTGCCTATGTCTTCAAACTTGATACTATCATATAGAATGGAACAGAGTCTAATCAGTCAAAACAAGATCGTGGGAGTACTACAGGACTTCAAAACAAGTTAATAGGAAATCAAAAAGAGTTACTATTTATATATCCTAATTTTTTTGAATTTTTTCTTTAATTAAGACAAACATAAGAAATGACTAAATAATTTTTTTTTTGAAACAATAAGGGGGAGATTGAGATAAAACAGGACATAACAATATAACAATAGAGGTCACAGCATGACTGTTTCAACAACCTAGTACTTCACCACCTTATAACCTGACTTAATAGTAGTTACCATAGTGTCTTTTTCCTTGAAATATTTGGATAAAACTTTATATACTCTAGCTTCAAATATTTTCATATCAAGAAGCCCAGAGTAAAGCCTTTCTAATTAATGAGTGAAAACTTTATAAGGCTTCAAGGCCACCTAATGGGGAATCATGATTACCACATATTTTTATATATTTGAATCATTATTTACATTAGGGAAACTATTCGGTATTCACACATGCGAGATTGATTTATTTCACTTATGAGTATGGTCTCAAGCTGCGCCCATTTATTGATAAATATCTCAATGTGATCCTTCTTTATAGCTGAATAATACTCCATTGTATAGAAATACCACAACTTTTTTATCCATTCCTCAGTTGATGGGCACTTGGGTTGTTTCCAAGATCTGGCAATTACAAATTGTGCTGCTATAAACATAGGTGCACATATATCACTGTGGTATGATGCTTTCAGTTCTTCTGGGAATATGCCTAGAAGTGGAATAGCTGGAATAAATGGGATTTCCAGTCCCAACTTTTTGAGAAATCTCCAGACAGATCTCCACAAAGGCTGTACCAGTCTACACTCCCACCAGCAGTGCAGGAGAGTTCCTTTTTCCCCACAGCCTCTCCAGCATTTGTTGTCGGTTTTCTTGATCCTGGCCATTCTTTCAGGAGTGAGATGGTATCTCAGTGTGGTTTTAATTTGCATTTCTCTAATGACCAATGATGATGAGCATTTTTTCATGTATTTATTTGCCATTTGCATTTCTTCATCTGAGAATTGCATATTCATCTCAGATGCCCATTTTTGGATTGGATCTTTGAATTTCGGAGGTCTGAGTTTCTTTAATTCTTTATATGTTTTAGACAAGAGGCCCTTGTCTGAGAGAGAGTTCACTAAAATCTTTTCCCAGTTTGTGGGTTTTCTTTTCACTATGCTGGAGATTTCTTTTGACATGCAGAAACTTTTTAATAAGAAGTGGTCCCAGTTATTGATTCTGGGAAGTATTTCCCGTGCGGTTTGAGTCCTGTTCATGAATTCTTTACCTACTCCTATGTCTCCAAGGTTTCTACCTATTTTGTCTTCCAATAGATTTAGTGTTTCTGTTTTAATATTCAGATCTTTGACCCATTTAGATTTTAATTTAGTACATGGTGATAGACATGGGTCTAGCTTTAGTTTTCGGCAAATGGAGAGCCAGTTTTTCCAGCACCATTTATTAAAGAGACTGTCGTTCTTCCAGTGAACCTGCTTGGCTCCTTTATCAAAAATAAGGTGGTTGAGTGTGTTCGTAGTTGTGGTTGTATCTTCTAATCTATTCCACTGATCTTCAGCTCTGTTTTGATTCCAATACTATGTTGATTTTACTACTGTTGCTTTGTAGTATAACTTCAAGTCAGGGATTGTGATGCCTCCTGCTTTGTCTTTGCTGCTTAGAATTGCCTTTGCGATTCTAGGTCTCTTCTGGTTCCAGATGAAATTTAGGAGTGATTTCTCTAGATCTATAAGGTATGTTGATGGTATTTCTATTGGGATTGCATTGAATCTGTATAACAGTTTTGGGAGAATGGCCATCTTCACAATGTTTGTTCTTCCTATCCATGAGCAAGGGATGTCTTTCCATTTTCTGAGATCATCTTCAATTTCCTTTTTCAGTGTATTATAATTTTCACTGTATAAGTCTTTCACTTCTTTCGTAAGAGTAATTCCTAAATATTTCATTTTTTTGCTTGCTAATGTGAATAGTCCAGTTTCTCTTATTTCCCTCTCTGTAATTTTGTTGTTCGTGTATAGGAATGCTATTGATTTCTGAGTATTGATTTTGTATCCAGCCACATTACTGAATTTATTTATTGTATCTAAGAGTATTTCAATGGAGTTTAGGGGGTCTTCTATGTAGAGTATCATGTCATCTGCAAACAATGATAATTTAACTTCTTCTTTTCCTATCTTTACCCCTTTTATTTCTCTTTCTTGCCTAATTGCTCTGGCTAGTACTTCCAGTACTATATTAAATAGGAGTGGTGATAAAGGACATCCTTGTCTTGTACCCGATTTTAAAGTAAAGGCTTTCAATTTTTGGCCATTTAGTATGATGCTGGCTGTTGGTTTGTCATAAATGGCCTTTATTATATTGAGGTAAAGACCATTTATTCCAATTTTCTGTAAAGTTCTTATCATGAATAAGTGTTGGATCTTATCGAAGGCTTTTTCTGCATCTATAGAAATGATCATGTGATTCTTATTTTTGGCTTTATTGATATGGTGGATTACATTTATTGATTTGCGTATGTTGAACCATCCTTGCATTCCTGGGATGAATCCCACTTGGTCATGGTGTATAATCTTCTTGATGATTTGCTGGATCCTATTTGCCAATATTTTATTGAGGATTTTTGCATCTGTGTTCATTAGGGAGATCGGTCTATAGTTCTCTTTTATAGTTGGGTCTTTCTCAGGTTTTGGTACTAGAGTAATATTTGCTTCCAGGAATGACTTAGGAAGGATTGCTTCCCTCTCAATTTCATTGAATAGTTTGAGGAGTGTCGGCATTAGGTCTTCTTTATATTTCTTGTAGAATTCTGCAGTGAATCCATCTGGGCCTGGGCTCTTCTTGGTGGGCAAGGACCCAATTACATTCTCAATTTCATTAGCAGAGATTGGGTTATTCAACAGTTTTATATCCTCTTGATCTAGCTTTGGTACTTCATATGCTTCTAAGAATCTGTCTATTTCTTCTGTGTTATCAAACTTTTGGGAGTAGAGGTTTTCGAAATAGGTGTTGATGATCCTCTGTATTTCTATTGGGTCTGTAGTGATTTCTCCTTTTTCATTTCTTATTGCATGAATTTGAGCTTTTTCTTTCCTTTTTTTAATAAGGTTGGCTAGGGGCTTATCGATTTTATTTATTCTTTCAAAGAACCAACTCTTTGATTCGTTGATTCTTTGGATTGTTTTCTTAGTCTCTATTGCATTGATTTCTGCTCTGATTTTTATAATTTCCTCTCTTCTTTTGGCTTTGGGCTTGACTTGCTCTTCTTTTTCTAGCTGTTTGAGATATAGCATCAAGTTATTTATTTGTATTCGTTTTGTTTTCCTGATGTGGGAACTCAGTGCAATAAATTTTCCTCTCAGAACGGCTTTCATTGCATCCCACAGATTCCGGTAAGTTGTATCTGCATTTTCATTTTCTTTTAGGTATTGTTTAATTTCTTCTTTAATTTCTTCTGTGACCCACTGATTACTCAAGAGTGTGTTATTTAGTTTCCATGTGTTTGCGGAATTTTTGCAGTATCCTTTGTCATTAATTTCTAATTTCAGAGCGCTATGATCCGATAAAATGCAGGGATGATTTCAACTCTTTTGCATTTGCTTAAATATGTTCTGTGAGCTAATATATGGTCTATTTTAGAAAATGATCCATGTACTGCAGAGAAGAATGTGTATTCTGATGTTGTTGGGTGGAACATTCTGTATATGTCTATCAAACCCATTTGTTCACAGGTGTGATTCAGTTCTGTTATTTCTTTGCTCATTTTCTGTCTGGTTGATCTGTCCCTTGGTGTCAGTGGTGTATTAAGGTCTCCTGTTACAATTGTGTTACTGATAATTTGAGTTTTCATTTCTGTTAATAATTGTTTTATATAACTGGGTGCTCTGGAGTTTGGTGCGTATATATTTAAGATAGTTATCTCTTCCTCTTGGAGTTTTCCCCTTACGAGTATGTAGTGACCTTCTTTGTCCTTTATGGTCATTGTTGGTTTAAAGTTCACGTTGTCTGCAAACAGAATGGCTACTCCTGCCTTTTTTTGGATTCCTGCTGCATGAAGAATTGTTTTCCATCCTTTGACTTTCAGTCTGTGAGTATCTTTCTGGGTTAGATGGGTTTCCTGTAAACAGCATATGGTTGGATTTTGTTTCTTGATCCATTCTGCTAGTCTGTTTCTTTTGATTGGTGCATTGAGACCATTTACATTAATGGTTATTACTGTTAAATGCTGGTTAATTGTAGGAATGTTATCTCTCTGCTGTTGCATCTTTATCTTTCGGTTCTGTTTAATTATTTGCTTTGCTTAGTGCTTTTTTCCTTTGTGTATCTAAACTGTCTTTCAATATTTTTTGCAGGGTTGGTTTGGTGTTCATGAAGTTCTTCAGCTGTTCTTTGTCATGGAAGTATCGTATTGCACCATCTATTTTGAACGATAGTTTTGCAGGATATATCAGTCTTGGTTGGAAATCATTTTGCTTTAGGATCTGGAATACTTCACTCCATGCTCTTCTTGACTTTATCGTTTGTGCTGAGAAGTCTGCTGTGATTCTGATAGGTTTTCCTTTATAAGTGATTTGTCTTTTCTCTCTGACAGCTTTTAATAATCTATTCTTGTGTTGGATTTCTGGGATGGTGATTATTATATGTCTGGGTGTAGTTTTATTTTGGTTATGACTGTTTGGAGTTCTATATGCTTCACTGATCCTGATGTCAGTTTCTGATCTCATGCTTGGGAAATTTTCAGCTATTACTTCTCTAAATATCCTCTTGACATCCTTCATGTTGTCTCCCTCTCTTTCATTAATCCCTATCATTCTTATGTTATTCTTCTTTGCATCGTCTTGCAGTTGTTGAATTGTTGTTTCCTGGTTCCTTGTTATTTTCAAAAGATCTTTCCTTTCCTGTTCACTAGCTGCAATCCTGTCTTCAAGGTCTGAAATTCTATCTTCACTTTCATTAGGGCGGGTTTTACAACTTTCAGTGGAGTTTTTTATTTCCTGTATATCTCTGTGCATCTGCATTATGTATTCTGTTTGTTTCTTATATTGCTCGTCTAGGGATTCTATCTTTTTGTTTAGTTCCTCCAATTTTTTATCTGTGTTTTCTTTAGATATATTTAGAATCTCTTTCATTTCTTTTATCATTTCTTCTTTTATCTGGGAGATTATTTCGAGTTTGAATTTCTTTAAAGCTTCCTGGAGTTGCTTGTCAATTTCAGTGGCTATTGTGTCCGATATATGAGGTGGATGGGATATATTTTCTTCTATATACATCGCTCCTAGGGTTTCTTGAGATGGGATGGAGGTTTGAGGTTGTAATTTGGTCTTTCGTTTTGTCATTTTCCTATATTTCTGTGTTTCAAGTGTTATTTGAAAGCTTCCTCAGGATCTGTTGAAAATCCCCTTCTATGTTTGGAGCTACTGAGACTCTGGCGCCGCGCTACCCCAAGCCATTAGGCCTACAGAACCAGTGGCCCTCCTCTGCCTGCTCAGAACTCCGCAGTTCCAGACAAGCTGGGCCTCAGGGACACTGTGCGCCCACCTGCCCCTTGGAAGCTCCACAGTTCTTCAATCGCAGCCGGGTTAGGGTACTCACCACAGGCCACAGTGCTTCAGGAACCTGTGGACCCTCCCTGGTTGCAGAGATATCCACAGTCCTCCAGACACATGGAGAGGCCGATGCAGGCACCCCAAATCTGCCCAGCTCCTTCTCTGCAGACCAATGGCCAGGGGCGGCAGCTAAACAGGCTGGGCTAGGCTGGTAGTGTGGGCCAGCCCACCTATCGGGAGCTCAGCAGGTCTCCAAGTGAAGCCGGGAATGGGGAGGCTGATGTGGAAGCCTCAAACCCACCTCTCCCCTTCACTGCACCTGGAAGCCTGAGGGAACTCCAGCAGTCTGGGTGCAGATATCCAGAGTCCTCCAGACATGCAGAGAGGCCAGTGAGGGCACCCCAGATCTGCCCAGCTCCTCCTCTGCAGGCCTATGGCCAGGCGCCGCAGCTAAACAGGCTGGGCTAGGCTGGTAGTGTGGGCCAGCCCACGTATGGGGAGCTCAGCAGGTCTCCAAATGAAGCCGGGAATGGGGAGGCTGATGTGGAAGCCTCAAACCCACCTCTCTCCTTCACTGCACCTGGAAGCCTGAGGGAACTCCAGCAGTCTGGGCGCAGATATCCAGAGTCCTCCAGACACGCAGAGAGGCCAGTGAGGGCACCCCAGATCTGCCCAGCTCCTCCTCTGCAGACCTATGGCCAGGCGCGGCAGCTAAACAGGCTGGGCTAGGCTGGTAGTGTGGGCCAGCCCACCTATCGGGAGCTCAGCAGGTCTCCAAATGAAGCCGGGAATGGGGAGGCTGATGTGGAAGCCTCAAACCCACCTCTCTCCTTCACTGCACCTGGAAGCCTGAGGGAACTCCAGCAGTCTGGGCGCAGATATCCAGAGTCCTCCAGACACGCAGAGAGGCCAGTGAGGGCACCCCAGATCTGCCCAGCTCCTCCTCTGCAGACCTATGGCCAGGCGCGGCAGCTAAACAGGCTGGGCTAGGCTGGTAGTCCACATGCTTCTTTAGATATGATTCTACCTTCACTTAGGATAGTTGGATTCCTTGGTTAGTGTCTGGATTACTGTGATTTGGGAGTTTTCTAAGCCACAAAGCTTGCTTCGGAAGCTCAGTGGGCTATCTACCCATTGCAGCTGTCACCTGCTGTCGATACAACAAATTCCTGGTCCTGGCATCTTCAAGATCAGAGAGGGTGGGAGATAACATCAGCTTGCTGCATTCCTTTATTTCAGACACTAAGAATTCTATTTCTACTTGAGATTAAGTCCTTTGCTCCTGAGATTTCTAGTACAGCATCTCATCGCTGTTTTTCTAAACACAGACCGTTTGCTTAGTATTTGATCATCCTTGGGGGAATTTCTGACACTGTAAAGTTTCTGAAGAAACCATCAGTGACATCCAGAAGAGCTTTCTCTAGAAGGGCTTTCTCTGGGCCCCAGAGAGATATTGTTTTCACTGTAACCTAATTACTGGGAACATTCTTTCAGAAGAAAGGAGTGTTAGGCATTTCAAGAACTTTGGAACAGCTCCTGAAGCCTAGCTCCTCTTCATTGTCCACTGTAGAAGATCATTTGGATGGCTCTCCTTGAATGCAGAACAATTACCTCTGCATTAGTTAAACCAGGTCCTATCTCCATGTACTGAGATGTACAGAGCTTGCTAAGCTATTTTTTTCCTCTTTAACTGGCTCTCAGCAATATAAATAGTGCTAGCTGAGGTACTGATGTGTAATCTTTGAAGCCAGCCAACAGTTTTTTTGTTTCTCACCTCATGCCTCCTTTTAAACAATTGAGCACAGCAGGATGGCAGAGCCACATAGCTCCAAGAATGTTAACTGGGTTTGAGCCTCAAGATGAGAGGTTATGACTTCCCAGGGCACAAAACTACATATCAAAAACTAAATCAACAACCTTCTGGACATTCAAACGCTACCCTAATTGAGTTATATAGGTTGGTCTTTTTTGCATACCTTTCTCTGTGCATATTGCAGAGGTGCTTATTGGCCACATGGCTAGCTTAGCTCACATCATGATGTAATTTCTGCCATTCTTATCATCACTCATCCTTGAGACCCTCTCTTCTTCACAAATTAATAAATTTTGGGTGAGGCAACGGATGAGGCCTTTATTCCATGAATCCTCATCTGGATCAGACTCAGACCCCCTTGGCTGCCCATAACTATAAATATGTCTTAGTGTCTTTATTTTCACTGTGGATTGCACTAGAGATGGTAGAGTAAAATTAACTCACCAGAATTCCAATAATATTTTAATGTGATTACAAATATAAACTTTCCAGACTGTGAAGTGGACAAAAAAGAGATTACAATATTTGGATTACAATGGCCTACTCCTCTGCAGAAGGCTGAAAATTTAAACCCTATGGAAAATCTTCAATAAACTACTCGGAAAAAGAAAAAGAAAAGGAAAGAGAAGAAGACAAAGAAAAGGAAAAAAAAAAAGAACTCCCCCCCCCAAACCAAACTAGTCAGTTGACTGATTCCGATATACAACCAATAATTAGAATCTGTAGCCCTAATAATGAAAAGTTTCCAAGCCCTTTTCATTTTCCTTCTTTAGCCAGATAGCACAAACTGAATGTGGTATGATTTCACTGCAACATAATCTTATTTTCCAAAGCCAAACAGTGTATGGAAGGATTCTTCATGAAGAATTGAGCAGCTAAGGGGATGAACACAGGCCTGCGCCTCCCTCTTTCACTCCAGAGAGGTATGTTGGACAGGCAGGAAGTGTCCCAAAGACATTGCTGCAGCTCTGCCATTTAGTCCTGTCACTCCTCAGGTAGCTCTTTATGAGAACCCACATCTGCAGAAAGTGGAAAAAGAACTAGGAGGAAAAACAGACTTTAAAGAACTTTAAAGAACAAAAGCCTCTGTTTACTCACCACCGGCAACAAACAGGCACTTTCCATGTAATCTCTCATCCTGATCTGAATCTCGTAAGATCCGAAGTTCTCGTAAGATATGAAGTTCAGGCTGACAGTGAACTCATTATGTACCTACGGCTGACCTTGAACTCACAGTGATCCTCTTCCTCAGCCACCCAAATGCAGGGATTACAGGTGTGCACCACCATACTCAGTTTGATCTACCTTTGGACCATTTCCCTCATCCTGGGCTCCATCATGTGAGGGGAAGTCAACCAGGCAATCACTACTGTTTTCTGGCTCTGGAGATCTGTACCTTGGGGGCTATTTTTAAAAATAGAATCCCATAATTTATAGTCTTTGTTACCTGTGTTCTTGGATTCAGCATGATGTTGTTAAGGTTCATCTTATTGGAGTATGTAACAATAAAAGTATGTTCCTTTTATTGCTTAGTAGTATTCTATTGAGTGGGTATATCATATATTGATCTTTTAATTCATGCTTGGATGGTATGTGGGTTGTGTTCAGTTTTGAACTACCAGGATTAACACAGGAATATTCATGTACAAGTCTTTGTGAAAACATAAATTTTTATTTTTCTTGGCTATACATCTAAAAGTGAAATTGCTGGGTCACGTGGTAACTACATTAACCTTTTTGAAGAATTTTGAGGTACTGCTTTTCAAGGTAGATACACCAGTTTATATCCTTACTGGTAATGTGCAAGGGTTCCAGTTTCTCTGCACCCTTGCCAACATTTGTCATTGCCAGTCTTTTTGATGGAAGTCATTCTAGAAGATATAATGCAGTATCTCACAGTGGTTTTAATTGTACTTTCCAAGTGACTAAAGATATAGAACTTTTTTTTTTCACGTGCTTATTGGCCATTCACACATCTGTTTTGGAAAAACTGTCTATTCCTGAAATTTTGGAAGGGTACTGGGAATCGAACCCACAATCTTTCACTTTGTCAGTCAGGTTCTTGTGCCAGAGTTACATCCCCAGTCCTTTTTTCTGATTTTTATAATTTCTCTCTGTACCACTTCTGTGTCTCTCCAAGCATAGTCAAAAGTTTGTCAATTCTGTTGGTCTTTACTAAAAACTAATTTTTGGTCTTACTTTTTTCCATTTTTTTGGCATTATATTTAATTGACCTCCTGTCTAAATTTTGTTTCCTTACTACAACTTGCTTTAAGTTTAGTTTGCTCTACTTTTTATAGTTTCTTTTTTCCTTCCTTCCTTCCTCCCTTCCTTCTCTCTCTCTCTTTCTTTTTTTTCAGGCTGACCTCAAACTCAGGGTAATCCTTTTGCCTTAGCTTTCCAAGTGCTGGAATTACATGCCTCGCATTTTTAGTTTCTTGAGATGGGGGTTTAGTTATTGATTCTTCTCTATGTTCCATTTCAAATCTAAACAGCCCTCTCAGAAAGAGAAATAGTGTTCATGGCTTGAAGCATTCACTCGCCTTCAGAATTTAGGCTAGAGTTGGAAGCTGCCCAAGGAAGAATGCCAACAAGCTACCACTAGCGCTGCCCAAGGCTCAGCAGTTGTTCATGAGTAACAACAGTTCCTCAAATCTGCTGAATCTCATAAACATTACAGGCTTGGTCTGTGGCTCCGCCCCCACGCCTCATGCAATCATAGACGTGGGCCAAATTGAACGTTTGTGATCGGTTTGTTGTCTAGCGCTCAGATTGGTGGTGTGATTGTTTCACTCGCCCGGGGGTGGAGCCAGGATACATATAACAGCAGGAAGAAGGTGTGTCTCTCTCTCTTGCAGGTTTGCGCCTTGCTGTTTGCAGCTGGCCATGAATGGCTCCACCACGCCACCCTGCCGCTTGGAGCCAGCTAAGTATGGACAGAAAGTAAGGAAATAAACCTTTCCTTCCTTCATTATGAGTGTGGGGTGTTTTGTTCCAGCAGTGAGAGAAAAGTAACCACTAGATAGGTTGTCTCTGCAACAGTTTGCAGAGAACTTGTCATGCTACTCATTTCTGCCATGCCAGCATCCTGTCTTTCAAGCCCTTCTTTCCTTCACAGAAAACCACATTTCATTTCATTTCATTCATTCCCCAGTTTCATTCTCTCACAGAATCAATGACATTTAAGGCCATGAGAACAATTGGTTTAAAAAAATAAATTGAAAAATATTGCTCTAAGATTATCAACATTATTTCCCCCATTCCCATCCCCTCTTTTCAAACCTCCTTCTCCTTACTTCTCCTCCCTTGTTCACAAAGTTCAGGTTTCATTTTATACTTCTTTACTCGTTTTTTCTTTCCCTTCCTTCTTTTCTCCTCTCCCTATTTGTCTTTTCCTTTTAACAGTTTTTTCCTATTTCACAATATCTGCTGTACATTTATGTTCTTATTTTCATTTTCAGTTTCTCACACTAGAGAGATAATACTATATTTACACATGTGTGTCTGATTTATTTCACTATGATTATAGTCTCAAGGTCCATTCAATATAAATGTCTCAACTTTATGGCTGAGTAATACTCCATTATATTAATAAAAATACATCTTTTTATCTTAGATTTTTTTGTTTATGTGTTTTGGCACTAGGAATTGAACTCACGACCCTGTACCTAACAGACAAGTGCTTGAGCCACTGAGCTAAACCCTGGCCTTAGAAAAAACGCACATCTTTTTATACACTCATTGGTTGATGCACATTTGGATCATTTCTAAAATTTAACTGTTACAAACTATGTGACTATAAACATGGGCACACATGTATCACTGTGTTATGATTCTTTTAATTCTTCTGGAAAATACCCAGAAAGGGAATAGTTGAATCAAATGGGACTGCTAATCCTAGTTTGGTGAGGAATTTCCACACTGATTTCCACAGTGGTTGCACCAGTCCACACCTACACCAACAGTGGAGAGGGGTTCCTTTCTCCCTTCAGCCCTTCCCTGTTCCTTTTATTTCTTAGTAGTATTCCATTGTGTGGATATATTGATCTTTTAGTTCATCCTTTGATGGTATTTGGGTTGTGTCCAGTTTTGGACTTACTAGGATTAATGCAGCTATGAATATTCATGTACAAGTCTTTATGAGAACATATATTTTTATTTTTTTTGGCTATATATCTAGAAGTGAAATTGCTGGGTCATGTGGTAACTATATTTATCTTTTTGAAGAATTTTGAGGATGAATAATACTCCATTATATAAAAAAACTGCATCTTTTTATCCATTCATTGGTTGATGGGCATTTGGGTTGTTTCCAAGATTTAGCTATTACAAACTGTGCCACATTTGTTATTGTTTTCTTGATAATAGCCATTCTTTCAGTGGATCAAATCGATCTCAGTGTTGTTTTAATTTGCATCTCTTGAATGACCAGTGATGTTGAACAGTTTCATATATTTATTTGCTGTTTATACTTCTTCTGAGAGATATCTATTCATCTCAGAGACCCATTTTTGGGTTGGGTCTGATTTTTGTGTGGTCTGATTTTTTTCAGTTCTTAGCATACTTCACAAAACTAGATTATCAACTTTAACAACAGCATCAGACAGGCAAGAAGCAAATTCCCTCTCCACTTTCTCAGTGTCAATCAAGACAAAAGGAAACTGTGCCTCTGCATCTATAATAGGGACTCCCAAGAGCAATTTTTATCACATGTTTTGTACGGAAGGCAGAAAACCTGCCCTTGATCTCACTGATGTGGCAGATGCCTCTTGTACTAACCAGGAGGGGGATAATAGCAGGAAGTTGCCTCACTTGAAGTTTGGTGGTGGGGCTCCAGGACTAAGCAGATTTTCAAGCCATCAGCTGATGTAATTTGACATAGACTATACATCCCATTCTGTTTCTTAGAGAAAACTGACCTGATTGCTTCCTTTTCTCTCCAGTGATGTGAGAGAAATTTAGCTAGAAAGAACGAGGTCAGAGACTTGGAGATATGGGTCCTAGGCTACAATCCTGCCACCTCCTCCCATTTAAGTCCATTTAGGGCTTAGTTTCTTCATTTGAGAAATGGGTATAACCATACAGTATCACTGGTCCAATTGCTGATTCCTTTATAGCTGCCCTCCCAGGTAATAAGGATGAAGGATGAAGGCAGATGCTGAGAAGACACCCTGTACTTTGGCATGTGGGAAATGACCAGAATG
Organism: Cavia porcellus; assembly: GCF_034190915.1. Lineage (NCBI taxonomy): Eukaryota > Metazoa > Chordata > Mammalia > Rodentia > Caviidae > Cavia > Cavia porcellus. Next base: position 26,454,043 of record NW_026947505.1, on the reverse strand, counting down.
GACATTTTCTAGCAAGAGCTACACTTCCCCTGCTTATTCTGTGAGTAAAGGGGACCTCTTCAGCTTCAGCTTTAGTGGAGACCGCAAAGGGAAGTCTGGGTGCAGAGCAAGACTGAGGCAGAAACATCTTTTCAAGTGACTTTTCAAGCCTAAATCTGATGTTCATACATGAGTCTGCCTGCCCCTCTGGCATCCTTGTCAGACTGACCAGTACACCACAGCAAAGCTGCAGAGTCACACGTGCAAAATTTAAGAGCATTTAAAAGCAAGGAAATGTGGCCATTTTAATTAAAAAGCAAACAAGCAAAAAAAAAAAAAAAAAAAAAAAGCCCGTAACTTTTGTTATATGAGGGATTCGGATCCAGTTTAATATCTTCAAAATAGATTAGCCTAGGGCTTGTATTTCTAAAAAGGTAAAATAAAGCTATTCAACTCAATTTACATCACAAGTATATATTGTTACTATAAAGTGAATTCTAGACTGTAGAAACAAGACTGTAGTCTAAGATGTAACCTTACCTAGTTTTATTTTTAACAATAAGAATGAATCTAGCTACAGTTACTGCAGAAGGGATCATAGGACAACAACTTAAAAATGCAGATTTTTCACGAGTTTCCATGAAAACTGAGCTGGACACCTGAGCTTCAAAAAACTCTGGGAATCCTGTCACCAGCAGGTCTCCTGGCATGGCACCAGAGTCCCCACACCACAGTGCTCCAGCACCTCCAGCCTTACCTCAACCACTTCCATCCCACCTCCTAATCAGGTCATCTGCTTACGGCCTCCTTCCTTCCTGGTCACTCTTCACATTGGCCAGCACCCTGCCCTCTGGCATGGCACCTCAGCCTGTCCTCACTGGGGCCAGGCGCAGGTGGGAAGTGACCAAAGGCGAAGGGCAGACCTTCAATGTTACCTATTTGCCTTTCCAGGTCAGCGGCTTCATCAGGCGTGGCTCGTGGGAGGACTCCGGGGTCACTGAAGCTGGTACGAAGCAGGGTCCCCATCACAAAGAAGAACAGGATGCCACCAACCACAGGGATGGCGGGGGTGATCTTCACTGCTAGGTATGGACAGCTGCCAAAAGGGTGGAGGGGAGGAGGAGGGGAAGAGAAAAGAAAACGCAAGGTTAGGATCAACAGTAAGTAGTCAGTATTTCCAAGAAGTCAAGTTTATTTGGAAGAGTGAAATTGATTTATATTAAAAACCCATCTGTGTTAAGGATTTATATTTGCAAAGGATGTGAACTCTCCACCCCAAACCATGCCCTCCGTTCCCAGCAGAACTAGAATAATCCTGTTTTGCAAATCAATCTAGGATATACAGAGCTTAAGAAATACACACCTGCCCTTTGCATTGTAAACAGGGTTGTCCAATCTGTGTCTCCCACCCATACCTGGAGTTAATAAAAGAAGACACCAATTCAGAACCATCTTCATCAGACCCAGTCTTTACTGCCTGCGTCAAACAACTCAGGCTTTTCTATCAGTACAAAATGCTGAGGACTATGAACTCACTGGAAAGACAAGAAACCATTTTTTAATATTTTGGAGGTAATCTGTGCCAAAGAGGTTAATGAGATATAGAAATAAAGTTACATGCCAGTTTCTGAAGAGAATTAAAGGAATTTCAGTGTCTGGACTCTACTAATCTCATGCTTTTCTAGACGGCAATTGAGCTATCATTTGAGGAACAAGACCCAATTTTTTGTTGTGGTAATGGTGGTTTTGTTTGGTTTTCTGTTTGTTTTTAAGAGATGGGATCTCACAATTTTGGCTATGAGAGCAGAATCTTTCTGAGCACAAGTATGATTCTCATGCTTCAGCCTCCTGAGTTGCTGGCATATGCCACCACTCAAGACTCTACTCTGTGAGCACCTCTTCCCTGAGGGATAGTCTAGTAAGCTGACATCAGAGATTATGGTGAATCAGGGAGAGGTGTATTTGTCTGAGTTCTGGACCCTGCAAAAGTCAGGGACTTCCTCAGGACTTTAAGACTTTCCCCCAAAGTGACCAAGTGGGACTTTCCCCCAGGGACTGCCATCTCCAGGAGAACCACTCAAACAGAGTCAACAATCTATGACATTTCCAACACCTCTGTCACTACTCCTATACCAACTCTCCTGCAGAAAAAGAACAAAGCAAAACCTTATACAAAACAGTATGGTGTCACATTCTCTTTGCAGAATTATGGTCAACTATAAAATACGATAGTTGTCATTCTCATAGCAGTGGAACCCTACCCAACCTCTCAACATTAGAGCCTTTTGAGCATCTTTGGAGTCTCATAGTAAAGTAAATTCAGTAAAAAGCAAGAAAATACATAGAGTTTGCTGTAGAACAAAAGAATTCAAGAAAGCCTGACCCTAAATCACCCCTGCTATGGTGTGAATTTGGCTCCCCTGGATCCTATAGTTTATGTGTTCAAAACTTAATCCCCAAAGCAACAACGTTTAAGAAATGATTAGGTCATGAGGTCTCAGTGGTTTAATATCACTGTCACAGGAGTGAGTTTGGGACTGCAAGAGTGGTTTTGCTATAAAATTGACTCTGGCTCCTCTCTCTCTCTCTCTCTCTCTCTCTCTCTCTCTCTCTCTCTCTCTTCCCCTGTCTTATCTTATGCTTGGCAGAAAGGTTCTGGCCAGATGCAGGTCCCTTGCCCTTGGACTTCCCAGCCTCTAGAACTGTCACAAATAAATCTCTGCTTTATGTAAGTTACCCATGCTCAAGCATTCTGTTATAGCAACATCAAATGAACTAAGGTGCCCACTTTAGAAAAGTACTCACATTATGTAAATGATGCTTTAGACCAATTGAGACTGCTATATATAAAAGGAAAGGGGCTGGGGATTTAGCTCAGCGGCATAAGCACCTGCCTTGCAAGCAGGCAGTCATGAGTTCGATCCCTGGTAGCGATAAAAAGGAAAAAGGACCCCCCCCCAAAAAAAAAAGGAAATCACTGCTTTCCTTGGGTATTCTCCAGGGAAATATCTACATAATTTATATTCTTGTTTTCCAAATGTTTCCAAAACATTTGATTTTATGATTTTTAAATACTGGAAAGCTTCAATTTAAGCATTTAAGGAACCAGAGGCATCATAATCAGGCAAACAACATTTTGTTTATACTCCTGGACCTGTAAAGGAATCTTTTTCTACAATGGAAATGTACTAGATTTTAAAAGATAGCACTATTCATGGTATTGGGACTGGTCTGTCCTATAGGTCTTGGCTCTGAGCCCTGGCACAGAACTTGCATTTCAACTTGAGACATACGAAGAATAGAAACATCTTGTCAAGAATTAACCTTTTTCCCTTTAGAGATTCAATATAAAGTGACAACCAGAACCCCATTTATTATTGTCTTGAACTTGGAAACCAAAATGTTTGTAAGGGCTTCTTAATGTGTATGATAGAGTACAGCACAGCAGGCCATAGAAATAAATGCCATTTCAGGGCATGTCTACTATGTTAATGGGGCACATTCAACAAAGAGCTGCTGATAAATTCAATGGCCGCAAGTCTGGTGTCTCAATTCAGACTGAGACATCAGCATGAGGTTAATGTGAAGGAGCTCAGATCCTAGGAGCTCATTAACAGTACTGCCTTATGTCATACAAGATGACATTGGCTTTGTTCTTCCTCATGCCATAGAAAAAGTGACCTTAGGTTATTGTTAAGCCTTGAAAATGTGGTACTGTATCACAATCAGAAATAAACAATCCACATCAAAGTTGATTAAAATAGATCAATGTTAAATATGTGGATGCTGATAATGTGTACCACAGTTATGTGAAAAGTCCCTGTTCTTAGGAAATACATGCTAGAATGGCTTAGGTTATTTACACTTGAGTGTACTTGAGCCATCACACATGTAGCTTTTTTTCAAATGGTTTGAGAAAAACATTTGGTTTATATAGAGCAAATGGAATAAGTATTAACAATAAGGAATCTGCATAAAAATATATGTATGTTCTTTGTTCTTATTCTTGTAATTTTTCTCTTGATATTTCCAAATAAACAGTTAAAGGAAAAAACTAGAGAAAGAAATAATACTCAAATTGAAAGCCTAAAATTAATCCTGATACTAATAGATTGTAATTTATACATCTTAGCCCTTTATTTATACATACATACATACACACATACATACCTAAATGTACATCAAGGGGGATAATATTTTTACAAAACAGTTTGGAAAATGATCTATTGTATGAAAGAGATTTTTCCTGGAAAATTCACAATTGAACATAATTTGAATAATGGCAGAGAATAAAATGGGCCCATGACCTTCCATTTCCATTATAAAGGGTTTGATAAGAAAAAAAACAGTACAGCTGTTAAGCCAACATCATCACAGCTGGACAAGGCAAGCCAGTGCAGACCCAGTCAGTAAGGTGCTCAGCCTCAGGAATTTGAGCTGTGATTTATTCAACCACATTTAGTTACTCCAAGGATGGATACTTTGGTGGTGTCAGAATCTCATGAAAGTGACTTTAGTAGATCTTAGGTTTTAGTGTGTTGTGTTTCCCTCCTGGGGTTTAAAAAGTTACTTGGTTGACCTCAGTCTGCCAGCTCCAAGTCACAGAGGTGGCCTTCTCAGAGTCAGCTGTAGTAATGAGTTCACTCTATGGTTTCAGGGATCTTATTGTTTGCTGCCTCAGGTACCCTGAAGTCAGGGCTCTTGTCTTCAATGATTTCTCCACTGATGGCCAAGAAGACTCACAGGAGGCTTCTCATTGCCTCTACCTCCCCTTCCCATGCCAATGTCTAACATCTAGCAATTAAAGATCTATGTCTTGACCTTAAATCTTCCCTCCTCTCGCACATTCTTATCCCAGAGACAGACCTTTTGGTTAGGTTATTTGAACTTCATTGCACATGTCCCAGGAAGGAGAAAGAAAAGTAGAGTGACTTGCCAGGGATCTTCTGACTGTTCAGCTGATTGTCAAGCACCGAGGACAGTAGCATGAGTCTAAATAGCCCTGATGAGCCTGCTCTACTCCTGTCCCCTTGTGAAGGCTTGGGTGGGGCTCATGCCTACAGAGATCTTGGTACTAAGGAAGCAGGAAGTCTTTGAGCCACTTTAAACAACAAACATTTAAGTGGATAAAATGCTGCACTCTCAGATAACAATGGAAACTTTTAACTAGAGTTAGTTGTGCCCCCTGCACTTGCCCAGATGGCCAATTGCAGCTCCTAGTCCTGCACCTATGTCTTGTCATCCTCTCTTCTTCTGCCTGAGTAGAAAGCGATCAGCCTTCTTTTTGCTCACAGCATTCTCCTACTTGCTTGTTCCTCCAATTCCACTCTCTCAAGCGCCTTGCCCTCTTCCAGGCATCCCATCACTCTTCCTGCCACAGTCCTCCTTTTCAATCTGTTCTGACCATACTGTGACACGGAAAAGAGGAGAGAAGGCCACGCAGTCACTCTGCCAACATCCACACTACACCTGTGTCTAGGACCTCTCTGCTCTTTTGAGTTTGCTGGGACCTGAAATTTCCTTCATCCACCTACAAAAGGATCTGCCTCCTCACAGGCTTCCTCCACTAAGGGTGCCTTGTGTACACATTCTGGAAGGATTAGCTAGACCCTCTAAGATTTTCCACACTCTAAAGCTCTGGCACCTTCAGTACCTTATATTGGTACAACTTTTGTAATGCAGGGCGCTCAGTGATAGCTCCTTTTTCTACCTGCCTCTGTAACAGGAACAGTGCTGAGTTCTTTTGGAAATCCTCACAGAAACCTCTATAAAAGCATTCACGGCTACAGAGACACCTTCAAACTGCTGCTCAGAAGCAGCAGAGAGCAACTGCAGTCTCTCAGGTAAATAAAAGGCAGCACACAGATCCTATCTGCGACCATGAGGCAGATCTCCAGAGGAAGTGTGGCTGATGGGACATCGTCCCCAGCCCCTGGCAGCCAGAGTGGCTCAACAGCTAAAGCACCATAAGCAGTGCAACAATTTCTCATCCTGAGCTCAGACTCCTTGGAAATGGCTCCTTCAGATTTCTGAGCAACCCTGCATGGGATCTCCAATTCCGAGTGCCATCTGTTATGAGGAAGACTCCACCCCCGAGGGCCTGGATTTCATACAAGATGATGATACAGCTGCCAAAGACACAAACACCAAATGGAGTCCTATTTCTGTCTCAAGAATTGTGACCTACATACAACACAGGGCAGTGAAGAAAACAGGCTCTGGCATCTTCATCTTCATGAAATTCGATTGGAAAGTGACACGAGGAAAAAAAACAAGAGTCTGAAACCAAGCGTTTTCAGAACATGAAAGAAATTAGCTAATTTAGCACCAGACAAAATAAATACTAAAATAATGAGATGTCTTTATATAGCTTTCCCTCCAATCATATACAGCAGTGTGAGCTGTCTGGCTTTGGATATGATGATTGAATACCTATGTACAAACTGTGAGCACATTTTACAGTTTAGGTAAACAGAGACCATCCCAGGAAATGACTAGAAAATGTAGTGTTTCCAAAAGATTAGAAGAATATTTTTTCCAGTTTTAATAGCAAGCAATCTTCTCAAATCTCTAAGAAAAATAACTTTTGTGTGTTGATGCTTATATACAACAAGTAGAATTGTTTTTCTGGGTGCTATGGGAGTTGAGACCATGAGTTAGCATATTTTACATATAGATACATATTAAATACATATAGTTAGTTATAAAATTATTTTACTGTCAGATATGGACATCTTAGAACCAATGTCATTACTTCTATATTTATATTTAGAGACCACCCACAGAATAGAATTTGGCATAAAACTTATTCCTTGGACAAAAACCCTGAGACTAAATTAATTTCCTAAATATTTCAGATAGGAAACGTGGATTTCATTATTGAGAAGCTAAGTTCTTTCTGCTGGACAGTCTTTGGAAGAAAATTAACTTTACTTGAAAACAAAACAAAACAAAACAATAACAATGAGATGTAGCAGATATTACACCCGAGTGGAACGAGAAGTAGAGAAATTTTCCCATATCAAAACAGTTCATCTTTTAATTTTTTGTCTGTAAATGGATACACATACAAAGAATTTCCATTACTAAGAGTAAATGATTCCTAACTAAAAACAAATGTCCTATACTTGATATTTTTGTTCTGTCCTGTGTATGAAAGTATAGACATGAGAATAATTATTCTTTAAACATAAAAATGAGACACACAATTATTATTCTACCAAAAGAGGAAGTGCCCTTACTTCATCAATGCTGCATGCTAAGTGAGTTTCTATGGTTCAGAAATCACGAAGTAGCTTATTATTTTAAATAATAGATTCTTGATCACAATGCATGTCAGTAATGAGCAGTTAAGGCATGTTATCATAAAATACAATAATTTGAGCAAGTGACTCACATGTTTAAATAACAGAAGAGCAGCATCCTGAAAAATGAAGGTTGTGAGGGCTGTAATAAAAATGATCTTTTCTCCTTTTCTTATGAGTCATTGTAAAACAAATGTATTTTTCACTTATAGGGAAGGACACACGCACATTCATTCCATGATTTGTTACTTAGTCACATACTTAGAAATACACCTACTACTATAAAGCAAAGACAAGAATATTACTTGGAAACAGAGAAAAGGTGGACTGGGAAATAATATTTACTCAACTCCAGAATGGAAAGAAATGCACAGATAATTCCACAAAGGTGCCAAGAGTGACAGTCCCCGGCGGCAGCCTGTGGCAGCCCCTAGGGCCCTCTCCTTCCTAATGGTGTTTACTATTACAGTTGCACAGGAAGATGAATGGTACTTACACCAAAGGAGAAATTCACAAAAGTAGACCCAGGGAGTAAAGGGGGAAAATATGAGTAGAGCCCACTGGAAGGAGGGGCTGAAAGCTGGGAAGTGGGAGGTGAGAGAGCTTCACACGGCCCCATGTGCACGTCTCTTCAAGGCTCTGCAGCCTTACCTCATACCTGTCCCTGGCTGGCTTTCTCGTGTAAGACTGCCTCTTTCAGCGTACAAGAAAGGAAGATGGTAAAGATCACCTTAACCAAGAGGAAGAAAATTACTGAAGAATCTGATTTCTCCCTACAAATGCAGAACTAAACATAGCTAAACCCAGCATGGTCTTGCCTTCCACTCATGGGGCTCTGGTGAGGATAGGACTCCAGGCCTCTAGTACTCAGTAGGGCAGAGAACCGTGGGAAGAGGGTGGGGGAGAAAATTCTCCCAATACACATTCCAAGGGTGCAGGGCAGAATTAGTGCCATCATTTTTAACTTGGCCTCCAAGACCTCCCAGATGGATCTATTTATAGATACAGACCTTGGATCTTTGTAGCTTAAAAACACAGGCTACAAGCCACAGTGTATAGACAGCCCAATTTATCCATCTGCTATTGAGAATGGGCTAGAGCTTGTTAGGGAAAGTTGTGGTGTTTCAAGTGATTCTGAGTTATAAGTAAAATTCCAGGAAGCCAGAGACTTCTGGATAGAGTGTGAATCACAGGAAGAAAAGCCAACGTTTTTCTGCCCCAAACTGACTCTTTAATAGGCTAAAATGATTGCTTGGGCATTGCAACCCATACATCCTTGGTCTTCCATTACTTCCTGACTTAAATGATTGCTCTGTCATTTTCAGATGGTATGTGACTGTTGGCCTACCCAGCCACAGTAATACCATCTTGTTTTGCTGCATCTAAGGAGCATGAGGAGTTGGCAGAATGGTGAAGGCCCTCTTGAAAGTTCTCCACTGCAGGGCAGGCCCTAAGCAGAATTCTAAGGTTTGGTTGCTTCTGGCGCCATCTTACATTTGAAAGAGTGCTCACTCTGCTCCCAGTTAGGCAAGTCTGCATGGAAACTCTTAGCAGGATTCAGCTTTGTTCATAATTCTGTACTTTGCCAAATTGAAGGTGCCCACATTTTAAGATATAACATTAAAGAAAAATATACCAACAGGTTGATATTTTCTAACCACTTGGAACCTTTATACTTCCTGAGATATTTTAGATTTATTTAGAAAGTAATTTAAAGAGTACATATCATTTTGTGCATACAGTAAAAAAATGAGTGAGATAAACTGGCCAGGATATTCCTCCTACACCATCCTCATGCTTGGAGCTTTACTCTGCCTGCCTCAGAAGTGTCAGTGCCTGAGGTCTTCTTACACAGTGTTCTCAGGTACCAATGCCACCCATGGCTAGAGCTTCTGATTCCTCTCTTTGTTTCCGTCCCTGCCCAACGTTTAGTCCTTCCTTTTAGCCATGCAAAGCCCAGGTGCTCTCAGAACCCACAGAGCTATCTGACTCCTATTGTCTTTTAGACCTCATCTTCTGTTTTACTTCTACTCTTGCCCACTGGCTCTTCCTTAAGACCCCCAGAAGTCCTTGGACCATGCCAGGTATGCCCTTTGTTGGAGCATCTCTCTCTGTGTCAAACTCCTTCTCTCTAGACAGCCCCAAAGCTCCTTTAAACCTTTGCTCAAATATTACGTGTCAGTAATGCTTTCTTGGACCATGCTTCAAAACCATGAAACTGTAAACCCCAGGCCTGATAACCAGCACTTACCGCACTCCTGGCCCCCTTCCTGACTTTCTGTTCCTCATAGTGCTTATCATTGCTTGGCACACCATCTGTACTCACTTGTATACTGTCACCTGAAAAAGGCTTAATGCACTGAGGAGCTTTGTCTACTTGAATCGAGTTGTAGCCTAAGAGCCTAGAATTTATTTAGTAAAGGCAGAAACTGCTACAACCTGGGATCCGTATTTCATGGAAAAAAGAACAAAGGGAAGAAAGAAGACAAGCAGATAGCTGAGAAGGCATGAAGTACAGGCCGCCCACGAGGGGTCCAGGAACCCCTCACTTCCCACAAACCCTCTGGAGAGCCAGAGTCTCAGATTCACAGCCGATCTCGTTTTGTTTCCTGGGCTTGGGGCTGGGTCCAGAGATGGAGGGATGGGAAGAGAAGCCTCTGGGAATACAAAAAGTTGAGAAATTTTAAATCTCCCAAACACTGGCGATATTCATGTAGCAGAACTCAAATACTGAGTATCTCAGTGTTGAGCATTGTTGGGGAATGAATTGTTTGACACAGACATATTCAACTAGATAAAAATTAATCACTACATGTTCCTTTCCTCTGGGAAGGAAAATGGCTCTGCCTTGTTTTAGACTGCACACGAACATCACAGAGCTCCCTCCTGACCCAGACACATTGCTGTGGGTACTGCATAGCATGTAACTATTAACCATGAGATTGGTTTCCTCCTCCTTCACATCTGTGAACTTCCTAGGCTTTCATAGACTTACCTTAGGGCTTTGATCTGCTGGCCTAGGAGTGTAAAATAGTGGACACACTTTCACAGATGCCTGAGACCTCTGCCAGGTATGAATCTCATAGAACAGGGTGACCATCACACCATGATAAGTCCTTTTCATTCCAATGGCTAGAAGTCACTGCTATGAAAAAACAGTCTTAGGTATTATGAAGAAGCAATAATTCACAATCTTTGTGCAAAGATATACTGGAGTTTCTAACAGAGATGAAGAGCAGGTGCTAGGGGGTACCCGGAACACAAGATATTGCTAAATGTCATCTAGTTGTTTCATACACACACACTGAGCACATACTACTTGCCAACTCACTAGATCAAATGTTAGAGAAAGCAAGATCAAGACATGATTCTTGTTGTCAGGTTGCACATGTTCTAGGAGGAAAGACAGACCTCAGTCCAGTTAACCATAAACAAACCAGCAAGTCATGAGACAGATACTGAATGTGCTCAGGGAGAGTTCATGGCCAATCAGCCTGGGTGGAACTGGCAAAAGCTGCCTGGAGTAGGTATCCACAGGTAAGCAGCAGTTAGGCCAGCCAAGAGTAAGGGCATTGGCAAGGACACAGAGCCACAGATATAGGACTCTGGCTGTGATATCCAGGTCTTCTGCTACTGGCTGGCCTAGTGGTTCCTTGGATTAAGAGTTAGGGAAGCAGGGCTTGCAGACTGTGCAGTCACCAAGCACCCAGCACCTAAGACACACAGAACTACAAAGCAGGTGCCTGGCAAATACTGACTAAAAGAAGCCAGTAGAATCAGTCTAGCTGGCCTCCTAGGAGTTGGTAAATAGCATTTGAAGGCAGTCAAGAGACTAGAAAGATAAAAGAGGCCTCTAGGAACCAGAGAAGACCCTTACTTTAGAGTGACAAGGCATCCTTGGACAGTTCTCTCCTCTCTGATGAGGTTCTCATTCCAAGCTCTACCTGAGGGAGAAAAAGACCCCTTCCTCCTTTTGGAAAGGGAGGAGAATGATCAAAGTATCTTAGAGTATTTCCCAACTGAGGAATTGAAGAGTTATTTTTTTTTTAACATATCTATCATCCCAATCCACTTAGAAGTAGATAAACTAGGATAGATACAGATTATAAATAACTCATCATTTCACCAAAGGTGCATATAAATAAGTTTGGAATGCTTAGCTGTTTCACTTAAAGGCTCACAAAACAATGCAGTTTTCAATCATAGAAGTACTGCAGAAAAATAGTATATCTTACAAAATGAAACTATAATGCTTTTAAATAGAAATGAAAAAGGTTACATAGTCCTTTAAGATAAAAATTTCCTGTTTCCCAAAAAGAAATAGACAAAATATGGTAAGCAGCAAATTAACAAGCCCCTGACTCCTTCAACACTGACTGAGCTACAGACTATGGGGAGGGCAGCTTCAGAGGCTGCGTATCTGGGGAAAGGTGAACAAAAGGTAACGCACTGAGAGTCTCTGGAGACCAGGGTGCTGTCAGGAGCTGCCAATTCATTCTTCCCTTCCCTAAACGGGCAGCACTTAGCACCCATTAACATATGGTTCCCCCCTCCACGTTGCCTATCCAGCCTTGGTAAGTGCCTTTACATTAACAACTGGGAAGGCAGTTCTCCTCCCTGTTGCTTGGAAAGCTTCTACCATATAATTATCCAGTCCAATTAGAAGACAAGGTCAGAACAAAAAGATCCAGGGGGAAGGGCCACCTCTGTCAGATGCATAGAATGTGGGCACACACATGGTTTTCAAAGCAACAGGCAGTCAGATAGGAAGACCGCAGGGAGTTAAAGATAATTCACATATTTAAGCTAAATACCTATATTTTGAATAGTTTTACATGTAACGTTTGATGTGATCTCTGCAAAAAGCCTAAACAATAATTGGTTTTAAGACCATTTTAGAGACAAGAAAACTAAGTCTCAAGAGGTTCATTAACTGAGGTCAGTTCAGTAATAAATTTCAGTACTAGAAGTCACATGAGATATGGCTATGTTCAACCCTATGATCTCAAAGGATGTTCATATCTATCCTGACAAACACTTTGGAGGAATATGGTAACAGAGGTATCTGCTTTCACTTTTACATAGGATATCAGTTGTCCTCATTAAACATAATTAAGAATACTTGAAAACCCTGAATCCTAACTTAGCTTGAAGGTGTCTTAGCCAGACCAAGGGAAACAAAGTCAAGACTCATGGGCGCTCTGGTTCTCACTGAGAGGTCGCAGGCAGATAGACGGGAAAAGACACCTGGTGTAGGCCATCCAAGAAGACAGCAGCACACAGAGCCCTTACTGCCGGCCAGCACCGCCTGCAGCTCAGATGCAATGAGCAGTAGAGATGTGGATTTTGTCCCAAGAAAAGTCGGAGGCAACTGCTGAGAGAAGGGAGAGAGCCCCAGCATGTCACAGCCACTCAGCACGGAGTGCATAGGAGAGGCCCAAGTCACATTTCACACCTCCAGGGAAATCCCTGGTGTGAAACCACTCCTGACACCTCGGGCTCTGCGGTTCAGGCTAATGACAGTAACAGCCTTGCTGGCAAAGGTCAAGCACATTTCTCTTGGCATGGCTTCCCACTTCCCTCGGAGGAATAACTAACTCCAGTTTCTACACATCTGAGTACTTGCATCCCCTGTACTAAGCTGGACATTGAATGGTATAGACTTCTGTTATTTCACAATAACTTTATGCCAAACAAAAATGGTGTTGGTTAGTTCTGCTTAACTATTAGGGAGTTTCTAACTGGTACAATACTAGAGCAAAAACTTTTGTTAATGAGAAAAAGAGAAGTTTCCCAAAATTCCCAGGATACAGCCAAAGAGTAACTAACACTCCATGAAAAGTGGGTAAGATGCTGAACATCCAAAGGTCCCTGCTTGCAAAAAGCCTGTTCAACTTTTTGAACTCACTGGGGGAAAGGCTGAAACACGCCATGTGATGAAAAATTGATGCCTTAGCCATTCGTCTCCTGCCCCAGTCTTCATCTATTTGCTCTTTTTCAGATCTGTTCATCATCTGTTGCTAAAATTTCATATTATTTGTTGAGTTTTCAGTTAAGCCACTGAGATAAAAATCTTTCTGGTTCATTTTGAACTGAAGCAGCAGGAATCTCAAGGACTGCCCAGTGACAAACATGGCTATTCATTAATATGTTTTTTAAAAAGGGTCAAGGGCAAAATAATGAACATTAGTTGTGGGGAAACTGATGGGAAGAACTTTTTGGAACATATGGTAGAAAAACATCTGGGGAAAGCATCTTAGTTAGAGATCACCAGGAGGGATTCAGGCAATGGGAATCGTGCCTGGCTGTCCTGATGGAATGTTTGGAAGATGTTACTGCCATAAGAGGTACAATAAATCAAATGACTACCACATTCCTCTAATTCTGCCAAGCAGATGGCAAAGTTGGAGAATCAACTGGGAAGCTGTAGAATGATACAACGGAGAGAGAAACAGATCAGAAAGCGTCTCCTATTGCTAAGCTCCTGTTCGTCTTGGCTTATCCCACACAATGTGCAGTTGGTTTACACAGTCAGTGGAATGAGTCAAGTCTAACAGAATTGTCAAGTCTGAAGATGGCCTTTCACATTTTCATACATTCGCTTGAGTGGGCTGCCACAGAGCCATTGCTTCATGTTGTAAGTGCTTGTGAAACCCTTAAGACTAATTGTAGAGTCCACCAAGCAGGCCCACAGAAGCAATGACTTCAAAATGCTTTGGTTGTGCTTATGTGGCCAGTGATGAATTCTTATGATGCAAAGGTTATTCTAGATAATTTCATAAGATTTTTCAACCAAGTTCATCAACTTGGATTTTGATGCTATCTCTTCCCTTAGTGCAAAGTATGTTTGCTGCTCCATGGTACAAAATAAAAGAGCTCGTCTATCATCTAACCACAACTGCAAGCTCTGCCAAAATGTTTAGTCCAGTGCCAGGCGTGATGGCACACACCTGTAATCCCAGCACTCAAGAGGCTGAGGCAAGAGGATTGTTGTGAATTTGGGACCAGTACAAAATAAGCTCAAGGCCAGCCTGAACTGCACTGTGAGACTCTGCCTGAAAAAAGACAACAACAACAGTAAAAAAACCCCACTTATTTAGTCCATGGTCCTGGCTGTTATTAAATAATTTGGTCATCAGTCTGCCTTTCAGTTCTCAGCCAATCCCTGGGTAATCCCTTAGTCACAGTGATGAAAACCCAGGCTTTGCAGTCACTGAGGCAGAGAAGTAGACAGTGCCATCTTGAGACTAGTGGAGACAAGGGCATGTAGAGAAGCCCATTTCTCACCCATGAGCCTGGGGGTGGGGGGCACACTCCTAATGTTGAAGCAATTCTTGGGTGACACAGAAAAATGGTCCAAGGCATAAATAGAGAGTGAAAAGAAGGTTCTGGAAGAGATTGAAAAGGAATACCTTCTGATCTCTAACTTCATCTGGAGTCTGAAGAACTACACCTTGGTAAGACTGAGAAGAGTGGCTTGTAAGGCAAGAATCTGATTCATTTCCATACTGGATGCTGGAGGTTTGGTCCAAAGAGACACCTTGGTATTGTGGGGAAGTTTGGGGTATTCAAATCAAAACAACTGATTTCCTACCTAACCCTGTCACTCCCTTTATAAGCCTGAGGATATTACTGATTCCCTATGACTCTCAGTTTCAACATAAATCATGGAATAAATTGCAATAATGTAAATTGTAGGTAATGAAGGACTTTTCAGTGTTAGTTTGGAATTGATGAGTTGGCATCCAGAAAACCCTTAGCAAAGCCAATGGGCATATATTAGATAATTCATAAATAAAATTCTTCCCTCTTGGAGAGCTAGTCTTGCACTCTTGTGGACTATCAGTAATTTTCCATGCTTCCCAGTTGTTTTTGTTTTGATTAGTCCAGTTGGATTCCTCACAGTTTAAAAGCTATGACAGTTCTGTGTTTGTTTCAGAGGCGGAGATAGGGAAGGAGTTTGGCTTCAAGTTTAGGGAAGAATTCAGGCAGAAAAGTGTAGACTGGAAGAGCGATGAGTGGATAAGAAGTGAGCCAAATGCTGAGAAGTTGGAGGGTGGGGTGCAGCTTAAGCCCAGTAACAGACCCTGAAGGTTGGACTGACTGGAAGTCGCATTTCACTCCTTGCCCAAACAGCAGTGGGGCTGGAGGGAGCAGTATTTTCAAGCTCCCTGATTCTCAAAATCATTTTCGATGAAGCACAATAACAAAAATTGTTATATAGTGTTTTAGTTCACTTTGTGCTGTTATCGCAGGATACCTGTGATCAGATGATTTATAAGGCATACACTGTATTTTTTATGGTTCTTGAAACTGTTAAGCCAAGATTGAGGGACTGACACCCATTGAAGGCCTTCTCATTGCCAAAGACAGTAAGAGAGATCAACACATCGAACTTACAGGTTCAAGCTGATCATCAAGAGCACTAATCTAGTCCAGTCTACCTTTTCCCATTAGGTCACACCTCCCCCAACCACTGCTGCTTTGGGGGTTAAGTTTCCCACACATGCCTTGGGGAGACACATGGAGACCACAGCACATGGCATGGTACGTAGTCTATTAGTTAGCACAGGGATCTCTGCTCCCTGCAACTTGTACTTACCTTGAGATTTAATATTTGCTCTAGAAAATAGCAAATATGATGAAGTAGAGGTGTCCCTTACAAGATAGACTACAAAAAAATTGCAACTTCTAACTTGCTTGCTTTCTTTCATCTTCTTACTGACCTTCGGAGGGAAGCCAGACCTCATGTTGTGAACTGTCCTATGGAGATACTCATAGGCTTGTGAGGCTTGTGAGGGTGGCCGCTGGCCAACAGCTGTGTCAGTGAGCTTAGATGCAGACCCTCCTCCATCCAGCTTGACAGTGAATGCAGTTCCAACTCTATCTTGATAGCTAGAGGGTGCACCTAAGCTGTACTGGATTTCTGGCCCATACACTGTGAAATAATAAAAATGCATTGTTTTAAGCTACTAAATTCTGGGGAAACTTGTTATGCAGCAATAGTTCACTAACACATGTGGTTCCATCAGACACAAACAAAAGAGAAGTTACATATGTCAAGGGAAATAGTATATTCTTTCTATTGTAAGTAGAATAGAATCTTTTTTTTTTTTTTGGTACCAGAGATCGAACTCACGACCTCACACTTACCAGGCAAGCGCTTGCGCCACCACTGAGCTAAATCCCTAGCCCTTGAACAGAATCGTTTTATGATGAATAGAGCAGCATTACTTCCTTCCAGTGAAGGACTCAACTCTGAATGTCCTTTCCATTAGTAACTCCCTTGGCTAGTTAAGAGTTTTGCAGGGCTCCTTTTGGCTGTAATGAAAACTTGTCCATGATTAGTTTGGGCTCTGTCACTGATTAATTGAAGTTTGAGTCACCTTGGTCTAAATGAGTATGCTCAAAAAAATGTCAAAACAGTACAGCAATAATGGCCAAGAAAATTTGACTTCCTAATATGTAAACAAAGATATTTGAAGAACTAATATGGCAAGAGAAAACAGGCATCCATCTAACCAGCACAACCACAGAAGGACTTAAAATTTAACTGGGAAGCTATGGAATGCATATCTATTGGAAAACTGCAAATAAACAGCAGTGATGGTAATACAGTGAGCAAAACAAATAAACCATTCTGGCATTTCCTAAAGATTTTAAACCTGTTGTTTACCTGATGCATTTCTATAATCCTGTATAGACACCTAGTCATCTAATTTTTCTCATTTCCTTAAAAAATTTCCATCTTTTATACAACATAATAAGAAATAAACATACATGCATCTTTACTTTTTAGATGAGTTTAAAGAATACTCTTTCTATAATCAGGCTATGCCAACTTTTATGCTCTGGTAGTTTGATATTATTGTGAGTGGCATATGGGAATGGAAAATCAGAATTCTTTGTGGTGAGGTTTGCAGAGCAGCTGGTGAGCCATGTCTGATGCTCCTTTTTCTTGCCTTCCCTCAGAACCCTCATGATGATACACAAGAAGAAAAAATGTCAATAGCAATGAAGGCTGAAGACAAGAGTGCATCCATTGATATGCTGTTGCTGGGGATGAATTAAAGATGCTTTTGGATTCCACACCACATAGTCCATATATTATAAAATAAAACAAGCAGATGGCCCCTGAAGGGCAAGAAAAGACCTCAATACAGAAGAAGAAATCACTAGTAACCAAGCAAGGCACATTAAAAATACCATTTGCAGATTGGCAAGGACAAAGGCCCCCAAGGCTATGGAGAGAGATCTGCCTCAGCTGGTGGAGTACTGGGATCAGTGCTGTCTAAGAGCCGATAGAGAGAGGAAGTTTAAGTGGAAGAGGGAAAAGAAAGAAATAAGGGTGGAAGAAAGACAGACAGGAAGGGACAGAGAAGAAGCAGAAAGGGAGAGAAGAAAATGATAAACATTTTAAAGTGAATAGGCTTTTTAAATTACAGGGAACTACTTCTAAATTACTTTTAAAAATTTATAAAAATGATTTGAGTAATTTTTGAGGCCAGAAAAGACATAATTTTCTTGAAATCTACACACACACACACACACACACACACACACACACACGCACACACAGACAGATTGTTGTGTTTCCTTCTCTAAGCCTGTGCTTTCTGTTATTTCTCTAAGATCACAAAAGTGTAAAATGGGGTAAACAGAACCAGAAATAAGATCACACTTAATAAAAGAGGTACTGTGAGACTGTCTGTGAACAGATTTACTAGTTTCTCATCAATATTTGTATTTAGTTGAGATTATGTATCAAATTTAAACCCTATTTGATGATAGAATTTCTCATTTCTAGTTGCAAAGGCTACTTTTATATAAATTTGGCTTTGGGTACACTATCTGTACTTAAAAGGCATAATACATTGGACTAAGAAGTTCCAGGAATCTGCCACAAAGGACACATTCCGTTTTCACAGGAACTCTAGGAGTGAGGATTGTAATAGATGATGAGTCATTAGCATCTTGTCAAAGTCAGTTAAGTACAAGTGTAAAGAGCAAATTCACGACCACACGCTCATGTTAGGTGCCTGTGCAAACCAGCTTTATTCCTTTTCAAAATGCACTTTGTTACATACTTAACAATAGTTTGTGTTAGTTTGGATGATGAAACCATTTCAAATGTTTCCTTAGGCCTTATTTTGAAGGTCGTGGGTCCTCAGAAGGAAGAAAAGTGTCTGGAGGTGGTAACTCAACTAGAATTTCCACAAGGGCCTTCTTTTCCTTGCCTTGCTCCTGAGTTTAGCCTTTCCAGGACACCATGAAGCCTCTTCTCACACCTAGGGAGGGGTTGTGGTCTGAATGTTCCTGTCCCACCCCCATGTTCACATGTTGAAACCCAATCACAAGGGTTTCGCTATTAGGAAGTGAGGCCTTTGGGAGATGACTAGACCATGAATGGTAGCAGCCTTGTAAGAAGCCCCAAAGAGCTGCCTCATCCCGTTCCACCCCATGAAGACTCAACAAACTGATACCCTTTGAACCAGAAAGATGCCAAATCTACTGTCTTCTTGATCTTGACACTTTTGTTTTTAAGCTGTGTTAGGAAGTTTTGTTATAGCAGGCCAATGGAGTGACAGTGAAGCCACAAGCTTCCCTGGCTGCTTCCAGAAGTTTTGAGCCTACAGAACATGATTGGCACTGCTCTGGGTGACATTAAAGCAAACTGAGCTATAATACCTGACTCCAAGCAGCAGAACAGCAAAAGATCCCACTCCTGCGTATTCTCTTGACTCTCTCCCAATACCCCCACTTCTTTATCAGACTGTCCCAGTAGGGCCCCTCAGTGCCAGGACTCTATGGCTCTAAACAGACATCCACACACACACCTTGTCCGCACTCTTCCCCCAAAGTCACTTACAGGTTCATAAGCACAAAATGCAGGAACTTTTAGGTGGATTTAAATGAAAGAGAACTCAAACTACTGTGGTAGGATTCAAAAGTGTTAATGAAGTTTATTTTTATGTGAAAAAATTCAAATATCTGTAGATTAGAAAAATTATCAAGAACCTTGTAATTTCAAGATTCACAGGAAATGAACTGGTAACTCTGTTTTGCCCTCTGAGCCATCTCCATCTAGGTCTGAGTGTTTCAGTGTTAGTGTTATTTTCCCAGCCATGCTTTGAATCAGCATTCAGTGGCTCACACTTTTGTTTCATGTCTCGGAATACACAAGTGACTTTGGTGACTACTGTGTTATTTAAATACCTACTGCCTTTTTAAGTTGAAATCTTTAAAAGTATTTTATAGAAATGCCATTTATGCACTTATTACCAGCTAGCACTAGAAAACATACCAGAAATTCAATAACTTTGGAAAGCTGGAGAATATAGAACACTGCCATTATGCATTTTACCAGCTAGCACATACCAGAAATTCAATAACTTTGGAATGCTGGAGATATAGAGCACTGCCATTATGTGTATATTATTGTGCATTCTTAAAACATGGTTCAAAATAAATAAAAATTTACTTCAGTGGTTGTATTTCACAGCTCCCTTTCTGTAAACTTATTTCTATGGAGAAACTAGTCTCAAACTATGTGAATTTTAAATAATATGAGATCGTCAGGAAATCATCTCTTGCATGAAGTGGTGATCTGTAATTAACTGTGTTTCAGTAAGACATGTGCCCTGACAGCAGGGAAGAAAGACCTAGAAACAGGAGTAGTCAAAAGCTCATAATAGGCGGAAAACGGTGAGGAATAACAGCTGATCTTTCCTGTGGGTTTCTCAATTGAAGTCAGAGTGGGAAGGAATGATCCCAAGAGTCACTACCCTGGACCCACTGGGACCCACTGAAATGTGTGTGTAGACTCTGTACCCCAATAACAGCAGCACCCAAGATCTGGAAACCATCTTTGGAATCATCTCCTGGTCTGCAATGTTCCTTTGTTAACTCAATTCAGCTTAAGTGCCACCTCCAAGAAGTCCTTCCCAATTGACCTTCCTAGCTCATTAGAGTCACCTTAGTGCCACCAATACATCCTGGGCCTCATTCACTTTCCCCACTGTACTATAATTGCTGGTTTTCTTATTTTTCTTTCTTATTAGGACTCTCTGATCCCTTGAGTCAGGGATGAGATGATTTTTAAAAACCCAGGTGTATTTTTTGCTTTACAGAGGAAGTTCTGAGAGGTGAAGAGACTGCCCAAAACTATACAGCTCTTGAAGGTCAGAGCTAGGACTAGACTTCAAGTGCCTCAGGTCCTGGGCCTTTCGTACCGGTGATCTGGTTGCTGAAGGTTCTGAGCCTTCCAGGGGCTAGTTTAGATTATTTCCAGAATTCATGTGAAGGAAATGAATGCTTCTAGAATAACCAAGCATGAGCCTTTTTAGATCCTCCCTTTTCCCACAGGCTCATCTCTCTGGTCAAATAGGTAAAAGCTGCTTCCTACATATTCACTAAGCACTCTGAGATAAGGTGTCCAGTAAGGGAAGCATCTAGTTTTTTCTCATACAGTGTCCTAGTCACACTGGTGTATTTTAAAATCAATTATTATGCTCTGCAATTGTTTCATAGCAAAAATGATTGAAA
The DNA here is from genome assembly GCF_034190915.1 of Cavia porcellus. Lineage (NCBI taxonomy): Eukaryota > Metazoa > Chordata > Mammalia > Rodentia > Caviidae > Cavia > Cavia porcellus. The sequence continues at coordinate 26,433,215 of NW_026947505.1, read as the reverse complement.
GAATAAAAATAAGCAGGTCAGTTTATGTGCTACTGAGCTACAAAAGAGATAGTGCTGGATTCATACAAAGGGTTCAGCCACCTCCAAAGGCATTGCCGTCGCTGGGAACAGCTCTCATATCTCTGGTTATGGTAAGGCTTCTACACAGAGCTTCTCCTGTTCTGCCTCTCCTTGTGAGGGGAACCTCACTTTCACGTGTATGCAGTAGTTGTACCCCATCTTAATAATGTGCCAGAATTCATGGTGAAAATAACCACTGAAAATTATATAGGCCAGTAAGGGAACTGCAGCAGTGAGGTGCTCTGGCTTAAATCCAAGGTTCCAGGACGTAAACACTGAGGTGGATTTCAAGTAACTAGAGGAGTGCTGAGAAGGATGAACGAGGTCTTGGAAGAAGCACTGGGGTTGGCAGGGATAGTAAGAGCATCTGGGATTGGATGTGCTGGGCTGGACCTGACTGCAGACACTGGTCTTTCCAGAAATGGGCCCGATACTTAACTCTTTTTATGTCTTCTAAGGAATTAAAGGATATTTAATTCCTTTTGATGACTAAATTATAGTGCATTTTCTACATTAGCTTTTCTGGCCTTTATTTTACATGCATTGAATCTAGCAACAACTTGCCCTTCAATTGTTTGTAAACCCCTCACCACCACCACCATTTGTGCCCAAGCAGCTTAGTGTACACACAGGTGGCCCTGATGAAACCTTGGTCCAGGCCTAGATGTGAGGGCCCATCAGGGACCACCTGCTTAAATCCACCAGCAACTTGAGGAACCAGTTCACTAATGCTGAAATGTAAGTGTACTCAGAGCTTATGCAGAGGAAGAAAAACAAAGAAGAAAGAAAAGCAATGGCAGGTGGGTGGTCTTTGTTCTGTGAGGCCTCCCACAAAGGGGAAACTCCAGGAAAATAAACAAAGCTGCAAGCAGCCTGCAGTGTGCAGAGAAAGAAAGGTCACCAACCCTACATCCTTCTGTGTATAATCACATCTGACAGTGTGTGGGATGCACTCATGGGTATATGCACACATATGTACACACAGGTGCACATACATGCATGCATGTCTTTTCAAGGACTCACAGGAACTCCTACAATGACTTTTCCAGCCAACCCTTTTTCAGTTCCCAGCTGTGGTATTCACAGGAGGCTTTGATGGAGAACACAAGGCAATACCTATGCAACATAGCAACCCACAGTTTCCTCCTCTATGACAAAACTTATCTTCCCGAATGATACAAAAAGAAAATGAAAACCTGTACTGTTTCTGAAATGTTACACGTGTGGAAATAAGACGTGTGGAAATAAGAGTGACTAGCTGCAGGGACAAAACACTTGTGCTGCCACAGACCCACGCTTTTCTCAGGTCCACATCTGGCTGATATCTAGTTTAGGATCAGAAGGCATGGGTCTAGTGAGCCCTATGTAAGTTTCAAGACCCATAGTATGGCTTAGTGATTCCTTAGAGCAAATGGCTGCCTGGGGCACTCCTGTAACCTGTTGTGTCATCTGAAAACAGCCACTTTTCCCCACCCCAGAAAATAGCTTCTCAATGTTTTGAAATCTGTGGTCTCTCCCAGCTTCCAGCAAGGACCTCAAGGAGAAGGGTGAGGGAGCCTTGCTTAGGCTGACTTTTCTAGTGGTATTGCACATGCCCATGTACAGCATGGTACCAGGAACCCCTCTTGTTGCAGTCAGAACTCTTGGTTCTGGGACTTCCACCTTCCTTCTTCCATTGTGTTGCTAGAGATTCTGGAAATTAAAAAACAAAACCAAAAATCCTGCCTCCTCTTGCCTCACCAAAGGCCTCCATGCTATAGAGATGGGAAAAGACGTTGGGAACAGGTATCATCTAGAAGATGACAGATGTACCTGTGGAAGTCTTGACATCTATTAACTTATGCTTCCTAATATGTCTAGTGACCAGTCCACCTATGAGAGATGATCTCCATTCACTAGCCTTCCCATCTGCTAATACTTCATCCACAGCTTGACCTTCTCTCATCTTGATCTGTGCTTCCTTAGTCAACTGTTGTAGCACAGTGGCATACTGCAGTGGTAAGGAAGAAATAAGCAAACTCAGTTATCCTTTTTCTTTTTCTTTTCCTTATCCTTTTCTATTGCAACACAATAGTTTAGGTCCAATCCTCCATCAAAATGCTGATTCAATTTAATTACAGTTGATTACTTACGAAGTGTTGTGGATTTACAACCTGGCAAGAGAAAATTGGCAAAACACAAAATGGTATCACAGCATACAAAAGGGGCACAGACCAGGCCCTTGGGGACCTGTATCCTGGCCATGAGAGTGGAAATGATATACTCCCAGAATTTTGAGATAAAAGTACCATTTAGATTCAAAACAAAGCTGATTCAGTGATTTATATAGTGACATTTGTACAAGATGTTTATACATCACTATTTTAACAGCCCCAAACTGCAAAAAATCTCAATTGACCATCAATAGTAGAATGTATAGATAAGTTATATAGCATTATATGGGGGACCTCTTGAAGGTGGTGGCCATTGTTAATTCTCTATTATCTTTTTTTTTTTTTTTTTTTTTTTGTACCAGGAATCAAACTCAGGACCTTGCATTTTCCAGGCAGGTGCTTGTGCCACTGAGCAGGTGCTTGTGCCACTGTCCCCAGGCCCTGTTATCTTGTTTTGAAATCTTGTATCATTGTCATTGATTTGTTTGTTTGGGTTTTATTTTGTTTTATCTTGTTTGATTTTGTTGTATCTGATGACATAGGAAGCTGTTTTGAAGATAACAAGATATATTATGGTAGCCATTTTGGATTTATTCTTATCTTATTTTGAAGTCCTATATTGCATTCATTGTTTTGTTTTTACTGGTTCTATTTTGTTTCTGTTTTGTTTGATTTTACCATGTCTGAAGGTAAGGTCAACTATTCTGAAAACAAGAGGCATTGTGGTAACCTACCATTGTTGATTTCCTATTTTCTTGTTTTAAAATCTTGTGTCACTTATACTGTCTTGTTTTGATTGGCTTATTCTGCTTTATTTTGCTTGCTTTTATTCTCTCTAAAATAAAATTTTAAAAGATGAATGAAGAAAAATATATACTGGAATATCATACCACAATGACACAAATGTGCTATTAGCTGAATGCAACAACATAGACATATCTTAAAACATTGAGCAAAAAGAGGATGCTGTGAGTTTCATTTATATAAAGTTTTAAACAGGCTAAATTAAAGTTATGATACTGTAGGCAGGATAGCACTTGCCCTTGATGAGGTAGTGGCTTAACAAAAATGGGGAGCACAATAGGGACTTGTGGAGTACTGATAATATTCTACTTCTTACCGAGTGTGGTAGTGCATGTCTGTAATCCCAGAACTCAGGGATGCTGAGACAGAGACTCATAAATTTGAGACCAGGTAGGGCAAATTAACAATTTAGTAAGATCCTAAATCAAAGTAAAAAAAAGTTAAATAAATAAATAAATGGCTGGGGATGTATCTCAGTGTGAAAGTCCTGGGTTCGATACATGGTTCGAAAAAATTCTTGCTCTGAGTACTGGTATAATTAGTTTCATATCTCTGAAAATTTATCAAGCTGTATCTTTGTAATCTGTATATTTTTCTGTGTATGCATATTACACATTAAAGAAACGTGTAAATATAGAAGTATGCAGTTGGTACCAGTATATAGCTTCAAAAGTAACACAAAAGACTCTCTGAGAATATGCAGCTAAAGAAACTTGAGATGATCCTGGTCCACTGTGTGTGATTTGACATAAGTTCGGCAAAGAAGACCTAAATGTGATTATAATCATGCAAGCCTGAATGTAATCAGCTGCACTGTGCTCTGCTCAAAAGACAGTGAGAAAGATTTGAAGAGGGAGAATTTCATACTATTTTTCCTCATTGTCCAGTGGAAGATGCTCCAGCAGGAAGGCAGGGAATTTTGGGCACCAGAGATGGCTCGATCACAGGCTGATTAATCACGCTTGTGTGGCTTGGATGATGAGTCTTCCAGCATCATCTTTCTCCTTTTGTTTTCATTTTTCACTTGCCAAGCAACCTTCCAATGACCACCGCAGTTTCACTAGCCTAAGACACAGTAGTAAACAGTTGAGAAGGAATACCTGGCCTCTACAAAATACCGTCACTAAATAAACTGCCTCCTTTCAACACCTCAGAAAGCACCATGACAAAACTGAGTTTTTGGACCTGCTGAGAGGCAGCATTTTAAACTCTATAAAACCACAGTTCCCTGAGATGCAGGCTCCCATGCCCTCTGGTCTTGGAAACCATTCTCCACAGGGATGGATTTCACTTTGCTTCCACTGCCTAGCAAGAAGGAAGGGCTGGGTTAACCTTCCCAGGGTGAGACTTTCCATTAGTCAACAGGCTCTGGAGCTCAACTAGCCCGAATAAAGGGTCTATCCGTTGCATCACAAGTTTCTCAGGGTCATATGACAATGGCCATGAAATGTAATACTTTCTTGTCTTGTTGCTCACTAATAAAAAGAAAAACTAAAGTACTAAATTGGAGGTCCTGAGGACCCACTCTGATGACTTTACTGTGAGGTCAGAATATTTAACAATCAGGACAATGTTACGAAGGATATTTGTGTACCATGGTCCTCAGAAGCAGAGCCTTTCATCCCTGCCTTGGCAGGGCGTTCACGTTTTACTCTTTGGAAGGAAAGAAGAGTTCAGTATTCAGGATGTGAAGGTGGGAATCCATAAGAGATGGGGGACAGGACCTGCTTGGATGGACTCCAGGGAAGAATGAGCACCAGCACTGGCCTATAGGCAGACTTGATGTTTGCTTGCACATGCAATGCCAATAGCATTTGTGCCCTAGAATCCACTTGTACCTGCTTAACTTCAATATGCCATATCCCATAAAGATATCTTTTAATTTCTGAATCTAGATTTTTCACACTTGCTAATGAAACACAACTCATTTTATTTTTTAGACAGACCCAGGTCTGTGAGCAGTCAGAAAGACTTGTGTGAGGGCTCAGTCACTGCACAGGGAAACAGTGAACCATATGGGAGGCTGTGGGAAAGATTCCACAATAAGAGGAGCCTGAACCCAAGGTCATAAGACCACTACCAGGGAAACCCAGCACAAATCACTCTGATTCCTGAGCCAAGATCTGCTCATTCATGTGACGAGGGGCTGGAAACAATTTCTCAGTTCCCTTCCAGTTCCATGGTAAATGGGTAAGAAAGCTTGTCTTTGGGTCAGAAAAGGTCTGGGCAATGATGTCTGTTCCATCATTAGCTGTATGACTCAGGCGAAGTTATCTCACCTCTCTGAACCTTAGTTTCTTAATTTGTAAAATAAAAGCAGGGATAACCATATAATAATAATATACAATGATATATGATAAATACTATAATTGACAGTGAATCTATGATGGCACTTAGTAAAGTGTGAGACACAGTATTAATTTAAGAAACAGGAAAAGGTAGAAAGAATCATGAGGCTGTGTTTCTGAGGCTTATGTCAGTGTTGATACAATCCCAGAGAGAGTGCAGATTACAATCAGGTAAAAGGTAGCTGAGGAATACCAGCTAAGGTAATGGAGTGAAATGTTCAGAATGGCTAAATTACCATCGCCTCTGACCCCAACCCTTAGTCTCCTGCTCTGGACTGTGAGCCATCTTTCCTACAGTCAATTTGGTGACAGCTCCTGAGATTTCAGTGTGTATTTACAGAAGCTAACAGCACTAAGAGAAGGAGAATAGTGCCGAACAGTAGAATCTGTTTTCATCTTACGGAGAAGAGTAAGCTGTTAACAGCAATCTCAACAGTGAGCAAGTGAGCAAGTGAGGTCGTTTCCCTGGTGTCCTTAGCTACAAGATCACCTTGAAAAGAGCAGCATCACCAAGCACAGTGTTACACATCTGTAATCCCAGCACTGTGGGAAGCTAAGGCAGAAGAATCATAACTTAAAACTGAGCCTGGACAATGTAGTGACTTAGCAAGACTATCTCAAAATAAAAAAAGGCTAGAAATATAGCTCAGCAGCTCATTGTGAAAGCCCTCGGTTCAGTCCCCAGAAAAGCCCTCCCACCAAAGCAGTACCAACCAGAACTGGATACACTATTTGATGTTGTCTTGTATAAACTGTTTATTTTAAAACACTGAGTGACAATTGTACACATATCTTGTTCTATGTGCCCACATTCTATTATAGCCTAATCCTAAACTCTGATAACAATACAAAATTAAAAATACAGATGCCCAAAAAATAAGTACATTTGACTTGTTCCAACAAGCTCATCCACTTATAAATAATTTATTATTGCTCTCTTTCCAAAAGATACGGAGTGTTTGTGTGTATTATTGACTGGGTTTTACTTTTTTGTGATAATGGGTGTAGAACCTAGGGATACTCTCCCCCCGAGCTCCACCCCTCATGCATTTGTGAATGTATGTGTGTATGTATGTATATGTATGCATGTATGTATTAGTGGGAGACAGAATTTTCCTAAGTGGCATAGGTGGGACTTGATCCTTCTGCCTCAGCTCTTGGACTGTGCTTATTAACAGAGAACGGGGCTACGCCTTTGAAGGGTGAGTCACTGTAATCCTAAGGAAAGAAGCACGCAGTTAAGTGCAGAACTAGAGATGATGGTGACTATCAGAGGAAAATATGGCCATAAGCTAAAGAAAGGGCTTCTTAGGTGGGAGAGTCAGCCAGGTCAGATACCCACCAACTGGCAGCCAGAGTCCTGGCCTTGACTCAGGGTGCCTGGACATCTCAATCTATTTTGTGCTACTGTAACAGAATAGCTGCGATTGGATAATGTACAAAGAACAGAAATTTATTCTGCATAGCTTTGGAGGCTAGGAAATCCAAGGCTATGGGCTGATTACCTCTCAACATTTGAACAATAACACTGGATTAAAATTCTGGTTTACCATTTACTTGCCATAGAGTGTTAGCTAGTTATTCACCTAACCACACCTCTTACAGTTGCTTTCACTGTAAAATGAGTGTAACTATTGGATCTGCTGCAGGAGGGGAGAATAATACATAAAAAACATCTAAGATAAGGCTGGTCACTATCTTCCCAATATGGCTGGTTTTGGCCATTTAAATGTTAGCTCTCCTTTCCCTAACTAGATATGTTGTATTGCATTCATTTCTAATAAGTCAACACCACTGAAAGCCAAAACCTTCTCTCCTAGCTATCATGGCAATGATCAACTCCCTAATTATTATTAAAAGCCTATATGTTTATGGAACTGTACTGGTGCCACACTAAACAAACATGCCTGGGTCCTCCAGGAATTCACAGTATTCAAAAGACCATGATGGTAAATATAGAAACACTGAGCATATGCACTAAGCAAACGTGAAATTAAATATGTTGTGCATTCTCAGTATTTGTAAGTGAATGTGTAATTATATAAAAAATTTTTTTCATGTTCTCTCTAACCACCACTTATCCCCTCCACACTCTACTCTGAGCAGAATGATTAGCTTTATTTTACAAGTAATGGAGACAGGAAATGAATGTATTGAAAGAGAAATAGCTGCCACAGGGTGACTCCTCTTCCTGCTTCACACCTTACAATTCTGCCCAAGGCTGGCAACAATCAGATGGGAAGTGTCAGGTAAATAATTCCATTCTTTTTGTTCCTCCAGCATGGCTCTGGAACTAAGAGGGAAAACAAAAAAGAGCCAAGCCTCAGAAGCAGATTTAGGGAACATTGCATTATTAGAGGCAAGAGGCCTTGGCTGGGTTTGACAGGGTGGAGATGATTTGCTTTCAAAGCCACAAAGGTAAATGATGATGAAAAAGTATGCCATTATCTTTTTAATAGAAAAAAAGAGATAAAGGGAAAAAGAAAATGGTCAACACATCAGCAGCAACTAGTGCAGATGTGGTAGCTGTGCCCATTGGAGGGAAGGAGGAAACTGGGGAAGAGAGAGGGCAATGGAATCTGGGTGGTGGCCATCTATTGGACCCCTGTCCACCTCCCTATGCCCCTTCTTGGCCCACCAGAGCTCACATTCGTGTGCCCTTTAGCAGACTGCAAAAAAGATCTGTAGAGAAAGAGAAACCAGAAAAGGGGACTAAGAAAGGAACATCAGGAAGTAGGAGAGTCTGTAACAACAGCAGCAAGGAAGCCAAGAGAAGGATATTCTGGAGTAGGAAGAGCTGTCTAGAGCTAATGGGTTTAGGCAGATGTTTTCTTGGGGGTGTCCTGGGCTGAACAAGTTCACTTGTCATCACACCAGAGCATTTTTGAGGAGTAGTTGTGAACAAGAATCAAGAATATTCTTTGCAGAGTTTGGTTGTGAGATGAAAGAGCAAGAAATTCAGGGGGACCAGGGAGAGATAATAGATGGACATTAGGGAGCTGAACAGACGAAGGAAAACTGAGAGTGGAGAATGAGGCTGGAGGAAGGCAGAAGGTGGACAAAGCTCTGCCCTCATTTTCTTTGCATGTAAATGGGAGGTAATGCTATGTGCAGCGTCTAACATCTGTAACTGTACAAAACAGGCAAACATATTTAAAGAAGATTATGAACCAATCCTATAGAATTTTTAAAAAGCAAAGCATTCTAAATCTAGAAAAAATGTAGAACTGCAATGATTTTACACTTTTTATATCCAATTCTTTTATCTCTCTTTCACTGATTTAAAAATACTAATTTATCTTCTAACCAGTGTTCCAGATGGCTTGTGATTTGCACAGCATCTCAGCTAGTAATTGAGAGGCAGTACAACACAGTGGTTTAAGGGCAATGACCTCTGGAGATGAACCCCACTAGGTTTGAGTTCCAGCTCTGCTACTTGCTAACTGTGATCTAACAGGTCTCCAGTTTTGTTTTTCCTATTTTTAAAATGGGGACAATAAGACTTCTCAACTCCCAAAGCTGTGGTAACACACAAATATATGTCTACGTATCATGTAGCAGGATTTGGAATAAATTTCCCAAGGCTCCTATCCCTTGATGTAGATGCTGCTGGGAAGGGGCTGTGGAGCCCCTAACCAAAGGCCACTCTTCAGTTGACCTTAAGATAGTGATCACTCAGACAGATGTAACATAGTCATATGCATCCTTAAAAATGAATGAGAAAGGTATAATAATAACATGTAAAAAGAAATGCTTTGGCGAGACAAAGAGTCTGAGAAACTCTAAGCCAGGAAACATATTCCTGGAGTGAAGGGGCCACAAGCCAAGAAGGGCAGGGGAATATTTCGAAGCCAAGAATGACTCCTGATCAACAACAGTGAGACAATGGGACCCCTGTCCTCCAAGCATGTGCACTGAACTCTGTCTATAACCTACTCCAGTATGATGCTAGCAGATAATCCATAGACTTGGAGGCTTGGGGAAGCTGCTAATGTGGCATGGCTGGGTTTGGGGCTGTGAGCTCAAGTGACACTGAAGTCATCTAAGACTTGGGAATTTTTAGTGTCTATTAAGTGCCCATGACTCTTCTAGGGGAAAGCATCCTGAGTCTAGCCCTGTGGGAATTTCTACAGATGAAGAACTAGCATGGAACTCACAATCAAAGATTGGTAAGTACCAATACACAAGCTAAGATCAGTGAGAATCAGATGATTCTCTGGAATTAACAGGCCTTCTTATTAATTCAGTTAATTACCTAATACAGAATATAGAATAGTCACATATAAAAAGTGTAGGAATGAAGGATAACACCTCACAGATGAGCATGATCCAAGGAAGATCAAAAATGAAGTGGCTGAATTGTGGGAGGTTGGGAGAGATGGTAATGTTGGCAGAGGTGAAACAATCCTCCAGTAAGACTTACATAGCCCAGGGACTCAAAACTGGTTATGTATCTGAAATATGTTCTAGAAGTTTGACTCCAGATTTTTCCAGGCAGAAGATGGGATAAAAACAGAAAATTAAAACACACAAGCTGAGCCATGTGGAACAAAATGAGAATCAAGAAACCACACCATGCCTTTCTGTGAGTCAGGGCAGCTGCCATGGGGAACAAGAGAAGAATTAAGAAGCCAAACCACACCTTCCTGTGAGCCAGCCAGTCCTGTGCAGTGTTGTGCTAGCCCCTCCATAAGCAACTGTCTGATTCAGAGGAACTCAGGGTGGGATGATAGCAACTGAGGTGAAAAGCACAGCTTGACGCTTATATTGTTTGGCTGACTTTGCAGGCCTGGGGTTGGTGGTCTGGGCATCTATTTGGAGGATGGCAGTGTGTACTGTGGCAACCGTGGGGGATTTCTTTTTGTCTTGTTTTTGAAATCAAGTGTTTCATTCCTTTTTACTGTTTTGTTTTATTCCTGTATCTGGTAAACTGAGCAACTACTTTGAAGACAACAGTATGCAATATAACAACCATTGTTAAATTCCTGTCTTCTTGTTTTGAAAATGTATATAGCTATTGTTTTTTGTTTGCTTGATTTTTCTGTTTAAAATAATAAATAAATGAATGAATAAATAAATAAAATACACAGGCTTTGTACTCATAGCATCAGAACAGAACAGAGGTAGAATACCATGCTAAACACAGTGATGATACAAGAAATAAACTGAGCAATGACACCCAGTCCCCTCCTTGCACACAGTTTAAGAATGCCATCAGTTGGGCCAGGGATTTAGTTCAGTGGCATAAGCACCTGCCTGGCAAGCATGAGGTTGTAAATTCCATTCCTGGTACCAAAGGGCGGGGGGAGGGGGAGGATATTATCAGTCAATCTTAAACTCCCATACATTAGGCTAGAGGGCTCCCCCCCCCCCAGAAGCCTAAGGATTCTAGAAAGAAGACTTCTTGGTCATTTTTGCAGTGGCAAAGCAGCTGCCCTTCCCATCACACTACTGTTTCACAATACACCAGTTGAAAAAGCCTACCAACTTACACTGAGCTCATACTGGCTTAACAGTAACAAACTTTTGAATATGAACAGATGGCCAAATGTCACCAGACATTTACAGAAAGCCTTCAACATGCAGAGAGCAGAGGCAGTAAGCATGTGAAAAGGGCTTAGCCTCTGAAGCCAAGCTGGTTTCAATCTTGGCCCTAACATTTTCTTTTATTTTAAAGAGAATAAAACCAATCAAAACAAACCAGTGTAAGAGATACAGGACTTCAAAACATTACAAAATCAACAATAGTTACCATAATGCTTGTTGATGTCTTCAAAATAGCTGCAAATAACTTCGGACATAGTAAAAATCAAACTGAACAGAATAGGATAGAAGCAATAAAAACAAAACAATGAATGCAATAAAGGACTTCAAAACAAACCAATAATAAATCCAAAATTGCTACCATAATATATCTTGCTATCTTTTAAATAGCTGCTCCTGCCATCAGACTTGACATAATCAAACAAAACAAAAGAGAATAAAACTGAACTTAACAAAACAATGGAAATGATACAGGACTTCAAAAACAAGACCACAAGGAATCAACAATGGCTGCAACCCCCAGGAGATCCCTACTAGATGTCACACTGCATAACACTATCCTCTGAACTGTGATCAGACCATTGACCCTAGATCTGAAATGTTAGTGAAACATCAAAGCACCACAAACATCTATTGCATTATACCTCCATAGCTATCATCACAGGCTGTGTTTCTCTGGATAACTGGTCACTTGTAGTAGGGGTTGGGGTTGGGGTCTGGCTGTTCCAGTCTGGCAGCGGCTTGTACATGGTGCTGGTTCCCAGACTGGGCTTGCTTCCTGGTGTGGCCTTCTTCTCTCTACCACCAGTCTGCAAACAGTACTAACTCACAGCGGGAGGCTGGAGTCTAGCTCCTTGGCCTTAACATTTTCTATCTGTGGGATCTTGGGCAAGCCCCTTACCCTTTCTGAGCTTCAGTTTCCCTGTGTGTAAAATGAGAATGATAATGGTATTGCTTCAAAGAGTTGCTCTGAGAATCACATGAGTTAATAACAAATAGACTGCTTACAGCAGTGCCTGTTCTTTTCTATAACAGCTATTAGTTTTCACAAGAACTACAACTGGTATCTTCAGAGAAAGTAAGATCAGGGTATTCTAAAATGAACAGTCAGAGAATAAGAAAAGTTCTTAGTACTCAAAAACATTACAGTTAAAATTAAAAATTCACTGAAGATACTCACATATAAATAGATTTACCAGAAAGTAAAACAAATAAAGAAATAAAGAGGTGGACAACAAAAGCAATTTTAAAAATCAGAAGATCAGTGTAAGACATAACTGTGTATAAAAAAAGAGTTCCACATACAAAAGAAGTTCCAGATAGAAAGTACAAAACAGAATAAGGAAGTTATCAAAGGACATTTCTCAGACACGAAAGGGTAAAATTTCCATATCAACAGGTCTCACTATTATATTGGTGCACAGCAGTGACTAACAATAATTCCAAAAAAACAAACCCAAACACCAGGCATAAAGAACGAAGTCTAAAAGCTTTAGAAGACACAAAAAGATGGTAAGATGAGAATCAGTTTGTACTGTATATGATTCAGAATTTCTGAATAGTGACTTTGAAAGATAGAAGCTTCATAATTCTGATTGAATACGATTTGCTATTTAAAAAACTTATTATCAGTACATGTCTGTGGTACATAATGAATACATTCATTGTGGGTATTAAGACATGTCCAGAACATGTCTTAATTCCTTTTACATCCTTTTCTCCCTCTCAATTTTTTACACCCAACTCAACCACCAATCATGTGTAAGATTAAAGTATATGTTCAGCCATTTAAAATATTAAAAATGTACCACTTCCTAACAATATCATAGGGTATGCTATACCAAAAATAGGAAAAATATTAGGAAGAGCTAGAAACTAATGATCCAGCCATACGTACATCAGACTGGTCCAAACTGAAACAGAAGGAGGCTCCAAATGCAGCTAGAAAGTCAACTAGGTACATAACTATATGTATGTATACGACTAAGTGTATGTATGTATCTCTACAGAACTGTTAGAATGCAACAAAGTTCAACTTTAAAAAGTCAGGAAATGGAGCCGGTATGGTAGTGCACACTTGTAATCCCAGCACATGGGTGGCTGAGACAGGAGAATTTCCATGAGTTGGAAGCCAGCCTGGGCTACAAAGTGAGCTGAAGGTCAGCCTGAACTACACAGTGAGTCTCTGTCTCAAAAAGACCACACACACAAAAAAAATCAGGAGATACAAAATATTCTATAAGGAAATATTTCTGGTCTATAGCCTGGAACAGATATAAACATGTTCAAAATAATAAAAGGAACATAGATATGGGCTTCACCAAATCTTATAACACTTCTGAAAGTATTAGAGGAGAGAGAGGAAAGGGACTATGACAGAATGGGAAGTAACCAGACAGTGTCTAACATGAATGAACAGAAACAGAGAAATACTTGCAGATTACATAGAAATATGGAGGTTAACGTCAAAAAGAGTTGAAAGTGAGCCAATAGTAGAGGGTAGGGCATGAAGCAGGTTTTGACTTGGTTATAAATCTTTTAGAACAATTTGTCTTTAAAAACTATGCCTCTGTGTCACTTTGATCAAAACAAAAATTAAATGTAAGAAAACAATGTCTCTTAGGTCCTAGGTGCCACTTCTCAATGGCCTCACTCAATACTGACTGTAAGGGACAGCTGTTTAGGATGCTTTCTGCAAGCTCAGTGGTGTTGGCTACCCAATATCCTGAGTGCTGTTTTTCTTTAGATACAGATGATACCTTACACTAACATTTCCTGAGGGATCTAGGTAAAATGCATTTCTCATCAGCATGTGAGGTTTGACTAAGGTTAATGGGATTTTTTTACACATCATCTAAGTTGTATACCTAATACACAACAGCAGAAGCAAATTAGTAAACAAAGTCTGTGGGAATCTCTAGCTTACCATTGCTAAGTAGATAAGCATTTGCATAGTTCAGGGAGCTGTATCTAAAATATAAACAAGACAGAAGAAAAGTAATATTCAAAAGGGATTATAGAGATCTCCATTATCTCAAGCACAAATAACAGAGTATGGGAAAGAGGACAGTTAATGACATTCTCTACCAACCCAGAAGGAGGTCCCCCAAGTTTGGCTCTTTTCATGTAAATTCTCAGGGTCACACAATGTTGGATCTGAAAGAGACTTCAGAAATAATATAATTTCATTCATTAGCTTTACTAATGAGCAGTTTGAGACAGGTTGACAAAATTGCAGATGTCTCACGTAGTCAATTCTGGTTGGACAGTGACTTCAGTCTTGTGCTCAATCAGAGATTTACAATTTTAGTGAGATGTAGGAATTTTTAAAGGAGCAAAAAAGTGAATTACACAAATGACACCAGAAGCCACACCTTCACTAGAAATAGAACTTTTAAATTTTAAGTATTAAGAGATTCCACTACAGGATAATTGTGAGAATCCCTTAACTGCATGAGCTATAGTGTTTTCCCTTCAAAGATTAATGCCAGGAAGAAAATGTAGTAAGTAGAAAGTACCAAACATGTGTGCTATGTTCATTGTTATGGTTTGCATCTAGATATTCCCCCAAAGCCTCACGCAGTCATGGAAGCAGGCTTCTAGTGTATGTGACTGATTCATGGACCAGGGTGTAAATGTCACACCTGCCCAGGGGCAGACAGCCTGTATGCAATACAAGGGAGGGAAGGAGGCTTGCTGTTGACGTGCTCCTCCCTTTTTGCTCTTGTTGCTTTTGCCATTTTCCACTGCTATGAACTGTCGTCCTCTGCCATGAGCCACCCTGCCTTGGACCAAATTATGGTCTGAAACCTCCACAAAGTGTGAGCTAAATAAATCTTCCTTTTTAAAATGTGGGTGTTGGGTATTTCGTCTGAACAATGAGAGAAAAGTAACCAACACATACATGAAGACACATGTCCTGTGCTTAAGCCCTGATCCTGTGCTTAAGCTTCATTTTTTTCTGTTTCTTCACCTGATGCAGTCAGCTTTACCTTTAACCAAGGAATTTTTTTTCACTTATGCAATCTCCTTACAATTCATTCATTAACAGTTGATTGCTATAAGGAAAATATTGGCTCTGGTCACTACAGAGCTAAGACCTTGTATTTCTGCACACAAATGAAGGCTCGTTTAATTTCACATTTAAAAATTTAGTTTCTTGTTCCTGCTTTCTTGCAAATGAGTCAACTCTTACTCAACCCAACTAAAGATTACATAGAATGGTCAATAGTACTAGAAATAACTTTATGTTCTTCCAGGATCCCTTCCTCTAGACCACTCCCTCCTCAGAAACCATCCTTGCTTTTAAACATAATTTTATCATGTGTGGATCTCTTCCAGCGATATATTCCTTGGAAGTGTTTGCCTTTGAGTTTAACAGACATGGTACTTTACTGTTCATAATCTTTGGAAGCTTGCCTTTTTATCTAGCATAGTGTTTAAGATTTTCCATGTTATTGCATGTATGCACCTGTTCTTCTTTTCTACTGCTGTATAATATTTCAATATATGAATACAACACAGTGCATTTATTTTTTTCTCCTGTTCTTGAACATTCAGATAGTTTCCATTTTTTTGATGTTGTGAACAGTACTGTCACTAACAGTCTCAAACATGTCTCTTTAAGAAGTTTCAAGAATTATATGCATATAGAATAGTTGAATCAGAGTATTTGGACATTTTGCTTTACAGGACATTAACAAATGTATATTTCAAAGCATTGGTACCATATTATTATACTCTCACTACCTAAGAGGTCCCGTTTCTTCATACCAAACATTACCAGTGTTTGGCAATGTCAGATTTCTTTAAATTTTGCCAATTTTTAGTGGGAGTAAAATGACGCATCATTGTGATTCCAATTTACATTTTCCCTACAAGTAAATGAGGCTGAACATGTTCTCATGTTTTTAGATTGTATACCACCTGGCTCCTAATAATTTTAGGCAATTCATTTTGTTGTACCATACTGTATACCAAAATACTCATCAGCCCAAACTCTTCTTTAGAGGATGGAAAATACATCGGGAAATACAGCTCCTCCCCACTGAACAGTAATCTGTAGCTTGGGGAACTAAGCTTGGTTGAAAAGTGGATAATTATGCCAGTAACTGGTTCAAAAAGGGGAAGGATAAACTTTGTTTAAAGAAATACAAGTAAGGACTACTGGTTGTTTCTGGAAAAAAATCCTTCCTTATTCTCAAAAACAGTCAGACCTTGTCTAAATGTACAAGGGAAATACACAGACTGACATGCTTCCAGCAGCCACACTGTGCTCATGAAGAGAACCCACATAAAGAATAAAGCTATTGTGTGGAAGGCAGAGCAGACAGATGAGCCCTTGATCCCACTGCTGAACTGCCTCACAAACCAACATCAAACCTCTCTATTTTGGAATATCAACTTATATAAATCAATACATTTCTTCATTGCCTATAGCCATTTGAACATCATTTTGTTTTTACCTCAACCCAGAGCACCTTCATACAAGTTACGTGGTTTAAAAACAAGGAAACAAAACCAACATCATGAATCACGAATAGCGCTCCTGACTCTGTAGGAGTTGACAAGTAGCACAAACTGACACCTGTAGATGCATCTGAGCCCCTCTTCTTATCAGCACGCTGGAGGATGAGCGAGTGAAGGCAGGGATCAGATGTCAGGGGCAGTACTCAGAAGTCTAGAATTGTGAAGCACAGGACAGACTTTTTAAAAAAATGTAATCATAGAAAGGGTTGAAACACTACATCCCCCGAAATATGATCAGATCATTCAGGAGTTTTATTAAGTCCCACTTAATGTATCTCTTCAAAGAGCTAAAGAGTTGGTGCCACTGAAGTCTTACTGCTCTTTTAGGTACTTACTCTCAACACTTCAGTGATACAGCGGAGTGTATCCCACCATGATGTTCTTGCTTACACTCAGGTGTCCTCCTTCTGTCTTGTGGTACTGCCTTCCTGGTGCTCCCTTTAGAATACTGTTTTCTGCCTTGCAGCTTCCTTTCCACAGATACGAACATTGGTCTATGGACCCTAAGGAAGACACCTACCTTCTCTGTGCCTCAATTCTTTTCTTTGTTGGGTGGATTATGGTGATATCAGGGCTGTTATCAGTGCTTGATAAGTGGTTGCCTCTACCACTGATGCTGCTGGGTTGGTGTGGGGTCCCGACCTCTAAGATGGCCAACTAGGGACAGAGGTTCATTCAGTCTTGGAATCATTCCAGCCCAGAACACAGAGTCCTGTGTCTTAAAGTCTGCAATATTTCTCCTCTTTGTAAGTGTAACATTTTAATCTTATATTCTTATCAATAACAGAGAATGTGAGCAGCATATATGTCAACTGAAGAATGAAGCTGTTCCTAACAAATCAGATTCATCATAAAACTAACCACTGAAATCTGCTGCAAGCAAAGCTACTAGCCCGATCAATGAATAAAATGTTCAGCCTGTGATTGCTGTCTGAAGAAATCAGCACCAAGTGGGGCTTTATCAGTGCATTCTAAAATAAAATAACACTGACTGTAGAAATGCAGTAGCTCCCCGAATGTGAATGTACTCTTTTAAGAACTATATTCAAAGATTCAAAACAGGAGTCAACGTGGGTCTGATATTAAGGCTTAAATTCCAGGACTCAGATATATATGTAATCACAGGCTATGAATGTAAGCTTAAAGAATAATGATGACAACAACAGCAACAAAATCCAAAGATACTACATTCCTGAAATCTTTTTTTCCAAAAACAGACCAAGATTGCTTAGTACCCCAAAAGCCAAATTATTTCAGTTCTTCATCTTTTTTTTTTTAATTTACAAGAGTACACTAAGTAATCGCATTATCTGTCATCGAAAAACCTAGAAACCAGGTAAGAGTGTCAAATTAGTTCTTGCAGGGGAAAATCTGCTAAATAGGTTTAAAAGAAGGAAGCAATAAGAACAGAACTAAAGGAAAGGAAATAGGAAATTCAGATGACTTCCGCCTATACTGCATATTGTTTGTAAGAGAAAATTACTGAAAATTTTATATACCATAATTGAGGAGAGAAAAATCTGATTTTTCATTATTTGCCTCTTTTTCACCATTACTTGATTTGATGTTGTCTGGGACTCCTACCCAGCAGAAGAAACTGTAAACTAAATCTCAGTTTTCAATACATTAAATAACTAAATTTTTAATGAATTCATGATAATGAGTCTCCTCTTTTTGGAAACTGTAATTTACTTTATTTTTCTAACTAAGGAACATCTGCTGTGGGTTTGAAAGGTTGCTAAGGAAAGGTTTTTAAAGGTGATACAAAGCCAGCAAAGTTTTATTCTCTTCACAGAAAAATGCATGGCACTTAAAATTTAAATCATTTTTTAAAATTATGAGTCATTTAAGGGTTTGATCACTCTTCACCTTTATGAAAGGGCCATGGATACTCCCACAGGCCACATTCCTTCTTGGGCACCAGTGGGTCTGATGCCTGTGACCCATGGGGTTCTCTAACTGTAGAATAAGAGCAAAGCTATTTTCCTGATAGCCATACCACACGTACATGCATCTGCAAATTACATCAACCACTGTGACATCCCCAGTTCCAATTGCTTCCCATCTCTTCCATCACCAGCTCAGCCCAAGTCCATGTTCATCCTGCAACTAGGGCCTTTCAATAGTGGTTGTACCCTATTTCCTTCCTTACTCCCCTATAGCTTACTCCCCTTCCAGGAACTGGAATGACCTTTGAAAAATGACTTCTTGTTATACTTAAAAACAAAACCTAATATCTTCACCATGGTCTATAATATCCCACTTATCTTATTCAATGGACTTCAGTGACACTAATCTTACTATTCCTGGAAAATGCAAATATCATCCTTGCCTCAGGCAGTTGTAACAGTGTTTTCTCTCTCTTACAAAATTAAAAGGCTCAGTTCCTCATTTCTTTTGGATGTCAAGTCAGTGTCACCGTTTCAAAAATGTTTTCCTAATTCTTCCTCCAAATAAACCTAATTCCTCCAAATCAAGGTCTGTTGCAACCTCCGCCTTAATTTTTTTTTATATAGATTTGCTTAGTGGTCTATTACTCTAGAGTATAAGCCCCTAGAAGGCAGGAACTTTGTTTCTTTCATTGCTAAACTCGCTTTGTTTTGTTTTGATATAGGGTCTCATTATGTTGTCCAAGCTGGTCATGAACCTGCTATGTAGCCTACGCTAGCCTTTAATAGGTGATCCTCCTGCCTCATCCCAACTGCTAAATTTTTTAGCGCTTACAGTAGTACATTATCTTCACTAAACATTTGTGGAATAAATAAGTCAGTGAATGAATCTGTTGGGTTTCCTAGGAGCTTCAGACATGAGTTCCTTGTACAAAATTTAAACAAATTCCTACTTCTTAAGCTGAAATATTTTAGCACAGTATTATAAGCAGATGATACATCAGATGCTTAGGATGATCCAAGTAGCAAAAACAAGTACATTACATGACATGGAATCTATGTGGGTGTTGCTCTTGAGCTATGAACAACCTCCAAAAGAAGCCCTTGGGGAATACCAGTGACTGAACCCTTTTGGTGAGGAAGGCTGCACGCTGCTGGTCTCAGACCAAATGGTGGACTATGGACTATGGACTAGATGCTGTCCAAGGGGATGGTGTGAGGAGGTAGGGCCTTAGGAGGTAGCTAGTTCTAAATAAGTTCATGAGAGCAGGCACCCAGAATGGAAACAGTGCCTTTATAAGAAGAGGAAGGTGTGAGAGTTGGCTTATTTGGGTACTTGTGGAGACGTGGAGAGGGCAGCCACCTATAAATCAGACACTAGGTCTGCTAGAACCTTGGTCCTGTACTTCCTGACCTCCAAAACTGTGAGGAACAGATGTTTGCTGTTTAAGTTACCCAAGTCTGTGGCATGTTCTCAGCCCAAACAAACCGAGATACTGTTCCACTGCCAAGAACGCAATTCAGGGGCCACACACCAAATAGTTCTCTGACTATTGGAAGTCAGTGGAAGTTCAGGTACAAGAGTTTTATGAACCACAGAGGAAGAAAGGGGTTAAAATCGGGCAGAGTGTCAGCATTTTCTGCTGTTGTTCATTTTGGTTCATTATTGAGGTTTCAGAGCCAAACATATTACCTAACCACAAACAAAAACAATATCAAACACAGTTCCACTTTACCAAAGCTATTAAGAACCCAGATGAATCTAATTAATACTAGGCATTGGGGTCCAAATCTGCTCAGCTGTCCCTGCATGACAGACAATCCCTGAACTCAGTGTGATACAAGCACAGACGAAAGTGGTTGGGAGCTGTAATCTATTCATAAAGTCCCAAGTTTAAATAAATATACATTTTTGCACTGTTCTTTGGATATACCACCTCTCCTTGAATATGCTATTTTTAGATTTTTAACTTTTGTACATAGCAAGAAATAAACAAAGTAGGGCAAGAGGGGGTATGAATAAAGTGCTAACATCTGTTCCAGAAAGATTTTTTCTCTGCTCAGTGGGATAGATATTTAATAAGAGGCTCCAGAGATGATGCACTTTAAAGACCTGTAAGTCAAAAAAATAATTAATAGCTAGTGTAACTGATAATAGCTACAGTGGTACTTGCTTTTCTGCACCAAATCCCTTTAATAATTTTGACTTGGACTTGACAACAAGAACTGGCTGCACAGTACCTATATTCCAGCCAGTATTTAGGGTCTGTACAAATCAAGATTACTGACTAATTACTTACTCAAACTGATTAATATTCTCTCTGCCCAATTCACACTTTCCCGCCTTTGTCCACATTTGCTTTTCCCCAATACCTTTCAGTCACAAATGTGTAGGTGATACTCACTCCTATATTCATTATAATACAAACGTCCAATTATTTAGTTATAGCTGCTCTCAAAATTTACCTCTCCGAGTCTAGTCCAGACTCTTGCATCTCTAAACTTTTCATTGCTAGTACTTCTCCAGTCATAGTGCATTTCATAGCATTCAAAGCATTTTCACCTCACACATTCAAAAGTCAGGATAAATATTGTTTCAGGTTACAGGTGAAGAAAATGCAAGCTTCTCTGTCAAGAGGATCGTGGAAAGTCCCTCTGCCTCCTCTGGCTCTTATTGTCTTCATCGAAGGATACTGGTTTTCTCTCTGAGAATAGTGAAAGTATGTGCCACAATGCTGACCATAGGGTAATTACTTTAAAAAAATTTGTTGATAGGGCTGGTAGAAAGAGCCTGCAAATTGGATTCTAATTCTGACTCACTATCTTTAGTACTATGATGGGTGGCAAGTCACTAAGATACAGATTTCTCATCTGTTGGAAATGAGGGTGTTGGCTGTAAGCTGGCAGTAATTCATGCACAGTGTGTGCACAGAGCTTCTTCTTGGTGACATCTTCGGGTGGTATCCTCAGGAACACTTTACAGTTGAACACTCCACATTGTGAGTGCTGGAAATGTGACAGAGATGCCAGGGGTCTGCTGGGATCTAATACTGGTGACTCAGTAGCTCCCCCTGGCCCTTGTCTATCCTTCTCATACTGGACTAGGTCTTTGCTTTGCCACATGCCTTTCTACTTCTCCCACACAGTGATTCAAGTGTTCTCAGGGAGGTCAGGCAACTTCTAGAGAAAGTAGTGAAGGGAATGCTGAGTCTGGTTTCAGTGACCTTTGTACAAATGTCCCCTACTGTTGTAGTCAGAGGTTGTGCAGAGAACAATTTTAATCAGGACATGGAGTTTATATTATTTTTATGATGGTCACTGGGAGTTAACACAAGAAAATGCAGGAAATCTATCCACAACACTAAAGACATAGAATATTTAGCCAAGGGCCTGAATCCCACAGCAATGTCTCACATGAGTCCAGATGAAGACCCAGAGCTCATGACAATGCCTCCCACGATTCCAACTGGAGGTCTAGAGCCCACATGAAGGACTCATGTCAGTCTCTTTTATGGATCAGTGCTGGGAAGGCCCAAAGGTCAGCAGTGGAAGCTAGAAAGTCTATGCCAGTGGGGTGAAGGAGCTGTGCTGATAGGTTGAGGGTTCTACACTGGAGCCGAGAAGTCACACTCACAACAAAGACCAGGGCTGTCCTAAAAAGCACCACAGCCATCGTCAGTGACACAGAGGCCCTGAGCTTCTCTGACAACAAGCACAGATGAGTACATACCAGGAAGCCAGTGTGACGAGTTCATCCTGGAGACCAAGTGGCACGTCTTCCTCTCCAGAGCTAGGAAGCAATGCTCAATGTGAGGACCAGAGCTTCTCCAGGAGAACCAACGACTCAAACAACAACACATAGGAGAACCCACAATGCCTCAACGCACCAACGCATAGCTTCTTTTTCTCCATGTCTCTATTTATGCAGGCAACTGTCCTCAGGTGAGACATCTACACTCAGCATCATGCTGATGTAATCCAGCTGGTGTTAAGTTGATCACCAGTTTTTGATCCACAACACCTACTTGTATCCTATGGTACTGTGGGTGGAACCCACAGAAGCCCTACCACTAAGCTACATTCCAAGCCCTTTTTATTTCTTTACTTATTTTATTTCAAGGAAGGGTCTCACTAAGTTGCACAGGTTGGCCTCGATCTCATGGTCTTTCTGCCTTAGCCTCCCAAGTAGCTAGTATCAGAGGCATGTGCTACTGCACCTGGCCAAGGAAACCCATGAAAGGCTGCTGCAAGTTCGTAAGTGCTCGAGCTGCTACCATCACCAAGCACCTCAAACAGGGTGACTAAAACCAGCACACATTTGGTGTCTGACAGTTCTAGAGACCTGCAATTTATGGTCAATTGGATCATGGTCTTTCTGAAGTTGCAGGTGTGGATCCTTGCTTGCTTCTACTTTCTGGTGTCTGCTGGTAATCCCCATTGCATCGTGTGGTTTATGAACAGGTCACACCAGTCATGTGGTCATATCCTTCCTGTGTCTCTTTACATCATCTTCCCTTTGTGTGTGTCAGGCCCCTTTTTATGAAGACACATCATATCTAATTAAGGTCTATCCACATGAACTCTTTTCAACTTAATTACTTCTAAGATTCTGTCTCTAATAAAGTCACATTTGAGATACTAAGGACCTTGACATATCTTTTGGGAAGGACCTGATTAAATCTGTAACAGCATGTGAGGGGATGACTTACTCCCCAGTGTAGGAGTGAGCCAGGCCCCAATGAAATTCCTGCACCCACATACCATATGAGCTACGCAGGTTGTGCTCACACAGACCCTAGCGATAGTCACAGTGAACCAAGGCGGTTATGGTCTGACTAGACCTGCATCCTCACAACCACACTAGGAAGATGGAATTGGTAGTCCCAGAGGCTTCTGGTTACTGGTCTGTGAATCTTGGTTCCACAAAAGAATAAAGCAGGAGAAGTCTGCTTCATCAGAAAACATGCATTCCCAACTATGCACACAAAGAAATGTGCTTATGAACAAAAGGACTACAAACATGTTTGGATGTGTTATCTCTGGCCTGCTAGAAGTGTTTGCTCATGCGTTTCCTTCTGCATCAGTGACGCACTGCCAACCCATTACCATTCCACAAACAGCATGACAATTTGAGTGGCTACTTCCCTTTCACAGACTCCTCTGTTGGGAGATAGATTATTGAAATGACATTTCATTGTTTTTAACCTTTCTAGAAGAGAAAAGTGGAGAAGGGCTAGAAGAAAGTCCCTAACTGATTTTGCTTCTCCAAGGATATTATAGGTATCAATTCATAAGAATATGAATTATTTGCTCAGTTCACACAATTTGCTGGATAATGCTAGTTAGTGTATAGTTTGTTCTTAAAACAAATAGGTAAAACATTGCAAACATGTATCAAGTATCCACATACTACACAAATAAAAGTGAAAGGATAAACCTAGCACAGCATACCATAGAAAGTGTATAACAATCTGGTTGTGGTGGTGCAAACCTGTAAACTCAGCACTCTGGGAAGTTGCGGCAAGAGGATAGCAAGTTTGAGCCTGGCCTGGGATACGCTGTGACTTACCAAAATTTAGCAAGACACTGTCTCAAAAAGTTGGGGGTGGGGTTGGGGCTGGAATGCATCCCACTATGAAGAAACTAGATCCTACCCCCAGTACCTAAAAAAGTTTATAATAAAACATTTAAAGTGTTCTGCATCCCTCTTTTGAACACAAAGGGTGAAAGGCAACACAGGCTGCTCCTGGTCCAAGGCCATTCCAGAGTCCTAGCAACAGTTATGAGCAAAATGTTGACTCAAGGTCAACATGTCTACCAAAAGGATAATTGTGAGAATCTGAGCATTTTATATTGCATCCAAGTTGGTTTTTTAAGGTTTAGAACAAGATGTAAAGGATATAAAGCTCATAATGGCACATATTTTTGAATAACTGTTTACAATAAATAGTAAGATTTGAGGCCTGTATTTTGTTGGTGTTTTATGTTGAAACCTCCTTTGTTTTCTTTCTCCAGGGTAGAAATATTGTTTTAAAAGTATAGAATCTATTTTCCAGAAAAGGAAATGTAGAAAGTTTGTATTCTATTCCAAGTTTAGACTTCTTATCTAGTTTAGCAATCCAGACACCCATTCATCACTCAACATAAGGAGGACCATGCAAGGGGACTGAACCCTATCTAGCTGGTGTGGCCCAGAGCTTGGGCCGCCTACACCACATGCACTGGGTGTGCCAGGGTCAGGTGAAAGGGAAGATCAGTTTACCACTTATGTATGGAGTGTACATTACAGGGGCTGGAGGTAAAAGGCAGCAAAGATTCTATCCCTGTCCTTAGAGGTTTGCAGTTTGATAAACACAGCAGACATTTGCAGCCTCAGGTCTAAACACTCTCTCTAGAATGTTCCTGGAAGACTCATCTCTTGTGCCTTGTCACTCTTGTCCAGGGTCCTTGTGGTTATTATCCTGTTGCATTTTTTTCTTGTTCTGTGGTCCCCAATTGGCAACATTCCCATCCATCTTCTTGTCTCTGCTCAGTCTCACACTGGGCTCTTTACCTTTGAAGCCCCTATAGTGGGTTCCACTGGGTGCTTCCCATCTTGCAGTCCCATGGATCCCTCTAACTTCACGGGTTTGGTCCTGGCAGCAGCAAACTCAAACACTGGGAACAGTTCATACTGTAAGACCACAATTACCCCGCTAAGAGTCCATGATGATTGATACTCTCCTGCTCAAAACCATCCAAGTACTCTCCATTACCAGGCCAAAATCAGACTCTGGACCGTCCTTAGATCCCAGTTTACTTTCCAATATTATCTCCCATAATTTTGCTATATCAATCAATTCTGACTTCTCAATGTTTTCCAAAATGCTTGGCAAGGGATGGTCTTGTTTATAGTTATATGTGACATTTCTTTCTATCACTTCTGCTGATAAAATCTCATGGAGCCCTCAGAGTACCTATCCAGTCCCCTCTCTCTCTAGGCTCATTCTCCTGTCCTTGGAGGCCTGACGATGCTATGAATTCTATCTTCTCAACACCATTGATCAGGTGGCAGCTAGCTGTACACACATGACCTATCTTCTGGTTGCAAGAAGGTAGGAAGAGGGAAGGGGCATAAACAGACCTAGTAAACACCTTTATTGTTCATAGAACTTGTTCAGTGCATGTAAATCATAAATGCAAACAGGAAATGTAGAAAGTTTGTATTCTCTTTCAAGTTTAGACTTCTTTTAAAAACAACAACAAAACAAAACAAAACCCTTTTAGTTACACAGTTCCACAAAAGTAGAACTTATTTAAACGCTCCAAAACACAGATGTTCACATCCCGACAAGGTGCATGAAGAGTCTACAGATGGCAGCTTTAGGGTAAAGGGTTTGGGGATTGGAGGGAGAGGTGAAAACTATAAATGTCCTTAGGATATACTTCTACATTTATCTTAAAAAGAAGGAGAAACAAACGTAAGGAGATGCTATAGAAGGTGTTGGCTCCACATAATAGCTGTGAAAAAATACAGCTGTAAAAAAAAAAGTCTAGGTACCAATTCTAAATTGCATTATTTCTAGGAAAACATAAGCTAGAAAAAGACAGACCTTTTGTGGTCAACAAGACAAAAGGACACATTTTCAAGTTGCCAATAAGAATTTTATCACGTAACTCTTGGTTTAGTGTCCCTGGTATTATTACAATGTAGGATATGAAATGAATTTGAGATTATGCATTCAGGAAATGAAATGGATTTGGGACCACGAAACCTATAAAATGCAATTCAACGTTTTCTCCCTTTGTATTTATTAGTTTCTTAAAAAGTTATTTCCTTTCAAACTTTCTTGGTGAAACAAAGCAAACCACATTGGAACCAACAAAACTGTAAGAATGCGTGCCCTCCAAGGGATCATAATCTGCAAGCAAATTCAGTTATGTCCCTTTTCCTTTTTCTTTTTTTTTAAAATAAAAATCTGCTTACAGTCGTTGGCATCCTGCATGAATTTGGAAAGAATTTTGGGAGTCCTTGTGCCCAGTCCCCAGCCTGGCTGCTCTCTCTAAAACTCAGTCTCATCATCTTTAAGTGGCAATAAGAACACACACTTGCCTATTCCTACAGAGATTGCTTGAGGACTCTAAAGAGAGTAGAGGCCAAGGGGAGGTCAGGGAAGGGACAGGCCTCAAGGACAGTACCCCAGAACTGCACAGCAAATACATGCATGTGACCTGCAGACTCTGGCCTCAGCATCTCAAACTGTGCAGACTTTAAAGGAATCAGAGATGCAAGTTCAACCCATCCGGGCTGAAAGTGAGGGAGGAAAATGTCTCAGAGCCAGGGGCTGAGCAAGGGGTGGCATGCTTCCTAGCAAACAAAGGTCCTGCAGAACCATGTAAAACCCACTCCTTGGTTCCTACTCTTGTCAAACATTACAGCTTTGATGTTCACCAGTGGCCAGTCATGGGTGAACAATTATAACTGAGGGTCTTTTGTAAGAAGAGCCAAAGAAGTAGCAGAGGGACACAGTGACCATAGACAAGGACTTCTCTCAATGCTCCAACAGCCCAAGGATGAGTTTGCATGACTTGTATAGGATCTACTATTGCCTAGATGGTGGGACTGAAGTAGGCAGACACAAGATGGCTGGTTGTCAGGAAAGATGTCTCACCCTCAAATGTCCAAGACCCATAGGACAGCATCACAGAATGGAACACACTTTCTCTAAAAGAATTCCATGAACATGAAGAACCATACTCCACAGAGCTGATCCTAATGGTGTCTTCCACCTCAGTGTCATGCCATAGCTCAAGCCTTCCTAGGTCTTCTCTAGCAGCTAATAGGGGCTTCAGAGCTTTCCTACTGTTGACTAGTTTCCCAGAAAATATGTCTGCTTGATATATTTTTGGGTTCAGGAACTTCACAAACATTTAACTGTCAGCCTAGAATTCTTGTTCCTCACACTCCTGTGGTAAAAGATTCTCTCTCTCTCTCTCTCTCGTTTCTTCTCCTGTGGCCCCAAAGTTCAGGTAAGCACCAGCCCTCAGGCTGTCCTCTCTTGCCCTTGTGGTCACTGAGGTTTATCAGTCTGAGACTGGACTTCACCGCAGGGTCATGGCGCCCTGTCCTGTGGTCTCCCATCACTGAAGCAGAGTTTCCTTCCTGTCCATCACTTCTGTCACTGACTGACAGCGTCTGTCACCCTAAGGGCAGTTGCTGGCCTGGGAAGCAGGGAGAGGAGAAAGGAAAAGCAGAGGCTCAGAAAGATTGGATTTCCTTCTCTAGCATGGATGCTGCCTGGGAAAAGAGCTGAGGGAATAGAAGTTCCATGAATATGCTGAAACCCAAACACAGCTGGGAAGTCTAATTTAGGGTACAACCTTGACAGAGCACAGAGCACAGCCAGCAGAAGGGAGCAATCACACATCATGAGGGTGAAATAAGAAAACAAACACTTCCATCAGGATGGTTTCAGTGTTCCAGAAAATAATACGGGGTTGGGGGAGAATAGGAGAGAGGAGTGGAGAAAGGGGGAGAGACTTCACTTTAGAGACTGCACAGGATGGGCAAAAGCAATGTCTGGTGTGGAAATTCCAAGCCTGCTGTTCCTAGAACCCCTCACAGACTAGGTGGCAGGGAAGACAGCTCCGTGAGCCTAAGAATAGGGTCAAGAGCCCCTTATTGCTGGTGTGGTGTAGGAAAGTTTCCTAAGCTCCCTAAGTCTCATCCAGTCATCCAAAGCATCTTCTGTGTGTCTCCTGTGAGACAGACAGCATGTTAGGCACTAGGGACACAGAGGTATGCAAAGAAGGATGGCAGCAGGATCTGTGCATAGGAGCACATTGCTAGGGGACAGGGATCAGTCTTCCCCCAACTTTACCCTCCCAAAATGAGACTCAGGCAAGACAGGCTATAAAAAGCCCCAAGGAGAGAAGCAGCACCCAGGGTTTTGGGAATGAAAGAAGAGCGGAGTGAGGGGAGGGGAAGATGAGGCAGGGAGGTGGTTTTCTGCGGCTCTCAGCTGGGAGATGACAGATGGGCTTGAAGATGACAGGACTGTCTAGCTGCAGAGTGGATGGGAGGCCCACACTCAGGAAGGAGACGCTGATGGCTGACTCAGGAGGGGGCAGAGGAGGTAAGAGAAGGGGCTGCCATCTTCCGCCACCGTGGGGGGCTGACAGTGCCCCCACCCAGCGCCTGCAGGGCTGCCGTGTGGGAGAAAAGAGGTAAAGATGAGACAAGCCTATCCATGCTGGTGTTAACGTGAGGAAGGAGGGGCACAGAGTCTGGTAGGAGGAGCACTCTGGCTTTGAGAAGTCACAGACCAGGAAGCCTCTGCTGCAGCTGAGCATGCCAGCTCTGAGTGATTCTGAGAATGGCAAATCAGTGCAAGAGATAATTTGATAATCAGAATAATTAATCCTCAGGATTATGATGGAGATACTTGGCACTTACAGACACTATCATTACAATCGCTCCCAGCCCATCCTTGCCCAATGCAATTCCCTTTTATCTGCCACCTTACAGAGTCAAGCCAATAATGTGGCAGCCATGCCCACTTGCTAATAAAGCACCTTGTAAATGTGACTCGAGCCAAAGGAAGGAGATTGAGGCCTGGGGACTCACAACCAAAATGGCCAACTTGAACCTCTGTGTTTAAATTTTAATGCAGAAATTCACATTCAACTCGTTCACAGCCATTCAACAAAGCAGGTGAGAGAGGAAACCTATGTAGTATGATCCTATCACAAATGCATTCCTCAAGTCCTACAATGTCTCCACTTACAACCTTTCAGATTCTTCTTTCTTTTCATTTACAGCAAGATTCGACTAGCCCAGTCAATCACCCATAAGTATTCCCTGAACACCCATTATCAGCAAGGCCATGTGCCCTGTGCTATGGAAGCAGGGGCACAGGGTCAGAGTGCTCCCTGCCTTTGATTCTAAGAAGTTATGCAAAGTTCATAACTCAAATCTGCTCTTCACCAAAAGATACAATCTCACTCAAAGGATAGTGATAGGAAACAAATAGGCCTTGAGCACTTCTGGATACCTGTGCCTATTTAACATTCCTTCCCCTCCCCCTAAAGCCCCTGTCCCCCTGCAGGATGTGCACATCCCCTGCATGTGGCAGCATAAGAGGAGGTGAGAAATAAGGTGCTCCCTGGTTAGGAAATAAGAGGTGCCTTGGCGAGGACAAAGTGCAGGACCTGAACCATGAGCACTGCTGCGATGTGTGGCTCACTGCCATCCTCTACCCCTGCTCCTTTTTTCTGGTCACCCTGCCTTCCCTGCTGTCTCTTGTTTTTCATATATAAAATAGGCATATTTATCTTAAAATATATTTTAAAATTTAAATAAGAGATAAGTCTTGTAAAGCTCTCACCAAAATGTCTGACATACAATAATAGGCAGTTGTCACTACTGTGCTATTCACAACTGTCCTTTTTTTTATCTTTCTTGTGTTCTCTGCAAGGGGCAATGAGCATCTCCTTCAGTGACACTAGACTTAAGACTCAACTTCCTCAAGAGTCCAGCTTTGACAGAGCAGATGTACCCGGCTGTCCTGCAAGTCCTCAGCAGCCCAAATGCAGTTCTGGTTTTCCCAGGCACTTGGTTACAGGTGCTTTGGGTTGTTCGAGATAACCGTAAGTATAATCAGTTGATGGTTTCTCAAATCTATGATCACATGGGCTACTTCTCTGGCAGCCCTAACCCTGTGCCTTGAGGAGCACTGTGTACCCAGATGGAGAAAACATGCTTACTTCGCCACGTTTCAACTATTAAATGGATAAAATTACTGAAGTAATTTTCCTCATTCAAATTGAAGCAATTAAAATAGAACTGGAAAACTGTGAATAAATAGTGATTATATCTGTTTAGAGACACCCAAAGTAAGTTTTGAGAGTTTTATAATCCCTCATTCCCTGCCCCCACTGCCCATAAAAGATTCTATTTCTCCTTTCCTCCCCACAAACTTCCTCATTATGTTAAACGTTAAACAGCATAACTGCCCACCCTTCTCTATCTAGAAAGCTGGAGTCACCTTGCCCCCACCCTTTCTTCCCATCTGCCATCCCATCCCATCCTATTAATGTCTGAGAGGCCCCCTCTCAGATCTGTTTGCTCCTCTCCACTGCCCCTGTGGCCACTTCTGCTGACCAACTGCTCTCCTGCCTCCCCTCCACCCAGTCACACACTGCATCCTACAACTCACCAAGAAAAATCTTCAGGGGCTTCCCACCATACTCAGGGGAGACCCCCATAGTCACCTCCCAGCTTGCGCCTCTGCCTCTGTGGCTCTCCAGGCTCACTGTTAGCTCTCATGACAATGGCTTCTCGACTGCCACACAACTACCACATTTCTGGGGCTCTTCAGGCCTCAAACCTACCTTGATCTGTTCTCATCCCACCCCAAATATTCTGCTTTATCTCAACATGCTGTGAGCTTCCTGTGTCACCATATATCTTCATGGTGTTAGTTTACTTGCTGTTGACATACTTCTCACTGAACGGGAAGCTGTATGAGGGGCTGGATCCTGGATCTTGTTCCTTATTAAACACCCAGCAGGCAATCAGTAAGTGTTTACTCAGTGTGTGAAGATCCTTAAACAATGGAAACTTCTCAGAGAAAGGGCCCTTACAGGTAGGGGAGCCTCCCAGGGCATTTAGACAGCACAGGCAGCTCTGGCTCTTCTTCTTCACAGACAGTTTCTGCCACAGAATTCTTGGTCTACACTTATTGAATGACTCAAGGAACAAGTGGAAAAGCAGTTGTTTATCAAAGCTCTATGACTCTCAGTATTACAGATTTAAACAAGTCATTTAGCTTCTCTGAAACAGATTCATCAGCATTGAAACAGCAGGAAATATCTGCTTTGTTTGCCTCACAAAAATACTGTGAGGACCAAAGAAAACTCTCTTCACCCAGCTCTGAAATACACACTACCTTTAAAAAGTGAAGATATTATGATTCTTATCCTGAGTATTTGAAAACTGCTGTGCCGTGTACCTGGTCTAGTCTGGATCAGTCAATCAGGATCACAGGTCCTACTTACACCTACGTAAGTCTGTCTCTGAAGAGTAACCATGTCCCATTATAAAATCCAGGTGGCCATGCTGACTTCGACAGCACACATTCAAAACCCAGGCAGCCTCAATAAGATCTACAGACTACCTCTAAAATGCTTTAAATTTTTAAAACTTTAAAAATGCGTTAAAAAAAGAAAAAAGAAAGGCAAAGAAATAAAAAAATTGGGACATGCTCAATAAGAACAATAGTGAAAGGAAAAAAAAAGATATTTTAAAAAACTTGGCCATTTTTCTTGCAACTTTCAAAACCTAACATTTTTTATCAGGGGATTTTCTGTGGTACAGCTTTCATGAAATGACAAATTTTACAAAGAAAGCAGTAACACATGAGCTCGCTTTATGCATCTGGTTAACATTACAATTTAAATCTCTAGTTAAAATCTCATTTTCTAAAAATTTCAACTTTAAATATTCCTGTGAGAACAGTGAAAACAAAATGAGCAATTTGAGATTCCCTCTAAGTTTTCAGTTTTCAGGAATATTTGTTAATTGGATGAAGCAGGCTGCTTATATCCTTGTTTTGCAAACATCTTTACTATTTGAGACAGAGTTTTGTGGACAGAAGCCCATTTATTTGTACAAAATACCATGAAGCCAGAATAGTAAACAAATGCAGCATAACATCAGGTCATCTTGTAAATCCATTAAAAGCAGAATAACAACTCTTTCTCATGCTCACACAACACACAGACTTAATTAATTGATGGAAATTAAATTCGTGGTATGATTGCCACAGATGCACCAGCCGGCTAAGGCGCCTCCATACCAAACTTTCAGAATGTAAAATTCCAGGTAAAGGGAGAGGCTGCCCTGGGATGGCAGATAAGCCTGTCCTTGAAACTGTGTGTCCTTTTTAAATCCTCAGAACCAATCCTACAGCTCTGAGGCCCTCACGATGGGCCTACAGCCCTCCGACAATGCATGAGGTCCCATCTGCTCTGTGGACAGTCATGCTATACCTTTTAAGGACAGATAAATGCTAATCCAGTAGTGAGTATGGAGATGGTACTTTATCACTATACATTTTCGCAGGCAAGGAGGGTGCAGGAAAATGTGACTTTCATCTTGAAAGCCAGGCAAACACACTGAAACAGAAGCTTGCTATTTGGGATTTAAAAAATTAAGTTCTTAAAATTCAACTACAAAGGGTAAGGCCGTTTAGAACTTAAGATTTAACTTTCTGGCTCTCTCCAGCTTGAAAGCATTGACTGAACAGGAGTATGAATTTCACACCAAGCCCTGAAATCAATGCAGATTTACAGATCCTTAGGGGAATAAGATTTCAGGTGCAAGAAGCTCCAGAGACTAAGTTCTGAAACTCTTCATGGAGTTCAAGTTCAGGAGAAAGCTGCTTCTGTTGACTATAGACAGAGTTCCCAGGACTGAAGCTTGACCACGGTTGGCAGAGAAAATCTACACTCACCTTTTCCACCAAACCTCCACCAAATACCCACCAGAATGAAGAAGCAAGTCAGTTGCTAAATGCCTGGTGAGCTCCAGTAGCAAAAAGGAGCGGCGCTGCCCCCGGGTCAGGGAGAGGGATGCGTGGAGGAGGCTGGTGCCTGCCTCCAGGAAGGGGTGTTGTGGGACTCCAGATCCCATAGCATGAAGCCGGGAAGAGAGTGCTCTTGAAAAAGCATCTCTATCAGGAAACACAAGGCCTGGTTTTCCAGCCCAGGGCACCTTGTAACTGGGAAGAGCAGGTTGGAGAAGGCATGGTGAGAAGGGAAAGCACCTTGGCTGCCAGTCAGGAGGCTACTCACACCTTGTCATGCCAGCTTCCTTCACTTCCTGCCTGGTTCTCGGATCCCTACGTCACAACAACAACACCAACATTGACAAAAGTTCTGCCTGCTGACTACTTGCAGAGCCCTGTGCTCTCGGAAAGGAGTGTACGCAGAACTGCCGTGGTCTGGGGCTCTGTCCTAGCTCCACCTAGACTGGGAGGCCTTGGGCAAGTCAGTGCCTGTAAATTAGTCATGGGAATCATGACACCTCATAGGAATAAGTTCCAATTGTGCTCTTTAAATTGTTATTTATATGTCCTTCCAGAAGCTGCATAAACATTCTAGGACTCCACATCTGTGCTTACAAAATGAGGCCAACTAACACTGAGCAATTTTAAGTCAGGTGAGGGATGCCTTGAGTAGCAGGAACTGTTCTAACTGCCCCCTTCCAGCCTGTTTCAAACTCATACAAAGCCCAGTTCCCAGAACTCCTCACATTGTTCTCTGCACTTACACAGTCTTCTCTGAACCTTACCCATCCCCGACATGCGTCTCCTGCTCTATTCCCTCACCTGGTAAATCATGTTTCTTTTTTGAGATTCCCTTTCAGTAAGACCTCCTCTGGAAAGGGCTTCCCTCAGGCTCTCCGGGAGTGCCCAGAGCATGAGCCACTGCAGAGTTTGTCATCCTACGTAATAGGTTCATTTTGTTTTTATCTGCTGTACTAGAATGTGTCCCTAGAGAGTGTGATCAGCATCTCCTACCTAGGATCCCAGTTCCTAGTACCTCGTGGGTACTCACTATATGTTTGTCAACATGCAAGTGGGAATAAATGATTCAAGATCTAACTTGGGTAATTAAAATACACAGAAAAAAACAAGGATCACAAATGGAGAGATTCAAAGCTAAAAAGAATACTCATGCATCTTATCCACTACCTTCATTCTACATGAGAATGTGTCACCAGAGATTTACTGACTTCCCAGGATGATAGGGACAAGAGACGCTTTACCTAGCAGGCTCCTTTGACTTGCAACATTCAAGTAACAATCAGACATTTACCAGGGGCCCACTTCAGGGGACAGGCTTAGTGATGGATGTGACAGGATATAGCAGCATGACAATTTGCTTAGGCTTGAGAATCTTGTTTCTCTCTGTAATTCCAAAAACACACCTGTGACAATCACATAGGGATCAAGAGCCAGTCATTCAACAACAATCAATCAGGAACATGGACACAGTTACCCTATTTCCCAAACACTGAAATGGAAGAAGACACAAAGGATACTGATGAGACACGTTACCATAGAGATTTTTGTCTTTCAAAAAAATCAGAAATAGGGGGATGTGGGTATAAATCTTTAACTACAATTTTTAAAAGGTTGGTCTTTTAGGATTCAGTCACTGGGGCTTTGTATGTCTGTGCCAGAGACTCAAAATCAATGTGGAAGAAGCAAGTGTTTCCAGACAGGACAAGGGGAGCCATAAAACCTGGACAAAATGAAAACAAAAACCCAACCACATAAACAAATGGGAAAATCTAAAGAATATTTTGACTAAGGTTCATAAAGGAAATTTTTTTAAAAAGGAAAGATACCAGCATGACAAGAAAAATTATATTCCAAAACACTTCTTGTTCCTATACATCCTCATGGAAACTTTTCCACAAACTAAACTGCCTCCCCGGGGTGAGTCTGGCTAAGCACAAAGCCTCCACACACAGAAGCTGAGTGTCTGTTCCTTGTGCAGTACTCCAGCACCACAAGTTTCCCACAGAGTCAGATCTCCTAAATGCAGAAGTTCACAGCTGGCCAGGGGTCAAGGACTCAAGTTCAAGTCTACAAGCCCAACATCTATATCATTTTTAAATGAATCCAATCTTCCCACTTCTATTAGGTTCATTATCCAGAATTTTACTTTAGTGTACAATTTTCAAGGGGAAGGTTCTGTCACAGTTTTGTTCTGTTACATTTTTTACTCCCAAATTCAAAGATTTGGTTACAGATTACAAAGAGAACACTTGCAAGTTAAAGCCTCCTTGTGTGTGCACACATATGTATACATGTATAATACAACACGGATGCTAAGTACAATGCAAAAGAGCTGTATGAATAAATTCCTTGAGATGCTTTTCTTTCAAATAATAATGTAAGGAACAATAAAAATTTTCCATACAGCAGAAGGATTCTAGGAATTAGCTGGTAATGATCACAAAATAGTTTAAAGAGGTATGTCTCTACCAAAAGTGATCATCATTATTATTAATGTGAGCTTACATTCATTTTGACATTTCCCTCCTGTGATTTTATATAAAAGAAAACAAATCACCAGTCGGGAGGAAACAAGTTGAAGAACAGATTTTTATTTAAGTTCAAGGGCATTTCTTTTACGGAGATGAACTTCATGGACAAATAATGCATTGCCTGAGGCTCCCAGTCAGACACGGTACATTACAACTGCTGCTTCGTAAGGCATTGCCAGGTCCTGCAAAGCTCAAGACCTGTATGCAGTGTTTATAGAGTACCAGCAGGAAAAAAAAAAACAATATTCCTAAAAAATGAATTGATTATGGAAAGACTGACATGGCAGAGTTTGCTTTGCTTCTGTATAACAACCAGCTGTATTTGGTTTCTCTTGCAAGAGAACTGCATTAAAAATGTTGCCCAGAGAGAAAAATACAATTAAACAAAAAAATGCAATCAGCATGCCATAGGAGCCAGACTCAGGTCTTTCACTTACACACTAACTTGTCTTGCTTGAATTCACTTTCAAGATCATTAGGTGTTATCAAATGCAGACTTGAGAATAAAGCAAAATGTTCACACTGAGAGCAACAATTCAGTCCAATTAAGCTGGGACATTGGAGAGCTGTGAAGTGAGTGTTGATCAGCTTGAACATAAGGTGGATCATTTTAAGGGAAAAACAGTGAGTGAATTACAGACACTGGAATGTTCTGCATACTTGCTAGGTATCCCTACTATATTTCAGGCATTCAAATCAAATATCTCTAATTGACTACTATCAGAGACCAAGTTTATATTTTGACATAATTTCTCAAAAAAATCTCAGCTCCTAGAATTTGAAGGCCATGGTGCACTTTTTATTAGCTTTCCTCACAGGAGGTTGTATCCATAGGAATGTCAGGTGCCAAGAACTGAACAAGCTATGAAAAAAAAATTTTTAATCTTGCTTAATCTACTCAGAGTCACTCTAAACTTAAATCTTGTCTGCTCACACACATGCTAATGGCTAGTTATAACAGGGGGAAAAGGCAGTACTGAATATTAAATGCAGTTTCCATAGCACCTCTCTATAGTATCCCTCCTAACCAGTATCCTCTTTCTGAAGAATGTTTCATCAACATATGTGGAATATAGAAAACAGGAGGTCAACTCTCTGTAGGAGGCTGCTTCACGACCAATTCATTATCCATTTAGTCAATTAATATTTATTGAGCCCTACCATGTGCCAAGCACAGGTCTAAGGGTTGGCACTGCAGCAGTGAAGAAGACAGATAAGGTCCTTGCCCTCAATGGGCTCTAACACATGAGTGGTGGAGCCAGGTGCACTGCACTAGTTCAATTACAGTGATGAAAATCATTGGGAGCAACCAGTTTCTGCAAGGTGAAATTAAAAAGACAAGAGAAAAACACGAGGGCATGGCCAGATCAGACTTGCTCAAGTCCTGGAAAACTTTCAGAACATGTGAATATGATTCTTTCACAACTTTTTTAAAGCAGGGAGATAAATTAAAAGCAACTTGAATAGCACATTAAAGTGACACATCAACCAAAGATATACCAATACAACAGAGGATGTTAAGGATATATAGAAGTGAATAGTGCTTTAAGGAACTGTCACCAAGCTGTCACCAATGGCAAAGAAGTGCAAAACAGAGAAATACGAATTAGCAGAGAAAGAGGGATAGTCCTGTTGGAATACATGGTCAAGAAACAAACAAGTGTCCCCAGTTTCCACTGCTTATGCTAGAGAGACACTGTCATGACCAAATGGGCCATGAACCTTTGAAATGTCTCTCTGTACTTTTTGCCTCACCTGTGAATCATTTTTAGTATGGTTTATTCTTGTCTTGAGTCTCCTCCCCTGCATGTATAGAGGCCATGCTGTTAACTGTTTTTGGTTCTCACAGAAAGATGAAGCAGAAGCCATCCACCATCCACCATCTACCAGCCACAGCAAATTTAGAGACAGGAAATGAGATATTCTGGAGGTCTTCCGGCCCAGGGCTTTCCTTAACCTCCTCCATACAGCATCAGAGGTGTTCAGAGTGTTTTCTCTCTGTTGCCTCAGTGTTTAGGCAAGAAGATTCTGGCATTGCGTAGGAACAGCTGGGGATGCTGGGCATCCTGCCATGACCTGGTCAATGCTGCCCTAACACCAGAGAAGGTCTCATTGAGAAATATCCCTAGCCTAACATGTTTCTTTCTGCCTGAATTTTGTTCTTTGGCTTATATAGTGTGCCAGACAATCCCCTCGTCTTTGGAGCAGGGGCTTGCAGATTGTGTAGTATCAGTGAGGGTCCACGTCAAACTGGTTCTAACTCATGTAGGCCCAGGATACCTCCTTCCTACACATGGTGCAAGGTAAGAGCCAAAAATGACCATCATTAGAAACTACTGGATCAGGCCCAAGGACTTGGCTTCTTATCCATATTTATATTCCCACCCAACCTAGATAATTGCTATGAATGAAAATAAATGAACAATTAAGCAAACAGACGTGTGTTTTGGCCAGGTTAGAAAGCAACAGGAATGAAAACAGTGCCTTCTTTGATAAGGATACTGAGCCATGACTACCGCTCAAGGATTAGGCAGGCACTTGTTGTGGACTGGGGTCTTCTATAAGAGTCCTGAGACATTCTCTAGACACAAGCATACTCTGTTTCGATAAGTGCAATAACTGAACAATACTAAGTTCCAACAGTTGCAAGGAGTTGTGCTGAAGGCTATGCAGTTACAGCAAAAAAAATACTAACTTTGAGCTCCCAAAAGTCCAGCTGCCTATGAAGGAAAAAAGTCAACAATTCCATGTCAGCTAAGACCATAGTTCCCACTCAGCCTGAGGAAAAGCCTGCCATCAGCTGCCAGCTGGAAGCAGATGCATGGACAGAGAGGTGTCCTGCTGGGGGTTGTTAGTACAGAACAGAATCACAGGACCTAGGATTGCCCTCGGGAAACACAAGTGACTCTATAATTCCAGAGCATCACAGTTCTTGGATGTTCTTCCTCCCCTACAGTCTGAGGTTGGGATATCAATCAGAGCCCATTTGGCCCCACTCTCTGTGAACTTTGAGTTCTGATAGTTGTATAATCTCTGTCTGCCTATTCTGAGAGGGTAATTTTCATTTCTTATATTAAAAGCAGTCAGGAGTGCTCAAGAGTTCTCAGGCTGGACACTTACCTCTGGGCATGCCCTCTGAACTTGGCCCTATACCTGAATCAGGAACAACTCTTTAGGGCCCACCAAGTACCTCTAGTTGTTTATAACCTAATAAAAGAAAGATGGGTGGATGGATGGGTGGATAGATACAAACACTTTCTGTGGGGAACCACCTAGATGACTCTCCTTGAAGAAGAACTATCTCCATTATGGATAAACTTGGCCCCATCTCCATGTATTGATATGTACAGAGCTGGCTAGACTATTTTTTTTGCTCCTTCAATTGGCATTAAGCAATGTAAACTGGCATGGCTGAGGAGCTGATGTGTAATCTTTGAAATAAGGTGACAGTCTGTGTTACCCTGCCCAGTGACTCCCCAAATATGTAGCTAAAGCCAGGCAGGATGGAGAGCTGTACTCAATGCTGTCAGCTGGGACTGAGCCTCAAGAGAGAAGCTATTAATTCCCAGGGCAAAAATGATTATACATTAGAACTAAAGCACTGACCCTAAGTTATTAGATACTGCCACAGTTGTGTTATGCAGATTTCTCTCTCTCTTTCTCTCTCTGCATTTCTTGCTGTCTGCATATCACAGAGGTGATCTCAGACCTCCTATCTAGCCCAGTCAGGGCAGTTTCAGCAGTCATGTATTTCCTGCCACTCTCACTCATTCCTGAGCCACTTCCCTCATGGAGAATTAATAAAACCTGGGTTGGGCTCTGGTTTGTGGCCTTTGTTCCAATGAACCACCATCTTGGCTAGACTTAGGACCCCTTTGAACCCCCAATTGTATAAATGCTTCTTAATGTCTTTATTCTCACCTTGGGTTGCACTGGAAGTGGTAAATTGGAATTAACTAACTAGAATTACAATAACTTATCAATAGGATTACAAATATAAACCTTCTTGGACCACAACAAGGAAAGGAATCTCTATAACTTTAAGAGGATTACGTGCTACTACAGATTGAACATGTTTCCCTTGAAGTTCAAGTGTTAGAAATTTGGTCTTTAATGCAGCAATGATGAAGCTGGGACCTTAGGCAGATGATTGCATCACAAGAGCTATGTTCTCATGAATGGATTAAATTGTTCTTGGACTGATAGGTTTGGGGGGAAGTAGCTTTTTTATAAAATCATGCATTCCGTGACTCATAAAGTCTTTCAGCAGATGCCCTCTACCATAGCTTCCCATTGTCCAGCAAGGAGGCTTTCCTCAGATGCCAAGCAGATGCTAGTATCATACCCTTGGACTTTCCAGGCTCTAGAGTGATGATAAGTAAACTTCTATTCTTGTAAATTACCTATTCTGTGTTATTTAGTTGTTGTAACAGAAAACAGCCTAAGACAGGTGTTATTGATGCATTAGGAATGGTGAAAAACAAAAGAAATATCAAAACAGAGTCAAGTTCACTTACTCTTAACTGGAGGAAATGAAGTGATACCTATCTGTAGTAGGTATTTACAATAGTAAATTTATGAGGGATACATTTCTACAGCTGGAGGATGCAGAGGTTTGGTAGGAGGGCATTTTGGGAAGAGGAAATAATAATTGGAGAAAATAAGTCTAGGTGTGGGAACACTCTGAGCTAAGGTGGACATCTGCGATCTGTGAAGCCTGAGGCTAAAGTTCCATTTAAACCTGTTTCTTCTGTGAAAGAGCCAGTGAAGATTCAGAGAAAGGGACAGGGTGCAAACTGCAAAACTTGGAGCCCCTCGGAGGACACTCTGAGTCTGAAAAAAGGATCTGA
Organism: Cavia porcellus; assembly: GCF_034190915.1. Lineage (NCBI taxonomy): Eukaryota > Metazoa > Chordata > Mammalia > Rodentia > Caviidae > Cavia > Cavia porcellus. The sequence continues at coordinate 26,392,937 of NW_026947505.1, read as the reverse complement.
GGGCTAACTGTGGGAAGCCAGTTTTCCAAAGATTGGAATATATCTGGCATGATGAAGAAAGCTTTAGAAACATAAAACAATAGCAGAGGCTTACATTGAACTTCTGATATGCCACTCGTGGTTTTAAGAGCCTTACACATCTGTACTTGCTTAATATTCAGTACCACCCAGTGAGATAAAGACTATATTCAGTTGTTAATGGCAGTATTGAGACCCAAGAACAGGAAGTTGGGCTCCAGAGTCCATGCTCCTGAGTCACAATGCTACGCTGCCTCTGGTCGATGGGTTATAAGAGAGAGGATGAGGTAGGGAGATTTTTAGCTCTATGCAATGAGATGATATTGTCTCTTCCCAGATCACCCCTGGTATCACTGGGCTGGAATCTCATGCATCTGCTGGAGAACCTTCATAACTCATAATATATGTACATATGTATGTATATGTAGGTACATTTACATAGAGTTGATTTTGTATGATCAAACCAATCATTTATGAAATCATATGAAAACAATCTTCCAGCTTGAATTTTTCTATGTTATTAAATTAGTAAAAAAATAGATATTTGCCCAGCATGTACTATTCTATTTGCCCAGGAACTATTCTGAATGTTAGACAAAGACAAACTTCCCAGCAGCTGATGTTTGGAGAGTTAGGTAATGACAATGTTTAGACAAGAACAACATCTATCGTCATAAATTATGGTTTCCTTCATAAAAACTCTCTAGGAATTCTTTTACCATCTTGCAAGAGGATGAGGCTAACAAAAACCAATTCAATTAAAGCATGTAACATCCATCCATGGAAACTCACTTCCAGCAAAACAACCAGAAGTGTTGGTAAATTCTAGTTCTTGGATTTGATGGTGAGTGTGCCAGTGTCTGTTTTATTATTAGGCTTCATGATTTGCATATATGTTATCAAATAATACATAATAAAAACATAATCTAAAATTGTCCAATATTTCTTCATCATAATTACTTCTATGTAGCAGTTACTGAAGACTTAATGGGTGCAAATGTTTGAACCTATGTTTAATGCAAAATTCTTTAGTGATGTGCTCCTAAATTAGGAACTTATTAATCAGGATGTGCTAAACTATTTTAATTACCTCACAGCTCTGCACTAAAACAATATATGAACTGAATATCAAAGGGATTTAATTAAATCTAGGATAAAAAATCATAACATCAAAACTCAATAGGAAATTGTTAATTATTTTACATATGTCAAAAGTGAGTTAACATCAGTAAGGTATTGAAGTCAAATATCCTAATGAAAAAAATTAGAAAGTCCTTTCATACATGTTTTGTTCCAGTAACTTAAAAAATTGACATAGATCCTAGAGCAGTGGTGGCAAAGGTGTGGCATACCTGCTGCACCAGGCATGCAAAGCCTTCTCTCAGCACGGGAGCCAAGTTGTCCCAGCGGTTGAGCATTGGAACAGTTATTTTGGCTAAACTAAAACCTCAGCATTCAAATTTAATTGTAGAGTTGGCACTTTGTGATAAATATGTGGATTTTGGGTTGCAGTTTGGGCACTGGGTCTATAAAAGATTCACAATCACTGTCTTAGAAGTAAAAGACAGTGCTACAACTTCCCAAGTGTAAATAAATCTTACAGGTACGTGACCCACAGCTGTGCTGTAGTTCCACATACCGAAGGTCTGAAACAAAAATTCCTAACATTTATTTGAAAGTATACATTGACTTTAATCCATAGTACCACCCTCTTGAAGATTCATGAGTGTAAAGGCCCCAGGTCTCTATCCACATGGACTGGGCACAGCCTTGGGTATGCATTTCTGTACCATATCTGGATCCTGCGACCATACTGTCTGCTGTGGAATGCAGGGACCTGGAGGACTGGTGTACACCTGGAAGGGTAGACAAGTGCCAACCGGGGGGGGGCGCGCTTCCCCAACAGCAGTGTGAGCAGGGGAGTGACAGACCTGCTCATCCTTATTCCCACATGTTAGTGAAACAGGGCAGACAAAACTACTACCTCTCTTCAGCAAGACCACCCTTGAGAGCTGATGCATCCAAACAGCAATCAAGGGGAAGGCTGATGCTGCTCACATGTTATTTACACTGGCAAACTGCTTAGCCACTGAGAGATTTAAAGCATGACAACAAATGGTCTTTTGAGAATATGCAGTGCCACTATGATCCCTGCTACTCCAGTGTCCAGTGGCAGGTGGCTAGGATGACTACTGGGATTTCAAATTTCCCTGATGAATCAGCTTAGGGAGACCGACATGCCTAGGGGTGCCTCAGCCCTCTAGCACAGCTCCCGTGAACTCTTGTTCTCCCCATTTCTCCAGGATTCTTTCCCTGCCACAGCTCTTCAATCTTGGTAACTTGAGTCGGTAGATTTCTTCTTACAGCGTGCTTTTCCAAACCTTTTGAATTGTTGGTGACTTACATTTGTTTTTCTGATGTGAAGCTTCTTTTCCCTATCATCCCTTAAGTGCTATATAGCACAGAATTATTTAATAGGATTAGAAATCTTCCAGGAGTTATTCATAATGCTCAAAAGTGGAAACAATCCAATATCTATCAGTATACAAATGGAATGTACACAGGAGGCAAATCCATAGGATGGGCTATTATTTGGCTATAAAAGGAATGAAATACCAACAGGTGACACAAAATGGATGAGCCTTGAAAACACTAAGCTACATGAAAGAAGCATGCATGAAAAGCCACACAATATGTGACTACATTTATATAAAATGTCCAGAATAGGCTACAGAGACAGAAAATATATTAGTGATTGCTAGGGCTAGAGAGGACTGGACATGCAGAGTGACTGCTGGCGGGTGTAGGGTTTCTTTTTGAGGTGATGAAAATATTCTGATTTAGAAAGTAGTAACAATGGCTAAATTCATTAAAAGCCACTTAACTGTGTACCTTAAAATGGTGAATCCTTTTGAATGTGAGTTATACTATCTCAACAAAGTCAATGTAAGAAATAACCTTTATGATGCAAGAATTCTGTGATGTCTCAAAATAAATAGAAGGTCTGAAGTATTTCTAAGTCAGAGGTGGAGAACTGTGCCTCATGTGATTTGCAAACTCAAATAGGAGAATCAGCCTGAGTAATGAGCAACAGTCAGAATTGGGGGTCCTTGATCACTTGGAAAACCAGTCCAGTTCAGACAGGGCAACCAGTTCATACCACCACCACCCCAATAATCTCCACTCAGGCCCAGTGTTGCAAGGTTTTCACACTTTTCAGGAAAAAACAAAACAGGTAAGTTTCATTATTTTTAGTTTTAGTTATTTGTATTTCCAAATATTTTATAACAAACATAATTCACTTGATGTGATAAGAAAAAAAAAGTAAAACATCTAAGTTTTAGCTGAAAATTTTCTGTTTTGTTTTTGGTAACTAATTCATTTTTTTCCTCAATAACTCATATGTAACTCCTGCCTTTTACTGAATAGTCAACAAATACTCCCTGAATGCTGCTGTTTTCCAGGCAGAGTCCTAAGCCCACGAATGCAGCAGTGACCAGAGCCTCAATAAATAGGCTCACATTCTGTCAATAGGGATGGTGCTATCATGGAGCAGATGGCATGGTTCAGTCCTCACTGAACTGTCCCAAGGGTCCCTAAATTGTCCTCACTGAATTATCCCTGAGGCCCTGGGAACCAGTATTGCTGGCAGATAGATGCCTTCATACAGGTAGATGTGAATACTCTCAGTGAAATGGCGGTGAGGTAAGCTGGGATAAAACATATTTCCAGGCTTCCAGCCAAGCCACTGAATACTTCTCTTCCCACTGCTCCCTACATTCCCAAGTTAGACCTTGGGAGAGAGACAGAGGTAGATAGGCCAACCTGCCCACAGCAATAGAATATCTTTGTGCTTTCCATCTTAACAAGAGCCTCATGGCACCTCAGAGAAGACCATGCTTGAGAAATTTCTGTTTTTCTTTTCTCCCTTGCTAAATAGAATAGCATTAAATATCCAAATGCCATGGTTCATAACCACTGCTGCAGGATAGAAGGGTTCTGAGTATCCTGTTAGATTTTTTTTATAATTTTTGTAGTTTCTAGAAAAAAATGCCTTGTTATGGGAGAGGTTATTAATTTCACATGCTTTGGCATTTTTTCCACATTCACTGTGACTTTCTGTTCACCATGAGTTTCGTCCTTAAGAAAACAATTTTCAAAAGGCTTTCATGAATGACAGGAACTCACAAGTGATATGCCATTAATGGTTTCAAAGTAGGTGCCTGAATGTACTTACCTAATGACAAATAATTAAGCATAACCTGCAACAAACATAATATAAAATTTAATGATACAATGGAGAACCAAATATGTCTGTGCTTTTCTTAAAAGAAAAGTCTCTTTTTGTCCATTGGCCCAACCCAATAGCCAATCAAAATGTTTTTTTAAAAAAGCTAGATTTTGGTAGGTAGCTTCTACAGAATCTGTAGAAGCTAGCCTTATGGTAGTTGAGTTGAAATCAACATTTACCCCACCAGTTGTACACCAGCAGCTCATATCATTCACACAGTTATACTGGTTTGCCCTATGTGGATCGTAATTATGGGGCTTTTCCTCCTCTAATAACTCCAGCTTTCCCTCCTCCATCAGTTCTGGTTAGCAAAAATGAAGCAGATACATTTACCATTTCTGCTTTACTTGTTATTTGTTTGTTTGTTTTTGGTACCAGGAATCAAACTCATGACCTTGTGCTTACCAGGCAAGTGTTTGAGCTGCTGAGCTAAATCCTCAGCCCACCAGTCCTACTTTTGATGAAACTTCCAGTGCTACTACAATCTGTACATCTGAGGATGGAAGTCATTGGACTGGTGTAACCAGGTGCACATGTGGTTTTACACATGATGATGGATACGTGATCCGTTGTGACAGTGCACTGTTTGGCAACACACTGACTACGTGGGAAGCAATAGGCAGCATATGCCAGTTACATATCTAGATGAATGCTGTCAACCTGGTAGTCTGGATGAAGAGGGCAGTGCTACTACAATGCTGGAAAGGGGAAAACATGTCAGATGGTGACACCAGTGCAACAGAGTAATGATGAAGGTCCTGTGGAATTCTATACTGCATTTCAGCATACTCCAGCCCTGATTACTTTACTTCAGGAGTTCAACAATAAAAGAAAGGAGAAAAGTGGAGGAAAGAACAGAACATTTCAAAATGTTTTGTGAAGGATCTAGAAAGTCATTAAGAATTAAAGAGTTCATCTCCAGAAAATGATCCCTTATCTTATGGGAGACAAAAATCAACACATGGATGGGCTGGTATGAAGAGGCAAATAATAACTAGTCTAGTAAAGGTATTCAGGAGGACACAAAGAATAGCTCTGAGATTAGTCAATGGAAGTGACAAAAAAGACATGAATAATGCAGAATTGGACATCAACAATTTACTCTTCAAACCTCCTGCTGAAAGCCTTCTACAAAAGAAAAAGAAAATTCTGAAATCAGACAAAATAGCCTCCTGATGCACTTATCATTCAATAAAGAGGGAAGCTTTTGCTGAGAGAACAGTTAGAAGCAAATGGGTATTTCTTTAAAAGATCAAATCCTTCTGTTTTACTCTATTCTAAATTTTATGGGCTAGAAGAGTTTTGATGCAGGGACTTTTGGGAATGAAGCTCGATTCGTCAGGCATTCTCGTACACCCAATACAGAGGTGAGGCATGAAATTGAAGAGGGAACTATGCACTTTTATATTTATTTTATCCAGAATATTGCAAAGGGTACTGAAATTACTACTGCCTTAAATCTTGACTAGGGAAATTTTAAGTACAAAGTGTACTGTGCATGCCTCAAGGAAAATCCAGAGTGCCCTGCCCTGAAACACAGTTCTGAATCCATGTAAAAAATCAATAATGGTTATAAGACTAGAAGAAAAAAAGGAAGAAATGACAAAGGTACTTCAAAGGAAAAAGATCCAAAAAATTAGGATATGACTGGATACTGAAGGAACAATCAATAAAATAAAGGACTCAGAAAAGAAATCTCTTTCCACTGAGATTCAAATAATCAGGAACCAGATTTTATTAACGATAGAGAAGAAAAAACTCTTATTATCAATGAAGCAAAAATGGAATCAGAGGAGCAGATTGCAGAAAGAAAAAGGAAGATGGTAAACTGGGACACCAGTAGTTACTTTATGCTCAGTTGGACTCAGGGTAGCTGACGTGCCATGGAGGAATTTTATTTGGCTTTATCATTATCGTTTAGATAAATTCCACTAATATTTTGTATTTTTACTGCTGTTCATTAGAATTTCAGAATGTATGACATTTTAGAAGTAATTTTATTAACATTTTTTAAGTTGAAAACTATTAATAAATCTTAATACCACAAAAAACCTTTTATCCAAGCCCTAAGGTGAAAAAAATTCAGCATATATAATTTAGACCAAAGCTATAAAAGTACATGTATTAAAATACACACAGAAACTAAAGGAATAATCCAGTATTCCTTCTCAAGAGCAGAAAATTATTCCAATCAATTTCTAGAAACTTCAGGACCTCAACCTTAAAAAAGGAGTTTTCAATGCATATTTGAGGCTATAATAGTTAAATATTTATGCATGGACGGTGCTACTACTCCTTCTTTTGTTTTAAATCTTTGCTTACTACACTTTTTTAGTCTTATCATCAGTGTAATTTTTTTATTTTTAGATCTAACCAATAAAAAGGTATAGGATGGGGCTGGCAGTAGAGCACCAGAAATATGTGTTTGGCTTGAGAATTATTTTACATATAAGAGCATATTAATGTCTAATAGCTATCTCAACTTGAAAGCCCCTTCTACAAGTGGGAATATGGGTGGACCAGTGTTTCATATTTTTCTTGACGCATCTCCCTCTCAGCTTAGTAACTGTTAACCTGTCTTGTGAAGAGTGGAGGAATTGGAAACAAGGGGTTCAGCAAATATTCCCGTCAGTATACAAAGGTGTCCAAGCAAAGCTTGGAATGGATGGAAAAATAGTTTCCAGTTGTCAGTATCCATGTATATGCCGTATTTCAAATGCCAGGGAGCAATACAATAGGCTGTGGTATTTCTTATTTTCTTGTGTTTCTCGGTCTTCACTCCCAAACTAAGAATGTCCTAGGGATGTATCTAGCTGCCAGATGTCTCACATGTGCTTGCAAGTGTCCTCATACCCTGCAATTACCATAATATATATTCTATAATCAAATAATATGCATTCATCTACATGAATGCAGTCAACAAAAGAGTCGCTCTGAAACTACTACCTACTAGCAATTATTTTTAAGAGGAAATTTCTTAAGTTACAAAATGGGTCCATTTTCTTTTGAGTGATCTCGTGAGGGTCACAGTTAAACAATGACAGTATCATCAACTGAATCTGTACTGGCGACACAGCCCCTCACACCTCACAGTGGGTCCCTGCAGTTCAGTCTAGAGATAAGGCGAGGATGGGGCCCCTGCCAAGCCCTGCAGGGCTGGGTCACCAGGCTAAGTATTTCAAGCACAATACCTCATATTCTTTCTTCACTTTTTCAGGAGCAAATGTGAAGAGCAAATGCTTACGGGAAGATTTACAAACATAGTATTTCTTTTTTTTTTTTTTAATTTTATTTAAAAGGAAAAAGAGAAAAAACAAAACAAAACAAAGCGGTGTAAGGAACATAGTAATTTCTTGCAAGTATACTGCAAAGCTAGGATAGGCTGAATCTTCCAAAGGGGTTCTCAGAGATATCCTTAGAGGACAGAGACTATGATGTCTTTTTCCCTAAACAAAAAGTCCCTGGAATCAGCACCTTGCTAGTAATAGCTCTGAAAACCAAAGACTGAACTTTTGTTTCCCCTATGAGGTGCTATGGTAGAGCACACGACAACAGAGAAAAACAAAATGTTTTTTCTTGTAACACAGGGTTAGGCTTGAAGGTAATTTGCTGTCGGACTCACTTCCATACACATTACACTATTCAAATGACCATTTGGTGGGAACTACACTGAACCCCACTCAAAAACATGTTAGGAAAAGAATGGTAAGAGGAATAGCCATGTTCAATTCTGCAAACCTCTAAGCTCAGGAGCACTTTGAGCCGAAGGAGGCAAGTTGAGTATACAGAGGAGAAAGTACTAACATTGCCAGGTAGTGGAAAATTCCTGACACTCATCACAGAGGGCACTGAAGAGGCTGAAACTATAAATAAGTTCTGAGATGATTTAAAGTCATGGATCCACAGTGAGTTCTGTTAAGGGAAACAAAGCTTTCTGATGATCCCACCAGCCCCTTTGGTGCTACTGTCACATGATGGACCAAGATATGATCCAACAAGGCTTTATTTAAATGCTTTTTCCTGAAGCATGAAAATGATTCTAAATTCATGCCAGATTCAACATGAGGATCTCAAGCCCAAGCAAGAATGGCTCCATCTCTGTGGGGATTGGGTGCTTTGTTGGGCAGCTTCTGCATGTGATAAATTACTTACTGTGGAAGCCATGACCTTGGTACTGCACCCAATGCCAGCTAAAAGTGGGGCAATTGTACTCGCTGGCACCTTCTGCAAGGAAGAACAGAGTAACACAAGGTGGGTAGCTATGTTTCTGCTAGTCCTGCCTACCACCAGCTCCTGGGGTTCTTCTTTACCTACTCCTCTGCCCTCCATCCACACACCCCCAAACTACAGCAGACATTTCCCTATTCTTTCTTATCCAATTTAACAAGATCCTGTCTCAGAAGAAGAAAAAGAGGAGGAGGAGGAGGGGGATGGGGGAGGAGGGAAGAGGAGGAGGGGGGAGAAGGAGGGAGGAGGAGAAAGAGGAGGAAGAAGAAAAAGAAAAGTTGGGAATGTAAATCGAGATAAAAAGCCCTGGGTTCAATTTCCAGGACCAAGAAATTTTAAAAGCCTTTGCTTTTGAATGGCCTGGGCAAATAATAAGCTGTGTACATGCAGTATGTACAGGAAAGCAAAGTTCCAAGATCCACAGCAATTCTGCCCTGTTCCTTAGTCTTGCTACAGCTATATCCTGATGTCTCTTTTAAAGCTATTTTTAGTAATAATCATTATTCATAATGAGGAGCAGAAATTTACATCAAACGTATTCAAGACTTTGTCTGAAAATGAATTGCCAAAGGCATCTGTCCCCAAATAGACCCCTGTTGCATCTTGCACCATTCCTGGCTAGAAGTCTGCATTCCTGGTATAGTTTAATAAAACTCAGTGAGAAATTGCTCATGACAGGGGCCACCTGGGAAATCCCCAAACTCATTGAATGGATATGCTATTTTACATTTCAAAAATAAATGTATACAACAATAGTATCAGATTCTCTACCATAAATGTGTGTATTTTAACTGGACCTTATTTTACTCCTGGCTAAGCCAATCACTATGGTTAGCAGGGAGGAAAAGAGTTTTCTAGACCACAGGCATTTGTTATTCATTGTTTCAAGCAAGAAAAAAATTGATAAAGAGGTAATTTGGTAAGAGAAACACAACTGACTAGACAATGTAGCAAAAAAGCATATGGCAAGTTGTCTTAGTTACTCTTCTTTTTTTTTTTTTTAATTGTCTTTTTATCGGTACCAAGGATTGAACTCATGACTGCCTGCTTGCAAGGCAGGCGCTTATGCCGCTGAGCTAAATCCCCAGTCCCCTTAGTTACTCTTCTTGCTGAGACAAAATACGTAGCACTCACAGTTTGAAGGAGGAAAGGCTGACATAGCTCACAGTTTGTAGTTTTGTAGCAGAAGATTGTTCCCCCTGGTCCCCTGCCAGTGTACTTGAGTTTGTTAGTTGTCAGGTAATAGTTCTGGTTACAGTTCCTGTTACTTTTGTTTCTTAGAAGTGGCTGGTCACTGTGATGCATAGCTGGTCACTATGATGCACATCGTAAGAACCAATCCCCACTTGACAAACCATTTGGTCTCTGTACTTCCTGCTTGCTTGATGTAAGACCTAGACCATGAGAGATCAGGGCCTAATATTTTGGGAGTGATCCCAATGGATGCCTGCCTATGTAAAATAAATCTGTCTCCAAATCCTAGGTATTGTTTTGGTGTTTCTGCTTGCCGTTGCAGTTTCAGTTCATAATTGGCTGGCTCCAAGGCAGGGTGGCACATGGCAGAGGCGTAACCATTCATAGTGGTAGAAGACAGCAAAATCAATGAGTAAGGATAGACATGACCCTTTATCTCCCTTATATATTGCATCTAGACTGCTGAGATTAGGGTGTTCCTAACCAAATCAGTGAACTGATTTAGCAACCACACACCATTAATCCTGTCATCACACATTCTAGATTCAGCCATCTCCAAAAAAGCCTAAGATTGCATGAGGTTTTGGAGGAACAACTAGATACAAACCACAACACAGGTACTCTGCATTACAGCAGGCACCTGTGCCCTTCTCCTTCTTTCTTTGTTTTTTCTGACACACTCCCCATCATGAGCAAGTGGAAGACATTTACACAAAGGCTCGGTTTCAGTTATGTTGTTTTATGGTGGGATCAAACTCAGGATCTTGTGCATGTCAGGCATATGTTCTACTACTGAGCTACACCTTCTTAGCCCTTCATACCTTGTTTTCCATAACTGTGTAACTCAAGTGTGCAACTAAGATCTGGAACTTGACCAGGTGTGGTGGCTCACATCTGTAATTCCAACACTTTAGGAGACTGAAGCAAAAGGATCTTAAGTTTGAGGCCAACCTGTGAAATTCAGTGACTTGGCAAGATCCTGTCTTAAAATTAAAAACAATTTTTTTTAAATTGAAGATGTATTACAGTGAGAGTGTGCTGGGTTCAATCCCCATTACCATACACAAAAAGAAAAAGGGCAGGAAGAGAAAGAGATAGAGGAGGAGGACAATGATGACAACAATAATAACAATAACAAATAGAATTGGAACTCTTGATTAAAAAGATGCATATTCCAGGCTTCCAGGAAGCATTTTACAGAAGAATTCCTGCCTGGGGTAGGAAATTGGATTAGGTGATGTCTAATGATTCCTTTCTTCCTTGAAGAGAGCTTATTGTTTTATTTCTTAAGCATTAAGCCTCTTCAAACTCTTATTGCTGGAATTTAAAAATTGCTATATGGGTATTAATAGTGCTCTCTGAAGAAGTGGACACAGGGTGACATCCACAGTGAGAGGTCACTTTGTTTTTTTAAAGACATGCCTTTGTATAAATGGAGCAACCCAGAGGAATGAACTGTCCTCCTCCAAGCTATAGTGCTTTTTTTTTTTCTTTTTTTCCAGTTCCAGGGCTTGGATCCAGAGCTTTTGCTCTGAGCTACATCTCCAGCTTTTTTCCCCCTATTTTTAAAGATAAGGTCTTACTAAATTTCCTGTGCTGGGCTCAAACTTGTGATACTCCTGTCTCAGCCTCTCACAGTATTAGGATTACAGGTATGTGCCACCACAAGTGAGCTTCTAAGCTATCTTTGCACTCCACATGGGGCCACAGAAGCCACTTTCCCATTCCAGGGTCCCATACTTACTCATTTTGGAGACTCCAATCCCGAGGCTTTCTCTAGTTGCCCTGCTCCAAAACTTCCCCAAACTCAACTCTTCCCAGGCCAGTTCATGTGCAGCACTCACTAGTGATGGGTACGTAGGCATAATGCCAGCTGCGTAATCTTCACTGTTGCAGAAGAGAAGGTGCCTTATTCTTTATACTCATATTGCCCACCAACGAAGTCCCACACTTCCACCATAGAAACAAGGTATCAATCTTCCTCCTAACATGTCAGAACTCCGGTAAGAGGGAGAGCTAAGGAGAGATCAGCCTACTCCACTTAGGAGGCTGGATACCATTAAATAGCCATTTGGAGTTCCACCACTTAGACAAAATCCATGGAAGCCACTGCACACATTTTCTACATTGTGATAAATACCAGCAATTTAGTTTCTGGAAAGTTCTTTCATCAACACCTTTGGAGGAACACTTCTGTTTTACACATCTCTAGGTTTGCTTATGGATAAACACTACACTGGCAAACAGTTAAGGATAGAGACTCCTGATCATTTCAAGCCCAGCACTTAAATTTTGAGTTTAAAACATTATGTGTCTCCCCATATGGTGACAGTTGTATTTTATATCTTTTGATTACTGAGAAAATAAGTAAGTATAGAATGCTATCATGAATTCAGGTATGCTTTTAGTTGCATTTATGTTTGATGAGTCATAAATTAACAACAGGATCTATGTGCACTTGAAAGCCTGTACTAGTAGCACACATAAGCAATACCAAGCACAAGGTGTATTACGTATTGTTTACAGACCGTGCTGGAGTTTAGTCTTTCGCAATAACCCCACAACCCTCAAGGACCTCCGGCTGAGGAACCCCTAGTGTCTCTCTCTTTTTATGAAGTCTAAAAACCAAAATTTTATTAAATAATCCCAAAGAAATTTTCAATTGATCCTTTCAAGAGAAACAAAACAAAATCATTTCTTATTAATTTTTTCCTTTCATGTTACCCTGTGTTCCTATTACTATATCAAATGACATAACATATCAATGAATAAGTTTTTGCCATTTTATGTTGTCTAGCCATCAACGAGAATTAAGTGAAAAAAAAAAAGATACTAACGAATCACAGCACTTGCTGCTCCTGGGGATGATTAGAGTGTAATTAAAACCCACAAGATCAATGTTGTGCCAAATTTAAAAAAAAATCACCATGGGAACTATGAAGAGGGAAAAAGATGTTTGTTAGCAATCACATAAAATTATCCTGAATAATCTTCTCTCCTTCTATCTACCCACAAAAACACTTTCCTAGGCTTGAACACAAATAAATCAATAATCAGATTCTTTTAGGCACTGACTGCAGAATGAAGAAAAACATCAGTCCCAAGGGCACAGGATGGGAAGAAAGAAGCAGACAATTGGTTATTTGTTCATCAGTCTTGCAAAGCTAGATACAGTCATGGAGAGTTTTGTGTGTTGATTTTCTTGGAAGTTATGTTTTACTTTGTCCAGATTTATTCTCCCTTGTCCTGGGGTCAAAGAGAGGCCACCTCACAGCAGTTGAACCTCAGCAGGGGTTTAGAGACAGATAGCAAGGGGATCCTGACTCAGTGCTGTGCTTGGCTGGGGGAAAAAGTGGGAATGAGAATCACAAAGAACATTAAAACCAAGGACACAGCGTCTATGCAGCATCTCCACACAAAATCTTAAAGAGATCTCAGCACCAAAGGTGATTTATTTCCAGGCATGTTTTTTGACATAAATGTCACATACTAGCAGTTGACAGTAAAATCACATATCTGTAATTTCAGGTCTATGACAAAAGCAGTGATACCAGGAAATATTCAGAAAGATTCTAGTGAATACTATAATACCATTACTTCAATTTCATGCATTCATTTTTATTAGTACATGTTTACAGTCCATTTATCATGGAGAGTTGGTACATGCACATAATGCACCTTAATTCTTTTTTCAGACCCTGCGCTCTTTCAGACCTCCCTGCTCTTTCCAACTCTTGGTCCCCTTCCCATTTCAAAGGTTTTAGTTTCATTTTTTTTTCAGTTCTTTCTTTTTCTCCCTTTCCTCCCCTTCCTGGATTTCTGTCCCTCTTACACATTTGAAAAAGATCTCCCTACTTCCTATTACCTACCTTTTATTTTGCTCTTGATTTATATTTTTCATGTATTCTTACTCTCAGTATAGAGTAAATAAAAAAAGAAAGAAAAGTGCAGGCTTTATCATCCATTTAAAAAAACATTAGGTCTACTCTAGAATTCCCCGTGCAAGCTGGCAGTTTCATAGTCCAGTTACAGGAAATAACATTCCCCAGTGGCTTGACCAACACATCACACAAAACAGACTTTACAATACCAGTTAAGTTTTCCACTCCTGAGCCCCAGGAATGGGTCTGGATTCTATTTCTGTCTTGTGTGGCCAAACACATGAATCGCACTGAGTCCAGGCTCTAAGTCCTGATCACCGGCCCAGCCATGGAATCCCCTCCGCACGCAGCCAACTCAGGCAACCAGTGAAGTGTCCGTCACAATACAGCCTTATTTATAATGGAAGCGCTAATGAGAATGATACTTCACAGGAACATCAAGTAGAGGTGGACAACAACCAAGGGTTAAATGAATTCTCCAAATAATTGTAAAACTTCCTTGACCTCCTCCTCCCTTGGCAAATTCCAAACTTTAAAAAAAAAAAAAAAAAAAAAAAAAAGGAAAACGATTACCACAGTAGCTGATGTGGACCGATACCTTTCTCTACCCACACCTATACTCCAAAGAAGCATAAACTGCCAAGAGAGGAATGACAACACTGCCTTTATTTAATTCTTGACAGTTTTCAAAGTGCAGCCAAATAAATTATGTTGTGTCAAGGCCCAACAGCTCCAGATGCTGCACGGGTTAGCTGTCATTATTCACATTTTGCAGAGGCCAAGTCTCCGTGTGGTAGGTGACCAGGCCTGGATCCTCTACCCTCTGCTTTTCTGTCACACGATAGGCAAGGAGAGGAAAACTATGTGACCAGCACCTACATTAAGGCAAATCAACTGAAAAAACTTAGAGAGTATTTTAGGCTTTTGAGATTGATCACAAAATCAAGGAGCTAGTAGGACATGTCATTGGAATTGTTTTTGCTTTGGCCCTAACACAGTCACTCCATAGATACAGCGTCCCATGTGCTGTTGGCTTCCAGGAGGTAGAGGTCAGGAAGATCTGCCCTGGCAGAAGGTTGCTTTCACAGAGAAGCAGAGGATGTGTTTTCCTAACAGTGCAGCAATCTGCAAACACAAATGAACTCCAATGAAACCAAAATCATTGCCAAAAAAGCAAAACTCCCATTTCCTCTGTTCTCCCCATGATGCCTACAGTTAATTTTCTTTTTTCCCCCACGGAGGCAGATTAAGGGGGTGTGGACTAGTCCCCAGCAGTGATCAAAAGATGTCATTTGACACTGAGATAAGTGCAGGGAGAACGCTGCTCAGACACACAATGGACCAACATGTTTCCGTCTCTGATTCCCTTTCTAAAATGAACGGCTTTATCTGTGTTCCACAGTCATTTTCTTTCTAACAAGAGCCACTTGTATCCCTAGCAGACTGTAAGAAAGATCACATTCTGTTCCTCATGGAGAAAGTGGCAGTGGTCCCAGACGGTCTGGAGCTGCAAGAGGAGGAGGTGCAAGTCAGGGCCAGGAGGCCCTCACAGCACCTGCAGCTGGGCAGCCAGGAAACCAGACCAAACAGTCACAAGGTCCAGCAGCATCAGCCACCATCGGGGCCTCCAGCCTTTAGGAAAGGCCTTGAGAAAATTCTTACTCCACTAGAAACAGAGACACTTCACATGTGACTTACCAGCTTTGGGTGTGATGGCAGGGGATTTCAGTGCATCAAGAACCCCATGCAAGTGCCACTGTTGCTGATCAGAATGCTTTCTTTCCTTTGCTTGTCCTGGGACCTTTTTCCCTGTACCCACATTAGGACATCTTGGGATCACTGTTGCTCAAGTGGTCTGTCTGTATCCAGCAGCATCAGAACTCCCGGGGTTTTCTGCTTTAGTGAGTGCCCTACTGCTCACATCTGATGTTTTCTATTGTCTTTGAAAGTAGTCTGGTGGCACATCCTGGAGAAATACGAGGCCACCAGTGCACAACTAAAAAACACAGCTGGACAAAGCTCTCCAATTTATGAAAAGTGAGAGTATCAAGATGATAACACCTACACTGAAGCTGACTTCAGCCCAAAATAACCAAAGGCTTGTACCCAGGGCTGTCAAAGGCACTCACAAAAGGATGCTTTCTGGTCCAACTGAAATCAATACTGTATTTAAGCTGTGGCTTAAAGAGCATTTAACATGATACCAGCATCAAACACAGTATTAGCAAGACAAAACACCAGCTGGGCCTGCAGGTTCTATGAAGTAACTCCATTAATATGGAGAAAACTAAAAATATTCAGAGACTTTCTAAAATGCTGGAAGAAAAATAGGAATATTTATCTCTACTTACTTTTGAATTGTGTTAGTTCATGTTTAAAGATGCACCAGAAGCATTTTTAAAAATCAGTAATATTATATTGCTTTTGTCTTCCTTCTTTTATGTATACACATTTCTTAGCCAACAATCTCCAGAAGTTAAAAAGCACAACATGTTCCTATAAAGAATTTAGATAAGATGAACTCCTCATCATTAGAAGAAAAATGTATTCAAAAGTAAGACTGAGGATGGCTAGGAAAAACAGATAGTGCTTAAAGAATGGCTGATACATATTCTTTTACCTTATTTCTTTGTCCCTTCACATTTTGGGCGGTTGAAATGCAGATACAAAAGCTGGAGCTAGGGTAGCAATCATGGATTATGAGGTGACCCTGGGAATGCAGACAGTTACAGCTATCAAGAGGAGTCTCTGGCCTTGAGGATACTACGGAGCAGCATTACCAATCCTAGACAGTGTGAGAAAGACAAGCATCTGTTTTTCTGAAACAAATGATATTTTCCCTATTGTTCACAATAAAATCTCAACCTAAATTATACTTTTCAGGTCTAACATCTTTGAGATATGCATAAGACTTGGAACAATAGGTGCTAAGTAATAAGCAGGGTTGTTTACAGAGTCAGAATAGAAAAGAATGCACTGGCCACCAACAGTAAGACAGACGCAGTATATAGTTCAGTCATCCATGGTCCAAGAAAAAAACAGTGCTCCCAATGTGAATGAAACCTAACAGAAGTGGACCTGGAAAGGTGCTGTATCTGCAGCACCTGATATAGTGTCTAAGATGCAGAACGTATTCAATAAATTCCTCCTGAATGAATAAAGTTGAAGTGCAGGGCAGCTAATCAGGTTAAGCCCAGGGAACCAATGAGTGGCAGATTCTTTTTCATAGAGAAGGAAATAATATGGCTTTGAAAGAACAGAAAAAGGTACTGGTTCTTGGGAATGCAGAACTTTATTCTGTGGTACATGAGAAGAGGGAATTTCAAACTGCCAGGCCTTCTGCGTATTGATGCCTTGTCATTCAGAATTCATAAAGTTTAAAGGTAAAGATCAACACACAGGCAGAACACCACTTGAATCTAAAGAGCACAGATGAAAGGAAGACATTCCTTTTGGATTCCTGACTGAAGAAACTGCACCTAAAAACCCACAGACACCAAGATCAATAATCCCACTGTGATCCTAAAAGACTTTAGCTCAAAACAGCAGCTTTGTAGGTCAGGAGATTTCCATCACATAAAAATCAGAACATGACCAGTGATGGAGAGGTAGGAACACCAAAAATATTGTGCTATTTTTCTCCTCTTGGAGGAATCCAAGAGGATCAGCCCAGTTTATTAAAAAGAACGTTTCTCACACGTGTAAACTTCATGAGACTTGGCAAACATTTTTCCTTTTAATTTAGCTTATAAAATCTAAGTCTGAATTTTCTTGACAATACAGAAACAAGGGCTACAGTTAGAGTTGGCCTGGACACAGGGGCTGCCATACTTAAACATTAGCTAGAATCTTTTCAAAAAAATCTAGAACTTTGTTAGGCAGTTTTCACATCAGAAAATACACAACCTACATGCAAATTTCCAAAAACAGTTCTACATTGCAGACATGATTGCTTGGGGACAGAAGAGTTTAAGCAAAGGTGGCATATTTGGTTCCAGATAGTTAAGAGTGTATTTCCTAAAGTCAATGATTCAAGTGGCATATGGACCCACTTAAGTCTTTTTCACATGAGACAATTTATAGAAAATCCTAGTATATTGGGAAATCAGTAGTGCAAGTGGTAAACACTCTGGAAATACTAGTTGAATTTAAATCCAGGAATATAACATTATTCAGTCCCAGGTCAAGTCCCAAGTCCTTCTACTTTGAGTGGAAGGAGAGGATGTGAAGTTCCATTACTTCAGGCTATGAACTCACTGAGCAGGTAATAATACTGCGCTGAGTTATTCCAACTCCACCAATGCCAGCCCAACTTTCTGGACCACTCATTAGAGTTCACAGGACCCCAAAGCAGTCAGTATCCTCGGCCAGCCCCAACATGTACTTTCTGTATTTTTGCCCTGATTTCTTGCTTTTCCTTAAAATTCTTGAAAATTCCTCTTTAAAAATTAATATTCAAGAAATAAGACTTCTGGACAATAATCTGAAGATGAAGATGTTCCTGAATTTCTGCATAATCTCTCCCATTACCTAAACAAATGAACTTGATTTACCTGAAGCAAGTGTTTTCTGTATTCAGCAATTGATTATTCTTTTATTTCATTGATTCATGTATAAATTCATGACCAAATGCTTGTTGAATAAATATTTATTAAATCAATGATTATAGAACAGAGGGCCTAGTCTGTGTCAGACACTGTGCTAGGAACTGGAAATGCAGTGCCCTTATAGGTCACGTTATAGAAGGACACCATTTAAAATGCCAAGGGTAAAGTACACATTTCACCTTTTCCTGTCCCAGGAAACAACCGATAGTGTAGAAAATGGAAATTATTCTTCCACTTGACACTATTCCAAATATCTAAAAAAAAGAGAGAAGGTATTTATGATATTGACTTGTATTAAATTTATCAAAGGAAGATGCACCAAGTGTTAACATTCATAAGCTCTGAAGAAGGTCATCAAAATCACAACAAAGGTTAATTGGTTTCTTTAGAATCATAAGCATGGCATATGCATCCTACCCATCCATCTCAACCTCTTCCCTCGACAAGAGGTCAGCTCTCATCCATAGAGAAGGACACACGGTTAACCCCATGGCATACACAAACACAAGACCACATTTTCTTTCATATTTGACAGAAATTAAATATAATACTAAAATATTTTTATATGAAGAGATCCATGATATTCTAAGAAGTTAAAATCAGGGAAAAATAAAATGTCAATTACAGATACATTCTTTGAGGAAGTTTGAGTCTATGGGAAGCATGAATTACTTTTTTGTTCAATTTTTTTTTTAAACATTTGCTTATCTGGTGAATACTTAAGGGACCACAGCAGACCTGAACCCAGGTTACAGATGTCAGGAAGAATATTGAAATCCAATTGTCAAAAGGCATCAGCAGAACTGCAGTAAATATGTGACACTTTTAGAAGTTGATTTAGTTTTTGTTTTATCTTTGGAAGAACAGAATTGATCTATTCATAGGCAAGTTAATTCCAGAACTTTTATTTTGCAAAAAAAATTTCCTGACAAAAATGAAAGCAGAGAATATAGATGATTCAGGAACTTCTAAATTCATGAAACAATTTAGTAAATTGCTTTTTCATTAATGTGTTTTATGGATTCTGAACTTTTCCTCTTCAAATGCATTTATTTGTTACTGCTTATAAATATTTACCTAAGTTGTTGCCATGTGTGTCTCTAAAGCATTATAATATAAGACTGACAATCTGTTATGGAAAAATCTGCAAATGAGTTTGTCTTGAGAAATACCACAAATGGGTACTTTTCCTCATCTTACCTCCTCACTCCCAGGCACAGTCCTGTGAGGAGATAGAAAACAGAACTCACAGCTGTGCCTAAGGTGGTAGTGTTGATTAATCTCACACTACATGTCCAATACTGCCAAATGCTTCACACGTAAAACTTCAGTCTCAAAGCCATCCTATGAGTTATGGGCCTCTCTTTAAGGGCTCAAAGACGCTAAGCTTGGTGAAGATCAGATGGCCAGAAAGAGGAAAAGCTTCCTTTCCAACCTTCTGCCTGATGTTGAAACCCACTGATGCACTAGAGAAAAAAAGTCAAACCAGTATTTTGCCTGAGGTTCCTAACTCACAGAGAATGCCTTATAGATAGTAAGTCAGAAGGAATAATGGCATCACTCTATTCCATTTGAGATGCCTCCAAGATTAAAAGAACAAAACTGAAACAATGAAAAACTGAGCTCAAGTGACCGAAGCTAGACACAACGCACTATACACAGTATGAGTCCATCTATATAAAATGCTAGAAAAGATTAACTATGATGACAGCAGATAGCAGTTGCCAGAAGCCAGGGGAGAGGAAGGGGCTGTCTTCCAAGGGGCTTTAGCTATAAAGGCACAGTGACAGAAATTCCTCATTATACCTGTGGTGATGATTTCATGGCTGAGCACACTTGCCAAATTCATCCAACTATATACTTACAAGACAGTGAATTCTGTCTTATGCAAATTATACTCAATAAATATAATTTTAAGTTAGGCTCAAAAATAAGTTGGATATACACATAAAATACAATGTATACTCTTTCTCTTCTTATCTGATGTTCAATTAAATCTAAGATCAGTAGGAAACTTGTATGGAGGAGTATTTGATGAACCCAAATCTTTCCTAAGTCTAGGCTTTCTATTGTCAATTCATTTCTTTACCAACATAACACCCTTACATCCCCAGAAATGCATATTTCTCTGAATTTCTATGCATCTATGTCCAAATATTTGTGATTGTTTATGACAAGAATATGGCGCTAGGCACCTGGCTGGTGCAAACTACATATGAAAAGGGCTACCTGCAGTCATAGATGGACTTTCCTCCTGACCTCCTTCACAGCTGTGTGACCATGAGTAAGTCACTATACTTCCCTGAGCCTGAATGGTCTCTTTCTATAACATGAGAATAATGGTGTCTCCCTTTAAAGGTTGATGAGAACAAAATGGACTAAGGAATGAAAGCACTTTCATTCTTCTTTTGATATGTTAATAAGTTTTCATTTTAAAAATAGGAAGGCAATGTCTGCAAGACTCTTAGTCTACTGCAGCATGTATAATTGAAGCCATAAAATTGAAAACATTATTAAATTTCTTAACTATTGTCTTATTATCCTTGGGACACAACTAGATTCTGAGTTGGGACCACAAGTCTTGTGTCCTGTGCTCAGGATGTTAGTGAGCACACCAAGTCCCAATTTCTGGGTAGTTACAAGGGACAATGACAATGGGGGAGGAAAGAGCCTGTGTGAATAGGTAAGTGGAGATAGAAAAAACATTGATTATCAAGATGAATTGAATGTTGAGCAAAGTGATCTTTTCTGATTAGCTGTGAAATGTCTGTATTCAACTTAGTCATTTAATGGCTACCGGGACTTTTATTACTCCCAGCCTCATCAGTTAGACAGGACAACTATTCTTCTGGGAGAAAGATAAGGTTCATGATAGAACAAAGTTGCATTTTTGCAATTACCACAGATATGATCTTACAGTTACTTAAAGTGAGACCTTAATCACTGGAGTGGCAAAGAAATCAAATAAAACTATTTATTTCAACACTGATGACAAAAGCATCCAACATCTGTGGCATCTAGGACAAGAATACAGAAGAGGGCCACTTACCATGTGCCAAAAATGTCAAGGTTCTGAGTCATGGAAGGAAACTTAAATGAAAAGGCTGCTATTCTCCCTTCTTAACCAATGTCCATTGTAACAACCTGGAAGGCCAAATTCTAACTCAGGATTCCTGAACACCTGGCAGCTTCCCACCCACCCACAGACATCTGTACCACTTCTGCTTCTGTTCCCTGTCATTTGGATGGGGACTCTCCATCCTATATGTCCAAGCACTAATGACCCTGCCCACTGCCTCACACAGCTTCAGCCCACCAGGAAGTCCTTGGGTACACAGCCTCATGCCATTCAGCACATAAGAGGACAAAACTAGGAAGTGTGTGCACAGCTTCTAAGCACAGCAACAAAGGGTCTGAACAACACTTTCTAAGGCTCAAGTAGGCAGGCTCCTTTCTTTTTCTGTAGTAGAGATAAAATGCACAAACAGAATCTTTAACAGATAAATTAGCATTACATTAAGACAGCCACATCTTTATAAAAGTACACTTGTATGTACAAACATGCATACACGTATCAATATATACTTCTGATCTAGCAACTCATTAATTATGTTATGTAGGCAGTAAATCAAGAAGTTAAAAAGAAGAGACACACACCAAATGAATGGTCAAGAAAACTATCTGGGATGAAGAAACTGAGTGTTATTTTCAGGGGTGGTTGGATGTGGTTATGTGGAAATGGTCCAGGAGGGACAAAGGGTACCTGCAAAGAGCTGATGTACATAGGTGTAGCAGCTAGATAGGAGAAGACAAGGTTTTGGAAGCTATAGCTAGGTCCTGCAATGTCTAGTTTCAGGTAAGAACTGAAATAGATACCATGAAATATGGCTCTAATGTAGTAACTATCACCAAAAATAGGCTAGGTTGTGGGATACACACAGGAAACGAGGTGATCTCAAATTCTTTTGGGGATAAGCTTATAAAAAATAAGCACAATCAAATTTCAATAAAGAGCAATTTCCAAAAGTTATAATGTCCCAATTCTTTTTCTATCACTAAATGACTCTCTTTGGGGTCAATATTATTTACAAAGCTTGACATCCAGAAAAGGTGCTGATCTTAGTGCTGAAGTGTTTGCTGGGAAAAAGAAGCTAAGTATATTAATTTGGTGTCTTGGTTACAGATCCTGTTTTAACAGATTTCCCAGATCATTTCTGCAGGACATTAGGTAGAACTCCTCTTCACACCCATCCCACAGTACAGGCATGCCTGTAGCCCCATTCACCATCCCAGAGCAGAGCAGAGGGCCAGTGACTCACAGTGAGAGACGCCTGGTTTAAAGAGAGGGGCTGCACTGTAGGGAGGCCAGCCCTCTCTCACCCTAGCCCAAAAAGATCCCCCGCAGCTTCAGAAATAGAAACTATTCTGGATAGACATCCTCATAACCAAAGATAGAGGAGGAAGGAAACAGAAGCCAGACAAAGGAACCAAGGCTTCAGAGATTTCCAGCCCACCTGGTTTGGGTTATTTTTAATAAACCACGATGGCCCTTGTCTAATCAAAACTGCTACAAGAAGCTAGTAGATGAAAGATAAAATTAACTCTCAGATTTTAGCCCCTCTAGTTTCATAAATTTATCATCAGTAATTCTGAGTTATTGTTGTCAATGCATAAAACCATACATTTTCCCTTGCTATCACAGTACACGAGTGCATGCTTACACATGTGTATGCATACATGCCATGTGTGTGCACGTGTGTGCACGTGTGTGTGTGCATGTGCTTGTATGTGTGAATTTGCCAGTGTCAAATCCTCCTGCTAGGAATCACTGGGGATTTCCCAGGTGGTCTTTTCCCAAGGCCTCACTCTGTCGATGATTCAGAACCAGTATCTTTGACTTTGCCCCTTAAGCACTACCACTGGGTTTCTATTTCCTTCTTTGTGAAGTCCTGATGGTTCCATGTTCTCTCCCAGACCTTGCATTGATCACTGTACTGACCCTGCTGCCTGACCCTTTACTGTCCAGCTATGCTGGTCTCATTGTTGAGTGACTGACAAGACCCTGGACAGCCTCTCTGTGAGGAAATACTGGCCTGGGACACATTTTTATCCAAGCTGTCCATAAAAAGTTTTATGTACTGAGGAGAGAAACTTTCCTTGATGTTCTGTATTTAGACAGAAGTGTGTTTTCCCTAGAGAGATGCCTCAGAGCCTCCCCATTCCCAGGACTCTGCTCAACAGCTGTTCCCAACTGTCTCATTTGGTCACAACAGGTAGAAACAGAAACCTGTAACCTGGGACTCCTTTGTCAGCTGCTTTGTGCTTGCTAACTGTGGATTTCATTGTGGGTACAGACACTGAGCATAACATTTTGCAAGCCTGTAAAAGTAATAGGTAACCAGACAAATTTAAATTAAAGTGCTTGTTCTGCTAGTAACTATTGAATTTGAGGCAAATTCCTTAATCTCCTGATCTCGTTTTCCTTATTCTCTCTCTCTCTCTCTCTCTCTCTCTCTCTCTCTCTCTCTCTCTCTCTCTCTCTCTGTCTCTGTCACACACACACACACATCACACATACAAAGCTCATGAAATCATTGTAAGGAATATTATGCGTAAGTTGTTCCTCGACTCATGCTGGATTTATGTCCTCATTAACCCCTCATAAACTGAAAATATGGTAAATTAGCAACACACTGAATGCATCTAACTTACCGGCCACCCTAGATCAACAACACAGTACGCTGCAGAGTAGCCACTAATTCCTCCCATGGTCACATGGTTGACAGGGAGCTGAGGCTTCCTGATGCTGTGCAGAATCAATAACCCCCCAACGTAAAAAGATTCTCAGTCTCTACTAAGTGCATATTGTTTCTAAGCCATAATAACCATCATTAGTCAGGGACTTTCTTGTTAAAGAATGACATAGGCCAAAGCTTGCATGTATGAGACATTTGATAAATGTTGGTTGGTTCTGGAAAAAGCAATAAAATAATAGTATTCCTTTTTTCATATATTGATTTATTAGCTTACAATATGTCAGGCACTGATCTAAATGCTTTATGTTAATTAAAATGTGGGGTCTCAATCAGAATCCTGAAAGGCAGGCACCACTACCTTACTGCCAAGAAAACTGAGAGCCAGAGAGGGTAAGGCACTATGCAAAGTCACACAGCTGATAAGAGGCAGTACTGGGATTCAAAACTAGTAACCTGGCCAGTGTTATCAGACCCAACAGGGAGCCATAAATATCCAGGTAGCTTCTGCACTGGAAAATATCCTTGACCATTCATCTGAAAACTGGTTAGCATTGCTTTCTCCACATTGATCATTTCTGCCATCACTGACAGTATGCAGCACCACAAGTCACTGCAAGAACTACTCTGGTGCTTCCTGGCTGTAGCTAGGGATTTTATTAAAAATCCATAATATGGTTTCTTTGCAACCCAGCCTCCTCTCCCTCAAATGAGTATCAAGTTTGAAGCTCAGAGGACTACAACTGAGCCAAAGACATGAGGTTCAGGATACGATCATCCTGGGTGCTGCTGCAAGACTTCCCTTTGCACTGGCACTGAGACCTAAGCCTGTGAAACTGGGCCTAGTTACCCAAGTTGGCTTCAAACTAGAGAGTGAGGAAATGACCACTTCATTCTGCCCAGGGCTCTTTGTTGATCAAGTTTTGGGTAAACTTTCCTTGAAAAAGTTCTATAATTGTCACTTTAAAAATAAATTCATAGGAGTGAAAGCCAGAGGAGAAGGAAGAGCATGTTGTTCTCAGGAGCATCTCCGGGGACTTCGGAAGGCCTCCTAGGTAGGGGCAGCAAAAGTCTATTGTCTGGTGACCTTCTGAGAAGGCCTTCTGCATCAGGATAAAACAGCGCTGGGCAAAATGCCAAGAAAATGATGTATTGCAAGCATTCTTTTTTTCCTCTTTAGTTAATGGAAATAATATTTACTTTGCCACCAGAAAACAGGCACCTTGGGGAAAGAAGTTTAGAAACCCAGCAAGGGCTCTGAATGCCAGTGGAGAAAGGCTCTTGTATTCCACAATCATCTACTTATTCATCTTTCTCTCACCAAACCAATTCTATAATACAAGCTTCTGCTCCAATAGTGACTGCAGATACAAAAGTTTCCAAACTTTCATACTCTAATGCCTTCAGTGGAGCACTGCTTCTATTTGTCTGAGGCTGACACAGAAGTATCAGTACGTCCATTTCACCGTTAATATATTTGGGCTCCCAGAAGATAAAAGATTGGTGCCATGAGTTAACTGTAATGTCAATGGTAAGCTTAATACACTTAGTATCTAGATCTATGCTACTTTTTAAAATGAATTTTATCTTCATATATCATTTAACTCAAAAGCAAAACAATGTTATTCAATGTTTTAAAAAGGCATTTGCCCCCAGAGATCTCTGAAAATTGTCCCTAAGGGTAAATAGGAATGTGTTTATGGCTTTACTGCCAAGATCAACCAACTGGAGCTTCAATTTCCAGGATAAGTTCACTTCTGCCCACCCTTTTTAATCCTATGGGTACCCACAGGTTATCTGACCAACTCTTGTACCCTGACTGCCACAGCAACTGTGCTCTGCAGCCACCCGCCTCCTTCTGGGCCACTGCCCACCAGTACTGCTGTCCTATCTACCTGCTGCCTCCCTGCACCATACATACTACCTGCTATTAGTCCAGACCACCTGATACATCAGCCTGGGTATGAAATATGGGTTCAAAGTGTTCCAAAAATCATATATGTGGTCATCCTCTCAATTAAAGCCAGGTCTGAGAGAAATTGACCACTTCACTGCTTCCATGGTTTCTAACATTGATTTACAAAGCAATCAGATATTGGCAGTGAAAATAAGGAATTGTGAACTTAGTCATGAAATCATACTTATAAAACCAAGATCAAACACCTAAATCATACATGGTGATGGCAGCAGTCTGGGGCAGACTTGTGTTAGCCACTAATCCACCTCATGTAACTGTGTACCACCCATGCCCACCAAACATTTTGCTGTGAGATTTGTAATTACTGTCTACACTGACC
This sequence comes from Cavia porcellus, assembly GCF_034190915.1. Taxonomy (NCBI): domain Eukaryota; kingdom Metazoa; phylum Chordata; class Mammalia; order Rodentia; family Caviidae; genus Cavia; species Cavia porcellus. The sequence goes on along the minus strand of NW_026947505.1, from coordinate 26,366,669 downwards.
AAGTGATTGACTTTGGCCAGCAGTATGTAAACAAACATGACATTTTCCACACAAGAGGAGAAGCTCTACCTTCAGAGTTATGGTCCAATATGGCATCTTACTGTTGGCCCTAGCTATAAGAACAGCACATCCAGAAAAATGATGGGTCTCTTGGAAAGAAAAAATCCTTGCAAGGTTTCACAGCCAAAAGAGTAGCCCCATGTACCCTGAGAGAGAACAAACATTTGCTGTTGTAAGACACTGAACATCAGGGATAGTGTGTGAAAGCAGCAAAATTACATAATTACATGCTTCTAAGTCACCCAAGTCACACAAGTGTGGGGTTGGATTTTAGACTTCCTTGCTCCTATACAAATATGGTCCTAACATGGCTCACTAGACGGTGTCACTCAACAGGTTGCCCAGAAAGTTGCATGATCATCAGTACACAATAATTCCTAGTACATGACATATATTTGGATCTGAAATATTATTTAAACAGGTCATGGCACTGCTGGCTTGTTCCAAGCAATCCGTGCTAATCAGAACTGAGTGTCTAAGCTCCTTTTTAATTGAATCTGGACATGCTGGTATTCATCATTACCAAGCCTCATTTAAATATTTCACTCCGTAAACACTAGGCATTACTTGCATACCAGGAATTATGAGATTGTATTCTGCTGTTGTAAGCAATCTATTTCACTGTAATGAAAGATTATTTTAATTTTTTTTACAAAGTAAATAGTTCTACTACTTTGAGAATTTGTGTTCAAAATGGCAGAACTGTGGAACTCAGGAGGGGTTAAAGGCACAGTGTCAGTTATATCATGAAAGGTCTTATCTTATTTCCTAGAGAGGTAGCTGAATATAGTAAGAACACAATCTCTGAAATCAGACCGCCAGGTTTGAAAATGTGGCTCTGGCGAATAGTTCAGTGGCAGAGCACTTGCTAGCCTGGGTTCAATCCCCAGCACCACAAATAAATAAATATGTGGTTCTATCAGTTAGTGGGAGGGGATCACTAAACCTCACTGTCTTTTCACGAGGAAAGACAGAGACCCACATGTAAAACCTCAGACTGCGAGGTAAGAACTCAATACACTTCACTATGAAATATTGTACCTTGGTCACTTTTTCTCATTGCTGGGACAAAATACTCAGCACTTAAAATGAAGAAAGGAAAGGTTTATTTAGCTCACTGTTTGTGGAGATTTCTGTCCATAATCAGCTGGCTCTGAGGGGGGGTGGCATGGCACCAGGGCAACACTTTAAGGCAGCAGCCAGTGAAAGCAGACAGAGCAAAAGGGAATAGAACAAACTTCCTCTCTTCCCTTAAATTATAAGCAAGCTAACCTTCCCCCCTACCCAGGACAAATGTAGCACTCACACCACTTCTTTGCTCTCCTTTTTGCACAGGCTGAGGATATTTACAAAGTAAGAGTCCTAGCTCCCTGCTGAGTCTCTTAGTTAAATTTCTAAACTTCTCAAATTGACACTATGTATCAACCATAACAATCCACCCCTTGTTAACTTGGCAAGCAGACATGTGTCTTTAAATCAATCTCCAGATACAAAGACATGCTTGGTCTGATCATTTCACAACTTGGAAAATTATAACACACATTTGATAATCCCTAAGAACCAATATTAAGTCTAACCACATTATATTACAATAGAACCATAACATTTTGTCCCTGGCTCCCCAAAGAGGGGAGGCATGTAGTCCATCTCTAAATTTTGCCAAAGGCATGTAGTCCATCTCTAAATTTTGCCAAGACCTAGTAGTTTTAGCACTGCTGAAAAATCCAACTCCCAAGTTTCCTCCAAGGCAAATCTTAGCTGCAAGCCCCTGTACAAGTGAAAACAAAATCAAACACTTCCAGCAGGCAATGGCACAAGATAAACATCTCTACTTCAAAAGTTACAAACAGGTGAATACAAAGGATTTAGACCAAAACAAGTACAAGTCCAGCAGGGAAGACATTAAGTCCTGTAGTTGCACAGCTAGTATCTGAAGCAATCTGTAACAAATTGTGAGCTCCAAAGGGCTTGTGTCACTCCACCCCTATAGCACATCTGGTGGTTATAGCCATGTTTTTTATTCTCCTATTCCTTTTCAACAATTGAGACTTCCTCAGCTCTATCTTGTAGTCCCCAGCTTTACTGGAGCTTCCTTTCTGGCCAAATTCACAGTGTTTTAAATCATCATGTTGGGCTCTTTGCTCTTTATTTGTAACATAAATCTGGCTAAAAGCTTCCAACAATAACTATGCCACACATTCAACATTTGACTGCCTTGAAATTTCTTCTGCCAGATTAATTAGTCTGCTGCCCTTACTCTTTAGTCTCAGGCAAAGTCTCTGCACATGAACAAAATGCAGATAAACTTTCTGCAAAGTAATAACACACATCATCTGGAGTCCAGAACCTAATGCAGTCCTTCTTAGCAGAAATCTCCTGAGCCTGGACTCTACCAGTTTTCTGGTCTTCTGAGCTCCGACAAGAATCTCCCATACAGAACAGCCTAAACTCTCCCAAGGCTACTCTTTCAGGCAACATCTCTGAACCTCTCCAAACTCGCTCCATAAGCTATTCCTAAAGGCTCTTGTACCACATGGTCAGCAACAGCCCCACTCCTGGTACCAAATTCTGTCTTGGTTTATTTTTCTCTCGTTTCTGGAACAAAATATTTGACATGCAAAATGAAGGAAGGAAAAATTTATGTAGCTCACTGTTTGTCGAGGTTTCTGTCCAAAATCAGCTGGCTCTGAGGTAAGGTGACATGGCACCATGGCAACATTTTAAGGCAACAGCCAGTGAAAGCAGTCAGAGCAAAAGGGAATAGACTTCTTCTCTTCCCTTATATTATAAGCAAGCTAACCTTCCCCCACCCAGGGCAGGTGTAACACTCAGACCACCTCTGTGCTCTCCTTTTGCACAGACTGAGGATATTTACAAAGTAAGAATCCTAGCTCCCTGCTGAGTCTCTTAGTTAAATTTCTAAACTCCTCAAATTGAAACAATGTGTCAACCATAACATACTGTTACTTCTATATGCATGGTCATCATTACGACCCCCAACGTGCTAATAATTAAACTATGGTAGTTGACACATTGAAGGACTTTCTCATGAAATGTATCCCACATATGAGGAAGGATGAATGAAGCCCATAATGTGTTTGAATACAAATATCCATAAAACATGGAACCTTTGCCGTAAGGAATTAACACACATACTCACTAAACAATGGAAACTTTCTTCTTTTCTTTCTTAACACAAGGGGCTGGATTTGCACATGTACTTGTCAGAGAGAAATTAACATAAGAAATTTCCCTTCCTTACTCCCACACAATGCATCTGCCAATCTCACATTTGCAAAAGCAGTAATCGGTGAGAAGGCCACAGCCACAGAGAACAAATAACCAAATTAACAGAAATTTTGAAATATTTTGAAATAAGAATAAGTATTTGGTGTCTTCTTGGAAACAATTTTCTGCTAAGTAGCTCTCTTTTCTCATGCTCAGCAATGTGTGGGAACAGAACAGATGATGTACAGAGCTTACAAAGATACGAACATAGTGATTCCTCTAGGTACAATGCTGCACCCATTCTGGCCTTGACTATGGCCTCAGCTACCTAGACGGTGTGCAAGTCCTCCCTTTTTAGTTCCTCTAAGGAACTCATCTGTAGACAAGAAATGATTACAGTCACTAAAAGGGGGCAGAAAGGGAAATCTGAGAATAGGTAATTTTCCTCTGGGTTAGCACAGAAAAGGACCAACATCTTAAAGCCAGAAAAGATCTCAATAAATCATATTCTTATATCTTCCACTCTTCATTTACTCCATGAAAACAGTTTAATCTATACTACAGTGGGTTGAAAATACCAAACACTTACTGAGAGCACACCTATATGCTGGATATGCTGTCCCACAGGCAATACACAAATAAGTATATGGCATTCACCGTTCCTGAAGCTGCATGTAAAGAACTTAGATGAGTCACAAGTGAATGGACGAATCATTCATTTAACAGATATTTATTGAGTACTTATTTTTTTATTACTTATTCCCTGGAGAGGTATGTTGTGAGGTGAAGAGGCCCAGAGTGCACACCAGAATTACAAAGCATAAACATTGTCGGCAGGACCTGCCACTTTCCAGTTAGCCTGGTAATGAGTTCTGATTATGTCCCTGGGGGGCTGTGATGCTTAAGTAGTGGAATTCTAGGTGACCTCTCAGACAAGTCGTATTTTTCACAGGCAGCTACAGAAATTGTCAAGACAATTGTCACTCAGAAGACAGCAATGCCAACAACAAAGATGCTCTTTAAAGGAAAGTTTGAGGCTCTGACTGACACACATGGAATCAGATCATCACACTGGTCTCTCAATTCTGGTGTTTACAACAATGACCTGCGTCATTTATACTGCTTGCCCCAGATAATCTTCATGTTACTTTTGAAAGTGAATAACAAAACTACACCCAGTATTCTGACAAGCGTCTGTGTTATGGTTTACATCTAAAATGTTCCCCAGGAGTCTTGTGTTCAGAGATGAGGCATTTAAAAAGTTATTGGATCATGAGCATACTACATTCATCAGTGAATTAATTTACTGATGAGTTCATAGCTCTATGTGCTCTTAGGAGGCAAGGCTAGATCAGAAGAGAGGCAGGTCACTGGCTGCACGACTTGCAAGGGTGTATTCTTGTCCATGGCTTCTTCCTTTTTGTCTCTGCTTACAGGCCACCACGAGGTGAGAAGTTTTCCTCTGCCATGTCTTTTCTCCATGCAGTTTCTACCTTGGAGCCAGCTGAAAATGGACTGAATGTCTGAAACTGTGAACCAAGATAAACCTCTTCTTTAAATTGTGGGTTTGTGATAGGAAAGTAACTAATACAGTCAGAAATGGCCAGAAGGAGGATGATTTCCTAATCAGACCACACCTTTCTCTATTAATATATTTAAGTGGAATTTCTTTCAAGAAAATACTCTAATACTTAATTTGGCACCTGGAAAGAGGCTTATATTTTTATATGTCTACTTGTTTGTGACCACACCAGTCTTTCCCCCTTTCAGAGTTCTGTTTGTACTAGCCCTGCTAGTCCATGGATCATTTCTAATGCATAAGTTTCAAGGCCACCTTGAAGACTTTTCTCTGTTCTATGTTTGGATCCTCCCCCAAAGGCCCAAGGGTTAAAGGCTTAGCCTCTAGCTTGTGGCACTAATGGGAGATGTTGAAACCTACATCAAGTGGCCCGACTGGAAGTAAATAAGGTGATTGCAGAGTGTGCCCTTGAAAGAGATATTAGGACCCTAGTTCATTCCTGTTTCTCTCTCTCATGGCTACCCTGTGGTGAACAGGCCACTGTCACCCACTAGGCACTCCTGACATGACATACTGTGCTATTACAAGCCCAAAGCACTAGGACAAAGCAACCATGGACTGAAACCCTGAGCACAAATAAGTTTTTTTTTTATTTTATTAAATTGGTTTTCTTAGGTATATTTTCATAGTAACAGGAAGCTAACACAGGTGTCTTTTAAGACAGTAACAAATCCATCAAATATGATGTTATGCATAAATGTTACAAATATGCTCAACTTTAATTCACCTAAATTACCAAAAATATATCTAATAACATTAGGACTTTGGTGCATATTCAAATTCTAGGACATGTAAACAGTCTCTCTCATCTGATGTGGCTTAAAAAATGAGCGACTCCCACCTTTTGTTGGAGAAGAAAATTTCATCTCCTGTTTGTTTATGAGTTTTTATTCTTGCTTCTTTGTAGTAGGCTCAAACCCAGGGCCTTTTGCATGCTAGGCATGTGCTCCACTACATATTTTTTTCTTTTCTTCTTTCTAACTCTTACCAGAAAAAGAATATGACACAGTGATTTATATGATGGGACAGATCGCCAGCTTTGCTATTTACTTAAAGGTGATCTCTACCAAGATGCTTCTTCTTCCTTTGACTCAAGATTTTCTGTCTGTAAAATGAAGATAACAGTATTGTACCCATTTTTTTTAATTTAAGGAGAAAATAAAAAAAAACAGTGAAGGGATACAAGTTATACAGATTTACAGAAGAAAAAAATGCGCAGTAGGAAATCACTAGTTAATGGATTACAAATTGCCATCTTAGAAATAATTGTTCAAGTCACAAAATTAAAGCTTGTAGAGTGGACATTCCAACAATGATACTGCAAACAGTTCTGTTCAATGATCCAATAAAACTCTGTGATATCATTTTCTATCTTATACACTTAAATATACATGCAGTTATATAGTTTAGAGCACTTTCTTTTCCTCTCTTTTGTACAATGACTATTACACATTTTGGGTTTCATTGCTCCCACAGTCCTTATTGCTTTTTTGTAAGAGAGTAAAACCAAATGTGACACAACAGAACAGAATCGGTCAAGTCAAAATGGTGGACATAATAGATATAATAAAAACATAATACAAGGTGATCAACAATGGTTACCATAATGCCTCCCGCTATCTCTAATAGAATTGCCTATATCATTAGTTGTAATACAATTGAACAAAACAGTAAAGAACAAAACCGACAAAACCAAAACATTGGAGACATTGTAGGTCTTCAAAAGTAAATAAAAGTCAACGAGAATGGGCGTTATAATGAATCTCATTATCTTCTCAGCTGATGCCTAAACTTTCGAACCTGATACTATCCAGCAAAACAGAATAGAGGAACCTCAGTCAAAAACAAGATGGTGAGAGTAATACAGGGCTTCAAATCGAGATAATAGAAAGTCAAAGTGGGTTACTATATTATATCCTGCTATTTTTTTCCCTTTAATTAAACAGACAAAAATAAAAAAGTAAATAATGGAGTGGAGACTGAGAAAAAAAGAGGGCATAACAGCGAAACAGGGCAGATCAAAACATAACCATTTAAGCAGAATAGTGTTTCACCACCAGATAATTCTGACCAAAAAGTAGTTACCATATTGACTCTTTCCTTGAAGTCCTTGAATACAATTTCGTATACTATAGCATTAAGTATATCAAAACAATGTAAAACCATTTAAGAGAATGACAGCATTATAGAGTATTTAGAATCGACTAACAGAAAATGAACAATGGTTTCTGTATAATCTCCTTGTCTTTAAAAGGTTTTTGCTTATACTTTCGTACATAATAAAATCCAATAAGATACAACCTGTTTAGACCATTGGAGACAGAAGAACAAAAGCTAGATGAGACTTCAAAACAAGATGATACTAAATCAGTATTACCTATTGTTATTTTCTCCAAAATAGCTGTCCCTATCATCCAATCTTCTCTGTCTCATTTCTGTTGAGCTCTTTTTATGTCAGTAGCTGTCAGTTTGTCTTCTTCATTTTGTTCTCTGCTCCATTCGTTGTGGCCTCCCCGCCACTATTTCTGGGTTCTTTGTATTTTTCTTTTTTTAGTATATCCTGCAATACTTTCTGTAGGGTTGAATTGGTGGTTGCAAATTCCCCCAGTTCCTCTTTATCCTGGAAGCACCTCATTTTTCCATCAATCTCCAGGGACAGTTGTGCAGGATATCTCAATCTTAGCTGGAGATTATTATCTTTCAAAGCTTGAATTATTTCCCCCCATGCTCTTCGTGATTTGATGGTTTGTGCAGAGAAATCTGCTGTAATTCTGATGGGTGTTCCCTTGTAAGTGGTCTGTTTCTTGCCTCTTACAGCTTTTAATATTCTGTTCTTGTATTGAATTTCTGGAATTTTTATTATTATATACCTGGGTGTTTCTCTGTTAGGGTTGTAGGTAGCTGGGGTCCTGTATGCCTCATACATCTGAGTATCTTTACCTTTTGCTAAATTAGGAAAATTCTCCTGGATTATTTCTGTGAGTAGCTTTTGTAGTTCACTTGTTTGTGTCCCTACTTCTTCTTTTATGTTCTTAATCCTTAAGTTATGGCTCCTCTTATCATCTTCTTGTCTTTGTATTATTGCTGTTTGTTTCTTTGTTATTTTTAAGAAGTTTTTCATTTCATTCTGCCATATTACAAGTCTGTCCTCCAGTTCAGATAGTCTGTCCTTAGTTTCTTTCAAGCTGTTATGCCAGTCTTGGATAGACTTCTTAATTTCTTGATAGTCCCTTTGAACCTGCTTCACATACTCAATGCTTTCTCTGTTTTCTCCATCAAGCAATTCTCTCCTCTTTTTCTGTTCTTCCATTCCACCATCTGTTTTTTCCTGGGTGGTGCTTAGCATTTCTCTAACTATTCTGCATACTTCTAGCTTCAGGTCGTTGATAACTTCATTCCTGAATTGGTCTATTGAGGCTCTCTATATGGCGCTTAATGTATATTGGTGCGGTGTCCACTACTGCCTGTTTCTCAGAATTGGGGGCCGAGGAGCCTTTCTTGTTGCTTCCCTTCCCCATTTTTTCTGTTCCTTATAAAATGCAAGCTTACATAGGAGGCCCGGCTTCCCTGCCTGTCAGCCACAGCCTGATCAAATTGCGCTGGCTAGTTGTTCCTGCCCACCACTGCGCACCAGGGAGTTGTGGAGGAGGCAGCCTACGCAGAAGTCAGTCGCTCCTCCGGGCCACCATCAGGCTCTGGGATCTGGGTTAGGCCCGCCTACCAAGACCGCCCGCAGTGTCAAGCAGGCCAGGCACTTTTCACCAATCCCGTCCGAGAGGGGAATGTGTGGCTGAAGTCGCCACTGCGCCCTGCTCTTACAGGACTGCCCGAGCCCAGAAAGTCCTCCGCTGGAGTCAAACTGTGGTAGAGGGTCAGTTTCTCTCACTCACCTCGCCACCAGTCAGTTTTCGTGTACACCTCCTTGTCCATCCAGTTTTCGACTCCGTTCGCAGACTCCCGTTCCCAGAGCTTCTGCGCGTCTCTCCTTGCCGAGCCGCTTGTGGAGGCAGCCAGCCGCCAGGCGGCGGGAAACCCAAATCGCGGTTTCCAATGGCGCGGGGTCGAGCCTCCACACCGAGTCTTTTCTGTTCCTATTTTAGCGCCAGGATTGTATTCTAAGTTGGTTTCTGTCAGCCCAGTTCGTTCCTGAGTCAGCAGAGCATATCTCTACCGGTTCATGTCTCCTTAGTCCGCATCATTCCTGGCCTCTGAGCCAAGCCTTTCAGAGAGCCTCCGGTAGTTGCTGTTGTCTGTCCGCCATGTTCTCCCGGAACCGCCTGTACCCATTTCAGAGGGACATTCTGAGGACAAAATAGGCTAGTGCACACAAATATAACAGTGTTCAAAAATGTCTTTGCATTTGTGTGCCAAACATAATGTCCAGCTTTTTGCATGTTTTTATTATTTAATTTGAAATAATAATAGGCTCACACGAAGTTACATAAACAGTGCAGAGGGATCCCATGTACCTTTGCCAGTTTCCCTCAATGGCAATGTCTTAAATAAACCTGTTTTTAATTCATCACAACTCTAGAAGATAATATTATTGCCCCATTCCATAGATGAGGAAAGTATGGCTTATAGAAGTTAAATAACTTGCTCTGGGCCACAAAATTGCACTTAAGGAAATTTTAAAGCTTACATTGTCCAACACTCCATGTCATACCACTTATAGAGTGGCTCAGAAAGCAAGACAACAGTGGGCAAAAGAAGATGTATCTTTCTTATTCTGACACAGATTGACTACATGCATAAGTCTTCCTTTGTGCAAATCTAAGATGTAAGGAAATGTCCCTCAAGAAACAAGATAACCAATACTTAGTAATGTTTTGCTGAAGTGTGTGTCTGCTAAGTATCAGTGTCTGGGGAATGAATAATCTGTAAAAACTCATGCTGAGATATCAGAACCCTCAGTATTAGGGGTGTCTTTTCAGGCTACTCAGGCTGCCCTAGTCTTTGCAGAGGTCCCCTGAACCTCTGAACTCTGAAGCCAAATAAGATAAATGTGCTCTTTCTAGCAATAGGAACTCATACGTAACGTTTACATGCCATCTACTGTGAGATCTCATTTATTCTTCAATATCTCTATCATAAGCCCCATTTTAAAGATGGAGAAACAGAAGCACAGAGAGGTCAAGTGGCTCGCCTGAGTTCACAAGATCTGTAAATGCTATAGCTGGAATTGAACCCAACCAGCAGGGTACCAAGGCCCATGCTCCTAAGTCATATTCATCCTGCTTCTCTGAGAGCAAAGACCTACTGAATTCCAAGAAGACTTCTGTTTCTCTCCTTTCTCTGTTTAGCTTTCATTAATTATGTGGGAACCTTGTCTTCTAAGTGGCTCCTTGGGTCCACCAGGAAAGGATTCTGCTCTCACTATACCTCCTCCCACTTGGATTTGAGTAAGGATATTTTCTATGGGCTAAAGGTTGGCATGATTTCGCTCTGAGGACATGCATTTAGCTCATGACCTTGATCAGTGCTTGCATGCAAATGCTTTACTTACCTAATCTGGTCCTTTCCCAAATAAAATGAAGCCATAACACAAGACCTACGAGGACCTCTTGGTTTTTTTGGTTTTTTGAGAACAGAAATCTTAGAATTAGTGTTTCTCTGATTTTTAGAAATCTCCCACATTTGTACAAGTTCTTAAAAATAATTCATAGCACTCTGTAATTGTAGTTTCCATTTTCTATTTCTTTTTAATTTTAAAAATTTCATTAACACATGTTTATAGTACATAGTGCTTACACTCTTTGTGGAAATCTAGTTCATCTTTTATGAAGCAATCTCTATTAAGAAGAAACCTGAATTCCTTTTCCTTTTTGCATCCCCTTTCCCTCCCTTTTCTCCATCTCTTCAACATTTCCCATTTAAGAAAGATCTGTTTCCCTATTTCCTACTATATTTTACTTTGCTCTTTATTTATAACTTAGGTAATTCATATAAGAAAAACTATATGCTATTTAAGCCCATGTGTCTGGTTTATTTCACTTAACATTGTCATTTCAAGGTACATCTATTTTCCTAAAAATGACTCATTTATCTTTCTTTATGGCAGAATAGTACTTCATTGTTTGGAAATACCACATTTTCTTTATTTTCCACATCTTTCACCATTTATCTTTTTTTTTTTTTTTTTTTTTTTTTTTGGTACTGGGGATCAAACTCATGACTTCGCTCTTGCCAGGCAAGTGCTTATGCCACTGAGCTAAAACCCCAGCCCTTAACTATCCATTTTATTTCAGACCCTTAAATGTTTTGAGAATGAAGAAAGGAAATGGTTAGCAGGAAATAAGAGATGTACTTATACGGAGAGATCTATCTGATGGAGAATTGGACAGTATTTCTTTAGATAGGAAATTGTACCAAACCTAAGTGACAGGTTTTTTTTTTTTAAATAAAAAAGCCACTCACGGAGGAGGAGCTAAAGATGGTGGGTTGGTAAGCAGCAGAATACAGAGCCTCCCTGAGACAGACAACTCAGATGCCAGAATAAAATATCGTGGAGAGGTCTGGACAGAGGGAGATGGATCTTCTCTTGACCCAGGAAGAAACTAAAGGGAAAAGAGCTGGTCAAACACGCAGCCATAGCTACCAAAGGAGCAGCTAAAGATTAGTGGCCAAGTTGCTCTTGCTGGAATGCCTGAGCTACGCTGCTGTGACTGGCCAGAGCCACCCAAACTCCTACCTCTGCGACTCGCTGGAGCCGTGGTCACGCTGAAGTCAGAGGTTGGCAAGCCCAAGGGAGAACAGAGCCAGCAAGGGAACTGCATTGAGCCTTCCATGGGGAAGGAGGAGACCAACTGGATGACATGTTGGAATCGGGCAGGACGAGCAGGAACAAGGAACAGCAGTGACTTCAGTCAGTCCCTTCCCAGAGAAGATTGGTGGGATATGCTTGGCCTGGGTCATGCCCCTGGCTGGGACCAATAAGTCGTCCCAAACCAATTCCATATGCGTGGCACAACTAACACAGGGGAGGCCCCTGCAGGTTGACTGACCCAGAGGGGAGGGGCCAGCATACAGCATCCCTGTTAGCAACTCATGACCAATAGCAAACTGGAGAGGGCAGAAATCCCCTAGCCAGTGAGCTTCACAAGAATCATAACCAACAAGGAAAGGGTCTGGGACCTCCTCTATACACCTGTATGGAAGAAACCAAAAACATGACAAGAGAAAGAAATAAGAAAAAGTCCCTAGCCCCTAGCTCTGAGAACACTGAGGTAAATACAAAAGAGATTGAGGGCAGCAAACATGCAATATCAGACACGGCATCAGTGGACATAAAGAGATATCTTTGGGGCCTCATAGACAAGCTCAAAAGTGAAATATTTAATCAAGTAATGAAAATATAAGTAGATTAATAAAATAAATACTAAGCACCTCTCAAGAAAACACAGACAGAAGAATGAAGGAACACAAAAAAAGGAGAGAAATGTTCAATGAAGAATATAAAGAAAACTTAGAATATATGAAGCAGATTCAAAGAGATTAGCAGGCATTAAAAACTCCATTAAAAGCTGGCAAAATTGCTTGAAAGAAACTAAGGATAGACTATCCAAACTTGAATACAGGTTTGCAATGTGTAATCATGAAAGGAAAGATCTTTTAAAAATAACAAAGAAACAGGCAGTAACAATACAAAGACTAGAAAATGAAAGAGGATCTATAACTTAAGAATACAAAATGTGAATGAAGAAGCAGGGGTAAAAACAAAGGCTATTCACAGAAATAATTAAGGAAAACTTCCCAGGAAGAAAGAAGAACTAATATTCAGATGTATGAGGCATACAGAACTCCAGCCACTTACAACCAAAACAGAGCTACACCCAGGCACATAATAATCAAGGTCCCAGAAATTCAATGTAAGAACAGAATATTAAAAGCCATCAGAGGAAAGAAACAGATCACCTATAAAGGAAAACCCATCAAAATCATGGCAGACTTCTCAACACAGACCATCAAATCAAGAAGAGCTTGGAGTGAAGTATTCCAAGCCCTGAAAGAAAATAATCTCCAGCCCAGATTGATGTACCCTGCACAACTGACTCTAGAAATTAATGGAGAAACAAGACACTTCCAAGACAAAGAGGAACTGAGGGAATCCGCCACCACCAATCCAACCCTACAGGGAATACTGAAGGACATTCTAGAGAGAGAAAAAAAGTATCAGGATTTCAGGAACAGTGGCAGAGAGGCCTCAATAAATAGGAAGAAAGTGGAATAAAGGAGAAAAGAAGACAACTAATGGCAGAAAAGTAGCAGAGCAGAGGCAGAGAAGCTTGGTTATAATTTCTAATATAGATGGCCTTGATCCACTAAAAAAGAATAGAAACCCAGGCAGAGATCAGGAGGTAGGGTCCACCAAGATGCTCTGTATAGGAAATATAATTAACCAGAAAAAGTTTATGGACCGAAAATCAAATATGACAAAACAATGCTCTATATGACAGGGAATCAGAGAGAGTAACAGGGGCAACTCGACCAGCACCTGCAGATAGGTTGGAAAGACGGGCTTTTGTAGGTGAAGGAATACAACTTGGATCAAGTCCAGGAGTGAGAAAGTTTGGAACTTCTTAGGTAAATAGCCGGTGGCCCCCCCTCAATCTAAAAACTGAAGGAGTTGGTGGGACCCAAAATGCACAGTGCACCCTGTGGGAGTGAAAGGGAAGGAATAGCCTAAAAAAAGAAGGCAGAGGATATTGTTAACAGTGTATCAGGATTTAAAACCCACATTACTCACACCACTCTGTTTAGATAGATTATATTCTGGTCCAGGTTGTCTACGTGCTCTAGGTTTGAGGGCACAGACAGCTATCCCCAAAATAGCAGGATATAGTATGGTAATCATCCTTAATTTCCTATTAACTTAATCTGAAGCCTTATATAACTTACACTATTTTACCATGACTGATCTTAGTTGAATCTGGTTTGTTAGATTGCTGTTTGGAATCGACAGGTTTTATTCAAATCTGTTATGATTGATAGTATCAAGTCTGAGAGTACAGGCAACTACACTGAAGATGACAAGTTTCACTATGATACCCATTCTGGTTTGATTATTACCAGCTTTTGAAGTTTTACACTATCTACAATGTTTGTATTAATGTTATGTACTGCTATATTCAATTATACTATGCCTGACGATACAGATAATTCTACTGAAGATAACGATACAACACAGTAACCAATGTAGAACACCTTATACTGTGATTTTATATGACTTTTTCATTTCATGTTTTTATAGGAATATGTTTTGCTTTGTCTTGCTTTTTTTTTTTTGTTTCTCCCTGTAATACAGAAAGGATAGAAATACATGTAGAGACTCATACATGCGTAGAACCTATAGTTTATGAGAAGTGATCATATAACGCATGATGAAATGAACAACCACTTGGAAGAAAAAGAGACACTACAGTACCCAGTGCTGATTCTGTAGCGTCATGATGTGAAATTCAGCAATACAATTATTCTTTGTTTAGAGTGATTTTAGCCTGTTTAATTTTGTTTAATCTTAACATACATGAAGGTATGGACAGCTATTTTGAAGAGAATGAGAGACATAATGACAGCCATTGTTGACTTCCCTGTTGTCTGATCTTGAAGACCTAAAATGCCTTCTTCATCTTGTTCTGATCAGTTCTATACTGATCAGTTGTTTCATATGAATTCTCTGTATGTAAAGATATGGTCAACTATTTGGAAGAAAACAGACTATGATAGAAAGTGAAGATTTCTGATGTCTTGCTTTGAAATTTAAGTCTCTTACATTGCTTTCTTATGTTCTGTTGGGCTTAATTTTACCCTCTTTAAAATAAAAAAAAAAAGCCACTCAGTGATTCTCCTCACAGTAACAGCAATAAAGACCCTTTATTGGCATGATTCTCTAAGCAGAGAAGTGGCTAACTCAGCATGAATGCTCAATTCTAGATGAATTCAGCTCTTGGATCTTATACCACAGTCTGGACAGTAAATTTATCACTTATCAAATCTATTTATCCAAAGCTTTCCCTGCTATTCTCATAACCAAACACATCCATATATTTTGTAGCTCTGCCTCAAGTTGCTATTGGAAATAGCATTCTAGTATACTAACATTAACACTAATGTTTTGGCTGCTGTTAATTTGACATCCAGCTGTTCAGGTTTCAAAAACAATGCCTGAGAAAAGGAAGAAATGCTTTGTGGTACAGTGGGAGCTAAAGTATATTTTATTCCCTGAGAAAGTCTTGCAAAGACACAGGCATCTTTTTTACTAACAACACTGGAATGTAAAGTTTAATATAGATGTTGCTATGGTGATCTTCACATTTGCAAATTCACATGAGGATTTCAGCACTGTACTGTACGTTGAAATAACTGTGAAAATAATTTGTTAACTTCAGCTGATGAAAAATACAGTTGTGTTCAAAAAATGCATTCATGTTCAAAAGTCTCAATGGTTTTCCACACTTCTGATGTAACTCAAAATATAGATTTTGACCTTTTAAACTGTAAAATTCTCTTAATTTGGCCACCTTAGAGATTTCCATAATCCCCTGGCATAATAAAAATTTTAAAAAACCAATCAGTCTATTTAACAAACAACTCTATTTTGAGAATCTGTGAGAATGTTCCATGAAGCATTCTTATCTTAAATGCCTCCTTTCTTTTTGTCCGGGAAAGCCCACATCTCTGACCCCTTGCCATTTAGTTTCCCAAGTTTTTTCCCCTGGGTAAATATTTTCTTAGTCTTCTCTACTTTCTCATGTAGTTTTTAGAAGATTTAGAACTTTTTCACAAACAAGTTAATTAAAACTACATGATATCCTCAATGACATATACCTTTAAAATGTTTAAAATTGTAAATTTTTGCCATATATAGTTTCACTCAAAAATATTACATGATAGTTCAACACATACAGCTTTTAGCTACCTTCCTTCCTTTCTTTTGAAAACTAGCTTAATCATATATTTTATCCTGATACAAAAGGTCATTTCATTTTATTAGAAATAAGGAAAGGTGCTACTGAGCCTATAAAGGAAGGATTCTTAAGCTAGGATTCTCAGGAGGTCCAGGAGCCCACTGAATTGATCAAGTGCTACTTCAAGGGCTTGAAGAGTTTTTCATTACTTTCTTCTAAAAAGATTAAAAACCTAAAATATCATTGCAAAAGCAAGCCAACTCAATGCTGGGAAGAATGGAGTGAGAGCCTGTCTGGTATACCTAGAGCACAGCCCAGTGTGTCATCTGTTTTCAGGATAGCTATAAAGAGAATCCAGGTGTCCTCCTGAGAGGAAGTGGCTTCCTTCAGGAAGGAATCAGCCGTTGGCCTGCTTTGGTGTCCTGAATAATGTGTTAAATGCTTATCACCATGTGTGATACACAATAATGTCAGTGCTTGATAGCAGCTAGCTATAATTCTTATCTCTAATTCATCAAATGATAGGAGACTGCCTGTGAAGAAGTGCTATGACTGGGACTGGGCTTTTCATTCCATTCATCAGGCAGCAGAAGGGAGGTTGGGGGTCAATGCAGGGACCCCAAAAAGATGCAAAGATAAGTTAATAGATATTGGGGACTTCCAGGTGAGAAGTACTGAAGACTTAAATTGAAGGGTGGCGGGAAAAATATAATGGTGGTATGAGAGTCAGGAGCCTTGCAGAAATCTGTAGGATGTGGAAGCTACCAGGAGGAGAGGGAAGAAGACTTGACTGAGTCACCAGGGGAATAAGGATTCTATTTCTTCAGAGAGGAACAGGCCTGTTGTCCTGGGAAGATAAATTTGGGTTCTGTGGATCAAGCAGCACCTGTGGAATTTCCAGATGCACAAGTTCCAGAGGGTTAGAAAACTCCATTGTGGAACTCTGGAGAGGAGACTGGGCAGGATCATCACTGGGGAGAACATCTGCAGAGAGTCTGGAGGCAGTATTTTGAAAGTCTCCAGGTACTGGATGGAAGTCAGTGGGGGCTGGAGTGCAAAGGATACCCTCGCCTGCAGGTAAGGTTGGTCCTGAGACATACAGCCCCTGAGAAAGGGCAGAGAGCTATGGTCATGCATGTGATACAGTGACAACTGCTGACCTCCATGGCTCTACCCTGCAACCGCCGTGCAGCCCAAGAGTATTGATGAGACCAGCATGGCATGGAGAATACTTCAGAGTCTCCTTGTTTTGGGATCTCTGAGGCAACATGCCAGGCTTCACAGTTCCCTCACAGGGGCTCCTGCAGACACAATTCAGGAGAAATAGCCTTCATATCCAGATCCCCTCTATCCATCTATGTAAACAGTGTACACTCTCCCAGCCACTTGAGATATTGCTAGTCTGGATTTAGAATGTCCCCTAAAGGGCCATGTGGGAAAAGGGTTGGTTCCTAACATGGTGGCACTAGGAAATGGTGGAACCTTTAACAAGTGGGGCCTAGTGGGAGTCTTCAGGTAACTAGGGCCTTGCCCTTTAAGGGGATTGTACAAAACCTGTTTCTTCTTCATTCTCTCTGTCCCTGTGTCTTTGTCTCTGTCTCTGTCTCTGTCTCTGTCTCTTTCTCTGTCTCTGTCTCTCTGTCTCTGCCTCCCCATTCCCGGCTTCATTTGGAGACCTGCTGAGCTCCCAATAGGTGGGCTGGCCCACACTACCAGCCTAGCCCAGCCTGTTTAGCTGCCACGCCTGGCCACAGGTCTGCAGAGGAGGAGCTGGGCAGATCTGGGGTGCCCTCACTGGCCTCTCTGCGTGTCTGGAGGACTCTGGATTTCTGCGCCCAGACTGCTGGAGTTCCCTCAGGCTTCCAGGTGCAGTGAAGGAGAGAGGTGGGTTTAAGGCTTCCACATCAGCCTCCCCATTCCCGGCTTCATTTGGAGACCTGCTGAGCTCCCAATAGGTGGGCTGGCCCACACTACCAGCCTAGCCCAGCCTGTTTAGCTGCCGCGCCTGGCCACAGGTCTGCAGAGGAGGAGCTGGGCAGATCTGGGGTGCCCTCACTGGCCTCTCTGCGTGTCTGGAGGACTCTGGATTTCTGCGCCCAGACTGCTGGAGTTCCCTCAGGCTTCCAGGTGCAGTGAAGGAGAGAGGTGGGTTTAAGGCTTCCACATCAGCCTCCCCATTCCCGGCTTCATTTGGAGACCTGCTGAGCTCCCAATAGGTGGGCTGGCCCACACTACCAGCCTAGCCCAGTTTGTTTAGCTGCCCCGCCTGGCCACAGGTCTGCAGAGGAGGAGCTGGGCAGATCTGGGGTGCCCTCACTGGCCTCTCTGCATGTCTGGAGGACTCTGGATTTCTGCGCCCAGACTGCTGGAGTTCCCTCAGGCTTCCAGGTGCAGTGAAGGAGAGAGGTGGGTTTGAGGCTTCCACATCAGCCTCCCCATTCCAGGCTTCATTTGGAGACCTGCTGAGCTCCCGATAGGTGGGCTGGCCCACACAACCAGCCTAGCCCAGCCTGTTTAGCTGCCGCGCCTGGCCATAGGTCTGCAGAGGAGGAGCTGGGCAGATCTGGGGTGCCCTCACTGGCCTCTCTGCATGTCTGGAGGACTCTGGATTTCTGCGCCCAGACTGCTGGAGTTCCCTCAGGCTTCCAGGTGCAGTGAAGGAGAGAGGTGGGTTTAAGGCTTCCACATCAGCCTCCCCATTCCCGGCTTCATTTGGAGACCTGCTGAGCTCCCGATAGGTGGGCTGGCCCACACTACCAGCCTAGCCCAGCCTGTTTAGCTGCCGCGCCTGGCCACAGGTCTGCAGAGGAGGAGCTGGGCAGATCTGGGGTGCCCTCACTGGCCTCTCTGCGTGTCTGGAGGACTCTGGATTTCTGCGCCCAGACTGCTGGAGTTCCCTCAGGCTTCCAGGTGCAGTGAAGGAGAGAGGTGGGTTTAAGGCTTCCACATCAGCCTCCCCATTCCCGGCTTCATTTGGAGACCTGCTGAGCTCCCAATAGGTGGGCTGGCCCACACTACCAGGCTAGCCCAGCCTGTTTAGCTGCCACACCTGGCCACAGGTCTGCAGAGGAGGAGCTGGGCAGATCTGGGGTGCCCTCACTGGCCTCTCTGCGTGTCTGGAGGACTCTGGATTTCTGCGCCCAGACTGCTGGAGTTCCCTCAGGCTTCCAGGTGCAGTGAAGGAGAGAGGTGGGTTTGAGGCTTCCACATCAGCCTCCCCATTCCAGGCTTCATTTGGAGACCTGCTGAGCTCCCGATAGGTGGGCTGGCCCACACAACCAGCCTAGCCCAGCCTGTTTAGCTGCTGCGCCTGGCCATAGGTCTGCAGAGGAGGAGCTGGGCAGATCTGGGGTGCCCTCACTGGCCTCTCTGCGTGTCTGGAGGACTGTGGATATCTCTGCAACCAGGGAGGGTCCACAGGTTCCTGAAGCACCGCGGCCTGTGGTGAGTACCCTAACCCGGCTGCGATTGAAGAACTGTGGAGCTTCCAAGGGGCAGGTGGGCGCACAGTGACCCTGAGGCCCAGCTTGTCTGGAACTGCGGAGTTCTGAGCAGGCAGAGGAGGGCCACTGGTTCTGTAGGCCTAATGGCTTGGAGTAGCGCGGCGCCAGAGTCCCAGTAGCTCCAAACATAGAAGGGGATTTTCAACAGATCCTGAGGAAGCTTTCAAGTAACACTTGAAACACAGAAATATAGGAAAATGACAAAACGAAAGACCAAATTACAACCTCAAACCTCCAGCCCATCTCAAGAAACCCTAGGAGCGATGTATATAGAAGAAAATATATCCCATCCACCTCATATATCGGACACAATAGCCACTGAAATTGACAAGCAACTCCAGGAAGCTTTAAAGAAATTCAAACTCGAAATAATCTCCCAGATAAAAGAAGAAATGATAAAAGAAATGAAAGAGATTCTAAATATATCTAAAGAAAACACAGATAAAAAATTGGAGGAACTAAACAAAAAGATACAATCCCTAGACGAGCAATATAAGAAACAAACAGAATACATAATGCAGATGCACAGAGATATACAGGAAATAAAAAACTCCACTGAAAGTTGTAAAAACCGCCTTAATGAAAGTGAAGATAGAATTTCAGACCTTGAAGACAGGATTGCAGCTAGTGAACAGGAAAGGAAAGATCTTTTGAAAATAACAAGGAACCAGGAAACAACAATTCAACAACTGCAAGACGATGCAAAGAAGAATAACATAAGAATGATAGGGATTAATGAAAGAGAGGGAGACAACATGAAGGATGTCAGGAGGATATTTAGAGAAGTAATAGCTGAAAATTTCCCAAGCATGAGATCAGAAACTGACATCAGGATCAGTGAAGCATATAGAACTCCAAACAATCATAACCAAAATAAAACTACACCCAGACATATAATAGTCACCATCCCAGAAATCCAACACAAGAATAGATTATTAAAAGCTGTCAGAGAGAAAAGACAAATCACTTATAAAGGAAAACCTATCAGAATCACAGCAGACTTCTCAGCACAAACGATAAAGTCAAGAAGAGCATGGAGTGAAGTATTCCAGATCCTAAAGCAAAATGATTTCCAACCAAGACTGATATATCCTGCAAAACTATCATTCAAAATAGATGGTGCAATACGATACTTCCATGACAAAGAACAGCTGAAGAACTTCATGAACACCAAACCAACCCTGCAAAAAATATTGAAAGACAGTTTAGATACACAAAGGAAAAAACCACTAAGCAAAGCAAATAATTAAACAGAACCGAAAGATAAAGATGCAACAGCAGAGAGATAACATTCCTACAATTAACCAGCATTTAACAGTAATAACCATTAATGTAAATGGTCTCAATGCACCAATCAAAAGAAACAGACTAGCAGAATGGATCAAGAAACAAAATCCAACCATATGCTGTTTACAGGAAACCCATCTAACCCAGAAAGATACTCACAGACTGAAAGTCAAAGGATGGAAAACAATTCTTCATGCAGCAGGAATCCAAAAAAAGGCAGGAGTAGCCATTCTGTTTGCAGACAACGTGAACTTTAAACCAACAATGACCATAAAGGACAAAGAAGGTCACTACATACTCGTAAGGGGAAAACTCCAAGAGGAAGAGATAACTATCTTAAATATATACGCACCAAACTCCAGAGCACCCAGTTATATAAAACAATTATTAACAGAAATGAAAACTCAAATTATCAGTAACACAATTGTAACAGGAGACCTTAATACACCACTGACACCAAGGGACAGATCAACCAGACAGAAAATGAGCAAAGCAATAACAGAACTGAATCACACCTGTGAACAAATGGGTTTGATAGACATATACAGAATGTTCCACCCAACAACATCAGAATACACATTCTTCTCAGCAGTACATGGATCATTTTCTAAAATAGACCATATATTAGCTCACAGAACATATTTAAGCAAATGCAAAAGAGTTGAAATCATCCCTTGCATATTATCGGATCATAGCGCTCTGAAATTAGAAATTAATGACAAAGGATACTGCAAAAATTCTGCAAACACATGGAAACTAAATAACACACTCTTGAGTAATCAGTGGGTCACAGAAGAAATTAAAGAAGAAATTAAACAATACCTAAAAGAAAATGAAAATGCAGATACAACTTACCGGAATCTGTGGGATGCAATGAAAGCCGTTCTGAGAGGAAAATTTATTGCACTGAGTTCCCACATCAGGAAAACAGAACGAATACAAGTAAATAACTTGATGCTACACCTCAAACAGCTAGAAAAAGAAGAGCAAGTCAAGCCCAAAGCCAAAAGAAGAGAGGAAATTATAAGAATCAGAGCAGAAATCAATGCAATAGAGACTAAGAAAACAATCCAAAGAATCAACGAATCAAAGAGTTGGTTCTTTGAAAGAATAAATAAAATCGATAAGCCCCTAGCCAACCTTATTAAAAAAAGGAAAGAAAAAGCTCAAATTCATGCAATAAGAAATGAAAAAGGAGAAATCACTACAGACCCAATAGAAATACAGAGGATCATCAACACCTATTTCGAAAACCTCTACTCTCAAAAGTTTGATAACACAGAAGAAATAGACAGATTCTTAGAAGCATATGAAGTACCAAAGCTAGATCAAGAGGATATAAAACTGTTGAATAACCCAATCTCTGCTAATGAAATTGAGAATGTAATTGGGTCCTTGCCCACCAAGAAGAGCCCAGGCCCAGATGGATTCACTGCAGAATTCTACAAGAAATATAAAGAAGACCTAATGCCGACACTCCTCAAACTATTCAATGAAATTGAAAGGGAAGCAATCCTTCCTAAGTCATTCCTGGAAGCAAATATTACTCTAGTACCAAAACCTGAGAAAGACCCAACTATAAAAGAGAACTATAGACCGATCTCCCTAATGAACACAGATGCAAAAATCCTCAATAAAATATTGGCAAATAGGATCCAGCAAATCATCAAGAAGATTATACACCATGACCAGGTGGGATTCATCCCAGGAATGCAAGGATGGTTCAACATACGCAAATCAATAAATGTAATCCACCATATCAATAAAGCCAAAAATAAGAATCACATGATCATCTCTATAGATGCAGAAAAAGCCTTCGATAAGGTCCAACACTTATTCATGATAAGAACTTTACAGAAAATTGGAATAAATGGTCTTTACCTCAATATAATAAAGGCCATTTATGACAAACCAACAGCCAGCATCATACTAAATGGCCAAAAATTGAAAGCCTTTACTTTAAAATCGGGTACAAGACAAGGATGTCCTTTATCACCACTCCTATTTAATATAGTACTGGAAGTACTAGCCAGAGCAATTAGGCAAGAAAGAGAAATAAAAGGGGTAAAGATAGGAAAAGAAGAAGTTAAATTATCATTGTTTGCAGATGACATGATACTCTACATAGAAGACCCCCTAAACTCCATTGAAATACTCTTAGATACAATAAATAAATTCAGTAATGTGGCTGGATACAAAATCAATACTCAGAAATCAATAGCATTCCTATACACGAACAACAAAATTACAGAGAGGGAAATAAGAGAAACTGGACTATTCACATTAGCAAGCAAAAAAATGAAATATTTAGGAATTACTCTTACGAAAGAAGTGAAAGACTTATACAGTGAAAATTATAATACACTGAAAAAGGAAATTGAAGATGATCTCAGAAAATGGAAAGACATCCCTTGCTCATGGATAGGAAGAACAAACATTGTGAAAATGGCCATTCTCCCAAAACTGTTATACAGATTCAATGCAATCCCAATAGAAATACCATCAACATACCTTATAGATCTAGAGAAATCACTCCTAAATTTCATCTGGAATCAGAAGAGACCTAGAATCGCAAAGGCAATTCTAAGCAGCAAAGACAAAGCAGGAGGCATCACAATCCCTGACTTGAAGTTATACTACAAAGCAACAGTAGTAAAATCAACATGGTATTGGAATCAAAACAGAGCTGAAGATCAGTGGAATAGATTAGAAGATACAACCACAACTACGAACACACTCAACCACCTTATTTTTGATAAAGGAGCCAAGCAGGTTCACTGGAAGAACGACAGTCTCTTTAATAAATGGTGCTGGAAAAACTGGCTCTCCATTTGCCGAAAACTAAAGCTAGACCCATGTCTATCACCATGTACTAAATTAAAATCTAAATGGGTCAAAGATCTGAATATTAAAACAGAAACACTAAATCTATTGGAAGACAAAATAGGTAGAAACCTTGGAGACATAGGAGTAGGTAAAGAATTCATGAACAGGACTCAAACCGCACGGGAAATACTTCCCAGAATCAATAACTGGGACCACTTCTTATTAAAAAGTTTCTGCATGTCAAAAGAAATCTCCAGCATAGTGAAAAGAAAACCCACAAACTGGGAAAAGATTTTAGTGAACTCTCTCTCAGACAAGGGCCTCTTGTCTAAAACATATAAAGAATTAAAGAAACTCAGACCTCCGAAATTCAAAGATCCAATCCAAAAATGGGCATCTGAGATGAATATGCAATTCTCAGATGAAGAAATGCAAATGGCAAATAAATACATGAAAAAATGCTCATCATCATTGGTCATTAGAGAAATGCAAATTAAAACCACACTGAGATACCATCTCACTCCTGAAAGAATGGCCAGGATCAAGAAAACCGACAACAAATGCTGGAGAGGCTGTGGGGAAAAAGGAACTCTCCTGCACTGCTGGTGGGAGTGTAGACTGGTACAGCCTTTGTGGAGATCTGTCTGGAGATTTCTCAAAAAGTTGGGACTGGAAATCCCATTTATTCCAGCTATTCCACTTCTAGGCATATTCCCAGAAGAACTGAAAGCATCATACCACAGTGATATATGTGCACCTATGTTTATAGCAGCACAATTTGTAATCGCCAGATCTTGGAAACAACCCAAGTGCCCATCAACTGAGGAATGGATAAAAAAGTTGTGGTATTTCTATACAATGGAGTATTATTCAGCTATAAAGAAGGATCACATTGAGATATTTATCAATAAATGGGCACAGCTTGAGACCATACTCATAAGTGAAATAAATCAATCTCGCATGTGTGAATACCGAATAGTTTCCCTAATGTAAGTAATGATTCAAATATATAAAAATATGTGGTAATCATGATTCCCCATTAGGTGGCCTTGAAGCCTTATAAAGTTTTCACTCATTAATTAGAAAGGCTTTATTCTGGGCTTCTTGATATGAAAATATTTGAAGCTAGAGTATATGAAGTTTTACCCAAATATTTCAAGGAAAAAGACACTATGGTAACTACTATTAAGTCAGGTTATAAGGTGGTGAAGTACTAGGTTATTGAAACAGTCATGCTGTGACCTCTATTGTTATATTGTTATGTCCTGTTTTATCTCAATCTCCCCCTTATTGTTTCAAAAAAAAATTATTTAGTCATTTCTTATGTTTGTCTTAATTAAAGAAAAAATTCAAAAAAATTAGGATATATAAATAGTAACTCTTTTCGATTTCCTATTAACTTGTTTTGAAGTCCTGTAGTACTCCCACGATCTTGTTTTGACTGATTAGACTCTGTTCCATTCTATATGATAGTATCAAGTTTGAAGACATAGGCAACTACTTTGAAGACAATAAGATTCACTAAGATACCCATTCTGGTTTGACTATTGTCTTCTTTGGAAGTCCTGTAATGTTTACAACGCCTAAGTTTTATTGGTCTTGTTCTCTACTGTTTTGTCCAACTTTATAATATCTAATAAGATAGACAATTCTTTTTAAGGAAACAAGGGACAACGTTGATAACCATTGTTGATAAACTTGTACTCTGTTCTACACCATGTGCTACGTCTATCCTTGGTATTGACTGACAGCTTTGTTTTGCCATATTTGACTGTATTCTTCCCCCCCCCAAAGAAAGTAATAAGCACTAAGGAGTAATAAAATCCAAGATGTGTAAATTTTGTTGTAAAAAAGAGAGGGAAAAAAAAAAAAAAGAAAAGGAGCTCTAACGGATATAACAGCAAGTGTGTTTGGGGGTGTTAAATAGCTGACTTTATCAATGTTTTTGGAACATTGAACACAGCTGTTTGCAGTCTCCCTGTTTGAATGTCCACCTTGTGTTCTTTGATACTGTGATTTGAGGAACTATTTTCAAGAAAATAGTGTGTAATCTACTAGCAGGTAATTTCTTACTGTTATGGTTTTTTGTTTTGTTTTGTTTTGTAGTTCTGTATTGCGTGTACCCTTACGCCGCTTTGGTTTGTTTTGTGTTTTTCTCTTTTTCCTCTTAAATAAAAAAAAAAAAAAAAAAAAAAAAAAGAAATGAAGGGAAGGTCCCTGCTTACTGAGCTTAAGAGGTGAACACCACAGACAGCATTTAATCAAAAAGCACCTGTCTGTCAGCATGTATCTCTGCCTTTTTTCAAGGTTCCTTTTGCCTTTCTCGGCTCTGTGAAGACTTCCTATTACAGTCCTCACTCCTCTCTCCCACCCACACCTCCGCAGGGCAGATACCTCTGTGGCCACCCTTTTCTCATGTCTTCTTCTCAGATTTCCACTCCAACCAAATCATCCTGCATTAGAAGGCAAGCTCCCCCAGGGCAGGAAATCCTATTCCTCTCTCACTGCCCAGAGATTTCCCAACCCTTAGTTTCCCCATTGGTGAAGTTTAAGACTGATGCAAACACTAAATGGAATGAAGAAGCAGGGAACCTGAGGACCTGGCATGGTGATCCCTTCCATGTGCAGAAAATCTTTTCCCCACCCCCAACAGAGCTCTTCTGTGCTTGCTGATGGAGTGATTCATTTGCATTACATCCTTATGTAAAAGCTAAACCAAGGACATCTTCCCAGAGAGGTGAACCAGGACATGTGTTCTTTGAAAGCTTTTTTAGCATTGCAGGAAGGGAAACCCTGAGCAGGTCCCTCTCCCAAGACCCCAGCCAACTGTAACAGGCTATTATCAAACATGTCATGCAAGGACTCTCCATCATGGAGTGGGTCCAGTTTGATTAAGTAAATAGCTGCTCAGACAGACACAAATGACAGGAGAATACTGGTGCTCCCTTTCTTATTTTAAATGTGCCTTTGCCCTATAACATAAAGTCTGAGTGATCTTCCCTGTGTAGCCTAATCACACTGACAAAAATTTGGTAAACCAAATAAAACTGGGGTGAAAGATTCATTTCAACAAAGCAGGTTAAAAGAAAGCTCTTATTGTGGCCTAAACAATTCATGGAATTATGTTTTCTATAATCTAAATAAAATGTTTAATAGCCTAGGAACAAGTGGAATGTGACTGCCCAAGTTGAAATGGCTTTATCAGATACAGCCCTCATGGGGACTTGCATAGCACAGTGAAGAATGTAGGGCCATCCCAGTCACACCTTGGGCCCATGTGAAACACCACAATACCACATCTGGCTGGCATGAACAGGTCTCAGCACCCTAAGGTGCTCTTGGCTGGATGTCAAGACCACAAAAGAGAGATTAGTGAGACCTCAACTTTGTATTCGCCTGCACTTAATATGTTCAGAGCATCATTACTTGGTTTGGCCTGTACATAAACTCAGTGACCTGAAATCTGAATGTAATGAAATTATTATATATAAATATAGTTTATAAATATATATTTTATAAGTTAACTAAGATTACCAACCACTAATTAGATGCTAAGCCTAATTTTTTTCTATTTTCTTTTGTTGTTGTTGTTACTGGAAATTATATAATCCTAGAGCTGGATTTTTCTAAAATCTTTTCCATGCATTTAGGAGTGTCAAAAGCATGTCCCAAGGTCTTGTCTCCAGCATCTCATGAGTTGACAGCTATACATGGTGTGAGCACCTGGCTCACACAGCCAACTACATCTGCCAGGAACAAAGCACATGTATAGAGGGGTGGATCTCTTTTTGCTAGTCTCTGCCATGTCCTTCACTGAAAATCCAGACCTTCCTCAAGAAAGATGTAAGTCAGCCACGTGGACATTAAACCTTTCACCATTTTCATAGCCCCTTGTCATGTCGCAGCTTGCTAATGTCTCCGCTTAAAAAGGACACTGACCAAGGCCAATATGGACTACCATATGGAGTATAAGCTGGCATGTCAGTATGTATGTGCATATACACAGCACTCTGTTATGTTGCTGCTTCCAAAACATGCCCTTCTGACTATCACCGTCAGACAGTCAGAGAATCCCCTGAGTTGAAGAGATGCTGAGCAACATGGTGTCCTATAATAACTGAGACAATATAATCCCCTTGAGGGCAAGTGCTTTATCCAGCAATCTACAGGTAAACACTTGTTTTTGAACATCACATCAAAAGATCACCTCTCGTGGTCCTAAGTCTCTGGTTTTGTCTTGGTCACTACTTCTGCAATTTTCTCCTTCCTTTATTAAATGAATATCTATGATCTTCTGTGTTTCTGAGTTCAGAAATATATTACCAAGAAAGGGCTGCAACTATTCAAAAGAAACTACCCTCCTTTCACTATCAGGAAAGACACACAATGATATTTGGTATTTAGCTTGCAACCATGTGCCTGCATAATCAGAATTGAAACAATTAGTTATAAAGGCCCACTTAATTCAATTATAAATTCTTATTGCCCAAATAAATCTCAAGAAATAGAGTGACCGTGCTAGCAGTGTACTAGATTTCATGCCCAAATGCAAACCTGCTGTCTGCTAATGCACATGACAATATTTTCAAAGGAAAGTGACCACAGGCCATTTAAGATCTGCCTTAGACACTGGAACACTGCTCTTAGGAACTGAGAAGTGCGTGCAGCTCATGATGACAACAGCAGAGCTGCCTTCCTCAGTGATTTTCATGCAGGAAAAAACCTGTTTCTTTACTACCCACTTAATCAGCAGGGACAGTCCTCCTTTTGGAACAACCATCTGGATTTGAAAAACATAAAAATCGTCCAAGAAAACTGCATGTTTAAATGTCAACAATATATGGCAACTTCCAGAAGAATAGAAGAGTTGCCTCTCCTACTGTACTTTCTGGTACTTTGTTGGTATTGGTGGCTATCATAGGTGGAAATGGTGGCTCATGTTAGTGGTATAAGTGTCAGGAAAGCCATTTTACCACTCAAAAGAATCACAGAGAAATAGCTGTAATTAGATTTCTAGCATAAACCAGGTCTGCCTCTAAGCAGTATTAATGCTTTTTATTTTCTCATGCAGGAAGTCAAATTTTAAATTAAATTATAATGGAAATTTTCCAACAAGCCACTTCCTATTGGGAGCTACCAAAGAAAATAAATTGCTCAGGAAAGCAGGGATGCAGGCAAGTCTCAGTTGACGTTCAAATCTTCTGTATCTTTATAACTTCCATGCAATCCTAACACCTCCCTCCAAAAAGAGATAGGGCAAATACGTCTGCTGAACGATGTTTTCTGAAGGGCTCTAGCTCTATACTGTTTTTTTTTTTTGATCCCACTCAGTCTCTGATTCAAATGTAATCTTATTAATAAAGGAATGAATAATCTGATTATTCATTTAACAAAGTCGTTGAGCACCTGCCAAGTACTAGGACGAAAAGATGAGTAAGATAAGCTGCTTCTTTTGTCGGAAATGTTTTCCATTTATTTTAAAAGTTAAATCTACATGACTGTACGTACCTTACTGAAATTTCAACACAAACATAAAGAAACTACAAATGAACTCTTTGCTTCTTTCTACCCCTTTCCACAAAGTTAACTCAGAAGTCCTTTACTTCAGTAGATTGTTACTAGCTGAACATTTCCAAGTGTGGTGGTGGTGGTGATGATATATTTTTTAAACACCAAAAAAAAAAAAAAACCCATACATTTGTTCAGTTTATTTTGATTAACTACTCAGCCAAATTTCCTAGGAGTTAAGAGTTACCCTGGATACCCTTATCAGTTAAGAAACATCAGTAAAATCCACACAAGTAATAATATAAACACTTGTCCTATAATCTCCACCAAAGGGCCACCAATCTTCAATCATCAAAACAGAGTTCTGAAGCACAGAACAGTTTCTTCGTTCTTTCCCATCACCATGCAGCCCTTCAAACAAGTGCAGGATGCCAGTACTCTCATCCCATGCTGTAGAGATGGGTGATCAAAGCACATGACAGACCTGATGCACTAAGGTACTCACCGAGTGTTAGAAACCTGCCACTGCTCCCTACTTTTTGTGGCTCCTGGAGGGAATAACAACAGGTCTGGAAGCCACTCGAACTAGCTAACTGAATCACTTAATCTGGATGAATTAGGAGCTTCCAGGAGCTTTAATCATCTCTAAGTAGGAAAGGCAATGGCATCTATTTCAAAGAAATGTTCAAGTTCGCTGCCAAGAAGTTGATGTAGGTGCTTGGTTCAGTCTGCCCACACTTTCATCCCTTGCACCTCATATGCCACATACAATCTGGCCGACAGGAGAAGGTGAGCCAAATGAAGACAGCTACTACCTACAGACAACTTCATTAAGCACACCGGCTGCACAACAGCTCTGGATAATAGCACATGCGAACATATTACAACCTGGCTGTATGGTTAACCCCGCCAAATTATGAGTCAAATTAAGTCTTTCTCCTTAGACAACTGTCCAGACTAGTGAGAATGGAACCATTTATCACATCCCCAAGATGTTCACAGCACACATGTCCAGCCAGAGTGTACACAAGCACAAAAGCCTCAGCAGGGGCCACTAGTGTTGACAATATTAAAATAAACCCTTCATAGTAGTAAGAATAGTGGCCCCACAGAGTTGTCCACATCTTGATCCCCAGGACCTGTGAAAACATTAGGTGATCTGGAAAAGGGGAATTAAGGTTATAGATAGAGACCAGATTGCTAATCAACTACTATTAAAATGGGAGATTATCCTGGATTATCGAGGTGAGCTCAAGGTAGTCACAAAGATTCTTAAAAGTGGAAGCGGAAATTATAAGAAAGAGCAAAGAGATGGTATTATGAGAAAGACTCAGTTTCATGTTGTTGGCTTTGAAAATAGAGGAAGGGGTTCACAATATGTAGAAGCTTCTAGATGCTGAAAAAGACAAAGAAATGGACTCTCCACTGGATGGTACAGAAAGAACTTGGTGCTGCAGACACCTTGATTTTAGTGCAGTAAGACCCATTTTAAACTTCTGATCTCCAAAACTGTAAGGTGATAAATATGTACAGTCTTAAACCACAAAGTTTGTAAAAATTTTTTGCAGCATCAATAAGATACTAACACACAATGTTAATCAGATCTTGAAAGGAGATTACACACACACCCTCAGTCCTATGTGAGATTTTCTTCTTTCTTTCTGAAGATTCTGTACTTTTCTAAACTTTGGCTTTTTGACTTTAAAATGGTTATCTCTAGCCATAATAACACAGGCCTTCTTGACTCATTTCCAAATTACTTAGAAAGAGAGTTTGAAAAAAGAGAAGTGAAACCGCTCAGATCCTGGGATGACACTGGATACTGAAGTGTAATCTCAGGTCTGCCTTACTCAGAACTTCAAATTCATGAACTAAAAAATATATTCCCCTTCCTTTTTTCTCTTCTCCCTTTCTCCTTCCTTCCTTCCTTCCTTCTGTCCTTCTTTCCTTCTTTGCACAAATAACTATTGGGCACCTAATATATGCTAAAAGCAAGGACATACAAAAATGGTAAATTGAGTAGATAATCCTCAATTCTTATCCAAGAATCTTATTAAAGACTTACAATCCATCTAGAGCTGTGACTTTCAAACTTTTTGGATTATTACCCATAGCAATAAATACATTTTCTATAACACAGTCTACTATACACACACACATGTAAAACTGAAACAAAATGTTCACAAAACAATGCTTTGCCTCATCATAGGAGATGTACTCTTATTTTCTATTCTATGTTATCCTTCATTCTGAGTGGCACTCTGTTCTATTTTAATCTATTCTTTTTCATTTTTCATTCTGACCAGCAACCTAGTAAATTGACTTCATGACCTAGTAAGGGATGGTACCTCCCAGTTGGAAAAGCACTGACCTAGAAGTCTCGATACCTGCACCAACGTGATCACTACACTTCCCCACAGCAGTTACACCTCAGAAATGAATTCCAGCTGTTAGTGGCTCCCAAACCATTCCTTCCCCCATCCCACAGCTCCCCATCCAGGGAAAGCCAACTCAGGTACTGAGATTCCAGTTATTTCAGTGATAACAATCATCTACGCCCAGACATACACAAGCTCTTCATTCTTTGAATCACAGTTGCTGGATGTAGAAATCTGGGACTCATTGTTCCTGTCAATCAGGTACATGGCTATAAATGTCACTCAAGTGAAATCAGAGCTCAGAGCTCAGAGCTCAGAGCAAGGAGGAACAAATAGCACCCAAAGAGCCAGCACTGGGAGCCAAGGTTCTTGACTGCTCAGGCGCAACAAAAGAGCTTAAACTTTATGTAAGGAGAAGCAACCAAAACATTTGGGCAGAATGCCAGATGACTAAAAATGTGCTATAATTGACTTTATTAATCACCCAGCACATCTAAGAAAGATTACTAGTTGAATATGCAAAGGATCTGGTCAGGCTCTCAGCCAGCCTCTACTGTGGAGATGGGCTCAGCACGAGTGTGCTTCTCTAGTGCTCCTCCACAGGGCGCCACAGGCCACCAGCTTCATAGGGCATTGCTATAAAAAGCAGCTGAAAAAGTCACAGTACCCTTTTATGTAAGAGTACATTATTTGCACAGAGAAATTTTTTTAAATGGAATGTTCACTCTCAATTACTTGTCATTCCACCTAATGACATACACTAAAGCTTATCTTTTCACAGGCTAATTTTAGACAGACACCAGTTCCCAGATCACTCATTTAGAAAAACATTACCCTGCTTTGCAAATCCAGTCCACTGTGTCAAGAAGATTCTTAGGCAGAGTGGATGGCTAACCCAATGGGCAGAGTCTCTGTGGTATGCCTGCAGCCCTTCCCCTCCATCCCTGAACTGAGCTACCTATACAAATAGCACCTTGACTGTGCAGAGTGAGGGTCATATTAGGATGTCACCTCCACAGAGCAATCTTAGTCTTCTCAACAGTTTTTCTGGGAGAAAATATTGAGGTTGAACAGAGTACTAAAAATAGCACATATCAATGGCACAGCAACCCTTAAAGCATTCAAAACTCCTCCCCAGAAATGTTTTATTAAATCAACCCAACCCCACCTTTCCATTGTCTGCAGGGGCCAACAGATCATAAACAAGATGTGTCTACATTCTTGTGGAAGGTAGGATGGTCTCAAGGTACATTTCTGACTCTCAGTCCTATAGCATTAATAGCCCTGGCACATCTCTAAAGTAAAATCCAGGCCAGCTCTTACAGCAACCCCTGTGGAGGGTATAAGTCTCCCACTTGGCAATATAGAACAGAGATGAAAAGAAAGACAAAGAGAGAAAAATCTGCAGTTGAAGGCGCTCTGGGATGATCCAGTGATCTCAGTGGAACAAAGGGCCACATGTCAGAGTGCTCATGGATTTTATTGATATCAGTCAGGGCGGTGGGTGGGGGTTGTGGCTGAGAGCTCAGGAAGAGAAACTTTGCAAGCATTGCTATGAGAAGAAACAGAGCACATTTGCACCAGGCTCAGAGGCTCCCCAATTAATGATACATCAGGTAACTTCATGTACGTAAGGCTGGCATCTTTACTGCCAGGAAGTTATAATTTTTTGAGTTCTGTGGACTCAGCCTGGATGCTATCTCACATCTTAGCCCTGGAATCTCACAGGCACTCCCTCAAGTC
Organism: Cavia porcellus; assembly: GCF_034190915.1. Taxonomy (NCBI): domain Eukaryota; kingdom Metazoa; phylum Chordata; class Mammalia; order Rodentia; family Caviidae; genus Cavia; species Cavia porcellus. The sequence continues at coordinate 26,333,650 of NW_026947505.1, read as the reverse complement.
CCCATTTCAGTCATTAGCAGATGGCGCTATCTTCACCTGTGCCACAATGAGACATACTGCTGCCCCCTGCCCCCGCCAGACTTGATCACATTGTTTTGGTCAACTGAGAGAACATCTGCTTCTATATAGCCAGCTCTGCATATTTCAGTAAACAGGGTTGAAGTAAATATCAGGTAAAGATGAAGGCAAAGGGCTTCATTTTTCAGAAGAGCACAACTTGGTGGTCTCCCATAAGCTCTCACTTTGGTATCTTGGTAACCTGACCCTTCAAACTTATGGGTCCAGCGTCTCCTACTTCTATTCGCTATTCTGGATCTTATGGATTATCACTTTGGTTTCTCCCTACTACTGCTATTGACTGCAGCATTTTGGTCCTGCATTTTCTCTGCTAAATTCCAGCCATGAATAAATCTATGCAAGTCAACCCTAATCCCATGCTTCCAGGACCAATTAGAGAAAACACATAGCAGGAACAGATTTTCCAAAACATGAATAGGAATCCTGCCATGCTTCTGTAGACATTTTCTTTTCTTAGTTCCTGGGTGACACTTCCAACTTTGAATTCTCACTCTCATATCTCTGCTTACTCAGTACACTAGTCAGGGCTAAATTAAACACCACACTGGCCTCCTATGACACAGGTAACCAAGAGCACTCAGCTTTTCTCTCTACTTCCCTCCTTTCTTGATGTCCTTCCCAATCTCAGACCGAATACTCCCTGACTCTGCTCTGTCCATCTCCCTCCCTGCCTCTCTCCTCTCTCAGAGCTTGGTTCTCCAGCCACCACACTTCTCATCTTCTTTTCTCTACCATTTCCTCTGTACCAGGTGTGTCCAGTCCATAGTCTGTGAACCACATGGATCCCAGGATAACTAGTAATGAGGACTCACAAAACTGCAAATGTTTAATATTATTATGTAATTTGAAGCAACAGTTTTCATGACTTGATTGCATCGTGCTGGAGCCCAGACTGAATAGCTGACAACTGAAGGCTGTTTAGGGGGGAATACAGAGTAGGGCTAACTCTCATTCTTGCACCTGCTACACAGTCAAATTGAAAGATCTTTTTTATTGTTATAATAAAAAACATTAAGAAGAAAACTTTGGTACTATATGAATTAATTTATTATTATTTTACATGCAGCCTAAGATAGCTCCTTTTCATTCCATGTGGTCCAGGCAAACCAACACGTTGGACAGCCATAGCCTTGCTCTTGACTTACTTACTCTTCACCTGCTTTCTCCTCCAGCTATCCTGAATTTCTCCCTCCCTACACTTTTTTACAAAAAAGGTTTAAAAAAAAATGATGTGGCAATGGATATGACCTCTTTCTTACCTCTTGGTCCCCAGCTTTCACTCTTCAGCCAACTACAATTAAGTATCCCTTTCCAGTCTTGCAAAGATTAACTATAACTTCTGAATTCTTAAATATAACAACTCATTGTAACCCTTTACTCATCTGCTCCTCTGTAAGATACGATCTCCGCTCACATTTCCTGGGGTCCCGCCTAACATGGTTTCCAGGTCCCCTCTTTTTTGCTCTCCTTTTCTTCCCTCATTCCCTTTCAGTGGGCTCCTCTGCACTCTCCCTGGATTCTCTATGCAAGCTGTAGCTGAAATCTCTTGCGTCTGAGCTTCAGCACTCTCATCTGAGCTCGAATTCCCATAAGGCCCCTGAAGTCAACCAGTCAGCTCCTTGAGAGTGGGGCTAGCCTGTCTTTCTGTATCTTGTGAAATCCTAACACAATGCCTGGCACATAGTTGACATTCTGTAAATGACTGCTGAGTGACTGCCCCAGCTAAACTCAATGTTTTCCTTGGCAAACCTGCTCTCTCTTTGGAATCTCCTCCTCAGTGAATATTGCTAGTCAGTCATCCAAGAAGAGTCCTCAGGTTATCCCAGCTGTTTTCTTGACATTCTACCCTCTACAGGTGGAAAGAATGTAAGAGATTAGGTGGGATCATCTGGTCAGGGATGCAGGAACTTTCATGATCTCTGTAAGATAGGAGAGGGCCAGTATAAGAAATCTGGGACAGGACAGGGTGGCGAAGCAGTGAGAGTCACAAGCCAAAGGAACAAGTGTCCACAGGTCCTGGGGTAAGGAGGGGAATACTGGGGTCCTCTAGAAGCTACCAGGCAGCCAGTGTAGCTAGAGACCAGGAAGCAAAATGGATCACCTGGCCAACGGAGGTTGCAAAGACCAGGAACAGACGGCCCAGAGCCTGGAGATGCAGACAAAAGTTTTAGCTTCTTCTTCAGAGCTTTGGGAAGAAGACAAATGACAGCTCAGGTCTGCCTTTAAAAAGACCTTTCCACAAATATTTATTTAATTAATGATGGCTACGTTTCTTAACTTAATGATCTCAGTCAGAAATTCACATAGAAAAATGGAGTATGAGGACCAGTTCACAACTCATGAGTAGGGCAAAATATCCATTATCATGGTCCTTTGGGAAGCTTGCCAACACACTTGGGTAAGAAAAGAAACAGCTTCAAAATTCAGAAAGAGGTAAGACTATCATTATTTGTGTATGATATGTTCATGTAGCTAAATATCCCCAGTAGAATTTACTAACTCCACCCCATAGGGTAGTAGTAAATTAATATGTAGAAATCAATAACCTGCTTGTGTGCAAATAATAACCAGTTATGTAAGAGGTATTAGAAGAAAAGGCTTCCATTTATAATAGAAACAATGGGATAATAATTCCTAATAATAAATGTAATGAGGATTGTCCAATATCTTTTTTTTTTAAGATTGTCCAAGATCTTGATGAAGGGAATTTAAATTAACTGGAAGATATTGGAAGACTGTGGAAGATTCATAAAAATAATGTCAATTCTTCCTAAATTAATATGTAAATATAAGGTAATCCCAATAAAAATAAAAATTAAATTAAAAATCAGAACCATCAGATTTTGGAGCTTATGTGAAAAGTTCCCTCTGACTAGTGGTCACGCAAAGGGGAAAGCCCTAGGACAGAAGATGGCCTAGGAGACCTGGGGATGATGCTAACAAGGAAAGCTAGTCTGAGCTGGGGTCCAGGGTCTACAGCCTGGGGTGGTGGTTGAGATGCAAATAAAGGATGTACTTGACAGATATTTCCATGGAGATTGGACATGAGAAGTGAGAGACAAGTTGAAGGAGGCCTCCTGGTAGCAGGGTTGCACATTCAATAATTAATCAAATGCATTGCATCCCCCTGCATTCTTAAAATCACACCACAGCTGGTAGTGTCTCTACATCCAGTGGAGACTCAACAAAGTCCTTCTGGGGGACTCACTAACTGGTTATTTGTTCATGGCCAAGTGAAGTGCCACGTCTACATTTTGACTCTGCTAAATAGGTGTCTGCTAAGAGCTTTGGTGAGCAGGATGGTCCAGCTTCAGAGACTCAGGAAAACTTCTTCTTTCCCTACATGAGCTTGTTTCTTTTCTTTTACCTCAAAACCATGCTACAAAAAAAAAAATAGAGCAATGATTGTATATAAGTCCAGTCTAGTCAGAGTCAGCATTCATTCTTGCCGCAACTGTACATCTTCAAGTTGTCTTTCCCTTTCTTATTAGTCCTGAAATTATAACAAAATGTCTTGCCACTACCAACCTCCTGTTCAGACACAACAAGGTCTCTTTAAGGTTTGCATTTTTCCCTGTTCAGAGTTCAACACATTTTCAACCAGAACAAAGTGAGTTTAAAACATACCACACAATGGTTGCCTCTCAAATATCTAGAAATCAGTGAAGGTGGTGTCTGATACAAAAAAGAAGTGTATTTGGTTTTGGTACAAACAGACTGCAAAGCAAAGCAAGTGTTTTCTAAAGCTGAGGAAAGAAGCAGAGGCTTTGCACAAGACAAGTTGAGACCCAGCTAACCTCAGTGTTTGCCAGGCAGGCTTTCTCTAGGCTCACACAAATCCATCAGGAGGTGCCCAGGCCAGTTCTCTGACATTTTGTGGTACACACAATTGCCTGGGTGGTCTTGCCATGTGCAGGTTCAGCCTGCAGGTCCAAAAGAGGCCTGAAATTCTACTTTTCTAGTAAACTTCAGGTGACACCTGCCTGCGAATTCACAGACCACTTGGAGGGACCAGGGTTTAAATAGGCTCAGCAAGGACGAACCTGTAGGTTGGGACCCATTCTCCTTATTTATAAAACAGAGATTTTGCCACTGATGTATGTCCAAAACCTCAGATAAAACAAGCAAATATGTGCAAGTCTTTTAAACCTATAAATTATGCCTAGAGGTCACAATACCCCATCCAAATCTAACCTAAATATTATACTGATTAAAATTCCATAACTAGAAAATCCCAGAGCACACAAGGAATGCCTCACCCATTCCAATAAAACAAATGGGCAGCTTTATGTATGAAGTTTTTTTAAAAAATAACCTAGTTTATTATTTTCAATTTTTAAACAAGCTTGAGATGTTTCAAAAATGATATTTCATATTCTTTCTTAAGGATAATGTTTATCTTATTTCTTTCATACCATCTAAGAAAGAAAAGTCTAGTCTTCCTAGTCCTCATCTATGAATAATTGCAAATTCCACATAAATATAAAAGGAATTTCTAAAATCTTCCTGCATTTATAATTTTTTAAAAACCCCAAAACTTATGTGTGTTCCTTCCATTGAAACCATACGTGTTAGCAGGTCTTTGTTTCACCCCTTTCAGAGGTGGAAAACCTAAAGCTTAAAGTCACCAGCAGCATTAGTACAACTTTAAGTTAGTGCCGTTTGGAGGACCTTATCAAGCTAAGTAATGTCAATAATAATAAACTTTATCTACTGAGTCCCAGTGGACTTGAGAGCAACTACTATACATGTCTCCAGCAAGCACATGGTCTCGGTCAAGTTTGCTTAGCTTTCAAAAACATTTTCTTTATCAACCAAAAACTAAAACAGAAGAAAAAGTGAATGAACTGCTTTTTTAAAAGAAGGGAAGTAGTTATGTGTGGTCTTAAAACATTTAAAAAGGGATAGGGATGTAGTTCAGTGCAAAGGCCCTGGGTTCAATTCCAACTACCTCAAAAAATTTTTAAAAAGGAGAATAACGGTAAGCATGGCACACATATTTAACTGATTTTTTCTATTTATGCAGATCTGTGCTCTGTACATAAAAGATCAAGAAAATAGTTACATTGTGGGAAAAGCCACTCTGTTTTTGCAAAATAGGAAAAAAATTCCACAAGCATATAGTAATGCAAATGTCTTTCATGTCCTTGGATTATCATACACAGGTTAGTTTACTCTACCTAACCTGATAAAGAAAGTAGAAAGCTTAAAATATGAGACATCTTTAAAAATCATTTAGTGAAAATACAGTATCTAGTATGCCCACATAATAATGACATCATAATTATGATGTTCTAGTTAACTTGGATTTAATTAAGCTTATTAATCGTTCACTGATCATAGCTGCACTTACATAATCAGAGCTCCTTTCCTCTCTGAATACCATTATACCAGAGGGGGAGTTTAACTGCACCAACTCAGAAACGTTCCTCCTATTCCTTTAAATCTGGGATAAGCAGGATGAAAATACAAAATCCAGAAACAGAGATAGATTTATTTTTTTGAGACAAGGTCTCACTACGTAGTCAGGCTGGCCTTGAACTCATGGCAGTTTTCCTGTCAACCTCCCAAAGGCTAGGAGAAATAGAATTTTTAAAAAACAATCTGGAACACTAATTGGATAAGTATTGGAAACATCAAGTAGAGGGAAAATACAAGGTTTGCATTTTGCCTCTGATAGTCACACTTGGACCTATGTCCACACTATCTTAACATGGGAGACAGCTTCATTTCAGGTCTGCGCTCTGTAATAACCATAGCACCCACTGCTACTAACAGTGTCCTTTTCTAGTAGCACTAGGATTTTGTACAGAAGAAAGAAGGGGATAGGCTATACCAACACAGAGATTCCATGAACCAGGATGTGTTTTGCTGTAAAGCATTAGAAAAGTTAGCTCATGTTAGCTAAACCAATGAGGTGGGCTCATCTGATACCTCGGACTGAGGGCTTCTGATGAGGTCCATTTTCCCAGGAACAAGAGGGAAATGCTTAGTGGGCAAAACCCAACAAGTACATGTCTCCATGCAAGGAGTGGATCCCACTCCACACTCTAGGTTATCTTCTTTGTTGAGTCATTCACTTCACTAAATGAAACTGTGACAAAGTTCCTGCCTAATTTTTAGAGTACACTACTTCTATGGACTGACGTCATGGAAGCAATTACTGAGATGTGCTCAGTGCTAACAGAGGACACTCAATTAGTTTGGCAAAATATTATAGCCTCTGATACCCTTATCACTGGTTGAATGACTGCAACTTATCTCATTAGTGTCTCTATTTTGCCTTCTTATTGCAAGAGGTTCCTTGCTATATGCTAGAGCTCTTAAAATAACTTGGGGAGATGATGAATAAGCATATGGAAAGATACTCCATAGCATATGACATTAGGAAGTTGCAAATGAAAACAACAATGTGATACTATTGCCCACCAATTAGAATGGCTAAGATCCAAAACACCGACACCACCAAACAGTGGCACAGATGCAGAGCAATAGGAATTCCCATTCATTGCTGGAGGGAATGCAAAATGGTACAGACACATTGCAATACAACTTGACAGCTTCTTACAAAGCTGAACATCCTCTCCCCCTATACCCAGCAATCACATTCTTAGGTCTTTACCCAAATGAGCTGAAAATATGCCCACATAAAACCTATCCATGAGTGTTTATGGTAATTGCCAAAAATTGAAAGCAACCAAGATGTTCCTCAATAGGTGATGAATAAACAAATAGTGGTACATCCAAACAATGGAACACGATTCAACATCTTAAAGAAATGAGCTATCAAGTCGCAAAAAGACACAGAGGGAATCTTAAATGCTCACTGTTAAGTGACAAAAGCCACTAAGAGAGATATACTATATGATTCCAACTGTAAAACAGTTGGTAAAGGCAAAAATGATAGAGCCAGTAAAAAGATCAGTGGTTGCCAGATTTGAGGCAAGGAATGGGAGTGGGGGAATGGGTGCATAGAAATCTTTTAGGTCAATAAAACTATTCTACACAATACTGCAACGGGGTGCATGACACTTGCATAACATAAATCCACAGAACATACCACACAAAGAGAGAACCCTAATGTTAACTGTGGACTTTAGTAAATAATAATGAATCAACATAAACCCATCAAACTATATCACAGCACAATCACAACCAAAGATTGGAGGGATAGCCTGGGAGGAAGAAGCTTGAAAATTAAAGCTCCTTATTTTTGCCAGTGCAAACTCACAATCCTTGTAGTAAACACTTGAATTTCTCAGCCCTGTTTCAAGCTTTCTGTTGAACTATTGTTCTTCAAGCCTATAAATGCATTCTAAATTGATCGCAACTTCTACATTTTGTATGCCATTCTAGCACTGCATAGTACAATAGTGCATTCTAGTGTTTTATAGTACTATTATTGAGGTAATATGATGATCAAGTCACTAAAGGTTCCTCTGGCACTCCTTACTCAGTTAAGCAGTATGCTCTTTAATTATATTATTGGGTCTTACATATGAGTTCTGGTGGAAAAGCAAATACATACCTAGTTAATTATTCTGCTACAGATAATGTGAACAAGTTTGACAGTACTGACATACTCACTAAAATGTTTCTGGATTACTAAACTGTTTATATGCCAGCAGATAGGGATGTGGTGAAGACAGCAGAACACAGTTCACTGATTTTTGTGGTATATGAAAAAGATAAACTTTAAGCCAGGAAGAAAATTAATAATTTAAAGGCTTCTTGCTGTTTCAAAATATGAAAAAGTCATGTCCATTCATGGGTCCAGACCAACATTTTAAAAATCTTTTTCTTTTAAAATCTTTTTCCCTATTACTTAAAATGTTTTTTAAATACAGTAATAGTTGTACACATCTGATAATGAACAGTTAAGTAAAAATACAACATATTTCATAAGCATCTTTCAAAAAAGAAAATACAAACACATCTGGCTCTATAGATCATGTCTAGACCAACTGTACAAGGCTCATTCATGTCTATGGGAGTAGAAATGAGTGCCACATCTACATAACGTGATTTGAGAATGTTCTGTAAAATTTTTGATTTACCTTTAGAATTGCTGACCCAGCAGTTCCACTTAATGGGACTTTATCTTTTTAGAGGTATGAAAATTAATCCTTCAATACACTTTCCACCCAGATCTGTGACTGGTTTAAGAATGGGTCATAGGATAAGCTAAGGCTGCCTTACTTTTGGAAAGGACACACTGGAAGTGATGGTGTCACTTTTCCTTGGATGCTGTCTAGGCTGGATGTGTACCCTGGAGTTAGGGCAGCTATTCTAGGACCTGCATTAAGCTAATGCCTTGAGACACCACTGAGGAAATGAACCAACACTTCTAGGTGCCTGTCTGACCTTGGGCTTCTTACAGAGATAATAAATTTATATATCATGTAAGCCAATGAAAATCATTATTTTTGGTAACTTGTGGCCAAAAGCTGTCTGATAAAAGCTCATGGAGAAAAACACTGTCAAAATGTCTATACAAGGGGGCTGGGGGTTTAGCTCAGCGGCATAAGCACCTGCCTTGCAAGCAGGCGGTCGTGAGTTCGATCCCCGGTACCGATAAAAATGAAAAAGACAAAAAAAAAAAAAAAAAAAAAAAAAAAAAAAATGTCTATACACAAGATAGTTTATTGTGGCCTGCTTAGTAATACTAACAACTAGAAACCCAAAAGTCCATCCATCCTACCTACATTATAGCTCATCCATGCTACAGAATGCTATGAGTCTCCTAAAAAGAAAGAAGGGCTTTATATATGCTGATATAGAAAGTTACTCAAATGTGTGATTAGTTAGCAAAAAATAGGGTATAGAACAGTAGGTGTGGTGTGTGTAAAATACATACATTCATACATATGTACATATGCTGGTATATACATGCACTCACATTTCTCAAAGTACATTACAAAATTGTTACAGTCATTACTGTAACTGGGGAAAGAGTGAGCACAGAGAGATGAACTAATTTTCACTTAGTTGGCCTCTGCACTATTTGAATTTGTTTTAACCACAGCATGTAATTCTTTGTAATTTCTAAAATCAAGATGAAAATTACTTTCAAAATGCTCAAAGGACTCAACTATGACAATTCAGAGAAACATAAGTGACAAACATATATATGAAAATTACTGCCTAGAAATTCATTTAAATCATATGTTATTAACCATGCAAACTAAGATTAAGCATAGAAAAATGTGAGGTTTTCTTCAACTCCTTTTCTCCATTTCCTCTATAACCTTTTTTGCCACCCACAGTCAGTATGAATTTGAGAGCTACAAAGTAATTTTAAATAGCCTAAGTAAGACAAAATTTACAAAATACAGTCTAGAGGCACAAGTGTACACTTCAAAGCCAAAGAAGGTTTTCTAACAATCCATACCACTGTAACTTTTCCTGGAGTGAAAGAGCTATAATCTGTGAGAGAGAGCTTTAAGAAGACCCAGGTGCTACTGAGTTTTCCAGATTTCCTTTTAGAGCCCAGCTTGCACATGGGGCACTTGTAAGTATACCCTGTAGACACAGACTCCAATTCAAATTACTTTCCAATGTGTATTTTTAAAAAGTAGCACCTGCCTCAGTGTGCAATAATCTTACAGAAATGCTGAGATTTTGGGGGCTGCACTCACCACTTAAACAATACTTTCCCAGCTAAGGTTTTCCCCAGCAGCTTCTTGGATAATAAGAATGTGTCTTGCTTTTTGTGTGGTGCCTCCACTTCCAAGACTATACACCTTCCCTCCGGCATCACCTTCTAGAAGCCATTAACCTCACCCCCACTTCACTCTCTCCAGTAGTGCAATTATTCATTCGTTTGCATCACATCTCCATCCTCCACCCCTACACTCCTTCAATGAGTGAAAGGACTTATTTTGTTCCCTATGAAGTCCCTGGAGCCACACAGTGGCATTTTGGATAAATCTGTAACAGGATCACAAGATAAAATTATTTTGGAGGTACTCCTTTCTGTCTTTGAGGGTATTCAACGGAGGTTGTCATATTATTTATAGTTGGTTCCAGTAGTGGTGAGGTAGTAGTAGTGGTAAGTAGTAATATAATAATTATATTAACAGGAAATATGTGATGAATAAATTAGTCTGAATAGCTTCAGTATCTAATACAATTGGGCTCAGCTCTCTCACTTTAGGAGGAATACTATCATGTAAACATATCATTTAGTTTGAAGATTCCATAAGCAAATATCTTTAAGCAAATGAATAAAATCCAATTGAAAGTTCTAGGTCCTGCTTAACACCTATTCTCTTGTACACGCATCTGTATAAATAGTTGTAGCATCACCGTCCATAACATTCTGCCACAAGTTTGAGAGAGCTCTTTAAAGAGGTAGAAAAGACAGCTCTTAAAGAATTCTCCAGCTTACACAGGTCATGTGTCCATCTTTGCATGTGGCTCACAACAGTTTTTTATTTTATTGGCTTTATAGCCAAAATCCTAGCAGAGGAAAACCATTTTTGCTAGCATTAGTCAAAGAACTGTTCAGAGAGGTCATTTGCAAGTTCCTTTCCCCACGCTCTTCCTCTTTCCCATCCTGCCATCTCCTGAAACCTACATAAATGGAATTATTTAATTTATAGGGTCTATGAAGATGGAAGGAACAGTTTAAACGCCAGTTGGGTTCTGCTGGAAGAATCATTTCCATAGCTGAGAAGAGCCAGTCAGGGTGAGGGAACTCTACCTTGTATTGCAAGTGTGACCTACTTTAAGGCTTAACCTAGGTTCACTGTCTAGGTGCTGATCTGACTCCTCATAATACTAAGCAATCCAAGAAAAACAGTTATAAGCATTTGAAAATGCAGCCAAAAATATTCAAAGGAAAAAAAAAAAGCTTTCCAAGGAAACAATACTGCTTTGAATGTTAAAGAGGAAAGGCAATTAGAACAGTGAGAAATAGCAAAATGTACTCTTTATTAAACCACAGTGTCATCTGCCTTGGCAAGGCCTGTAATTTCAGCCTTGTGCCCATAGCTTCATGTCTCCTGAAATGCAAGCTCCCTGAGGGCCAGAACTGCATCACTGCCTGGTACGTAGTTGCAAAGTGAGCAAGTATGTTGTCATTCATATTTTTCAGACTAGAAAATTATACCCATCTTAGAGTTCATTTTGCCACTAGCTTTTAGTCTGTGTTGTGAAGCTTTCAGGATCAGAAAAAAATGAACAGCATCTCACATCGGACAAGTCTTGTCTGATAAGCTTTTCTCACCTGAATTATATCCCACATGTTCTATAGAAGCCCTAATTCCCAATTCCCAACCTTTAAGAAATAAATATGCTGAGAGGGCTCTGTTTATTCTTTAAATAACATTCCTGTGTTCTTCCTTCTTCCGTAAATTCAACTGATAGTGGTGATTTTTAAATACTTGCCTGTCCCTTGCAAAGCTCTTTACTAAACTAGCAATAAAGATAATACTGATAAAGCTTTATAATGATATTAGTTATAATATCACTTAATAGTTATTGAGAGCTTGTCCCAGCCCAGAACATAGAATGAACTTTAAAGAAAAAGAAAGCAGGAATTCATTAGACATATGCTGATATGTTGATTGAGAAGCTGAAAGAGTTTTAAAAAATATTATCAATAGAGTTATCTTGACTCTAGCTCCAGCCTGGAACTCCATCTTCTCTAACAACTCTCCTTCCATTGTCTGTCCTTCCATTATCCCCTCTGGGAAGTCAGGTACAGTAAGTCTTTGAATCCTTATATGGGTATCATAGTAGCAATTACAGGACCAGACAGAAATATGAGAGGTGTATGGAGCTAATCACATTTATTTATTTATTTTGTATCAGGGATCGAACTCATGACCTCGCACTTGCCAGGTAGGCGCTGTGCTGCTGAGTTACATCCTCAGCCCCTAATTGCATGTCATTAAACCTGTAGAAAATGTGTACTTGAGGCAGGATAAGCAGAAGAATAAAAATACTGTAATTCAGAACTCAATCAACCAGCAGAGAGATCCATAAAAAGTAATAAACCTGCATGAGAGGGTGCAGAATGACATCTCCCCAACTAGGATATTAACAGTGGAAAGAAGTTGTGGGAGAATTTCCTCAAGCTATTCCTTGAACTCAGTAAAAAAGATCAGCAACTGGATGCTATGGGTGCTGAGTCTTCTCTCACACCACAGAAACTAAACTGGGTCCCCAGGTGCCCAGTGATGCTCTGGTGTAAGGCACATGTGCAGCTCAAGGTGTCTCAGCCTTAAAAAAAAAAATTCTCTGGCTGCAGCCCACCCAAGATAGTAGCATCATCATATATCATTCTCCCAAACTTCAAACTGCATTACCATACATTCACAAGTCACAGAGTTAGTTGTTGTCTATGTCACCAGTTGTTAAATGCTCTAGGAAATGCTTTCTACTATTCCCCAGGACAATTATTTCATGTACAGTAAAGTCTGTGATAGCAGACATGAAACACCATCACCATTCAGGTTAAGAACTGGATACACATTCCATGTCAGAGAAGACAGCTGAGGAAACAACAGGAGAATTTCAAAGTAAACATCTGACCACTGTTGGATACATCCTGAATTTCTGTGTTTGTATCTGCCTTTCTCCATGTCTCTTTCCCTACAAAGTGTCCCTCTTCCCAAGGACAAGGTCTTACCCTTATAACTCCACAAGATACTGACTCTTCTCCCCTACATGGCCAAACTTGTGAAGTTTGTTGTCTCCTGCCTCCCACTGCTATCCCCACCATCATCCTACCACAACAGCTCTAGTTAAGGTCACCAACGATCAATACGTCACCAAATCTGGCAGCCACTGTTTGCACCAGTGTTTGTTTAACACTGATGGGTCCAGTCCCTCCCTCTGCAAATGCTCTTCCCTGCTGTGTCCATAGCAATGCTTCTGGGCCTCTTCCTCCTGCCCTGCCACTTTCAGGATCTGCTCTGTCATCCTCTGTCCATCCTGTGTGTCCTGGCAGCCACTCTCAGAGGTAAACTTTGTTCTTAGATGTCTACAACACACATAACTCCTGAGGTTAGACAAGAGCACCTCACACTCGAAGAATAAAGCACTTTCTCCTCTCCCCACTCCACCACCATCCTGATGACACTGACACTGCAGGCCCTGTCCTTCACTCGTGTCTCAATAGCCAATAAGCAGAGTTACCTCTATCTTTCCAAGGCATCATACGTGTCCACTTGCCTCCCTCTCCTTCATCACTCCTGGATTTGCTCACAGCCTCCTTCCTAATGTGCTCCCATCCACTCTGGCCCTTCCAATCAACTCTTCACACTTAAAGCCACTGTCTTTTCAATGTACACATGAGTGTGTGTGTGTGTGTACTGCACTGAAGATTAAACCCAGGGCCTTTGCACTGAGCTACATCCCCAGCCCTTTTTTATTTTGGGACAGAGTCATAAGTGGCTGAGGTGTGGCTTAAATTTGCAATCCTCCTGTGTCCACCTCCCAAAATGCTGGGATTATAGGTGCACACCAGTAGGCCCATCTGCAACAAGCACTCTTGTACTACTCTATTCCCACCCTACGGTTTTGTACTGTTGTTTGTCTGACAGGCCAGTGAGGTCTTCTCTTTCAGTTCCTCAACAGGGCAGGAGCAAGCTCTGCCTGGAAAGCGCTGCTCTCCAAACTCACTTTGCGCAATTGGCTCCTCTCATTCTTCAGAGCTGTGCTTCTCCCAGTGTAGAGTGCCTCACCCAGCGATTCCCCCACCCAGGCTAGATAAGATGGAAGCACATCGATTTTTGCTACACTTTAGAGGTTAGTGTCTTTGCCCATGTCTGAAAGAACATAACTCGTTATTTTGGATAATTTTAAAACTCTGGAATAAGAAATTCCCCTTTCTGAAAAAAATTGTCTGATGATGGCATCACATCATTGAATATTAGAAAACAGAATCAAAGAATCCTCACTGTGAGAGTAGGATGGAGCTGTCATTCTGCAGAGAAGTCTTCGGGAGCATCCTCATCAAAACCTCTGTTTTGGAGAGCTAGTCTTCAAAGATGGTACTGTACAGATGAGGTGTTGGCCCAATAAGCAGAGAAACTGGAGACTCATTGAGTTGCCTCTTGCCTCCCAGGAAGGCCCCTTATGACCACAGTTTTCACAAATCCTTAAGTGTGTGCACCACACCACGAAAGGCTCTGGGCATTGAAACTGCTCTACAGACAGGGATTACATGCTGCCTCACCCTCACCCCACACACCCAACTCTCTGCTCCTCAGTTCTCACTTGGATCTGTCACTCAGCAGAGCGGCATAACTTTCTCCCACTTCCATGAAAATTTCCTACAGCTAATTCCACTGTGTCTCTAAAAGACACTTGATTCTACAACCTGTGTTCTTTCCTGCAGACCTTACTTTCCCGTCCTGTGTGCTCACTCATACTCTTATCCACACCCAGAACTTCCCATGCGCAATGTGATTCATGATTTTGCTCTGCCTCTGGTCTGGGTGCGGACTAGTTAGACTCTTCCATGCCCCATAAAGTGGACCATGGAGCTCTTGTCTTACCACACTTCCTTCAGGCACTTTAGTGGTACTGCTTCCACCTGAATTTTGAACGTTATTGACTACGCTGAACAAAGACTCTTCTTGTTTCCCTGGATTCTATTATACAATCTTTAATATTCAACACACTTCAGATTCAAGGCTCATCCCCCACCACAAATGCACACTAACTCATTGATGGAACCCAGCTACATACATACCCACTGACTGTGTGGTCTAAACCAACAGCCATGCATCAGAGGCAACTTTTAGCTTTTCATTTTGAAATAATTGCAATATTAATTATAAGAGGCTGCAAAAAAAAAGTGCAACAGTATTCAACCATATAGTTTCTTCTTTCCTTTATTTTCCTTAACCTTAAACTTCTTTTCACTGATCTTATTTTCTAAAAAAGTACCCACCACCCAACTTTCCCAATTAGCGACATCTTATATAATAAAAGAAAGTTGGTTGGCACAGTACAATGGGAAGCCTACAGACTTTGCTAAATAGCACCATTCTTTGCCTATGCTTATTTAATATAGTCTTTGTACATAATTTTATATTTTATCATGTATATGTAATCAAAACAGCACTATCCCAACTACACAAAGGATCTTGTATCTCCTCTTTAAATTCACATATGCCTTCCCCTTTCCTTGGCCATGGCAAGGAACACAAATCTGTTTTTCATCTCCATGTCATTTTGAGACTATTACCTAAGTGGCATTACACAGCATATATTCTCTTGAGACTTATTTTTTTCATTCACTGAAAACTTTCAGTAAATAATATTCCTTGAGTTTTATCACTATGCCACCTCCCCAGCCCTGCCAACCCAGCATTCTGGCTCACTAGGTCTACAGTGTGAACCAGATCACATTAAAAAATAATAATAACTTGCTAAGGAAACTTTTAACCACTGTAAGTTATAGGGCCAATGGGCCCAGACTATTTTCTCTGTCTAATAGGTGACTGTGGTGTGAGATGGAAACAAATTCCTTGCTAATGGGAAGTAATGTTAACATCTATCATCTCCTTTGTTTGCTACATCTTACAAGGCTTCTCAGGAATTGGATTTGCCAGATGTGACTACTATACTTCCATACAGAATGGTAGTAGTGCTCACCTCACAGCTTGTTCCTTCTAAGGTACATGATAATTGAATTTGTGGGACTTTTTTCCAAAATGATTTCTGGCTCAAATGTCGTTAAGTCTGTATACATAAACTTTGATTTTTTTCATTCAGAATCATTTCTTCAGACAAAATGCACCTTAACAAATCTGGCTGACTGTGTTAAACAAGCACTGCCTATACCAAAATAGCACTAACATGATGCAGCTCATGCTCCCCTTATTTATTTTTCCCACCTTCAGTGGAAGATGATTACAAAATATGTGTAAATGTTTTGACTGCCATCTGGCTGACCTTGAGACAGAGAATTCATGAAAAACAAATACTACTAGGTAAGGACACACTCTCAGGCACAAACATAAGCCACCAGGCAAGGACATTTGGGGATCACTGAGAGGGGATCACTGAGTTGGGGATCACTGGCCTGTCTGTCTCTTTCCACTTTCAGGAGGCACTTGAAGACCCTTAGAAGCCTGCAGGAGGCTAGGGAAGTGCAAGACCAATCTCTCAGCATGCCTGTGGAGGAAATGGGAACCCACACAGAAATACTTCTGTGGGACTGCCACAGAGACAAAGAAAGAGGGGAAAGATGAAGACATGTACTTTATTCATTCTTTTATTATTTTATTCTATCATCTCCCACTAAAACATCAACCCCATGAGGGCAGAGGTGTGGTGTGGTGTGTCTTGTCCTCTGCTTGACTCTAGTGCTTGACTAATCACTAGTACTCAATATATATCTGTGGAGCACCCTGTTTACCCAGTGCCTATGGTAGTGGTCAGCCTCACATCCAGGACCTTACTGGCAGAGAAACCTTTGGCAGGTCACCCACCTTTGTGAACAGTACTTACATTGCTTCTACCAAGATCCACAAGGAGCAACTAAGTGCACAAGCCACAAATGAGAGTCATCTGCTTCTGTCTTAGGCTTTGAAAAGTAGGGTCTAGCCAGAATACTTGATGAACTGCCAGAGAAATGCCACCCCGGGCCACTGATGGGCCATCCAGCCTAGCCTCCGATCTCAGCCCCCTCCCTCCCAGTACGGATTAACAGACTTTCTTTGGAACATGGAGGCAAAAAGTGCTAACATTTGTCTTCCTTGGTGGTAGATTTAGCAGGACACATAGGAGCATAGAAAAGATTACTTTCCTAACTGGTCTTGCTGCAAGTTAGGTTCTGTTGACTCGGCTTCAGCAAATGGGAAGCAAGTGGGCATGCCACACAGCAACCCTGAAGAAGTATCTAGGGGCTCTTTTTGTCCCACCTTCCCTTACTTATTCTGGTGCCTGTAAATCAGATGCATTAGCCAGAGCTCTGTCTGGAATAGTGGAACATGAAAACAAGAGAAACATCCTAGGAAGCAGGACTAGATTAGCAGAGAGAACCTTGAGCTTCAGAACACCATATGGACACTCACTCTAGACTGCCCTCCTCTGACTTTTTATGTGGAAAAATAAACGTCTTTATCTTGATTAAGGTATTATGATTTGAGGTTTCTATCATTTACAGCAAAACCTAGTCCTCAGTAAACCTGATAATACATCCTGCCAACAAAATGGTATTTGTCATTAATACACCTGGCACCTTCTTGAGCTTATTTCTACCTCTGGCCTTTATCACTTCTTGAGGGCAAAGAGCTTCGTATTTCCTAGCGACACAGACGTATTTACAGGAGTGTGGGAACCCAGACAGTAAAACCCTGCTTCTTGCTTATTTAAGTTTCAGAAGGAAATGTTGAGTTTCCTTTGCCAGGCAACCCACCAACCAAAGTTATTTAGCTGTGAGTCCTCATGCCATCCCAATCAACCAGGAATAAACAAGGTGTTTGGTGACAAACAATCAGGAGGTGCTTGTGCCATTTGACTGAAATAAAATGAATACAAAAGCACTCAACTCTGTCCTTCTTGAAGACGAATGTACACTAATTTCACTATGATCATGTGGTCAAAGCATCCAAGGAAAGTTTGAAAAAACTTCCTCTTGCCCTTTATTTTCACTCATTAACTTCGTTTTTTACTTGTTTATTTTAGAGTGTTTTTTGTTTCTTTTTAAGAAAGTTTTTATTGAAACATCCAAGACATATATTCTTGATGTACAATGGAAACAGTAGTTCAATACAACCACTGAGAAAAGCTATAGTTTTTAAGGATGGATGGATTTATCAGTGGAAACCACAAACAAATAAAGACCCTGAGCCTGTATTGTGTTTCAGTTACTTTACTACAGATGAAGTATTTTATCTTGCATTTTTAATAATTTTTATTAGCACATGTTTGTTGTGCATAATGATTACATTCATCATGGGCAGTTGGTATACATACATCTTAATTCCTTTTACATCCCTTTCCCCTGCCTGTCCCCTCCCTCCTGCCCTCCCTTCCTCTCTCGGTCCTCTTCTCATTTGCTAAAGATCTATTCCCTGTTTTATATTATCTTTAGAGCTGGGATCAATTACTGTGTCTCCTCAGAATAAAAAAGAATGACTTGTTTTAGGTATTCTACAAAAATTATTTGGAGAATTTCACTTAATAATGCAAGGAACACTAAGGATTTGCTTTTCTCCTGGGGGACTGCTGGGAAGCCTTCTTGTATCCAGTCAATTCTAGTTTCACAGAGGAATTCTAATCAGCAACAGCATTCAAGGGCACCATTTACCTTGCAAACTTCACAGAGTTATATCTTTATTTTGGAAATTTCCCAGAGGAGAGAAATGTCATGTTTTAATTAAAAACATT
Organism: Cavia porcellus; assembly: GCF_034190915.1. Lineage (NCBI taxonomy): Eukaryota > Metazoa > Chordata > Mammalia > Rodentia > Caviidae > Cavia > Cavia porcellus. The sequence continues at coordinate 26,315,215 of NW_026947505.1, read as the reverse complement.
TATATTGATAATCTCCTGACAGCTGGAAATAAACCATATGGAGGACTGAGTAACTTCCTGAAGTTTACACAAAGGTGCCTTATAAGTTAACAGTTTACACAAAGATGCCTTATAAGTTAACTATGCTTCGGGGGTACTGTGGGATTAAACAGCTCTTCTGAGGCTATCTCAGTGAGCCAAACTTTATCAAATTTTGTGAGCTAAAGTTTTCTAAAAACATAGTTAATCACGGGATATTATTTCAATACCTGCATCCGTCAATGTGAACCCAGCATGATAGTCACAACTCTATACACACAATGCCTGAGAACCCATCACAGATTCTCCAATGGCTAGATACATGGGTTGCTTTGACTTCTTTCTGCTCCCGTGCACCCCTCTCAGCACTCACTCCTCTGGATGCCAATCTCTGGGCCACCTTTCTCTCCAACAATAGCTTCCTATTCCGAGCCTCAAGTTTGGTGACAAACTAACCTGTGCTTTGGACATGGCAGGATAGAAACTTAACAGAATTCCCTCTACCAGTGGAAATCAATTTTTCAGAGAGCATGTTCTCAGATGGAAGAGGCCTAACTCCAACAAATGATCCTATTTGGATGAGGTAACAAAAAGGAAAAGATTGGGGTGGTCACAGAGGGGATGGATTCAAGGAATAACCATCCAGAATTTTCAATGTGTACCTCATCTGGGACTTAATCTACATGTTAGTTCACATCTTTTCCACAACACTGAATTATTGCAAATTCATGACAATATTTCTTGGCTTATATAGTGTTTAATTTTCTGGGAAAATCAGTATTTCCGAGCACTAACTACACCCTTCCTTATAAAATGACAAGCACTATTAAGCAGTTGCAATAAAGAATCATGCATGTTTTAGTAAATTATTGCTCAAAATTCATTTTGTATGCAAATATGCACTGTAGTTACAACAGCACAACATACTATCCATGTCATCATCACTATTATTAATATAACCCTTGGAATGGTGTTATGACCAAAATCTCTATAGTCAAAGAGAATACTAAAAAACAAAACAGAACAAAAATGCCTAGATCTTTGCATTTATGTGGAAAAGGTTTGGTCCTGAATCTTTGTTGTTGTTATTGTTGTTTTTTTTTTAAATAGTTCTAAGTATTGACCTCAGGGCCTCACACATACTAGACTAGCACTCCACCACAAAGCTACATCCTCAGCCCTCACTTTATCTTATTTTGAGGTGGTTTTATTAATTCACCAAACTGACTTAAATTTGCTATTCTCCTGTCTCAGCCTCCTGAGTAGCGGAATTATAGGCTTGCACTACCATGTTTAACTTGCACTGGATCTTGATAATGTAACAAAATTGCCAGATCAGTTTGGATCTTTAGTTTATGTCTTGAACGTAAGAATATTCCTGATCTATTTAGAATATACACATATATATGTATGTATGTACATGTATAAACTTAATGAGCAGGAAAATTTTAATTAGTTTATTAAGATGAATTCCTCTTTACCACTGGGGTTGAAATCCACTACTTCTGAAGACAGATGTGCAGACATCTGCATGGGCTAACCTGGACCTGGGGGAACTGATTTTCTTACCCAGTGCTTCTGATTCACTAGCATATCTTTTTTTTTTTCTTGAAATGTCTGTAGTGTATGAAGGATGCATTCCTTAACTCTTAACTCCTAAAGAGAAAATATATCAATCTCTAAAGACTGTATGAGGAAGACCTGAATTTTGAAAGAGCAAACTAATAAGCTGTATAATACTACTTTCATGATTTTCCTGTAAATCTAAAATACCTCAAAATAAAAATCTAAGTTAAAAACAAAACAAACTAAAGGATCTAACTTCCATTTAGGGTCTATGAACCTAGGGCTCCATGTATTTTCTCTCCTTGAATCACCTGGAACTGTCAAAAAGCTATTTTTGCTTCCTATTAAATGGACATTTTCAGGCAAAAGAGAAACAAGTCACTAATATCCACGAACGCTTCCATCAGCATTGAGAAGGCTTAGCAAAGGAAAGATTATTTCTTCCTAGACAAATTAATCTAGGAAGAACGTAAACTCTTTTTTTTGAAAGGATTTTGACCCTAAAATTTGAAGAAAAAAAAAATCCCTAATCCAAAACACTTCCTTTCTCAAGCATTCTAGATAAAGGACAGATCTACCTGGAAGAGAAACTGAACACACTGATGGACAAGCAGTAGAAGGCCACCTGGACAAATGGGCTCATTGGTTTGAAGTCAGGAAGGGACCTTGTTTGGGCAAAGGAAGCTTTAGCTCAGGGTTCTTTAAGGTAATTATTGTAGTAAAAAATCCAGACAATGACAATGAGGGGCGGGGAAGCAGCCACTTCAGACAAATATTGTTCACATACAACAGGACCTACAGGCATATGACCTAATCTGTTTTCTCATCAGGAAACTGGAACTCATAGCAGGACCTTGTATTGGGTTGTAAGAGGACAGAGAAAGAAGCCAGCTCTTAGTGATGCCTGGCTTTCACCAGCAGGCCACACTGGGAATGTCCCCAACTTAGGTACCTGTCCAGGTGCATGTGCTGCTGGCCCAGCAAGAGGTCAGGACATGGAACATCTGCCCCGCCCCCTGACTCCCTGCCCTCCGCAGTGGGTGGCAAGCTGTGGTCCTGGAGGCCTGCCACCTTCTTGGCCGCCTCTTCCTTTTCCTGCCACCAGTGGCTGAGGGTGCACATGTTATAGTGTCACTTTAGCTAATGAGATCATACTTGCTAAACTAAGCTAAGCTAATGAGCACTGCTTAGCTAATCAGCCCTAAAAAAAAATGAGCTTTCTTTTTCAGTGAGCAGTCCCCAAAGTTAATTTGTAAGTTGGTTGTTGGAAAGTAGGAATGTTTTCCGGTAGAAACAATGTAACAAATGAAGACAGAGTTCTCAGGCCAAAGGCCTTGGCTACCTCCAAACCCTTTCAGTCCTTAGGAAAGAGCCTAAAAGTACAGGGAACAATAGTTCTGGGTCAGGTCCCAGGAACTGTGGATCTCTTCGCCTTTCCTAAGGTGCCACAGGGTGGATGACTTAAAAATAGTAGAAAATAATAAAGAAAATAAACATCAGTAACTGTTCTGTTTTAACTCAACTAAATGACCACAAATGTCACAAGATATATGCTTTGATTCACAACCTAGTAGTTTGTTTTCTTTCCTTACAGCTTGTGACACATCAAAATGCTATCTGCTAAAAGAGACAAAACAAAGACACTGTATCTAAAACCCATTTCAAATCCAAGAATGCCTTGTTTTTGACTGTATATAGAATTCTCTTTAATGAAAGCAGGTGAAAATCTATAAGCTCTAAAAGCCAGATCGACAAACTCAAGTGAAAATTAGAACAATTTTTATTGTACCAAGCAACAAGTCCAGTTCAGAAAATAGTAGTACATACTTTACCAGACTTGAAAATATTAATATCTTCAATTATGGCTGAAATACTAGTCTGTCCACCATGTTTCCCAAGAAATATAAACTTAAAGCCAAAAATTGTCAAAAGAACTTTGTGTTTAGGACAGTTCTACTGACAATTAGGAGGACTGAACCATTCTACTCCTTTTGATCTCTTCATTGGATTAAAAAGGAAAGAGGCAATGGGAAAAGTTTAGATCAGCCATCACCAGATGTGGATCTCATCTGCCTTCACTGTTAAGCAGCCAAGCAAGTTTCTGCCTGCCAATCTAAGCCTTGTGGGCCTCAGTTTCCTCATCTGTAAAATGGAGAAAATTTTACTACTTCTACCTTTATAAGATCAGTATTAAAGAAAAGTGTTCTTTTATACAACAAGTAAAACGCTAGGATATAGTTTACTAAGAAGTTGTCTGCAGTCAACACTAAAAAGGATCACTTTGAAAAGCAACTATTTTACATCTTTTCATGCTTCTAAAAACAACTGGTATAGGGGAAAGGAGACAAGAAAGAGGGGAAAAGACTATATATATACATACAATATTATATATATATACAAGATAAATAACTATACCACTAACCTTTGTTAGTTCATCAAAAAGAACAGTTTGTACTTTCATTGTTCAATTGATCAGTTTTTTCACGCCTATATCTTGTAATCTGAATGACTCTGAAAATAACAATATGTATATTAACTAGGGTTAATCTCTTATTATTTTGCTTGGAAATTCTGTATCATTTTTGTTCTTTTTTTGTTCCTGAAATTTAAAAAAAGATTTTATAAGTCCCTTAAATGTGAAATATCAATGTTTCTATTATCTCTGAACTTTCTATCCAAACACTGGGTGACTGGTAAATTATTTCAATTTTTCTGAAAAAGCTTTAGCATTTAGCAATAAACAATTAATAAAGTGAACACAAGGAATACCTGCCTGGAAACCTGAAATGGATGTGCTTGGGGTTAAAGGCTGGCTTCCATTCAAAAGCATTAGTGTTTTCAATGCAGGTCTAGGAACACTGCTTTAGAGCCTATAGTGAGTTACATACTAAAGGCCAGATGCATGACAGACGAACACCAACAAGACAAGCCTGGGTTCAGTGCACTCACAGGCCAGTGGCTGGCAAAGGTGTGCACTGTAACTCCAATGCTCAGCACTACAAGCAAGACTAACAGGAAGACAGTGGGAGCTGTGGTACAGTGGCCAGACAACTGCTGGCAGTGTCAGGAAAGCTCTCTAAATCACATATGCTTGAGTTAGACCACAAAAGATTGCATTTCACAGGTTTATAGCTGGAGGTGGGCAAAAATTCTAAGCAGAGGACACACCAGGGGCGAAGCCAAGAGTGTGGGAAAACCTGGCATCCATGGTGGGAGTGACGTGTGGGGCTGGGCAGTGTTCAGCAAGCTGTAGGTTGCTAGTCCTGGAATCAAATTACTGGGTCAAGAAGCATCACTTAAGTGAAATATCCTAAAATAAAACAAGAGAGTAGAATAAAATAGAAGTCACCATGTGTGGTCAGAGTAAGCGCTGTTTTGTGAAATGTTACCTTCTCTGTGTGTCCTGGAACTTGATCCACTGCTCAGTGTGGGCTATTGTCTAAGGGTCTGAAGCCCCTGTACGGAACACAGGCTACAGAGGGAGCCATTCAGTCATCATCCCAATTGCCACATTCCAGGGTATGGCACACAGTGACTGAAGCAGCTCTAAAGGTGACAGTAGCTTTTTTTTTTTTCCCCCGAGGGGACTATTTCCAAGGAGGGCCACAGTAAAGGGCTAGGGGGCTGGATCTTGACTTTGGCCCCAACACAACAGTTGGCTCTGCAGGTCAGACTCCACCGATTGGCCTGGAGGCAGACCACAGAGGTGTAGGGCAGCTGTAAGGAAGCTTGAAAAATGAGAAGAGTTCAGTGTCAATGATCTTGTTCAGAATTTTGCAATTGGAAAAACTTAATTTGTGTTTTACTGTTAACTTTGGTATGAATTACATGTTGTGGTGGGGAAGGGAACTGACCACATAAACTTCTCGATGTTCATGGCTTTGAAAGGCTTTCATCTAACTCTGATATTGACAACTAAAGTGGTTCTACACAAAATGCTTCTTGCACCAAATATCATCATCCCTGTCCCCTCTCAAGGTCATTTGGAGGGTACTGGTGAGTCCACTCTGGCTGAGTCTACTCACAGCAGAATTGTGGGTGGCATTGAGACCAAGACCACCTCTACAGCAGGTATCTTGAGGATGGTTCCACAGAGCAAGAAAGACTGGCAAGCGATATGCAAAGGAATGTGTCAGCACCAGCCCCGGGGGCAAGCACACTTTCAGACTGTAACTCTTTGGGGGTTAATATAAAGGAAAGTAACAACAAGTGCTTTTCTATCTTATAACAAAAATCTTAGGAGGGACAAGGTCCAAAATTATGAGAGTGGGATGCCAGTCTGAACAAAGGGCAAAGACATCGAACTGCATGTGACAGATGAGCCAAATGCCTTTATCTCTTATGTTATGGCCTAGTGTTTCTTCAAATATTTAGAAAATACTAACTTTGACCTTGACATCAGACAATAGCCCCCCAACTTGTGCAGCATTGATAAGTCTGACACATGTCCTATCTCTAACACATACTACCTTGTTTTTGGCTTCTGAGAACACTCAGTAAATATTTTCTGACCTGAGAGATCAAGAAATATGAACCAAAAAAATTACGTAGAAAGATGTCGGGAAAAAAAAAAAAAAAACAGCTGGCCTGAAGCATAGAAATGAAGCTGCTGTTCAGAGGGATGATATCATCCATTGGTCTAAGTGCCATCAATCAGAAAAGCAAAGTCTACAGAGTCAGCTCAGGTACCCTGCAGAAAACTGCGCGGGTTCACAAATGTCTTCATTATTTTGATCAATGCACTCCAAGTAAAACCATTTTTCTTTTGAAGGCTGAATTAACCTAATTGGCTATAGATACTGTAAAAATGAGCAAGCTACTTGGCAAACCTCTGACCTGTGTTTATTGTGCAATCCATAGTCAGAGCTTTTTCTCTTTGTTGTGCTGATCAATGTAGATGCAAAGAGCAACCTACTTGTGGAGGAATCCTTGTAACTACAAAATTCCTTTCTCCAGCCAAAAAATGCAAATAAATAAGAACAGCAATGTTTTCTATAAAATAAAGAGGAAAGTAACTTAATACAATCTACTGTGTTCTTCTAAAACATCATCACGATCTTGATCTTCCTGATTCAGAAGAAAGTCCTTCAAGCTTTCTCTGCATCAATAATTAGGCCCATTATTCTGTCTTAGGTGGAGAGAAGGAGAAAAGCAATGAAATATTTAAAACTCTTCTTGGTGAAGACATGTCTATTAGACACTGAGCAGGAAGTTGAGTCATATATCAAATGCAGCTCATCCTCCATTCTCAGCTCCTCACAAATGAAGGCCAGATTAACAGGCCCTCAAATTGGATCCAGAGGGGATGGGGCAGCAGTAGCCCTACCTACAATCAGGGACTCTTCCCCTAAAGTGGGGTTGCTGCTTCACTCAACATCAGGTTCAGCAACTGTCATCACAAACCTACACCAAAGGTGTCATGGTCCCTATCCTTGAGACGATTCAACTTCCAGAACTATAGCTTAGCCTGGCACCTTTAGGTCCCTCCTATTCCTTACACACAAAGCTTCTTGCCTTGGAGCTGGGATCCTGCTACTAACACATTGCCCTTTTTCCAAACTTTTGAAATATCCATGCAAAATATGCTTACTGCTAATAGAAGACAAAGACAAACTCAGGTCTCCTAAAGACAATAGCAATCACCATTTGAATGTGTATGCTGGGACTATACTGAAGTATAATTTGCATGCATTGCTATCTTAAAAAGAATCAGGAAAACTTAAATCAAGTTAGTAAGTATGAAGTAATCCTAAGTAAAGAATTTCCTCCTAGTTTAGAAAGACAAATAGACCATATATAGCTGCAAAATTTAACTTGACGTTGGTTTAAAATGCCCTTATCTGCCATCAAGAATGTATGTATGGGAAACTCATGGCATTAGAAGACCCCAAAATAAGACCACTCAAGATGATAAATTACTTTCATAGAGTCTGAGGCCTTCTCAAAAGATCAAACCACTGAAGATAATTAGTGACCAAGTCATTCACCTGTAGGGGAGCATGGCTCTGCTGCCACAAGACCAGCAAAAGACGTCACTGGAAAAGTCTCAACATGTCACCTAAGGCAGGTAAACCAGGTTCTTGGCATCCTCAGTGACCAAGAGAACAGACTTCATAATGTGTAACAGTGTCAACTACATTCAGTTCCCTCCAAAATCAACATATGGCACATTAGGGTATGGAGAACCTCATTTATCACAATTGGTAAGTTCTTAGAAGACAGTAGGGGCTTGAGCATCAGATTTAAACAGGTTTGCATGGATTTAGCTCCCCACAAAACAGGCATCCAAGTAAGTTCTGTGTGGAAGAGCATTCAGGGGTTTTAAGGCTGGAGCGAAGGAAAAACAGAATGAGAGAGTGGGAAAAGGGGTGAGGACAGCCATCCAGGACGGTGTGCTGAAGTTCTCAAAGTACATTCCCACCAGAACACAAGTGATTAGGATGACTCCACCAAAGAAAAGCAGGGCCAAGTACAGCTGTGGGCTCCTAAATACGGAGACAGAGAGGAAGAAAGAACCCCAAGGAAGAAAGAAATCCTTTAAGAAAAGGATTGACAGAGTTAATGAGAGAAAGTATGTGAGAAAGAGTGAAAAATGACAGCATGTGCAGATCACAGTTCTGGGGACCAGGACAGTCCGAGAGCCGTCGGGGACTGATTCCATGGTGTGCCTTTTGGGAGTGATAAAAGAGAGGAAATGTGCTCTGAGCAGGGGGAAGAGGAGAAGGGATCAAAGCTACATTTGAAAAGGCCAGACTGACCACCACGACAATGCAAACTTGCTTGAGAACATAAGGAAGGCAAAAGGAGAATGAACAAAGTAAATAATAGTCAAGGAGAGAACAGGTATGACAGGAGAAAAGGAAGTAATTGAACATCCTAGAAGCTAAAGGAAAAAGAAGCTTCAAAAGAAGAGAAAATAGTCACGATGTCTTCTGAGAGAAAGGGAAAAATTTAAACTGAGAAAAGGCCACTGGATTTTGCCAAAGAAGCAATCAGAAATACAGGTTTTGGGGAAATTGTCTATTTCTATAATCAGTACAAGGAGAGGCAATCATTTCTCAGCAAGTAGAATTAATGTTTCAAATAGGCCCCAGTCCTTGGTGTTAAAATAAACAGTTGCCCTGAATTCATGAGAAGTCTCTGGAAACCACTAAAAGATAACAGACTTACAGAGCTTAACTTCTTCCCTAAGGAGTTAGACCATGGTTCCCCTGCTGATAAGACTATCTCAAGGCAAATGGCATCAAGCCAGAGAGCCCTTGGCTGTAACCTCCTCTATCAGCTGCCCTGTTTGCTGGCTCTGTCACATTCTGATGTCAACAACAACCAAGTTCCCATGGACTTTGAAGTCAACAACTGTAAAGACTTATGGAAATGGCCTTATTCTTATTTTTAATCAGAGTGTTAAAAGGTGATTAAATTGTTCTAAAACCCTTGCAGTCAAAAGTAAACTCATCCCTTAAATCACTAGAAAGGGACAAGAAAGTCTATTTTAACAGACCCAGACAGAAGGGCCCAAAAGATGGGGCCAAAAAGTAGGTGTAAATTGAAGATAATAAAGAATTTCTCCAGACCAAAGTGTCTTTATGATTTATGATCAAAAATACACTAAATGGTGCTACCAGCTGCCATCCAATGAAAAGACAATCTAGTAAAAACATTGTGTGTGTTTTCCTCCACCTTATTCACTAGATCTGGTGCTTTGTGACTTCCGGCTCCTTCCCAAAGTCAAAATAACCTTGATGGTAAATGTTTTGAACTGGAAATTGCCACAGTAGTGCAACTAAAGACACTCACAGAAAAAAGACTTCCAGAACTGCTGCAGGAAGTGGCAAGAGCAATGGAATAAGTGGGTCCAAAGCAAGGGAGAATTAATGGGGATGTGTTTTTTACTGTAGTAAAATATTTAATTTGAACATTCACTATATTTTTGGATCACAACTCATAGCAGTTAAAATGAATTATATATGAGCAATAAGATATAAATGAATCTGAGAAATACAATATTAAGTTTTTAAAAACCACAAGAGACAGCAATCACTCCCAAACTAACAATGAGAACAAGCCAGATTAGCTACAAAAGCACAGCTTTTAAAATTTATCAGGGAGCTGAGAACCCAAAAAAGCTGAAATGTGGCAGGCCCTCCCCAAGAGAAAAAAGGCCAACAGCTGTTTCCTTCCCTAGCAAAGCTGCAGGAAGAACAGAAATTTACCACAAACGGGAGTGAAGAGAAACCAGCTAAATTTATAACCAACATCAATGGCTACATGTGGACTTTCATATGGATTACAACTCCAGGGAGCCTTGGCCACAAACTTAGCTCCTTCCCACTAATCTTCACCATACACACAGGACCAGTAACGCCAAAGGCTGCGGGAGAACAGGAGAGTTGGGGACATTCCCAGGCTTATGAAACCTATCCAAGGCTAAGGCATGAAAAGGTCAGAGGATTAAAACAGAGAACGAAGGTCACTTTCAGCCCTCCAGGCCTCCCTCCCAGCCACTGCCATAGCCTCTCCCCCAAAAGCTGAGGTAGGGCCGAGAGCAGAGGAGATGACCTAAGGTTTAGAAAGCTGGAGCCAAAAAGCTAGCAGTCAGGATGAAAAGTAGAGTTATCTTCCACTGTTCAGAAAACTAGTGCTGAGTGAGAACGCATAAAGAAACTACAGTTTAGCCAGGGCTTAAATCCCAAACCCTGCAACAGGGAAAAGCCTGATTCTGCCCTCAAAATACTGAAAATTAGTGGTGAAATAAATCCAAAAAAAGCTCCCGGAAGCATATACCCACTTCAATCACAGGCTGAGTTCAAGACTGGCCTGAACTGCACAGTGAGACCCTGTCTCAAAAAACAAACAAACAAACGAAAGGCACCCTAAAATTATTGCAGAAAATTTCATTCACATTATGAGACTAAGGCATACATGCAAGTTAATCTTGATTGTTAGTCTGACTAGGTTAAGACACTCCAAAGGAAGTGACTGAATTGTGAGAACACTAACCTTATCATGAGTTAATCCATGCATGAATTTACTGCTCAATGGGCTATCAGAGGTGGAGTCTAGTTGGAGAAAGTGGGTGATGGGCATGATTGATGGGCATGATGTTAGGGCCTATATCTGGTCTCTGCACCCTTCTTCTCTGGCTCCTCCCTTGCACGCTGCTCCCCATATGCTATGACATGAGCACGTTTCCTTCATCGTGTCCTTCTAAACTGTCATCTGACTTGGGCTCACCATGGACTAAATCCTCTACAGCTGTGACCTGAAATGAATATTTTATTCTATAAGTTGAATATGCCTGCTGTTCTGTTTCAAGAATGAAAAGCTGACTAATAAAGCATACATAAACATATAGGAATTTTGTGTTTAAATGCATCTGCAATACATCTTATTGCATAGAGTACTGTGTAAAGAGTCTAAAATTTGAAAACAAGAAATCCAGAACACTAAGCATATTAGCTAAGAGACACTCAATTGATGCAAATTAGATTGACTTAGCCACTCATTAGTGACTGAAAAAAATTTACATTACTGGAATCTGGGAAGGTAGGTGCTGGGAATTGAACCAGGACCTTCACAATAAACTAAGTACCCAATCATTAAAAAAAGTGATTCTGAGAAAAGCCCTCTTTAAGTTGCTAAGTTATTCAGAGACAACTTGAACTCGTAACCTTCCTGCCTCAGCCTTCCAGACTGCTATTACAGGTTTACATGACTAAACCTGGGTTAAATTAATACAACTTCTGTAACTCTTTTACATAAGATGTTTGAAGTGCAGTTAAATATTATAAGATATGCAAAGGAGAAAGAAAACAAAATCTTTAGTCAAGAGAATAAATAGTCCAGAGAAGTAGACCCAGAAATGACACAGATATTAGAATGACTAATAGGAACTTTAACCACAATAATTTTGTTAAAAGTTCTAGGGGAAGGCAGAGGCCCCTTCCTTTGTCTGGAGGAGGAGGGATCCCGGGTTCCTGAGGCACCTCGGCCTATGCCCAGCCACGCCTAGCCATCGGTGTGCAGAGGGGGAGCTGCGTGGATCCGGAGCGCCTGCAGAAGCCCCTTCCTTTGTCTGGAGGAGGAGGGATCCCGGGTTCCTGAGGCACCTCGGCCTATGCCCAGCCGCGCCTAGCTATCGGTGTGCAGAGGAGGAGCTGCGCAGATCCGGAGCACCTGCAGGAGCCCCTTCCTTTGTCTGAAGGAGGAGGGATCCCGGATTCCTGAGGCACCTCGGCCTGTGCCCAGCTGTGCCTAGCCATCGGTGTGCAGAGGAGGAGCTGCGCGGATCCGGAGCGCCTGCAGAGGCCCCTTCCTTTGTCTGGAGGAGGAGGGATCCCGGGTTCCTGGGGCACCTCGGCCTGTGCCCAGCCGCGCACAGCCATCGGCGTGCAGAGGAGGAGTTGGGCGGACCCGGAGTGCCTGCAGGGGCCCCTTCCTTTGTCTGGAGGAGTGAATATTTCTGCAAGCAGGGAGGGATCCCGGGTTCCTGGGGCACCTCGGCCTGTGCCCAGCCGCGCCTAGCCATCTGCGTGCAGAGGAGGAGCTGGGTGGATCCGGAGTGCCCGCAGGAGGCCCTTCCTTTGTCTGGAGGACTGTGGATATCTCTGCAAGCAGGGAGGGATCACAGGCTCCTGAGGCACTGCGGCCTATGGTGAGTACCCTAACCCGGCTGCGATCCAAGAGCTGTGGATCTACCAAGGGGCAGGTGGGCGCACAGTGTCCCTGAGGCCCAGCTTGTCTGGAACCGCGGAGTTCTGAACAAGCAGAGGAGGGCCATTGGTTTTGCAGGCCCAATGGCCTGGGGTAGAGTGGTGCCATAGTCTCAGTAGCTGCAAACATAGAAGGGGATTTTCAACAGATCCTGAGGAGGCTTTCAAATAACACTTAAAACACAGAAATATAGAAAAATGACAAAACGAAAGACCAAATTACAACCTCAAACCTCCAGCCCATCTCAGGAAACCCTAGGAGGAATGTATTTAGAAGAAAATATATCCCATCCTCCTCATATATCAGACACAATAGCTACTGAAGTTGACAAGCAACTCCAGGAAGCTTTAAAGAAATTCAAACTCGAAATAATATCCCAGATAAAAGAAGAAATGATAAAAGAAATGAAAGAGATTCTAAATATATCTAAAGAAAACACAGATAAAAAATTGGAGGAACTAAACAAAAAGATAGAATCCCTGGATGAGCAATATAAGAAACAAACAGAATACATAATACAGATGCACAGACATATACAGGAAATAAAAAACTCCACTGAAAGTTGTAAAACCCGCCTTAATGAAAGTGAAGATAGAATTTCAGACCTTGAAGACAGGATTGCAGCTAGTGAACAGGAAAGGAAAGATCTTTTAAAAATAACAAGGAATCAGGAAACAACAATTCAACAACTGCAAGATGATGCAAAGAAGAATAACATAAGAATGATAGGGATTAATGAAAAAGAAGGAGACAACATAAAGGATATCAAGAGGATATTTAGAGAAGCAATAGCTGAAAACTTCCCAAGCATGAGATCAGAAATTGACATCAGGATCAGTGAAGCATATAGAACTCCAAATAGTCATAACCAAAATAAAACTACACCCAGACATATAATAATCACCATCCCAGAAATCCAACACAAGAATAGATTATTAAAAGCTGTCAGAGAGAAAAGACAGATCACTTATAAAGGAAAACCTATCAGAATCACAGCAGACTTCTCATCACAAACAATAAAGTCAAGAAGAGCATGGAGTGAAGTATTCCAGATCCTAAAGCAAAATAATTTCCAACCTAGACTGATATATCCTGCAAAACTATCATTTAAAATAGATGGTGAAATACGATACTTCCATGACAAAGAACAGCTGAAGAACTTCATGAACACCAAACCAACCCTGCAAAAAATATTGAAAGACAGTTTAGATACACAAAGGAAAAAACCACTAAGCAAAGCAAATAATTAAACAGAACGGAAAGATAAAGATGCAACAGCAGAGAGATAAGATTCCTACAATTAACCAACATTTAACAGTAATAACCATTAATGTAAATGGTCTCAATGCACCAATCAAAAGAAACAGACTAGCAGAATGGATCAAGAAACAAAATCCAACCATATGCTGTTTACAGGAAACCCATCTAACCCAGAAGGATACTCACAGACTGAAAGTCAAAGGATGGAAAACAATTCTTCATGCAGCAGGAATCCAAAAAAAAGGCAGGAGTAGCCATTCTGTTTGCAGACAACGTGAACTTTAAACCAACAATGACCATAAAGGATAAAGAAGGTCACTACATACTTGTAAGGGGAAAACTCCAAGAGGAAGAGATAACTATCTTAAATATATACGCACCAAACTCCAGAGCGCCCAGTTATATAAAACAATTATTAACAGAAATGAAAACTCAAATTATCAGTAACACAATTGTAACAGGAGACCTTAATACGCCATTGACACCAAGGGACAGATCGACCAGACAGAAAATGAGTAAAGAAATAACAGAACTGAATCATACCTGTGAACAAATGGGTTTGATAGACATATACAGAATGTTCCACCCAACAACATCAGAATACACATTCTTCTCAGCAGTACATGGATCATTTTCTAAAATAGACCATATATTAGCTCATAGAACATATTTAAACAAGTGCAAAAGAGCTGAAATCATCCCTTGCATGTTATCGGATCACAGCGCTCTGAAATTAGAAATTAACGATAAAAGATACTGCAAAAATCCCACAAACACATGGAAACTGAATAACACACTCTTGAGTAATCAGTGGGTCACAGAAGAAATTAAAGAAGAAATCAAACAATACCTAAAAGAAAATGAAAATGCAGATACAACTTACCGGAATCTGTGGGATGCAATGAAAGCCGTCCTGAGAGGAAAATTTATTGCACTGAGTTCCCACATCAGGAAAACAGAACGAATACAAATAAATAACTTGATGCTACACCTCAAACAGCTAGAAAAAGAAGAGCAAGTCAAGCCCAAAGCCAAAAGAAGAGAGGAAATTATAAAAATCAGAGCAGAAATCAATGCAATAGAGACTAAGAAAACAATCCAAAGGATCAACAAATCAAAGAGTTGGTTCTTTGAAAGAATAAATAAAATCGATAAGCCCCTAGCCAACCTTATTAAAAAAAGGGAAGAAAAAGCTCAAATTCATGCAATAAGAAATGAAAAAGGAGAAGTCACTACAGACCCAATAGAAATACAGAAGATCATCAACGCCTATTTCGAAAACCTCTACTCTCAAAAGTTTGATAACACAGAAGAAATAGACAGATTCTTAGAAGCATATGAAGTGCCAAAGCTAGATCAAGAGGATGTAAAATTGTTGAATAACCCAATCTCGGTTACTGAAATTGAAAATGTAATTAAGTCCTTACCCACCAAGAAGAGCCCAGGCCCAGATGGATTCACTGAAGAATTCTACAAGAAATACAAAGAAGACCTAATGCCGACACTCCTCAAACTATTCAATGAAATTGAAAGGGAAGCAATCCTTCCTAAGTCATTCCTGGAAGCAAATATCACTCTAGTACCAAAACCTGAGAAAGACCCAACTAAAAAAGAGAACTATAGACCGATCTCCCTAATGAACACAGATGCAAAAATCCTCAATAAAATATTGGCAAATAGGATCCAGCAAATCATCAAGAAGATTATACACCATGACCAAGTGGGATTCATCCCAGGAATGCAAGGATGGTTCAACATACGCAAATCAATAAATGTAATCCACCATATCAATAAAGCCAAAAATAAGAATCACATGATCATTTCTATAGATGCAGAAAAAGCCTTCGATAAGGTCCAACATTTATTCATGATAAAAACTCTACAGAAAATTGGAATAGATGGTCTTTACCTCAATATAATAAAGGCCACTTATGACAAACCAACAGCCAGCATCATACTAAATGGCCAAAAATTGAAAGCCTTTACTTTAAAATCAGGCACAAGACAAGGATGTCCTTTATCACCACTCCTATTTAATATAGTACTGGAAGTACTAGCCAGAGCAATTAGGCAAGAAAGAGAAATAAAAGGGGTAAAGATAGGAAAAGAAGAAGTTAAGTTGTCATTGTTTGCAGATGACATGATACTCTACATAGAACACCCCCTAAGCTCCATTGAAAGACTCTTAGATACAATAAATAAATTCAGTAATGTGGCTGGATACAAAATCAATACTCAGAAATCAATAGCATTCCTATACACAAACAATAAAACTACAGAGAGGGAAATAAGGGAAACTGGACTATTCACATTAGCAAGCAAAAAAATGAAACATTTAGGAATTACTCTTACGAAAGAAGTGAAAGACTTATACAGTGAAAACTGTAATACACTGAAAAAGGAAATCGAAGATGATCTCAGAAAATGGAAAGACATCCCTTGCTCATGGATAGGAAGAACAAACATTGTGAAGATGGCCATTCTCCCAAAACTCTTATACAGATTCAATGCAATCCCAATAGAAATAACATCAACATACCTTATAGATCTAGAGAAATCACTCCTAAATTTCATCTGGAACCAGAAGAGACCTAGAATCGCAAAAGCAATTCTAAGCAGCAAAGACAAAGCAGGAGGCATCACAATCCCTGACTTGAAATTATACTACAAAGCAACAGTAGTAAAATCAACATGGTATTGGAATCAAAACAGAGCTGAGGATCAATGGAATAGATTAGAAGATACAACCACAACTACAAACACACTCAACCACCTTATCTTTGATAAAGGAGCCAAGCAGGTTCACTGGAAGAACGACAGTCTCTTTAATAAATGGTGCTGGAAAAACTGGCTCTCCATTTGCCGAAAACTAAAGCTAGACCCATGTCTATCACCATGTACTAAATTAAAATCTAAATGGGTCAAAGATCTGAATATTAAAACAGAAACGCTAAATCTATTGGAAGACAAATTGGGTAGAAACCTTGGAGACATAGGAGTAGGTAGAGAATTCATGAATAGGACTCAAACTGCACGGGAAATACTTCCCAGAATCAATAACTGGGACCACTTCTTATTAAAAAGTTTTTGCATGTCAAAAGAAATCTCCAGCATAGTGAAAAGAAAACCCACAAACTGGGAAAAGATTTTAGTGAACTCTCTCTCAGACAAGGGACTCTTGTCTAAAACATATAAAGAATTAAAAAAACTCAGACCTCCAAAATTCAAAGATCCAATCCAAAAATGGGCATCTGAGATGAATACGCAATTCTCAGATGAAGAAATGCAAATGGCAAATAAATACATGAAAAAATGCTCATCATCACTGGTCATTAGAGAAATGCAAATTAAAACCACACTGAGATACCATCTCACTCCTGAAAGAATGGCCAGGATCAAGAAAACCAACAACAACAAATGCTGGAGAGGCTGTGGGAAAAAAGGAACTCTCCTGCACTGTTGGTGGGAGTGTAGACTGGTACAGCCTTTGTGGAGGTCTGTCTGGAGGTTTCTCAAAAAGTTGGGATTGGAAATCCCATTTATTCCAGCTATTCCACTTCTAGGCATATTCCCAGAAGAACTGAAAGCATCATACCACAGGGATATATGTGCACCTATGTTTATAGCAGCACAATTTGTAACCGCCAGATCTTGGAAACAACCCAAGTGTCCATCAACTGAGGAATGGATAAAAAAGTTGTGGTATTTCTATACAATGGAGTATTATTCAGCTATAAAGAAGGATCGCATTGAGATATTTATCAATAAATGGGCGCAGCTTGAGACCATACTCATAAGTGAAATAAATCAATCTCGCATGTATGAATACCGAATAGTTTCCCTAATTAAGTAATGATTCAAATATATAAAAATATGTGATAATCATGATTCCCCATTATGTGGCCTTGAAGCCTTATAAAATTTTCACTTATTAATTAGAAAGGCTTTATTCTGGGCTTTTTGATATGGAAATATTTGAAGCTATAGTATATGAAGTTTTATCCAAATATTTTAAGGAAAAAGACAGACACTATGGTAACTACTATTCTTTAAAAAAATTATTTAGCTATTTCTTATGTTTATTTTAATTAAGGGAAAAATTTAAAAAATTAGGATATATAATAGTAACTCTTTTCGATTTCGTATTAACTTGTTTTGAAGTCCTGTAATACTCCCAAGATCTTGTTTTGACTGATTAGACTCTGTTCCATTCTGTGCGATAGTAGCAAGTCTGAGGGTATAGGCAACTAATTTGAAGGCAATAAGATTCACAAAGATGCCCATTCTGGTTTGGCTATTGTCTCCTTTGGAAGTCCTGTAATGTTCACAATGCCTAAGTTTTATTGGTCTTGTTCTCCGCTGTTTTGTCCAACTTTATAATATCTAATGAGATAGACAATTCCTTTTAAGGAAACAAGAGACAATGTTGATAACCATTGTTAATAACCTTGTACTCTGTTCTACATCATGTGCTATGTCTATCCTTGGTTTTGATTTACAGCTTTGTTTTGCCATATTTGACTTTATTCTCTCCCCCCCCAAAAAAGTAATAAGAACTAAGGAGTAATAAAATCCAAAATGTGTAAATTTTGTTGTAAAAAAGAGAGGGAGGGAAAAAAAAAGAGCTCTAACGGATATAACAGCAAGTGTGTTTAGGTGTGTTAAATAGCTGACTATATTAATGTTTTTGGATCATTGAACACAGCTGTTTGCAGTCTCTCTGTTTGAATGTCTACTTTGTATTCTTTGATACTGTGATTTGAGCTACTATTTCCAAGATGATAATATGTAATCTATTAACAGGTGATTTCTTACTGTTATGTCTTTTTTTGTAGTTCTGTATTATGTGTAACCTTACACTGCTTTGTTTTGTTTTGTGTTTTTCTCTTTTTCCTCTTAAATAAAAAAAAAAAGTTCTAGGGGAAAATATAGATATGGACAGATAAAGAGTTTCATTAGAAGATTGAAAACCATGGAAAGTTTAAACTTTTGAATCGTAGAAATCCTGAGAGTAAATAAATTAAAATATCAAATAGTACTTAACATACATAGGACCTATAAATTTAAATTCAGACTGACAGGAACTACCTAATGTAAAACATCAAGGAAAAACAAAAGTAGAAAAAATATCTAAGACATACAAGAGTATATAAAACAGTATCATGCATAAGTAATTAGAGTTCCAGGAAAGAAAAAAGAAGGGGATAAAAGCAATATTTGAAGAAATAATGGATGAAAAATTTCCAAAGCTCATGAAAAATATCAATCCACAGATCTAAGAACCTCAGGAAACACCAACCAGGATAAATATATAAAGAAAGTTATATATAGACATACCAAACTTCAGCTGCTGAAAATCAGCTGGAAAGATATTACAGTTTATATATAGGGCATAAATGCTAAAAAATACATACAGTTAACTTCTCATTAGAACAAAAGAATAAATAAATACAAGAGGCCAGAAGACAGTAAGCTAAGATCATCCAAAAGCCTGATATTTTAAAACACTGGCAGCCTAAACGACTATATTTCAAGGAAAACATTGTTTAAGATAAAGGCAACTAACATTCTCAGAAAAATAAAAAACAGAATTCATTACCAGCAGGCCCTATATTACAAGAAATGTGAGAAAGTATTTTAAGCCCAAGGGAAATTATAGAGATGAGACAGTGAGCACCCCAAATTTTAAATGTGTGCTATAAAGTCTATTTAAAATTTTGTATATTTTATACATGTGTATGTGTTTTATATTTCCTATTATATATTTTGTTTTAAAGTATTTTTATATTTTTTATACTTCTTTTAGATACTATTGACTGCCTAAAGATAATATTTCTGGTTTATAGCATGGATAGATATAATATATGGAATAATAAAAGTATAAAATGTGGGAAGAGTAATAGAATTGTAATGTTTAGTTTTAAGTAAAAGTTACATATTATAAACCCTTAAGCAACTACCTCTTCCTAAAAAAGTACAAAGAAATATAGCACAAAAAATTTAAAATAAAATAAAACGCCATGGGAAAAAAATTATTAGCTATATTCTAAGATAATAAAGTTGAACCCATCTATATTGAGACAAGTGGGAAATTTTGAATATGGAATAGTATATTGATATCACTTAGTGAATTTGATAGTATTCATGTGTGTATATGAGAGAATATCCTTCACCCACAGAATTTCATGCTGAGTATCTGGACATGAAAGGGCATGATGGATGCGCCTTACATATCAATGGACCAAGAAAGAATAGAATGGAGCAAGACTGAGGGAAAGAGCAATAATGACAGAAATATGTCAACAAGTGATGGATCTGTCTAGAATACAAGAGTTCAGTGAAGTTTTCTTGCAAGTCTTGTGGAAGATTTAAATTGTTTCTATCTAAATATTGGTTCCATCAGCAGAATTAAATGTATATTAAATGCAACACGGGATGCCATTTTATATTAAATATAACTAAATCAATGTTTTTTAAGCAAAAAGACTACATTATAGCATGATGCTATATTTATAAAGAAAAATAAGCCAAACTAAACCTATTATTTGGGAATGCATACATAAAATAAAAACTTTGAGAAAAAAGAAGCCTAGTGCTGATAATTATCAACCTCAGGTAATAACAGCTTCAGGGACGGAAGGGAGTTGAGAATGGCTCCAAGCAGCCAGGGAATGAATAGATACAAATACACTAGTAAATGATATTCCAAAGAAGCTAAAAGAAAGGATTTTAAATGTTTTCACCACAAGGAAATGATTAATGTTTGTGAAGATTGATATGCTTACCCTGATTTGAACATTTCAAAGTGTACACATGAATGGAAACATCATATGGTACCACATAAATATGTACAACTCCTATGTATCTACTTAACAATCTAAAATTTAAAAAGCACTGACATTGATATAGTTCCTGGACTGGGTGCTAGTTTCATGGGTGTTCTTTATAGCATTTTATTTCAAAACTGTATGTTTGCTATATAATCTCTATAAACTAAACATTTTTAAAGATGAATATTGTAAAAAAAATTGTAATCTTATAAGATTATTCAGCTATAAATATAAGTTGGAACAGAACCAAGCTGCATATTTAGAGAAGAGCCAAACAAAAACATTTAAGATGGTCACTAAACCTTACTTGGACCAACATTTTATTAGATCCACTTCTTGGATGTTACTAATTGTAAGCATCCAGTGAGCATCACTGTTTCTGTTTTCATAACCTCAGTTACAAAAGAAAGAAGCACTTCCTTGAAATCCTTAATTTAAATTCTCTTGCTAAGACATAATAACTCTGTCATGAATAAATTATGTGCAACATTGTACTGCAAAGGAAAAAAATTTCCAGGATATGCAGACATGGCTCATTAAATAATTATTAAATATCACTACTCTGTTTTAGGAATTTAAAGGCACCCTTTTTGTGTAATATGGAATTATTTCGCAGTAGCCTAGGGAGAACACATAAATCATGAGTACTCAATAGTATCACTGAGAGCTTTATTTGATAAACTTCAGTGTCCAAAGTCAAGAATGTATAAAAGAAGTGATTTTAGGTACTGGTGGTTGTTCAAAATATCCATATGTATCACTGTGTGCTTCATTTACTTAAAATATTTAGGTCAAAAATAAATAGTAGACAGAAGTCTCAATTAGCCAAGCCAACATCACAACACCATCACTAGTTTCCTAAATAACTTAGAAAACATCTCTCCTCTGCCTCAGTTAACACATTTTGAAAAAGATAATGCTTGATTCTGAATTCAGAATTATATCAAAGTTTAAGGACATTGCATTATTCTACAAAAACAGTATTAATTATGTTTTATTAATGTCTACAACTTTATAAAATGCAAAAGCTGCAGCATGAGAAAGGTATTTTTCAAGGTCTTTCAATATCACAACTACTTCCATAACAGACAAATATTTACTGGGAGTCTACTGTGTACCAGGTACTGTTATAAGGATTGGAGATAAGGCAGAAAACAAAATGAAAAGGAGCTCCACCCTCATGCAACTTATATGTGTTGATTATGTACGCCAATGAATGGCCTAGTGTGTCCATGTAAAGAGGTCATTAATAAGGTTTGAATTACCTACAACTATTATGGAATCACAGCAGACTGAAATCCTTTCATCACAGCAGATGTGAAAGTCCTTTAACCCAGATACAGTGTTAAATAAGAATGTTTCATGGTATATCCTGAGAATAATCTACCAACATCTGTATCAGTCTGTGGGGTTCTAGAATGCAGCGTATGGCCAGCTTTGACAAAAAAAAAAAAAAGAAAGGTATTTTCGCCATAGATGTTTTCTAAAATGGAAAAGAACTACATACAGTTCTACATAAGAGGATCAAGAAAAGATGAGATTCTTAAATGTAATAAAAGGCAGCACCTTCTCCTGGATAACACGAGTCATCCTGTCAATGATGGAGATGTTATTATTGGAAATGACACTTACATTTATAGCATTTACAGGTATAATTTGGATGTTGAATGTTCCCCAAAGACCCGTGGGTCAGGGATAGTTTTAGTGGTATGTGGTAGAACTTTTAGGAAGTAGAGATTTGTAAGAAGTCCTCAAGTCACTGCGGGGTGTGCCCTCACCGGGATATGTAGGAGCGTAGCCCCTCTTTTCTTGTTTTTCTTCCTGGCCATCAGATGAGCAATTCTGCTCTGCCACACGTTCTCTGCCATTGCCATTTGGCACTTCTACCTGAGGTCTGAAATAAATAAGCCAAAATATGCGCTTCTGTTTATAAGTTAACTATTCCAGGTATTTCATTACAATGGAAAGCTGACTAACAGAGGAGGTTCTACTACATTACAAGGGTACCATCTTCTCCTAGATAATATGATGGAGATATTATTATAGGAAATGACACTTTCGTTTACCAAGGATAGCCACATTTCCATCCTCAAGGTAAACATGACCCCAGTTCTATTGACTGCCAATTATTCATCATTCATTGCAGAGATTAACTAAATGAAAGAAAAAAGGAAGGGAGGCAGAGAAGTAAAGATGAAAAGAAAGGAGGGAAAAAAGAAAACAAAGGTTTTTTTAAAAAATCATCAATGGGCTTTTAGTGACAAGAAACTTGCAGATGCTGTTAAATTCACATATATTTGAGACCCAGGAAACGATCAGACGTAATAAAACAAGAGTTGTGAGACCACAGCAGGCCTGGTCTCATGGGAAGGACCTAAAAATACAAGCCTCGCCTGGCTTCTTAGTTCGTGTCCTTCCCACTGTCCCTATGATCGGTAAACTAAGAAATTTCAATATTTCAGAATCAAACATTTTTTATTTTCAAATTTTCAACTCTCAGAAAAAATAGGTTGTACGTATGTGCATGTGCATCAGACATAAAGAAATTCATAATGTTCACTGATCTTTTCAGATTCAGATTCTGAGGATGTGACAACACTGCAGTATTTGATGAGACTCTTAGTTACAACAAGAACAGTGAGATGCCTCTACAGTCTGCAATCAGCTCTCCCCCTTCCCTTTTAAACACAGCTATGAGATGCTGTCACTTTTCATCAGTGCTCCATATGCTCACTAAAGGCAGCCAAAAGATAAGCACTCCTGACCTGCATGAAAAAGAGTAGAGTGCTACATCTGGTTGCTTCTGGCAGCTTTCTTTAGTGTTTTCACAGTTCTGGCAGGGTGGATCCAAAAATGGAGATGAAATCCAGGGTCTGGATCAGGGCAGCTCCCCAGGGTCCCTGTAGCACTCCTACTCTGCAGGGACAAGATTAAGGCTGCTGCTAAACACAACCTCCTAGGACTCATACAGAGGTCCATATTTTAGCAGGAAATTGAATTTTTCAGTTCTCATGGGCTATCGATCATTGTCATACTTACTTGTTAATCCATATACTCCCTTCCTTTAAAAGGCTCTCAGGACAAGAGTCCTTTGGAGGCTACTTTTGGATCTACTCTAATAACATGTGTCACTTACTGAACATTTGAGCTGTACTGGACACTTATGAAATACACATTTTCCATTTAATCTTTACACAATTTAAAAGCAGGTACCAATCCCATGTATAGATTAGAAAACTAATCTATGTTTAAAAAGGACAAATCATTTTTCTAGGGTCATACTGCTGGTAAGAGTCTTGGCATCTGTCCTTTTCAAAGTCTTGCTTTTAACCATACTGTGTCATGGGAGGAGGAGCAGCACCACTGGTCCACAGCAGTGCTGGTTTGCAGTCAGAAGCCTTCCATGGCTAGTGGTGTGATGCTAAGTGTTCGTGGAACCTCTCCAAGCCTTTCACTTCATCTTCCATGTGGAAATAATAATTTCTACCCTGTCTTTTTCCAAGAGTTGGAGACAGCATCAACACCTGTTGTTGAGTTCCAACAAGTTCATTTCTCTTGGTTAAACTTCTTTCTCCCTCTTTTCAATGTCAGAAATGAGATGCAAGGGAAGGGAAGCGATGCAGACAAAGGAGGTCTAAAACTAACATTATATTGCTTTCATATTTTTAGTTGTCTTTGTGTAACTGGGGAAACATGGATTCTAATGTTTGATGATGAATTTTATTAACATTAAAAACTATTAAGACATGAAATTAATCAAAGGAAATAGAAGACCATATAGTATGTACTCAGTAAATAACTAAACAGACGCCAGAACAAAGATAGGCAGGAAGTAAACAATACAGGAATTTCCTCTGGCTCTTGTTTAATAATTAGCCAGTACATATTTCATTTCCTATGCATGTGGCTAATTGGTTCTTTGAGTCTCTAGTAAATTAATTTGGCCAAAGTTACTTAATTTCATTCTCAATGAATCAAGAACTGAAAAACAGTAACAATACTTGTGACAAAACAATAAAATGGACTGACAAATAGTCTCAGCAAACCATGTTTTGTAGTTTGAACAGGCCTATGATTATCCACAACTGAAGCATTATACTAGGAAGGACACCCTATTTTCTTAAAACTCCGAATTGCCTGGCTGAAGAAACCCTACAGAAAGCTAACACATACAAGCATGCATCAACTCCCACAAAGCTGTTGGAAAATGATGATGCAAACAGTAATAAGCACACTGATCCCTACAGCCATCAGTTGACACAGCACTGACACAGAAGAGGATCCATAACAACCTGTGAGTGAAGACTTTGGGGGACTCATGGAAAAATCATGCAGAAATCAAGAAATAAAAATGAACTTATGATGGTTTGATTAGAAACTTTGTTTGAATAAAGAAAATAAAAGATAGTGACGGGGGTGTGCCCCCACTTAGTAAGCATTTGTATATATGTAAAAAAATGAAATATTCATCATTCCACTTGAAACATGCTTTGCTGAAGTTTGGCAACATGATCACAAAATCAGCCAATTGTCTCCACTCTGAACCACTTAAAAGAGCAAAAATGCCAACAATGGATTGGTTCCAAAAAAAATTTTTTAAACATGAAGGACATAGTGAATACCTGTAACTAAATCTGCCACTATCCAGACCGCCTTTCTGTTAAACACACTGTCTCATCATTCCTGTGTTTATTCTGTTGCAAAATACAAATATCAGGAACCCTGTGCGTCTTCCTCCAGTTCCCCTGGTCTATAGGGACAAGCGGCTGGCTGTGGATGGGTGCCACAGAAACAACAGCAGCACATGCAGACATGCTTCCTTGTCCCTCTGCACACCTGCTCACAACTGTTCCACCTCAGCCCACAGGTCCCCCAACAGACTCCAGCAGTTAATCTCAAAACTGCATGAAATTTAACCTAGGAGACATCTGGAAAATTCACACACAGAAATGAGGGAGAGAACTTTGAGAAAATCTAGGGGAGGTAGGTAACTTAAATCTGAGGTTTCCTTTCTTTTCTTTTCTAACTCAGTCTTGTTAAAAGTGTTCATCCTAGCAGTGTTCAGATACAAAATGTTGGTCCAAAAGAATCAGAGGACTTTGGGTGAAAAGTATTACATTGTAAAGGAATCCTTCCTTTCCAATTGAGACAGCATTTCCAGAGAAGTTAGGCACCGGGATCACAGTCTATCAGTATTAATATATTTACAAAAGTAAACAAGCATAAATGGTTTTAATTAGCCCTACCAAGCAGAAGCAGGTGGAGACTGAGGGCATGTCCCCCAAAATAACCAGGATATAGGAATCTCAATGAAGAGCTCTCTCTATACATTTTTTTCAAGTACGGAAGAAAAAAACTACTACAACTTTCTTCTAGCACAGGACATAGGGGGTTATATAAGAAGCCATTCCAATTACTGGAGTCAATCACAGCAACTGAAATTGATGCAGAGTATGGTTAAACGGCTTTACCCAATGGCTACTAATAAGACCTTTCATAAATTGGCAGGAAGATAGTTGCTATTGGCCAGTTTGATCCTTCCAAAAGACTCACATGCACTTTTTCTCTCCCAGATAAAGTCCCAAAGTATTGTTTCTGGAATCAGAAATTACCCCATAATTTCAGATTTTTCTAGGCTGAAGGGTCTCCTTTCACCTGTGCTAGAATTATTTATTTTGGGCCTCTTTTACCAAAACTTCAATGACAATGAAGAGTTTAGAAACCTCGTGGTAAATCAGAAATCGTTAAGAGAAAAGTAAGGAGACTAAAAAATTAAATTATCCAAGCAGGGCACACTACACAACCTACACTTTGAAACCTAAAATAGCCAAGTTGTCTCATTATTCTGAGAAGTTATATAGACCATTTAGCCAACAACGTTTAAGGTGTCCTACATCTTATCAGCAAGAAAACAAAAAACACTCAAGTCTGTTTATCCCTAATTTAGAAAACTACTGAAACCCTTCCTTCCTACAGGACTGGGCGGTGTGTAGGTTCTCAAACTCAGTGAAGACCGTACCTGGGCTTAAGTCATCAGCGACCCCTCCCGCCAGGTCCCACCCAAAGCTCAGCAGCAGCAAGGCCAAACACACCTTATAAACGTCCCACTTCCCTCCCCTCTACACCCAGGCCCAGGTCCCGGCAAGGCGTTATACCTCGGGACAAAAAATCAAATACCCTTAAAAAGTAGAAGAGAGGACTGGCGTTATATAACAATGTGCAACAGATAAGGTTTTGAGAAAACGAAAGTAGCCAGAGGAGGGGTGGGGAAGCAAAGAGAGCTTCGGAGAGCTGTCGTCGCCACTTACTCGAAGGCAAAGAAGAGTGCGCTAGTGACCAGGATGAGGATGAGCGTCAGGTAGAAGACGCCAGTCTGCCGGGCCATCATGATCCTCCCGTTGCAAAAGAACTTGTTTCTTCCCGGGAACACCTCCCATTTCCTCCGGGCCGCAATTTTCTTCTTCTTGTGGGGCGACTCCATCGGAGAGGAGCTGTGGGTGCTGATTTGACTGTACTCGCAGTCTTTCATGGGCCCGCCGCCGCCGGGAGGCATCCACGAGGGCAGCCGGCTGGGGGCGCACACCCCCAGAAGCCCCCCGGCCGTGCGGGCCCCACCGAGCCACGACCGCTCCCCGAGCCGCGGCGCCGCGGCCCCTACAAGGGCTCTCGGCTCGGCGACAACTTTCCCGAGGACACCCAGGTTAATCTCTTGAGGAACCCAACTGTCATAGCAGAATCCGCTTTGGAGAGGGACGTTGCTCGCTTGTACCCCGCGGCAGCGGTCCTCCGTCGCTTCTAGCCGGCGTCCTGGGGCTCCAGGACCCCGCGGGGCGCGGGTGACAGACCGGCCGACCCCCAGATGACTGTGCGCCCAGCCGCGCGCTCAGTCCAGCCGCCCCCGAAGCTCCAGACGCGCCTCCGCTCCGGCCCGAGAATCCTCGAGCTGCGCCCCGAGGGGACACGAGGCGGCGGCCCCGGCGCCGGCTTCCTCAGCAGCCACTTCTGCGCCTCGGCCAGGTTGATTCTCCTGCTTCCTCCTGGTGGCGGATCTTCCCAGGAGAGAGCTGCAAACTGTGCGGCAGCTCGCGGTACCGGCAACCCCTCCCAGGGGTGGGGACAATCACGCAATTATTCTGTCAAGAACAGCTCGGCGAGAGCCCGGCAGCTGCTCACGCCGCGACCCGCGTCGCCGCGCCTGGCAGCCGAGCCGAGTCCCTGGCCCCCGCGCGGGACTTCGAGCTGAGGGTGACAGTGGCGAGTAGCGGGCTACGTGGCAGGGGTCTCCTTCGCTTCCTCTTGTCTAAAGGAGCCAGTCCCGTCACGAGGAAGGGCCGCCGGAGGGCCGAGGGACACGGTCACAGACACTAGTTTGCAAGGCTTAGCCCCGGCGCGCGCGGCGTTCGGAGCGGTTCCGCCTCCTCGCAGCCGGGTGGGCGGCGGCACCCCGCGCTTCCACAGCCGCGCTCCTCCCCTTGCTCCTCCTCCCAGCCCGCTGAGCTCTGACACGCGCTCCGCAGGGTCCCCGCCCCAATCCCCTCCGGGCGGGAGCGGGTACCCAGCTCCAAGGAAGGCGCTGCGCTCCGGGTGGCATCGCCCAGGGGGCGATTGGGTCTCTCCAGCTTCGCCGTGCGCTCGCTCTCGCGGACTTCGGTCCACCTGCCGGCTTCTCCACCGGCATACTGTACATTCCTTCTCGGGACACGCACGTTCATTTTCACAGCCACTAGCAAACCCATTCTTGCGACTCCCGGGGACCCGATGAGACACAGCGTGGAGAAGTGACTCTCCCCGGCCTGCCCCCCCCCCCCCAGCGATGCCTCTTTCTCTCCAGCAGGGCGAGTGGTAGTCATCGCGGTACCCTGCTGATGCCCGGGGCTTGGCGGGTGCGAGGGTGTGGGGGGAAGAGTATCTAGTGACAGGACCGGGTGGGGAGGGTCGAGGCAGGCCTGTCTCCAGGACCGGAATGCAGGTGGGGGCCTTGGGCCCAGCTTCCAAGCAAGAGAGGGTGAAGGGAAGAGGGCGGAGTGGTCTGGGTTCCCTCTGGCCCCGGCCCGGGTCTCCTGGAGCAAAAAGCCGTTTGGTGTCTAGCTGTTGGGTAGCTGCCTCCGAGTCCCTTTCTTTCTCCATTTTTCGCCCAAGGGCGCTCACAATCTTCTCCTTTAATTTCTCCCTACCTAGGATACTCCTTGGCACCATAGGATTGCGCGCCTGTCCACTCTGCCCGCGCTTCCCTCTAGGTCTACGTGACAGCCCCGCGAACCCGCGACGCAGCACTTCCCCTCCTGAGCCCTAGGCGCCTGCACCAGGGCACAGCCCTCACTAAGGTAGACACAGCCAAGGTACACTCGAAAGCGAAGGCAGTTGGGCGGGGATGCTAGGTTTCCAGAGCCCGCTTTCCTTTCACGGCCCACTGGGATGTGTAGTTCTTGCTTGCTCAGGCCGGTTCTAAGACGAAACGCAGACTTGGAGATGTGAAAACTACAACTCCCTGCATACTCCGCGACGAGGGCGGGAAAGGCGTGGTGCTGGGCGTTGTACGGTGGTTGGAGATGAAAACCAACAAAGGGTATGGCGGGGGTAGAGAGCTTTGTGGTAGGCGCTGGGCACGAAACATTTGCACAGCCTTTCCAAGGCACGATCTTACCCTCCTCAGGGAAACTGCTTACCCTACTTCCCAGATTTCTGAGTACTTCCCTTACAGAGAGCAGTGTCAAAGAGAAATGAGATTGGCTGTCCAAAAGAAATGGAGCCACTGGGAAGTTTGCTGTAGTGCCCAGAAACTGGTGAGAATCTCGTTTAAAGTATAGCATGAAATTAAAGACGTTATGAATTGAAATGGAAAAAGAGTTCACCCCAAAGCAGGTTAAGGTCTTGGGAAGAATGGATATGATCTTAAACACAGAATTAATTTTAAGTTCTTCTAGATAGTGTACAGCAGACAAGCTAATGGGACAAACTTAGTGACTGCACCGTTATTAAAAATCCAACTGGCAAACTTATGACATTTCCAATGAAAGCAGCTCACTTTGTTTTTCCATCGTTTGGGAGAGGGGATCAACGAGATGTTACTCTGTTGCAAGTACCTTCTCTCTGGGTGAGTTCATACAATACATCCATTGTTTTGATGGCTTTAGACTCCCGTTCTTTGGGCCAGAGATAGAAGTTAAACAGTAAAGGAATTGCCTAGCATGCATGAGAATCTGAATTCAATCCCTACAACTGCCCCTAACAAGAAAAAATTTCTACTCTTGTCCTCCCACTGAACTTTTCAGATACCATGATTATGCTCTTTAAAAAAGTCCTTACGCATTAGAGATACAATAAAGGTACTTTAAAGTAAAATGACATTGTCTGGCCATCTACCTCCCAAAACACAAAGCTATAGAAGAAACAGTACTGGAAATCCTGAAAATACTTGGCATCAGATGATGTTGCTGTATCTAATCCTCTATTGCTGCAAATTACCATAAATATAGAGGCTTTGAAACAGCACAGATGTATCTCACAACTTTTGTGAATCAGGTGTGCTCACATGTTGTATCGTTTGTTTAGAGTCTCACACCTCCCACCATGGCATTGGCCAGACTATGTCCTCATCTGAAGAACTGGTTTCCATACTCATTTAGTGTTACGTTTAGATCTGAAATGGACCCAAAGCCTGCTATTTGAAAGGTGATTGTATTAAGGAGGCAACATAGCTGGCTTGCTATTAGGAGGCAGATTCTGGTCCAAGGAGACTGGTCAAAGGGGCCCTGGCCTAGAAGGGTTTATCTGCACAAAGTCTCACCTCTTCTCTGCTTCCCAATCACCATGAGGTGAGCAGGGTTTTTTCTGCCATACCTGTATGCCATGCCCTTCTGTCTTAGAGCCAGCCTTCTATAGATAGAAAGCTAATCCAAAATAAACCTCCCCTTCTTTAAGTTATGAGTGTCTAGTATTGTGCCTCAGCCATAAGGAAAATGACGGGCACTTAAATAACTGAGAGAATTCATTTTCTTCCAGTGTAAGTCTGAACTCCCAGTTTCTTCCTGACTCAACTGGACACTGTCCACAGCTCAAACAAGGCACCTACAGTTCCTAAAGGGCATCTGTTCATTACCACATAACCTTTCCCAGCATGGCCAGTGACTTCATGAAGCCAGGAAGAAGGTTGAGTTAGCAGAACAAACTCTGTTGTAGCATAATCACACAGGGACCTCATCAAATGTGCACATTTTATTGGCCAGATAGTTAATTGCAGTTTTCACACATGCTCACAGATATATTTGATTCATGGATAAGACTATCCACTCCAGTGGATAAGAGGGCCCATTATCCCATTTTTACCCATTGCACCTACTTATGCTTCTGTTTGAATTTTCCATAATAAAAATAAGTAAATTATTTTAAATTTTATGTGTTCAGGGCTGAAGCAGGAGCCTGAAGCAAGAGGATCACAAGTTAGAGCCCAGCCTCAGCAACTATTGAGACCCTTTCTCAAAAACTAATTTAAAAAGGATGAAATTATAGTTCAATGGGAAAGCCATGATTTAAATCCCCAATACACACACACACACACACACACACACACACACATACAGTTCAAGACTATCCTGAGCAACTTAGAAAGACAGCAAGATACTGTCTCAAAATAAAAAATTTTAAGAGGTGGGGGGGTCTAGCCCTATACTCCTAGGTTCAGTCCTCAGTACTGCCAAAAATTTAAATAAATTTTCCACGGAAAAAGAATTTGTGCATGTGATTTCTACACATTTTATGTTACAATTGTTCATACATATCTTCCTAAAGTTTACAAGTTTCTTCCCATTCCATGTACACTAAGGCTTGTGTCTCATGCAATCATAGATGGAGCTTTTTCAGAGGTTCTGCACACCCTGAACTGCTTCTCCTCTAAGATGCTTGTCTGCTATGTCTGCTATGTAACCCTGTCTTGGAGCCAGCCAGTTCTGGACCAAAACTTCTACAAATTGTAAGCTAAATAAACCTTTTCCCCTTTATTGGGGATGTCGGGTATTTTTGTCTCCTCAATGAGAGAAAAGTAACTAAGACAGACACTATTAATAACTAATTAATAATTGCCATACTGAGATCTATGGTAGTTGCTTATGTGGATGATTCAGACCTAACAAAGTTCACTAGAATCTAGAGTGATAATCATGGGTTTTAGCTCACCATCTTAAATGTTCTGTACGGTGGGCTTTTTCCATCCAGTCATCTCACCACTAAGTATTATTTCAGCAGCAAGGATATAAAAGAATCCAAGATAGAAGTTTCTACTGGGGGAGAGCATACAAAAGAAATGGAGAGTCAAACAATAATCAAATGACTAATAAGACAACTTCAGAGAGCAACTACACGGAAAGCACAAAGCCAAGTATGAAGATACAAAGATAGGTGGAATGAGAGACCTCTGCAGAGACAGTGGAACAGGGACCCAAATAAAGAGAAGCATCAAGTGCAAAGGCTGCCAAACAGAACAAGCTTGGGAAGTTCTTGAGGTACAAAGAAAACATCTGCTGGCGTAAGGCAAGGGAAAAGGACAGTGTCAAGAGGTAGGGAGAAGACAGTGAGACAGCTGGAACTGCTTTTGTGTGCTCTGAAAAATCAGTTACTCTGTAACCAATATTGGTTCAACTGTCCAGGGGTCAGAAATAAATAGTACATAGGTTCCAAACTTCCATGCTATAAAGACCTCAGGGAATCTAGATGATAGACCAAAGCATTTATGTTGCACATGAGGTAACTGAGGCCCAGAAACTTCCTTGAGCGTTGAAAAATAATCCCAAATGCATCTCGACTTGAAAGAGTGCATTCTCTGAC
The DNA here is from genome assembly GCF_034190915.1 of Cavia porcellus. Classification (NCBI taxonomy): domain Eukaryota; kingdom Metazoa; phylum Chordata; class Mammalia; order Rodentia; family Caviidae; genus Cavia; species Cavia porcellus. The sequence goes on along the minus strand of NW_026947505.1, from coordinate 26,283,008 downwards.
TTAAAGCTGTAGAAAACTGATGATAAATAATGACTTAGTGCCATACTGTGCAAGGCAGAATGAAAGAGATTGAATGTAGTAGAGAAACTACAATCTAGCTTGGAAAACAAGATTGATACACCTGAGAAATTAAATAAAATAAGATTACAAAAATATCTTTTCTCAAGTATCTTCTTTTATTAGGCAATATTCTGCTTCTTGTACATTTATCTCAGAGAATCTGAATCTACCCATTGATTTAGAGGATCACCTGATGAGGCAGAAATTGTCTTTAAGTCACATAGGATGAAGTGAAGATCAGGAAAGTTAGATTTGTGTAATGCTCCACAGTAATCAATAGAGTTGGGATCTTAGATCTCAACATCAGATTCCAGCTTCTTTATTCTAAGTCACTTCACAACAAAAAGTACATTCATGTCTGATTAACTGCCAACTGAGAATAGAGAATTTGATTTCAGAAAAGATAACACTCAGGGCCAGCTGTAACAAATTGTGTCTGATTGTGACGTTTGGACAGGCAGAAAACAAGGTGGTTAGAATCTCAGGGAAACGGTGGTAGGTATAGAAAATAAACAAATTGGTGGGAAAACACCTAATGTTCCTGTCTGGATTGTCATCAACAATGATCCAAATGCAAGTGTATTTTGGAGGCGATTTCAGAAAACAGCACTAATAATAGTCAGTGAGACATGGAGGGAAAAGAAACAAGTAAAGCATACATTATCCATCCAGCTATCCTACAGGCTTCCAAGGCACAGACCTTCCCAGGAACTGTGGGGGGTGGTATCCAACCTGCCTCAGAGCAGTCCCAGTGAGTGACAAGGAACCTGAAATTTATCTACTGTCCATGATTACTTGAGATATCCTTCCAAAAGCATTAATTATACATTTTTCCAACTGCCTAAAGCAAAGCTACCACTGCTCTCACAACCACTGGCACTTAGAACAGCTAGGTGCCCTTCCTGGACTGTTAATGATATCTTGAATGCCAGCATCCTGTTCTATTTTTGTCTGACTCAGTGAACCCACTGACTACAGAAGTTATGCTATAAACAAAATTAGAACTTTATTCCTTTCATCTGAGCAGCATTCCAAAAACCCATCTCATTAATTCTCAGAATGCCTTGAGCACCCATAAGAGATGATGATCCTATCCACCCCCAAAGAGAAGATGTTCAGATTCTGGTTCCTCAGCCCTTAGGACCAGGATGAGGTATACACCCCAGGTAGGCAAAGTACACACAGGTCAAAGGATACAGTCCTAGAAGAACTCTGGAACTAACAGAAGATCTCATATGAGTGTGCTAGTATCAAGAAGTAGCTGTAGAAGCTCCAATTCCAAACAAAATTCTCCAAAAAATTCAGACATCTTAATTCTTTCACACACACACTGGGAATTAAATCCAGGACCTCACAAATGTTAAACATGCATTTTAAGACTGAATTACCTCCCCAGCCCTATAAAGTGTGGTTACTATCATTTATTTTTCCGGCCCTGGAGATTAAGCCTTAGCCTTCTGCAAGCTAAGCATGTGCTCTACCACTGAGCTGCACTCCCAGCCAGTTTGCTCACATTTTTACATGAACTAGGTACATCCAGGAACATTTCATGTTGAAGCACAAGATGTTTAAAGTAATAAGTTTAGAACTATGAGAGAAACAGACAGAGAAGAAAAACAGAAACAAGGTAGAAAAAATATAATTAAATTTTTCTTATAATTTATAAGTAACATAAGTTATTTTTCTTGTCTTTTAACATAAAAATATTGCTTCTTGGTATATTTATTTAAAATGCCTATATGGTGAAGAAATTATACCATATGCAAATAATATGAAAAATATTAAATCATTCAAATTTCTATCACCTTGAAATAAGAATCATTAACATTTTTCCAGTCCTCTTTATACAATTTGTTTTACACATACATTACTTAACAGAAACAAAATCATACCATCCATGATATTTCTATCCTATATGGTCTTTTTTTCCAAAGTTTATTTGGTGTTTTAGTTAATATAACAACTGGATAGTTGATTGCATTTTTATATGTAGATTACATGATGATGTATTCTACTAACACATATAATACAAAATAAGATCCTTTGGAATAGTTATGAGCAAGACATGTAATATTAGATTTATACCTAGTTGGACTAGGCATGTTTGGTATAGAAGTTCTATACCACACAGAAAACACATATCTGGTTTGAAAGGCAAGTGAAATATGAGCTATGTTGGCAATGATGCCCTACTAACCAGTTTAGAATGACACAAGTTAGGTACCATCCAGTATCAGGATATCAATATATGGTTTTATGAACCATTAATAGGCAATTCACATTAATAGGAAACCCAGGCCATTTTGGTCACCAATCAGATAAAAAAAGAAGATATTGTATGCTTTTTGTTAAAAAAAATTGTAGCATTGCTCTTTAATTTCCTATCCACTCTTCCCCAAGTAATTGGTGTTAGTGAGTTGGTGATATATCCCTCTCCAGGTTCCTATACTAAGGGACAAACATATGCACAAACATGCAGTTTATACTTTCATTAAGTGATTTAATAATGTACTTTATAATTTATTTTCCCAACTTGGGTTCCAGTCCAGGATCATCATACATTGCACTTGGTAGTTAGGTTTGAGTCTCCTTTAACGACAACAGTCCGACATCCTTACTTTAAGGTCCTGGAGACTGTATCTTGACTTGAGTTTGTTTGATGTTTCATCACAATCAAATTTGGGAGAGGGCTTTAACTAGCTCCCAACCACACCACATAGCCAGCAATGGTACAAATCAAGACACTGGTCCTGGGTTGTGTGGCTGAAACTGTGATGTGCCTGCTGCCTCAGGACCTCCCAACCCTCCGATAATGGTGAGGGCACTTTGAAGAGGCATGAGCAGGTTGTCTCCAGCTAGTAGGGTTAGGTAAATCTGGAATATACCTTAAATCCAAGCCAAATTTAAATCCAAGATGCATATATTCATTGAAAGCCAAAAAATATAAGCTTCATTTTTAAGAAACAGATATTATCAAGAGACACAAAGGCTCCAAAATTTTTTGATTCACTGTGAAATGTGCAACAGAGCAATACACATGAGGATAAAAAGAAAAGCTTCTTAAAAGCCATGAGTAACAGTTCTGCAGCTGCTAAGATTAAGCCCAGCAGGGAGAGACCAGCAGCAAGGTTGTGAGGTCTGCAAATCCTGTTCCAAGGGGAGGAAGCTCAGCACTGCTTTTCCTCCTACCCACATCTGCACAGTCAGCATCCGCTTGCTCCTCAAAGCACAGGAGCAAAACAAAGAAACACTTCCTCCTTCTAGAAATGGAGTTTAGTCAGTGAGAATCCCTGAAGAATCCAAAGTGGGGTTCAGAAATTTCTGATCACCTCTGTGAAGAATGGATTTTAAGAGAAGTCTCTTGCTACTTCTGAATTAAAGCTAGTCAGTATAACAACTTATTAACTTGAATTTATTCTGTGAACATATTGGAAACAAGGTTGAGGCTAGCTTTACTTGATGTCTTGTCACTTCTGAGGAATAAAACTTCACTGGAATGAATAACTGAAAAGACTATGAATGAATAACTGAAGGTTGGCTGTGAAATTAAAAACTTGGCAAAAATGCCTTGGAAATAAAAAAACTCATGTTTGTGTTAATTGTGTTTTTGTTATTTTTCTTTTTCAAGTTATCAGTTTTTATTATTTATATGACTTTCTATCAAAAATTGTGAGAGTCTGCTTATTCATGAGGATTTCTTGGGAAGGATTTTCAATAGCTCGATTGCTAAATTCAGAGAAAAATGAGTATATTCTTGTTCTCCCTCAACTATCTGTAGAATCTGAAGATTGTTCCTATTTTGGGTATAAAATAAAAAAATACCAGGGATATTCGTAATTATAGATTGTTTAATAAAAAAGAATAATATGACACTTACTTTATTTTCTGCCTATTGTACAACATCCAAAGGCAGAAGACTCATACATTGTGTACAGTTTGCAGACTGTGGAGGAAGAGAAGAGTAAGGCACCAGTCACTGTCAGGGCAGGCAGGGAAATTTGAACAGCAGATTTTTACAAATATCCTGTGGATTTATACCCAGTTGTGTCTTCCAAAGGAAACTACTGCATCCAGTACTGTCTTTTCTTCCGTAGATTGAGGGATTTCCTTAGGCCACACAGTTTCCAGAAGGCTCTTCCTGATGCTCATCCAGGGTTCCCCACCTCTGGTCCTCAGACTCCTCAACTCCTCTTTGCTAGAGGAAAAGAGCCTCAAGGTAGCTTCCTGTCCAGATGATGAGATGATGTACAGCTGGCTCTTACCTTTGACTCTCAGTAGTGTATTTAAAGCCGGGAACAGGAGGTGGTAGTTAAGTTGAAATTGGATGAGGAAAGTGAAGACTTTCTCAAGTTGCCATTTTTCTATCAAACTCAACTTGAATGTGATCTCTCCTTTGATCAACAGCTGGAAAATTCGTGGAGCAACCTTTAATACAAAAATTAATTCTTCATTTTTAAAAAAATACCTACCATTTTATTTTATTTATTTATTTTTTTATTTTGTGGTACCAAGGATTGAACTCACGACCTTGCGCTTGCCAAGCAGGCGCTTATGCCACTGAGCTAAATCCTCAGCCCCTATTCTTCAAATTTTTTATTCCATGTTCATTTACATTAAATTCCTGGTCAAGATTCCTTTTCTTCTCTAAAATTACAATTACGTAGCTGACATTTAATATCTTCATTGAAAGATGTCACTTAAGTAGCTTAAGATTTAGATTAGTGCTATGCCAGGTCATCCCCAAGATCCTCAGCAGCGACAGGCAGGTAGAGATGCTGACTGTGGAGGGAATGGTTCGGTCATCAATACCATGCTGAAGCTGCTGAAGGAAGCCACCACCAGCTGCCTGTCTGCGACTCTCCAAGACCCCGGGAAACAGGGCTGGATAATCGCTACAAGGCCTACCAGTTCATAGACAGGATGCAGAGTGATACAAGCAGGACTTAATCAGGGAGCCAAAAATATTGAATTCCACCACAGAGGATGCAGCTGTGACTCAGGATCTCTGAGAGCGTCTGGAAGGGAGGATCAGTGGTAGCTGGTGGCCAAGGTGAGGACAGGCAACAGGGAGAAGCCCAAGGACACAGTGCTCACCAACCTGGAGAATCAGGTGCTGCCCTCGCCTGCTGGAGCCCGACATGCTCGTCCTAGCCCTCGCTGTCCACGCTGGCCGTCAGGCTCTGGGCTGTCCCCCAAGTCACCTTCAAAAAGCTGTTCAGTACCCAAATGGGGCATGGCAGTTTGGCCAGCCTAGGCTCATGATGGAGCATTTTGGAAAACTCATTTTTTTGAAAGTGAATCTATCCTTGATAGCTTCAGTGTTGAACCCACAATGGAGCTGCAGTCTAAAGGTGCCCCTCTAGTGAGCTGTGATACCAAGGCTGTGACCCTCTGGGCCAGGAGAGAAAGGAGACCAGGCCTCCAGGGCCACCTGCTAGCTCTTGGGGTGCATCTACATGTGCTTCAGTCTTCCTTCAGCCAGGTAGCGCCGTGCGTTTTCAGAAGTCCACTGGCAATGGCCTCTCTTCAATGATAAAATAGGATGATCAGAGTTTAAGTCATGACTGTAAAGATTTTTAAAAAGTTATGAGTTCGATCCCTGATACCAACAAAAAAGAAAAAGACAAAAAAAAAGATTTTTAAAAAGTTAAAGAGGTTGTTTTACTAGAGTGAACATAAACGGTTTTATTCTGTACGGTTTTTTTACTCAATTGTGTAAAAACCACAAATCAGGTACTGTATTTTAGTTAAACATTAATTGTAACAGAACAACTTTTGTGGTTGTCTAAAGACAGTTGTGAACAGGAAATGGATCTTAAGTAATCCTGACTAAGCAGTTCTCAACTATAGGCTGTAAGCATCAAGCAGAGAGAATATTCTGGAAATTGATTCTACTCTGATAGGGACCAGGCATTTGAAATGAAACTGAAGTGAGGTGTCATTCATTTGGTCAGAAGAATGTCCTGTTTCAGGGTTTTTGTATTCAGGATGTTACATAGCTAACTTAGAGGTACCTCAAATCTGTATCATGAACACCTCAAAATTGAATCCAAGTTTGTCAGTTTGTGCTTATGATTTAGCCAATGCATAAAGGGTGACATTCTCAACCTGTTGATCCTATCTCCATGCGGCTTGTTCAGTACCACTCTTGGAAATCTTCCTTTGTATCTGTGCACTCATCCCCAGTTTGACTAGTTACAGCTAACATCCTTTTCAGAGGAGATGGCTTCTTAAAACAGGAAAGGTGATGATCTTACTTCAGTTGTGAAAATAGCCTTAGGCATTTACACTTTCTATGATAGGGAAGATCTAGCCAGCTTGTGGGTGTTTAGAATCCTAGGGACATCAAAATGAAAATCAGTTGTCTGATTCTTTTAATGATCAATATGTCTGCAAAATTTTTGTGTTAACATCTGAAAAAGCATTCATGTTCTCATTACAAATCAATTTAATATAGTTCTTTAAGAGAAGTTGTTGGGGCTGGAGATTTAGCTCAGCGGCATAAGCACCTGCCTTGCAAGCAGGCGGTCGTGAGTTCGATCCCCAGTACCCATAAAAAAAAATAAAATAAAATAAAATAAAAAATAAAAAAGAGAAGTTGTCATTCTGTTAAAATATTGTACTTATACTTAATCTAAAGTTGTGTGGAATATGCTGAAGTGTATTTATAAAGGGAGAACTCTTTTTTTGAAATTAAATTTTTTATTTGCAATTTTATAATGAAAAAATAGGTTAGTGCTATGGGTTGAATGTTTGTTCTCCCTGTCTCAATACATATGTTGAAACTTTAAATTCAACAATGAGGCATTTGGATGTGGAGTCTTTCGGAAGTAATTAGGTCACTAGATCAAGAAGGTGGAGTCTTCTAGGATAGCAAAGGCAATCTTGGGCAACAAAGACAAGACAGTGGGTATCACAATCCCTGACTTGAAATTACACTATAAAGCTATTGTGATAAAACAGTGTAGTACTGGCAAAAAAAAGGACCCAAAAATCAACAGAATAGGTTAGAAGATGCAGAAACAAATGCAGATACACTAAGCCATCTTATCTTTGACAAAGGTACCAAACACATTCACTGGAAGAATGATAACCTCTTTAACAAATAGTGCTTGAAAAAACTGGCTCTACATATGTCAAAGATTAAAACTGGACCCATATCTTTCACTATGTACTAAGCTAAAATCAGAATGGATCAAAGATCTTAATATTAAAACAGAAACATTAAATCTGCTGGAATATAGAGTGGGTAAAACTCTTGAAGACACTGGTGTAGGCAAAGACTTTATGAACAAAACCCAGATTGCATAGGAACTATCACAGTGAAATCTCACCCTACTAAAAAGCTTTTGCACAGCAAAAGAAACCACCAGCAGAGTAAAGAGACAACCCACAATGTGGGAGAAAATGTTCCAGCTGTCCCTCAAACTAAAGATTACTGTATAGAACATATAAAAACTCAAAAAATCAGTCTGCCCAAGATCCAGTCCACAAATGGGCATCTGAGATGAATATGCCTTCTCAGATGAAGAAATACAAACAAATACAAATAAATACATGAAAAAATGTTCAACATCACTGGTCATTCAAGAGATGCAAATAAAAACAACACTAAAATTTCACCTCATCCTGAAAAGTATGGCTAGTATCAATAAATCAACCAATAACAAATGTTGGAGGGGCTGTGGGGAAAATGAACGCTTCTCCACTGTTGGTGGCAAGGAAAACCAGTGTAACTACTGTGCAAATCAGTATTGAGATTCCTTAAAAAACTAACATGGAAGATCACATTCAACCCAGCTATTCCCCTTCTGGAGATCGTCCCAAAAGAATTGAAAACATCATGCCACAGTGATACATGTGCACCCATATTTATAGCAGCACAGTTTATAATAGCCAGCTCTTGGAAACAACCTAAGTGCCCATCAACTGAGGGATGAATTAAAAAGATGTGGTATTTTTATACAATGGCATACTACTCAGCCATAATGAATGAAAAACAGGACACTTTTATAGGTAAATGGATGCATCTTGAGAACATATTAATTAGTGAAATAAATAAGACACAGGTGTGTAAGCATCATATTGTTTCACTTGTGTGACAAGCTGACAGGAAAAACATATATATATGTATATGTAGATAAAAATAGTTAAGAGAGTTATACTACTGATTTCTGAGTTCACTGAAGAGAAAGATTTGTGCTGGTATTGTTTGGACAATTGAAGGCAGATGTCTTGTGCTCTGGATGAATGATTTGCAGATGACAATGTGCAATGTATGTAGCATTGTTACCCAATTGATGTACTTTAAAATATTGTTGTAGTTTTTTCTTCTTTTTTTCCCTTCTACCTATGAATAAAATGGATTTGAAAAAAAGAAAAGAAGAAGGTGGAGTCTTGCCAATGGGATTAGTGCCCTCACTTCTCTTCACCCCTTCTCATGAGGAAGACAGCCATCAAAAAACTGGGAAAAGGCTTTTACCGGGAATTGAATAGGCTGATACCTTAATGTTGGACTTCTAGCCTCTAAAACTGCAAAAAATAAATTTTTAAATTTATTTATACTATTTTATCATACCAGCTTGAACTATCTAAGACAATTATTATACTCAGACTCTCATCATATTGCCTAGAAAAACATTTGGCAGTTTTGAAGAAAACAAGAGACATAATGGTAGCCATTGCTGATTTTCCTAATGTCTGGTTTTGGAGGCCTGTAATGCTTTCATTCTTTTATTTTGATCGGTTTCATACTATTTTGTTTTGTTTGACTTCATTGTGTGTGAAGATATGGACAACTATTTTGAACAAAACAAGAGACATTATAGTAGCCATTGTTGATTTCCTGTTGTCTTGTTTTGAAATCCTGTGTTGCTTGCATTGTTTTGTTCTGATCTGCTATGTTCTGTTCTGCTTTGTTTTATTCTCTTTAAGGTTAAAAAAATTGGCAGTAAATGATGATAATCAAAATGCAATCTCAAACATCCAGCCCATCCCAAGAAAGCCTAGGAGCCATGTGCATAGAAGAAAATATATGCCACATACCTGAAATACCTGAAATAATAGGAGCTGAAATAAAGAAGCAACTCTGGGAAGTCTTAAAGGAATTCAAGCTAGAAATAATCTCTCAGGTAAAAGACGAAATGATAAAAGAAATGAAGGAGATACTGAACATATTACCTAAAGAAGACACAGTTTAAAAATTGGAGGAACAAAACAAAAAGATAGAATCCCTGGATGAACAATATAAGAAACAAACAGAATATATAAAGCAAATACAAAGAGATATACAGGAAATCAAAAACTCCATGGAAAGTTGTAAAAACCACCTCAATGAATGTGAAGATAGAATCTCAGACTTCGAAGACAAGATTGCAGCCAGTGAACAGGAAAGGAAAGATCTTTTAAAAATAACAAGAAATCAAGAAATAACAATTCAACACCTGCAAGATGACACAAAGGGGAACAACATAAGGTTGATAGGGATAAATGAAAAAGAAGGGGACAATATAAAGGATGTCAAGAGAATATTTAGAGAAGTAATAGCTGAAAATTTCCCAAACACGAGATTGGAAACTGATACCAAGATCAATGAAGCATATAGAACTCTAAATAGCCATAACCAAAATAAAACTACACCCAGACATATAATAATGACCATACCAGAAATCAAACAAAAGAATATAATATTAAAAGCTGTCAGAGAGAAAAGACTGATCACCTATAAAGGAAAACCTATCAGAATCACAGCAGACCTCTCAGCACAAACAATAAAGTCAAGAAGAGCATGGAGTGAAGTATTTCAGATCCTAAAGGAAAATGATTTCCAACCTAGGCTGATATACCCTGCAAAACTGTCCTTGAAAATAGATGGAGAAATAAGATACTTCCATGACAAAGAACAATAGAAAAACTTCATGATCACCAAGCCAACCCTGCAAAGAATACTGAAAGACAGCCTAGATACATTTAGGAAAAAACCACTAAACAAAGCAGACAATTAAACAGAGCAGAAAGATAAAGATGCAACAGCAGAAAGATAACATGTCAACAATAAACCAATACATAACAGTTATAACCATTAACCTAAATGGTCTCAATGCACCAATTAAAAGAAACAGACTGGCAGAATGGATCAAGAGACAAAATCCAACCATATGCTGTCTACAAGAAGCCCATCTAATCCAAAAGGATACTCACAGACTAAAAGTCAAAGGATGGAAAACAATACTTCATGCAACAGGAACCAAAAAAGAAAAGCAAGGGTGGCTATTCTTTTCGCAGACAATGTAAACTGCAAGCCAATAATGATCAGAAGGGGTACAGAAGGTCACTACATACTGGTTAGGGGAAAACTCCAAGAGGAAGAGAAAACTATCTTAAATATATATGCACCAAACTCCAGAGCACCCAGTTATATAAAACAAGTACTAACAGAAATGAAAAACCAAATTAGCAGTAACACAATTGTAACAGGAGATCTTAACACACCATTGACACCAATGGACAGATCAACCAGACAGAGAATCAGCAAAGAAATAAAAGAACTGAATCACACCTGTGAACAAATAGACTTAATAGACATACACAGAATATTCCACCCAACAACAAGAGAATAAACATTCTTCTCAGCAGTACATGGGTCATTCTCTAAAATAGACCATATATTAATTCACAGAACATATTTAAATAAATGCAAAAGGGTTGAAATTATCCCTTGCATGCTATTGGACCACAGCACTATGAAATTAGAAATTAATGATAAAAAATACTGCAAAAATCCCACAAACACATGGAAACTGAATAACACACTCTTGAGTAATCAGTGAGTCACAGAGGAAATTAAAGAAGAAATTAAACAATACCTACAAACAAATGAAAACACAAATACAACTTACCAGAATCTGTGGGATGCAATGAAAGCTGTCCTCAGAGGAAATTTTATTGCACTGTGTTCCCACATCAGGAAAACAGAATGAATACAAATAAATAACCTGATGTTACACCTCAAACATCTAGAAAAAGAAGAGCAAGTCAAGCCCAAAGCCAAAAGAAGGGAAGAAATTTTAAAAATCAGAGTAGAAATCAATGCAATAGAGACTAAAAAAAATCCAAAAAAAATCAACGAATCAAAGAGTTGGTTCTTTGAAAGAATAAATAAAATTGACAAGCCCCTATCCAACCTTATTAAAAATAGGGAAGAAAAAACTCAAATTCATGCAATAAGGAGTGAAAGAGGCGAAATTACTACAGACCCTATAGAAATACAGACCCTGTAGAAATACAGAAGATCATCAACACCTATTTCAAAAACCTCTACTCTCAAAGGTTTGATAACACAGAGGAAATAGACAGATTCCTAGAAGCATACAAAGTACTAAAGCTAGGTCAAGAAGATTTAAAACTACTGAATAACCCAATTTGTATTAATGAAATTGAAAACATAATTAAATCTTTACCTACGAAGAAGAGCCCAGGCCAGACGAATTCACTGCAGAATTCTACAAGAAATACAAAGAAGACCTAATGCCAACACTCCTCAAACTCTTCAATGAAATTGAAAGGGAAGCAATCCTTCCTAAATCGTTCCTAGAAGCAAATATTACTCTAGTACCAAAACCAGAGAAGGAACCAACTGAACAAGAGAACTCCAGGCCAATCTCCCAAATGAACACAGATGCAAAAACCCTCAATAAAATATTGGCAAATAGGATGCAGCAAATAATCAAGAAGATCATACACCATGACCAAGTGGGATTCATCCCAGGCATGTAGGGATGGTTCAATATAAGTAAATCAATAAATGTAATACACCATATCAATAGAGCCAAAAGTAAGAATCACATGATCATTTCTATAGATGCAGAAAAAGCTTTTGATAAGGTCTAACATTCATTTGTGATAAAAACCTTGCAGAAAATTGGAATAGATGGTCCTTACCTCAGTATAATTAAGGGAAAAGAAAACCCTTAATTAGTGAAAAGAAAACCCACAAACTGACAAACCAACAGCCAATATCATACTAAATGGACAAAAATTGAAGGCCTTTACTTTAAAATCAGGTACAAGACAAGGATGTCCCTTATCACCGCTCCTATTTAATACAGTACTAGAAATACTGGCCAGAGAAATTAGACAAGAGAGAGAAATAAAAGGCATAAATATAGGAAAAGAAGAAGTTAAATTATCATTATTTGCAGATGACATGATACTCTATATAGAAGATCCCCAGAACTCCATTGAAAGACTCCTAGATATAATAAATAAATTCAGTAATGTAGCTGCATACAGAATCAATACTCAAAAATCAATAGCATTCCTATACACTAACAACAAAGTCACAGAGAGAGAAATAAGAGAAGCCACACCTTTCACACTAGCAACCAAAAAAATGAAATATTTAGGAATTACTCTCATGAAAGAAGTAAAAGACCTATACAGGGAAAATTATAATACACTGAAAAATGAAATTGAAGATGATATCAGAAAATAGAAAGACATCTCTTGCTCATGGATAAGAAGAATAAATATTGTGAAAATGGCCATTCTCCCAAAACTTTTATACAAATTCAATGCAATCCCAATAAAAATACCATCAATATACCTCATAGAACTCGAGAAATCACTCCTAAAATTCATCTGGAGCGAGAAGAGACCTAGAATAGCAAGGACAGTTCTAAGCAGCAAAGGCAAGGCAGGAGGTATCACAATCCCTTACTTGAAGTTATACTACAAAGCAACTGTAGTAAAATCAACACGGTACTGGAACCAAAATAGAGCTGAAGATCAGTGGAATAGATTAGAAGATACAACCACAACTACAAACACACTCAACCACCTTATCTTCGATAAAGGGGCCAAATATGTTCACTGGAAAAACGACAGTTTCTTTAATAAATGGTGTTGGAAAAACTGGCTCTCCATATGCCAAAAACTAAAACTAGACTCATGCCTATCACCATGTACTAAAATAAAATCTAAATGGATCAAAGATTTAAATTTTAAAACAGAAACACTAAATCTATTGGAAGGCAAATTGGGTAAAAACCTTGAAGACATAGGAGTAGTTAGAGAATTCATGAACAGGACTCAAACCGCATGGGAAATACTTCCCAGAGTCAATAATTGGGATCACCTCTTATTAAAAAGTTTTTGCATGTCAAAAGAAATCTCCAGCATAATGAAAAGAAAACCCACAAACTGGGAAAAAAAAATCTTAGTGAACTGCCCCTCAGACACAGGACTTTTGTCTAAAGCATATAAAGAATTAAAAAAAAATCAGACCTCCAAAATTCAAAGACCCAATCCAAAAATGGGCATTTGAAATGAATAAACAATTTTCAGATGAAGAAATACAAATGGCAAATGAATACATGAAAAAATGTTCAGCATCACTGGTCATTAGAGAAATTGCAAATGCAAATTAAAACACACTGAGATTTCATCTCACTCCTGAAAGAATGGCCAGGATCAAGAAAACCACCAACAACAAATGCTGGAAAGGCTGTGGGGAAAAAGGAACTCCCTTGCACTGTTGGTGGGAGTGTAGACTAGTGCAACCATTGTGGAGGTCAGTCTGGAGATTTCTCAGAAAGCTGGAACTGGAAGCCCCATTTGACCCAGCTATACCACTTCTAGGCATATTCCCAGAAGAACTGAAAGCATCATACCACAGTGATATATGTGCATCCATGTTTACAGCAGCACAGTTTGTAATAGCCAGATCTTGGAAACAACTTAAGTGTCCATCAACTGAGGAATGGATAAAAAAGTTGTGGTATTTTTATACAATGGGTACTACTCAGCTATAAAGAATGAGCACATTGAGATATTTATAAATAAATGGACGCAGCTTGAGACCATACTCATAAGTGAAATAAATCAAACTCACATGTATAAATACTGAATAGTTTCCCTAGTGTAAGAAATGATAAGAATACATAAAAGTATGTGGTAATTGTGATTCCCAATCATATTGGTTTGAAGCCATATAATGTTTTCACTCATTAATTGCAATGGTTTTATTTTTTTCCTTTTTTAAAAAAATTTTATTTAAGGAGAAAAAGAAAAAAAAGCAGAAAAAGAGTACAAGTTATACAGAATTTCAGAAAAAAATACAGTAGGAAATCACTAGTTAATGGATTACATATTGTCATCTTAGAAATATGTGTTCAAGTTACAAAATTAAAGCTTATATAGTGGACATTCAAACAGTGAGACCAAACAGTTCTGTTCAATGATCCAACAAAACTCAGTAATATCATTGTCTATCTTACACACTGAAATATACATGCAGTTATATTGTTTAGAGCACTTTCTTTTCCTCTCTTTTGTACAGTGACTATTACACATTTTGGGTTTATTGCTCCCACAGTTCTTATTACTTTTTTTGGAAGAGAGTAAAACCAAATGTGACATAACAGAACAGTTGGTCAAATCAAAAGGGTGGACATAACAGACAATGTAAAAATATAATACAAGGTGATCAACAATGGTTACCATAATGCCTCCCGCTATCTCTAATAGAATTGCCTGTATCATCAGTTATAATAAAATTGAACACAACAGTAAAGAACGAAACCAACAAAACCAAAACATTGGAGACATTACAGGTCTTCAAAAGTAGACAACAGTGAACCAGAATGGCCGTCATAATGAATCCCACTATCTTCACAGCTGTTGCCTATACTTTCGAACCTGGTACTATCAAGCAAAACAGAATAGAGGAAACTCAGTCAAAACAAGATGGTGAGAGCAATACAGGACTTCAAATCAAGTTAATAGTAAATCAAAGTGGGTTACTATAATATATCCTACTATTTTTTAATTTATTTTTCCCTTAATTAAAAGGATAAAAATAAAAAGTAAATAATAAAATGGAGATTGAGATAAAAGAGGGCATAACAACAAAACAGCGCAGAAAAAAACATAACCATTTAAGCAAAATAGTGTTTTACCACAAGATAATCCCGACATAAAAGTAGTTACCATATTGTCTCTTTCCTTGAAATCTTTGAGTATAACTTCGTATACTGTAGCATCAAATATATCAAAACAATGTAAAACCATTCAAGAGAATGACAGTATTACAGGGTATTTAGAATCAACTAACAGAAAATGAACAATGGTTTCTGTATAATCTCCTTGTCTATAAAATTTTTTGTTTATACTATCACATATAATAAAATCCAATAAGATACAACATGCTAAGACCAATGGAGACAGAAGAGCAAAAGCTTGATGGGACTTCAAAACAAGATGATACTAAATCAGCATGACCTATTATGACGTCATTTTCTCCAAAATAGCTGTTCCTATCATCCAGTCTTCTCTGTCTCATTTCTGTTGATCTCTTCTTCTGTCATTAGTTGTCAGTTTGTCTTCTTCATTTTGTTTTCTGCTCCATTCATGGGGCCTCTCTGCCACTATTTCTGGATTTTTCATATTTTTCTTTTTTAGAATATCCTGCAGTATTCTCTGTAGAGTTGAATTGGTGATTGCATATTCCCCTAGTTCCTCTTTATCCTGGAAGCACCTTGTTTTCCCATCAATTTCCAGGGATAGTTGTGCAGGATATATCAATCTTGGCTGGAGGTTATTATCATTCAAAGCTTGAATTATTTCCCCCCACGCTCTTCGTGATTTAATGGTTTGTGCCGAGAAGTCTGCTGTAATTCTGATAGGTGTTCCCTTATAAGTGATCTGTTTCTTGTGTCTGACGGCTTTTAATATTCTGTTCTTACATTGGATTTCTGGAATTTTGATTATTATATGCCTGGGTGTAGCTCTGTTTGGGTTGTAGGTGGCTGGGGTCCTGAATGCTTTATACATCTGAGTATCTTTACCTTTTGCTAAATTAGGAAAACTCTCCTGGATTATTTCTGTGAGCAACTTTTGTAGTTCATTTGTTTGTGTCCCTACTTCTTCTTTTATGTTCTTAATCCTTAAGTTATGGATCCTCTTATCATCTTCTTGTCTTTGTGTTATTGCTGTTTGTTTCTTTGTTATTTTTAAGAAGTTTTTCATTTCATGCTCCCATATTACAAATATGGCCTCCAGTTCAGATAATCTATCCTTAGTTTCTTTCAAGCTGTTATGCCAGTTTTCGATAGAGTTTTTAGTTTCCTGGTAATCTCTTTGAACCTGCTTCACGTATTCTATGCTTTCTCTATTTTCTCCATCAAACAATTCTCCCCTCTTTTTCTGTTCTTCCATTCCACCATCTGTTTTTTCTTGGGTGGTGCTTAGCATTTCTCTAACTATTCTGCTTATGTCTAGCTTCAGGTCATTAATAACTTCATTCCTGAACTCATCTATGAGGCTCTGGAGATAGCGCTTTCTGTCTATTGGTGCGGTGTCTGCTATTACCTGTTTCTCAGGATTGGGGGATGAGGGGCCTTTCTTGTTGCTCCCTCTTCCCATATTCTTTGTTCCTTATATATGCAAGCGTATATAGGAGGCCCAGCTTCCTTCCCTGTTGGCCACAGTCTGATTGAATTGCACTGGCTAGGTGTACCTGCCCACCGCAGCACACCAGGGAGTTACAGACTGGGGAGCCTATGCGGGGCCCGCCTCTCCAGGTCACCTTCAGGCGCTGCGACCTGAGCTGTGCTAGCCTACTGGGTCTCAGCCAGCAGCGTCAAGTAGGCTAGGCACTGCACACCACTCCCGCTTGAGAGGGGGATATGTGTCTGAAGTCACTACAGCGCCCTGTTCCAACAAGTCTCCCCGGTCCCAGAATGTCCTCTGTTGGCGCCTCCTAGACTGTGGGAGAATCCCAGTTTCCCTCACTCACTGGAGGTCAATGCACGGCTCCCCGCCCGCCCAGCTCTTAATTGTTCACCGATTCCTGTTCTCAGCGCTTTTGCACGTCTCTCTCCCTGCCGAGCCGATTCAGATGCAGCCGCAGTGGCAGGAAATCCAAATCGCAGCTTCCAATGGCGCGGGCTCCAGCTTCCATGATGAGGCTTTATCTGTTCCTTTTATAGCACCAGGATTGCATTCCCAGTTGGTTTCTCTCAGCCCAGTTAGTTCTTGGGTCAGCACGGCATATCTCCTCTCTTGCTTAGGATTCCTCACTCCGCACCATTCCTGGATTCTAAGCTGGGTCTTTCAGAGAGCCTCCGTAGCTGCTGCTATCTGTCCGCCATGTTCTCCCGGAAGTCTCCTCCAATTGCAATGGTTTTAACCTGGGTTGTTCAATTTTAGTATTGGTGATAGTATGAATAGCTATTCTGAAGAAAACAACACATCATAAAAGCTAGTGCTGATTTAATATCATCTTGTTTTGAAGTCCCATCAAGCTGTTGTACATCTGTTTCCACTGGTTTTAACATGTTGTATCTTACTATATTTTAATATATGCAATAGTATAAACTAAATTTTTATAGGCAAAGAGATAATATAGAAACCATTGTTCATTTTCTGTTCACTGGTTCTAAACACTCTGTAATTCTTTCATTCTCTTGAATGGCTTCACACTGTCTTGATATGCTTGATGCTATAGTATACGAAGTTATACTCAAATAATTCAAGGAAAGAGGCACTATGGTGACTACTATTATGTTAGATTATCTGGGGTGAAACACAATGATGCTTAAATTGTTCGGTTCTGACCTGTGTTGTTCTGTTACAGTGTCCTCTTTTATCTCAATCTCCACCCTTTCTATTTTTAATTAATCCATTTTTTCTTAATTTTTTTCAATTAAGGGAAAACTAAATTAAAAAATAGCAGGATATATTATAGTAACTTTTTTGTTTTCCTATTAACCTGATTTGAACTCCAGTATTGCTCTCCCCATCTTGTTCTGTCTGTTTTTACTATATTCTATTTTGTTTGATAGTATCAAGTTTGAGGGTATAGGTAACCACTTTGAAGGCAATAAGATATACTATGATGCCCATTATGGTTTGACTTTTATCTTCTTTTGAGGTCCTGTAAGGTCTCCAGTGTAGGTTTTATTGGTCTTGTTCTGTACTGTTTTGATCAATTCTATTATACCTGATGATATAGGCAACTCTTTTTAAAAATAGGAAGAGGCACAATGGTAACCATTTTAGATCACCTGATATTCTATTTTTGCATCATGTACTATGCCCACCCTTCTGTTCTAACCGACTCTGTTTTGTTTCATCACGTTAAGTTTTATTCTCTTCAAAAAAAGTAATAATAACTGTGGGAGTTAAAAAAAAAACCAAAAAGTGTAATTGTTATTGTAAAAAAGAGAGGAAAGGAAGGTGGTCTAAGGGATATAACTGCATGTATGTTTGAGTGTGTAGGATGGAAAATCATATTATTGAGCTTTTGTTGGATCATTGAACGGAACTATCTCCAATCTCACTGTATGAATGTCCACTTTATATGCTTTAATTTTATAATTTGGACAACTGTTTCTAAAATGACAATATGTAACCTATTAACTAGTGCTTTCTTATTATATGTTTTTTTCTTGAAACTCTGTATTATTTGTACCCTTTTACTGCTTTTTAAATTTCTTTTCTTTTTTCTCTTTAAATAAAAAAAGGAATTAAAATTGAGTGCACATTATTTTATTTCTTAAACTATATAATAGGTACAAAGGAAATTATTGTATTTTATATTATTATATAAAAATCTTTACATTCCAGATGTAATTCTTGATACATTTTTGACAAACAATATGTCATCTCAGATAAAAATCTGTCCTCCAGGACTGCATATAAAGGAGTTTCGCTTTGAACTTTCTGATTCTATAACTAGTGAGCCTTTTCTGCCCTTGCTCTGGGTTGAAGAGAGAGTTCATATCCACATATAGAGGTACAGAACAGTGGTTTATTAGCAGAGTTGATGAGGTTTAGGCAAAATATGGGAGCTATCAAGGCAGATTAGAAGAAATTCCTGGAAAAGAGAAAATGAATATTTAATTCACTTCAAAAACGTAAATATATTACACATGAATATCTTTGGGTCTCTTTGATGGTCCATTCTGTTCACATGAAAAACTATCACCACAAGAAAATGTGCCACATTATAATACTTGACCTCTATAAGCACTTCTTCACTAAATATATATTATCCACCTGGTCAAAAGGAATAAAGGTGATAAAAATTTCATTTTCTTAGCCTTAGTGCATCAACAGGAGGTAAATCTACCTATTCACATTAAAAAGATGTTCAGTGAATTTGAAGCAAAGCTTTGAAAACTCCTTTAATGCTGAAAAAATAAAAAGAGAGTGAAAGAATATGGGAAGGAAGAAACCGGAAGAAAAAGAGACAAAAGGAAACTAAATGACATAGACAATGTAAGAGCTGAAACTTAAAAGTATTGGGTACCCAGGTAAATTTGGATATTAGTGAACTCCAACCATTTATAGAGCCTAGGAATATGCTGCAACTATGCAAACACAGAGATAAGAACCAACCCTTAACATTAACTGCAGTGACATCAGTGCACACCCAATGACTCTCCACATGCAGAGAGGAATAAGTCCCTAAGAATGTGTGCATAGAACCACAAAAAAGGTCACAGATGAAGGATGACTGCTTGTGGACAATTTTACAAGGATAGCAGGTATTTGGTCCAGATCCTTACTGAAACTCTGCTTATCATCAGTCAAAGGGATGAAGACTAAATTTCAAAACTGAGGATAAAAGAAATCTCTAGTGGCATTGTTTAAACATTTGAGGAATGGCTTAAATAACTATTAATGAAAGATTGCTTTGAAAAGTATTATGTGCTATGGGAATGGAACTACACTTCCTGTAAACTGGCAGCACTGTACCCCCTGTGAACTAGATGAAGCTGGGCTGTTGGACCCTGCATCTGTGGGTTCCTAACCTGGGCATGGCCACCTCCAATTCCTAGCTAGCTCTACATTTTGTTTTTTCCTGCACAAGTAGCAGATGTATTAACTAACCGACTGTCCTGATTGTGGACAAGACCAACTCTTGGAGACAGTAGAAAAGAAAATACAGCGAGCCACTGCCCACAGTGGGTTGACACAGCCCCTGGGTACAATCATATGTGAACTTCCACCTGGCTGTGTGTTTAACTTTCCCTTGTCACAGGGCAACATAAGCACCAACTAACTGACCATCCCAATCTTAGATGAGGCCAATGGCATTTTCCAAGCTCAAGGAAGAGATAGCTAAACAGATAATGGAACTAATACAGAAAAGGATAAGCAAGTCTGCCAAAGATACTAATAAAAATCTGCCTGAGTTAAACAAAACAATGTAAAACATGAATGACAAGAAGAGAATTAAGAGTCCATAAGTATGGGCGCAAGTAGAGTCCATAAGTATGGGCAGCAAAAGTGACCAGTATGAGAACAGAATGTCAGGAATAGAAGATAGATGGGGCCAGGGGTTTAGCTTGGTGGTGTGCCCCCTGGCAAGTGCGAGGTCGTGAGTTTAATCCCTAGTTTAAAAAAAGGGGGGTTGTCAGTGACCAATTAATGAGAGACACCTTTAAAACAATTATAACATGACAAGTGGGTCCAACAGCTGCTAGATGATGCAAGGAAGAATAATCTAAGATTAACTGCAACTATTGAAATACCAGAAGACAGTACTAAAGGAACTTAAAACACACAGGTTATGAAAAATGCATAGAAATTAAACAATTCACTTTTGAATAATCAATGTATTATAGAAGAAACCAAGAAAGAAATAATACAGTTTCTATAATTAAACAATAACACTTGTTCAACACCACAACTTGTAGGGCACAATGAAATTAATCCTAAGGAAGAAATTTATAGCCAAATCACAAAAACAGAAGGAGGCCAAATAAATAACCCAATGATGCACTTCAAGAACATAGGAAAACAAGAACAACCCAAATCCAAAACTTGTAGAAGGAATAAATTAAAAAGATCAGAGATGAAATTAATGAAATTGAAACAAAAAAACTACAAAGAGTCAATGAATTGGAGAGATGATTCTTCAAAAGCATGAACCAAACAGACACACTTATAGCTAATTTTAGCAAAAAAGGGAAAGAAAACACCAGAAATAATTCTATTAAGTAATAAAAAGATAAAATCACAGCAGACACTGCTGAAAATACTTATGAATATTTTGCAAACCTGTATGCCAATAAATTGGAGAATTCACAAGAACTGGATCGATTCTTAGATACATATGAATTACCAAAACTGAACCCAAAAAGATACAAAAAGTTAAATAGTCCAATAATAGGCAATAAAACTGAAATAAAAAACAGTTAACTCTAAGAAAAACCCTGGTCTTGATGGATTCATAGTTGAATTCTGCAGAACCTTCAGGGAAGATCTAACACCAATATTCCTTTAATGGAATTTAAAAGAAAGCAGTACTCCCAAAGCCATTCCTAGAAGCCAGCATTATCTTGATTCAAAACCAGATAAAGACTCAACCAAAAAAGAGAACTGTAGAACAATATCTTTAATAAACATAGATGCAGAGAACCTCAACAAGATACTGGCAAGCAGAATGTAGTAAGTCATCAAAAAGAGCAAACTTTATGACGGTTTCATCCCAGGGATGCAGGGTTGGTTCAATGTATGCAAATCAATAAATGTAATATATCACATAAATAGAAGGAAGGACAAAAATTACATGATCATTTTGATAGAGGCAGAAAAAAGCCTTTAATAAAATACAATATCCTTTAACAGTAAAAAAAAAACAAGAATAAAATAGTAAAAAAAGGATCTTATTTCAACCTGATAAAACCCATTTGTGACAAATCTACCATCAAAAAGGTTTCTTTTTTCTGAGACAGTACCTCACTATATAGTTCAGGGTGTTCTTGAACTCACTATGTAGCCCAAGATGGCCTCAAACTTGTGGCAATCTTCCTACCTCAGCCTTCTGAATGCCAGGATTACAGATATATATCACACACCAGGCATCATATTAAATGTAGAAAAACTAAAGGCTTTTTCCCTGTTTCAGAAACAAGACAAAGATGTTCACTATCACCACCCTTGTCAAACATAGTACTCAAAACATTAGCAAGAGCAAGTAGGCAAACTTGCTAAAAGAAACTAAATACATATGTATATATAAATATATGTATATCTGTGTGTGTGTATATATATATATATCTGTAAATAAAGACAAATTTTTATTATTTGCAGACATGATTCCTGTTATGGTTTATATATGTATATCCCCCTAAAGCCTCATACAGTCATGGGACCAGGTTTCTAGAATTTGTGACTGATTTATAGTCCAATGCTAGGATTATGGGTGTGAGTGTCACACCCACCCCAGTGTGAGCAGTCTACATACAATATAAGGGCTAGAAAAAAATCTTTTCTCCATACTCCTTCCTTTTTGCTCTTGTTGCTTCTGCTGTCTTCCTTTGCCATGAGCCAATCTGCCTTGTAACCAGCTAAGTATGGAGTGAAACCTCCACAAACTGTGAGCTAAATAAAACTTTCTTCTTAAATTTGGGTGTTGGGTATTTTGTCCAGCAGTGAGAGAAAAATTACTAACACAATCCCCTAAATAGATAACCAAAAACTCCCACTGCAAGACTCCTAGAATTCAGTAATGTAGTATCATGGATTGATCAGGCCCACAGCCTTGCAAATGAGTGGACAGTGAAGGCTTAAATAAAAGATACAAGTGGTATGATTTTAAGGCTCCAGGAAGATCACAACTCTCCAACAGAATTTGAGATTCTGGGGTCTTAGACAAAAAATTCCTTTGGGCTGCCTTTATTTATCTGGCTTTTAGACAAAAGAAGGAGATACTGAGGAAAATGCAGGAACTGAGCAGGAACTTGGGAGTCAGCTCAAAGACTTCTCCAAGTGATAAATTATGCTAATTTAGGAAAGCTGTCTTATCTCCAGGTTAATATTCATGGCAGGACTGAGACAGCAGGAGTGAGATGCCTGCAACTACAGTCTCTGTACAGTTCACTGGGGTTGGAGCCATGCATCCTCAGCTGTGGCCTCATCTTGTCATTTGAGGTGTTACTGGCATCACAGGCCACTATAGGCCTCATCCAGGACCAGTGATTCATAGAGATTCACTTACTGTGAATCTGCTGCCTGTCTCCAAACAAGAGGTTTAGGCCTGCGACAGACTCACAAGTCAACATACAAAATCAAATGGTTAATTTTAAATCCTACTCAGACCCACTTCTTAGTGGTCTCTATCAATAGAGTAGGATATAAAATCTACACAAACCTCAGTAGCATTCCTGCACACTACTAACGAACTCACTGAGAAAGAAATTATGAAAAAAATCATTCACAATATCACTAAGAACAATTAAATATTTAGGAATTAACCTAACCAAAGAAGTAAAAGACCTCTATAGATGACCTCTACAGATGTAGTACCCTGAAAAAAATCACTAAGGACAACAAAAAATTATAAGATATTCCCTGTTCCTGGATAGACAAAACCAATATAGTCAAAGTGGCCATACTTCCAAAATGATATACTGATTTAATGCAATCTCAATCAAAATATCAACAGCATTCTTCACAGAACTAGATAAAACAATCCTAAAATTCATATGGATCCAGAAGAAACTGAAAATACCAAAAACAGTTGTGGGTAGAAAGAGCAAAGCAAGGGTGTCACCATCCAAGCATGAAGTTATATTACAAAGCTACTATGATAAAGACAGTGTTATTCTTTCACAACAACATATAGATCAATAGAACAGAGGAGAGGTTGCAAAAACAATCCCAAATACATTCCATTATTTGGTTTTTGACAAAGGGGCCAAAAACATATACGGGAAGAGAGAAAACCTATGTAATAAATGGTGCTAGTAAAATTGCCTATCCACATACAGGAGACTGAACCTAGACCATATACTAAACTAAAATCAAAATGAATCAAAGAACTAAATATTAAAAACAAGAGATTTAGCCTGCTGGAAGACAAAACAGGGAAGACTTTTGAAGTCATAGGCGTAGGCAAGGACTTTCCAAACAGAACCTCAGTTGCACAGGAAATAGTACTGAGAATCAATGAATGGGGCCATAGCAAATTAAAAGCCTCAGGTTTCACAAAGAGTGAAAAGGCAACCCACAGAATAAAAAAAAATATTTCCAGCTACATCTCAAAAAGAAGACTACTATGTATAATATATAAAGAGCTCAAAGAAGTTAGATTCCCCCCAAATAAAAGACCTAATAAAAAATGGGCAAGTGATATGAATAGATGTTCTCAGAAGTACAAATGACCAATAAATACACAAAGAAATGTTCAACATTGCTGGCCATTGTGGAAATTCAAATTAAAACAACACTGAGATATCATCTTACCCCAGAAAGAATGGCTATAGTCAAGTAATCATAATACATTCTGGTAAATTTTCAGGGGAAAAAAGGAACACTCCAACCTTGCTGGTGGGAATGTTGAATAGTACAATCACTTTGGAAATCAGTATGGATATTACTCAAAACTCTAAAATGAGATATTTTATTTGACTTAGATATTCCCCTTTTAGTATCTTCCCATAAGAGTTAAAGACGTCATATTACAGTGATACATGCATACCAATGTTTATAATAGCACAATACATAAACACTAAAACTTGGGAGCAGCGTCTACGTCTATAAACAGATAAATGGATGAAGAAAATGTGATATGAACACATAATGGAGTACTGCTTCACCATAAAGAAGGATACACTTCAGTCATTTGTAGAAAAATAGATGCATCATAATGTTAAATGAAACAAATCAGACATATATTGTCTTAAATATTGCATAGGTTCTCTTATATGAGAAGCCCAAAATATAAATAAAGAGAAAAATAAATGACAGATAATAGGAGTAGGGGGATAGATCTTTCTCACACATGATGGGGATCAAAAGAGGGAGAGGAGAAGGAGTGAAGAAGGAGAAGTGGAGGAACACAAAATAAAGATGAGTTATGTACATGTATCAACTTCCTCAAGGAATGTAATAATAAATATATATTTTCATGTTATGGACTGAATGCCTCAGTCCATATGCCTCATAACCAACAAATTCATATGTGAAAGTCAATACTCAGGGGTTCCATATGTGAGTGTATATAGAAAGACACTAGCTCCAATCTCAGAATCATGTGGAGACACAGGGAGAAACAGCCACCTACAAACTATGGAGCGATATCGGAAGAAACCAACTCTGTTGATACTTTGATTTCAGACTTTTAGCTTCTAGAGTTGTGAGAAAATAGATTGTGTTGTTTAAGCTACACCAATTTGTGGAACTTTGATAATGCAGCCCAAGCAAAGAATACAGCATGATAAACTTAAAACGAAAGTTAAAATCCTGCATTGACCTACAAATACATTCAAACTGTATTACTGAATTTTTGAAAAGCAGGATACCATACATGTATAGAATGATCTAATTTTTATAAAATTATGCAACTATATGCATAAATATAGATACAAAGATGACAAATATTTATGTCCAAAATTCTGTGGGTTTTTTTTCCTTTTTATTTCATTTTCCTGCCTTGGCCCATTATTTTGACAAGGCTGTGAGTGGGTGGATTCAAGTGGGAATAAATATATAGAGCAAGAAAGGAATGTAGCTCAGGGCAGAACCTTAGGGAATGCTGATTATTTAAGAGACAGAAGGTGGGAGCTAACAAACGCAACATAGAAGGATTAGTCAGAAAGGAGAAAAAGCCAGAGTGTAATTTCAAAGAAGCCAATAAAGGGCAAGATTTTAAAAGGGGAAGGGTGTTAAACAGTATTTAACACCACAGAGAAGAGGTGCAGGGATATCTAGCTAAAAAGTGTTGCATGTTAAAACTGAGGTCGTGCTGTTCTCTGAAAGCATTCAAAGGATTGGGAAGGCCAGTTTGAAGTGTTTGAGGAAATATTGGGCAGTGAGGAAAGCCATAATAGTGAAAAGAATTAAAGTCCTTCAGGTATAGAAACAGATTGTCATCATTGTACTCAGAATAGCCTGAGCACAAACCTAAGCGTGTTGAGATTACAGTTACCCTAGAAACCCCAGAGGAGTACCTTAGCAACGTGTACCAAGCTGCTCTGTTCTGCATTGTACCAAAGATGTTCTTGGACCCATTCTAATGGAATCTGTCAACTAACCTGTAGTCTCTGCTTAATGGGAAAGATGTTCCTGTAAACTCAAGACCTTGACAATGAAATCACTTAGCAGCCCTTCCATAACAACAGAAGTGAAGGTGATGGCAGCAGCCAGCATAATTTGCTGTTAGAAAGCTTTCTTAATGTGACAAGAAAGCAAGTCCTTTGACAATGTGTTTTCTTGTCTAGTTTTTTTTTTTTTTTTACCTTCTAACCAGGTTCCCTTCTGATGAGAACACAGTAAAAACTAAACAGAAAAGGGCAGAAAGAAACAGCATGTATTTAGTAAGCATATTTTTTCTTCCTTCAATCTAGCCAGGTAGATAGAGATAGTTTACCTACCTATATACTTGTATGAATATAATTTGTGCCAAGCAGCTTTCTATACTGTATATTTTGGTTATACTTTACCTATTCCCAATTAGGTAGGTTCTATTAGTATCTTTTTTTATCCTTGATCTTAGCCAGAAGGCCGAAAAATATCTTTTTTTTGCAGGTGTGAAAACAGGTTTAGAAAGTTATGTCACTTGCTTGAGATCACACAGAATACGTGATGTAAAGTGATTTCCTTAGCACTATGGGGTGTGGGGGCACAAAATGATTTTAGGAATTCATCTCCCACTGGGACATTTGTACCCTGGTAATACAAATTTGGCACATAGAATTAATACCTCTAAAAGCAGCATCTAAATGCTGAAGAAAAGGGGCCAGATGTTTTCTACTGGCTCAGGCAACCAAAAGATTCCTAAAAGGAGGTAGCTTTAATATTTTCACTTTGAAGGGTAGAGAGGATTCCTTTTACTGTAAGATTAAAACATCCGTTTTTCCCTTCATTTGGGTTATGCTTCCCAGCTCTTTTCAAAGTATCTGTAAGTAAGGAGATATTGTTAGCATCCCTATCTTCTTATCCCTATTGTCTTTTATTTCTTTTTGGAATGTTGAAAGGCCTTAACAACAACAGGCAACTAAGCATGGTCAAATGTCAAAGCGGGCTCTAGCACTTTTCCTTGGCTATGTAGCTTAGAATGTTGTGTGTAGCCCTATTAAATGCATTCTCTTGGGCAAGCAGAATTCATCCTGGATGCATTTCTGAACACAGCTCTGAACCAAGTTGGAAATGTTATTGGAATTCACCTTTAATTGTTGTTCTTTACATAAAGTTATAAAACTATATCTCCTTAAATTTGGAGAATAGAGGGATTGAGTGGTCAATTGCAGATCTGTGAACAAGTGGCAAACTAACACTGATGAGGAGTCCAACTGCCTGGGCATTCTCGCAGCCCCAGCCACCCACAACTCACTCTGCCTCTCTCACTCTTTCTGATAGGCTCAGCTGTTGCATCAGAAGCAGAAAGTAATTGTTAAAATAAATTAGTTTTTGAAATTTAAAAGACATATTACATTACATTTTTACATTTATGATCTGAAAGAAAGGGTCATGTTTTTTGAAAATTTTCTTTAAACAGGGAGCAATTTCTAGATATCTATAGAAAACAAGCTAGGATGTTAAAAAAAAAAAAAAAAAACTGGGCAGAGTGATGCAGGTCTATAATCACAGCACTCCTAGAGGCTGAGGCAGGAGGATCACAAGTTTGAGCCTAACCCAGGCAACTTAGCAAAACCCTGTCTCAAAATATAAATAAAAATTAAAAGGGTTGAAGATATACCTCCGTGCAAAGGCCCTGGTTTCAATCTCAGTATCACCACTACCACGAAATAAATAAATAAATAAAAGATTGAAGAAAAATTTCAGAGTCATTTGCTTTAATCAAAGCTAAATTATTTTCACTAGAAGAAAAGAAACCTCAGTGAGTGATGGGGGGCAGTCATGGGCCAGGCCAACTCCTTCCTGTGAGCCTGCAGCAGCTATGTGGCCTATGAAGAGAACAAAAAAGAAGCCAACTCCCTTCTGTGATTCATCCCTTGCAAACAACCTGCTGATTCAGAGAAACACAGGCTGAGATAATAGCCACTGAAGTAAAAAAAAAAAAACTTAATGCCTGTATTGTTTGATTGAATTTGCAGGCCTAAGGCTCATAGTATGAGCATCTATTTAGAGTATAGCAATATGCAATATAGCAACTAGGAGGATTTCCTTCTGAAGGCGGCAGCCACTGTTAATTCACTATTATTTGTTTTAAGGTCCTGTATCATTTTTATTGTTTTGTTTTGTTTAGTTTTATTCTGTTTTATTTATTTTTACTATATCTGATAGCATGGGCAGATATTTCAAAGGTAACAAAATATATTATGGTAGCCACTGTTGATTTCTTATTATCTTGTTTTGAAGTCCTGGATCATTTTCATTGTTTTGTTTTGCTTGTCTTTATTCTTTTTTATTTTGTTTGGCTTTATTCTCTTTAAAATAAAAAACTGCCAGAGTTTTAGCTCAGCAGCACAAGGGCCTGCCTTGTAAGTGTGAGTACAATCTTTGGTACCAAAAAATAAAAATAAAAATAAAAAACCTTATGAGGGAAAACTCTTAATAGAAAAAAAAATGGAAATACCTGGCTTCCATGCCAGAATCTCATATTCCTGACCTGTAGAAAAAGTCGAGGATGTTTTGATACCTCTGTCAAGTGCATTTAGGATATGAGGAATTATCTCTTCTGTTACGTTGCACTAAGGGGAATGGAGCAAAGGTTGCTACAAAACCAAGCTACATGACTCTGCAAACACCGCCTCTGTTATTTTAAATTATTTAAAAATCCAGATACCTAAGACTAGTTCCTTTCCAGTTTTTTCTCAAGTGCTATTTTTATTATTTCTTCTTACAGAAACCATTTTCTTAAGCACAACAACAGCCATATCTTAAGGGAGAATTAATTATTTGAGCCATTTTCCCTCACTGAGCCTTGGATGACACAAACACACTGGTGACACAAGCACCAGTGGATTTGTCAAGGCCAACCCCTGCCCCTCCTCAGAAAATCCTCTAATGCTGTCATAGTCACACTCTCAACTGCTAAGCAGCCAAGAAATAGAACTCTGTTCTCTGGAGATCAGTTTGAAGAAAGCTGGGTCCTCAGAGACTGATGGAAAGTTACAGACCGTGTGAGCAAACTTCAGAAGTCTCCAAATCTACCTTAGGTCAAAGGTCAAATAAAATAATGAGATTGAGAAGGCACATAAGCATCACAAGAAAACTTCCATTCTTGTGAAGGAGAGAAAGAATAGTTCCTTGACATGATACAGATTTCAGATAACATATTACTGTTCTTAAAAGTGAAGGAATAGAAAACTCCTACTTCCACCTATGAGTAAGTAGCTTGTATCAGACCAGCTCGCTCAAATATACAACAACAAAGGCAGAACAAAATAATTTCCCCAAGTAAAATAGCTATAAAAACAACTGAGAGTAAATAAAGAGTCCAACTTAATGGAGTTGAAATCCTGGAGAGAAATAAAATATTGAGTTGAACAAGAGAGCTGCTGTTAATATTTTCCTCAGAGAATTTTCAGATGCTTAGAGACCAAATAAATAAATAAGATGATTCAGGCCTGCAAGGGTATCCCTGGGCTGGGGAGGTAAAAAGCATAATTCATAGCTAAACAATTAGAAGGACTGAGAGGCCTGCATCCAAAGAAAGAAAGCCCCACACTCACTGGGAATTTCCCCTTGAGGCCTTGCTAAGATAACAAAATTGGAATCTGAGACTTTCTGAAGAAAGAGGGTCAGGGACTGGAAAATGGAGGAGAAGGTCAAAATAAGGTCTTCAAAGGCACACCTTGCAATGACCTATTTTCTCCAACTTCCAAAGTATTTACTCTCTACCATTAGCCCATTAAGCTGTTGGTTGTAGGGTATCTCTCTCATTCACGCACTGCATGTCCTTCTCTGTCTTAGAGTGGATCTTTATTTGGGTGTAGTGTTTGGGGTTGTATCCAATTGCATGGAGCTGAGGATTCCACTGGAAGACTGGGTTACAGCCAGTGCATCATCTTTGCAGGAATTACTCTTTCTTTGAAGGTTTCTTAATTTTTTTGGCTCAAAATGTGCCTTACCATTTCTAATTACTGTCATTCAGATAAGTGCAGTCTCTCTCTCTCTCTCTCTCTCTCTCTCTCTCTCTGCCTCTTTTGGTATGGATTGAACTCACAACCTTACACTTGCCAGATGTCTTTAAAATAAGCTTGTCTTTAATAAGATTTGCAGTTCCTTAAACCAGCTTCCATATAAAATGTATGCAGAGTTAAATGCTAAGGGGCCTGTAGAGCACTGGATAAAGAGTAACACTGAATTTTACTCTAGGACCAGGTTCCAATACAGGCAAATGTGAAGTAGGCAAGTTGAGGGGAGAGGCATTTCAGGACTGTCAGATGCAGTCTGGTTTCATCTGATGCTGACTTCTGTTGTGGAGATCATCTCTTTTTAGGACATGTGTGTGACTTTCTTGCCGTGTACCAACCTCCAGAAGCACAGAAGCAAGTGTCCTTTTCACCTTGTAAACAGCACTGGTTCCTGCCTTCCTAAAGAAGCGGTGGTACTTTTCACAATTTGTCCCAAGGTTTCATGGCTAGCACCTCTGGCCACCAGTAATCTCAGAAATGCAAGGACCCCAGGCTTTTGGGGCAAAGGTTGAAGGAAATTAGAGAAAAAGAATATGACTCTGTGTGTGTGTGTGTGTGTGTGTGTGTGTGCGCGCGCGCGTGCGTGTGCCTGTACTAAATATCAAACCCAGGATCTCATTGATGTTAGGCAAGGATTATACCACTAAGCTATACCCCCTGCAAGTTAAAGTGGCTCCTTATGCCACCAAGTTCAAATTATAACTTTTAGACTACATACCTAGTAAAGCAAAAATATAATTTCAATTTTACTTCCATTGAAGACTGATTATATCAAGCTAAACAGGCTCTTTTAACACAAGCATTCCCCTTTACATGGTTAATTAAATTCTCTCAATATGTTAAACTGCAGTTATATATTTAATATATTCAATTTTCCTTTAAGCTGTTTAAAATGACTAGCCCCAGTAGCAAAGCTATTCTGACTATTCAAAGAACAGTAATGAATTTAATAAATGAAGCCTATAAATAATTGTGAATCTATTTGTAAATTAAATTAGATTTTGAATTTAACTTAAAATCACATCTAAAATCAGTTACTTAATTACCAATTTTAAGTGAAATCACAAGAGTTGGCTGTCTTTGGTCTAATGTGTCCAATACTCTTATTACAAACACGTTAAATTCTAATAAACCCAGATTGTCTTAACGATTGATCTCAGATATCTTCTTGAACTTCATGCTAATGCACAAACACTATTAATATTATTATAATATATATTAATATTATTTTTTTCTTTTTCAGCATCTCCATATTTAATTCTAAACTCTTATGTGGTAGAAAAACAGTTCTCCCATTGAGAGAACAATTAATCTGCCCCCCAGCTTAGATTGTCTTCTCAAGGTGTCCGAAATACTTAGGAGTCAGACAGTCGAGTCCTAGTGAAGACTCTATTTCTGAACCTGCATCTGTCCCAGGTCATCCTACCCATAGCAGTAATGGGCTGTCCCACACACATATCTACAAAGATGTCAAGAGTACACAATGTGGAAAGAGTCTCTTCCGCTAATATTGTTGGGAAAACTGAATAGACACATGAAAAAAAAAAAACATAGAACTGAAGCTGGGGCAGAGAGGACTGGGGCGATGCTGATCAAAGAAAATTTGAGTTATAAAAGAAATAAATTCAAAAATCAATTTTATATTGGGATGATTACCAAAAATAACAATATACTATATACTTGAAAATTGCTAGGCTTCACAAACGTGAGTAAATTTGAACAGTTCTCACCAGAAACTCATCAGTAGATTAACTCACTCATGAGATCATAATTTGATAGAATGATTTGACGTGATGAAAAAGGAAGTGGGGACTAGTTGAAGGGAGTGCTGTTACTCTGGGACTATTCCAGGTCCCTTCCTGTCAGGTTATTTGAGTAGTTCTCTGCCTCCGGGTTGCCATGAAGTGAGCAGCTGTGCTCTGCCGGGCCCTTCCACCATCTTTGTGCCTCGTCACAGGCCCAGAAACAAGGGAACCAGCTGATCATAGAACAAAACATCAGAAACTGTGAAACAAAACAATATTTTCCTCCTTTAAGTTATTTTTCACTTATTCTGTAACAGTGATGAAAATGACTTACATTTTGGTTCCAGGTGTATGTGTTAGCTCAACTGCCACAACCCAAAAAACAGAGACTGGATGGCTTAATCAAAAGAAATCTTATTTCTCACATTTCTGGAGGCTGCAAGTCTGCTCTCAGGGTGGTGGCCTTGTTGATTTCTGGTAAAAGGTTATGTCCTAGCTTGCAGACAGTTAACTTCTTGCTGTGTCTTCCCATACTGGAGAGAAACATACATGAATCTCTGGTGGCTCAGGACACTAATTCCTTTATAAAGTAACCCCTGCCACAAACTCAGCTAACTAATCACCTTCCTCTGGCCCTGCTTCCAAATATCACCGCAATGGAGATTAGAACTTTAATCTGAGGACAGCACAAACATTCACACTATAATAGTATGTTTTTCTAGGATTCTAATGAGCTAGATTTTTTTCAGTTTTTCTTGAAAATAAATTCCTAATATGCATATTCAGGCCTTAAGAAGCATACATAAAGACAGCTACAACTGTACATGAGGTGCTTTCTCTCTTGTCTTTTTTGGTAGTACTGAGAATGGAACCCAGTGCCTTACAAATGCCAGGCTAGTGCTCTACCACTGAGCTACAACTCTCGCCCTGCGTTATCTCTTTTTAAGGAGCACAATGTACCTTCATTGAGTAGGGTTGCCCCTGTCCACGTCTTCCATTATCTGATCATCATGCCCTCTGCCTTTTTCTACTCCTAAAAGCTCTCATAGTGTCCCTATCCATTGATTTCTGCTGGGACTTGGCTAATGGGAGGTAGTGGGGGACATCAGAGGGCAGGAGGCAGAGCATCTTTTCCTGTTCCCTTCATCCTTCCTTTACTCATTCTGGGAGTGGTGATACCCTCCCACAACTTTCCAGGATCACTTTTTGCATGGGTCAGAGAAATTACTGGACTTCAAGATATTGAGCCCCACCCCATTGGTTTCTCTTTGGGTGAGAGCTAATGACAGTTTCCCACTGTGGCTTTTCTTTGGATGCTCCAACTTGAACCCCACCAAATCTCTGAATAGAGTCCCTTATATAAAGAGATTTCTGGTGAAGCAGCTGAGAGGTTTGCCGTTTTTCACTAGGACCTTGCATGCTAGATGTAATTATAATAAATTTCAATATTTTCCCATGAAAACTACTTCTTCCTGCTACTCATGCTCTTGGTTTAATAAAGTATTTCCCTCCATTAAAAAAGAAATTCTGGTGACTTTCCAGTTGGCACATATGGCTTCTGCAAGGTCATGATGATAATTGCCCGAAGGGAAATAGTCATTCTTAGTGTTCTATAGAAATGAGACTGAAAGAAATCCAGTAAAAGAAATGCAATTCTTGCTCATGGCTTGATGTATGAAAAAATAATAAAAATACTAAGTTAGAAATAGTCCTCACAGGAGTTCCCAAAATTAAGCTATTGGAGGATCATTTTGTTACTGCTCTCCTGCCTTTTTATTGTTCTGAAGACAATGTACCAAATTACCTTGGCTATGAGACTCCAACACTTATTGCTTAGCCAATATTTACAAACTACCAGGAGCTATATTCTCATCCTTCCTGCAATCTTGAAAATAAGGAAAATAAAATTACTCTCCAAGAGTTAAATATGAAATCATTTGTATTGGATCCTAACAGAGAAATAAAAAATCCCCTTAAACCATAAGAGTCCCTCGAACTGGCTGGACAGAGTATGTCAAATAATCTAAAGCAAGGTGTGTCAGAAGAAACCAGCAAATGTTGATCAGCAAATTTGACTTCAGTGAAACTTCAGGAATTACCTTGTGGAGGAGAAACCATGAAGAGTTTGGACTGCTCTGATATCCTTACTGTAAGTCAAACACCTCAGCTTATGTCAGCCTGATACCATTAAATAATCAATTCTTCTAATTCCCTGTGCTTACTAAGAAACATTTTTAGAGTAATGATTTTCTTACTTTAAAAGCAATACATGTTTATAACAGTAACAGCAGAAAATATGGGTGAACTCTAGGGATGCTGTTAATGCCTTGATATATTTTCTTTTGTGTCATTTCTGATGCATATAAATACACAGATATAGTTGTGAATGGAAATAGAATTCAATAATTACTGAGATGTTTTTCAATGTGCTGTTCGTAACAAATATGTCTCTAATGGGCTGATGGATAAATATGGTTTATGCCAGGAATATAGCTCAAGGTCATGGCTACTACCTGGCAAGCACGAGGCCCTGAGTTCCATTCTAGTTCCAAACAAAACAAAACAACAACAAAAATATTTCTTGTATATGAGGCAGTGGTATAATTTATTCAACCAAAACTCTAATATTGCACATTTCTGCTATTTCCATAATTTTGCAATTATCACCATCACTGTGGTAGACATCCTTGTAGCAGATCTTTGCACCTCATTATCATTCCTTTGCATGTGTTCTTCAGGGTATGCATATATCACAACTTTTGAAACATTTTGGAAAACACTATTATAATTCTTCCAGTGTTTTCCAGGTTTTAAAAATTGTTTTGTTTGCCAATTTTAGTGGGTGATAAATCATTATGCTATTATTTTAGTTTGTATTTTTCTAATTATTAATGGAGCTGAAATTTTTATGAAGTTATTGGACATTTGAATTACTTATGTTTATCTTCCTACTCATCTCTTTTGCTCATTTTAAAAGTTGGAGTGTCTATCTCCATCTTATCATTTATAGAAACTATATTAATAGGGATATTAACTTTGTGGTTATTACTGCATATGCTTTCCTGTTATTTGCCTTTTAGTACAATATGGTGCTTTGTTTTAATTTCAGAATCAATTAATAATGAGTTTGACTTCAAGTAACAGGATGCCTAACTCCTGCTTGCTTATCTTCAAATGATAGTAAACAAAGGGGAATTAATAACAAGTGTCTTATCGAGAGGCAGCTGCTGAAACTGATTGAGACAGCTGACAACACAGGGGCTCATATCCCTGTCCTCTCTTAATCTTTTTCTGCTTTTCACTTTATGGTCACTAAAAGGCTGCTGAAGCAGTATCCATTAGGTTTGTGTTCCAGGCAGAAAAAGAAACAATATCAGTTGACTCCTACTTATGTCCTATTGGCCAGATCCAGATACAAAGCACTCCTAACAGTAAAGGAGAGGCAGCCAAGGATCAAGGGTAGCACAGATTAAGTGAGCGAAGCCTATTTTCTATAAAACAGTTTGAAGATTTTGTGTGATCAAACGGGTCTCCATCAGTGATGGTGAGGCTTTTAGAGCTTTTAGTGATACAAACAGCTTGCCGCAGCATACGTGACGTAGGTTCACCACCACTGGTCTGTAATGTATTTTTTTGGTTTGAGTCTCAGAAACTTCTTCTTCAACATAATGGTGTAATTCAGTACATATTTATCTATAATTCCTTTCATTACTTTTGTGGCTTTCTGATAACATGAAGTAGAAATAGAAATTTTCCCCCTGGATATTTGTCTAGCAGTATCCAAACAGTTGTACAACCTTCTCCACTAATTTGAAGTATCCTAATTATTCACTGAGGTATTAGATACATTTGAATCCATTTCAGTATTTATTTTCCTGTTCTGAGGATCTCATTTTCTATTCCAGTACTTTGATTTTTGATTCATATGATTTATCATGCACTTTAACATTTCAGGCCATGTCTCCTCCAAATACTGCATTCTCTAAAATGTCTTCCTCTTTGTTGAATGTTTATTATTCAGATAAATTTTGAAACATTCTGTCAAGTCTTAAAGGTTATTGTATTTGAATTTCAACAGGACTTGCATTAAATTGATCAGTTATGGAAGAAGAATTGACAACCTGCACAGTGAAGTCTTCTCACCAAAGACTTGATGTAGTCCAGTCTGCTTAAATGTGGCAGTTGTATTTTATGATCATTACAAAATAGGATTTTTTCCCTTTGCATTGTATTTTAATGAATTAAAGCAAATATATAGGAAATGTAAAGATTTGTATAAGATTTCATAGTTGGCCACTTTCATGGACCCTCAGTTCATTCTAAATATTTTCCTTTCTCATTTTTTATCTGTGTCAGAGTTTCAAAAAGGGAGTATCACAGGCAACTTTCTCATTTTTATCTGTCTCCTTTCTCATTTTTATCTGTCAGAGTTTCAAAAAGGGAATATCACAGGCAACTTGCTGTTACTGTTTTCCACTGTGATTCTTGTAGCATATTCTTCGTTACACTGTATTAAATTGACACCATTAATGAGATTCCTTCTGTTTGTTTTTATTGCTGTTTTAAAAATTTTTTACTAGTACATTTTGCAGTACATAATGATTACATTCATCGTGGGGAGTTATTACCTGTATATAACATATTTTAGTTCTTTTTATGACTCATTTCCACACTTTCCCCTCTTTCCACTTCTTGCTCCTCTTTCTATTGCAAAAGAGATTTTTTCCCTGAATCTGCTAGTAATGCTTTGTTAACAACAAGACAGCCAAGCAGAACAGGCCCATTCTGGTAGTGTGAGGTAAGCTGTCTTAGAAGTTCTCACCTATCACTCGGAGCAGCAATTTCTGCTTCATCTCCTGGAATAAATAATAATCCAGTTTTTTCTCTGGAAGTCCATGTGATAAGAAACTATATAATTCAAAGTACCTAATTTCATTTTGCGTACATTTCAAATCTTTAGAATGTTCTTATTTATGAAACAAAATCTACTCAACTTTTTCCTATGTCTCTTGGAAGATTCTGCCGCCTTCTTTAGGATCAGCCCTCCAATTCTTCTCTTTTATGGATAAATGTGACTTTTTTCTCAACTATTTCTTCCTAGATAATATATCTAAGACTTCCCACTTGCCTAATCAATTACCTTTTCTCTGCCAGCCTGCTCTCTGAGGACATCTCCTTCAAGACGATACCAGAAGTAATAGGCCTGAACAGGACAGATCTCCCAGAGGCAGGTACACAGTCATCTTGCTGTTTCAACATTATCACCCACGCAGTTGCCTATGTTTTTGTCACAGAAGAGCCGTACGACAAGCTGCTTTCTTCCTGCACTTGAATATTTTTTTGGAAATTGGATGTTTCCCTATTGAAGTTCATTTTATTTGTTTCTGATTTTGATTCTAGCCTATCTAGCTAAATAACTTTGAGAACTTTTTCTCATTCATAGTATAAGTAACCTTTCTTATTTTGTGCCTTCTGTTAAAGGTAACAAGCATGTCTGTCAGCTCTAGATACCAGTTACCTATAAACATGTTGCTATAACCATGACCTCACCCACCTTTTTCCAGGTATACATAAGTCGTTCTTAGGACTTAGGTACTCATCTAACTTCAGATTAACCCAGCCTATCAATAATGCAATGAAAGAGAGTACTTTGTGGACAGCCTACTGGAAACAGTTGTTGGTCCTGCCCAGAATACTGTTTGACCATTAGGCATGTGGTCATCTGTGGATGCAGCCATTACATGGAGCAGGGCATACAGGGAAAAACCAGGATCTGGAATGAGATCTAACTCCTGGTGTTACATGTACAATGGGCTAGAGCATGGCAGGAGTGTTATAACTAACCACAAGCAATATAAGAATCACATTCAGGCCCAGAACTCTTGGCCACTTGTGGGCTTTGGCTTCTAGTTTGTGTGAATGGGAAAACAGATGGCACCTGTTATGGTTATGTCCCCTGCCTGAAGGTGTTTCATGACCAACTCATATAGAGCAATTGACATGAGAAA
Organism: Cavia porcellus; assembly: GCF_034190915.1. Lineage (NCBI taxonomy): Eukaryota > Metazoa > Chordata > Mammalia > Rodentia > Caviidae > Cavia > Cavia porcellus. The sequence goes on along the minus strand of NW_026947505.1, from coordinate 26,245,079 downwards.
GGAGTTCCTTTCCCCAATACCACCAAAGATGCCATAAGGGCTGATGCTCTAGTGAGGTTGGCAGTCAGAGAAAGTGAATCTGAGTAGGAGAAAGCCGGACAGTTGCAGGAGCACTAGGAGACAGAAGAGCAGACGAGCTGCAAGGGAGAGGAGCAGTTAAGACATTATGTGCTGCAGATCAAGTGGATCTACTACAATGCAGTTCTCATTGGATGAAGTTTTTAGGTTGCAGATGTCTGTCTTTGGGTCTGGTGGTAACTCTGCCAATCTGCTTTGGCCAGAGTAAGTGGATCATGTGACACAAGACATAAATCTCTGCAAGCAGAAGTGCCTACACCATTTTTCTCAGAAGCTGAGGGTGCTGCCGATGTATACATCCTCAAATCACATCAGAGATCTTTCCACCACCTGCTTCCCCCACAACCATAACACTCTGAGCTACTCATTTACTACAAGAGAAGTTGTGTGCAGGGTGAAATGTACTCTAGAGTCAAGAGTCATGGGGGAATCTACTGCTGAGTTTGTAATTAAGAAAAATTGAGTGAAACCCTTCCTGGGCACAAGAATATCAACTGCAAGATTCAAGGTCACTCTCATTTCCAGTCACACAACTCCACAAAAGTCAACCAAATAAGGATAAACACAAAGCAAGGCTTGAAATAGTACATCTAAATCTACTGTACATTCATCTATTTTGGTTTCTTGACTTTACCAATTCAGAATGTGCTTTGGGGAATTGCATTTTTCCTTCTAATTGATTGGAATGAAGTAGATTATTCATGGCCATTTCACTGTCCGCGCCTCCACCCTAGCAAATAACTTCCTTTGTTCTCTCTTAGAATATAAAACTAGCTCCACACTTGACATGGAAACATGAAATATGATGGCTTAAGTAGAAAGAAAGTTCTGTACCATTTGTGAAGTCTGGTGTTTACTATTCAGACCACCCCTCTGCTTCAGACAAACACCACAGTGGAGACATTGCTGAAGTTTAGGTCTGACAATGAGCTTCAGAAGGAAGGGGAGAGTTTGCTCTCTGTCTTCTAAATAAAATTGTCATATTTCTCCAAACTTAACGAGAATCACAGAATTTTGGGACTGGGAAGAATTCTAGTGACCTAGTTTACTGTTTTCTCAAAATATATTCTAAGGTACATGTGCCCACAAGATACCCCTAAACAAAGGCTTTTGTGGCCAAATTTCAGAAATGCTCTTTCCTGTTCCTTTCTCTTGAAGATATTGAGAAGCTCTGAGCAAAAAAATCTGTTAGATTTTGATGTCAAACTTATTTGATCACAAGATCTGTGTGTATGTGTGTGCATATATTTGTGTGTGTGTGCGTGCACACGCGTGCTCACATGTATGTTTCCAAGTAACAACAGCTTCTGGAATTGGTATGCTGAAGCCACACTTGGAAAGAGTGTTTATCCCTCCCTCAGTTTACAGAGGAAGAAAATGCATACCATATTGACAGTCATGGAATCAAGCCAGCCCTGTTACTGGCAGGACTGGAACTTGACCCTGGTTTCCAGACAACTAGGGTCTTTTTTGATCACCTTGAAAAAGTCATCTGATGTATCCCCTGGCACATCATTTTCACTGTCTGGAGTTTGAGGTTGTATTTATTTATAGTGCACTCAGCAATGAATCCATCAAATGCTTTGAATGTTTTTAAAAGGGCACTGGGCCCTGTACAGTTGACCTAAATAAAACACTATCGTCTAGATGGCATGTAATTTACTGTAGAGTGAAATATTTTAACGGGCTCTATAATAACATTCTAAGAGATTATTACTCAACAGGCAAAGTAAATCAAATGGTTCAAAACTCAGTAAAATGTTACTAAAATATAGGTATACTACCCAGTGACAAGTGATCACACATACTTCTCTGGAAGTGCAGAGTGGAATACTTGAGCAACCAATTATAAAAATGTATCTGAAGGTCACGTACATGTTGTCTTCAAATAATGTAAATTTAAGTAGTTTGAGCATACTGGCAATCTTTACAAGTGACATTTTTCTCACTTACTGAATCTGAAAGGACTTTGGATCTGTATAAATTTTAGTGGTCTCATATAATTGGTCTAAGACTCCGGCTCAAAATCAATCTCTCTCTCTCTCTCTCTCTCTCTCTCTCTCTCTCTCTCTCTCTCTCTCTCTCTCTCTCTGGCTCAAAATCTCTCTCTCTCTCTCTCTCTCTCCCTCCCTCCCTCCCTCTCTATCTATCTATCTTAATACACTTGACATTTAAGGTATACTCCTAACAGTTAGGATATTTATGATGAGTTTCTAGCCTTTGAATACCAAGTTATCATGTTTCCAAAGCCAATATTTCAAAGCCAAAGCCTTTGAACACCAAGTTATCATGTTTCCAAAACCAATGTTAGCCCAGAAAGTAACTTTGGTGTACCAGAAAATGTAAGTGTCCCCCCAGAGCAGGTGTAGCCCAGCACCAGAGTATAAGGTTAGCAAACAGAGTGCAAGCTGGATTTCAGCACCTCAAAGAAGACCCTCACACAAAAGAGCAAGTAGTACAACTACAGGAAAGGTCCTGTCTCTTCCCTCTCTCTCCTGAAGCCTCTACCTGTATAGGAATAAACGAACCCCCCAGAGACCTGTTCTTCATCCAGACTCAAATCAGTATACACTTATGCACATGGGCCTTTCCACAGTTCTTGGGAGCTCAACATCAGAACTTTCTCCAAGTTTCTAGGTCTGATAACTGGGTTCTTGACCAGGGCTTTATTTTTAGTTCCCATTCTATTTTAACTGGGTTTGTGTCTTGCAATTACTATGTACCATCTCTAGATCTTCAGTTCTGCCCAGAATCTGGGACCTTGCTTTCTATGGATAAATCTCTTGGAGAAACTAGACTTCCTGCCTGAATTCTGAACTCCTTTCCTGCCCCAGATTCTGTGACACCATGTTATCTGCTTAGAAATTCTATTTAATTGTACCACTAGACCACATGGTCTGAAATCTTCCCTGTCCATGATCCCTCATCATAAGTTTTATCCTCCAGGGCCTGTGTTATTGACCTGGACCTTAAATGCAAAACCTACTTCTGGGAACTAGTCCTTTATCCAAGCTCCCTTCTGCAGTCCAAGGCCAGACAGTCCAGGTTCAGCACATATGCAGCCCAATTTTCTAAACTCTCTGTGTCTCCAAGTGCAATCACAATCACAGAAAAACTTGAAATGCCGTAGACTTTGTGAGCAAAAAAGACATGCTTTACTTGTGAAAGTGGAAAGAAGACATACACTTCGAATGACTATCAACCACAACGTTGAAACAAAAAGATGGTTTGGTGAAATTTTTACTTGCTTAAACAATCTAAGGTCATGGAGCTATAAGTTCGAATGAGCAAGGTCTGTATCCCTTTACTTTAAAGAATAAATCTAGCATATAAGACCATAAGTGCTTGGTAAACGCATGCTACTTGAATGGAAAATTGATCTAAACAGAATATTTGGTCAAAAAAGAATTTACTGATTTATGTGATCACTCATTCATCATATGCATGGCAGAAGCTGTTTTTAAATCATTATATAGTTTACAATCTTTACTATATCTGATTAAGAAAGGATAATTAATAAAATAAAAAGCATTTAGTGACAGAATTTAATCATAAATGTGAGTGTAACATATATGCTGTGTTTCATACTGTAGATAGATGGAAATGCATTTTACCTTGGGGGAATGTTGAAAGGTTTTCTATTACTGGGATTCACACTTGAACATATGTCATCATATTTGATTCTCACAAGAGACAGGAACATAGTTAAAGGAAATTTTGTAAGAAAATATCTATAACTTTGAACTACAGTAGCTTTCAAAAAGATTTCTGGATGATCATTACCAGAAATAATTCATTGGTAGTATAGAAAGAGCTAAGAAAGAGATTCAAAGAAAAATTGAAAGGAAGAACCTATAATGGCAACTTTCATTTACTCTGATAAGACAGACATACTGTTCACCCAGGAACAGTTACAGAGTAGGATTCTAAAAGATAAGTAATGAGATATCGGACGTGAGAAATGAGTCTCTAGCTTTCAAAGCCTAGTTTCAGCTAACTCAAGAGGAATTATTGCCATACTTACCATTTATATTGAACTGTATTGATTGGAATGGTGCACTTTAAAGTAGCTGTAGCTCTGGGGATCCAGCAGAGACAGGAGGAAGAAGCCAAGGAGCCTGACAGCAACAGTCTGGGGAAGGCAAACACCACGTGGGCTCTCTGGCAGCCCGAGTTTTCTCCTATGATGTAATGCTTCTTGATGATTTTCCTGCTTTCTAAGAATGCTGTTGCTGGGTATCATGTTGGAGAGTTTGATGAGTTTCCCTAGAAACATACATAATATTTCTCTTTAAATTAGAAAGTTCATTTTTTAATGTAAGGTGATACATTTTAAAGTATTTTATTGTTTTCCTTCTTTATTTCTCCTCAAAAAAGTAATTTATATCATTTGTTAAATATTCTCCAACATTATAGAAGTATATTAACAGGTTGCTTTCATTACTGACAGGAAGTAGAAGAAATACAATAGAAAATTCAAGGTAACATCAGTTAGTGATTCAGAGTGGAGTTTAGAAAATCTTTCTTTCCATGTATGCATTTAATTAGGCAGCAACTTTTATTTTATTTTTTTTAGGCAGCAACTTTTAAAGACTTCTATGCCCATGCTATTTTTTGACAACCATGCTATAGCAAGAAACAGTGAGAATAATTTTGACTGGCATATGACCTTTACCAGATTTTAAAAATAATTCAGCCTTATACTTTAAACATAGAGTAACTAAAGTTCCAAAGAAATGTGCTTTAAAATTAATGGGGAAAAGAAGCCTATCCATATTTGAAACTAGCTAAAGCTAGGGATATCAAAAATTCTGGGAACCATAGTGTTAATAGATTTCTAGCTGTCAAAATTTGAAATAGAATATACAGGGGCCAAAAAATTTGAAATAAGAATGCGGTCAGATGCATTGCTGGTGTGGACATTCAGCTGACTCAGACAAACATCAAAATAGCAACAGCGTCTGCCTCAAACAAACGTGCTTTCCCAGCAGTCTCCTTTCTGAAGCAAGACATTTCTATTACATTTTCCTAAAAGGGAATCATTCTTGCATTGAGATGACAGTCCTGCTGGCACTGCATGGAGCATCAGACCCTTGTGACTTTCTAATCTCTCGTTTCCACACTTGGAAATGTTGTCTTGCTGTTTCAGAACTAAAGACACTGTCTGGCACAGACTAGCTTGCAACTTACCTGTTTGGAGTTTGTACTGTGAATTCCCACAGAAACAAGTCTAAGTGGGCTTTTGAAATTCCTAATGCAGCCCAAGTTACTCAGATTGATCTCGAAGTATCTAATTATGTGCACTGAGGAAATGTGAGACTTTGAGTAACATTGTCTTTAAAAAAAATCTATTTCAGCACTAACTTGGAATGTAGTCCTAATCTCAAGGCCTCTTATCCTCTGGGGTTTCACAGGCATCTGAGCCTTTGGAAATGCCATCTCCTGGAGTCTGATGCAGAGTGAGCAACAGGCAAAACCACTAGGGCTGGTAAGGAACAGGGGTTGCAGACCCCACATAAAATGTTCCTCCAAGATGCTCTCAGTTCCTCCTCTAGTGGAGTGTATCCTGTGAGGATCTTCAAAACACACGCTGCTTACCCAAGGCTCAAGAGTGTCTATCTACTGACTTGCTTTGATTTTTTTCAGTTCTCTATACATTGGGGGAAATGAGCAGCTTTCAGATAGAATTGAGGACAATGGTTCCTTACTTTTGGGAGTAGAAAGGAAGAGGATGGGAGCCATATCCTCCAATATAAAAGCAGACAGAGTCCCAAACGGTTTATAGTTGCTCTCAAAATGGAGACAGGCACTAGAGTACAGGATGCTTCAACTTCCCGAGATTTTTTAAATTAATACATGTTTGTGACATGAATGATTACATGTATTGTGAGAAGCTGGTAACTGTATGTAATGTATCTTAATTCTTTTTATATCCTCTTCCCTCTCTACGTCTCTTGGTCTCCTTCCCTTTTGCAAAAGATTATCTTATTGTTTCCTATTATCTATCTTTTATTTTTATTTACTTGTTTGCCCTCTAAAGATTTATTATCTCTCTTCTGTTCCTTTTAGTAGATAATAATATGATCCTTAAAAAGTTTCTGTGCTATTTTAGGGAGGTAACAAAGAAGGAATGCAAGAGCCTGTATTTCTAGAAATGCAAGTTCTCAGGTCTTACTGAATCTGGGAATTGAGCCCAGAAATCTGCGTCCAGCAAGCCTTTCCAGGGAGCTCAGTAGTCATGCTCAGATGGAGGACCACCAGCAAGTGGATAAAGAAGGACCTGCCCTGAGATCCTGACTCTGCCCCTTAACAGCTTGCAAGCTTGAGCAAATTAGTCTTTCTGAGTTTGTGGAGATTAAACAATATAGTGTATTTGAGGTGCTTATTGCAAAGTCAGATTTTGTTAGTTTCTGATCACTGTCTCACTATAACCCTGAGATAAAGTGTGTGTGTGTGTGTGTGTGTGACTGGAGACTGAATCCGAGGTCTTTGTGTTGAGCTATATCCCCAGATATTTTCTTTTTTTTTAATTTTTTATTTTGAGACAGAGTCTTGCTAAGTTGCCAGATTTCCCAGGTTGGGCTTGAACTTGCTGTCCTCCCACCTCAGTCTCCCAGAGTGCTGGGATAACTAGCTTGTGCCCAGCCACTTATAAAGAGAAGAGATTTATTTTGGCACAGTTTTAGAGGTTTCAGTCCACGATCAGTTGGCCCTGTTCTTTGAAGCCTGTTGGTAAGACAGTACATAGTGCAGGGAGCATGTGATAGAGCAAAACCATTCATATTACCAAAGAGACAAAGGGAGAGGAAGGGACCTGGATCCCATAACTCTTTGGAGGCACACTTCAAGTACCCAGACACCTCCCACTAGCCCTTCCTCCCAAACATCTCACCATTTCCCAATGGTGGATGGGGGCCATACTCTGGCGGCCAAGCCTTAGTTCATAGGTTTTTGGGAGTGTGTTAAACACCCAAACAATAGCAAGCACATACAGAAAACACTCAGTAAATGTTAACAGTCATGGCCACTATTATCTGTGAATGGAAAGAAAAAAGTGTAAGTCCTTATGACCTTTAGCATATTAGCAGAGAATTTATCATCTTAAAGGGCCCTTTCAGATTCTGACATTGCATTTCCAAGGAACTCAAAGGTCAAATACATTTCGCGTGGTCTCATCCACACAGAAACAGAGCAGCAGTTCTTGCTGCTCATCAACAGAACTCTCGTGGGGGTTTTAAACTTTACCCTTCCCTGGACCTCCACAGCCATAATCTTTAGCGATAAACCCTGGGGGTCTATAATAATTTAAAAAATTTCGATAGACAATGCAGCAAAACAACTATTCAAGTCAAAAGTGACAATTAAAGTGAACACTTATTATTTATCTTTGCCAACCACTATGTTAACTTCTTTATATGCATGGCTCTGTTTAATTCTTGTAGCAACCCTAAAAAGTAGGCCCTCTCTGTTTCTTTATTTAACAAATGAGAAAAACAGAGGCAGAGGCTAAATTACCCTAAGTTCATAAAGCTAAAAAGTGGCTTAGGACCAGAACCTAAGTTTGAGCTACCATATGTATATAATGGATGCAAAACTTATGGCATTCATTTTCTCATTTACCTAACAAACATTTACTGTGCAGGACCAGCTAATATGCTGAGAGCTGGGGTTTATGAAAATATAGAACCCCGTCTTTCTCAGGAAGGCATGCCTTACAGTGATCAGGAAACAAAAAGGCAGACAGACCTATTGCTGTGTTTTGAACGACGATGTTCCATGTCTCTACAAGGCTGGAAAGACTTTCTACTGACTTCTAGCCTCCTCCTCTCAATGGTCATTGGCTAAAGTCACCAGCCTCCCAGAATGTGAGGGCCATTTCTGCCTGCCATTTGCCAACGCTCCACAGCGGCTGGTGGGCGATCTTGGAGCCTCTGACACCAAATTCTTGAAGTGGGCTTCCACTTGCCTTGCTAATTCATCTTGGTAGTCTTCCACTCCCCTCCAGACAACCCGAGGGGAACGAGGACGCCCCCGCAGTGCTGATAGGGGGCGCTCTTCCAGAATAAAGCGTCTAACCCCAAACCACGACTGTTTTGCAATTCTTCAGAAAAGTATAAAGACCGAGATCCGATTTTTAGAACCGGGAGGTATTCACGCAGGGCAAATCTTTGGACGCAGTGTAATGCTGATGAGGAATCTGAGCGCTAGGCTCTCAATGCAGGGTCGGGTTGGGTTCTTAGGTCAATCTGCAACCTCTCACTGCCTCCTAGAGTCAGGACTGGGTAGTTTTTCAAGTAAACAAAATTGTGCGAGTCCTGCAATCCTCATCTTGGAGAAGGCAGATAAATTCTCCCTGGGAGACCGCCTTAGAAGACACTGTCCCTAGCGCTAAACTGGGGGCTCTGCTGGTAGCCGCCTCATCATCCTGGCCCTCAGCAGCGGGGAGATTTTGCACACACTGGCTGAATTGCGGACTAGTCCTCAGGTTGCACAAGGGCAACCAGCCGCGGAACGTTTCTCCTTCGTCTCCCTGTCGCTTCCACCCGGACCCATTTGGTGCCGGACAAAGTGGTGGAGGCTTAAACATGGTGTTGGGAGGTGCTGGCACTGTAGAGTCCTCCTCTTCACTGGAGGCTCGGGGATCCACGGACGACCGGCTTTTCCTGATTAAAGGTGTGGTGTGGAGTGGTGCGGTGTTGGAGCGAGCTCACCCAGTGCCCGGGACTGCATTGGGATGGCATTCCTAAACACAGCCGGTTCTGAGAGCCCTTGGAGCTGGTGGGGTCAGTTAAGCACTTGCCAAGTGCAGTCTCCCCTGTCCCGAGACAGATCCAGCGATCTCCTCTGCCGTGGGTGGTGTATTCCCCCAGCCTCTTTGCAGTTTCTTTCGTGCTGTGGCCTTTTTAATCGTCACGATCTTTCTTTTCCTTTCCGGGAGAAACTTCAAGCTACTGTCCTAGGGGAATGGGAAGGGAACCTGCGCCAGCTCTCTACAAAGAACTGTGTCTCAGAATGACCCCAGGAGCCAGAGGTAGTGAGGTCATGTTGGTTTCACAGTCGCTGTCACTTACCTTTGGCAAGAATTGTTTAGCCCTAATTTCTTACATTTCAAAAGTAATTTTGAGTGTAATGTAAAAATTGTATAAGACTTGTGTACATCTTTGTAACTTATCCCTTCTCCCCCAAACTTGGCAGGTGGAATTTTCCTGGGTTCTGTTGCTGCAGCAGGGATGATAGCTGGATTTGTTACAACATTATCACTGGCTAAAAAGAAAAGCCCTGAATGGTTCAATAAGGTTTGTAACACTGAAATCCATTCATAAAATTGCTATTGTTTACAATAAAGGCAGCTTTTTCATAGGAAAAGGAAAGAAAATGTTGATGGCTTTTTTATTGCTTTAAGAAGTAAAGTGTATATACCTCATGGATTCAACTGCACAATTTAATTGATTTGTATTTTCTTTAAAAAAGAAATATGTGCTTTCTTAAACTTGAGTAGAACAAGATTTCGAAAGTTTACCTTGTACATTCATCCTCACAGCATGATTTTAAATCTAAGTGTAGGTAGTTCACTATCAATACTAATTTTTATGTACCAACTAGCAAGAACAAATAATGTCAGTTAAATTCTTGATACTGACTGTAAGAGGCATTTATTGGAGAAATGTTAAAATGTTGAAATAAACTTCATCTTAGTACTGATGAAAACCATGTCAGCTCCTTGAACACAGAGATCAGGCGCTACTGTAGTCCTAGACCCTAGAAAAGTGCCTGACATGTAATAGGTCTTTGGTAAACTTTGATGAGTTGACTATAACCTACTTAGAGCTGAAAATTCTTATGTGCTGAGCAAAATTAAACTGTTATTCTCATGCACTTCACTTATCTGGTTAATAAGAAATTTCCTTCATGTTTACTTGTGGTTACTTGTTCTTGTCTTTTGTCTTGTCTCTGCCCCCCCATTTCATTTGGTTTATTCATTGCTTCAACAAATGTTTACTTGAAATATTTTATGTGTCAGACACTGCAGTTAGGTACAAGGGATACAATACATCTGATCCTCAGGAACTAAAGTGTCTGGTGTGTGCAAACATACCAAATAATCAAATAACTGTATACTTACAGATTGATATGTGCTATGGAAGAAAAGTGTTATGTAAAAAATCATAAATCAGTTGAATTTCCTTTCTACTTGTCTTTAATAGTCATACTTAAGCCTTATTAGTTTATGACTGAAGTCTGCATTTATTTATTTTTTGGTACTGGGGATTGAACTTGCAACTGTGCACTTGCAAGGCAGGCGCTTATGCTGCTGAGCTAAATCTCCAGCAATAGTCTACATTTAAAATGCATTTGGATTCCCTCTGAATACTCTGAGGAGTTACATAGAGCTATGCAAACCACTGCTGTATATCTTGTGGATCATTTTTTCCCTATAGTATAAGGTATTTCAGTATTTTGTACATCAATTTAAAAATAATATTCGGCAGCAGATTGACTACAGAAGATATGAAAATCCAAACGTCTTTTATTACATTAGACATTTAAAAGATTAGCAAAAATGTAAAACTCTGTACATTTTTTGATAAGTTATTTTTCATAAAAATGATGTATATTAATTTATAATTGACTATTTTTAAATGAATGAATTGTGAAATTCTTAATTTTATAGTCTATGTAAATATTGCTAAAATATAATCCACATAATTGAAAACCTTTGGAGTCCAAGTATAAAGGAATCTGGAAACTAGAAAATTTGAGAACCACTCTTCTGGGTAGTTAAATATGTTCTGTAAGTTTCTGCTTTCTTCTGGGAAATATGGGATTAGAATACCTTATCCAAACTCTTAAAAGTTAAATTGATTTGTAGAACTCAGGTTCAAAAGCACACAGGTAAGGACTTATACTGAACAAACACCAGTTTAAGAATATCACATATGTAGTGTACTTCAAAGTCAGAACATTCACAATACTAATTATAATACCTAACATTTGAGTGTTTGCCATGTGCTTCCTACTCTTTGAGGGCTTCACTTATTTAACCTCCACAAAACCATATGAGACACTGATACTGTACGTCATTCATACCTAAGAACAGAAAAGTGGGCCTTGTGGAGTAATCTATTTACCTAAAGTGAAACTCTCTCCATCTTTGTTTTTTTCTGCATAATAAATGATACCACTTTAACCAATGTTGTCATTTAAGTAAACTACCCACTAGCCTGGGAATCTTAAGTATTCATTACAACACGGATTCAAACTGGAGCACAAACAGACTTTAAAATGACTGATTTTTCGGTAGGAGACTGCCTGCATTGCTTTCGTTCTGGAAGATGATAATCTCTTTAATGTCTTTATTTTCATTATCTTCATTAGGTCTTATGCCAGAAAGCTGGGAGTTGAAAAGCAATAGTAAGGGCTCAGTGAATAAAATTACTTATCTGATGTACTTTAATTCAGTGCCTCAGCTTAATACTATGTCATGGCAAAACTTCATCAATAACTGAGTTATTTCAAGACCCATTTATGTAAGCAGAATAAAGAGCAAGTTATCATTCATGTTTTTATATAGCTATCATATCAAATAGATTAAGCATTCTATTTAAAAGTCCATTTGACTTACATAAAATTAATTCCAGAATTATATTGAAAAAACTAAAAATATAAACTTACTAGTTTTGCAGTTGACCTTAACAATGAGCAAATTGCACGTCATAGTTCCTACATACAGTATGTGAATAAGAGATTAATTCTTGTCATCTTTCCTCAAAAGGAGGTGGTAAAAATTAGAAGATGATGAGTACTCGTGTCTTTTGACAGAGGGGTATTATAAATATGGAGCCTTTATTTATAAAAAATTTTATCTTTGGGTACTAAGTATCATAACTGAAGTATGATTTGTTAAATTCCAGTTCCAAATTCATGTACTTTAATTTTAATTTTAAAAAGTAATATGGCAGTAAAGGGAAGTGTAGCTTTTAAAATATCTATGTGTATGTTTGTATTATTTATATATACATAAATATAAATGATATGTGGCTATAATAAAGGTCTTTTAAAGCAACATTATTTTTGGAAGTTGGTCTTTTCCTGCAGCAAGTCAGCCAATGCTCATTTTGAAAAATTTGAATAGAGAATATGAATGACATTTTCCCCCAGAGGAAAAACTTGTGATTAGATTTTTTAAAACTTAAGGATCGATTTTTTTAACAGAAAAAAGATAAAACAAAACTTCATAACAAAATAATAGGAGAATAAAATAGTTAATATATTCAATATTGTTACCTTTAAAGAAGTTGTCAGGGCACAAGATATAGGCATAAAAATTCCAATTGATATTAAATTGAAAAATTAACATCGAATTAGATATTGTGAATTGGGAAGAAATTGTTCAAAAGGAAAAAGGAAATAGAATTTGTGAAAGAGGAAAGGAGAGTAGAGAAAAAAAATGCAAGTCAGTTATACTATATTAGTGTCTCTTAGATCATTAAGGAATCAATTTTTTTTTTTCTTTTTGTTTCTTATCGGTACTGGGGATCGAACTCACAGCTGCCTGCTTGCAAGGCAGGCACTTATGCCACTGAGCTAAATCCCCAGCCCCAAGGAATCAAAATTTATCTTTCAAAGCATATAGACAGTAAGTGGTTAATCACAACCAATTTTCATTTCATCTCACAGTCAGTTTATGAGACTGATATGCACAAATAATGATGTATACACATTTTTTAAAAAAATCTAAGGCAAAATTAAGACTTTATTGTACATATTATTGTGTCATTTAGAGTTACATTCATACAGTCACCTTTGTACAACCAGATTTAGTAAAACAAATGGGTTTATGTAGATGGTAAAAATATGTATATCTAGGTGAATTCTGTCCTCTCTAGGGAAATAATGGATTTCTAATCTGTGTTTCTAAAATAAAAATTAGGCCAAAGCATTTAACTGCCCCTGGTAAAATGACATTTGGTTAGTGCCATTGCTTCTTGATGAAAATTCAGGGCAATTAAAGTCAGTTGATTTATGTGAAATGTGTGGTATTTAGGGAATCATGCTGAAATTAAATGACCATAAGAAAAGAGTAAGAAAGTATATTATTTATGCCATAAAAGATGACCAAAGAAAGATGTCTTGGTCTTGTTCTGGTTAGGTCTAAAATATGTTTATAAGAAGTGTCAGTCAACAGACACTGAGTACCTGCCAGATCTAGTCATGATGCGGGGCATAGGGATGCCAATCATCAAAGCAAAGGCTTTGTTTATACTAGGAACAGTATGCACTGTTATAAAGCAGATATACAGAAGAAAATTTTATGCTGGGCACTGTGGCACATCAGTGTTAATTCTAATTCCTAAGGAAGATGAGACAGGAGGACTCAAGATTAAGGCCAGCCTGGACAATTTATCAAGAACCTGTTTCAAAATTTAAAAAGAGGAGTGAGGTGTTGCTCAGAGATAGAGCACCCCAAGTTTGATCTCCGCAACAACCCCCCCACACACACACCAAAAAAAAAAAGAAGAAAAGCTTGTACTATGAAATAGATTGAGCATTATAAAGAAAAAGACTTTAATAAATGAGTTTCTTTCCAGATGGAAGACAGGATGTTAAAGATTTGCTGTTTCTTATTAGATTAGCTAATTAATGTTCTTCTGATGCAAATGCAAATGAATGAGACTTTGAGAAACCTTGATGAAATGTTCTGTGATTTTTATGGATGAATTAAAAGGCATAATGTCTTGCATACTCATATCTGTAGGTCAGAAAAGTCATGAGGCTGTTAAGTAGCAAAGCTACGGTTTAATGTTGAGCTCCTCTAGCCTCCCACTGTTTTGTGTTATTTATGTAAAGAGTACTCCCAGCATGTTTATCCTTTAGCCAAGTCATTCTGTCTTCATACAGGGCAGTGTGGCCACAGCTGCCTTACCGGAGAGTGGGTCTTCTCTTGCCTTGCGAGCTCTGGGCTGGGGCTCACTTTGTGCCTGGTGTGGAGTTGGTGTGATCAGCTTTGCAGTCTGGAAAGCTTTAGGAGTCCACACTGTAAGTAACTGCAGTCTTGTAATTGGCATCTGGCTGTTTCTTCTACTTTCTGTTGTCTACATTTTTCTGGTTTTCAAATTTGCATATATTTTGGTGTCTGTCTTGAAAAGTAATGACAAAAAATGAGACTAAATTCTTACCAGTATCTGGGCAACTTCTCATTACCAGTAAATAATAAATAATGTAAGATTTTCAAACCTAATTAATGATTAATTCATACCTAATGTTCATTCTATGTAAATTGATGTTAGTAATAAAACTATTAATTTGGAACAACTTCATTTGCTGTTTGACATCCATATATATAAATACCCTTGTAAAATAGTTAAAGCATTTTAAAATGAATTATTTAAATGATTAATGTTAGAAAAATTCTAAGAACATAAATGTGCATATGTGTGTGTTTATGTCTAGTATATGTATATGTGTACATATAAAATTTATACCCCAAACTAAAAACCTGTACAGTAAGGATTATCAGTTTCTTTCTTTTTCTTCTTTTAAAATAACTCCTAGGAAGTTTTGTGAGCCAGGCTCTTCAGGACAAATGCGAATGAGTAGTATCTGGAATGGGAGCAGTGGTGCAGTAAAAAGAGGTTCTGGGTATATTTCGAAGGTGAGGTCAGCAAGAATTTGTTATACACTGGACATGGAGGGGAGAGAAAGTAAAGTCAAGGATGTCTCCAAGCCTTGGCCTGAACAACTAGAAAATGAACGCGGGCCAGTGTGTGAGGGGGTGTCGAGGACAATATCAGGGACTCCGTCTGGTACTTAAGAGTTTGATGTATTTGTTAGCCATGAAGAGTCCAGTAAGCAGTTAAGTACAGAAGTCTGCGGTTCAGGGAGAGGTTCAGGGTAGAAATATATATTTGAGACTTACCAGTGTGTGGATAGTGCTTAAAGCCATGAGATTGGATGAACTCAGCAAAGCAGTGAGGATAGAAAGAAAAGAGAAGAGGTTTAAGAAAGAGGCCCTTGAGTACTCCTAAGGATTAAAGAGATTGCAAAGTGAGGAAAAAGTAGCGAAGATTTCCCTAACAAGAAGGAAGGGAAGTCAAAATAGGGGCTTTGATGATAGGAATAGAAAACATGTCAAGGAAAAACAACTGACTGTGTTGCATGCTGTTACCATGAGCACTGAACGTTCCCTGCGTGCGGCACTGTGGTGGTCATTGGTGAGGTGGTGGAGGAAGTCTGAATGGAATGGATTCAAAGGAGAGGAGAGGAGAGAGACTGGACACAGTGTGTATAGGAAAATCTTAAGTTTTGCCTTAAAGTAAAAGAAAGAAATGATGTCATATCTAGAAGGCGGGGGGTTATGGTTACTTTTTGGTTTTAGTAGGATAGTTAACACCATGTATATGATGATGGAAGTAGTTCAGTACAGAGGGAGAAACTGAGGCAAGTGGAGGGGCTGCAGCACCCTTATAAACATTATTGAGCATTTCACATTTAATCATAATTAAACATGGGCGTTCTTGTACTTTTCACTCAAAATACACTGATAGAAAAATACAGTGCTTCTTCTGTAGTCTGACCAACTTTTAGTTTTAAAGTCACTTTGTAAGCTAGTCAGAACAGTAAACTAGAGATTAATTAGAACAGTTAGAAAACCTATGATTGGAAGATTTTTGATGACTCTGGCTATTATCTCAGTTTTTCTTGCATTTCTTGCATTGCCAGACACTTTAAACACAGCAGACTATTTATTCTTCATAGTAACAATATAGCAGATAGCAACAGCCCCCATTTTATCAATGAGGTGATTGAAACTTTGGGACTCAAATAATCACTTGACCAAGATTGTATGATTTATTACTGGCAGACTCAAAATTTGAACCCAGACCTGAGTCTTCAGGAGCTAGTATTTCTTCAACCTTACCACCATGAGATAAGATGGGCTTCCAGGAGTAAGTGGAAGGAGTTAGGATCAGGGGGGAAATTTGATTATGAAATAATCCTTACATTTCTTGATAACTCACCAATTTTTTCTGAGTATCTTCAGTGAGGGCCTCATCTCTCAGCACCATGTTTGATGTCAGTCTGGTATAAGACTGGCTATTGTTTTCTCATGAAAGAGAAATCTTCTGCAGTAGTAAAATGCTTGCGATATAGTGATTCATGAAAGGCAAAGTTTCATAGCTATATATATGTATAAGAGCAGGTATCTCTGAACACAAGTGGAAAACTTGGTGGAAAGATGTCTGATAGAAATATCTGAATGAATTATGGATGTATGGATAGTTATTTTACTTTTCCTTGTTTCTTAAAAGTATTACTTTAACAAAAATTACTACTTTTTAAAAAAATTGTGCAAGATTTTATTTTTATTAATTTGTACTAAAAATGAAGTACAGCTGCTTCATGGAATTTTCCCGACTATGTATAGCATCTATTTGAGGGGCATGCAAACACTTAGTAATAGGGTTATTAAGCTGCTTTGTGTGTGTGTGAAAATAACAGTCTGTTAGCACTTTACACTGATTGTGTAGAATAGGTAGGCGATATTTCCAGTGTTTCAGGTATTTAGTACTGTAGGTCATAAAATGAGTAAATATTTAAGGTGTGAAAATGTGAAGTTTTTTTATTTACAAGTGTCATAGAAATGAATCAATCTAAATGTTCATAGACCAACAAAATTAGGTTATTGTACCCTTGAGAATTTAGCTTTGTAGGCTAGACTATGCTATTTTAGTTTCTAGAACATGAACTTCTTTGTTTTATGGCACTAATTAAAGGTTATTACCTAAATAAAATATTTTGGGGAGAAAACATACTTTATGATCAGGACTACTGAATATAAGAGTAAATAGAATTCTTTTATATTTTATCTTCATGTCTAACTAGAAAGAGAACACAAATAATTCTCCCTCTACATAGGTTATTAGGTTTGATCTAAACACCTGTGAAGTCTCACAGAAAAATGAGCCCACTGATGCCTTTCCAAGGGTACATTTTTTAATTTAAGGCAGTAATGTTTATTAACGTGTTGTTTTGTTCATTAAGAAGTCATTGTTGGCTAGCCATAAGCCTGGCACTGTGCTAAGACAGGGTTCCCCAGTAGACTGTTCTTATCTGAGTCCTTACCTGCTCACTTTCCTAGCAAGTTCTTAATGGCACTCTTCTGAGGCTTATGGAGAGCAATATATGATGTTTTAGCTCTGTGTTTACAATGCTCCTATGTTTACAGTTTTGATGCTGAACTTGTATCATTAAATACTACCATGTTGAGAAACTTTTGGTTTTCTGTGATCTAGTATAATAGTCTTAGAAAATGATGAACAGAAATGTTCCAAGACTATATACCTAATAAATAGGTGAGATGTTTATTTCTACATAAATACAGATATCAAAATGAATTCCAGTGTCAAGTAATTGTCAGTGGCTACCCTGTACTGAGTTGAATCGCTGCTGTAAATCTAGTTCCTCCTATAAAGGGTGCCATCTAATGGCTGGCCTTGAGCAGTTTGATAAAAGTACCTGTATTTTCTATTTTAATTCACAGCTACATCTGCTGGCCTCAAAGAGAACATGTTATAAATACTTAAATCAGAACTCTTCAGTTTCTTAAAAATATTTTTTGTTTTAGTCTTTATTTAACCATGATTAGTATGAAATTTATTTCACAGAGAATACATACAGCACATTAATAGAAATACACATTTGCATTTTATACAGTGATCCATTGTTCTTTCAGAGGTTGTCAGGAAGAAGAGCTAGTGGAAGCTGTCTCATTAGCTTTCCAAAGCACTAAGTGTTCCCAGGATCGACAGTGGGATTCTCACTGCCTGTGTAGAAATCGGCAGTGTTTGGGCAGCAAACATAGCTTGCTTGTTCTTTATGGGTTCACTGATTACTTTGTATTATGATTTTATCATTTGAATGTGTTTAAGATAGCATTAGTCATCTTAAGATACGAACTGGTGATTCCTTAATTATAAAATGAAAAAAAAACTATGCCTTTTATAGTTAATTCACACATTGCTTACGAATAGTGACTTTTTAATTTTCTTACCTTATTTACTTATTGAAATTTTTATTATTGCTAATGGAAGAATTTGTGGAGAAATTTAACTTGTTTATGGCTACCTTGTCTTTTTTTCTTTCTCTTATAAGGCGAAATGTTAAATATCTCAATATTTGCTGATCAGTATGGTTAGAACTTTTTTGAAAGGAGTATATTCTCTGCCTGTGGCTCTGTCTACTACATTGATGCATGAGGAGGCTGTCATCTCAAAGGACTGGCTGAGTCACCACTGCTTCTCTCTACTGTGGATTATATAGAATGTAATTGCCTGCAGCAGCTTATACATAACGTATAGCTGTTGACCTCATAGGAATTGAGACCTCATTTGCTATTCAAACAAACCATGAATGAAAATGTTCCTAGTCATTCTAAGTCACTTGAAATTTTCTAGATATTTAAATTTAAAAATTGGTGTATAAATGTTTTTTGATTTATTACATTTTCACTGTGGGATAAGAGATATTTGTGTTTATTTATATAGTAATCATCTTAACATCAATATATCAAAATGCCTGAGATATTTAACTTCTAAAAACAAAGATTATTTAGCTCATGGTTTTAGAGGTCCCAGTCCATGAACAAGTGGCCCCATTGCCATTGACTTCTGGTAGGATGATGTCAGGGGTGCAGTGGTGGAGGAAAACTGCTTAAATTGCAAGCTTAGGGAGCAAACAGAAAGACTAGTCAGGCCATGGCCCCCAAATCTCTCTCAGGGGCACATACCCAGTGACATAAGAAACTCCTATAAATATCTGCTTCACAGAGTTCTACTACCTTGTGATAGAGGACTAGGCCTTTAATATAATGTTATGTATAATGTACTGTGTCGATCCTGGGAAAATTTAGTGCTTTGAATAGCTAACAAGACAGCTTTCACTAGATCTCCTTCTTTGCAACCTCTGGAGGACAGTCAAGATCCAAGCCATATAATATATATTAGTGCTTATTTTCAAAGAAAATATTTATGACCTGTCTTTTTTTAAAAAATGAATTTTTTATGTAAAAACATTTTTAAAAAATCAATGTGGAAAAGTACAAAATGAAAACAAAATCAGCAAAAATTGCACTGAATTG
This sequence comes from Cavia porcellus, assembly GCF_034190915.1. NCBI lineage: Eukaryota > Metazoa > Chordata > Mammalia > Rodentia > Caviidae > Cavia > Cavia porcellus. The sequence continues at coordinate 26,225,863 of NW_026947505.1, read as the reverse complement.
CAGTCACTAATCAGAGTAGGAACATTGATTTAGACTATTCTGTAAGTTTTAAGTATATAGAATTGTACAGAAATGCTGTGTGCCTGCACAGCACTCTGGGAACTTTTTCATTGAACAGTTGCAGGGAAATCTTAGCAGAGTGTGTAAATCTCTATCATTTTTAATGACTACATGGTACTCCATTACATAACTATAATCTACTTAATCATTCTCCTCCTGGTGGGACTAATTTTTCACTATCAAACATAGTGAATGTGGAGGCAGACATCTTATTGCACTTTTCTTGATTGAAAATTTGTCCTAAAGGCAGAAGATGTTACTGTTGAATTAGTGTGTTTAAAAAGTATATTGGTAAATGGTCTTCCAGAAAAGTGTATTGATACTGAGAGCACATACATGTTTCTGAGCACCTTGGCCATTAGTAGATCCTAGTACTTTGAAAGTCTTGCTAATCTGACAGATGGGAAGTCATCTGCTGCTTAAGACTACACCTCTTCGGTCTCTCTGCTGCTGTAAGGGCTTTATGGAAATAATTTGTGATCAGAATTTTGCAGACATCTGCAGGCTGCATCCTGCCTTCTCTTCAGCTTACAGAGATATGGCTGCTTTCTCAAGAACCCAGGTCCCCTTTTCTTTACAAAGCCAAAAGTAAAAAGGGTTGTATTTTTAAAAGTATTTCTCTAAAAATGATCATTTGACTTTGCTATTCAAAGAGAGATTTTAAGGGAAGGAAAAGTAGTATATCTTTCTTATGGGATAATACTGAATGCACTCTCAAGATTTATTTTTCCCCAGTACTTTTTTGTAGTTGCTGCTGTTAAGTATAATTTTTATATTAATATTTAGGATTAACTCTTAACCCTATAACTAACCTGAGGTCTTTTGCTAATTGAAATCAACTTTCTCTTTTTGAGAAAGATTTTTGCCAATATTCCAGTGAATCTTTTATTAATACATTTATTCCTACACTAGCTTTACTTATTAATTTTTTTTTGGGACAGGGACTTACTGTGTAGGTAGGCTGGTCCTGAACTCACTTGTAGCCCAAGCTGGCCTTGAAACTCTCAGTGATCCTCCCTGCCTCAACCTCCCAAGTGCTGGGATTTCAGACATGTGCCACTGCATCCAGCTTTACTTAATAATCTGAAATGAAGTAGCATTATAGAGTGACTGCTAGATCCCATATATAATATATATAGTATCCTAGAAGTTTTTAACTTGGAAGGTACATAAGAAAGTAAACAGACTTTTAAGTATTATACAGTTTTCACTAGTTTAATTCAGATTAAAAACAAGTCTTGAGTTTTTGGTAAATTGTTTAACTGTAAGCAGTTTGGAGTGATCTGCAAGGGAAGTTTGAAAAGTGGCAAAAACAACTTCTGTTTTTGTCTGTGCCTAATCTAATTCTAGGGCTTCAAAGATCTTACCAGCTTTTCTTCCAGAAAGAATACTTCAATGTCTTACTCCAGTTTCTATTCATCAGCACACTGGGTCTTGCTTCCTCTTTTTGACTGGACTTACCAGAACTCACAGAACAGAGTCATGAGCTTGCAAAAGGTGTTTCTTCTCTGGCGTTCTAGGCTTTCAAACACTTTACAGATTGAGGAACCACTATGAAATAAATTGGAGACAGCATGTGCATCAGTTAGTAAGTTCAAGTCTGAGATGACATAAACGCCTCTGTAAGCCTTATTTCCCTTTCTATTGCCATTCTCATGGCGTAAAATGGAGCTGGGAGGAGGCACATGCAGGAGCAATTTGGTGACATTCTGAGTGGCAAGGTCTTGCTGAGTTCAAAATGGGGTATAATGACCAATGTCCTTTTTTCTTTCTTTCTTTCTTTTTTTTTTTTTTTAGGAAGGGAGTACTATTTTTGGCATATTTTCAAAATACCTCTTTTACAAACTCACCAGTTTTTACAAACTCACCAGTTTCCTTTTATAAGTAATATTGGGCCTCAAGTGTTTTTTAAAGTAGGAATGGTCAGCAATCAGTGGAAGGGGTAAGCAGTGTTCAGAGGCCAGACCCAGCTCAGACTCAGTTACCTCAAGAATGTTCCCAGCAGTATTCCACAGGAGACAAGATAGCCTTGGTTTCACTTCGGGGTTTTGTCCCCTTCTTTTTTTTTTTTTTTTTATCGGTACCAGGGATCGAACTCACAACTGCCTGCTTGCAAGGCAGGCGCTTATGCCGCTGAGCTAAATCCCCAGCCCCCAAGCCTCATTTTAAAAGCTACCTATTACCTGTTATTGGTTAATCACTTAAAAGCCTAAAAAAATTAAAAAGTTATGAAAGAGGACTATATTATTAGATATGTTAATGTACTTACATAGTATTCATTTTCCATTGTATCAGAAAATAAAATGTTCTTTCAAGTTTTCTTTTCTTTTCTTTTTTGTCTTTTTGATACTGTGCAGTTCAAGCCGGCCTTGAACTCACTTTATAGTGCAGGCTTGCCTCCAGCTCCTAGAAATCCTCCTGTGTCAGTCTCCACAGTCCTGGGATTATATATGCATGTGTCACCACAACTGGCCTCAAATTGAATTTTCTTAACTGAAATATTTCTAAAATTTTTAAGAAGAAAAATTTTTTTGTTATTATATATCTTTCCAGAGTACAAATTGTGCTAAACATAATTTGATTTTCTCTTAATGAGTTAGGTGTATCAGTATTGTTTGTTCTTGTGCTAGCAGATTCTGGGCTTTTATAGTTCTTTTATTTTTTAAATAACTTTTCTTGATCCTAGTTAGCTCTTGTCACTTCCAACTATTCCATTTAGTTTTGAGATGCTGTAGTGTGACCAGACACACAGTTATGCGTAAGGTCCCTCCTTTGCCCTTATCTTTTCTCCTTCACAGGGTCCAGCCAGTTGGTGATTTCTCGTCACCCTGAGCTCCAGGCTCATGAATCTCTATGGCTAGAGACACTGATGCTGGGGAAGCTGCAGGCGTCACTGCATTCACCACTGAACTGTCAGCCGACTACCCTACTTCTGGGTCAGTCTCTCTGTAAATGGCAGCATCTTCCACAAAGCCATCAGATGGAAGAGCCAGGCTCCCAATTCATGACCACAGTCTTTCTCACCAAACCTTGCCTCTCCGCACCCTACCACCACTACAGTTAGGGGAACCATGTTGCCGTGGATATGATCCTAACAGCTATTTTGCTCTCTCAGCTCCCACTTTGCCTTTCCGTAACTGTTTCTCCATACTGCTGCCAAGGTGTTTGGGCCTTCACCTTACCCAGACTTATATATCTGTATCTTTACTGTCTACCGGGCGTAAAATAGTTATGCTGTTACCAGAGGCTCTCACCCGCTGCCTCTGCTCGTTACCTAGTGACTTTGCTGCTGTCGTAGCCCTCAGCCTTTGCTGACTTCAGTTTCTTCCTCTGTGCTGTAGTGTGTACAGCTGTGCTCTGACTTCTCCCACCTCAGAATTCTTCCTTGATACTCCTTGTTTTCTACCAATCCATTTGTCTAGCCCCTTACTGAAAATTTCCCCAAAAGAGAGTCCATAATTGCAGTGTCCACTTCCTTTGCTTTCTTTCCTCCATCCAGCTTCTTACCCTGGCACTATACTGACATTACTATTGTCCACGTCACCAATGCCCTCCTTGTTGTCAAGTCCAGGTTTTTATCCTGTGTTCTTTGACTTTGCAGCAGCACTGAACACAATTAAGAATCCTGTCTACCAGGAAACATTGTCCGGGGGTTTTTGAGATACTTTTGACCTTACTGGTGCTGGCTCTTTCCCCAGCTGGCTTTCAGTGTCTGGTGGCTTCATACTGAGACTCTTCCATTGTCCATTGTCCACTGATGTTCAGTCCTTTGATTCGCTCATAAAGCCAATGGGATCTTAAAACAGTCTGTCCAATATAGTGATATCCAAATATATAACTCCAGCCTTCTGGCTTCACTTGGGTGTCCGTGGACCACATTCCAGCATGAACTCTTGATTTCCTTGCCTCCTCCACTCACCTTTCCCATTTCAGGAAATGCCACCATCATCCTGTCCTCCTGGTTCAAACTAAAAAGCCCAGGCAAGAATTCTTTTGGGTTCTCTCATTTCCCTTCATCCCTTCTAATCCACTAGTGAATTCTGCTTGTCAGGCCTGCTTTGGAACACAGCTTGACTTCTCCCTCTCTACTTGCATTTATGTGTGCCTAGGGCATTGACAGTTTCTTGTCTTGTCTCCCAGCCTTGCCTTCAGTTCCTCTAGATTTTTCTCCATGCAGACTATTTTTAAAATATAAGCCAGATCCTATCATTCTTCTGTTTAAAACCCTTCAGTAGCTTCCTGTTGGAGGAGGTTTATACAGTGAGGCCTCTCCTCCCTCCCTCACTGAGCCTGAATCCCCGCCGTTGCCCACCTTCACCTGCCAGCCTTGTTCCGTCAGCACCCTCGGGTTATTCCTGCCTGGGGCCTTTATTCTAGCTTTGCCAGGAAGCCCCTGTCCGGGTCCTCAGAGTTGCCATCCAAGCTTTCAACCCAAAGTTATTTCAGCTCCTCAGAGGTACTGCCTGGGAGAGTTAATTCTGAAGCCAAACAGCCCTTGCCCTCTCACCAGTCAGTTACTCTCTGAGGTATCCTCTGTTCGTCACTGCACCTATCACAAAATGAAATTATTTTTACTACTTTCTTGCTTATCTATGTTTATAAAAATATAGAGATCTCATTTTTGTTGTGTTCATTATACCCTTATTAGGCCTGTAATAGTCACTTATATGGAGTAGATATTTATTGTCAAGTAAAATATGTTCACATTGCTTCTACCATTTCAGGGGTTATCTTTTCCCTTGAGAATTAACTCCAAGTTCCTTAGTGGTTTCTGAGTCTCTCTGTGTTCTGCCCCCTGCTTACTCTAACTTACTGGTTCTCAGCTGGAGGCAAAACTATGCCTCATTCTGCCCCAGAATATGTGAGAGTGCCTGGGCACACTTTTGGTTGACATAATGGGTGGCTCTGCTGTCATCTAGTGGGTAGAGGTAAAAGATACTGCTGAACATTCTGCACAATATAGGATACTTGCTCACAGAGAATCAGCTGGTCTATAATGTCAGTGGCATGACAGCTAAAGAATCCAGCTGTGGCATCCTAGCCATCTGTCATATTTGGACACCTGTGGGTGCAGGAGGCTGTATTTCTCCTTAGGCTCTGAGCCTACGGGACCACTGTATCTTGTACCACTGTTAACTCTGTTCTTTGTCTAGATAGAGTCTTGGAGCAATTAAAATTTAACTTTTATAACACAGAGTTAATCTGTTTTGGCAGGTTTTCTTTACAAAGTTAATTTTAGTTTCTATCTCAAAAGTAACTTCCATGCACAGACAATCTTCTTATCACCTGATGTCATCTGAAGAGGGTGAGTAAAGCTATTGTTTTTTGTGAACTATAGTACGATTTACTTAATCCAATCACAGAGACTAAACAGTGAATTCATAAAATGGCATCTGCAATCTATAGCTGTAAAGCTTCAGATAGGACTTAGGATATTTGGATACACAGTAACATTTTTTTTTCATGTATTGTGCCACATTAAAATATTTCCTTTTTAAAATAACTAATACAAGTAGCTATTTAACATTTCATCAAAAAAGACATTTAAGGTTGAGAGTGTTGTCAGTGGAAAGTACTTTAGTACTTTCCTGGCATACTTAAGAGCCTAGGTTTCATTCCTAGCACCTCAAGAGAAAAAAAAAAAGTATAAAAATGGCTTTAGAGAACAAAAATGCAATTTGGATAATTTATTTATGTTAAAGTATTTAATTCCATAAGTGGGAGTGGTTCCTCGTGTTGCTTTTTGAACTGATGTTTTTCCTTTGTACTAACTGGAAGGCAGATTTCATGGTCCTGCTCTGTCCTTTCCTGAGCATTTTCAGTGCCACTGACAAAGGGAAATACTTCTGTGCTGTGGAATTTGTAAAGTGTCCCTCCGCCCCTCAAGGATTACTTTAGTATCTTGTAGCAACAGAATTATGGGCTACTAATTTGTTTTAAAACTACAATATGCATTTTATGGTTTTCAAATCACAAAGAAACGTTTTAAATAGTTATCTTTCGATGATGCTCTGTTCACTTTCAGATCAGCTTATAAAGTTAATTAAAGCACTGTTTTTATTGCATCTTTTTTTCCAAATCAAAGATTTCCTTATTATTTTAAGAGTTCCAAAAACAAAACATTTTAAGTAACTTTAAAGGATAAAAATATTCTCTCTGTCATTGCACATTTATTTTACTTGTTCTAGCACTGTAGATTTTGTTATTTTGTGTATTAACTTGGTAAAGGTTGGAGAATAGCTTGGCTCTGAAAACAGTAGAGAAATGTCTAACTTATCCACAGCTTTATAGTATTTGAAATATATGCATCAGCCTTACTACTCCAAACAAGCATCACTTTTGCCCATTTTTACTTATGTCTGTGGTCAGCACTCTAGCACCAGATAGGTAGGTTCTATTTCTGCCTTTCCATCTTACTCATCTCTTAGTTCTCTCGCTAGCCTAATTTAAGTCCATAGATATTTACTCATTGTTTTCTACCCTAAGCATTTACTGCATACCTATTCATGTGCAGAGTTCTATAAGACTAGGCATAAACTGGTAAATAAGGTTGATCCCTCCTAGAACGACACATTCTTAAGTGTTTAACATTTATTATGTGTGGTATATTCTAAAATGGAGAAAAGTATAAAATATAATAGTGATAATAAAATTTTGAAAGTCCGTTCAGCTTTGAGGGTTGGCAGAGAACTGTGAGAGGATGAAATACTGGAACTAGACTCCTATAGAAAAGGAAGGGAGGGAAGCTGGCTGATTCCAGGTAGACGGAACAGAGTGACTGAGCTGTAGCTGTTCTAGATCCAGAAACAAGCTGGTTGTCTTGATTTCCTGCTTTCTCTGTACTTAGTGGCTGAGTGATATAACCAAAAGTGTTAAGGTATGATGCTGCCATCAGCTGCTATACTACAGTGCATTTTGAATAGGTCATTTGAGTTTGGCTTCCAGTTCAAAAGGAGTAATGGGCCATCTAAGGTAGAAAGCCATTAGCTGTCTGGCTATATTTGGCTTTTCACAGCTTTGAATAGATCTAAATCTACTCTAGAGGTTATATACGTCTGTCTTACTGTAAATTTTTAAACATTACTTTGTTTGAGATATTTTTATTTTGGAGAGGTTTTCCCCCTCAAAATTGATTTAGTGTGGCTAAGGAGAAAGTGAAGAGGCACTATGACCAGATTTCTGAAGAGATTCAAACTCTAGGAAGAAAATTACTTTAGAAGAAGCCATCCAGCTAAGAGTCTTTATGTCCTTGAATTTCATGCTCAAAGCACTTATCCTGGAAAATTACTTGACTGGTCAAAGGAATCATTATAGCAAGAAGGTGGGAAGTATCATCAGGTTGAAACATTTCAAGTGAGAACTGGGATTTTAAAATGATAGTGATCAAAAGTTGGTCTTTTAAAAAAAAGAGTCCCTCTAAAATGTTGGCCACCAATTGTGATCATTTTCCAAATTTGTTTTTAATTTGATGATGGCTACTATAAGTCTGTTTGTGGAGAAAATTCCTATTTTTGGAGGCATATGAAACCAGGCTAAAACAGGACTGCCTGAACCTCCCCAAGTGTCATACTTTCCTCATCCCTCACTAGCTCCTGTGCTTATTGTCCCTCTTTCCCTGGATGACATTTCAGTGACAGGAAGAATGATAGTAGCTTTTCAAATCCTGAATATAGATGATCAGTTTTGTCAGGATTTAATAATCATAAAACTGAACTGTTCTTGCTGATTATGAAAGTGCTATGTGTACCAAGAAGCCCCATTCTGGGAGAGCATAACATCTTAGAACAAAAGGCAGCAGTTTGAGCAATCATTATATGGTTAAAATTTTGGTAAGTTGGGAGAAAGGAAGAAGCATTATTTAATTTGAGCTTTTGTAGTTTATTGAGTTTATCAGTGCATTTCATCAGATGTGAAGTTTACATTTCCTTAGAAATTTGAAAGGAAATAATTTACACCAAGCATAATGATGTAGGCCTGTAATCTCAGCACTTGGGATGCTGAGGCAGAAGAAGTGCCTCGAGTCTGAGACCAACCGGGGCTACATAGTAAGTTCAAGCCCAGCCTGAACTACATGTCTTAATAAAGAAAGAAAGTTCACAAGGCTGCCCAGAAAAATGCAGAAAAGGTAAGACATACTGATGCCACGTTGTATTAGCTAAGTAATGTTATTTCACTATTTAAATCAATAATCTGATTTGTGGATTGATTAAAAATCTGTCATTTCAAGAATATTTAAAAGATACCTTCAGTTTAATAGAGGGCTATGTGACCATCTTTCTACTTGAGTAGTTATTCTTTTTTTTGTTTTGTTTTGTTTTTTTTTTTAAATCGGTACCAGGGATCGAACTCACAACCGCCTGCTTGCAAGGCAGGTTCTTATGCTGCTGAGCTAAATCCCCAGCCCCCTGAGCAGTTATTCTTAAAGAAGACAGGATCACAGGCTTTTCTTTGGTATGACCAAAAAGAGATGTGTTCTCTCAGTTGAGTGTTCAGTATTGCAGTAAAACACAGGCTTCCCAGTTGGTAAGCACGCACTGATTTCTCCAGGTGTGGGTCACAGTTAAGGCAGTGAATAAAATCCTTCCTAAATAAAAGGCACTTCAGCTGGATACACTGGAAAACAGGAGCCCATTTATCCCATGATACTGGCAAATGGTAGGAGACTATAGTCAAAGTACTGTATGTGCACCTTTGCGGCACAAATTTTAATGTTATTTTCATCTGTAGTTGATAGAAGCATTCTCACTTGGCATGCATAGTAAGAATAGAAAACTAATAATGCCAGAAATCTGTGTTGGGCCGTTACATATGTCAAAAACGGAAGTGATTGTAAAACTCCAGAATTCCCTTGTTGGAGAGGAAGCCTTTTAGGACGCACCAGTCTGACTAACTTAAGGAAGACTTAGACGTCTGTGTGCTGCGGTGATAAGCAAAGCCAGGCTGGTGCCCACTCAGCCGCAGGGGGCCGGGCTGGGGGCGGGGCCGGGCCGGGGCGGGGGCCGGGATGGGGGCGGGGCCAGGAGGGGGCGGGGTTTCCAGTTGCGTCAGCGCAGTAGAGTTCAACGGTCAAACGGCTGCTTTTATGCCTCCGAGATCTTGCCTGTGGGTTTCTGCCACTTTTCCTCCTTCCTCCTCTTGACTGAGCAGCCATGAACTGGGCTACAGGCATTCTGCGGGCCTTGCCAAGAGCAAGTGCAGCGGGGGTGAGTTTCTGGGGCCCAGGAGTGGCTCTGCGGCCCTGGCATGCAGTGCCCCTCAGCAGCCCCTGGACCTTGACACCTGTGTCCAAAATGGCAACCGTGAAGGGTGAGCTTATAAAGAATTTCACCTTGGAAAAGCCCGTTTGTCACAGTAAAGTCTCCATTATAGGAGCCGGATCTGTGGGCATGGCCTGCGCTGTCAGCATCTTGCTAAAAGGCTTGACTGACGAACTTGCCCTTGTGGACGTTAGTGAAAATAAACTGAAGGGCGAGGTAATGGATCTTCAACATGGCAGCCTTTTCGTGAAAATGCCCAATATCATTTGCAGCAAAGATTACCGTGTCACCGCCAACTCCAGCCTAGTGATTATCACAGCGGGTGCACGCCAGGAAAAAGGAGAATCACGCCTCAATTTAGTCCAACGAAATGTAGCCATCTTTAAATTAATGATTCCCACTGTCGTGCAGTACAGCCCCCACTGCAAACTGATTGTCGTTTCCAATCCAGTGGATGTCTTAACTTTTATGTCCTGGAAACTAAGTGCACTCCCCAAAAACCGTGTTATTGGAAGTGGTTGTAATCTGGATACTGCTCGTTTCCGTTTCTTAATGGGCCAAAAGCTTGGTATCCACTCTGAAAGCTGTCATGGGTGGGTTCTTGGAGAACATGGAGATTCAAGTGTTCCAGTGTGGAGTGGAGTGAACATCGCTGGTGTCCCTCTAAAAAAGCTGAACATGGCAATAGGAACTAATAAAGATCCTGAGCAGTGGGAAAATGTTCACAAAGAAGTGATCACCAGTGCCTATGAAATTATTAAAAGGAAGGGTTACACTTCTTGGGCCATTGGCCTATCTGTAGCTGATTTGACGGAAAGTATTTTGAAGAACCTAAGGAGAGCACATCCAGTTTCCACCCTAATTAAGGGCCTCTACGGAATAGATAAAGAAGTATTCCTCAGTGTTCCATGTATCCTGGGAGAAAATGGCATATCAGATCTTATAAAGATAAAGCTGACCCCTGAAGAGGAGGCCCGTTTGAAAAAGAGTGCAGAAACCCTTTGGGAGATTCAGGAGAAGCTTAAGTTTTAAAATCCAAAGCCATCATTCTGAAATTATTGAAGATAAGATAGTAGATATGAGATTGTACTATATATGCTGATGGTACTTAACCTTTTTATAATTCCTAAGTGACTACATCCAAGAAAATACCTAGTTTCTCTGATGTACTTGTATTATAAGTATATGTAAGTGTGTAAGTGCCATCTGGTCTAGAAATAAATACAGTATTAGTAATGTTCTAATTTTTATTAAATAAATGCTATAGCTATGTTCATTTATGTGCCATTTAAAAAGTTATAATTTTCTTTACAATGTAAAAGTATATATACAAAGAAGTACTTTTTGTAATGGATCCATTTTGTGGCTGCCTTCATTATCCTGGGACACTGTATCAGCTAAGTCATTAAAAAGGGGTCCCAAAATGGGGGCTGCAGTTGCATGTAGGTTGTATGTACATGCACACCTTTGAAGCACAATCATTTGAGTTAAGATATGAAAATAATAATCAGATTGTAGCTGTTATGTTTAATACAATAAAGTAGAAAACTATTTAGAAAGAAGCCTAACAGAGATGGTACTGTCACTGATTTGGTAGGAAAAGGACACATCCCTGAATTTTTCATTTGCCAAAAATAAAGTCTGACTTAATAAAAACATTTTAGAACTGCCTCTGAGAACCTGACCTGTTATGTTTATTGTATCAAGGCACATTCTTATTAGGGGAGGTGTTAGCAGTACTGTGGGCCTTGGCTGTTACAGGCTTCTGGGCCATTCTTACTGCTCAGTTTACTTCAGGTTGATAGGAACTTTTGCTTTTGAATTGTGTCCTGTTGTTAATCATCATAAGAACTGAGCCATTAAATCAGTACTTGAAGGATTGTATTCTCAGAAAATTATAGTTCACTTTCTATTCCTGTCAGCCCACTCAGGGGGTCCAAGGGAGATTTTTGCAGGTGAGGTCTTGTTGTTAAAGACATATGTAAGACAACAGCAACAGCGGGCAGCATGGAGCGGAGCAGGGAGGCAGAGTGAGAGTGAGCGCAAGAGCTACCTGCATCTTTTACTGTATAATTCGTACATAGGTTGTTGTCTCATGGTCACACTCTTACATAGTGCTGTTTACCTGTGCTAAGTCATGGTCAATAACTATCCCACTGGATGCCTGCACTAGTCAAGCACGGTCATGTCCTCAGATGACCTTAGACACCCTTGAGCTTTGAAGCAGTCTGAATGGTTCCTCAATAGCCCACCCCTTCAAAATGCTCTATAAAATGTTCTATATGTAACAGGGTGCAAGTGCATGTCGAAAAATCAAGAACCATGTGGTTTTGCAAAACCACTTTTTTCATTTGAGTAATTTCATCCATAAGCAACAACAAAGGCTGGAATATAACATAAGGCCTGGGCTATATGTTGAGCATCAGCTTCAACTTGGAGGTCTAGATCTGTGGTCATTGCCCCTGGTCATATGCTATATGGCATCCCATATGCAGCCGTCTGTGTTTGGTCGGACACTATTCTCTGTTCATAGTGGTCAACCATTACAATACCTGGTCAGTGCACCTGTTAAGTCATTTCCCTGTGAGGAAGGGTCTATGTCCTGAACCATGATACTTTGCATGGTCAGCTTTTTGGCCACAATCTCATACATCTCACTGCAGATCGGCACCCTCTAAAGGATGGTGCTTTATAGGACATCAGTCCCAAGATGACCCAATTGTCTGTGCACTTACTTAGGGGGCCTTCATCATGTATCACAAGCAATCACACTGTCTGCAACTCTGGCTATTGGCTCAACCTTCCTGTTCTAGTTTCAAACCAGAATACTTCCGTACAGGGTGGGACAGCGACTGCGGTCCATTGTAGAGTTGGGTCATAGCTAGACCCATTAGTATGTCCAGTGTCAGCTGGAGGTCTGTCTTCTCTTTTATGGGGACTTGAGGTCATGTTCTGTAGCTCATCCACCCAGATATGATCCTGGGCCATGTATATCATGAGTGTCTAAAGCATTGCTAGTTTGGCTACCAGCAGGCTAGCCAAGAGAAAGGCCACTATTGGAGGTATATCCCCCAAAACATGAGAGTAGGGGCCTGTGCTACTCTACTCTTGGGGTGGGCTGTTCACATCCATACCAGCCCTCTGTCCCATGATTTCTCAGAGGCATGCAGAGCAGTGTACACTGTTGCTGTTTATCAGTTGGAATAAAAGAACTTCTGCAACTGTTAACAAAACCCACCAGTGTTGGGTTTTTGCCACAGGCCTGAGTCAAATCCATCATCACCCATACTGATAGTTAGCATAAATGGCAGATGAGGGTCAGTGACTTATAGGGCTTGCACCTATGCAACAGCCCTATTTGAGTCCTGAAAAGCAGCTTCCTCTAGATCTGGCCAGCCCCATGTTGTACCCCTTCTGGTCATCCTGTATAGAGAACACAGCAAGGTAACGAGGTGTAGTGCATCTACCAAAAACCTAGCAAACACGTACACACCTGTAATTGGTGTACTGTCGTGGGTCTGGTCTTAACACCCAAGAATTGACAGACAAGCTAGATCCCTGGACCTTGTCTTCATTTATGGCCCACCCTCAGGCCAACAAAACTTCCTTCAAACTGTGTACAGTGGCTTTCAAAGCTGCAAGGCAATCAGGTTGACATAATATCAGTACATAACAGTACTACAGTGTAGCTTGACCCAAGTAGTCAGGTTTTGGGCTACCAGTCCATGACACAAAGTTGAGCTATGCAGATAGCCTTGGGTCAACATTTGGAAGGCCCATTGCCTGCCGTCCTGGGTGAAGGCAAATTGATCCTGACTGCCAGCATCGGGGTAAGACTTTATTGTCATCCACTATGATCTATCTAGCTTCTGCATGGGCCATACTGAAGGGCTCTGTGCAGGGAGTATTATCCCTGCTTTTTCCAATTTCAAGACAGTCCTATCTTTTTAAGACTGCCAGGCAGCCAGTACTGCTTCATGCACACAACTCATGTGGCCCGTGACAGAAGTGTATGATGTGAGTGGCTAAGAGTACACAAATTCACAACAGGAATTAACCCTGTGTGGTGTCTACCTGAGCACCAGTCAGTATGTGCACCTCCAGTGTGTTTTCAGCAACCAGGGAAACAAGCATCATACAGGCATGGGGGCAAGCACCCAATACCCAAAATTACCTGGATCTTCTAGACCATGATGTGACCTCTGTATCCTGTGCATGCAGTAGATCCTGTAAAATGGTCTGGATTTCCATATATTAGTATTGACTCAGCTCTGGTACCCATCAATGCTAGTACATACTACAGAGTCTTTGGGGACCAGTAAATAGTTCCACATGTGGCCTCCAGTCTCCTGGGACCCCCCAAGACCTGAGTACTTCAGTGCTTCCTAATCAGAAAAAAAGGAGACCAGTGTCACTTCTTGCTTCACTGGAGCTGCTTTGGCCTTCTGGCTCATTGGCTGTTATTGCTGCTCAGGGCCTAACTGCCTCCATGGAGTCAGCAACACATCCAAAGGCTGCCCATCTAACTTATCTGTAGCTGGGCTAGCAGCCAGCAGGTCCGTCCAAATCTGGCGCCAACTGATCTTCAATGGCCCAATAGCCTGTACCTGGGGGGACTGCCCTACTTGCCTGGAGTCCCCCTTGTTGTCCTTTGCCAGTTCAGTTTTTATCGATCTCACCTTAGTGTGGTGCTTCACTTCTACGTCTCCCAGCCTGACCAAGGCATCATCAGCATCAAAGATCAGGTGATCTGTAAAGGGGGCTAGAAGGGCTGCCACTGTCCCACTTGCCAAGATAATATCCTTGATGTGTGCCATCAGCAGTTCCTCATCTAGGCTATGGCACTGCAGTGCAGACATCATCTGCTGCGTGCCCATTATATGTAGCAGGTCACCTGGATTCTCCCAAACATTTATCATAGTCTGATCACCTGCTTCTGGGGCCGTCCTCTGAACATCCTGCAGAACCCATCTCAAGAGGGGCTTCTGGCTATGCTGGCTGTTTGGGACATCTCCTGTGGGTTTAACTGCATGTTATCAGCCCCATCGTCCCACAGCCATAGTGTAGCGCCTATGTAAGCACTGTTTCACCCACCTTCTGCTTCAATCATTTTGCCAGCTCCCACAGCTCCATGGCTATATAGTCATGTACACTGTGAGTGGGTAGAGCTAGGCAGCCCTCCCAGTCCTCCCTGGGCTAGGGGTTCCTATAGCTCCACTTTTTGATAAATGGCCAGCATTGTGTGCAAAACCAGGACATTTTCTGGGGGTTTTCTCGGACATGAGAACATGTGTCTAGAGGCATTTTTGGAGGAGGCAATGCTTCCCGTGCCTTGCAGCATGAACTCTGCAGAGCCAGCTGTTGCTCAAGGTTGTCTTTTATCTGCTGCACCTAGTCTACTTGCCAGACAAGGCCATCCACTTTTTGATTTATGCAGGAGAAGAAAGTGAAAAAACAGCCAACCAACTCATCCATCGCACTATTGAGGGGGAGGAATTTGTGTGTCACTTCTAAGTCTTGCAAGGCTCCAAACTAATTGTTTCCTAGTTCTCCAGGGCTTTCCAGGCTGCCAAGCAGGTGACCACATGTAGTCATGGAGAGACCAGGGTTGCTTATCAGCCATTCCCCAGTGCTCTCCCTCATCATTGGACACTATTTCCACAGCCAACACAGCATCATTCACTACAGTGTCCCATTGTCTACACCAGTTGTGAGCCCACTCAGGGGCCCAAGAGAGATTTTCACAGGTGAAATCCCAAGGTTAAAAATGCATGTGTGCAAGACATCAGCAACAGGAGCAGGCAGCATGGAGCAGAACAGAAAACCAGAATAAGAACAAGATCAAGAGCCACCTGCGTCTTTATTGTACAGTTCTTGTACAGGTTGTTGTCTCATGTTCACATTCTTACATAGTGCTGTAACCAGCACATGCATGTTTGCCTGGCAGTCATGGTTACGTAACTATCCCAGTATATGCCTGTGCTAGAGAAGTGGAGTTACATCCTTAGGTGTCCTTAGTTGCCCCTGAGCTGAAGCAGTTTGAGTGATTCGCCACAATTCCTAAATCAGTTGACTTCACAATACAATTCTGGAATTTGTAGGTGTGATCCAGTAAGAGTTTAAAAGAAGGTAATGGTGTTTATCTTTTACTTAAATACTACCAGTACTAAGAGCTTAGAAAATGGAAAACAGATTTTAAAATGCATGTTAGCTTTCCTAAAGTCATTGAATATTTAAATTAATATAGCGTATTCAAACACATCTTGGGGTTCTTGCATATATCAACAGGCTGTCATTATCTGCTCTCTAAACCAAGCCAGTGCTTCTTAGTTGAATGTTATCAAATAGACATAGGGCAATAATCCTTCCATTAAAAATGTCCCTTTATGTGCTTATTAGAGCTCTTACACTACAATATTTTTCTGAATCTAAAAATGTTCTGATTCTCCAAGGAACATTGTCCTATAAAGGGACTAACTGATTTACCAAGTTCCCTGAAAGTGGAAAAGGTGATCATTAAGTTGTTTTAAGTAGTTGTGAAGTTTTTAGAGTTCAGTTGCAGAATTCCTATTCCTTCTTATCCAGGCTCTTAAGATTTTTAAACTTTGTTTTAACCAAATGGTGCTACAAGGGGCATGAGAACATATTTAGGTCTATTTTATAATTCTCACCATCTTGTTAGCGAGGATAGATGGAATTAGGGTGCAGTAAAAAACAATCTCCAGCTGAGCATGGCCGGCCCACACCTGAAATGCCAATACTTTGGGAGGCTGAAGCAGGAGGATCATGAGTTCAAGCCCACCTGGGCAACTCAGCAAGACACTGTCTCAAAAAATAAAAACGGCTGGGGATGTAGGTTAATACGAAGGCCTTGGATTCATTCACCAGTACTGGGGGAAGAAATGCTCCAAATCTGTACCTTAAACACATACACACTGGACCTTGGAAAGGTGCTCTCCATATGTTGGCCAGCATCTCAGGTTACTTTGATTGTGAAGCACCACTGTGACAAGACGAGTTTCCCAGATTAAGGGGGCAAGGAAACAGAAGCCTAGAGAGTCAAACTCCTGTAGTTAAGTGCTTAGCCTGGAAGTGACACGTTTCTTTTGCCTATATTCACTAGTTACAAGGTTATGTAACTTTAAGGAGATAGGATAGTATACTTCTGTGATCTTTGGAAGTTCATGAATACTTGATATTGGGAAGCAATCAGTTATATATCTTATACAATTCAAAATGACCACCATTATAAGCAGTGCGTATTACATGTGTTTTCAGTTATTTTCAGTGAATCCTGGTACAGAAAAGTTTTAGAGACATTTTGTCTTTCCTGATTACAAAACTACAGGGCTGGGTGGTGGTGGGGAAATTCTTGCACATAGGCAATTGTGTCCATGAGCTGTGTCACTGTGAAATAGTTAGCCCCTCTGACCTGTGCTTTCTTAGACAAAAATGGCGGTCATAATTTCTGCCATATGGTCTTGTGAAGTAACAACACAGTGTTTTTCAGTGCCTGATACATGAGATCTCAAATAGCTCACATTATTATTCCTGTTTAGTTTATTTTTTTTTTTAATTTTATTTAAAGAAAGACTAAACAAAACAGAAAATGGGCAGAAATAATACATATTTTAAAAGAAAAAAATAAACAGTAAGAAATCACTAGTTGATGATTACAGATTGTCCTCTTGCAAATAGTTATTCAACATACTAAAGTGGAGCATATAAAGTGGGATTCAAACAGTGAGACTGCAGCCAGTTCTGTTCAGCTATCCAACAAAAACTTAGAAATATGGTTATCAATCCTGTACACTTAAACATACATGGAGTTATCCATATCTTCAATTATGTTGAGACTGAACAAACCCAAGCAGGCTAATATCACTCTGAACAAAGAATAATACTATTGCTGGGTTTCACATTATGACACGCTAGGATCAGCACTGGGTACTTTAGTGTCTCTTTTTCTTCAGAGTATCTGTTCATTTCATCATGTGTCATAAGATCAGTTCTCATAACTGTTTATAGATTCTATACATGCATGAGTCTTAACATGTATTTCTATCCTTTCTATATTAGAAGGAGAAACAAAACAAAGCAAGACAAAACAAAACATATTCCTATAAACACATGAAACGAAAAAGACATATAAAACCATTGTACAAGGAGTTCTACCATAGTTCCTGTGTTGTCTCTTGTTATCGTCAATAGAATTGGCTGTATCATCAGACATAGTATAATTGAATATATCAGTACATAACAGTATTAATAAAAACATAACTTTGTATATAGTATAAAACTTCAAAAACAGGCAGTTATTAAACCAGAATATATATCATAGACTCTTCCTCCCCTTTCACTTCCCCAGGGTACACTGTGCATTTTTAAAACCAAGACCCTTGGTTTTAAATTGTGTGTGTGTGGGAGGGACCTGCTATTTACCTAAGTAGTTCCCAACCTTCTCTCTCCTGGACTTGATCCCTAATTATATTCCTTTACCTATTAAAGCCTGTCTTTCCAACCTATCCACAAATACTGGTCTCATTGCCCCTATTACTCTCTGGTTCTCTGTCACATAGAGCATTGTTTTTTCACTTTTGATTTTCAGTCCATATACTCTTTTTCATGTTAATTATATTTCCTATAAATAGCATCTCGGTGGACCCTGCCTCCTGATCTACTCCATGTGTGGTTCTTTTTTATTTTTTTTAATTTAGTGTATCCAGGCCATCTATATTAGAGATTATAACCAACCTTCTCTGCCTCATTTCTGTTATGCTCTTTTTTTTGCCATCAGTTGTCTGCTTATCTTCTTCATTCTGTTCTCTGTTCCATTCATTGAGGCTTCTCTGCCACTGTTCCTGGAATCCTAGTACTTTTCTCTCTCTCTAGAATGCCCTGCAGTATTCGTTGTAGAGTTGGATTGGTGGTTGCAAATTTTCCAAGTTCCTCTTTGTCTTGGAAGCATCTTGTTTCTCCATTTAATTTCTAGAGACAGTTTAGCAGGGTATATCAATCTGGGATGGAGGTTATTTTCTTTCAGGGCTTGGAATATTTCACTCCAGGTTCTTCTTGACTAGATGGTTTGTGTTGAGAAGTATGCCATTATTCTGATGGGCCTTCCTTTATAGGTTATCTGTTTCTTGTCTCTAACAGCTTTTAATATTCTGTTCTTATATTGAATTTCTGGGATCTTGATTATTATGTGCCTGGGTGTAGCTGTGTTTTGATTGTAGGTGGCTGGAGTTCTGTATGCCTCATACATCAAAATATCATTTCCTTTTCCTGTGTTTCCTTAATTATTTCTGTGAATAGCCTCTGTAGTTCCTTTGTACCCCTGCTTCTTCATTTACATTCTTTATTCTCAAGTTATAGATCCTCTTGTCATCTTCTAGCCTTTGTATTGTTACTGCTTGTTCTCTTGTTATTTTTAAAAAGTTTTTCCTTTCATAATCTCACATTGCAAAACTGTCCTCCAGTTTGGATAATCTATCCTTAGTTTCTTTCAAGCAGATTTGCCATCTTTCTGTAGAGTTTTTAATTTCCTGGTAATCTCTTTGAATCTGCTTCATGTATTCTATTATTTTCTTTATATTCTTCATCAAATGGTTCTCTCCTTTGAGTTCCTCCCTTCTTCTGTCTGTGTCTGCTTAAGGGGTGCTTAGCATCTCTTTTATTAATCTTCTTATATCTTGCTTTACTTGGCTAAATATTTCCCTTTTGAACTCGTCTACGAGGTCCCAAAGATATCTCTCTATGTCCACTGGTACCGTGTCTGATAATGTATGTTTGCTATTCTCTCTTTTTTTTTAAATTTTTATTTAAGGAGAAAAAGAAAAAAAGGCAGAGAAAGGGTACAAGTTATACAGATTTACAGAAAAAAATAAACAGTAGGAAATCACTGGTTAATGGATTACATTTTGTCATCTTAGAAATAATTGTTCAAGTTACAAAATTAAAGCTTATAAAGTGGACATTCCAACAGTGAGACTGCAAACAGTTCTGTTCAATGATTCAACAAAACTGAGTAATATCATTATCTATCTTATACACTTAAATATACATGCAGTTATATTGTTTAGAGCACTTTCTTTTCCTCTCTCTTGTACAATGACAATTACACATTTTGGATTTTGTTGCTCCTACAGTTCTTATTACTTTTTTGGAAGAGAGTAGAACCAAATGTGACATAACAGAACAGTCAGTCAAATCAAAAGGGTGGACATAATAGATAATGTAAAAGCATAATACTAGGTGATCAACAATGGTTACCATAATGCCTCCTGCTATCTCTATAGAATTGCCTATATCATTAGTTATAATAAAATTGAACAAAACAGTAAAGAACAAAACCAACAAAACCAAAACATTGGAGACCTTATAGGTCTTCAAAAGTAGATAATAGTCAACCAGAATGGGCGTCATAATGAATCCCACTATCTTCACAGCTGTTGCCTAAACTTTCGAACCTGGTACTATCAAGCAAAACAGAATAGAGGAAACTCAGTCAAAACAAGATGGTGAGAGGAATACAGGGCTTTAAATCAAGATAATGAAAAGTCAAAGTGGGTTACTATAATATATCCTGCTATTTTTAAATTTATTTTTCCCTTAATTAAAAGGATAAAAAGAGTAAATAATAAAATGGAGATTGAGATAAAAGAGGGCATAACAGCAAATCAGCGCAGATCAAAACATAACCATTTAAGCAAAATAGTGTTTCACCACAAGATTATCCCGACATAAAAGTAGTTGCCATATTGTCTCTTTCCTTGAAATCTTTGAGTATAACTTCGTATACTGTAGCATCAAATATATCAAAACAATGTAAAACCATTTAAGAGAATGACAGTATTACAGGGTATTTAGAATCAACTAACAGAAAATGAACAATGGTTTTGGTATAATCTCCTTTTCTATAAAAGGTTTTGCTTATACTATCATATATAATAAAATCCAATAAGATACCACCTGTTTAGACCAATGGAGACAGAAGAACAAAAGCTTGCTGAGACTTCAAAACAAGATGATACTAAATCAGTATTACCTCTTAAGACGTCATTTTCTCCAAAATAGCTGTTCCTATCATCCAATCTTCTCTGCCTCATTTCTGTTGAGCTCTTTTTCTGTCATTAGTTGTCAGTTTGTCTTCTTCATTTTGTTTTCTGCTCCATTCATTGTGGCCTCTCTGCCGCTACTTCTGGATTCTTCGTATTTTTCTTTTTTAGAATATCTTGCAGTATCCTCTGTAGAGTTGAATTGGTGGTTGCATATTCCCCTAGTTCCTCTTTATCCTGGAAGCACCTCGTTT
The DNA here is from genome assembly GCF_034190915.1 of Cavia porcellus. Lineage (NCBI taxonomy): Eukaryota > Metazoa > Chordata > Mammalia > Rodentia > Caviidae > Cavia > Cavia porcellus. The sequence continues at coordinate 26,205,235 of NW_026947505.1, read as the reverse complement.
TTCCATCAATTTCCAGGGATAGTTGTGCAGGATATGTCAATCTTGGCTGGAGATTATTATCTTTCAAAGCTTGAATTATTTCCCCCCACGCTCTTCGTGATTTGATGGTTTGTGCCGAGAAGTCTGCTGTAATTCTGATGGGTGTTTCCTTGTAAGTGATCTGTTTCTTGTCTCTGACGGCTTTTAGTATTCTGTTCTTGTATTGGATTTCTGGAATTTTAATTATTATATGCCTGGGTGTTGCTCTGTTTGGGTTGTAGGTGGCTGGGGTCCTGTATGCTTCATACAACTGAGTATATTTACCTTTTGCTAAATTAGGGAAATTCTCCTCGATTATTTCTGTGAGTAGCTTTTGTAGTTCACTTGTTTGTGTCCCTACTTCTTCTTTTATGTTCTTAATTCTTAAGTTATAGACCCTCTTATCATCTTCTAGTCTTTGTATTATTGCTGTTTGTTTCTTTGTTATTTTTAAGAAGTTTTTCATTTCATGCTCCCACATTACAAATCTGCCCTCCAGTTCAGATAATCTGTCCTTAGTTTCTTTCAAGCTGTTATGCCAGTTTTCGATAGACTTTTTAGTTTCCTGGTAATCTCTTTGAACCTGCTTCACGTATTCTATGCTTTCTCTATTTTCTCCATCAAACAATTCTCCCCTCTTTTTCTGTTCTTCCATTCCACCATCTGTTTTTTTCTTGGGTGGTGCTTAGCATTTCTCTAACTATTCTGCTTATGTCTAGCTTCAGGTCATTAATAACTTCATTCCTGAACTTGTCTATGAGGCTCTGGAGATAGCGCTTTATGTCTATTGGTGCTGTGTCTGCTGTTGCCTCTTTCTCAGGATTGGGGGCTGAGGACCCTTTCTTGTTGCTCCCTCTTCCCATATTCTTTGTTCCTTATATATGCAAGCATATATAGGAGGCCCAGCTTCCTTCCCTGTCAGTCACAGTCTGATTGAATTGCGCCAGCTAGGTGTTCCCGCCTACTGCAGCACACCAGGAAGTTGCAGACCAGGCAGCCTATGCGGGGCCTGCCCCTCCAGGTCACCTTCAGGCGCTGGGATCTGGGCTGTGCTAGCCTACTGGGTCTCAGCCAGCAGTGTCACTTGGGTTAGGCACTGCTCACCAATCCCGCTTGAGAGGGGAATATGTGACTGAAGTCACTGCAGTGCCCTGTTCCCGCAAGTCTGCCCGGTCCCTGAATGTCCTCTGTTGGAGTCTCCTAGACCGTGGAAGAGTCCCAGTTTTCCCTCACTCACCAGAGGTGGATGCATGGCTCCCCGCCCGTCCTGCTCTCAACTCCATTCACCGATTCCCATTCTCAGAGCTTCCACGTGTCTCTCTCCGTACCGAGCCAATGCAGATGCAGCCACGGCGGCGGGAAACCCAAATCGCGGCTTCCAATGGCGCGGGCTCCAGCTTCCACGCTGAGGCTTTATCTGTTCCTGTTATAGCACCAGGATTGCATTCCCAGTTGGTTTCTCTCAGCCCAGTTCGTTCTTGGGTCACCGGGGCATATCTCCTCTTGCTTATGATTCCTTACTCAGCACCATTCCTGAATTCTAACCTGGGTCTTTCAGAGAGCCTCCATAGCTGCTGCTATCTGTCCGCCATGTTCTCCTGGCTCTCCCATGTTTGCTATTCTCATTCTCCTTTGTATTTACCTGTCCTGGGTCAGTGTTCTCAGGTTTGGGATCTGAGGACTTTTGCTAGTTGCTTCCTCTTTCCATCTTTTTTGTTTCTTCCAGGAGGCCCAAGTTTCTTTCTTTGTTGGTTACAATTCTTCTGAAGCACGCTGGCTAGGTGACCCTTCCCACTGCAGTGTGCTAGTGAGTTGCAAACAGGGGCAGCATATGCTGGCCCCTCCCCTCCAAATCCGTCAAGCTGCTGAGGCCTGCACTGTAACACTGTGCGCCGCCTCCCCTCTGGGTCAGTCAAATTTCTGAGGCTTCACTGCATTAGTGTGCGCCACCGCTGTAGGGAATTGATTTCAGATAACCTATTGGGTCGCAGCCAGGTCATGCGACCCAGGCCTAGCTTACTCCACCAATCCTATTTGGGAAGGGAACAACTGGCTGAAGTCACTGCTGCCCTTTGTGCTTGCCAGTCCTGCCCAGTCCCAGAATGTCATCCACTGGAGCCCCCTTTTCCGTGGAATGGCTCCATTCCCGTTACTTACCACAGGTCAATGCAGGCTCCCCACCAGCTCAGTTCTCCATTCGGCTGGCCGACCCCCGACCTCAGTATGACTGCACCTCCAATGAGTCAAAGTGGCAGGATCTCATAAGTTGCCTGCTGTGGTGGGAGCCCTGAACCTTTTGCTGTTCCAATAATAGCACTGGGACTATGTTTGATTGGTTCTTCTCACCTTAAATTTCTTCTTGGAATGAGAGAATTCATCTCCCTCTGTTCGGGGCTCCCCATGCTGTATTATGTTGAATTCCAAATTGACTATCTCAGGGAGCTTCTAGCCAGCTGTTACCTATCCACCATCTTTGCTCCACCCCTTCAGTTTAATTTTACAACCTTACTATACTTTTTTCTCCTGGAATTATATGTCTTACTCTGTTCTATTTTATGAATTGAATTACAAATTCTTGAAAATACCATTGACTCTGTAATCAAAGGCTTTCCATCCTATAAAGTTTTGATCCTATAATGTAGATTCTATATAGTTCTGTCCTCCTAATTCTGGCCCTCTCTGAGGTTGGCAGAAAATCCCACTACAAGTGAGGATGTAGAAGCTAAATGAATGAGCTAGTCAATGTCAAAAACATTTTGAAACTCAGAGCATTTAATTCCAATAACTGCCTATTGTAGTTGATGCTGAAAAGACTTTCCAAAATTACTTAAGTCGAGGATATAACCTAAAGTGTTAAGTAATTTCTCAGGACACTATATACTAAACCAAAAGTTTTCAGGTCGTTTTTACCTACCACAACATGCACAGCAGGTGAGCAGTGGTACCCATGTGCACATGCAAGTGATGCACCCGGTAAGCCCACCTGCTCCACCGTTAAGGCTGGTTTCATCAGCTATGACACTGAGCACTTTGTACAGTTTCTGCAAGCTTCCATCTCCATATCTTTAAAAGGAGGTTAACATTTGCCCCCATTTTGTTGAGGGTCAAGTGAAAAAATACACCAGACACCCAGTAAAGACCCTTTGAACAGTATCTACCTGGCATATGGGCTTTGGGAAGCTACTGAAATGTGAATGTGAATAACATCATTAAAGGCATAATCTTGAATCCGTTCTGATATCTAAAAAACAACCATATCCATTTCTCTGAACGTCCATATTTATAACAATTTACCCTTCCCAGTTAGTTAATCAGAGTACCCCATTTGAACCCTGCGGTCTTGGGTACTTTCTAGTAATATTACACCATGTCCAGCACTGTTGGACAGCAAAACATTAGGATTTAGGATGAAGTTTCTAAAAGAGTAAGCACATTACTGTAGAGAGGTACCATTCATGTCTTAGTCTCTGTGCAGAACACTCTTGGAATTGTCCTGGGCACAGTCTGTGACAGTGCACAGGGGCCCTCCTTGAAAGGCTGACTGTGGGATCTATACCATGGAAAAATTCTCTTCAATGGAGAAAAGGGAGAAGAGAAGGTTCTAGAGGAGAGTGTACATGGTTTGGAAAGTGCTTCAGAGTAATACTGAGCTGCTGATGGACATGCTCATCCCCAGCATGCCCCTTCTTCACCCAGCTTCTTTGGGACATAGAGCAAAGGGACAGTTCTAGAGCTGTGATTAATATGATGGAATTCAGTACATTTATTTTATAACCAAATTGGCTTAATTGTACTTAACCCGTAAATGTTTTTTTTTAAGGACGTCTAAGCAGGAGACTGTTCTGTTGACTTGTATGTAGACTTTCATGTTAAGACTAATAACATTTTCTGAAATACATACAGTACTAGAAATTGGCACAGGTAGAAAAAAAAATGAAGGTTTGCATTTACTATGCAAAACCCTAAATAGTAAAAGCTTAAAAATCTCTTGTGGAATCTCATTATTTAAAGCAAATTGAAACCCCATTTATAACTTAAATGTGATGTCCAAAGCTTGACCATCACAGAACAGGGCTCAAGGTTACTCCATCCCAATTTCCTCAGCCCTCCACCTCAATCTGAAACCCTTATAATCCTGGTTGGGTGTTGTTCAGATGTGATTTCTTCCGCTGGCTCAGGTGTTCACGTATGCTCCAAGGAGCAGGTGGATTGTGCAGTTCTCTGGAGATGTGAGAACTGAAGGAAATCAGGCCAAGAACAGGAAAGGGGAACACAATATGCTAAAGCTGAGTGGCAGCCTTCACTCTCCTGCCCTGGCCTTGACTGCGTTTCCCACTCCTTCCCTTCCTAGCAGCTCTGGGAAGGGAGAGTGGTAAACGGTGCTGCTCACACATTGGTGATCTGACACCCATCTGAAAACTATGTCATTAGGCTAAACTTTAAAAAATGTTCAGCCAGACCCTGGTTGGAGAGATATCTGTTTTTCAACTCTGAGTTTCTACGCACAGTTTCTCACTGGGCATGTAATTGGTGTTTTAGACCAAGCAGTTCGTTTGTGGACCATTCTGAACAATAAGACCTGTGTCTACCAACTCCTGCCATATACAAATGGCCGTCTGCTGTGGTTGGGGACAATGAAAGACACCCACTCCTCCATGTTTCCAGTTCCTCCTCCTCAGGCATACAGTGCTGCTTTTAGTGAAGAACTTCCCTAAAGGAGTCATCATAGTACAAACTAGAGAATGGGAAGGAGTGGGGAGAGGCACACCCATAATGTGTGTGCCAGCAAGATGGTATCTGGGTTCAGAATGTGGAGACAGGTAGCATGGCCTCCTACAGGCCATACACAATGGGTAACCTTATAAATTCCAGTATCAGAATAATATATGCTGATACCATCAGTATCAGATGATAAATGATAATGTAACTACAAAATAATGCTTTAATACACACATTACAATATTTGTATCCATGTAAGCTTTATTCTTGGAAAATAACATTTTGATATTTTAGTGATCATAGGTCGTATATATTGAGCACTTAGGAAGTAGTGTGTATTGCTCACTCAGTCCTCACTAAGAGTAGTAGGCGGGTAGTTACTGTCTTTATTCAGCATATGTGGAAGCTACAACTACAGAGTGAGCAATTTTCCCAAGTGGTAGAGCTAGGATTTGAACCAAGGGTCTGTCTGATACCAGAAACTGTGCTGTCAACAGCAGCAGTGTAGCGATTGGGTAAATGCTAGGATTTACAAGTCTTGAACAAAATTCAACCCCTCAATTTTAAAACAAGATAAAGATTTAGCCTCACCTTAAAATAAATATTAACATAAAACGTTAGCCAACTCTCAGATGAACACTCTAAGAAATGTCTTGGACATTGCTGAGAGTCCAGGGTACTTTGCAAACCTAGTCAAGTAGATCTGTGTTCATTTGGCTGTGGTTGCTGAGGAAAAGTTATAACACTGTAGTGCTGCTGAAATAGAATCTTAATAACAGGACCATACAGATGAAAAAGGGTAGATCAGAGCAACGTTGGTGAACGTATGGCATGCGTGCCACTGCAGGCTGTCTGTATCACTGAACACTGTAAAAGGTTCACCATCGCTGGATTAAAGGATGTAAGTATGGTTGTCTAAGATAAAGATTATTCTGCTCCCCTAAGTCAGTGTTCCCTTGCCCTCGCAGTAACACCTTAGATGGACTGGGTGCCCAGGTGAACTGTGACAGTGTTGACACTGCATAGTCACATCACCCAGCCCCCTGCTCTGACTCACCAATTCCAGATGAACCTCTGTTGGTAAGATTTCTATGTAGGTTTCCACACTGCGTGGCACATGAAACATGCCAAGTTATCTGCCATCCAGTGATTCATTCTTTATTAAACCCCTACAAAGTGTCTTCTCTTTACTCTTTCCCTCTGGCTCTAAAATTTTAACTTTGAATTAATCTGAGTATATTCATTTATTCAGATGGTCAGAATTCCATCCTTGCCACATCTTTATATATGAAAACCAGTGATACACATCATCCTTCTGATAGCAAAAACCATATCCTGGAGGACTGATGATTCAGGGCATGTTGCTTTCCAGACTAGGAGAGAAGTTTGATGTTATTTAGTTAATGGATTTATACTTGGAAGAAGAAAAGAGGTATATTTTTTCTTCTGTCACGTAGCTAGTATACAGACCTTGGTTTTTATTAGTATTCCTTTTGCTCTGTACCTATGAGCAGTGAACTGTTCTCCAGTCAGCAAAGGTATTGCTTCTGACAGCTTTGCCTATTTCTCCCTTTTTTGACATTTGATGACTGATTTGTTTTTCTTCTTCTAGATGAAAGACTTTCGAAGTAAAATGCAATCAATATTTCCAACAATTCCCAAGAACTCCAAATCAGCTGTTGAGTGGGAGGAAGCACTGAAAACTAAATGAGATGAGCACAGATGAGTTCCAACGCGATCACTGCAGAAAGGGTGGCTTCGGAGGCAGCACCACTGAAAAGGGACTGGGCGTGCTTTCTCCCTAGGACCCGTGCAGATTGTTGATGGCATTCAGCCTCCCCCTGAGCAGGCGGACTTCCTCTGCATCTGTGCCTCAATTGGGGAGGGGCAGATTTCCTAAAGTTAAGTATTTAAAAATAGTTATTGGGATAACTTCCACAGGTGGAGAGACCTCAGAGGGAAGTACTTCTGTTTATAAGAAGAAGAAAAGAATAAACCATGTTTCATAACTGAAAAAAAAGTGTATAGTAAAAGTCTAATAGAAAATCTTTACAAGTAGATCCTTAACAGCAGTAAAACCTCAATGTATCTAATTAAGTAAGTTTTAAGAGCCTTTTTTATCAATATACAACTGAGAATTTGGAAGACTTATTCCTGTTTGCCAGACTCCAAAGTGCCAAGGTCAGTGGTGAAACCAGTGCAGTGGGAAATGGTAGGGATCGTGGTCCTGAGTGCAGTCTGATTCACAGCAGGTACATATGTGCTTGTTATTTACCTGGTGACTTCACTTGATGGCCCTATAAATTCTTACACTCAGGCCAGAAAGTCAGTAACAGATTATGATAACTTGAAGAGGTACAATGGGCTGAAATAATAATGATGATAATCAAGGGTGTAAAAGACACTTTTTTGAGAATTGGTTCTGGATCCCTGAACACTGATTATTTGTAGTTTTTATTTCAGTTGATACAGTAAAAGCAGCTCAGTGTCACCTATCTTAAATATTTTAAATAGAAAGTAACCTGAGTACTGAATTAATATTGTCACCTCCTGTTTAATTCTTATATAACTAAACCTGTACTCCATGACCTATTTATGTCCACATGCAGCTTTTCTTACTATAAAATTTTCAAAGAAGAAAAATACTTTTATTATGTCAATATGTTCAGAGAAATAACTTCTGGTGGAAAATCAGTTGCGCAGTTTCTTTAGAATTGGTTAGGCTCTAATTAGTCAGCAATCAACCTTAATAAAGTACATTTGAAATTTCTGTTACAATGAAACCTTTTAGTTCTAAGGAAAAATTTCAAATGAAATGTCAAGTGCATAATGTAACATTTTTCACTAGACCACATTACCCTGTTAAAATTGCCATATTGTTAATTAAACATGTGTAATCAGTGTCTGGGATTCACATGTAACCTGTTAAAAATCTAAAACAAAAAGGAAAGGATTGTGAACTTTATCAGCACATGTGGGTAGCAAAAAACCCTTCACCTAGCTTTCATTTTTGACTAGATCTCTGTGGAGAAAATATTTCTGGCCTGTGAATGCAATGAAGGAAAGGCAGGAGCCAAAGTGAGTTGTGTTCAAGTCCAGGCTCTTGCTAAGAGAATGGGCATGACCTACAACTATTTCTGCTAAGATCTGGATTTTCATTTTCCTTGGATGGAGCAGACCTATTGATATTTAAAAGGCCTCTCCTGGGTTGGAAAAAATAAATCCTTAGCTTGCTAGAGTGATAGAAGGTGAAATCATTATTAGCGGTTCTATTTAATGAAGTCTTGTCTGATAAGCTCCTTGAGGGTAGGGACTTTCCTCTCAGGCCATGTGATCCTACAGCCACAGAGGTAGGTGGCGGCCAGGCCCCAGTAAAGAGCCAGTGCCATGGTTGGCAGGCTGTGCCCCCAGAGCCTGGCACTGGAGGACTGAGTGTATGCTTGCTTCTGTGGTGTGCCCAATGCTGACAAAACCCTCCTCTTACTCTTGACTTCTGTCATCCTTGATAGATGGCAGGGGTCCAACTCCCATAGGAATAATGATCATGAGTCACCTATGGAAGGAAGGTTGATGGAGACAGATTTCCTGGAACAGGTACAAAGCATAGGCTCCAATTGCATTTTAAAAGCAAAAATAAAGTAACAAAGATTTAAATTCAAAGAGAAAAGAAGCAGTATGACTACATGGTGTTTTTCCACTGTCAGGACTCACATATCTGAAGATTTAGTCATTTGTCTATTCCTTTTATACCAGAGGCACATTGTTAAATTGGTTAATGGAAAGGAAAAATGTTTAACAGATAATGTTATTCTTTATGTGAAGTACCATCTGTGTATTGAGTTCTGAATGTTCCTGGATATGGAAGAGAGGAAGTGTTACGGAATTTCAAGTTTGCCTTCTTTGCTGTCTTTATCTTGGGTAGAGTATGACAAACATAATCACATTTATCTCCTGGAGCATAAAGAGTTTTAATCACCCTATTAACCAGGATGACATTTTTCACAGACTTAAAAAGGAATAGAACAGACATTATCTCCCCATAAGCAATCCATTTCATGGAGGCTGAGCACTAGAAATGCTTTAAAGGAGGGAAGGAGGGATAACACCACCATTTCCATTTCCTTTTCTAAGCCAACATTAAAGAAGCTTTTGGTAAGGATGTGGCTTTGATTAGGTAAGTATGAAGCTTTACACTTAGAATCTCAGTGTCCAAAAGAGCTGTTAAAGCCACACGAAGAAAACATGGTGGCCAGAAGAGTGGCTTTTACAATCTCAGAGTAAGACAGAGTCTGTTATTGCAGCCCTGTAATACATACCCACCAGCTGCTGGTGGTTTTGTTTTGTTTTGTTTTGTTTTTTGCAGTATGAAAAAAAAATGATTTCTGAACAATCTGGGAAGGAAGATTAGGGGTAGGAACTACCTGCCTGTGACTGCAACCTATAACTAGAAGAAAGACAGATTCCAGTAGTGCAGAGACTGAGCGGGGAGCGGAGCCAGGCCAGTCGGAGCCGGCATGGGTAATCCCCTATCATGTCCTCGTCCCAACTTGCTGACAAAGAGGAGAAGCCGAGGCTGCTCAGTCAAAAAGTGGGACCTAATCATCCTGCCTGTCATGTTGTGTTTGGTGTCACAGAGTATGAGACTACTAAGCTTGTGAATTAATCCTCACAAAATTTACAGGGGAAATGGAAGAAATTGGGGGAGAGGGACAAAAGTAACTAAAATCTATTGAATTTAGCTATTTCAATTGAGGCAAAATTAATCTAGATTTGGTATGCAGAGAATGTTGATTTTTACCTCACTTCATGTACCTTCTTTAAAACGGTAAATACAGGTAAAATATAAAAAGAATTTCCTCAAATTTCCAATGAAACTTAGTGAAATACAATATTTCATAGCATTTTGTCATTATTTTCTTTTCTGTCAGAAGTCACCAATGACACAGCAAGTATTTAGGATTCTGTTGGTGTTAGCGGGATTGTCGCAGGCTGTGGTTTTGTGAGCACAGAGGAGGAGGCCAGCAAACCTCTTACCAACCAAGACACGAATCTGTCACAGTGAGTGAAGGTGTTAGCAAATTTTGTTTAATGGAAAATAACACATTCCGATTTGGAGAAAATTAGAATTACAGTTACTAGGAAGCACACACAGTTTCAGTATTAGCAAAGTGATTTAGGACCTTAATTTATATTTCTTACATCAGCTGGATCAGGTCCTTTGCCTCATTACCATTTGATGAGGCATGATTATTATTTAAAAATGAACAATAGTAAAAAAGGATTGAGCAAGTACATAAATATAATTAAAAGACATAAGAGTAAAACTCACCCTTAAAGGACTCCTAAGAAGCTAAATCAGGCAAACTGAGAAAACTTGGCACATTGTCTGAAAATGCTACCAAAATCAGTCTTCACATTGCCCCTGGCATCCCAAGCCTGGGGTGGTTTTCCTGGTTTGCAGCCTGATAGGTGACATCCAAGGAGTCTGAAACGAGCGGCTCTGGGCCTTTGGTTTCTAGCTCTGCAGTGTGCACGCACTGAGTAACTTGTTGGCAAAACCCCATCATGGAAAGCTTGACTTTAACCCTCCTTACAGGATCACACCCAGCTTTGGCAGTTGCCCCTCTGCTCTACCAAGCCAGGTAATGGGAATGTTTATTTTATTACTACTGATTGTCTTCTCCACTTACCTCTGTGGTGGCAGTTGAGTCCCTTCATGTTACCCTCTGCATGAGGCCCACACAGTGGACATCCTCAAAGGCACACCATCTGAGGGTTACCAAGGGCAACCCAGTGCTGCAGCCACTGCCTGTAGCCTCCTGTTTGCCTTCAGTCTATGGTGGCTGCAGCTTCTTGGAGAGCTTCCTAGAGTAGAGGAGGCAACAAAGTTAGGAATTCTAGTAGAGTAAAAACACAGGAAAGGCGAAATAAGCCCTCTTGTCAAAACATAAGAATTACTGAGGAAAATCTTTGCTGTCAGCTTGCTTGTGGCCATACATATCTGCTTCCCTTTTCACAGATTTTTATTACATATGGTTATAGTAAAATATCTATGGAGACAGCACATTATCAGGTGTCCTGACTCCTGCTTGCGTGGGAGACTATTTGATGCAGCACTGTCAGTGTCGGGGAACGTAGGTAGGTGGACCACACTGTGTCTGATCTGTCTCTAGACTTGGTAGAGTTGCTCTTTCGCCTGCCAACATGTGGCTCTGTCCAACAAACCAGCTTGCATCCCAGTTTTTCCTGTCTTTGGAAATAATCTCTACTTCCCAGGATGTCCCCTGGGTGCTGTGGAAATTTCATTTGGAAGTAGAATCAAGGTAGATTAGCTAAACTACCTATATTTTTATTATTTTATTTTATTTTATTTTTTTGGTACTGGGGATTGAACTCACAACCTCATGCTTGCCAGGCAGGCATTTATGCTGCTGAGCTGAATCTCAGGCCCTCAGCTAAACTTCTTAGAGTTCCAAACATTACCGGAGGAGCAGGGAGTGAGGGCTGAGTTCAAAAGCTTGGACTCAGGTGAGACCTTAAGAAATGCCTACATTCATCCTCAGATTGTTCCTTCAGGGTCAAGACTTAGCCACAGACATAGGCTGGGAGAGTAAAGGGAGGGAAGAAAGGGGGAGCGGGGAGAAGGGGAGGAAAGAGAGGATCCAAGTGTTCAAGCAGGTGCATGTGGCGTACATCTGGGTCCTAGTGAGGCCAACATTTGCATCTTCAGTCATGCTGCCGCATTCACTCCGATGCTAAAGACAATGAAACTCATATCACGATGATGGAAAATTAGTTTCTAAGTCCCCAGTGGGGGTGTGTGGGGGGTGGGTGTGTTCTAACCCCTAAGCCTATGACAAATGGTTTAAAAGTTAAAAGCCATCAGACTTGATCCTACCATTCATGAACCCTGACCTGCCAAATAAGAAATGAACAAGTGAAGACCCTTAGACACATGTTCCCCCAAGTGACTATGCCACCAGGACAGCCTTGCCAGCACTCTGGCCTCAGGCTTCTCCCTGAGAGCAGAAACACTCTCTGAACCTCATCCCAAAACTCTACTCTTCCCCTGTATTGTATTGGCAAAACCTCCTAGAACTTCTCTGCAGTAGAGGGTTTTGTTTTTGTCTTCAGAGAATATAAGTTGAAATTTTACTCTGAGAGTACTTAGGATCAGGAAGGGCACCCAAGAATACCTGAGCCAGGCTACCTGGTCACAGAGTTGTTAGTCAAATAAATTAGACAAATGAACCAGCCATCTAATTCCTTTGAACCTAATATGCCCTACAAAGACTAATAATTCCACCCAATCTCCCCAATTTGTGCACTTAATGTAAGTCTCAGCATTATATCTGATTTCTCACTAGTCACTAAATCACTCTGAGCTGAGTGCCATCACACATTAATTACCCAGTGTGACAAGCCCCAGGTCACCTGGCTTCCTGGGTTGTGTCTGCTGGGAGGCAACAGAGTTGTCAGGAAAGTTCGGCTGCCAGGTTAATATGGTCCCTTCCAGTGTGTGATCCCTACTCCGTGCCTAGGCAGTAAGCACTAAAATTAAAACCAACTTTCTCAAAACACACACGGCAGGCCGATTCTGCTAGACCCTGGGCCTCCTGTGGCCCCAAACTTCTAAATTGCTAGTTCAGTAAGTGTTCAGTGGCTCAAGAGCAGTGCAAATCCAAGGTCGGAGCCTGGTGCCCAACACTATCCAGCTGTGGAATCCAGCACAGGGCAGCAACAGGCAGGCCAAAGGAAGGCAGAGTCGTTTCTAGGAGCTCAGTCAGTGGGGTCTTCAGGAAACTTTAGCACCAAGTGCTGCCCTAGAAATCATCCCTGAAACATTCCTGGCCTGGAGCAGACATTTCCAAGCCTCATTCATTTTCATACCCATTGTAATAGTCTGTTCAATGCTCTGATTCACCAATAAACATTTCTCTGCAGCTAAAACTGCTTTATATCAAACCCACCATTATCACCGTTAGAACAGTTCTTCACAGCACTTGGCACCTGTGCAAGCTGGCAGTCTGCCCTGAGCCCCCCTCTCCACCCCGGCCTCCAGGCCTCCTCCAGCTTCAGCTTTCAGCCCCCAGTCAGAACCCTCTCCACCCAAAGGCACATCTCTGACAGCAGGATGACTTCAGGCAAATGATGTCGTGCAGACCTCTTGTCTTCAACTCTAAAATGGGCACAGGAATTTCCATGGTATCATGTTAGTAAGAGCATTGAGTAAGATAAAACGTGTGATGCAGTAGGCAACCCAGGACAGGCCATCCTGCCTGGTGCTGGCATACTGGAGTTGACATTGGGGGGGGGGGTCCCTGGGTGGCCCCTGAGGATGCCCCAGTGCCCTGTGCTGCTGCTGAAGTTGGCACAGGGTCCACAGCCACTGCCCTATTCTGTTCCTGCCTCTGACAATAATGCTTGCTGTCACCAGCATCTGTCCCAGGGATGCGTCTCACTGATGGCCCACCTGCTACCATAACAACCTTCTCAGGCTTCTGTGGGTCACTACAGTTGGACTCTTCCAAGTGACTGTCAGTCGGCTGAAATTACATGTGACCACCCCCACCCTGGTCACTCCACATTTAGTGTCAGGGGCTGCGCAGGACTCTTACATTCATCCAGGCATCAGGGGTGAGGGGTTTAAGGGCAACTGGTCAATGAAACCCCCTGAGACAGGCTGAGCAAAGGGACCCAATGGAAGAGCACCTCAAAGACCGGTTCTGGAGTCCATATGAGGGAGTATATAGGTGACCTGAGGATCTCAGTCCATAAGCTGGGACAACACAACTGGACAGGCAGGCGAGGTCACAGAATCTTAGCTGACTAAGACCCCTGGAAAGCTGGAAGGAAGATAGTGCAAATAAGAATCATTGCTTCACAGGCCCAGAGTGGAGAACAACCTCAAAGGAGGAGAGGAAAGGATCCTGGAGGTGGGTTAAGGGTTGGGACACAAGCAGAGGAGAAGCCAGCCTAAGATAGGTGGCCTGGGAGGGCTGTGCAGGTGAATCAAATCAGAAAAGGAGGTGATGCCAGTTTATAAAAGTGTATGCTGGCTACCAACAGATGTAGGGTTTGCTTGTAATCACTGGGAACGCAAAGTTCATTACATTTTCTAAGCTTGTGACATGGGACATTCAGGTTTTCTTTTAGTCATTTATCTGCCTCACAGTTATTAAGTGGCTGGTTGGTGCTGGGGGAGGGGCATACACAACCGCCTTCTTTTATCCACAGCAAAGAGGGAAGGGCACACTGCGGGCAACAGAGGAAGGCCAGGAGCAAGGACCCACCCCAGGGGACCTCAGCGGCACGGGGTCAGTGACTACAGTGACACTGACTGAATGGCGGGAGCACTGAGGGGTAGGCTGCACCTCCCAGAGTGACAAATGTAGCTCTGTAGTCTGGAAGGCCAGACTCAGATGTAGAATCTTCCAACAGAGGCTCATGGGACAAAAGGGCAGGTGGAGAGCTGGCCCCAACCCAGGGCCTGGCCTTTTCTCCCCAGGTGGCCCCTGCTCTATCCTGCACTGCTTGTGGGTTATAGACTCGCACTCTTCAGTCCAAGTACCCACCACCACCACCACACAGACAGACAGACACACATACACGCACATGTACACATACACAGAAGAGTGAGCTTCTGTGGGACTGGAGCCCTGAAGAGGATGCCCAGGGAAGAGGCCCAGCCCCAGAAGTGAGCTTGAGGACCATGGAGCAGGTCATGAAGGGTCCTATGACCTTGAGGGCCCTTCACTGTCAAGGGGAGAAGCAGGGCCCTCTGCATCGAGTGGCTGGCCCAGGCTGTGCAGCCTCGAGTCCTAGCAATGCCCGGGGCCCCATGCCGCCTCCTGTGCCTGCAGGACCCTCCCTGTGGGCTTCCTCATAGGACGTTATAGCAGTCACCAAATGAACCCGGCACAAGGCCCATTGATAGCCCTACAGAGCTAATCCACTGCTTTGCAACCACATTTTCTGTACTCAGATAATGAAAAGTTTGCAACCCTGAGCGTTTCCATCTTTGCTTTAGCTTCTAGAAAGCTCAGAACTGAACTTAATCTTGAGTCATGTTACTCTTACTACCTTCTTGGCTTCCTCCTCCTTCAGGAGTTTTTCATTTTCTCTTCCCAATTTAGAAAACTTTTTGAGTACATGTCTTTTATTGGAAGCTGTCTTCAATCTTTTTAGAAGCTGGCAGGGTATAAATTATAAATAAAAATAAATGCCGTTGAAATTTTCCCATTGTAGCTTTCTTATTCCAGGAGGTATGTGAAATTCTGCCTTGGAATTTGGGATAAATTCAACACAAAACATCTTGTGTACCAAAACAGTTTTTGGTTGTTTCTATAAATGATCCTGGCTTGCTTATATGCCTGAGATCATAACAGAACTTTCCCAGAATGAACAGTTTGTAAACACTGACCTCAAGCAGAGCTGTTTGCAATGCCCCACTTTCACCGTAAGCAAGCATTATTCAAACTTTGGGAATTATTTCTAGCTGACTGGGAATAGCTGGAGCCAGAGGTTGGGAAATGTAGCCACTTCTGGATAGAGGAAAAACAGTCTCAGGGAAATTACTAGTTAACAAAGTCATTTTTTTCCCTCTGCCATGAAGGGGATCAGAGAAAAGACAGGTATCCTGGCCGGTTGGAAGGCAGAAGAATTAAAGGAGGATCCAGATCACTGGGTTAACTCTAAAGCAAGTTCTGGTGCTAGTTGAACAGAGGTCCCTGAGCTACCCAGGGTCAGGACAAAGGAAATCTCCCCTAAACTATGGGAAAGAGACATGTGAATGAAAGTTCACAGATACCTTTGTTGCACACCTTTATTTTTCTGAAGTCTTATCCTATGCAATTAGATAGTTTACCATTTGATACTATTGATATTTAGCAGTTTTGTTTAGCAGAATTGTTTTGTTCAAAAGAAGCTGCAAACACACACACACACACACACACACACACACACATCACACTGTCCCAATATATCTGGCTCCTTTAAGCCCCTGTAGGTCCCCCGTACCCCATTCTGACTGCCACCCAGAAAGGGAGCTTGGCTCAACAGGTCACTCAGGTGCTTGGTTCTGAGCCACTGTTCTAAACTCCCTCTCTGAATCCAGTTCAGCCCTGATTCTGGCCAGCTGCCCCCTAAGCTCCCTTTCTCCCTTCCCGTCCTCAGGACACTGCATCATTCCTCAGCAAAACAGTCCTGGGACATCCTTCCCTGCACTCACCTGGGCTCCTACCAAACCATGTGAGCAAAGCACCTACCACCTACAGAGGCACCTAGTATTAACAGCGGGGGCACACTCTGAAGGATGAATAGCCCTCTTAAAAAGCTGAGAAACTAGATTTACAAAGTGATGGCCAAGGTGGTAGCAGCTGAAGGGTTGGCAGTATTTTCAGTGTGAACAGTGCCACCAAAACTTTTATGCACGCAGACCCACTTTTCCCTGGCAGTTATTACCTGGCACTGGAACTGGGCTGGGTTTCCTTATATCTTCTGTGCTCTTTAACCCCTTTCCCAGTGGACATGGCTTGCTTCAAACTAGAAAAAGAGATCGAGCTCTTTTTTCTTCTTTTTGATTTTGAGAATCAAACATAAATCATTACCTACAGTATACAGCTTGATCTAAAACCCTATGGCGTCAAAACCCTATGCAGTCAAAAATTACCTATGTCCCAATCTCTCCCTGGGGAAGCAGAAGTGCCCCAAATCCTTGCTGCACCAGGCTCGTGCGTGCCCTGGCCACTCAGATCACAGGTCACTGAGATCCTGTGGTGTTCCCTGCACCCCTTCCAAATTTCCATGCCTACTCCAACCGTGCCAGCTGTAGGGTGAGTGGTGACTGCAGGACCTGTGACCTTTGGAAATGGGGTCTTTGCAGATGTAACCAGGTAATACGAAGTTATTAGAAGGACTGCTGTCCTAATAAGCAGAGGACAGGAAACAGCGCCACGCAAGCAGAGGCAGAGCCGATTATCTGCTCTGCTGCTTAGCCAGGCACTCAGTAGGTCCCCCTGCACCTTCTGGGAGCAGGGTCTGTAGGGAGCTTGACTCTGGACTTCAGAGCCAGGAAAGACTAAGTATCTGTTAAGCCTCCTCTCTGTGGCACTTGGGCGAGGCAGCCCAGAAGAGCGACAATACGCCCCCTGCAGCCTCCATGTCCTCTGCTGACCCGAGGACGCCCTCCGGCGCCACCTCCTCCCGGAAGCCGCCATCCACCTCGCTTGTCCTTGGGCTTGTGATGGTACTGCCTGTATGGCGGGCTGTGCCTGTCACCGCCAGGACCTCGGGGAACTGAGTCGACGTCTGGTTGCCAGGGTTCGTCCCCACTCAGCCCTCTGCGCACAGTCCCCGCGGCACCCCACTCGCGCTCCGGCGAGCCATCAGGCCGCGCAGCCAGCTTCTCGCGTCCCTCGGACGGCCCAAGAGGACTTTGCTACTGAGCTAAACCGACACTATCACCGTGTCCCCCGTCACGCAGTCCCCCCGTTTCAGGGTTTTCAAGGGCACAGCGAGCGTAGGCGTCCTCGCAGGAGCAGGAAGCGCGCGGAAGTGTCGTTTGGTTTTGGCCAGCAGAGAGCGGCAGAGTCGCGGGCCAGCGGCGGTCTAGTCCGCGGCGAGGCGGGGCTGGCGACGCAGACGCAGCGGCGGGACGCTGGGCTCGCGGAGACCCGACAGGGGGCGCCGACCGACACCGGCAACTCGGGCCACCCAAGAGCCGGCCCTTTCCGAGGCTGCAAGGACTGTGGTCACCGCCCGTGCCTGCCCCACGTGTTCCCATCAGAAGCCGCACGCGATCCCATCCCGGCCCAGCCACCTGGCCTCAAGGTGTGGTCATAGGTCCCGTGCTCACTTGTGTCGCCCACTTCGACCAGGCCGCCTTTAGGCTCAGAGCACTAGCCTGGTCCCCTGTGCGCCGCATACGCCACCCTAGCGGACCCTGCATGGTTCCGACACAGCTCCGGGGAGGACAGCGGCTGCCCCTCTCCCCCAATGCGGCTGCCCAGTGTCCCTCCTGGGGTTGCAGGCAGCACCCTCGCAGAATTCCTCATTTACACCCTGTCCCTTGTCTAAATGCTACACGGTCGCTACACAGGGACACCTTCCCCACAATAGGTGACAAAATGGAAATAGTGGTGTTTCCGGCAGCTTGGTTTTATGTGTCTTCTAAAGTGTTTACTTTTTTTTACTTTTTTGAATGAGTTTTGCTTTTCTTGCTACAAGTTAACTGTGTTCAGGGTGGAAAAATGAGAAAACAAGTAGGATTAGCACATGAATGGGAAGAGTCAGCTGAAATTCCAGCCGCCTTCTATCAATAACCATACTGAGGTTTGGTGTATCTACTGCCACGTTCATTCCCTCTGCATATGTGTGTTTTGCATGTTAGTATTTTATGTTGCCTGTTATATTATTTTATATCATATTCCCCAATCCTCCACCACCACCTTGGTGCTGGCATCTCCCACCCCGGAGTAGGGAAGAAGAGCTGTCGCCTGGGAAGAAAGGGGTAGGGGGCCAGACAAGAGGCCCTGTGGGTGGAGAGCTGCCCCTGATAGCCGCCAAGAGCCTTGTGGGCACCTGTCACTCTGTGTCACTGGGCTGTGTGAGGCCCAGTGCCTAGCTGCAGCCCCCAAGGCGTGATTGTGTTCTTGTAAGACACTTTGAAGAAGAAAACCCCATTCCTGTCCTTTCTCTCAGTCCCTGTCTGCCATCTGAAGTGGAAATGACTGTGTCCTGTACAGGATGGTCCTTCCCGGTGTGGGTTTATTCTGACACATGGAGGAACGCCACTGCTCCTCTCTGCATGCTGTGAGAGGGATGTGAGCCCACATCGGGGTTCTCTGTGAGAGTGGGTGGGGCTATTAGGTAGGCCTAGAGAAAATCTTGATATCACAGCTGGGAGTACAGCTAGCACATAGTGGATGGAACATATAGGATAGGCCCCCAAAGAATACCACAAATATCAGTAATGCTGGGATTGAAAATCTAATTCCTCAACATTCCACCTGTCCTTGGGACCCCAAAGCCCTGAAGCCCTGGACAGCCTGCAGCATGGCCCAAGGGTCCACAGTCTTGACTTGTCACTCTTGGGCCCTGCTCATTAGGACATGAAGGGCTGGTGACAAAGACAAAGAGAGGTTGCAAGTCATGCCTGTGAATGGTGAGTCACCGGACAATGTGGTATATGGGTCAAGAGTGAGTTGGGAGCTATTTTGTTGTGCCTTAGTTCAGGTGTTGGGGAGATGTGCCTCCCCCATGATGCTTGTCTATCCAGGCGACTCAAGACCACCTTGCCAAACTTGACTGGAGTAGTTTGATGGCAGAGTCCCAGGTTGCTGAGGTAAAAGGGGCCTTGGACAGTCTGTTTCTCCAGGTGGAGGCACAGGCTGCCTCGGTGTCTTAATCACTAAAATTACAAATAAAATGTCTCCCTGTTGCCAGCCCCACCGATTCCTGGGACACTTTTGCACACATTATCTGTACTCCTTACAACTACCCAGAAATGGAGAGTTGCTCATCCTACTTCACAAGTGAAGGCAGCCAGCTTGGCAGACTCCAGGATACTTATCTGGAGCCACACTGTGAGCACAGTCAGTTTGGAAAAGGAAGGTTCCTGTGCTTCTCTCTCTGCTGGGTCTCAGATATAGCTGCCGATCCATATCATCATTTACAATACTGATGCCAGAGGCTTTGCTCTATGTGTTCCAGCTGTGCTCTGGCTCCTGAGATTTCAAATGCTGTTCAGAAGAGTCTAATTGCAGCAGAGTCCAAGAACCTTGAACCTGTACTCACCTCTCTCAAACATTCATAGATACGGTGTGAGGTCAGGGAAGAGTCTGCTTCAAGGAATGTGGAGACTCTGGACTGGCTTCCTGGCAGCCAGCTCATGCTTTGTGCATATGTGTTGGAACCATTAGGGTTAACTGCAAATGAGTAGTCTTTCCATCTGAATGTTGATGTTCCAACATGATCCACTTGAGGCTTATACTTTCTGACTGCTCTTTCCTCTCTGAATATTCAGAAACTTCAAATATCAGCCTATAATATACTCAGGGACCATGGGGAAGGGTTGGCCTAGACTATCCAAAGTCTGAGCTGGTTCCCCATGCCTCAGGGTGTAAGGCTGTATCTCTCTTGGCAGTATTTGCATTTAAGCAGAATTGGACAATGGAAAGTCCTTTAGATGAATAACAAACCAGCAAGTGACATTTCAAGCCAAGTACAAGGTTGTACACCTGTAATCCCATCACTGTGTGATGGGATTCCAATAGGAAGACCACAAGTTTGAGCTTGACCTGGGCAACTTAGTGACTTAGCAAGACCCTGCCTCAAAACAAAAAATGAAAAAGGGCTGGAGATATAGGTCAATGCAACATCCCTTTGTTCAATCCTCAGGACAAAAGTGACAGATGGGGCAGTGGCCAGCCTGGATGACAGGCTGGTGTCTCTACCTTCTGGAGCTTCAATTACAAAGGCCTCCCCCGCCCCACACCTACTCTCTTCAGTCTATCTGTCTACTCATTTCTTTTAAAAATCGAGTCTCAGATCTGAGACAAAGGAAGTAACATACTTTAAGCAAACTGTTCTGAGCTGGATGTATTGTCTGCACTTTTGTGTAACTCTGAGTAGTGAGAATCCTTTGACTTTCACAAGTCAACGCCATTTTGTAGACTAGGTCACTAGAATCTCAGATTGGCTCAGAGAATGCTGGTAGGCACACGTTCCAGCTCTGGGTTGGGGCTCCTGTCTCCCACTCCTCAGACTGCCCCAAACCACTGCTGGCTTCCTTTTTCGAGCCACTGAGTCATTGCTCACTGCTCAGGTCAGCTCATTTCAAGCCTGGCCTCCCTGTGCCAGCTGTCTGCACTTAACCCCTTGCCTAGAGCAGGCAGTGTTTCTTTTACCTTGCAACTTCAAATTTTCTAGGTAAATCTCCAGAATTCCCATTTCTTGGCCAACTCTATTTTACTCAACCTGTTAAATGGCTGTGTCTATGTTATTCTATTTTTACTTTGTTTTTATTTCTCCACATTCTTCAAGGTCTACTTTGATGAGAGTTTTTATACTTTAAAGGTCTGATCCATCCTGCAAGTGTTTATGTGGGTGTATATCTGCCTATGAGGCTTTACATGGTGGTGAGGATGTGGTGACTCTGATGATGTGGTAAAGGTAGTGTTGTTGGTGGCCATGACATTGTGGCTGGTGATGACAGGGATGAGGGAGCCAGCATCGATGGTGGCGTTGGTGATATGGTGTTGCCAGTAGAGTGGTTGGGATGGTGTAGTGGGGTGGCATTGTGGCTGGTGGTGATAATGCCGAATGGGGGAAGTGGTGATGATGGCATTGGTGCAGATGTGTTGGTATTGGTGGTGGTGGTGACGATGTGGTGTTGTCGATAGTGCTGGTGTGGTCCGGTGGTGGCAGAAGTAATGGTGGAGGGGGAAGCAGTGCTGGTGATGGACTGGTGTGGATGGGCCGCTGATGATGCCGGTGATGATGCTGTGCTGCTTCTGTAGCAGACCTCTGAATCATTTTCCCCACCTCCCTCAACTCCCTTACGCCTCGCCTGGATGGTCTGCCCTGAAATGCTGGCAGTGTGTGATGGCATGCGTATACATGGCTTCGGGTAAGTATATGTCTGGCTACTTTGGCTTTAGAAACTCCAAAATTTACAAACCTCAGAGTTTTAAAATAAAAAACAGGGTTAAACTATTTGGATCTCCTACATTAGAAAAAAATAAATGAACCACCCAACTGTAGTGATAGGCAATTAACACGATTCTGGGAGGACTTCAGTGCAAGATAATGGAAAAGCTGATTAGAAATGAGCCAAGGCTGGCGAGGGAGGTCACAGCAGTCCCTGAGCTCTGAGGAGAAGCCAGAGCTTGGCTATTTGATGCTGGCTGCTTCGAGGCGTGTGGGTCTCTTCCCACACCAGCCTGGGGGCCAGGAGGAAAGAGTGGGCTGAGCTCACCTCTCTGTGTAGGCCCTGCAGCTTCAGAAGGAGAAGATGGCTGAAAATAAATCTGCAGATGGGCAAGGAAAGGAGGACAGGAAGGGTGCGGAGGGTGGTTCCTACGAGAACAGGCGGAAAACAGCACTGACCTGGAAAGGCACCACGGACCGGCAGACTGAAGACAGCCAGTGACCCTGGGAGACAGGAGGGTGACAGCTCACTGGGTTTCTGTGCTCACTTCTGCAACAAGGAATCTCAAAATCCCGTGTGCTGGGGTTCAAGCAGGACCCCCACTTTGCATATCTGTGTTCTAATTTTACCTTCTCCTTGGTTTTGTTTTAGCCACTCTCCTGAGTCTTTTAAACACATTTTAAGTTTCAGAATTTGCTTTTTCAAATTATTTTTCCAATAAGTCAGAGCATGGGTAAGAAGACCAACATCCACACCCCTAGTGCTTCACATCTGAGCTGCTGCCATGAGCTGGCCCAGTGCCAGGCAAGTTGGGGCTCGCGTGGAGCTAGGATGATCTTGGAGCGCTGCCTTGGTTCTGAGCACCTGCCGGGTCTTTTTGTTGTGTCTCTGGGTCTCCTAGTGTTGGTTGGGGTGAGAACGCCTGCTTTCTGGTCCTATTCAGGTCTCAAAAGAATTCCCTGTTCTTAGAGTTGCTGTAGTTTTGCGACCTGGGGAACTTTCTGGCTCAGACAGTCTGGGTACGTGATGCACCCCCACCCTGCATACCCCACTCTTTGGAGCACAGAAGTGGTTCCTCTGGGGGAACAGTTTGGAGGGAGGGACACGGGGGACAGCTCTTGTCTTGTCACATGGGCCTTACAAGTAATGCCGGTGCCCCACTATGGCCGTTGTTGTGTAGCATGTGTGAAAGAGACTTTGGCACACGTTTAAAGCCACAGTCTGATGTCACAGCCAAGATCACTGTTCCCAGCACTAGGCTGATGGTACAATCCTGCCCTTGCCGCTAGGTGTGTGATTGGCTCTGCTTTTCTAAAATCACAGCCCTCACTTGTTAGGTGGGATGAACTTCACTTTTGAGGTTGCCTCAAGTATTCAGAGATAACAGATTTAATGTGCTTGGGTCAGTGCTGGGAACAATGTAAATTATGAGATAATCATCATTACTATTATTATTGTTATTATTATTTCCCTTGGGCAGCAGTCAACCACTGGCCTAATAGCCTATTGGAGAAATTATGTGGTTAGTATTTTGATCAGCGTTCAGAGCAGGGGCTGTCAGAAGATGCAAAAGCCTGGTGACCAGGAAATTTGTCCTGTATGACCCCACATCCAGATCTCACTTCCCAATAACCTGTCATCCAGTATTGCCAAGCCCTGTCCACATCGGCACCACAGAACTGATGCCAATCAGCTTTGTGGCATGGGAAAGCCCAGCTCCAGGCTTAGGTGAAGACTGACCCCTGTGGGCTCCTCTTCCTTCATTGTTGTTTCTTGCGCCCCCTGTAGGGCTAATGGGTCCCACTGCTGGTTGTTCCCTCTTCTCCCGAATGCCTTTCTTTACTTGGGAATATCCCTGTGTTTTTTTTTTTCTTTTTCTTTTTTATCGGTACCGGGGATCGAACTCACAACTGCCTGCTTGCAATGCAGGTGCTTATGCCGCTGAGCTAAATCCCCAGCCCCTGAACATCCCTGTGTTAACATGTCTCAATTTCTTGGCATAGAAGGCAGGACTCCCATTCACTGGTCCCTTGGGCTAGGACTCAGGCTCCATTTCCAGACACCACTGCATTGTGTTAGCTCAGAGGTTGGGCATTGTACGACTGGACACAGGGGAAGGTTAATGCACCCAGGTTTTGGTGACTACAGCTTCCTGGTCTTTTTCTGTGTAGGGGTGACACTGGCGATCAGCCTTGACATGTTTCCCCAGTTCTATCTGAGATCAGGTACATTGCCTAATACACTTGAATAATTCTCTGTCTGCCTAAACTTGCCAGGGTGTACTCAGCTCACAGAACCAAGACAAGCCCCAGTCTACCAAGACACCCAAGCACAAGCTGCTATGTTCAGCAGTGCACATGCGTCTCCTCATTCTGTTCTCACGTGGCCTTGGGCAGGAGCCACTAACTGTAAAGACCCCAGCTGCCTCGGATCACTCTCAGGTCAGGCTGTTGGGACTGATGTTGAACCTCTTAGAGAAAGACTGATATTTTTTTTCCTCCAACCTAAAATTCATTGCAGACTGCCTAGAAGAGGCCAGATACTGGGCACCGGGGCTCATGGGATCACGAGACCCACAATAGGCTGGATCTCAGCCTCCGCCCTCTTAGCCTACAGCCAAGCAGATTTGAACAGGAGATGCAGGACCTCAGATGGTGGCAGAGAGGAGGCCACCAGCCAGGGACCAGGGAGCCAGGTTAGATCCTGATGCTGGATTGGATCCCATCTCCAGCTGCCAGCCATTGCCATGCAGTATCTCAAAGGACACTGAGCTCAGAGAGCATTGCCTGAAACTGGGTGTGTGTGTGTGTGTGTGTGTGTGTGTGTGTGTGTGTGTCAGGGGGCTATGCCTTCTGGGGTGTTGTCCTAGCTCCTAATTGTATTAAAACATTCAAGCTGCATACCAAATGTTACGGCACACAATTAACAACATCTTCAGAGAGACCAGGACCAGGGCACCAAAGGGACAACTATATGTTCTCATTTCCTCTCCTTCAGATGACCCTTGTCTCCAAATAAATCACAGAATATTTAACTCTTGCTGTGAGTAGTAACACTTATCACCTCCCCAATTACCTCGCCCAAGTCAAAGCAGCCTCTACATTCTGGAATCAGATGAGATGGTTTGTGCTGTTCATTCATTTATGAGCTCATTTGTTTAACATATGTTTCTTGAGCATATACTCTGTGCTGGACACTGCCTCTCAAACATCAGTAAAGAGTCAGTGAATCTCTTGGTGTTCCACAGACAAAGTCTGCTCACTGGGGCCTGGAGAATTGTGGGGCTTGGATAGGGACCAAACCGGAAACCAAATGCCCGGAATGGAGAAGTTGCTCCACAACGAGAGGCAGGTGCTGGGAGAGGTAAACAGCGTGGGAGACACGGAGCAACACAGGCCAAGGCCTGGACTGGGTTGAACAGGAAGCGCTGTGGGAAGAAGCTGCCTGGAGGTCTGTTCTGCAGGGAGAGCTGATGGATTGGCTGCAGGAGAAAATAGGAAATCCCAGAGTTTGATTTGGTATCTGCAAATCCGAGGTGCCCATTAGAAAACCCAGCCCAAGCATGAAACAGGCCACCAGCCCCTATGGAAAAAAATCCCTTTCCAAGCAGATGCCCTTTCTGTCTCCTCACCAAAGGCTGATTCCAGCACATCACCAACCACAGGGCTTGTTAGGAGACTCCTCACAGTCAGAGGCCATGTTGCCAGATGCTAAATCTCCCCCATAAGAAATCTGAAGACAAAATTGCAGCAGTCACTGTCCAAAACCAATATGTACAAAACCAGCACAGAGCCCTGTCAGAGCAGCAGGTGTCGCAGCAGTAAACACTGGAGCCCAGCATGTTGACTTTGGCAGTGCTCATGCGTGTCTTGTCATGGAAAGAGTTTATTGAAATTAAGACCTGGGACTAAGTGGCTCCCGCAGGCTGCTCTCTCCTCTGGCTGTCTATGGTGATGCAACAGAGGAAGGAAAGTGTGGCCACTGTTCCAGAGCAGGATATGGCACAGCATGCACATTATCTGATTTCATTCTCTCAACAACCCTGTGAAGCAGTATGATGGGCCCATTTTTCAAATGCTGAAAATGAGGCTCAGAAAAGCCCAGTGATTTGCTCAGGATCACACAGGCAACTAAAGGAGGCCCAAATTAGAAACTAGAGTGGAGGTTCTATTACCTGCTTACCAGCTTCCAACCCCTAGGTTTTTATAGAAATCTGTTTGGCCTCAGGGAATGAGTTATGATTGGTCACAAGACCCTTGTTTCCCCTTTCCCAGGGGTTGGTTTAGGAAAGCACATGACTAATTCTGGCCAATGAGTTGGAAGAGAAAACCATGAGATTCTAGGAAAGTGTTTCTTCCTGATCAAAGGTGATTGGTGGCAGGGAAATTTAAGGACAAATACCCCTAAATCCTCTTCTCCATCCTGCTTGTGGAATGGTATGTAGGGTAAGCTGTGTGATCAGTGGCAGCCTCCTTAATCTATGAGATGTTAAGGATAATTAAGTTCAACAGAGTCAAAAGGAAAAATAGAAGCCTAGAACACGCCCAGGTTCAGAATGGTATTGTAACAGAAAATACTGGTCCTCCCAGTATAATTCAATTTGTTAGTTTTCCAGGAAATATTTTCTGCTCTAGTTCTGATGGCTCCTGTTTTTTAGAAATGGCTGGTCACTGTGATGCACAGCTGGTCACTATGATGCACGTGGTATAAACCAATCCCCAACTGACAAATCATTCTGCCTCCATAACTCCTGCTTGCTTCTCCCCTATAAGCCCTAAACCACCAGAGATCAGGGTCTGATATTCTGGGAATGATCCTGATCAGTGCCCATCAACACAAAAAATTTTGTCTCCAAATCCTGGGTGTCATTTCAGTGTTTCTGCTCGCCATTTCAGCATCACTGATTGTCAACCCAATTTTAGGACTGCCTGCTTCCCAGACTCATTGTTGACTAAGCAATAAATATCCCTAAGGCTGAAGTCACTGTTATAAGACATTTTAGCTGGAAACCTCCTAATATCAACCTTGGGTGGCCTAACTTTAAAGCCTCCAATTTTTTCCTGCTACACTCTGCTGTTTGCATGGGGGTCCAGATGTCATCTGATGCCCACTGTCAAACTAATGCCCAACAATTACAGAATATATCAGATTTAGGAACTGCAAGGAAAATTACCCGTCTAAAGGAGAGATGGTCAATTCGGTAAAATCAGAAATATGTCTCTGGCCTTAATTGTTCTTGGCACAAATCCAAGGATCACAAGACTTCAAAGCTGGAAGCTTCAAAGCAGAGACTCCCAGACAGCATCAACTCTCACACTGGGACTCAGTTTCCCCTGCTGGCTTTCAGCCAAGCCAACTGTCTCTTCCTCTCTACTCAAACTCTTCATCACTTTTTCCAAACTCCGATTGACCAGTCTCCTCAAATCAAAACAGAACAGCAATACCACACAAATGAAAACAAGTAAAGAAGAGAGAAAGAAACATATTGGTTTTCAATCATATTCTCATGTTAAGATAAACTGGTGCCAGTTGCCTGAATTTTTTCCCCATGTACAATTTCTTTGTTGTATGCAGTTACCACTCTCTTCCATTATTAATGTACAGGCATAACTGCTATGTAAAGAACCCAGAGACATAATGGAAGTCAAGTTCTTGGCTTTTGGGGGTTAAATTCATTCTGGAATCTCATCACAGAGAATCATCTTGAATTGTCTGAAAGTAAGTTAGTGTGGAGGGTGGGAGGCTAAGCTCTGTAGGGCCTCAGATAAGACTGTGTGTCATCAACAATACTTTGGGAAGTGAAGACATGAAAGATCATCTCACCCACTTCAAAGGATGACAATAACACAGGCTAGCAAAATGGAGCTTAGGTGTTGTAGAATCCCTTAGGAGGGGACTGGTGTCTAGGTAGGAGGTACAAGAGTATAACAGAGGAAGAAATGCAAAACTACTCTCAGGGGGATCAGAGAGAGTTGGACATGGGTCCCCACGATAGGCTTTAGGAATCTGAGCACAGGAGGCTTGAGCCTGCTTCTTCCAGGAGGTCTGGGAGAATCTGTGCCTCTGAACACTGGAGAAATAGAGTGGCGATGTTTTCCTGGTGGGTGGGAAAAAACAGGACTGTCTGATGTTCCTAAATCTCTCACAGCTCCCAAACAGGACATTCCTGCTCCCCTGAGAAGACGGAGCACCAGTGGAGGGAGACACGGAACAGCTCCAAGGCACCAGGATATGCGGAGCTGAGCTGCAGATATCATGGTGACTTCTCAGGCTGAAGCCATCCAGACCTATGGCTACCTCAGTCTACCAGGGAGGGCAGCCCTGGCCTTTGGATCTCACTAGGAATAGATGTCAAAACTGGACTGGGAGCAGAGGACTTTTTATTCCCTCAGAGGATAGTTCCAAAAATGCCACGAATTGCTGCATAAAAATAACAAACATCTGTTTAGCTACAACTCCCAAAATGGATGCTCCCAGGTGCCTTCACAGCTGTGGGTTGCTCTCCCACACATCTGGGAGTGCTGGCCACTCTAAGATGGTCTTGGCCACACCTGGGATGAGCCAGCTCTGCTGCACCTGTCTCTCAGTCTTTTCCTGGAACTGGCAGGCTGGCCTGGACATGTCCATCTTGGCAAGGGCAGAGGGAAAAACCAAGCAAGCCTAACCACATAGCACAGCGGAAGCCTCAAACTGCCTCTTGGAGAATATGCTAATATCCCACTGGCCAAAGCGAATCTCCTGGTGGAGGCCGGAGCTGAGGTAGGTGGGGAAAGAATTGGGCCATTCTTATTACCTGCCACCCTAGGAAAGCCACCAACACCCAGGAGCCCCTGAAATGAGATCCCATCAGGGAAAAGGGAGTGAAATCTGATTTTAACTGATTGTATGCACAGTTAATAGATCCTGAAATTTTCTGAATTATTCTGTAATTGATTAGAATAGGTTTCCTATAATTAGGCAAAAATGAGGTTTAGGAGGATGCTAAATTTAATTATAGACAATGTTATGATTTTTGCTCACGTGATTTGTGAATGCTGATTCCATGTACATTCCTTAAGCCAAAGGTTCAAAATCACAGAGAAAAGGTTGGGCTGGAGTTCAGTGTTAGAGTATATACTTGGCATGTGTAAGACTTTGAGTTTGATCCCCAACTCCAAAACCAAAACTAAAACCAAAACACATAAAATCCCCAAAACAATCAACAATGCAACCCTAAATACTGCAGAAGTCAATCCCCTGAGCATCTCCAACCACACCAGAGAGTGACGTCCAGAGCTGACATGAATCTCTTGAACTATTACAGGGGAAAAGAAAACCGATTAAAACGCTCAGGTTTGGTCCACAGTGTAACTCTGGAAAGGGTGTCCAGGACCCTAACACTTCCCCTACAATATCATATTCTTTTAACAGCTATCTCTGTAATTGCAAGAGTAGCAGCTTCAAATGTAAAATATCACTTATTGAACTAGAATAGCCTTCAAAGTCAAAGCAAAAAAAAAAAAACAAAAAACAAAAAACATTCAGTCGCTTGTTGTTGAATGAATAATGTTGGCATCATTAAACCAATGATACAATCTGCCAGATGAGGGTGGCTCAGTTTAGGGACTGGTTGGGACACCAAACTAGACATGGACATTCTGTGCCTGTCCACATGTGGGACTTGCTGTGAGATGGCCAGAGTTAATTATGGGCCTGGGGCGGCTGGAGTGAGACAGGAAGGGGAAGATTGAAGGAGAGAGGGATGAAGGGGCTCCACAGGGCTGATAAGTGTATCTCCAAGCAGACCTTTCATGGAGAGGGGGAGAGCTAGAGCAAGAAACAGAGAGAGAGAGAGAGGGAGGAGAGAGAGAGAGAGAGAGAGAGAGAGAGAGAGAGAGAGAGAGAATGGGGGAGAGAGAGAGACTTTCTTCTCATTTTCAGTCATCAGAAGGCCATCTTTGTCACGGTGTCTGTGACCTATTATTTTGCCTGTGTGCATGCGTGCCTCTGTGTGTGCCTGTTTCTCTGTATGCCTCTGTGTGCACCCGTATGCATGTGTGCCTTTGTATGTACATGCACCTGCGTACATGCCTGTGTGCCTGTGTGTGTCTGAGGGTGTGTGCACATCTATGCTCCTGTGTGTATTTATTCCAATCCCTCAAATACTTTTCAAAGAACAAAATGCCTGTGCCCTTTTAATATGATAGGCACAAATGTCTTGATACTATTCCATGATCTAAGGTTATGGGGATCCTGTATGCCTCTTGGCCTTGGCCAGGTGCTCCCCAAAAAGTTGATTCCTCCAAAGGGCAAAGACTTCTGACTGTGCAATAGTGGAAACAAAGCTTGGACATGACCTGTGATGAGCTGTGTCTTCCCACAGTGAACTGTGTGGTTTGTGAATTATCTATCAAGGTGTATTTTTTTAAAAGCAGACTTGGAGCACCAGGTCCTGCAGACTCTGGAAGCCTGAGGGCTCTGCCATGGAGTCCTGACTGCCCCAGCCTGAGCGCCAGGGCATCTTCTATTGCCCAGGTGTGTGGGTATCTGCCCTCACCAGGGCTGTAGAGCAGGTGGGAGAATCCAGGCCAACATGGAGTGGATGGTCATCTGCAGAGCAGCACAGACCCCAGCATCTCTAGAATGGAGTGTGGCTCAGTCACTGATTTACAGAAGAGCCCAGAGAGCTGAGTGTCACACCATTAGGGCTCTGCAGCTGCTTGTCTCAGGTCTCAGCAGACTTCCTGGGTCTGATCCCTGACAGCAAGTCTGCACATCCTAGCTTCTGCCCACCCGCTCAGGGAGAACACACAGGGCCTGGCTGGCAGCCCATCTGCACAGAGTTCGGAGGCTCTAAGATTAGGGCTGAGTCTTGCTTTCCTTTTCTCCTCAGCCACATGGAAAGTCCACCACAGAGCTGCGAAAGTCCTCCCACACCCACAGCAGGTGACACCCTGGGAGTCCAGCCAGGGATCTCTCCCCTGCTCTTCTACCAAGATGGTATCAAGCAAGAGGAAGGAGGAGGACCCCAGGTCTCCTGCAGGCCCTGCCCTGGATGCTGCCCTGAGAAAGCAGTATGTGGAAGGCACCAAGATGACGGGATTACAGAGCTGCCTGTGGCTCCCCTACACCAATGCTAGCAGCCCTCACAGGACGTCAGGGTAGAGAGACCCTGATCCTGAAGACAGCCCCTCCGTCTTGCCCTCTGGCATTGAGAACAGCCCAATAAGCCACGGCAATATCTGAGCCCTGTCGCCATGCTTGCTCACTCACAGCCACTTGTGCTCAGGCTGTGACAAGAAAGAGGTCTGGGCAGGGGTGGTGTGCACACAGGACCGGGCCGGGGAGGGGCAGAGGCGGGGCTCTGCTTGGGTCCTGCCCGGTGCCTCCTCTCAGGCAGCACACTCTCCCATCCCTCATTTGCATGCTCTTCACAGGAGGGTGTCTGGTCACCCAGACCTGCATAAGAGTCACACTTATGGGTCCTTCCACTGGAGTCCTGTCACCCCAGCAGCAGCAGCAGTAAAGAAACTCTAGTCCAAATGTAGGCTAGGGGTCCTACTCATTCATTCTTATTCTTGCCTTGGGGTTCACTCTCCTCACTTTACATACACGGGCATGAGGGCTTAGAGAGCTTAGGGGACTTGGGGGATTGCCCAGCATCACAAAGCTAGAAGGTGCCAGAAGCAGAATCAGAATCCTTAGTAGACCAAGTCGTGTCCCATGTGAGCTGCTCCAGGCAGCTGTCTTGGGCCCCTACACCTCTGCCCCTGCTCCTGCCCTTTCCCCCACTATCCTCTGGCCTTCACACCCTGCAACCTTAGCGGCCCCTAGCAGAGGAGATGGCACAAGGAGGGCCCTCACCTCTGAGGAAGGGGTAGGAAGGTGAGAGTCTTAGCCTGCTTGCACTGCGTCACATCTTCACGTGTAAAGAGAATTTCCTGCAGGTGGCTCTAGGTTTGCCCCATGACTTCTCTTGAACAGTAGGCACCTGGGGAGATCGTCACTTTGCCAGATGAATTCAGCCTCGGGAGCACGTGCATAGCTTTTTGTTTTTATTTTTATTTATTTATTTATTTGCCATACTGAGTAGTGAACTATGGTCCTTCACACTGAGCTACATCCGTACACCTTTTTTATTTCGTATTTTGAGAGAGTCTCTCTATGTTGCCCCAGGCTAGGACTGAACCTGCCATCCTCCTGCCTCCCAGAGTGCTGTGGCTACAGGTGTGCACCGCCAGGCAGAAGTGCACTATTAGTTTTCTTGCACTTTTGTCATCACTGTGAGAAACAGAGCTTCCAGAGCAGCTGCTGCCCCTTTAGCTGGGCCCCAACATTACACAGCTGAAGGACACCACTGTCTAGCTCCCCTTGGAGAGCTGCTACTGGACACGCGCAGTGTACGGGTGAGCCGCGCTAGCTACTCTGACAATCGCTTATGGTACGTCACTGAGGTTCATGGTTACATGCTATGTATGTGTCCTGCATGTACCTGTATTTTCATAACCTGGGTTAGTTTGCAAAAATTTTAACAAAAGAAGTGCCACTTTGAGTGGTATTTTTAGAAAATCTTGTGGGTAAAACAAGAGAAGACCTGATAGATAGTGGATACATGGTAAGTGCACTGATGATGATGGTGGTGGTATTGGTGATGGTGCTGATGATAATTATGATGGTAATGATGATGGTGATGGTGGTGATAACGACAACTGTGATGGTGATGCTGATGGTCATGGAGCTTATGATGATGATGATGGTAATGGTGATGATGCTGATAATTATGATCGTGATGGTGGCGATACTGTTGCTGCTGCTAATGATGATAGTGATGAGAATAGCGACAATGATTGTAAAGATGATGACAATGATGGTGGTGATGATGACAATGACAATAGTGATGTCGGTGGTGAGGATGGTGATGACATTGGACCTGATGGTTGTTGGGAGCCGCGGCCGACACCGGTCGCTTTACTTGGCGGACGTGAGGCCTGTAGAAAAGAGCAAAGCCTGAGCTAGATTACCCCTCCCATCGAGTGAGCCAAGTTGGCGCCTGCTTCCTGCCCCCTGATTGCCCTGGTGACTTAAACAACCCGCTCTGTAAGATAGTCTGCCTAGCAACAACTGATGTTAGCCAGTCAGCCCGCATCGCGCGCTTTAAACTGATTGGCCACTGTTACCCTATAAAAGTGAGTGCCTCTCCCGCTACGAGAGAGAAGCACAGAGAGAGATAGAGAAAGTTCACCAGTAAGAAAGGACTGGTGGCAAAGCAGAGGCCTCGCGGGGCCCACGCGGAGACAAATAAAGACAAGGTTGCACACCGTCAGAATCTGTCGTGTGTTTTTCCTGCCGGCTGGGAGCGACACCGACATCTGGTGGCCCGTACGGGGACCTGATCACTCCCCTCGGTGGTGTGCAACGCTCCAGCGTGGTGCTGCCGGACAGGTGAGTAGGGGATAAGCCTGGGCTCTGGGTGGCGCGCACCTACAGGGCTTTTAGACTCCCCTCAGGCTCACACGTAGGTGACGGGTTCTCTAAGTCACACGTGGTGAGTTACAGCCCTTAGAGGTTAAAAATGGGTAATTTACCGAGCGCGGAGGCGCGGCCCTTGGTAAAGGCCCTTAGAAAGCTTTTAAAAGCTAGAGACCTCAGGGTAGGTCAAAAAACACTGGAACTATTCATAGCAGAGGTAGATAGGGTGGCTCCCTGGTTTTTACCCACGGGGCATTTAAACCTGCCGTCATGGGAGAAGTTAGGCGGGGACCTCGCCTCGGCGGAATTGGGAGGCGATATTTCGCCGGCTATTCGCCCCCTGTGGGAAATGATACATGCGTGCCTTGAAGGGGAGGGGAAGGGGTTCCCATCGGCAGTTAGAGACGCGGAAATCATGGACGCACGCAAGGCTTTTGAGCAGGCAAAGTCGGAATGCTCTCGGGAGGGATCTGTCCAGGGGGAAAAAATCCAGGGAAAGATAGAGGACACCCAAGCTCTGGAGTCCTCCGACTTAGATAGCGAGGAGGAACCAGAAGGTGGGGCAGGAAGCCGAGAGGCCAAAAACCCCTATGCCGAGTTGCGCCGCGAATTGTGTGCGTGCGCCGCCCGGGAAAAGCAGAGAGAGGAGAAAGGGCCCCCGAGCGCTCTCTGGCGGGGAGGAGATAGAGAGCCATCCGCTCCGCCCTGGAGCTCTTTTCCAGAAGCGGCTCCCCGCCGAGAGGCCGCTACAGGGGACCCTCCCTTCTCTCAGCCGGCACAGGAAGTGACGCCCCGTTCCACTCTGTCGCGACCGCTGTCCTATGACGTCGCGCCGCGGGGCGGACGGTATTTTCATGGGCGGTTATGGAAGGGTGAACAATGGTTCGGAGGGGATCCACCGATGCAAGGACTAGATTACGGTCCTTATGGAGTATACCCTGTGCAAATGGCCCCAGGCAAAGGGCGCAATGTTTGGGAACCGTTTGAAATAAAACAGATCAGAGAATTAAAAAGCGCTGTCACGACCTTCGGGCCCACAGCTCCTTATACCATAGCTATGCTAGAGAATCTTGCCTCTCAGCCTCTTACACCGGGTGACTGGATGCAGCTGGCCAAGGCGTGCCTTCCTTCGGATAGTTATCTTGATTGGCGAGCATGGTACACAGAGTTCTCTGCCGAGCAGGCTGAAAAAAACGCCGGTCGAGGAAACAGGGGCTGGGGATTTAGCTCAGCAGCATAAGCGCCTGCCTTGTAAGCAGGCAATCGCGAGTTCGATCCCTGGTACCGATAAAAAAAAAAAAATAAATAAAAATAAAAATAAAATAAATAAATAAATAAATAAATAAATAAAAATAAAAAACAAAAAGGGGGAGTAAGCCAAGGCCTGCCTCCAAAGGCGCGGTTATCTATAGCATGACAATGGATGGGCCCGGATCCGGTAGTCAGCTGGAACCAAGGTGCGGTTTGTGTTTTCCCGCAGGAACCGGGACAAGAACCATTGTGGGTCCCAGAAAGACTGACGCGTGCGACAAGCCCTTCGACTGAAGACTAATCCTGTCCTGCCGGAGACCAGCAGCAGGCCTGACAGCCAGATGAACCCGAAAAAGGCTGCTTTTTTCATTGGGGGCATTGTCCTAGCACTCCTCAGGAAAAGTATGGTACATGCGGGGCTGGGGGGCCCCGCTTCTGGAATAGATCTTCTCACGAGCCTTCTTGGCAGTCCGTGCGATTGCGGAGGTGGCACGGTAAGCAGTATACCACCTAGCGCCAAAAAAGGACCAGGGACCGATTGTGGGGATAAAACAGCATTCTCAGTTGTGTACCCCTCCACTGCAGGAGGATTTAGTCAACCATCCTATCAGTGCATACTTAAGCCTAAGGTGAGTCCCTCAGGGCCTGGTGATCTCGCCACATGTCCCTGCACTAAGTTTGAGGAATCCATGCATGTTACATGCTATACAGAGACAAAACAATGCAAACTTAAGAGTACAACCTATTGGATGGCAACGCTAACTACAACTAAAAGCCCTGTTGCCCCTAACCATATTCCCGCTGTTGTAGGCGGTTCTCCATTCATGCAGTCAGGTTGTAATGGAGAGGTTGGAGAAACGGTCTGTTGGTCTATGACCGCTCCCGTTCACATCTCTGACGGTGGAGGGGTCCAAGACCAGTACCAGCAGGAACAGGTCATCGAGCGATGGGAACAATTAAATCCGTTCCCTGAAGTCAATTACCATCCACTCCTACGCCCAAAATCCCGAGGCATTAACCTTGACCCCGCTACTGAATCCATATTAGAGGCTACCCACAAAGCACTCAATCTTACTGACCCAGGGCTGGCCTCCGATTGTTGACTGTGTATGATGATGGGAGAATCATGGCCGCTGGCCATGCCATTTAGAGACTATGAAAGTGAACCTTACAATTATAGCACACCCTATAATTGCTCACATGGGCCTCCATTTCGGGTCCAGTTTATGGGACAGTTTAATGCATCCTGTTTCCAAAAGTACCCACAAAATAATAGTTATGATATTGTTGTTGGAGCGCTGGCAGTCGCCTCGTGTGAGTCCATAACCAATGTAAGTAGTAGCTCGCCGCTATGTGCCCCCTTTGGCAAAGTATTTGCTTGCGGCAATGGTCATGCTTATACCTACCTGCCCAGTAATTGGACCGGCCTATGTGGCCTAGCTTACTTGTTGCCTGACATTGGTATTGTCCCTGGGGACCAACCCATGCCCATCCGAGCTGTGGACACCTTTATAAAAAGACATAAGAGAGATGTGCTGATTTTACCTCTCTTGGCTGGTCTGGGGATAACTGGAGCCCTGGCCGCCGGGACTGCGGGCCTAGGAGTTTCATTAACCAAATATACTCAGTTATCCAAGCAATTGATAGAAGACATGTCTATAGTTGAGAGAACCCTTCAGGAGATACAAGATCAAATTGATTCCCTTGCAGAGGTTGTTCTGCAGAATAGAAGGGGCCTAGATCTACTCACTGTAGAGAGGGGAGGTATCTGTATTGCCTTACAGGAAAGATGCTGCTTTTATGCCAACAAGTCCGGAATCGTTCGAGACCGATTAAAGAAACTGCAAGAAGACCTAGAAAAGAGAAGAAAAGAACTACAAGACAATCCCTTTTGGGGAGCCTGGAATGGCTTGCTCCCCTATATTTCACCATTGTTAGGTCCCCTGTGCTCCTTGCTTCTGCTCTTACTTGTAGGACCATGCTTGCTCCGATGGGTCACATCGTTCATTAATGGACGCCTTGCGGCGGCACGTCGTCAGGTCCGCATGGTTGCCCATGCGGCCCTGGCAGCAGCCCGTGATGGGCACAATGACCCCCAGGCTTACGCATGGCTCGCTCGACTGGCCTACGACCGGGTCTAGATGTGGCGGGTCTTCCGCACTCCTTCCCTATTGACACCACACAGCAGGGTAGGTGAGTCAATGACGGGTAAGAGCGTGCCTCCCCAGCACGACTCGACCTAAGCCAGGCCCTACCCCATACTGCACGAAAGCCGCTGGATTACTAGAATCTGCCCAGATCTAGATGTCTCTCCGAGGGGATCACACGGAGGGGCATGAGTGCATGCCTATGTGCATCCAGGTTCCGTCCAGTTCACTCCTGGCCCTGGAAAAAGGACGAGGGTCTCAAGGCCTTGGTGGACCCGGGGACGGCCGACCAGGGTCCAAGCCAAGGGCCTACGGTGGGCCTCAACACAGGGCATAAGCCTCTGCACTCGATCCAGGGTGGGCTGCGATGCATACATTTATTCAAAGTAAATAAAATAGGGGGAGATGTTGGGAGCCGCGGCCGACACCGGTCGCTTTACTTGGCGGACGTGAGGCCTGTAGAAAAGAGCAAAGCCCGAGCTAGATTACCCCTCCCATCGAGTGAGCCAAGTTGGCGCCTGCTTCCTGCCCCCTGATTGCCCTGGCGACTTAAACAACCCGCTCTGTAAGATAGTCTGCCTAGCAACAACTGATGTTAGCCAGTCAGCCCGCATCGCGCGCTTTAAACTGATTGGCCACTGTTACCCTATAAAAGTGAGTGCCTCTCCCGCTACGAGAGAGAAGCACGAGAGAGAGAAAGTCCACCGGCAAGAAAGGACTGGTGGCAAAGCAGAGGCCTCGCGGGGCCCACGCGGAGACAAATAAAGACAAGGTTGCACACCGTCAGAATCTGTCGTGTGTTTTTCCTGCCGGCCGGGAGCGACACCGACAGATGGTGATGATGACAGTGTTAATGCTGATGGGGGAAGCAGGAGTGGTGGTGGGGAGAGGCTAATGATGATGACCATGGAATGATGGTGATAAAGACGGTAGTTCTTTAAGGAACTGAGAAGACGCCTGAGCTTTCCTTTCCTCTGGACACAGGAAAATGTTCTTTCCAGAAAGACCTCAGTGCTATTGAAATCAGTGGGCTTCAACCCAAACCTCTTTCATCTCAGTCTAATTCTATGGCAGCTGGCCCAGCCCAAGTAGGTTTCTCTAATGATATTTACCTGCTTCTGGCATTTTGGCTGATAAACACAAAAGGTAACTCTTCAGAAGAAAATTAATTAGATTATTATGGTAAATAAATAATCATCAATTAAAGCATCACAGAGAAAAGTGGATGAGAGTTGCTGATGGGACAGAATTCTCATCTTGTTCTTCCTGGCAGGAGGCTGAGACCTAAGAAATAAAGAGGCAATCACACACACACTCACACACACACACACACACACACACACACACACACACACACACACACACAGTAAAGCTGTGGTGTCTCTGTGACCTCCCAGGTTTTCAGGGAGTGCATCCAGGCCTCTGCTGTTACCAGAGGTTCAATGGTGGTGATGATGGCGGTGGGACAGCACTACAGGAAAGTTGGGGTACCAAGAGGTACATGTAGGAACTGAGTTTTCTCACTCCAGAGAAGATTCAGGGCCTCAGGGCCTGAGGGATGGAGATGAGCAAAAGAATGAGAGGATTTCCTGCCTTCATGGAACTTATGTTCATGTGGGAAAGATATACTCCAAGCAAATTATCAGAAAGATTGACTTGTGTCCCCCAACTAATAGGTTGTGGTACTGGGGGCAGTACCCTCAGAAGGTGATGGGATTTGAAGAGAGAGTCTTTAAAGAGGTAATCTCAGCACTCTGGCAAGCTGAGGCAGATGGATTGCAAGTTTGAGCCCAGTCTAGGCAACCTAGAGACTTTTTAAGATTCTGTCTCAAAAAGAAAGAAAAGAAAAGAAAAAAGAAAGGTCTGGGGATATAGCTTAATGTAAAGGCCTTGGGTTCAATCTCCAAAACAAACAAACAAACAACAATTTTAAATATGGAGAGCAAGACACACCCCTGGAGAGCCAGCCGCTGCAGGCCTCAGGTTATGCCTCTGGATGAGCCCACAACTGGTTAACGATATGCAGGCAGCTGCTCTGTGGATACCTCTGCAGTCTTTGTAGCCCCAAGAAACACTCCCAGGAGTTCCAGGACGGGCCTGACTGGGGCAGAGGGCGAGCAGGGAGGCTGGGAGAGCAAGGCAGGGAAAGTCACAAGTCTGGGGAGCAGCAGGTGAGCAGAGCTTGGTGGCGGTGAAGGGGCTGGGCAGGAGGTTTCATCTGGAATGCCTTGGGAAGTTATTGGAGGATTTAGGTAGAGCACCATGGAGAAAAGGCACACACTTCAGTATGTGCTGGATCACACCCACACCCAAGGAGAACCGCTGTGGGGATAGCAGAGAGGCCGGGTAGGAGGCTGCCCAGGGAGGCATCCTGACCTGGGAGGTGATGTTAAGGTTTGTTAGATGGAGGGGAAGGGGCAGGGCGAAGAGAATTCCCCTGGGGACATGTGGGTGACATTTGCGCCTCCAAGGGTAAGATTTCCAGCAGTAGCTGAACATTTTTTTTGAAAGGGATTAAAGAAAGAGACCGAGATTCTATGCCACGGGACCTTTACAACATACCCCAAAGGAAGGAGAATAAAAGGAACTCTGAGTAGGTCCCTGCTCTGCTCCCAGGTTCGATGCTAACTTTTCTTTCCCTCCTTATCCCTTAAAGTGTTTCAGAGCATATCTGAGACATTCCATCATATTACCTAGAATTACTTTAATATTCATCTGCAACCAATAAAGATATTATTAAAAGCATAACCGATAACAGCATCACAGTGAGATGGGAAAAATGATACCATGTTTGTGAGGAGGGAAACGACACGGTGGAGTGAGAGAAGGTGACCACAGGAAGAAAGGTGACAGGAGGTGCCAGTTCCTTCTGGGAGTGACTGTGAGCTCCTAAGCTGAAGGGACAGCATGGACAGTTCATCCTGCCTTAAAAGGGATGGCAGAGGGCCTTGGAAAGTTTACTAGTGAGGATAAGCCCTTCTGTTTTATCACGACATAAGGAAGGAGGTCATTAGCTAAGAGAGAGAAGATGACATGGATGTTGCAGGCTGAGGAGAGAGCTATGAGCAGTGTCAGTGGACAGGAGATGCAGATGCTAGCCATGAGAGTCACATGAGGTGCAGGGCACAAGTGCCAGCAGTCAGCATAGTTATGGTTTTCCCCACGGGTTTCAAGCTGCTCTTAGGTAGGTATGGAGCTGATGAGATTCTTGATGTAACCAGGGCTGGTGGGGCAGGGGGCCGAGGCACGACACAGCGACAGATCCTGGAATCCAAAAGAGGGCCCTTGAAGCTGGTGAGA
The DNA here is from genome assembly GCF_034190915.1 of Cavia porcellus. Taxonomy (NCBI): domain Eukaryota; kingdom Metazoa; phylum Chordata; class Mammalia; order Rodentia; family Caviidae; genus Cavia; species Cavia porcellus. The sequence continues at coordinate 26,165,701 of NW_026947505.1, read as the reverse complement.
CTGCGTGAAAGAATGATCATAGAGGTACAGGGATGGGGCCTTCAGGAGGTTCACTGGGGCTCCTGGAGATGGTAACATTGCCCAGAAATGTCTGGGGCCATCTGAGGAGAGAGATGGCCATCTAGGAGCCAAGACCTTCAGTGGGCAAAGGAGAGTGGCCAGGAGGGTGACATAACTGCAGCTAGAAAGCGCTGTTATTGAAATATGTGGTGGCAAATATTTCCCAAAAGATGCTAAGGAAAGGACAGAGGACATGGCACAGCAAAGGTGGCAAGGAGTGAGGGTACTCAGGGTGGGCTTCTCGGGGACAGCATTTCAGCTGGTGAAGGCAGGGGAGGCAGCGCCCCGGGGTGCCCCCAGATGTTCCATGTCTCTCACCCATCGCCCAGAGCCTGTCCTATTTGGACGTACATTCTGTATATTCTTCCCCCTCTTACATTCCAGAGAGCAGGAAGCAGAAACACTTTCTGTCTCTGGAACGTCTCCATATTCTCTGCTGTGATACACACACGCATATACATTCTCCAAGACAGAACACGTAAAGAGGATTTGGTTGGAGTTGGCTGAACTCCAGGGCAGTCTGGCAGAATTTTCTGTTATTTGCATCCCATTCGTGACTGGAATCCATCCTGAGCCTCTGAGAAACTTAGCTGCTCACTGCCATGCCTGGAGTAGGTTCCTCATCACTCCAGGTCTCATCCTGTGGCTGCGTCCCTGCTGCCTGGGCAGGCAGAAATAAACTGAAGGAATTGGAGCTTCAGAAAGAGGCTTTAACCAAGAGATAGTCATTCATTTGGGGGCCCTGGCTTGCTGATGGCAGTCCCCTCCTTATCTCCAGCCGAGTGCAGGACTGGGGACCAGCCACTGCACCCCTCCCTCTGTGCCTCTGCCCCACTGGGGGGGGGGGAGCATTCTTGTAGCAGGCTTTCAAGGACCTCTTCATCTCTTTCATTACTCAGAATGGATCATGATAGGAAAAAAATTTTGTCAAGCATTTTACCGCTAAATTGTACTTTTCTACCTAATCCTTGGCCAATCACTTTGCATGAAATGATCAGCACACAGAGCCTGACTGGAAAGCCTGGAATATAAGGTGTTCAGAGACAAAGTCAGTCCCTCCATGGGAATGTGCATTCCCGAGATCTGCCCTAATGGTTAGCAAGATAAATTACTTCTCAGCCACCCTTGAAATAACGTCCCGGCTTTCACTGGGCTCCTGTCTCACCTTGTCGTTTGGGACCTGACCTCTTTCACTTGCTCCTCTTCTCTGACTGGGACTCTCAGTTTCTCCTGTTGTATCTTCAAGGCTACACACTTGAGACCTGGCAAAAAAGTCCTCCAGGATTGTGGGCTGCTGTGTTCCAGAGAATTCCTGATTCCCTTCTCCTTGTGTTCTCAGCATGTGCTTCCTGGATCTATGAAGTCCCTGTGGATAAGATGGTGAGACAGGCTGGAGGTGGACACCATCCAGGGCTGAGTGACTAGTTAAACAGCTGCCCCCAAAGTGCCCCATTCACAAACAAGGAGGTTCATTACTTCTGTGTTCTTTATTTGTGTCCATAACAACTTAATTCTGACAAGAAGCAAGATTGACAGTGTATTAGCTTATCATTTAAGAGAGTGGTTGATACCAGATTTCTTGATTTATGTCTATCACTCTCTAGCAAATTTCTGTGGAGTAAGTTATTAACAAGTATCATGCCTCAGTTTACTCCTCTATATAGTGGGATCATACTGATTTCTACTTTTAAACTGTTGAAAAGATACATGAAGCACTCCGAATTTACTGTTGGGGTTTAGCTGTTGTTACTCTGGTTATGGGGGTTGTGAATAAATGAGATGGAGAGGGTGGTGGATGGCAGGAAGATGAGCACCCTCAACTGACAGAATTGGAACTCAGACGGTCTCGCTGAGTGAATTTAACAAGAAAGCTAATGTTTTGGTCCCAATACCTCCAGTTGGACTAGGTGAGAGAAACAGAACTTTACAATGGTAGCAGGGGAAAGTGGTTTGGGTGTGAATACTGTTTAGTGTAGGTCAACCACACGTTGCCCTCTCCACCAAAGAATTAACATAATCTTGCCCTGTATACCCAGACGTGGGTGACTGGAAGATAGAAAGTCTTAGTCTTGCCACAGAGCATGCACACCTGGGCCCACTGGGATCTAGACAGGCAAGAAAGTACATAGGCTGGACAGTGCATACGCCAGAGAGCCGTGAACAAAGGGCTTGATGTCAGCTGCTGTAACAGGTAAACTCCCAGCCACAGAGATCCAACACAACTGTGTCTGCTCACTTGCCTCCCAGAGCTCCTGATGAAGTGTAGAACACTTTCCTCTTGTGGAAGAAGATGGGATGCAAGGAGTGGAAGATGGGTCTGGAAGGGGATCATATGACTTCTGTTCGCATTTTGCAAACCCTGTGCCTTCCTGCAAGACAGGCTGAGAAGCAAAGAAGAATAGAGGAGCTTAGCTATCACCTAGAGGCCTCTGCTACTCTGGTCCAAGAAGCTGCGAATATCAAGGCCAAGAAGATATGGGCAGATCCAAGATATACTTGGGAAGAACCAATCTGCTTGTGAAAGAGAGGATTCCCTCCGTAGTCTCACTGTGGAGAAGCTGTGCCCAGGAGATTTGATGGGGGTGGGGAGGTGGGTTGTACAGCCATCCTTGCTTGCTCAGTCCCATCTCCTAGGAGAATCCTAAATCCTGCAGACATGTTAGTCACTCAGCTTAGATAACTTCAGATTTATAAGAGTATATATATGCTTAGAGTTCACAGGAACCACAGCCCTTCTCCTAGCCCCTCACTCATTCAGGCAGGAGTTATAGCATTTTGGGCTATGAATTCAATGTTAGTGAATTAAAGATATATCAAACAAAGTGTCTTTAAACAGAAGTACACATAAAACAAGGTTATATATTGATTGGTTGATGAAAATGTGACCAGAGGCTCACAGAAACCTAATTTGTTATTTCTCTGCTAGAGTTTAGAACTAAAATGTGTTTGGAAGATGAGTGGATGGCAGGGAGCACTACACTCAGCAGTAGACTCATGCATGATAAATTCTGTAGCTAACTGGGCTGTTAGGAGATGGGGCCTGGTTGTAGATGGGTCACTGGAAGTATGACCTGGAGGGATATATTCTTGTCCCTGGCTCTTCACTTCTCTCTCTGCTTCCTGTGCTACATGTAACAAGCAGATTTTCTCTGCTACGTTTTGTCATGCCATTTCTACCCTGGAGCAAACTGACTATTAATTGAATCTCCTGAAACTGTGAGCTAAAATAAACCTCTTCTCCTTTTACATGCAAGGGTTGAATACTTTGCCTTAGTGATGACAAAGCTAACTAATGAAGAAAATTGGTACAGAGAAGTGGGGTTGTTGTTGTGGCTATACCTGACCATGTGATTTAAAGGCCTCTGAAACTAGTTTGCTGGAGGAGTTTGAAAGGCTTTGGAGATGGAAGGCAATCACGATTTAGAATACAGTGATCAGAGCTTCACTGGTGATTCTAACAAGAACTCAGAAGACCAACATTCTGATAGAAATGAAGATAGTAAAGGCCAGGCTCAGAAGGTTTTACTTGAACAGAGACTATTTTTAGCTGGACTACAGGCCATGTGTGCTATGTTCTGGCAGAAAAATTGCCTACATTTTGCCTATGTCCTAAGACTTTGCAGGAGATTGTGATTAACACATTTACAATGGGCCTATAATTTCTATGTCTTACTGCTGGTTTGAATTCAGTCATTCCTGCCAATGCAAACCACCGGTGATACATGCATGACTGTCCCATTGGGCAGCTTGTACTGCTTCTCGGGGTGGGGGTCTTTGAGTACAATAATGCAAAGAAAGGCATTGGTTTTGCAGACCAGATGTCATCATATGTTCCTTAAGTAAAACATTAAAATGGTATAAAAATTACAATACTGTCAATTTGTAGTATAGCAGTTGTAAATGCACATTTCATATACCAGCAATGCAGCTACTTGAAAAAATGTCCATGGAAAAAGTTTAGAGAATTAGTTATTGATAAACTATTCATGAATACAAGTAAATGTCTTAATTTAGTGTAAAGTTTTGTTGATTATTATAATAATTTTAATTGGCAACAGTAGTATTAATAGTCACATTTGGAAAATAATTATTCATATTCAAACAACTAACTAGATCCATCCATTTATAGACTTTTTATTAATTTTATTAGTAAAAAGTAAAAGTAATTAGATCCATTTGTACCACCAGTTGTACAAGCTACATGACGGGACAAGCATGCAGGTACCATTCGTGGTTCAAGCTGGGAGAACATGTTAAGGGCAGCCGAATAATTAATCTGGCAGAGGAAACTTCAAGGCAGTCCAACACTTAGGCTGTGGGGATGATGCTGCTATCTGCTTTAAACCAGATCTATAGTAAGAATCAGGAACAAAATGCAGATGTAAAAAGTTTGCAGTTTCATCAGAAAGGAAATACCTGCAAAATTAGGCCATAGAAAACAGAGGTGTTAAAAAATTAGCATTTAAAAAAAACAAGTACTTTGCATCAGGACAATAAGAAGGATGGTTTGAGGGCATCTCAAAAATGAGTAAGACCCCTCTCACTTACAACTTCAAGGGTGTAAAATTGTAAAGCGTTGATTGGAGAAGGGAGTTTCTGCAATGTCTGCTCGAGAGCTGCCTATGACATTGGTTTTTGCAGTATTCATTTCATTATGCTAAGCCACCAAAAATTCAGAGGCCTCTCTAGCCATGACTCAATGAGGTCTGACTACTGTTCAAACTGGCAGCAGACCTTGGTATCATCCATATGGTGCTGGGTTTGTTTATAAGCATGCAGAATGTAAGAGTTATAGGATCATAGAGACTTCCACTCATATTTTAAAGGAAGGCCCTCAAGGTCGTGCACTGTGCCCCTGAGTTGGCAGTGTGTGAAACTGTAAGAGTGAAACCAAAAGCCCACTGAAGACCTCACACTGAAGATGCCAGGAACATGGAATGTCTGCCAAGGAAAACCACAGGCAGTGAGAAGAGCTAGCCTAAGAGAGGTTCTGTGGGTTGCAACTGGTGAGGCTAAAAGGATGGGGCTGCCCAAGCCATTTGTAGCCCACATCTTACCACTACCTGCCCCAGATGCTGAACATGGAGCTACAGTATTTAATATTTGCCCTACTGCAGTGATGGCAAATCTTTTAGATTTTTCAATACAAAAACAGCCCACTGCAGCATGCATTCCATAGGTTCCCTGCACTATCATACTAGGTTTTGAGCTTGCTTCAGTCTGATTCTTTTCTATCCCACTTCTCCCTTTTGGAATGTGCATGTTTACTCTCTGCCATCATATTTAGAAAGAATTTAACTTTCTTTTTAATTTTTACAGAGATGCATAGCTAAGATTTGCCTTGAGGCTTAGGGGAGATTTTGGACTTTTCAAAAGGCTGGTACTGTTAAGACTTTGGCAGTTCTTAGGTACAAAATACATTTTACATAATGAGAAGAATATGAGTCTTTTAGGGGCCAGAGGAGGAATGCTATGATTTAGATCTAAAATATCTCTCCAAAGTCTCATGTATTTGGCGTGTGATTGGATTGTGAGGGGCAGTATACTCAGCAGTGGGTGTTCCATTGGTAAGTTCAGTAGCTGAATGTGTTGTTATGAGGTAGGACTGGTTGGAGGTGGATCAATAAGGGTGTGACCTGGGAGGGTGTATTCTAGTTCCTGGGTCCTCGTTTCTCTCTCTGCTTCCTGGCCATGGTATAGTGAATAGCTTTTCTCTGCCATTCTTTTCTGTTTCTAACTTGAAACAATCTGGCCCTGGACTGAATCCACTGAAAATGTGAGCCAAAACAAATCATTCCTTTAAACTGCAGGTGTAGGGTATTTTGTCTCAGTGATGGGAAAGCTGACTCATAGAACCAGTGGTTCAGCATTTGCTAATCCAATGTCACAGATGTCTTTGTAAAATATAACTACTAAAAATAAGGAGAATCAACTGCATATATATACAATGAGATAGTATTTGGCCATAAGATAATAAAGTGCTGATGCATGCTATAACATAATTGAGCCCTGAAAACATTATGCTAAGTGAAAGAACCTAGTCACCAAAGCTCATGTGGTATATAATTCAATTTACATAAAATTTCCAGAATAGGCAGATCTATAGAGACATAAAGTAGAGTAGTGACTGCTTAGATCAGGGGAGGCAAGGAAAATAGAGTTGGAAAGTGACAGCTGAATGGTACAGGGTTTCTTTCTGAAGGAGAGAAATGCTCTAAAATTGCCAGTGCTGATGGCTGCCTATATCTACAAATAAACTGACAGCCACCAAATTGTAATACTGCGAGTAGGTATACTGTGTTATATGAATTATATCTCAATAAAGATACTTTTAAAAATAATAACCCTGACTGGGAACTAGATCTGGACCTATCTGACTATGCAGATCCCACCTGGACACCCCCTTCACCCTTGCCTGAATGTGCCCTGCCCTTCACCAGGCAGCTCTGGGAGGTACTCAGTGGGCACCTAGGCATCTCATCTCAGCACATCTCCCCAGCACACCTCCCTCCAAGAGGCTAGCAACTCGCTTAAGGAAAACTTGGCCAAAGACAGTATAGATAGTCCTGGAGAAGTTCCTCTCTAATGGTCTAAAAGTAGTTTGGAAATCACTGGGGAGGAATGGTAGGGAAGGATCTCAAGCAGCTGATGGCAGAGGCTCTAGGCATCATAGCTGTAAGGTTTTCTCTAACCCATCAAGAAAGCTTTTGATCGCAAGTAGTAAAATCCCTGACAATGGAGAGAGGAGAGCAGCTCTCCTGATCCAAAATCTGGAGGTCACTGGGCTGGGAGGGGTACAGAAACATTAGCACCAGGCCCTGGCTTTCCCCTTAGCCATCTTTAACATGTTCCTGTCCATTCCAAGCCTGTCACCTTGTGGTCCCGAGATGCTGCCATATTCCAAGGTTCACAACATCACACAAAAACAGTCGAGGCTGGAAGGTGGGGAAGATGCAAAAGGCTTTTTCTTAAATCTCTCTATCTACCTGAAGAGCAAAACAAGTCTCTCACAGAAGCAGATTTGCCCTGACATTCATTCGTCAGAATGGGTCACATGCCAAGTCCTGGGCTAATTGCAATTGCAGTGATTGTTTTAGATCAGACACAAAGTATCCTGTGAGGTTGGGATTATGCAATGGTTATCCTTGTACCTCAACAGAATCCATGTGCTACTAGCAGGGAAGAACAAAAAAGAGAGGGACAGCTGTTGAATGAGCTGTAGACAGTGTGGGGCAGATGACATTAAAAAAAAAAAAAGGGTTGACAGGCTTCTCTTGCATGAATAGTATTAGATTATTTTGTAGAGCTCCTGGAGAAGAAAGACTTGGATGCTTGCAACTATCAGCCCCACACCTAACCAAGTCTCACAGTATGGCCTGCCACTTGGTGACCCTAAATCCCCAAAGCTTAAGATTTCAGAGCCAATTCAGTCCTCTCAGCCTGTTCATTGAGAAGCCCCTTGATCTGATGGTGAAACTTTTCACCGCGCTACTGCAAACACATTCTGGAGTTGTCTTCTTGCCTTTGTGTGTGCCTTTGCCAGCAGTTTCTTGGGATGTGAAGAGCAATTTGAAAGTGATGTTTGCTCTGACAAACATTCATGATGACTCCTACTTGGAGATTCCCTGCTTCTGTGGTGAGCTGTTGGAGGCCTTCCACACGTGTGTGCAGACACACACCCTAATGTCCCCACCATGTCTTGTGAATACAGCAAAACAGCTGCAACCTTCAAAAAATTAATTGGTTTCTGGATCATTTGCATTTTTTATAGTGTGCCAACAAAAGATAGGGAGAGGGGAGGGAATTTATTAATGTTTCAAGAAATTTATGACACACTTTGCTTTCCTAGCTGCCTCCCCCAGACCAGCCCTCCAAGGGCAGAATTGATATGCAGCGCTAAAAGTAGACAGCTGCTGCGGACGCTGGGAAACTGCCTGGGGCTTACATTATTTTATTCGGGGTCTGCATTATGGTTTGGTAACGGCCATTTTCAGAAAACAAGCAAGGCAATTTCAGGATTTGCTGTCACAATAGGCACACTAAAAATAAAGTCAGCATAAATAGATTAAGAAATTGACAGAATAACAAGGCATAAAGAATTAGAATGAATGCACAGGCTCCAGATGACAACCCAGAGCAGGGTGTGCGAGGTGGGGTGGGAGGGGAGGCAAGGTGGGGCTTTATCTGCTGACTCTGTGGTTTCCACATGTCTCCTGACTGGAGCGAGCTTATTTCCCAGGGACAGTCGGCACATAATCAAATTCCACATGAGCTGCAGTGGAGGCACCACACCGAGGGAAAAAGCAGCTTTCCTTCTGACGTTCCAATATTTTTGTGGCTGATGCTTCTTAAAAGACAGATAAGAAGCCTTCCGTAGCTGATCCTTAATCCCAAACATGAGCTTGGACAAGGATAGAGATGCAGTACAGAAGGAAATGAATTGGAAAAAATGTTTGTAATTCAGTCATGACATTTGAAGATGAATCTCTTTGAAATATTGGCACAAGAGAAAGGAAAATAAATCTATATGCTCAAAACTTACTATGTCATCAGAGGCCAGCATATGCCGTGTTAACTTAGGGAGATGGGCTCTTTCTTGTCTTATTCAGCTGCTTCACCATGGAGCCCTGGGTGGGACTTCCAACCCTCTTTTTCCGGGGTGGGTGGAAGATGCCATTGCATTCTTTAAGCTGGTCAAACTGGGACCACCTGGGAGAAGCAGGCAGAGAAACTGGGCAGCCCCACGTTCCTTCTTGTCCTGCCACTGCTGATTCTATTCCTGTAATTGAATAGGGAAACACATACAGCCTTTATTGGAACATCTTGTGGAATTTTCTGGAAAGCTATTTTTCTTTTCTGAGTTCCTGGTGTTACTAGGCATTAAATGCAAAAGAGTTCTTATCATTAGTAAGTTTAGGGACATGGTTAAATTTAGCCAAGCAAATAGTTACTTCAGGATTGGTGTACCTGTAGTTATGAATATTGTGCATCTTACAAAAGGGATATATAGCATTTCCTCCAATGAATTGCCCACTAATATTCCCCTTTTTAAAAATATTTGAGGGTGAATATTGAATGTAGTTCAGTGGTAGAGCACTTGCCTAGCATGCCTGAGGTCTTGGATTACATTCCCAGAGTCACCAGTAGTAGTAATAGTATTTTTTAGCAACACCTTGTTAAAACTCTCTCGAAATGTGAAATATATATATATAATCATATAATTTGTAGTCCATTGACTTTCTTAAGGTACATCCCTGAGAGGTAGGAATGTTAAGGAACGCAGTGCTCTAAATTTTTGTCTAACCAAGACCAATTTTCCTTGGAAAAGGAATTATCATCATTATTGCTATTATTCTCCCAGTCCTGTAACTATTCAGTTACTTACAGGGAACTTAGCTTAAAGAGTGGAAATGATGGCACTGAGTCCTCTGGCTCGGGGAAGAAGGCAGGAACCACAAGGTCAGCAGTTCAGACTCTGCATGGTGGTGAATTCCAGCTCCTGCCTTCTCACACTGTGCTAGGATTTTGGCAGACATTCATCAGAGGTCAATAAAAGTTAAATAAATGAAATGCAGTTCCGCTACAAAGATGTTTAATCATTTCATTAAGCATACTATTGTGTCCAGGTGCTTTGCCAAGTGGAGAGCTGGTTATGGCTTCATCTAATTCCTAACTGCAGAGAAAACAAGTGAGCCACACACGGATGCCCCTGCTCTGGGCCGCCCTCCCCCAGACAGCTGCAGGAAGGGTGGCCAAGGTAGGCTGCACAACAGTTAACCCTCTGTGTTTTCAGAAGGCAGAGGGGTCCTCTCAGCAGCCTGGCCTTCAGAGGTTCCCTGGGCTGAGTGGAGTTAAGGAAGGCAGGATGCAGGCTGGGAGGAAGGGGGAGCTCTGAAGGCTCCAGCTTGTTCAGGATTTCAGAGCACCTTGGGCATCTAGGGGTGTGGTCCAGGATATGGGTATTTTTTGCACTTTCTGGAAAGATAGATAAGGAATTCTCCTCCTACCTCTCAGAGGTATATGCACTCATCTTCTGTCATGATCTTGCTGATGCCATAAGGTTTTCAGATCCTCAGGGTTAGGGGACCACCAAGTGCCTGCTGTTGGGGCAACCCCTGAGGAGACACGGAGAGGAGTTTCAGGGATGGAGGCCAAAAGCAGAAAACGTTTTTCTTCTTTCTTCCTCCTCTCTCTCTCTCTCTCTTCCTTCTTTCTTTCTCTTCCTTCCTTTCTCTCTCCCCCTTCCTTCTCTCTCCCATCCATCTTTCTTTCTTGCTCTTCCTTTTCATTTTCTTTCTTTCTCTCTCTCTCTCTCTCTCTCTCTCTTTCTTCCTTTCTTGTGCATAGGATTGAACCCAAGGTCTGGCACATGCTAGGCAATGGCTCCATCACTTAGTTATACCACCCTGCCCCACCCCACAGCCCTAAAAGCAGAGAATTTCAATACAGGGTCATAAAATTACAATTGAGATGCCCTCAGAATAGGTCCACACAGCGCAGAAATGATTGACTGATTTTCAGTGGCAATTCAGTGGAGAAATGATAATCTTTCCAAAAATGATGCTAGCATAACTGGACCTCCATATGCAAAAAACTGAACCTCCATCCAAACCTCAAACCATAGATAAGAAATAACTCAAAATAGATCATAGACCTCAATGTGAAGTCTAAAACCACAAAACCTCTAAAATAAAATAGTACAAAATTTTAAATCTTGGTTTAAATAGATATTTCTTATGTACATCATTAAACATATGGGTCATAAGAAGAAATAAAACTGATAAATCAAAATTAAATGCTTCTCAAGAAAATGAAAAGAGAATCAAGAGGCATATCATAGAGAGAAAATATTTGAATAATATTTATCTGACAAATGACATGTACCTAAAATAAGGTTTTAAACCTCTTAAAACACAATTAAAAACAGGACAGAAGACATGAGGAGACAATTTGCTACATCGTCAGACAATGCTATAGCTGAAATATGGATAGAAAATAATTCTGTAAAGAGAAACTCAAATCAGCAATAAAGTAAGATACAGTGAGCTACCACCTCACAGCTCTCACAGTAGCTACATTAGACAGGCTGAGCGTACCAAGTTCCGGTGAAGACACAGCATAACAGGATCTTGAATTCTGTCACTGCCACTGTTAGTGAGTGACTACTTTTTAGAAAAGGTTTTTGTTGTTGTTGTTAGTTTGTTTGTTTATTTGTTTTTGAGACAGCATTGTGTAATATAGTTCAAACTGGCCTCAGTTATGTAAGTGGTTCTGGCCCACCCTCCCAGAATGCTGGGATTACAGGAGTATGCCTGGCAGAAGAGTTCTTCTGGAAGAGTGTGACATTGTTCATTTAGTGTCAGGAACCTAAAAGTGTCCTAGGTTAACAATTCAAGTAAGAAATCCTATTTAATAGATTGTAAAGTGGGCCCTGGAGATCTTAGATCACAAAACAAGTTAGTGCTAAAAGTTAAAGGCCGGTGGGCCAGGGCCCAAGCCCACTGCCTGATCACTGCCTGGTGTGGTCTCAGTCAGCTACAACACAGACAGACCGTACAAAACCAAGCATCACGTCCACAGGCATGAAAAGAGATGGCCACCAGCATCACACACACACACACACACACACACACACACACACACACACACACAGCCATAGAGTCTGCAGAGGCCAGAAAACCTGGATTTAAAAAGGAACCTTGAAAAGTCTGGAAAGAAAGAGTATGTCTGGGCGGGGATGCTGGGATTTGGCAATGAATACTTTTCTGTGTAAACTTCTCTTTCCTCAACTATCAGGAGGGAAAAATAAGACGTGCACATATGTGTGTGTGAGGGGTCCTGGGGATTGAACCCAGTGTTCTCACACGGAGTACATGGAACTATACCCCTCGCCTTTTTTTTTTTTTAAAGAAAAGTCTTGTTAAATCATTAAACTGGCCAGCCTTCTCCTGTCTCAGCCTCCCAGAATTATAGACATGAGGCACACCCAGCTAATAATATAGACTCTTGAGATACTTCCAAACTTGAGAAAATAAACCCTAGAAGGATTGTTGACAGTTACAGAAAATTGAAGAAATTTTATTCATGGATCACTTAGTGCCTAGCAAGTTCTCTCTGAAAGGTTTTGTACATAATGCCAATCCACCTCTACAGGCAGATGTTAGCCAGATTTTAGACATGGTTAAAACAGACTTCAGAGAGGTTAAGTAACTTGTCTAAGGTCACACTATTAGTAAGTGGCAGAGTCTGGATTTGAACCCATTGTCTGATATCAATGTCTGTTTCCTCCATTCTCTTTACAGCTTCTAGTAGTAAACATAAAAACAGCTTTGCTTGGGCTGGTATAAGCTATGCCTCTATCCTATTGGTCTTTTTTTTTTTTTGACAAGGTTTTGCTATGCAGTTGAGGCTGGCCTTAAACTCACTATGTAGTCCAGGCTGGCCTAGAATTTACAGCAATCTTCCTGCCTCGGCCTCCTGAGTGTTGGGATTATATTCGTGTACCACCACACCTGGGCTTCCTATAGGCCTTTAATCTTGTCTGTTTATGTAGTGGTGATAACTGTAGTTAGGGTTTGCTCTGTAACTTCAAATGCTCCCCTGCCCCCCCGTCACCTCCCCCCCATTTATAAAGACATCCAGGCAGGACTTGAAACAGGGACACATCACCTCTTCCTCCTCCCTCTTCTATTGTACCTTTAGTCTAGCGATAAACCACAAGGAACAACTTCCCAGACAAGGCAAGCCACAGGCACCTAACCCCAAGGCCTGGGCATGGATGCTGGCCACCTGGAAGGCCTCCAGCCCACCCAGCATGGGGGAGCTCCAGAACTTCTCTGATCAGCTGTGAAAATGAGGCCATGTTCAACAAGCAGCATTGTTCCGAGCGAGCGGCAGTCAACACTCTTGGCAAGGAAAAAAAGACTTGGAACAGGCCGGTGATTATTTTTAATTGGATGGGCCTCATGGCTGTAACAAAAATCAATGTATTTCTGATGTGGCTGCAGATGCACTGATCTGTCTTGGCCTCGTAGCTCCTGATGGCAGCCAGAGAGAAGCCCCAGAGCTCCCCAGAGCCTGGGGGCCAGGTACCCTGGTTCTGAGGTGCATCTTTGGGACCCTGTGAGGCTGAGGGTCATGGGGAGTAGGCTTCACGATGCTGGTTGGTGCAGGTGTGCTTGAGACAGGTAAGGTGATATGGAGCCACATCCTCACCCTGTACCCTGGCTTTGAGCATCTGAGGGTTCGTGAAAAGCACAGAGCCAAGATGAGCACTGACCACTTGTACCAGAGGTAACAAAGTTCCCAGGAGGGGCTTGTGAGACAGAGAGCCTTTTAATACTACTCTCCAGAATACAGCCAGTCACTATGGTCAGCTTATAGAGGAGAACGTGGTCTCCTGAGTGTGGAGAAAAAGGGCCTCTCACTGCAGATGTGTCCAAGGCCCTGAGGAGCCAGGATTGGTTAAGAGAGAGAGAGAGAGAGAAAGAGAGAGAGAGAGAGAGAGAGAGAGAGAGAGAGAGAGACAGAGAGAGAGACAGAGAGAGAGACAGAGAGAGAGACAGAGACAGAGACAGAGACAGAGACACAGACGGCCTATGAGAGCAGGCGCTGGGCCCCCAGCAGCAGTGACATGTACCGTAAATCTTGGTCTTTCACAACTGCCATGAGCAGCCACCCGCACAAGTTATATCTTGTGAAAACATTTGGAAGCTTCTTCTGGAACACGGTTCAGGTGTACAGGAAAGAAAAAGAGAATTCCCTGTAGCATCAGGAATTTCACGGCTGCTCCTGTGAGCTGATCCAAGAGTTGGATCTCTCACTGCCAAAGTTCCCTTCTCACATTCAGTAACATCAGAATGACTTGAAATCCTTCACGGCGAGTCTGATAACAGCTTCTAATCTTTATCTTGTGGATTTTTACCTCACACACACACACACACACACACACAAAGAGTTTTTCTTAACATCCTGCCGCCTCCTCACCCCCTCCCCACCCTGAGCCTGAGGAACCCATGGAGGCCGTGCTTGTGAGATGGTCGTGTCTGCTACAGAGCTTCTGCTTTGCACAGCCACATGAGCTATTTCTCTCTCCAGGTTTTGCTTTTATGTCAAAATTTATCATATATTTTGCCTCAGCTCAGAAGATTATATATATATATATATATATATATACAGAAAACTTGCAGAAAATCCTTTAAGCTGTTTTGGACTTACTGAAGCATGTAAAAAGGGTATTTTCCACCCATAGTTCAGACGCTTAGTATGTTCTCAAATAGCCCAAATAATAGGAATTTAAAACTTTGAATTGGGCCTCTTTATGTAGCTCTTTAAAAGGTGCCATTTATGAAGAAAAATACGGTCATGAAATAAAGGATATGGGGAGTAAGTGATCCTGCTGGTTAGAGTAATAGATGGAGACTCATAAATCTTAGTTTCTATTCTTGGAGCTGGAAAGAATTTATGTGTTCACCGCATTTGGCACATGCAGGGAAAGAGACTGAGAACTTGAATATGCAGGGATAAGGTCAGCTTGTACTTGCCACTCCGTGCAAGCCACACACAAGAGGCCAGAGCGAACATGCGGAGCCACATCAAAGAAACCAAGTCAGATGGGGTCAGCCAGCACTGCACCCAGGAGTCACACAGGCACCTGCTAGGGGAAGAGGCTGGTGGCAGAGGGTGGAGGACGCTTGCGGGCTGAGCCTGGGGCCATTCTGCCAGATGGGAGGTGGTAGAGTGTCCCTCTCTGAGTGAGGATCCCCATCCCACTCTGCCAGTTTCTAGTAGGAAACCTAAACCAACTATTACCATAGACTGAGTTCCTTATAAACCATAGAAATTTAACCACAGTCCTGGAGGCTGAAAGTCCAAGATTAGGGTGACAGAAAGGTTAGGGTCTAGGGGGAGCCATCTGCCAGGTTGTAGACGGCCACCTCCTTGTTGTGTCCTCACATGGTGGAAAAGGCAACAGGGATCTTTTATAAGGGCACTACTTCCACTTATGAGGGCTCTATCCTTAGGGTCTAATCACTCTTTTTTTTTTTTTGGTAGGAATCGAACTCATGATCTCAGACTTATCAGGCAGGTGCTGTGCCACTGTGTCATATCCCCGGCCCCTAATCCTGGCTTAGTACTACCATCACCATCACTCCCACAATCAGCACAGGGGTGGTGGTATTGATGTTAGTGATTATGGAGGTGCTGCTGCTGATGGTCTCAGTAATGGCGGGAATGATTATCGTAGAGGTGGTGGTCATAGCAACAGTGGAAGACATTATGGTCATGATAGTTGGGAGCTGGCATCTCAACATGTGAATTTTGGAGGGACACATATATACCTTCTATAACACCTCTCTGAGCCACAATAGCCTCACTTAGGTAATGAAGATAATCGCACTTTACTCAGAGTTGAAGGTGAGTAAGATGCATATAAATAACTTCTTAGCAGGGTGACAGGTGGTGATAACTGTGACAGCAGTGGTGATAGTAGGAGTACCTGTGCAGTGATGGTGGTTTTATCAATCAGTGTTTACTACAGAAGCAGATACAAGACATACAAATATGTAAGAATCTACAAGATTGGCTTACGATGGCTACCCACAGAGCTGGATGTGGGAGAGTGCGGAAGGTCTGTCTGGAGACCAAAGGGTTCAGTCCAGTGCCTGGAGCTCACTGCAGTGGCCCACACGAGTCCCGTCAGGAGGCCGATGGCTCTACGATGGAAGGCTGAAGGGTCTATGCCAGATGACATCTCAGCAGGTGAATGGGTGGAGCAGAAGCAGATCTATCCTTCTTCCTTCCCCCATTATACCATCCAGGCAACAAGCCACCCGAGGGTGTGGAATTGCCGAGCCAGTCTAGTTGCACTTCTCTTACCCAGACTGACACAGTCAACCATCACAGCGGTCATGGTACAGTGGAAGTGATTGTGGTGGTGATGGTGGTAGTCATCGTGACTAACATTAGTGGCAGAAGTGATTGTAGAAGTGGTAGTTACGATACCGATAGTAGTGATTATGAAGTGGATGGTGGTCATAATAATGGTGAAACGATTTTAGTTGTGGTGGTATGAGAGGGTGCCAGTCACTATGGTGATGGTGAAAGTGGTGGCCCTGTCCTCAGTGCAGAAATGGTCATTATCAATGCCTACTCATCAGAGGTCATTATTGAGGTCATTATCAATGCCTACTCGTCAGAGGTCATTATTGAGGTCATTATTAATGCCTACTAGCCAAAGGCACCAGGAGATGCAGATAGTGAATAAAATTGGGCTTCTTGGTAGTTGCTGTCAACTACCAAGAGAAATTACACATCAAGGGGAAGCCTTGCGTGGCTCAGTAAGGCAGTGGTGGTGGGTCTCCTTATAGGATAGGATGTTGGCTTGTAGGTGATTTGGGGGACAGTCACTTTGGACTCAGTGCTAAAACATTACAGCTGGATCTGATTGGGTATCAGCATACTGAAACCAGGTATAATTGGGTATTACTAATTTTCATCCAGGTCACAAAGGAATGGGACTAGACTATGCGTGGCAGAGAGAGAGCGATGTATTTCATTGTTTTGTTTTTGCAGTACCAAGGATTAAACTCCGGGCCTTTGCAATGAGCTACATCCCCAGCCCTTTTTATTTTTATTTTGAGATAGGGCCTCATTAAAATAATGTTGTCAGACTGAGCTTCAGCTTGCAATCTTTCCACCTCAGCTTCCCCAGGGTGCTGGGATTACAGGCATGTGTAAGCTTGTGTGGTCATTTTTATAGTTTGAACAGTGTGCTTGTTTTTGTCTGTGTTCAAATGTATTTTCACAGTGGCCTTATTTTTGTCTCTTTCCATCCTGGTCACAGAGTGACCTTGTTTGAAGCTGGTCTTCAGTGAAATTGTGTTTGTTCAACAGGCGAATGTCATGGCTGTGCTGAACGCCAGGCTATTCCCAGCTGACAGCTGTCTCCCGGCCACATTTTTGTTTCCCAGAATCCTTGCTCCGATTCATCATTCACAAAGCCCTTCTGTGGTCACAATCAGGCTCCCACATGTGGGGCCCAGAGAGGTAACTGGCCACACAGATCTATGTAGTTCAGACCCCCGTGGTGAGGTTAATTTCGGGACCATATGAAATTGCCACTTTTTAGGTTAAAAGCATTCAAATATGGGCCATTTCACGCAGTTGAGTGTACATATTTCTCACTATTAGTCAGTGAAGTGCTGTCCTGGAACCATAACATTCTGCCATGAGCTCTCTGTGAGAGGAGGTCCTCTCGGTCTCTGAGAGTGAACCGTTTAGGTTTCCGACCATGTAAGACAGAACTTAAATTTGAACAACACTTAGAACTCACAAGGTAAGGCAAAGCTCTTATGGGCACAGTGGACATTTCCCCAGCATCAGGCTCTTTAGTCTACTAGAGGGACTCTGCCTCCACATACACTTCCACCGTGGTGTAGTCAGCTCGTCACCCACTTGGAAAATGGCTGCCTGGGACTTTTGCCCACCTCAGACACAGCTCACCCTCTGCCCTAGACCCAGGGGATGGGTGAGCAATGAAAGCAAATGAGAGAGTTCAGGACTCAGCTTCCCTGGGACAGGGGATTAACACGAAAGAACTGAGGTCTAGGCGAGAAACCCCGAGGACAGCATGTGCCACAGGGCTGCAAACTGCACTGCAGCGCCACAGCATCCTGTCCCTCGGCCTGTGGCCCAGTGTTGGCCTCAGGAACTCCTAACAGTGACGACCTCTTTAACTGACACTTTTACCCAGTAGAAGTCCTGGTGCACCAGAGCAGGTTAACAAATTTAAGAGTAAAAGCCACCAGCGCACCTTGGCAAGGGCCACTGCAGAGACTGCGAGAGCGAGCAGGCATGTGGACTTCTCCAGCCTTGTGCCAGGCCCAGCTGCCCTACCAGTTCGGGCAGCTCTATCCAGAAAATGTTGTCCCAAGAATATAGGAGCAATTGGTGGAAGACTTTGGGTGAGCCCGGATTAGGGAAAAGAAATCTAAAGGGTGGTTGAAATACACCACCCTTTAATTGGCGCTTATTTAAATTTAAAAAATATTATGCTAAAAGACACATTGGCATTAAAACACTCCCTTAAGGGGCTGGAAGTGTGGCTCAGTGGTGCAGCACCTGGCTGGCAAGCTCAAGGTTCTGAGTTCCAATCCTGTACCAAACCAAACCAAACCAAACCAAACAAGCTGCTAAAATACTCCCTCAAAATAGTTCACTCACTTGGAACTCACTTATCCCATTGTTCTTGCCCTTTCTGAAGCATTTCTGGAAGTCTTCTTTCATGAATGTCATTCGGAAGTCTGACAAGAAATATAGTGAATACTGCTATTGAGCACCATCCAATAGAAAGGCAGGTTTGTAAACACTGTGGAATGGCCTTGTCGGGCCTTGCTTACCAGATCTGGCACCCTGTAACTTCTGGCTCTTCCTCAAAATCAACATGATGGTGTCTTGATTTGATTCAGGACATTAAGGCAGCCATAACAGTGCGAATTCCAGAATTGCTTCACAAAGTGACAAGAATGACCAAGTCAGTGTATTCAAAGTGAGGGAGAATGGGGCTGGGGATTTAGCTCAGCGGCATAAGTGCCTGCCGTGCAAGCAGGCAGTCGTGAGTTCAATCCCCGGTACTGATAAAAAGGAAAAAGACAAAAAAAAAAAAAAAAAAAGTCAAAGTGAGGGAGAGTATTCTGAGGAGAAATTAATAGCAAGATACCATTTACTATAATAAAATTTTAAAATATAGATACACTTTGTATTTTTCAATCATATTTCATATATATTTGCTGATGCTACCAATTGGTCATACTCCAGGTGGGTTTTTGTTTTATTTTTTTAATAGCAGGGCTCAAACCCAGGCACTTAGTTACACTACCAGCCTCGGTGGCTTAAAACAACACAACATCATTCTGTCTGTTTGGAGGCCAGAAGCCCAGAACCAGGTGAGCGCAGGCAATCCTTGATTTGAGGTCACAACGCTGCAATCCCCGACTCCACCTTCATATGGCCTCCCCTCTCTCCTCAGTGCTTTCTCTTATCTCTTGACTCTCTGTCTCTCATAAAGACACTTGTCCTTGTACTGAGGTCTCTCCAGAATACACAGAATGATTTCCTCTCCAGATCCTTAATTGTATCTACAAAGACTCTCCCTCAGTAAGGTCACATCCACAGGTTCCAGGATTAGGATGCGGACAAGTCCATTGGAGGCCACCATTGCACCTCAGGGAGCAGGGAAGGTAGCCAAGCTCATTTTGCAAGTCCCACCTTCTCCGGCCCTTCACAGTGGCCTTTCCCAACTCTCATGAGCTGCTACCTCCTAAACATGACAGCATCCCGGTGACAAGTGTCATTGCCTGTGTCCATCTTAGAAGCTGCAGGGCCCAGGAGTGGTGGGGACCGTGCAGTCTCCAGCCATGTTCACGCTTCCTGAGGTCACACTGAAACCTCGCTGCCTGCTCCTTCCGTCCACCCTCTTCCTCCTGTGACGACTGCCTTGAGCAAGCCCACTACGAGGTGCTGGGGGGTGCAGAGCAGGGACAGCCAGCCAGCCCCTCAAATAATCCTTCTTTCCCTGCCCAGGGCTAGGGTCACTTCCCCTGGTGGCAAGGCACACAGGTGAGATGCCCCGGCCAGTCCTTCTGGCCCAGCTGGGTCCCAAGACTGCCCGTCCTCTGGAACAGCGCCCAGTTCTCTCGGCAGTGACTAAGCACCTTTCAGTCATTGCTCCAGCCATTAATTTCAGCGCTGCCTCGGCCTGGATGTACTGTTCTCCTGTAGCGCCAAGGCTGTCCACACAGCCATTGATTTAAGAGACAATATCACTTGCTTCCAAGTTTATGAGGCAATAAACAGCCTCCGCATATTGATGAACGCGGAGGTGTTTGCTCAGCACATTTTCTGTGTGCATTTATTACAAGGGCTGTGCTTTAAAGCAAATGAAACGGCACCTATTTTCATTTCCCAGGGTAGGGCAGGCCCCTCCCCCAAGAGTTGTCTTCATCTGTTTGACCCCTGGCCCTCTTCCTGGCGTCCTGGGCTCTGATAGCTCACAGGCAGGCATACTGGTCACTGGAATTCACTGCTGCTATTTCCTTGGATCTTGAGGAGCCTCAAAGGGCATAAGACACACTACTGGGAGGGCGCAGGAAAAGAGGGGAAATAAAAAAAGATCATTTTTCTGAGCGCCCCACCCTGAGGTCTCCTCTCCAGCCTCCTGTGTCTCCTGTCTCCCTGGAGAAGAGGACACATAATTACAGTGGAACCTAGCAACCTCACCAGCATGGTCTCCCCCATAGCACAACACACCAAATGAAATTCCTTTTAATCTTAAGAAGCCAGGACGCCTACAAGGCTGGGCTGCTAGTCCATAAAGATGAATCTTCAGAGCATTTACTAGCTGGAATGCCCTGTGAATCCAAACTGGTTTATGTATAAAATATTAGGAAGGTTCGGAGGAGTGGCGAGGCCGGGTGGGGAGCACACAGGAAAGAGAGAGATTGATTGCAAACTTTGGGCCAACTGAGCAGTTCTGTGCATGCCAAACAGCAAGAACAACACTTGAAAAATGTATTAGATTATCCAAAACACAAAGCTGATTTATAGCTACAGAAAGCCCCATCTCGCCACACATTTCAGTAATAGAGAGAGATTAGGATGACTGCAGTGCCTCGTTGGGTTCTTTCCACTCGGTCCCCACCCCCAGCAGTGCCCAGCTCCACAATGAATTATGCAGGAAAATCAAGGCTTTGCACTTTTCACCAACCATCCAGGGGGATGGCTTCTCCTTCTGAAGCATTTCTGACTCTGGAATCAAAGCTGACTGGATGAGGAACTAGTTTTTAAAAAATCTAATCATATTGATTGCTTAAAATCACAAGGAGTTTCAAGTGTCAAGGAGAAGGCAAGTTCCCAGGGGCTCGTGGGTTGTGTTAAAATTAGAGGTAGGAGCATGTTCCCAGCAGCAGGTGGCTCACCTCAGGAGATGCCTTCTGGTGTGCTGTACCACTGGTTCTGCCTGGAGTGTAACTATTGTCTGAGCACAGGACCACTGGAGCCAACTGAACTGGAAAGGACAAGGGTAGAAAGGGTCTTGAAAAGATGGCAGGCACCCTCCTCTGTCACAGGTCCTTTGTCTATTCAGGAGACTCAACACTCAGTATGTACAAAGCTGTGGGAGATGCTGAATGTGTCCCTCCACCATCCCTGCTGTTTGCTAAGTATTACATAAGACCTTTTAGGAAACCTTCGACTCTGGCCCTAGAGTCATACCTTGCAGTCCTATCTGGCCCTGGGGGCAGGAACTAGATGACTAAATAAGTATAAAACAGGTAATCAAAACCAAGAACAGCAGAGCTGGAGTTGTGTCAGCTCAGCGGTGGAGGAGATTGTGGAGAATCCCTGGGAAGGATGACATGAATCTTTGCTTCCTATGCAAAGGGTTCCAGGGAAGAGCTGGGAGGTGGGCAGCTGTGGGACTAGACATGGCTCATCCACAGGACTGCTTACCCTATTTTCAACCTGATGGACAGACCATAACCCCTTAAACCTATCTTCCAAACTCTTCTAGAGAAATCTAATTGCCAAGTTCATTGTTCTAAAGAATAATCCAGAAAACTATTCTTTTATTCTATCTCTTGCACATGTACAAGGTCAAGACTCTCGAAACACTCTGGCAGCTCTAGCAATACCCTAGCAAAACCTGCTGTGCCTAAGTCAGGCAAAAGAGGCTGATGCTCTGTGTGTGCTCTTCACCAAAGATGAGTAACACTTCAGCCCAGGAGGACATGATCCTGAAGAACTACTAGCTCCAGACCTCTTGGTCTGAGAGTCGGTTCCTTGTCCGTAGAACTGATCACAAGAAAAGGTCAGGACATCTGCTCGAGGTGGTGTGTGTGTGTGAGTGTGTGTGTGTGTGTGTGTGTGTGTGTATGATATACTGTGCAATAGAAACACATGGCACAGATGGTAATACAGTTAGTATGAGTCTGGTGATAACAATGGAACCCAGTGCTGAGAGTTCATAGGGAGACCAACATCTGCACCCCAATCAACACATATTCCCCAAAGTGTGCTTGAGTCTGGGTCTTTATCAAGTACTTGACAGGTCTCTAGATTAGTCTTCATAATGACCCCGAGCCACTGAGATCCCATTTCATAGATGAGGGCACCGAAGTCGGGACTATAGTTTGGATCTGAAGTCTCCTGTGTTGAAAGCTTGGTCCCAGCAGGTGGTGTCCGGTTGGAAGAAGTGGTCCCTGGGATGTGCTTTGGAAGGGATATTGGGACTCCCTCACCTCTTCCCTCCTGTCTGTCATGAGGTCAGCCACGTTGCTCCACCCCATGCTCTCTGCTGGCAGATTTGGCCTCCCTGGTGGCCAGAAGCAACAGAGCCAAGTGACCATGGACTGAAACCTATGAAACCATGAGCCAAAATAAATCTTTGCTCCTTTAAGTTGCTTCTCTCAGGAACTTGGTCACAGGGCAGAAAGCTAACACACAGCTCTCCCCTACAAGAGCCTATCCATGATATTGATGGTCAGTTGTGACCACCTTGCTTCTCCTGCCTGGAAGGAGCAGGAGCACCCAGCCCTGTGCCCTGTCTCCTTCGAGAGCCTCAGGAGGCCAGGTGGCAGGAAGTCTTGTGTCCTTCACCTGGTGCCTCCTTTCCCTCCTCCTCCCATCAATCTCAATATGATAAATGCTTTTAAGAAAAAACCCACAACCCACACAAGACAAAACCCCAATCCATTTGCCAAAGACATTTCCCCTTGGAGTTAAAACCCTGTGTAATTTAAGAGATATGTAATTCGTGTGTCTGCATTTAAGCCATCAAAGTGCTTTTAAAAGAGCTACTTGAAATCTTTGGAGCTTTTTGAACCTTTAAAGTTTTGCCTTTGAAACATGGGAATCACACACACTGCCAAGGATAAAGATAGACAAATACCACAGGGGCAGGGCTGGGTTTGAGACTCTAGATTCCTGGCATTTCACTTTACAAAACTGAATTTCTCATCTTTAACTCCCACTTCCAATTAGACCTCAGGCTGTTGTCGACCCTCACAACTTTGCCTGCTCCTCGGTGGCTGACTAGGGAAGCAAGGCCTGTCTGAGGTCATCAGTGTTGCACACCAGACAGAGGGACACTTCTCAGGGCTGTGCTGGTGCCAGCCACTGGAAGGTGACACCAGACAGCCCCAGGAGACACTCGTTCCCTCATTCACACACAAGTGCCAAGGAAAGTTTCAAGGCCAGCTGATTTGAAATGTGGGTGTCTGGACCCCTTACTCAGAGTGACCTACTCTGCATGAACAGAGGCTCCCCGCCCCATCCGCACACACGCATATGCATGCATGCACACACACACGCGCGCATGCACACACAAACACATGCACACACACACACACACACACACACACACACGTACACAGGTGATTCCCACAGCACTCAGGTTGCAGGGCCTGTCATCCTCTGCTTCTGTTCCAGTCCTGGGTCATCTGCCTCACCTGTGAGCTCTGTGGTCCTCAGCAAGGCAGAGGATATATACCTGTCCAGAAGCTGCTTCAGTGCCCAGCTGAGCTCTGGACCTACAGGACCCCTGCTCTCCTGGTTGCCGTGATGCACTCCTGGGGTCTCTGGTGCTGAACAGTCCTGCCCTGTTTACGTTCCTGGAGTGACATCTGATTTCCTGTCCTGGGCCTTCTCCACCTAGAACTGGCCTGGGGACCCTCCTGGCTCCCAGCCCAACTTTCCCATTCCAGGCCCAGTGAGAGTGCCCGAGAGACTGCTTGTTTGGAGCTTGGACTGCACCAACTGTGAGCAGGGCAGCAGTGGGGACCACCTAGTGTCTTTCTTTGGGTTCTTGGCAGGCCTCCACTTTCTTCTGGTAGGTGAAAGCCAGGGACTGTGGCCTATGCCCTCCTCAGCAGCTGCTCATCTGGCACAGTCTGGACATCACAGCCACCTCCTCAGTGCCATCCAAAGCCATCAGCTGACACATTCCAAATGCCAAAATGTTTTTTTAAAAAGTGTTAGAGTTCTGGGGCTTTGAATTGCCTTCCAGAGCCATAAAGAAAGTCAGAGTTAAAGGAACTAGGTGAGAATTGCCAAGAGACAGGCTGCCTGGTGCTCTAGCCCGCCTCTTTCCCTGAGTCTCCCATTCCCATCCAGGTCTGAGCACCAGCAATCTAGGAACCTCCAGGCAGCCCACCATGCCTTGGTCCTCACCTAGTGGCCTCGTCCATCTTCAATGACTGTAGCACTTTTGACAGAGGAGGACCAACTGTCAGAAGGAAGGAGAGTGTCCCCCTCCCCAGTTCCCCACTGCTTATAGGCAATGGTCTCGTCTTATCTAGGGCTACAGTTTCAACAGATTGCCACTGGCTGTGGTCAGCTGTGAATCTGAAAATGCTAATATCTGTTTTGTCTCTTTTGAGACAAACACCACATACTCACATAACTGGTATTAGAGTATATTGTTATAATTATTCTATTTCATTACTGTTGTTAATGTCTTACTTACCGAATTTATAAAGTAAGTGTTGTCACAGATATGCATGTACAGGAAAATCATGTACAGTAAGTCCCTGTCTTAAAAATATGTTCTATTCCAGGAGCATTGTTCATAAGTTGGATTCACTCACACACAAGCTGACAGAGTTTGACACAGTACACCTATGAAAGTTCACAACTTGAATATTCATAAATCTGGTACTTAATGTATATGTTTATGTATATGGATTCGTAGTATTCATGGTTTAAGGCATCCACTGGGTCTTGGAGCATGCCCTCCATGCATAAGGGGTACAACTGTACCACATCCTCAAGTAGTCCATTGATAAAAAACCATCTGACCTATTTCAACATCTTTTTCTTCTTTGCCCTCATCAAATCCAATCTGATGCAAATCCTGCCAGTTCTTTCCTTGAAACACCATTCAAATTGGCACAGTGGTCAATGAAGGTTGAGCCTTGAAGGCTGAGAGAGGGTGGGCATTTCAGGCACGCAATCTGTATGTACAAAAGCTGTGGCAGTGTGAACACCCAACATGGGGAATAAGTCAGGAGTTTGGAGGCCTCTCATGGAGCCTCTCATGGAGGCCTCTCAAGGATCTTGGCCTATGTCTCACAAGTCTGGTGGCTGACAACTCTTCTAAGTCTTTGCCTTTCAAAACCTCTCTGACTAGCTTTCAGTGCTGCCCAAGAGCCCTGGGAGTCCAGTGATGTCCTCTGTCTTCATGACTTCTCCAGGAAGCAGTGAGCTTCCAGAATCCATTTCCTGAGTGTGGCAGGACTTCCTGCACACACCACACCCTACACACACTCCAGAACCACTCAAACAGCTGATTGCTTTTTCTCAGGGCAAACAAGTCTTCAGCCCTCTTGACCTTAGAAAATTGAGACCTGCCTTTCATCACCAAAGAGGCGCTACCAACATTTTCCACTTTGGTCTCTCTTCTAAATGTCCTCGCACAGGCAAATTTCCAGCCCCTTACATCACCACACTCATTCATCTGGACTTGATTCTAAACCCAGACTGGGGATTTGGTTCATGGAGTAACAGCGTGGTGTCACTTCAGTGTAGCTGATTTGGGGTACGGGGCACTGGCCAGGAAGGATATCGAAGATCTCTTGGCCTCTTCATGGAGGCACTTACAATAGTTTCCTAAGAAAACAACAGCCCCACTGCCTCCATGAATACTGCCATCCCACACAGCAAGTGCTCTGCTTGGAAAGAACCCAGGTAAGACTTACCTGAGTGGTATCTTCTCATCCAGGCTTATGTTCAGGGGAAATAACACAGCATCTTCACATGCAAAGGCCACATTAAAACCACTTAAGATCTAAGAATTCCCACAAGACAAAATTCTTTACTATTTGCTTGTTAGTAGTTACCAGTTAAAGATTTTAGTAGCAGCCACTGGCCTTCCAACAAGTCACCAGGAAATGGAGAGATTTGACCTTAGAACTTGGTCTTCCTGTCACCATGGAAACTGATTGCAACTGCATGGAAACAGAACCAGTTGTTGACCCAATCAATATATTTTAGGGGTCACACTCCCTGGTCAGGGTAACCCATGCCAGCCTGCACTGGTCCCACGATAGAAAGACCGTGGTTCTACAAATCTTTCTCTGGAGTGGAAACTTTCTACTGGTGGAAGGGGAAGAATAAGAGATTCAGGTTGGAACTTGCATTCTAGCCTTTAGGAGCTATTGAAGATTGGTCAGGTCATGTGCCCTCTGCACCTGTTTCTTCGTTGAAAATAAGGATTCCAACTGCAGTGTGTGCCTACCTTGTCACTTAATCAGAAGACATGAGAGACAGGAATGTGACCTGTGAATTATAAAGCACTATACAAATATCAATTACTATTATAGTCCTTGACTTCCTAACAGTCCCTGGGGTGGAATAAGAGCCAGTAACTTACAAAATAATGATTAACAATTATGCAGTGCTTACCATTGGAGGAACAATACTTCATATGAAGTATTTAAATTTCACCCTCCCATCAACGCTTAGAGAAAAGAGAAGGCTGGGATTGCCATTTCCAGGTGAGGACTGGAGGGTTAGAAGTTTTGTTGGTCAGGAGTTCAAGGTTGCCTGTCATAAACATAAACACCCTTTCTATCACAGCTGTGTCCTCATACTACCAGTCTCTAAAGAACACATTCCAGGCCCTTCCATGGAGCTCAGCACCGTCACATACTTCTCCACATCCTCATTCACCTTCCCTACCCTTGAATCTGTTTCCTGTCCAGTGTAGAGGCTGATCTATGTCTCATTTATGTCCCTGAGACTCATGGTAAGAAGCATCCTGCCCCAGAGCATAGAATAAGGACCTGCTCCCAATGGTTGAGTGGATCTCCCTGGTCAGGTAGCTCTCTCGTATTTCCTGCCATGGACCAAAGCCACCCACACCCCCAGCCTTTAGACTGTGAGCTCCCTGCACCTCTGGTAGGGGTGGTTTGGTGCACCCTCAGTGCGGGCCAGTGTGAGGCACCTGGGCAAGTCTCCAAGCAAATGTAGCACTAACTCCCTGCCCTAAGCTTAGCAACGGAAACAAACTGCGTTTCCACACAGAGCATTGTCCTTCACGTCAGCTTCTGTTATCTAATCCCTATAGCTAGTCCTTTCTGTGTGTCTTCTGCCCACCCTCAGGAACCAGTTGCTGGATGCCAGGTCAGATGTTCCAGGCCTGGTCCTGATCTGAATCTACACCTCTCCATTTCAACAGGGCTCACCTCTTCCTGACACCAACCCGAACCTTGCAGGCTAGAAGTTGGGCTGAGGACCAGATCCTCACCCAGGGAGGATGTCCCAGCTCTAGCTCCATCCTCAGGCTCCAGGAACTCCCTGTTGACCCAAAGACCACGCCATCAAAGTAGCCACGAGGCCTACATGGGCAGGCCCATGTATTTTAAAACAAAGCCAGCCTGTCGCATCACACCAGCTCTAAATCAGGTGCACATTACTGGCGGCACCTCAGAGGAAGCAGACTGGCTGGATTAATAATAACAATGCGCTCATAATGCACTTTTCAATTTGAATTAATTTTTGTAGCTAATTCTAGCTACTGAATGTCTTCATTTAAAATATACATATACATGTATTTTGTTCAGTATTTTAATTAGGCCCAAAGGAATATACTTTCAAATTTGGGTACACTTCATTTGTTATATTAATGAAAAGGCACTTTAAATCAAGTTTCACGTTGATGTTTCATTATGTATGCTGCTCTCACACATCTCTAAAAGAGATTTATGTTACAGGTAGTAACCACAAATACTGTCAGCGGACATGCTGTTAATTTAAAATGGAAACTTCTGAGATGCAGCAAAAAATATGGTAGAAGCTAACTTCCCCAGGACCTGGCTGTGCTCTACCGGGGCTCCGAAAGACAGTGCAAGAGGCAGGTACCCATGTTGAGCACTGGAGCCACTGCCATTGATTCCAAGGCCTTGGTAACTAAGAAAGAAGGGAACTGGATGTTTGCTTTTGGGCTCCAAGGTTACTACGGGATGGCTTGGCTGAAGGCCTTGAGGCGGTGCCTACCATCTGCATATGCGCACAGCTGGCCACAGCCCACCCAATGCCTGCGAGCTTCCGGATGCGTCAGAGTTGGTGCTGGCTTCCCTGACCACCGTGGGGTGTTTCTGATGGCCCGGCACCATGTCAGCCCACGGATCCCTAACAATGACTGCAAGGTACATGTGCTGTATGCATCCCCCTGTGTGGAGGAGGAAATTGAGGGTCACGTGACTGAGAGTCGTGGGATAAAGATTAGAATGAGGCCCTCAGGAGCCCATTTGTCTGGAGACGACTGCCCAAGCCCTGCTGTGGTCCGGATATTGGACAAATGTAACAAGGGGTCAGCCTGGGCTCAGGAGCTAACAAGGAAGACAAGAAGAGAGGAGGACGTGACCCAGCTCCTTTCCACATTGCCCATCTTTGGCCTTCAGAAGGTCAACTCCGTTCCACAGGTGGCTGCACTAAATTTTATTTCAGTGCTCATGAGCAGTTCTGTGACTGCTGTTCTTGCTGCAGCAAACTGCAGGAGAATGATGCTTGATGATGTGAGAGGAACAGACCCTACCCCGTATCTCCTCTCTGTGCTCCTCAGAGCACTTTGGCAGAGGTTGGTAACTTGGACCGCCATGATGTCCTGCACACCAAGGTGTTGTTTTATGCATTTTTTATACATGGGAAGCCTCTCAGTCAACTCAAGTGACACACGCCAAATCACACACAGATATGTGAGAGATCACTCCCAAAGGGAATGAGTGGGAAGCCCGAGATTCCTGTGGCCCAGATCAGTATGAGTATCCTCTTGCTGATCTGCTATTGTGTTTTATAGTTTTTCTAGTGACAGGCATGGAGTGAAGCATCTTACTTCCTTTTTTTGTTTTTTTAACTTTTTATGATAGACAATAGGTTTTTTCTGGTAGGTATTTTAGAAAATATTCTGCATCTTAATTTTAAAAAGTACTTGTTATTGTTGTTGCTTGTTTTGCTCTGGAGATTAGACTCAGGATCTCTAACCTGAGCTACATCCTCAGTCCCTTTTAAAAACATTTTTTATTTTGAGACAGGATCTTGCCAAGTTTCCCAGGTGGGATTTGAATTTGCAATCTTTCTGCCTCAGAGTGCTGAGATTACATATTTTGGCATTGTGCCTGGCTGACAACTTTCAAATGTATGGGCAGAATATGTTGTGCTTGGCTGGAGGATATTCAGCACAATGTGCACAGAAATTACCTCTTTATAGAAAGTTAGCATAACTTTAACATATGACAGTTTAGCTGGATGTGGTGGTGTACACCTGTAATTCCAACACTCTGGGAGGCCGAAGAAGGAAGATCAAAAGTTTAAGCCTAACCTGGGCAATGTAACAAAATCCAGCTCCCCCACCTCCAAAAATGAGAGAGAAAGAGAGAGAGAGAGAGACAGACAGACAGACAGACAGACAGACAGAGGCTCAATGTGAAGGCCCTGGGTTCAATCCTCAGTACTGTGTGTGCATAATGTGCACACTCATGTGCATGCACACAGACAGTTTAGTTTTATAAAGAAGCACTGCACCAAATGCATGGAATTCATATTTTCTCAAACTTTTAAAATTACAAGGAATGATGAAAAATACAGTGAATGTTTGAAGTTAAAATGTATTGCAAGAGAAGATACATTGCATTAATCACTGTAAAATGCTGCCTCTTCCCCTGATTTGAACACACTTACCTCATGGGTCTTTCCACTTTCTAGACACATTCCTGGGAGTCTTCTTTATACGTTTGTGCAAAATGTGATAAAAAATATGGTGAATGCCACTGTCAAGTGCCATCCAATAGAAAGACAGATTTGTAAAAATATTACAATGTGTCCTCATCTTCCTTATTCACCAAATTTTATGTCTTGCAACTCCTGACTCTTTCCCAAAGGCAAAATGGCCATGAAAGGTAAACATTTTGAATTGATTCAGGACATCAAATCAGCCATGGTAGCTCAACAAGACACTCAAGGAAAGGACTTCCAGAACTGCTTCAGAAAGTGGCAAGAAGGGTGGGAGAGGCTTGTTTGAACTGAAGAGGAGTATTCTGAGGGGGATTAATGGCACTGTGTCTTTTACTATAATTTTTAAAATTTAAACACATTTTTCAATCACATTTCCTACAACTATTATTAATGATATACAATAGCTACAATTTCTTGAAACACCTGCTTGTAGTCAGGTCAAGTATATCATCAAGTGTGCACACATCGGCCTGCCAGACACTCCAATCACACTGGCCTGTTTGGATGCCCCAGGGTCTTCGCATGTGCTGTCCATGTCTGGAATGTCCTCCTCTGTGCTATGTGTATGGAGGTTCCTTCTTGTGCTCCAGGACACCAGGAGGCTTTCCCTAACAGCCCAGTTGGACTCCCAGGATGCTCTCACAGAGGATTGTTTTCTTCTTATAACCCCCAGAATCTTGGAATTATGTCATTTTTAATTTCCTTTTTATTTTCTTTCTTTCTCAGAGTTGTCAGACAAAATATAGAATAACCAGTTAATCTGAATTGCAGATAAAGAATAAGTGCACTATTTATATTTATGCTTTAAAAAAACAATTGTGTATCTGAAATTCAAGCATAACTGGGCATGTCGTTTACTTATTTGCTAAATGTGATGATCTTGTTCCCCATTAGCCCAAAAGCTATGTGAAGAAGGATGCTGACTGGTCCCACAGGGAATCCCTGGCGCCTGGCACAGTGGACGCTCGGTAATCACTTACTAAACACACCTGACACACATTCCCGCTGGCCTTGCTGACACTCAGTGCATTGCCCTTCCAGGTGTCACTAGCCGGCCATCGTGTCCCACTAGCCTCCACAGTTTGCCGGCACCCTGGCCGCCCTATTCTCATTGTCAAAAGACCAGAGTCCAGGGCAGGGCAGCAACTTCCAAGGAAGCTACTTTGGAGGGCTTTAAAAATAAACTGAAAACAAGACACTAGAGGGAAAACAGACCTGCGGAGATGCAGCCAGACCTCCGGGTGTGGGGGTAATTTGGGGAAGAGACAGGGAAGTGGCAGGCAGAGAGGTGACAAGTCTCAACAAAGAGGCAGCCGCATGACCTCACAGGAAGGCACATCCATTAGAGGGGCTCGTCGCCATGGAGACCAGACAAATGGGCCAGGCGGCCAGGGAGGCAGGAACAAAGCGGCTGTGGGGAGGACACTGGGGGAGCCCCCAGTGCTCAGTACAGAAGGTCGCTGAGTGGAGACAGGCCAAACATGTGACAGGTGCCTGAGGGGCAGGAGCTGGGCTGCACCTGCAAGAGATGGGAGGCATTCAGGAAGTTCCAGAAAGACACCAGGTGGACCTGACATAGACCCTCAAGAGTTGGCATCTCCCACAACGCACATCCATCCCTCAAGAATGCATCCTCTGCACCTTTTGGGGACCATAGAGACCCCCTGGCCCCTGCTGGCTGGAAATGTCCAGGTCCCCAGCCCCAGCCCCTCAGCAATAGAGGTGATCAAGCAGTGCCTGTGAGGTCATGCCTTTGCCCCTTTGCTGAGACTTGCCACCTCCCTGCCTGCTCCGCCCCATTTCACAGTGGGGGGGGGGCACTGCAGACTCAGAGCATGAACCTCCTGTGAGGCAGCAATCTGAACAGCCTGCTGTGGGGCTGGCTCACCTCTGCAAGGCTGCCCGCAGTGCTCACAGGAAGAGCTCCTTTGCTCATGGGCTCTGGAATTCCAGAACTGGATTTGAGCATCCAGAAGGGGGATTTTGTCTGCCATGACTGAGCTCCACCTCAGGACTCCTGACTTCCTGTTTCAGGGAGGTCCAGGATGACAGAGGGACAAATAGTGACAGAAGGACAAATAACCGCTTGCATGAGTGTGTGGCTTCTCACTCATGAGTGTCCCCACCTGGACCCCAACCCAGGCTGCAGCCTTAACCATATCTGTCACAACGAAATGACTATGCTCTTGTGTGAAAACACTGTGACTTTGGAGTCAGCAAGGGACGTCCAGGCCCGGGAGCCGGACCACATGTGTGCGTGGGGATGGGATGTGTGTCAGGGTTGGTGAGAGAGTTCAGTTCCTAGAGTGTATTTTCTGCTGGCCCTGGAGACTTGGAGATAGGAAATTTGAAAGAGCATTGCTGTGAAGTCTGTCCTCTGTGCTCTGAGTGCCCATTTTAAGGTTGGTATCTCCAGGCCCATTCATTCACAAAATGGGAAGTAGGAGAAAATTCTGCAGAAACGCCATTCAATTCTGGGCATCTGGCTTCTGTGTGCCAGCTTTCTAGGGCTGACCAGGCGTGAGCAGTGAAATGAGCTCACCTCCAGAACTGCTAACCAAACCTGGTGTGGCAATTTAGCAATGTACCTCAGTGCCTCAAAATAAAAACAGCTGGAAGGTATAGATCAGTAGAAAGGTCCTGGGTTCAATCCTCAGTACTGCAGAATAGAAATAAGTAAAATAAACAACCAAATAAAAATTGGTTCCCCACCTCCTGATGGTGTATCTGTTAACACTTTGAAGGACACAGTTCCAGATTCTCCATGGATGTATATGTGCGCACACGCACGTGTGTGAGTGTGAAAGGGCCTTCATTCTCCTGGGATCTACTTCTCTCCGTTAAAGACAATTCTTTCATATCCCTAAGTGTACAGCTAAGCCCATTGTATGAACATGCCATCATTTCCTCAGTCTATAAGTGGGAGAAAATTGAACCTATCATGCATTTCTGGGCCCCTACCCCAGCCCTTGCCCAGCCTGGGGGGTTCTTGGGGGAACACCGACTCTGGACCCTGGGTCGTGCTGGTTTCCACTCAGACCTGTGAGCCTGATTAGCAGCCCCACTTGATTATTCAAGTGTGAAACTCAACCAAGTTAGGAGTTCTCCCTATGCTAATGGTTGAGAAAGCTGAGTAGGCTGTAGATTAGGGGAGCTTTTATCAGAAAGCACACCAGATTCAGGCTTTTCAAAATGACCTTGCAGGAGCGAGATCAGCTGGTCCAATATTTCATTTTGCAGATACAAAGGTTGACTTCTGAAACACAAAACAAAAGAGGGTAGAGAAGAAAGAAAAAAGAAAAATCAAGTATTTTTATGACTATAACTCAAACAGGATCAATTTTATAAAACATTTATATTCCAGTAGAAAAATCAACAAAGGATACAAACAGAAAATTTCCAAAATATAGAGAGGTTAAAAAAATACCAAAAACAGTTCAAAGTTTCTGACAAAGAAATGAAAACAAATATCTATTTTTGTCCGTCTAATTTTGAGGAAGATGCTCATGGCTGGAGGGCTTAAGGAGTGGGATTTTTTTATGCTTCTATTGGGATTTTTAATGACATGAAGTTCCCAAGAGTGTAACATGGCTAAGGCTGGAGCTCAGTAGTAGACTGCTTGCCTGGCATGCATTTGTTCTGTCTGCAGTGTGGCAAAAGCAAAAAGCCATGACAAAATCATAAAACAGTGTAACTTGGGCATATATCCAAATATATTTTAAGATGGTCATACCATATGATACATGTTTTTACCCCTAGGAATTTATCTTAATGAATTAATTATATATAGTCACAAAGATTTATCTTCCAGGATGTTCACTGCAACATTTTTTATGATGGTGAAAATGTGGGAAAGACATAAATGTCCAACAAATGGCGGATTGGTGAAATAAATGGAACCCTAGGCAGTCACTATGGCTCAAATTTTAGAAAAATTAATGACGCGAAGAGGTTCATGATATAAATTTTAAAGTTTACCTATAAAATCGGTTACTTTATAAAAGTAGACAGTCCCGGACAGGAGAAGTATAGGTGGTACAGGTAGTCCTATCTTCAGGGCTTATCTTTATGCTGCTGTACTTTTCAAAATTCCTCAAATGGACATTTTCCCTCTCTCCCTCCCTCCCCTTTTCTCTTTCTTCTTTCTTCCTTCCTTTCTTCCTTCTTTTCTTCCTTTCTTCCTTCCTTGCACTAGCGGTTGAACCCAGGGCCTCAGGTATGCCAAGTACACTGCCTATCACTGAGCTCTTCCTCCAGCCCCTGGATGTATTTGGAACTTCTTAGTTTAAAACACACACACACACACACACACACACACACACACACACACACACCAAAAACAAAACAAAAGACAAAAACAAAACAGTGGGGCTGAGAGTTCAGCCTGTTGGTGGGTCTTGCGGGAAGACTGTGTTTCAGGCAAGGGGCAGCCTACAGACCACTGGGCTGTCCTTCTTCAGGTCCCACACAGGCATCACAGTGGGTTTGGGAACATTCCGTGGTCTTTGTGCCCTCTTAATCCTGCATGTCTCAAGATTCCAATGTTTCTGGAACTGTGGAGTTTGATTTTCCAGTATCCCAGAGGAACAAGGTACTGGCTCTGCTGGCTTTACACAGCCTGAAGGTAGTTTCTATTGCGGCTGCAGGTAAGCTTCATGGTCTTGTCCTGACCTCGGCTGTCAGCTTTCCATCCATAGAGCAAAGCAAGAACACACCAAGAGAGAACCAAGGAGGGGGAAGATAGCACCCGATTCAGGGTTGATTTGTCAAAACACACGAGTGGGGGAAGATGGAAAAAGAGTGACAGCAAAGGCAAAAAGGCACCAGAGAGCCCTGTGATCAAATAGGGCCAGACAGACACACCAAGACACCAAAGTCAGGTAACACCCAAGTGCTATCATTTGGATCTGGAATGTTATCTTACTATTTTTTTTAAGTCACTGGGACACAATGCCTGACACCTATAATTTAAAGGAAGAGAGCTTAATTTTTGGCTCATGGGTATAGCCCATACTTGGCTTGCTCCAAGGCCGGACAGCATGGCAGAAGAGTATGGAAGAGGAGAGCTGCTCTGAGCATGGCAATCTAGAAGCAGAGAATGAAGGGAGGAGCTGAATAGAGAGAGAAAGACGTTTCCAGACTATGCCTCCAGTGTCCTGTCTTTTATGATCAGGCCACACCTTTTTTTTTTTTTTTTTTTTTTTGTCTTTTTCATTTTTATCGGTACCAGGGATCGAACTCACGACCGCCTGCTTGCAAGGCAGGTGCTTATGCCGCTGAGCTAAATCCCCAGCCCCTGGCCACACCTTTTAATAGCAGATTTAGTTATAAATCAAATCACTTGCCAAATGCCCCAGTCTTGAGTGTGAGGCTTTGGGTGTACATCTAGATATAAACATAACATTCTGTCCCTGGTCCCCAAAAGGCACATGCATGTCTTTTTTAAGCAAAATGCACTTAATTTATCTTCAAGTTGCCGAAGTCCTAACAGTTTCAGCATTGCCATAAAGTTCAAGTCCAAAGTCTTCTCTGAGACCTATAGCAAACCCTTAGCTGTGAGGCCCCGTAAAAACAAAATAAAGTTAAATACTGCTGACATACAATGGCAGAGGGTAAACATTCTCATGCCAGAAGTGGGGAGGAGGAGATATAGAGACCAATGAGACAAAAGCAAGACTGAAATCCAGTAGGGCAAACATGAAAATTCTGCAGCTCTGGCACTTGGGGCAAGTTGTGATGAAGTATAAACTCCAAACTCCAAATGGCTTGGGTGGTCCTGCTCCTACAGCATTGCTAAAGGTTGTAAGTCTCATGGCTTCTTGTTTGGGCTGGTTTTGCTCACTCACTGACATTTTCCCTAGACTTTCCATGTTCCTGCTTCTCCAGCATTCCATTGTGCCTTCAGGTTCACTCCTCAGCTTCACACACTTCTCTCTTGGGGATATAATGTCTGGCCTTTCAGTTCTTTTGAAATCTGGGTAGAATCTTCCCTGATGTCTTGCTTTCTGCATACCTGTAAAACCAGAACCATATGCACGGTGCAAAGGTCTGCTGCTAGCTCCAGCAGTAGTCAGGCCCTTTTGCATCATGGCAGCAGGAGCCTCTGAGAACCTGGATGGCTAATCATTATGAACAGAATCTTGGGAAACTGACTTCCTAGGCAGCTCTTCTCAAGCAATGAGCCCTGGGGACCTCAAAGCAAAGTCATCAGGTTCTCAGTTATGAGCTTGGGAAGGGTCGGGCCTTGCTAATTTCTTGTTGCTGTCAAGCCATTTTGTCCTAATAACAAAGTACTTATCTTCTTTTTAATGCTAATCTTTCCAGTAATCAAGGTCTCTTTTGCTTCATCTTTTTAGGCACTTTCTGGCAAAACTGAAACCTTTTTTTTTTAAGGAGACAAGAAATTTTTACTTTAGAATTACACTTGTGTGAAAACTACAGCTCTGAATGTAACCAAAATTAACCAAGGCCACACCCCTTGTTCACCCGTTTTTCCCTCCAGGTGCCTCATCCTAAATCTCTGAGAGTCTATTTTTTTTTTTTTTTAAGAAACAAAACAAAACAGAAAAAGGCTAGAAATAATACATAATTTCAAAAAAAAATAAACAGTAAGAAATCACTAGTTGATAAATTATATATTGTCCTCTTAGAAATAGTTGTTCAAGTTACAAAAGTAAAGCACACAAAGTGGACATTCAAACAGCAAGACTGCAAACAGTTCTGTTCAACTATCCAAACAAAACCCCAGTAATATGGTTATCAGCCCTACACACTTAAACATACATGCAGTTATATCCTTTAGGAGCACCTTCTTTTCCTTTCTTGTTTACAATAGCAATTACACACTTTGGGTTTTATTACTCCTACATTTATTATTACTTTTTACACTAGAGACACAATGTGATATTTATAAATGTGATTCTTATTTATTTCACTAATGAGGATAGCCTCAAGCTGTCTCCATTTGCCTATGAAGGCCTCAAGATCATCCTTTTATAGCTGAATAATATTCCATTGTATAAAAATACCACATCTTTTTCATCCACTCTGCAGCTGAAGAGCATCTTGGCTGTTTCCAAGATTTAGCTATTACAAATTGTGTTGCTATGAACATGGGTGCACATAGGTCACTGTGATATGACCTTTTCAGTTTTTCTGGGAAAACACCCAGGAGGGAATAGCTGGATTGAATGGAACTTCCAATTCTAGTCTTCTGAGAATTATCCATACTGATTTCCATAGTGGTTGCACCAGTCTACCCTCCCACCAACAGTGGAGCAGTGGTCCTTTTTCCCTGCAGCCTCGCCAACGTTTGTTATCAGTTGATTTCTTGATGGCAGCCATTCTTTCCAGAGTGAGATGAAATCTCAATGCTGTTTTAATGTGCATTTCTTGACTGACCAGTGATGGTGAACATTTCTTCAAGCATTTATTTGCCATTTGTATATCTCCATCTGAGAACTGTGTGTTCATCTCAGATGTCCATTTTTGGAGAGGGTCTTTGAATTTGGGGGTCTTGATGTTTTCCAGTTCTTTATATGTTCTGGACGTAAGTCCTTTGTCTGAGGGGTTGCTGGCTGAAATTCTTTCCCATTCTGTGGGGTTTCTTTTCACTCTTTTCGTGATTTCTTTTGAAGTGCAGAAACTTTTCAATAATATGAGATCTCAGTTGTTGATTCTTTGAAGTATTTCCCATGCACTTTGAGTTTTGTTCATGAATTCTTTGCATATCCCTATATCTCCAAGATATCTACCTACCTTGTCTTCCAGTAGATTTAGTGTTTCTGTTTTAATATTTAGGTCTTTGATCCATTTAGACTTTAGTTTTGTGCATGGTGATAGGCATGGATCTAATTTCAGGCTTGGGCATGTGGAGAGCCAATTTTTCCAACAGCATTTATTAAAGAGGCTATCCTTCTTCCAGTGAACATGTTTAGCCCCTTAGTCAAACATCAAGTGGCTGAGTGTCTTTGTAGTTGTACTTGCATCTTCTAATTTATTCCATTGATCCTCAGGTCTATTTCCTTGCTAGTACCATGCTGATTTTATCACTGTGTCTTTATAGTATGGTTTCAAGTCAGGAATTGAGATGTCGCCTACCTTGCCTTTGTTGCCCAGAATTGCCTTTGCTATTCTAGGTTTCTTC
Organism: Cavia porcellus; assembly: GCF_034190915.1. NCBI lineage: Eukaryota > Metazoa > Chordata > Mammalia > Rodentia > Caviidae > Cavia > Cavia porcellus. Next base: position 26,127,705 of record NW_026947505.1, on the reverse strand, counting down.
TTTTTCCAAATGAATTTTAGGAGTGTTTTCTCTAGATCTGTGAGGTATTTCAATGGTATTTTGATTGGGATTGGATTAATTCTGTGTAAGAGTTTTGGGAGTATGGCCATTTTCACAATGTTGGTTCTTCCTAGCCAAGAGCAAGGAATATCTTTGTGTTTTCTAATATTCTCTTCAATCTCTTTTTTTATTTAGTGTAGCATAATTATCTGCATATAGGTCTTTTACATTCTTGGTTAGGTTGATTCCTAAGTATTTCATTTTTTTAAATGTTATTGTGAAAGGAGACATTTCCATAATTTCTTTCTTGGTGAGTTTTTTGTGTACAGGAATACTATTGATTTTTGAGCATTGACTTTTTATCCAGCTACACTGTTGAATTTTTTTTATTACTTCTAGTAGTCTTTTAATGGAGTTTTTGGGTCTTCTATTTAGCATATCAAGTCATCTGCAATAGTGATAATTTAACTTCTTCCTTTACTATATTTATTCCTTTTATTTCTCTCTCTCTTGTCTGATTGCCCTGGCTAGTGTTTCAAGAACCATATTGAATAGAAGTGGTGATAGTGGACATTCTTGTCTTGTTCCTGACTTTAAAGTGAAAGCCTTCAGTTTTTATCCATTTAGTATAATTTTAGCTGTTGGTTTGTCATAGATGGCCTTTATAAGATTGAGGTAGACACTGTGTATTCCAAGTTTCTGAAGGGTTTTTTATCATGAACATGTGTTGGACTTTATCAAAAGCTTTTTCTGCATCTATTGAGATGACCATGTGGTTTTTGTTTTTGGCTCTGTTGATGTGGTGTATTACATTTATTGATTTGTGTATGTTAAATCATCCTTGCATTCCTGGAATGAATCCCACCTGGTCATGATGTATAATCTTCTTGATGATTTGCCACATTCTATTTGCCAGCATTTTATTAAGAATCTTTGCATCAATGTTCATTAGTGATATTGGCCTATAGTTCTCTTTTTTGGTTGGGTCTTTCTCTGGTTTTGGTGTGAGAGTAATACCTCTAGGAAATGATTTAGGGAGGATTGCTTCCTTTTCAATTTCATCGAAGAGTTTAAGGAGTATTGGCATCAAATCTTCTCTAAATTTCTTGTAGAATTTCTTGTAAATTTCTAGTAGTATGAATTCATCAGGACCTGGGCTTTTCTTTGTTGGTAAGTTTTTAATTATGTTTTCAATTTCAATAAGTGATATTGGGTTATTCAAAATAGTTATATCTTCTTGATTGGGATTTGTAGTTCATATGTTTCTAGAAATCTGTCTATTTCCTCTGGTTTTCCACTCTACGTGGGTTAGAGATCTTCAAAGTAGGTATTCATGATCTTTTGAATTTCCATGGGATCTGTAGTAATTTCCCCCTTTTCAGTCCTTATTGTGTGAATTTGATTTTTTTCTTTCTTTTTCTCTATAAGCTTAGCTAGAGGTTTGTCAATTTTGTTTGACAAAAAACAGCTCAAAAACAGCTTTTTGATTCATGAAGGCTTTGTATTTTTTTTTTTTTAGTTTCAATTGCATTAATTTCTGCTCTAATCTACAATTTCCTCTCTTCAATGAGCTTTGGGTTTAACTTGCTCTTCTTTTTCTAGAAGCTTGAGATGAAGCATTAGGTTGTTTATTTGTGCTTGTTCTATTTTCTTGATGTGACAATTTATTGCTATTTATTTCCCTCTCAAGAGTGCTTTCATTGCATCCCACAGATTATAGTATGCTGTTTCCACATCTTATTGAATTGTAGGTATTGCTTTATTTCTTCTTTAATTTCATCTGAAGCCCAGTGGTTGTTCAAAAGGCTATTATTTAATTTCCATGTATTTATGCAGGTTTTGCAATTTCTTTTGCCATTAATTTCCAATTTCAGTGCACTATGATCAGATATTATGCATGGGATAATTTCAATACCATTGCAGTTACTTAAGAATGTTTTATGGGCTAATATATGGTCCATTTTGGAGAATGTCCCATGTGCAGCTGAAAAGAATGTGTATTCTGATGTGGTTGGGTGGAACACTCTGTAAACATCTACTGAGTCCAGTTGCTCACAGTATGATTCAGTTCTATTATTTCTTTGCTGACTTTTTGTTTAGTTGGTCTATCTCTTTGTGACAATGGGCTGTTAAGGTCCCCTGTTATAACTGTGCTCTTGTGTATTTGGTTTTTCATGTCCATTAGTATCTGTCTTATATTTGGGTGCTCCTGTATTTGGTGCATATATATTTATAATTGTTCTTCCTCTTTAATTTTTCCACTAATGAGTATGTAGTGACCTTCTTTATCTCTTTTAATCATTTTAGGTTTGAAGTTCACATTGTCTGCAATAGAATAGTTACCCCTGCTTTTTTCTGGGTTCCTGTTACATGGAATACTTTTATCCATCCTTTGACTTTTAATCTATGAGTTTCATTTTGGGTCAGATGTGTTTCTTGTATACAACATACTGTGGGATCATATTTCTTGATCCATTCTGTCATCCTATTTCTTTTGATAGGTGAATTGAGGCCATTTACATTTATGGATATCACTGAGATATACTGGCATGACTTTACCATGTTATGTTCCAGTTGTTTGCTTTCTGTTTTCCACCTTGTTTAATTGCTTGTCCTACCTGGCTGTTTCTTTCTGTTGTTCTGGGGATTGTGGTCATTTTTATCTCTATCTAGTATGTCTTTCAATACTCTTTCTAGGGTTGGTTTGGTGGACATGGATTTCTTCAGTTTTTCTTTGTCATGGAAGTATCTTGTTTCTCCATTAAATTTAAATGAAAGTGTTTCTGGGTATATCAGTCTGGGTTGAAAGTTGTTTTCCTTCAGGACTTGCAATACCTCACTTCAAGCTCATCTTGACTTGAGGGTTTGTGCTGAAAAGTCTGCTGTGATTCTAATGGGCTTTCCTTGATAAGTGACTTGTGTCTTTTATCTAACAGCAGTTAGTATTCTGTTTTTATGCTGTATGTCTGAGATCTTAATTATTATATGTCTGGGTATAGATTTATGTTGGTTGTGACTTTGGCATTCTATATGCCTCACTTATCTGCATACTAGATTTTTTCCCTGTGTTGGGAAATTTTCTGCTATTACTTCTGTGAATATTTTAGTTATGTCATTTGCATTGAGTTCTGCATCTTCACTGACGCCTATTAATCTTACATTGTTTCTCTTGGCATCATCTTGAAGCTGCTGGACTATCATTTCATGCTGCTTTGTTATTTTTTAAAAGTTCTATCTTTTCATGATCACTAATTGCAATTCTGTCCTTAAGGTCCAAAATCCCATCTTCAGCTTCATTTGAATGGTTTTGCCAGCTTTCAGTAGAATTTTTTGTTTCTTGGATGTCTCTTTGTTTCATGAATTCTGCTTGTTTTCTATATTGTTCATTCAAGGTTTCAATCAGTTTCCCATGCTCCTTACCTTTTCTCTATTTCTTTAGTTGTGCTCAGCAAATCCTTTACTAAGGTTGTTATTTCTATCTTTACATGGGAGAGTACTTCTAATTTGATTTCCTCTATAGCCTCTTGGAGTTGTTTTTTTATTTCACTTGCTATCTTTCCAGAGATTTCTGGTGTGTTACTTTTAAAGTCCTCTATTTCAATGTCTCCTGTACTTGCTCCTGGTAGACTAGATGTTTGAGATTGCATTTTGCTTTTTCATTTTGGCCATTTTCCTCTTTCGAGTTAATAGTTGGTCCTTCAATCCCACTATTGTCAACTCTTGGTAGTGTGTGTCTTGGGGTCCTAATGTAAGATTGACATTTGTCCAATTGATGGGTCCCACAATGAATAGGTGAGCCAGTCACCTGGCTTCTCACTACCTGTTGGGTGAGTCCTATATTCTTCCTGGGCTGAGAAGTCTAGTAGTATTGATGTAGGTCAACTTTTAGTTCCTGCTGTTACTGTATCTTCAGGTTATTCCAGGTCACCAAATCTCCCTGTCAATAGTGTTTGTGTCAGCTGAGGCCCTACTATATCCCCTATTGTGTGCCTGTGTGTCTCATGAGCCCTTTTGATTTTCTCCAAGTTGAGGGAGTCCTTTTTGGCACACTCCTCACTCTGCCTGATGTTTTCTGTGTCACCCACACTCTTTTTTTTTTTCTTTGTCACCCACACTCTTGTCAGACTCACCAACTAACTCACCAAGTTAGTTGAAGGGATCTTTACTACTGGCCCTATTTACCCAATGTACATCTCTATTTTAGGGGCATACTCACCACACTGACTGGAGCCTGCTGAGATCTTCTGTTTGGGTGAGACACTTACTGAATCCCCCTTCAAGCTAGTAGAGTTAATCTGCTGTAGTCCAAGGTTCTGAGAGAAAGGGTGGGAGCTGAAGATCAACAGAAGTATTAGATGCAGGAGGTAGGGAGTGTCCCTGAAGGGCCAACAGACGTCCTGGGTCTGGGTGTCCACTGGGCATGGGCCAAGGTCCCAGGGCAGCATGGCATTCCTCAGTGCTGACTGGAGTCCTGCAGGAAGTGGGCAGCTGTGTGGGCCAAGGTCTGAGGGCAGCATGTGTTCTAGAAGGCTGGCAGGAGTCATTCAGGAAGCTCGAAGTGGCACAGGCCAAGGTCCCAGAGTGGCATGGCGTTCCTCAGTGCTGGCTGGAATTGTGCAGGAAGTGGTGGCTATGTGGACCATGTTTTGAGGGCAGCACACATTCCCCAGGGCCAGCGGGAGTCGAGCCTATTTGAGCAATGTTTCAAAGCTTTCTCAGTGCACTGGGAATCACCTGACCCACTTTTGGCTTCTGGGGCAGACTGCTCGCGACTTCTTGCCACTTGGAGCTCGCTGGGTGTGGGCTAGTTGGGTCCACAGGGACTCCTTGTGTCCTTTGGTGATTTCAGATGCAGGGCATGGTCTTACTGCCTGGGAGTGAAGTTCTAAGGTTTTCACATGCACTAGAATTCAACCCGTGCGCTGTCAAGGTCTGGGACTGGATTCTGGGCCCTGCTTGCTGCTTGGAGTTCACTGGGCACGGCCCTGTTAGGCCTGCAGGTACCTCCTGTGCATCTTAGGTGATTTCAGACTGGGGCTTGGTCTTACCACCTGGGAAAGAAGTTCCCAGGATTCCCTGTGCACTGGTATTCAACCATGCACTCGGTCAGACCTGGGACTGGATGCTGAAAACTTTTAAAGTGAGCTTTTTGTTCTTGCTTTTAAATATAAATCTGGCTTAAAGCCCACAACAGTGTCCATGCAAGAGCCCAACACTGGGATGCTTTGAAATTTCCTCCACCAGATTAAACTATTTCCATTAATCTTAGTGTTTACAAAGTCTTAGGACACAGGCAAAATGTAGACAAATTTTCTTCCAGAGAGTAACGCACATGGCCTGGAGTCCAACTGCCAATGAATTCCTCTTCTCCAACTGAAACCTTGCAATACTATTTTTTACCAGTTGCCTTTTAAAGTCAGATTTCTGAACTTTGATCAGAATCTCACATAAGCACAGTTTGTGACATCATAAGGATTTTCTAGTAGGCATCTCCAAACCTTTCCTTAGTCAAGTAGTGGTCATAGCAATGATGCCACTTCTTTGGCACTCAAATTTTGGTACTCAGGTACTTCTGCGGGGGGGGGGGGTGGCGGGTAGTAACTGAAACACGAACTCAGGCTTCACATTTTTCAGGCTGGCACTGTGCCACTGAGGTTCGTCCCCAGCCTCTGATACTGGTACTTTTTTGTTACTGGGAAACAATACTCAGGACTCACAATTTAAAGGATTAGAGGTTTATTTTGACCCACACTTACTACCCATAGTTGACCAGCTACAAGGCAGGATGGCATAGCAGATGGGCATGGAGGGAGGAGTACTGCTCTTAGTATGATAGCCAAGAAGTAGAGAGTGAAGGGAGGAACTGTGAAAACAGATATACCCTTCCAGGCCATGCTCCAAATGACTCCTCTCTCCCGAACAGGCCTCAGCTTCTAACATTTAGCTATAACTCATCAGTGGAATAATCAACAAATAAGTATAGTGACTGGCCCCATAATCCACTCATTTTCCAAACCTCCACCCCTGAGTGCATGGGAGGCTATCTAGATATGAACCACAGCAAATGTTGCCCAAAAGCTCATGTGTTGGAGGCTTGGTTCCCAGGCTATGGCACTGTTGGGGAGTGGCGGAAACTTTAAAAGATGGGGTCAAAGAGAAAAAGTTAGGTCATAACCATAGGGTTAACCATAGGGCATCTTGAGACCTCATCCCTTCTTCTCTCTCATTTCCAACTGGCTATGAGGTAAGCCACTTTCTTTGACAGGTGCTCCTGTTGTGAGGTTCTGTTTCACTACATACAGGAAGCAACGGGGCCATTGGATTCTGGACAGAAACCTGTAAAACTGTAAGCCAAGATAAACCTCTCCTTCTTTTAAGTTTATTATCTCAGGTATTTTGTTACAGTAAGAGGAAGCCGACTAAACATTAGGCAACCAGGAAAACTGGCTACCACTCTCCCAGTTGGGTCACAGTAACTGGGAAAGTCCTGCTAGTCAGTGGACACAATACTCTTTTATCTGGCACTACAGCAAAGAAAGGATACAGTCAAGGTGAGACACAGGCAGTGGTCTGATCCTTGGTCAGGGCTAGCATTCCCTCTTTATTCTCTTGGATTTCATCTCTAAGAAATATATAATTCTCTCACTCTGAGAATAGAAAATAAAATTCAGGGATGAAGTTGTGGCCATGGTTGGTGAGTCTGATAATATATCATGAAATCCCAGTTCTCCATACGCTTAAATTTTTTCCTAGCCTGCTGTGGTGGTATAATCTTAGACTGAGGATGTAGCTTAGTGTAAAGCTTCAATCCTCAGACCACCAATCCCCAAAATGTATGTTTCCAAAGGAAAATGCATGGGAATCACTCAGCTGGGACAAAATTCTGACACTTCGCCACATTAAGTGGGTACCTATTCCAGGCCAGGCTACCTTCCAGCTCTGAAGAACCCACAGTGAACAAACAGACTCAAGTCTTGCACCCATGGAGCTTTAGAGAAGGTTAATGATATCAATGCCAGGACTGGGTGCGATGGTACAGATAGGGACAAGTGTTATCAGAGACAGAAAGTCTACAGAGCGATGCTGGCAGGCTCTGCCAGGCTCAGGCCCATGAGTGGTGAAGGTCTCAGAGCTGCCAGGTATCAGGCAGAGAGAGTAACCCTGGCTGTCCCCGGGAGGGAGCCACAGCTTAATTGGCTTCTGTCCATTTCTAGTGGTGTCCATTTGAAGCCATCTAATGGTTCCATTCCTAAGAAATTTCCAGCAGAGGGACCTTGATTGCCCTCTGGAAGACTAATTAGTGAGAGAATTGGCTGGTCTGCAGGGCCTGTGGGACAGGGAAGCCATCAGCTGGTACAAATAGTGGAGACAGCATGGGGCTGCTTTCTAATGGCTTTTTGAAGGTTGCTCTGCGTTTGATTGGCAAATGCCATATGTTCCTAGTGCTCAGGCACTAGGGCTCTTTCTTCCTCCCCTGTAAATGGCTCTTCTTTGCTTTGATTTCATCATTCCCTGCTCTTTAAAAGAGGAAACCCTGAGTCCTGACACCTCTTTTCACACAAGGTCGAGTGCTCTGAGGTTGCTGCTTCTAGGCTCTAATGATTTCTGCCTAGTTCTCCACTTGTTCCACTGCAAGGGCCACCAAGCAACCTGCTGGATCTCTCTACTCACTACTTACTCTCTCCCTGGTGGCTGTCCTGGTGCCAGGGACACTCTGAACCCAGAGATGGAAGGCCCCCAAACTGCTCTAATTGAGGCTCCAGAGGCCCAGAGAGCTCACAGGACCCAGGTACTAGGGGGCGTGTCTCCTTGGCCTTCAAGTGCCATGCAGAGCACAAGGACCCTGCTGGATTTGGGCTTTGCCTAGCAGCAGCCAGCCTTCCAGGAAGCCTGGCTTCGAAGGGCTTCTTCAGGCCTGACCCAAGTCCTTGCCTTGGAAGTCGTGGCCTTTCCTTCTTTGTCCCACTCGGCTGAAGCAGCACAGGACTCAGCTGTGGTCTCAGCATTCCCTCCATGATGCACAGCCATCATTAACTCGTGCCCTCCTCCCTCCTGCTCTTTGGCCCCAGCTGGCCTGCTCTTCTCCAGATAATTCCGGAAACTTCTAATTGCTTTTATCAATCTTTTCTCTGAAAGGTGCATTGAAGCTACATAGATCATATTTCCTCATTTGCTTCTTCTGGCTGGAAATGTTTGACCGTGAGGACAAAGTTGTTCCTGAAGGGTAATTTGAGGTGCAAGAGAAATTAGAAGTTGGTTTCACTGAACACTAGTGACAACCCCATTATTATCCTTAATGACTACCTGAGTGTTTCCTTTCATTTTGTCAAAAATAACATCCTCACCCCTACACAGCACTATGGCACCTGTGTTCTGCAGCTACCTTCTCGATAGAGTCTTCACTCAATGTCATCCTTGCAGTTTTGTGATTCTTTTTGGTCTTGTCTTGTCCCCTAATCAAGGGTTCTCCATTTTCTGTTGCCTGTTCACTGTGAATCTTACTTGAGAGCTCTGATGCTCCATCCAGGAGCATGCAGGGCCACCACACTCCTAGGACAAAAGCTGACATGCTCTGCAGTTCCTAGGAAGGTGTCAGTTTTGCCTGAATCTCAACAGCCCTGGGATCTGCCCTGCCCAGCAGGTTCGAAGCGCCATCGCCAAACACTATGATCCCTGTGGACAGTGAGTGCCTAGGAACTTGGGGTATGGGGTGGGTAGGGAGTGACACAGTGAGGCACACAGTATTCACTGGCAACCAGTGACCAAAGAGGGGGTCACATTCCTGGCTGCCACCTCTCTTGGTCCCAGCCTATTTTCTGAGCTGTTTTCTTTCTGTTGGTTTGGAGTCTCCTGATACCTTCTGATTCCATCCCCTTCCTTCTTATATGAATGCACAGGGTTTCTGTGGCTGTAAGGCTGCCTCGCATTCCTGGTTGGTGGGGTGCCTGTGGTACTCTGGGAGGCTGGGTTCAGAAGTCAGCAGGTGCACCTGCTACCCTCCATCTGCTCTACCCACTCTGGGAAATTGACTGTTGTAAGTCTCCTGTAGTGGGTACTGTTAACATTTCTTGTTTGTCTGTTTTTTTTGAAGACCCCACAGTCACAGAATGCCAGTGGGATTCCTCTTGCACACTCCACAAAGGTGGCATCTCTCTGTGAGTGTGACTCATGGTCACCCCAGATACTCTCCTGCCTCACCATTACCCTCCATGGGGTCCACCTGGATTCCCTGGAGTGCCTCTCTACCCTCACTCCACCGTGTCCCATAGTCCCAGCCCTGCACTGAGCCACAACTCTTGGGTTACTGGGCCTGGAGAACACTGCTCGATCAATAGATAGACTCTGTTCACTTTGAGGACCTGGCAGGATATGGTATTTGCTCTGGGGCAGAAAGGGTAGCCACGGTTTACAAAGGGCCGTACAATGCCACTGAAGGAAAGAATTGCTGCTTTTTTCTCTTTAGTAGTAAAATCAGTATGTGAGCAAGTCTAATGAGAAAACATCCTACAACTGTGATCTGGTATTTTCCTAATCCTTTAACTAGTCTTTATGGAGACAACTTCCTTAGAGGACTTCGGGGTTCCACCAGCTGCATTTTTGCTTTCTGGGGTGCAGGCAAGCATGGCCATTTCTCAATAGAGCATGGTGGGGTGCAGTCCGAATGGCTCCCAGATGCGGCCAGGGGCCTGGCTATGTTACACAGACCTGGCATCTAATTCTCCAGCCTTCTCTACTAAGGAAGCAGCAAGAAGTGCGGGATCCTGGAGCAGACAAGTAGGGCAGTAGAAAGCTGCCCATTGCCAGTGTGGACTCCAGGGAAAGCCATGGCAGGCCCTATACTTAGTTCTGTGAGGAGCATCACAGAATAGGGTGCAATGGCTTAAGCGAGGGCTTGAAGCTGTAGGCAGGAAAATATATCACACTAGGCAGGAATGCTGTCGGAGAGCCTGGGTGAGATGAAGACAAGGAAAAGGAACTACATTTCCATCATGACTCAAACCATACCTCAAAGCCAGCCAAAGAGCAGAGTCATGTGTAATTGTAGTGACAAATGGGCAGAAAAGGAAAAAAATCAGCTACCTGGCTTGGCTTTGTTTCCAGAGCTAGGAGCCTGCAAGATCAGCAAATAAACTGGTGGCTCAACCTGAGCCCCAACGCACTGCCTTGGGGGAGGGGTCCCTGAAAGGTTTGGGGACCTATAGAAAGCCCTGCTGGACCTTATCACGATCCAGGAAAATCCACATTTCTAAACCTATGGAAAAGTTATTGGAATTTTAATAAGTTAATTCCAACCTACCACTTCCAGGCATATTTGTAGTTGTGGGGTATCAAGGGAGTCCTAGGTTCAGCTAGAATGATGACTAACCAGTACAATGGCTTCTACCCAGGATTGATACCTGATTTTATTGATTCATGAAGAGGGGCATGGCTTGGGGATCAGTGACTGTGAAAGTGGTGAGAAGTACTTAGCACAGTGAGCTGGGCTAGGTAGGAGGTCTGATAACACTGTGTAGAGAGAGAGAGAGAGAGCTATACAGAAAAAGTAATTTACCTACCACAGATTGGGGCAGTAGTTTGAGGTCAGTGCTTCAGGTCTGAGGTGAATCCATAGCCGCTTTTCTTGAGGCTCATTCTCAGTCAGCAACATGGCTTCACTCAGCACAACACACACATTACTTGGGAGCTGTAGGCAGGGCTCACAAAGACTGCATCTCAGCACCTCTGCTAAACCCATGTGCATTGCTTAAAGCCAGTTGAGGGGATAAGGAAATGTCCTAGCCCAGCTCTGTACATATCAATACACAGAGGAAGGGTCAAAGGGTCTTCTTTTAAGAGAGCGTCCAGGTGGTCTCCACAGGGACCCTGATACTGCAAGTGAGATAAGAGGCTTCCCAATGGGAAGGATTTAAATTTCCTTTTAGGAATGAGCAGCTACCATTTAAAGTTGCCAGTAGATTGTTCTAGAAATAGAGATAGTGCATGAGCTTGGAGTGGAGCCCTTTCCTGGGAAGGACACACAAGTGGCCCCTCTTTCTTGTGCAGGAGTAAACAGACAGGTGTCTTTGGTTCTGAGGTGTGGTGTCCAACTGTCCCAGTCTGCCTGGGACTCAAAAGGTCGCAGTGATGTGGGATTTTAAGTACTGATACTGGGGAATTCCCTGGTAAGCTGGGGTTACTTGACGACCCTGTCTGAAGGTCAATCTATTTGAACTCTTTTCTCTGCTTGACAAAGTTACAACTTCAAACACCAGGGAGCCAGGAGCAAGAGCCACTGAGCAGAATGACCAAAGGCCTCTGAGGAGGGACGAACACCCTGATGGCTCCTTTTATTCTTTCAGCTCCTCTTAGGGGCTGAGGTCACTTGTGAAGAAAGACCTTGGAGACCTCCTGAGACCCGCATGTATGGCAGGGAGAGCAAGGACAGATGCCCTCAGCCACAAGGCCAGGCCCCTGTGTGTGTGAAACGGTAAGCATGCATGTGAATGTGCGTGTGTGATGGTGAGACACACTGTAAGTATGAGTGTGTATGCTGCAGCTGGAGGGTGGAGAAGTAGATGAGGGCAGGGAACCAGGCCGTGGCACACACGCTCACAGGGTGGTGACAGGGGAGGCCTCACGCTTAAGCGGGAATGCTGTCCTTAGTGGGAGTGATCTGAGGGCAGCCAGAATGCCTCGCCTGAGTCAGCTGCTACACACTAACAGAGAGAGGCCTGGGAAGGGAGAGGTTTCCATTAGATGTAAATGCTGACACTCTTCGTTTAACCACTGAATTCTGTTCCTGTGGCTGGTCGATAACTGAATTGGCTGCTGAATGAACTGTATGTAGTATGTACATTACAATAGAACAAAGGAATGCTCAAAGGAAACTCCAACTTGATGACTCTGCTTTTTCTTGCATACTTCATACGCACAGTGCTGGAAGATATAACAGAACATAAAACTACAGTATGGTACTATGCAATCAACAAAAATTATAGTACTGTAAAAACAAGGTATTCTGTACCAAAAAAAGACATGGAGGCTGTATAAGCAAGATGTACAGAACTATGTATTCAGAAAAAGTTGCTGAAGGGGCTGGGGATTTAGCTCAGCGGCATAAGTGCCTGCCTTACAATCGCGAGGTCGTGAGTTCGATCCCTGGTACCGATAAAAAGAAAAAGAAAAAGCTGCGGATAACTCTGGCACTCACAAGGTTGAGGCAGGAGAATCAAGTGAGTTTGAGACTAGCCTTGGCTATATAAGCGAAGTTCAAGACCAGCCTGCACTACATAGCGAGATATTATCTCAGAAAAACAAAAAACAAAAACAAACCAGGGCTCATCTAGTGCACCTGGATTGTAAGTCCTAATAGCTGTTTAACAGGCAGGCTATTACATGTGAAATATCTGTGTTTAAAAGCATAGTGTACACACGGTACCGGTGCCAGTCTCCTGGTTTCAATAGTGTGCTGTTGTTCACTGTGACTCAAACTTTAGGACAACAGGCAAAAGGTACATGGGCCTCTGGGGTATTTGTGCAACTTACCTCTTATAGATCTGTAACTATTTTATGCTAATTTTTTTTTTTTTTTGTCTTTTTCATTTTTATCGGTACCAGGGATCGAACTTACGCCTGCCTGCTTGCAAGGCAGGCGCTTATGCCGCTGAGCTAAATCCCCATCCCCTATCTGTAACTATTTTAAAAGAAAATGTTTTTTAAAACCTATTGGATAAATCTTTGGGGCTGAGGATTTAGCTCAGCGGCATAAGCACCTGCTTTGCAAGCAGGCGGTTGTGCGTTCGATCCCCAGTACCGATTTAAAAAAACAAACAAACAAACAAACAAAAACACCTATTGGATAAATCTTTTCACAATAAGAACCTGGCCACATTCTAGGTCAGGATAGAAAATGCCAACAAATTAAAAAAAAAAAAAAAGAGTTGGATTATGACTTCCATCACAGCTGGGAGAGTGGAGCTGCCCTTCCTGTCCAAGAGCTGACCAGGGGCTGCATGAGACCCACAGAAGGGGACCTAGGCTGTTCTACTCCCTGCCCAGTGCCGGCATCCTTGTCAGTCTGGATTTGAGAGGATAACATGATTAATTCCACAGGCCTCAAAGGAGGAGGCTACCCAGTTAGGGGAGGGTTTTACAAGCTGTGGTCTACATAGTTGCCAGTGCTGACACAGTGAGAGCCAGCACCTGCAACAAGCACCCGCATTCCCATGCGGCTGCCCCACCCCCAACATCCCAAAGCTCCTCCTCCTCCCCTCCCGCTCACAACCCACACACGCCCTCTCATCCCAAGCCTCTCCACACCCTGCTCAGCACCTTTTTGAAGCCTGCTGTGTATCCTTGGGGAAAAGCGCCAGCTGAGCAGAAGGCAGGCCAGGGCTGAAGTCAGGGGCCGGGATGACTTTGTGTGTGGCCTCCAGAGCTCCCTAAGTGCGGAGGAGGAGGCTTCGCTGCTCTGCTGTTTGTACATCGAGCTCACGGCTCACAGGACTGCTACTAAAACAAAATTAAAATACAGGAAATGTGGTTTGTCTTTATCCTATTGTATGAGATGGAAATATTTTAATATAATCTCCAATAAAATCCATCTCAAATCCAATGTATTAGGGAGAAAAATAGTTGGATATATAAAAATAATCAGAAACCTTACAATAAGGGGCTTATGTCAGGAATTATGGCAAATATTTTCTATGAAGTTGATTTTCTCCAAGAAACAGGAAAAATATTTATATAGGAGAAATTTATATATTTATATAGGAGAAACTTGAGATTTTTAAAAAACTTGTTTTTAGAAGTAAAACATTAATTACTCATTGCTTTTTATAGTTCAATAAAAGCAGTAAAGAGCACAATGGATATAATAAAAAGCTAAACTAACTACTCAAGAAATCCTCGGAATACTTGAAGAAAACCTAAGTGAAATTGTGAATAACAAGGAAGATAGGAAAGAGGTGAGAACATATAGTATCTGCTTGGGGGATCTGGTGAATAGGGGTTCCAAAGGGAAATAGTGGAAGAGAGAAGTAATGATCAAAGAAACAAAAGGAAAATGACCAAACATAGAAAGTACAGTGCCGTAAAACTAAGCACCAATAACAAAGAATGGGTGAAAAGTAAATCCACTTCCAAACCAAAATAATTTCTGGGTCTAAGAGAAAAGAAGCTGCATCCCAGGGTCTTGATACACCAGCATGGCCGAAGGTGTTTCCGGGAGAAGGAACTGCACATCTGAATATGTTGTAAAGAATTAGCAGAAATAAATGTTCCTGTGAAGAAAGAGGAAAATGGACAAAATTAACCCTAGAGAAAGTGAAGGAAAGATAAACTCAGATACTTGTGCTAGCAGCCAGCAGAATGAGTTATCCTGAGGGCTGGTTTTCTGGAGGGGACAGGCCACGGCAAGGCAGGCAGAGAGAGTGTAAACTGTGGATGTGACATCTGTGGAAGAGGAGAAAGCGCTGCACAGGGAGGCGCTAGTGCGCAGGGTGGCTAGGGAGGCTCAGAAGGACACACCACTCAGGGTGGGCTCCTATTTCTTGGGGACACACAGCATCTCCTTCTTTGGGCATGAGTAGTAGCTTCAGAAAAGCAAAAGTTCGTTTTATCCATCTCTCTGTGAACTGGTGAGGTAAACTCCAGACTGCAAGGCCTCAGCAGAGAACTATGGTGGATAACGGCCATGGTGCCCTCTCTGGGCTGGGGTTCAAGCGGATGTCAAGCTACATACCGCACCTGCCTCTGCCTATCTGTGAATTGTGCGCATTTCATGAGCTCTCCACTCCAGGGAGCCTGTACAGGATAGTGAGGGGCATCATAAACCTGCATGCTACCTTGGAATGTTCTGGTAGCTTGAAAAAGCTGGTATTGAGGCACTGGTGGCCTGCAGAGGAGACTTCAAGAGAGAGAGTCAGCCAAACAAGAGGCTGTAGTCAAGGACATATGCAGGTTTATGCTGTTTTGGGCCACCTGGGGATTCTAGCCTCAGTTAAGAGCCCAAGTATATGGGGAATGGTCATCTGCCAGCCTTATTTGACATAGGCTGGGTCCGAATCCCTGGGGCCCAAGGTTCTGGGCAGATTAGGATAAATGCTAATGCGGATGCTCCAATTCCTAGATTTATCTCACCAAGACAAACTAGACAAATCCTGCTTCCATCGCCAGGCATGGACACTGAAGTCCAATGCTCTTATACTAGCTGGCGTTCTTTGAGACGCTCAGCTTCAGCCTCAACCCACAGTCTGTTCTCCAGGTTTCAGGACTTATGGCAGCTGATGACACAGCCTGCAGTACAGGAAACACTGCCAGGAAACAACTTCCAAGGTTAGGAGGTAACACCACGGAGAGTGCTCAATGTGATCTTCCTGATTTGACAACTTCTGAAGAGCACAGCAGAACTGCATTTTCATGCTTGAGGAGATTTCTGGTGACATGGGACTCCCTGGAACTGCTAATAAGGATGTGCATTAGGAGCCCCAGGTCAGACAATGGACCTTGAGATGGTTTTTCTGAGGCACAGCTGGAGGAAAGTCCCCTGTCCAGTATTGAAAGTGGTAAGAGAGAGTCCTCTCTCTTTTCCTCTTGATTCTTACAGAATCAAGTCACTAGTCATTTGCTGGAGCCCTGCGCTCCCCCTGCTGAGGGCCACCTTGTCCTTGATGCCAGGGGGCCTTTTGCCTCCTGCCCCATCTCCCCTCCTCTTTCTCCTTCTTCACCCTCTCCCTTGACTGTCCTCAGTCTGAATTGGATCCCACCCCTCAGATCTTTTGCATGCAGGATGCTGTTCCCTTGGGGTATCCTGCTAACTACATAGGTGACACCAGATCTCCTCTTGGGTCAGCTCTGCGGCACTGAATCTGACCCTTGTATCAGGCACTCACTGCCCGGCTCCCTAGCGAACTCCGTGGCACCAGACTCACACCACCACTGCACCTGCTTCCTGTGGTGGCATGCCGTACTCTCTTGGCGGCCCTCTTCTTCCTTCTAGCATCGTGGGTTTTCTTGGACAACTAGAACAAAATCTCATCCTAAGCTCTGCTCATCAGCCACTTTTAACTTCTCTCGCTTCAGCTAAGCATATGCAGGGGGTCTGGGTACCTCTGTGGGATGTGGCTCTGGGGGCAGGATCCTATCCCCAGGTTTTGTGATCTGGGCCCTTGGCTGCATCTTTTCAGATCTGCCCTGTGACTGAAGTGCCTGTCAATGCACACTGAGATTTCACTTTCCCTTTTGTTGCTAATGGCACTGACCTCTGAACACCACCTCCCTAATGCCCTTTGTCATCTTTCCATGAACCCTGTGAGATCACTGCACCCTTCTGAGCTCAAGATTTCCTAGTGGAGGATCTAAATTGTAGTTTCAGGGATGAAACTGAAATTTCTCACTAATGCCAGCTCTCAAGAGGGACCAAGGTGCTGCTGCCTGCACCCACCCTCACCTCTCCAGCCTTGTCTTATGTCATGGCACCAGTCATCTTGAAACATGTAGGTGAACTCTCTGGGTTTTTAGACACCAAGATACCCAGCAATCTTTGGAACCTATTCCCACGTGAAGGATGTGCTCCCTAGGGAAGACAGTGGGCTCCTCCACAGGAGGATCCCAAAAAGCCTCCCCAGGCTGTCCTCCAAGCAGGGTTGAGTTCCTCTCCTGCATTCTCCTACAGGACCCTGTGTACATCTCTGCAAGGTTGTCACATGGGACACCTCTCATTCGATGTGTGCACTACCTCCATTAGGCAAGAGACGGTGTTCAATATTTGTTTTTGGGATGAAAAAGTGGTGGTTTAAGTAGTATGTGTGCTCAGACTTTTCCCACTGCTATGCTGAGTGGAATGGTGTGAGGGAATGGAAGTGAGCCACACTGGTATCAGGGTTTCTTGTCTAGATCATGGGAGCACACAAAGACTTTGCTCTGCTGGAAGATACAGTGGGTTTCTGTTCCCCAAGGTAGCTAAGGAGCTCATGGTGTCCCCATCCCCATTTGGAGTGCCCATGCCTAGCTGGGTGGGTCGGTGTTCTCTGTCCTTGAGGCCAGGGGAGCTGAGTGGATGTGGGAAGCTCACCTGCTGCCCAGAGTTGGGGAATGCATGCGTCTTGCAAGATGGAAGTCCTGTAGTACGGGATGCATTGGGATGGGAGCCGAGTGGGGCCCCACCAAGGCCTGGCTTCAGATATGCTTTTGAGAAAATAGAAAACAAGATTTCTTACATCTAGCTCCATAAAGGAAGCCAGGCTAGAAGCTTTGAGGGGAGTATTTTCCAAAGACATAAATCCAATTCCCCATACAAGTGTCGTATTGCAAAAACAATTTATAAGCACTTAAAATTTCACCATTAAACAGCAACTAAAGACAGATTCTGGGTGGGTGAGAAGAGATGCCAGTGCATGTCAAGATTTGATTGCTTAGAAGTGAGCCCCAAACAAAATCATCAAATTTAATTTTTGAAAATAGGCCCATCAAGATGAACTTTCACTAATTAATAAAATTTGATTTTTTTCCAGATGCGTTTTCATCTTCTGTTACCACCATCAGACATTAAATGTGGAGATAGGGGATTGCACATAAAAAGTTGGCTGAGAGAGGCCTTCACTGTGAGCTCCCCTTTGGAAATGAAACTCATCTCAATAAATCACAATGGCTCTTTGCCATCGTGAGCCTTCTCCACTCAGTTTGCATGGCCAAACGAAGTTCTGGCCATATGTTCACACCATTTGGGGAAAAACACATGGAACCAACAACACAAGGACTGCACTTATAAGTTTTTTTTTTTTTATGCAAAGTACATTCACTCTAGATGTGTAAAATATACTGCCATTCCCGCCCTGCATTGTGGGAACAATAACCTTTCACATGGGACCAGCATTTTTGAAGCCATGAGCCAAACACAAGGAACTTGGGTATCCTCCCCATAGGTGCTCTATCACTTGCTGTTCCCCAGCTGTCTTCTAAGTCACAATGGGTGGATGAAAAGTTGAATAAGAAAAATGCTACAAATCAAGACCCTAAGTGCTGTCCAACAGGGACACACCCATGGGCATATAATCGGTAGAATATTCCAGTAGCCCCAGTTCGGTGGAACTTCTAGAACCTAAGTAACATGGTGCCATGGTCATGCCAGTTCCTACTGGGTGGCTCCCTTCCTAGACTAACATGGATTTCATCTTAAAGGGAAATTGAGATCTGGCTAATGCCAAATTCTGATTTCTCAGAGTTCCATTTGAGGAAAATCCTAGGACCAAACTACCTTTTGAAGAAAGGTAAATTGCAAATAAAGATTTTGTGGCATATTTTAGGTGCCAGATAAGGTGCTCTGGGAAACTTGGTCCTTAGTAGTGGGCTTGTATCCAGCGGTCATCTGGACTCATGTTGTTCCAGTTCACATAGACCACAGGCCTAAGGGGCAGAGGGAGATCAAGGGGGCTGCTGTACTGAGGGGGGAAGAATTGTTTCCTTCTCAATACAATACACATAGATGAAGCTCTAGAGGATGACAGAGAGGACAGCAAGAGGGAGGAGACCACTGGAAAGACACAGCATTGCCTAGGCTTTCTTGGTTTGGGTTTAAAACAGTGCCATTTTTAATAGATGCACAGGGACAGTGAACATGTAGGCCAGAGGTGGAGCTAAGTTAAGTGGCAGTGCAGTGTCTTGCCTGCCATGTGTGAAGTCCTGAGTCCAATCCCCAGTATCACTACTACACACACACAGTGAACAAGTGATGTTGCTTCTATGCTGAAGCAGAAACAAAAAGACTCCTCTTGGGTTCAGCTCTGTGGTCCCTGTCCACCATGGTTCTGTTTCAAACATCCCTGATCTAGTGTGGAATTCATGTAAAGCTAGGGAAAAAAAAATGTCTTGGGCATATACTCATTCTGGGCCCTGGCTTGGTTCTTTATCACATTACAAGGTGCAGCCTCTTTTCATAGGGTGGATGCGACAATTTCTATACCAAGGCTTCTACAGAGAACAACGAGGAGCTATGAAATTTCTTCAACTGTAGAACATGATCCAATATTAAATAACCACCACTTACTTACCAGAAAGCACCGACAATGCTGTAGTCTTCGCCTGAAGAAATTGCTCATTTGGTGAAGGGTATCTCTCAAGAAGCTGCATTCATGGGTAGGGTTCTTGATGTTTTGGGAAAATCTTGTTTGTACAATACAGGTCTTGAGCCTGCTAAATACCAAACTTACATAAAAGTGCAGAGCTCAAGCTTTATTCATTAATGCAACCTTTTTTTCCACAGAAAAATTGTCCCAATCCCCACTTGTACAGCTACAAGACTACAGCCCACTCAGCTAAGTGGGAGTGGAGTGGGCACACACAGTAAGTGGATGGTACTCTCCCGTGTTAGATGAAAGGCAATATAGCATTGTGATGGGTCACCTGCTATTTCTGCCCTTTGAAATGTGTTGTGGTCAGGCAGCACAGACTTGTCACATGACTGTGTTTCAGATCTGCTTCCCCTAGGTCTGCAGAATAGATCAGGTCTCCCAACACCTCTGGATGTGACATCCAAAGTGACATTCAAGAGTAAATCATCCTTGGCACTAAACACACGTGAGCAGCAGCCTATGACAGTCACACAAACTTGTGTGATAGGTTGCAAAAACAGGAATATATTATTTTAGGGCATTTCTTTAAAACAATGCAGAACATTCTTCAGAGCACCAAGGGGGGAAATGTATATATATACAGATTATAAACATTACCTAATTTCTTATGAATCCTGGTGTTATACCCTTATCACAGATAAGGAAACTGAGGTGACATCTCCTTCAACAAAGGCATCTCAATTTCAGTAGAAGAAACCATAGTCAGAAAAAGATTTTGGCAAAGTCAGGATGATCTTTGACTAGTAGGTTATTCTTCAAAATTCTGCAGTGTGTTTACAGGGCTTAGTGAAAAAATAAAGATTATGAGCTAATTAGGTCAGAAAGTACTTGGGATAAACAGACATATGGATTACAGATTGCCATGAGGAGACTATAAATAATTTTCTTTCCCCTCAGAATACACTTTGGGGAAAGCTGGGGTAAAACCTCAAGTCCTGAAAGTCAGATTTGGGAAGACAGGTCTTACGCTTCTGATATCCTTGATGATCTCCTCCATCCCAAACTTTCCAGGTTTTGTATTTTTAAATTCCAAAGTGAGCTAATTGGGAAGTCCTGATGCTGGCATTTTAGACTATATGACCTGGATCATCTTAAAACATAACCAAGAGCCTGGAGATGGAATTTGGAGAGGTGGACCCAAGGACTGGGACCCAGGCCAGTGGAGACGCTGTGTGACTTCAGTGAGATCCTGCATGTCCAGGGCTGCTTGTGTGGCCTGGGGGTGGCAGACAGCAGGCAAACTCACCCTAAGACTGGGCAGCAGCCAGATGCTTCCAGGAACGGGCCTCAGAGCATCTGTAGGATACACAGTTGAGTCTACAGGCCACATGGCAGGCATGACAACTAGAACCACATTGTATCTTCCTTCAGAAAAGTGAGTGCTTTTAATACATAAATGGTGTACCGGGAAGACTAGCTGATTTCTACAACTGACCTGAAAGCCTGAATGTAGCTCAGTGGAGCCACTGTTCATTGATGACCTTTCAGAGCCTAGACAGAGCTCGGCACACTGTACATGCATAGTACATCTCTGCTGGAACAATGTGTGACTTTAGCAGACTACAAGCTGCTACCAGAAACATTTATTAAAGAGTTTTAGAAAGCTTGCTTGACCATTAAATTAAACTTCCAAGTTCTTCTGATGTGCTGGGGGTACATGTGGCTGACACTGCTTGGGGGAAGGGCTCTCTCTAGATAAAGAAGCAACCACAACCCCACCAGAAGTAAATGGGATTTGGCAAATGTCACATTTGCCAAACTATTTATGATATTTTCTTTACTTCCTTATAGATAAACAGGTAGGGGAACTGGTACATGTGGTCTGATAGGAAATGAAAGACTGTCAATAGTTCTAAAATGAATGGATTTCAGGGCAAAGGCTGTCTGCTTTTTAAGAGGCAGTTAAGTGCTTATAAGTATAAGGTACTAGTCCATGGGCCCTTCTAAAACTTTTTCTACTATAACTAAAAAATGGCTTAATTGGTCTTAACAGGTTGCATTCAAGAATAAGATTCTGTATCCTTAATCAAAACAAAAAATGTATTTCTGAGCAGATGCCACCCAATATTTCTTACATAACATTAAAAAAATTCACTCAAATACCAACAGATTCAACTTTATAGCACCATTCCAAAATACTAAACTTTCTTTGCACCTTTATTTTTATCATTTTTTTTTTTTTTTGGGTACACATTTAAAGTATGGGCATCCTGTAAATTTCTGAAAAGCCTCATAGAAAAGAAAAACAACTAATTTTTAGGACAAAGCAATAACTTGGTTTATAGGCAAGATGATCTCAAGCAGGATGTAAATTCTTCGTGGCTTCTGTAAGTCTTGATGTTGGAGTGAGAGTGGAGAGAGGACGCTAGTGCCTTCCTGGAGGAGCCTAGAGACTGTGCGGCATCAGCAGATGACCATGTGCTGCCCAGTGGGCAGCTCTGAGCACTGGCTACAGCTCAAAGCACGACACCAACATTCTTTTGCAAGGATTTTACTATTCTGGTTGACAAAATGATTGGGACATTATATAATTTCAAAGTTTGTGTGTAACTTTTATTCATATTCTGTAAGAGAGAAATCAGAAAAATTTTGAGTCCCTCTTACAAATCTCTGTTTTAAGCTTGGAGCACTAAAAATTGTTCCCAGCAAGCAGATGTATTTAAAGTGTAATTATAAATGGGTATTTAATACAATATATATGGCTATGTTGTCATCTAAGACAACTGTTTGATTAAGTGAAATGGGAACTGACAGATAGTAAGACTGCTTGCAGGAAAAATTATTTTTTTCTTGTGACACTAGAGAGTCACATCTTGTACTGATTATAACTGCATGTTCTTGTCTAGCTCTTCCATATATTACCGTGAGCAATGTGAACCAAGATAGTAGGTGTGGCAGAGGGTTGGGAATTGCTGAGACTAAAAGAGGGATGAGAGAGGTAGAATCAGAATAAGAAAGGAGTCCACTAACAGCATAATTATGCAGCAGTTTCAAAGAAATTGATTGTTACAGAATAACAGTCAATGACCCAGAAAGAGAAAACTTATGTTAGCGTTGACGAGTATTAAAAACCTACTGTGCATCAGGTAGGAAGGAATATGAGAATAATATGTCCTGAAATAGAAATAATCACTTTGCACTATGTACACCACATACAATATAACAACTCTTTTTAACATTGCACAATATAAGTATTATACACGGTGAGTAAACTAAATGCAAAATAACTTTGAGGCACACAGAAGAAACATGGATAGCTTGATCTTTGATTAAAATTCAGATGACATTAGTAAAAGGCAGAATGTTACATTTTCAGGCCCAGTCAGCTTTGGAGATCTCACCTCAAGTGGGTTGGCAGTTACCTCCCATTTTTACTGGAAATTATCATACCTCAATGTCCTTAAGAGTTATTTGCTTCAAAGAAAGACTAATTAGCTAAATAATTTGAGAAAATCAAACTGTTGCTCCCCACTCTAAAGTAGGTAACCCTGAAAGGTCACTTCTAACCTTAGGGTTTTATAATGTGAGGATGCTGCTGTATTTCCCGTTTCTTGTAGATAACTTGGTTACTATGAAAACCACTTCAAGGAAACTAGAACAGTATTCAAGAACACCCATCACAGTGCTTAACAAGATTTAATGTACATTTATTCTTAACATGTGGAACATATAAAGATTTTATACTGAATAAATGATATTCATTAAGCCAGAGGAAAAGGAGGAATTTACATCAAGTTTTTTTCTTGTTTTTTAAACTACATTATCTTGAAATACAAATGTGGATTCTCATCACTGAAAAATCTTTGAAGTTGTGTTTCTTCCTTTTAGCTGTATTTTTTCTTTCTTTTTTTGTCTGTATTAGTAACCATTTTCTAAATCAATCCATATGCAACCATTTCCACACCTTGATTCATGAAGCAAATTGGGATCAGCTGCTCTCCCAAAATAGAGCATGACTTTATACATACAGAAACTTGTACATTACCCTCTTTTTTTTGTTTTTTTTTTTTGTTTTTGTTTTTGTTTTTTGTATTTTTCTTTCTTTTTTGGGAGATATGGCCCTAATGAAAAAATATATAAAATAAAAATAAAAAATTATTTAAATCTACTATCACTTCGTAGTTACCACATCATGAAAAAGAAACTAAAAACTTCGTACTAAAAAAAAAAAAAAAAAAAAAAAAAAGAAGAAAAAGATGAGGGTATGTTTAATGTACAACTTCTATATACATCACAGCCCATAGGCAGTAAAAAAAATATTTAAAAAATGATTAAAGGAATTGTGAAGAACTGTCATGTGGAGGCCAAACGACAGACAGCAGACACGGTGGTAGTGGTGAGGAAGCAGTTTCTACTGATCACTGTCAGGGATGGTTTTGCTCCTAGCCTAATATGACCATTTTCCTGCGGAGAAACCAGTATCATTCATAGTTCTGATTACTGACTGACATACCTCCTTGAGCCCCTAATTGCTCTAGAAGTTTCTATTGCACAGAGCTTTGGATGATGGATTGCAGTTTTTTTAATTCTCTGAAGAATAAAAAGCACAGAAAATTGGTAACTTTTCACCTTTTGCCTCAGTGTGGTGAAATTCTCCCATCTTAGTATTTTTGTCAAACTTTTTTCTTTAAAATCAATTTGCTTCCCCAAAATGCAATACAACATGGAAAGTAACATTAAAAAGAAATCCATGAAAAACAAAAAGTGACTTGAATGCACTAGACAGCAACTTTGGTTAAAAAAAATAGAAAAACCCCAAAAGGATGTACTTATACACACAGACAGCAAATATTAATTTCATAACTGTTCAAATTAATTGTTTTTTAATTCCCAATTGGTAAATAGTGAATGGGGCAGAGGAGCAAAGATTCTCTTTTCCTTCTTCCTACGCTGGATAAACAAGAACAGAAAACAGCCAGTTATATGTGACCCTCTAATCTTCACTCACACATGCTTGCCTTCTCACTTATGTCATAACTGCCCAATCTGAAATAGTACATCACAGATGACAGATGCAACCAGAGAGTTCAGGACAGCTGATATTGAGATATCCAGCAACCGGCCCTCGTGCAAAAGGAATTCCGAGCGGTTCTCGTCCACTCTGGCCATGGCCAGCAAAGCCTTGGCTGCCCTGCACATCATGTCTACGCTAGGTGGTTCCAGAGGCGGGGGCTGCATGTGCATGAGGTTATGCTGGCTCTGCTGGTATTGCGCCATTGTGACCCCGTCCTCCAGGAAGCTTATCAAGTTTCCAATGCTTCCCTTCTGCACAGCTATTGCCCTCGCTGCTAATGCATCCCCCTGGGCAAGGTTCGATAAAAGCGCCATGGACATTTCTCGACAGACTGGGTTTTTGCGATCCCCAACGTACCTAACTAAAGTAGCATAGAATTTCTCCTGACGACTAAATGGAGGTGTGGCCAAGATCAGGTCCACATTATTGTCCTGGATACTGAGTTTACAGAGGGTCTCCAGCACAAGTCTCTGAGGTGACAGGACTGAGTTAGGTCCCACGGTGGGAAACGGGTCTTGCGCCTCCGCAGATGGGCATACCATCCAGTGCAGCAAGCCATCCAGAATTGGCAAGCAGATGCTTTCTGTGTAGGCAGACAAGTCTAGCTGCCCGGAGATGTTGGCCAACGTGACCAGTGTGTTATCCCGCAAGACCTCAAGGCAGTCCCACCACCACTCATCTTTGCTGCAGGCCACCCCCTTGTCCTCGTCCTCCTCTTTCTCATAGGTCTGTGGTGCTCGTTTCCGCTCTGGATGTTCATGGTGAAGAAGGATCAGCTTCCCCAGGATCAGCACCAAGCCTGGATGTTTGGACATCTCGGCATCATTGCCAGGCACGAAAGATAAGCTCCGCACGATGTTGGACACACAGATGCAGCGCTTAGCCAGTGAGTCCTGCCAGTGTGCGATGGTGCACAGGGGCGTCTCGTCTCGGCTCCTCGGCTCATCCTCCAGCAGCTTGATGTTCCGGTGACTTTTTGCTTGCTGGATACCAAAGGGGAACTTGCTGCTTTCTGGCTGGGGCCCAGGGTTTGTGTCTTCAGGCAAGGCCCCTGGCCGAGCAGACAGGACATCGTCAATAGTGGCTATGATGCTTTTCTCTGGCTGCTCTTCGCAATCACCTTTGCCTTCTGACTCTCTCTTTCTACCCGTGTAGTTAGAAGGGGGTGGTGGGCGTCTGCGAGGTGGGATTTCCATCTTGCTCTCAAAGTGAGTCTGGATGTGCTCAGTGGTGTCGCCACCCCCAAGCTGCCAGTGTAGAAGCCCGCTGTTGAACTCTTGCACTCGGCCCAGCTTGTCCGACCGGTCAACAACAAATAGGTTGTTCTTTTTGACAATCTTTATTGGTAGCTTGTCAAACTTACTGGCCTGTTTGGGCTTCTCCTTGGGGTCTGCAGTGGCATCTGCAGCGCTGAGGGCAGCAATGCCCTTGGCATCAGCTTCTGTCTTTTCACGGTCTTCCTCGTCCTCGTCCTCTTCCTCATCTTCATCAAGACACTCAGTGTCTTCTTCCTCCTTCCCAGAATCGTCAGCAGAGGACTGGCTATCTTCTTTTCTCACTGCATTGTGATCAAGTGCTTTTTGGCTGGGGTCTCCCACTTCATATTCCATAAGAATTCCAAAAATGTCAATCAGGCATTTTCTATAGTACTCTACTAAAAGTTCGAGAAATCCAGATAACTAGAGAGAATAGGAGGAGAATAACAACAAAGAACAGGTACAGTGTCATGAGATCAGCTATGCCTGGGAAGGGTAGAAATTCTGAACGCTATCAGAACATTTCTGAAATTATTTTCACACACATTTTCATTCTTTTCTAAGCTGGTCATGAGAGATAAACTATATATCTGTGAGAACTAAATTCTGGAATTTATATCCTCAACTAAACGACAGAGCAGGTTTTTGATTTGCTGCTGACTTTTCTTAATCTGTCAACATGAAAACCAACTTCTAATTTCCACATTTGTAATATAATCCATTCTTTTTTTTTGGTACTAGGGATTGAACTCATGACCTTGTACCTGCCAGGCAGGTGCTTACGCCACTGAGCTAAATCCCTGGCCCTACACCTACATTTGTGATATTATCAATGAGGGAGTGATTTGCTATTTTTTACCCCTCTTCTTTTTTTCTCCAGTCTTTACTACGATGAGCTCATTATTTCAAGAGCAGCAATGTGCATTTCATATTCTTTTACTCAAAATGCTTCTGCTTCCTTCTAGTGTGTATTTGAGACTTGCTTGTTGGTATTTTTATAGTCATTACTCTTGAGATTTTATGGTTATTTTCACCTGAGGTGCCATAGGTTACTCTAATTTACATTCTCTATATCTTTTAGAGAAGATAATTTCAGCACTGTAGTAGCTCATAAACACTGAAAATTAGAAACAAATCAATTGAGTCCCTGATACATGAATTAGAATGTGTCATAAAATGCAATTTTCCATCTCAGTTGTTCACAGCTCTAGCTGAAACACAAAAGGTGTGAGGAGAAAGTCACTGCCTGTGAGAATGAGCAGTTTCCTTTGAGCAAGTATCTGTGTCAAGGGAAAAAAGGACACTCCATGGTTGCATGGCCCAGGCACACCACCTCCTGCTACAATTAAGGACTACACAAAATAAGCAGGTAATAAAAAGAGTTCCTTTATGCCAATATTATGGAAATTAGGCACACTGCCATATCTGTTAGTTTCTTGAAGGACGTGCAGTGATTGTTGAGAAGTTGGACTTGAAATGTTTTCAAAGTGATTTTGTTTAGCCCGAAATGTACAGCTTTTTATGTGTAAGATCTGTCTTCAGGGAAATGGGGATAAAGGAAATCTTGGTATGAAAATAGGTGAACAATAACAGTTCATATATTCTAAAGGTGAAAGTTAATTATTCTAGTGAAAGCCAGCTAAAATTTAAAAATATTTACTTTATGTAAATATTTGACCACAGACAACACTTATGACCTTATTCATTCACTATTTATCAACTGAAAATTGCCTTACTGGGCTACTTTGAGGCATTAAGTGAGAAGAAAAGAGGGGGGTGAATGATTCTGGGTTTACATTTTAAAAGAAACAAGGAAACGAGATGTGCTAGTTCTTCTCACAGAAAGCAGAGTTGTGTGTAGGGGAGAACAGCCTTTTCTTATTTTTATTTCTAAATATTTCCTTTTTTTGTTTGTTTTTGAGACAGGGTCATGCTTTGCAGTTTAGGATGACCTATTAAGTCACTGGGAGTCCCAGGATAATCTTGAGCTCAGGATGAACTCGTTCGGCCTCAGTTTATTCTCCCAAGTACTGGAAAAGTCCAGTTGACTCTCAGTATTTCCCTTATTTCTCCTTTTCTGCTTCAGCCATTATTTGAGAAGCTACTTTAAGCCCAACTCTGAACAAAGGGGGATGCAGACTAATTACAGGTAGCAGGCTTTATGATGACTACTTCAAACAATTGAGGCAGGCATGGAACAGACCTAGAAACAGGTTTGGCTATGAGTTCGTATTTCTTTTAGCTGGATGGTAAGGATATGGGGGTCATTAAGTGCCTCTCTACTTCTATATACTTTAACATTTTTCTACATTATACCATTGCTTATTAATTAAAAGAAAGATGTGTTTATCTGCAACTAATTGTGTTTCCAAAACAGATACAACTATAACTCTATTTTACATTTAGATTAATTCACACTAACTTGGTAACATTTATTTCATATGAAAACTTAACTTTGTCATTATCTGTTATACACACATACACTGTCACTCTTTCCTTACAAAAAAATGTGTGTGAGTAAAACTGAAAGGCGTATCATGCAGGCTAAATTCTCAGTTATACATTGATTAGTGTTGGTTTACAACAGCTACTATGGTTAAAAACATTAGTTAGGCATTAGTTCAAGAATTATACCCTATTTAATTTTCCAATATTCTAATTTGGTTGGTTGTTGGATTGGCACAGGCTCACCTGAGAGAGATTGAAAGTAGCGACAGTGCTGTCATCATAGAGAAGAATGTTGATAGTGTCCAAAGCCCAAGTGCTTTCAGCCAGAAGACCTGACTTAAGGGACATCATCACACGCCATGCCTCAGGAGTAACTAAAAATGAGAAAGGACAAGGACATCTGTAATAGTAACTCTGTATATGAAAGAACAAGGAAAAAGACTAGACTGTTGAGCGAAATATTGATTTTAAACAAATGTTCAGAGTCACACATGATTATCTTCTGATTTTAAATGGAGGCTACAGGTTGTACTAACAGCTTTTATTGTGTGAGATCTTTTTAGTTTACCAGTTAAATATAAGTCAAAGTGCTTCTAAATGTGGTGGGCATGGTTAAGCATGAACAGTTCTCATCTCATATGTATTTCTGTTCTCGTTTTAAATAACTGTGATAGCCTAAAAGAGGTCTCTACTGCCTCTGCCTTCTCCAGTCACAACTTCTCCAGGCAATGTCTATAGAAGGCTGACAAGCATGCAGAATATAAAAGCAAAATTTCCAAAGTAGCACATCCTTCGATAAAGTCTTGATTTCCACATGAAGTGGAAATCTAAGTGCTCCTGCCCTTAGAACATGCTGTTAATAAGTACCAGTACTTTTCTTTTTTTTTTTAGCCTTTTGAGACAGTTTCACTAGGGTGATTTAGACTGGCCTTGAATTGATTTTGTAGCCCAGGCTGGCCTTAAACTTCACAGCAATCTTCCTGCCTCAGCCTCTCAAGTGCTGGGCTTACAGGTGTGTGCCAAAATGCCTAGACTAAGTACCAGCACTTTGATGGTTAGAAACGGATGATCTGAGCCAAGGACTGGGAAATGGCTTTTTTGTTGTTGTTTTCCTTATTCCTGTCATCGAAGAAAACAAAATGATTAGATAAAAGTTGGAAGATCTGCACATAATGAGGCTAGAGAACGGAGTCCTCATACATCGGAGTTTTCAGCAATAGCTGCTCAGAAGCAGGCATGTATCGTATGAGCAGAGGATGGTGCGGAAGACATTCTCCACCCAGATTCTCCTAGAGCACTGCTACGTGGGCAGGAGGACACTTTCTGGATGTCCGAGGTACTGTCACAGGGGAAGGCTATGTGCTGTTCCTCCTACATCTGTTTCTCAAGCTAAGATGCACACATACTAATTTTCTAGTGGGAAAAAAAAGTTAAACTTTCTTTTCAAAATAAAGAAGGTAAATTTGAAGACAATCCCTTTTTAAAACTTAAATATATACACATACAAATGTAAACTGTATTTATAAATTTTTGTATAAAAATGGAGCTGTCTGCATCTCATTCTTTTCTCCTGCAACTCCAAGATATCAAAAATGTCCAGTATTTTCTCTATACAAATGTGTATTTAATATCCAACAATTTCATTTCACTAATTTTGTATCTTTAATTTTCTAATCACTACAAATATTTTTAAGTCAAGTGATTCTAATTTTTGTTTCTTTTTGATGGTACTGGGATGGAAACCAGGGGTTTTGCATGCAATTACATTCTCTGCCCTTCCAATATTTTAAAATTTTGAAATAAGGTCTTGCTAAGTTACAAAACACCCCAAGTTTGGTTCGGTCTTGTGATTCTCTTGTTGATCAACACTCTTATGTATTCCATAATTTGATGGCCTTCCTGGAAGGTGAAGGGAACTTCAGAGAGGTATGTATTTGAGGGGAGTGGGTTGTGGATGTGTGACCTGGGGGATTATAGTTAATTCTTTGCTGCTTCTTGTTCTCCACTTCCTGTCTGCCACAAGGCAAGCAGCTTCTTTGACCATGCCCTGCCCCACGCTGTTCTGCCTCACCTTTGGCCCACAATAAGGGAACCAACCAATTGTGGGGCTGAAACCTCTGAAATCGTGAGCCACAATAAAGCTCTCTTTAAGTTGATTTTCTCAGGTATTTTGTCACAGCCCAGAAAGTTGACTAACACATACATTTATGTCTTAGCCATGTTTCTTTCTTTTTTTTTTTTTTTCATGGAAATTCACTGTATAGTGTCATTAAGCCAGAGTGGCTTGCCTTCAGATTTTCCCAGGTCATCCTTTGCTTCAGAATGTATTTATTTAGCACATATTGTGGAGATTAAGTGGCTTGGTTAAGGTCAAATCTTTAAAACCAAATACAGTACATAAACATGGAAGATGCCTTGGTCACTCATTTGGAGCTATAATCCCTCATATAAATAATTTCCATACCTAGCATTACCTGGCACGGTTTCTTAATTTTGATTAAGAAATCAGTGGCTTCCAACTATTGCTCCTATATAAAAAACATCCTGATAATCTGCATTCATGTTAGAATATCATCCTATTACAGATACTGATAGAAACTACATTAAAACTAAAATTAAAATACTAGATTGCAACTGGAACTCATTCCAGGATAAAAAACCTTTGGAATTCTTACCAATATCTTTTGAGGTAATCTTTCGCCTTTGTTTCAGGACTGGCTGTGATGCTTCCACTGAGCCAGGAGGAAAGGTAATTTCCCTTCTGATGGGGGGTGGCTGAGGGGGTGGCCCAGTGACCTGGGATGTGGGGACAGTAGGCATGACCTTCGGCATCTTCATGGTGGGCAGAAAGGGAGACTTGCTTGGAGACATGCGGTTTTCCAGGGAGCGCTGGAAGGAAGCTGGGCTGGGTGCCCTGGAGATGTGGTTTGGCAGTGATGGTGGCGTCTGGTAGGATGTCTGAGGTGGGCGTGTGATGGGCTGCATGGAAGCTGAAGATGACATGTAAGGCTGGCGTTGGCTGACATGAGAAGGCCACTGGCTCTCATGATTTATCCTCTGATCAGGTACCATCATATCATCTGTGCGGCTCATCCCTG
The DNA here is from genome assembly GCF_034190915.1 of Cavia porcellus. Lineage (NCBI taxonomy): Eukaryota > Metazoa > Chordata > Mammalia > Rodentia > Caviidae > Cavia > Cavia porcellus. The sequence continues at coordinate 26,096,780 of NW_026947505.1, read as the reverse complement.
GATAAGGGGGTGCCTGTGCAGGGCCGCCAGGGCCCTGTCTGTTCTGGTAGGGATAAGGCATATCGTTGCGTGCTGCCCACATGTTCTGCTGAGGCCCTTCACTGGAAGATGATTGCATCGGGCCTCCCATCATCTGAGGTGGGATTCCATGGGGCTGCATCTGGCCTGGGCCCTGTATCCTCTCCCTATTATAGGGATATGGGTACTGTCCCTGCATGGGCCTTCGGTCCGGGCCAGAGTAAGAGCTTCCGTACTGGTTATACATCTCTTGCTGCTGGTTGCCATACTGCATGTTGTACATGTCTCCCTCATGTCGCTTGGCTGGAGGCCCATACATGCCATCCATGTGGCGCTTGTAATTCTGTAATTCACATAAAGACAAATCAAACTGATATACTCTTACAGGTATAACCATACATACTACAATTATGCAATTATAGTTGTTACCTGGTGGAATATTCATCTCAAAATCAGTATGGGAAGCTCTTATATAACCAGGAGAACTAACCTTTTAAGGACTCTACCTCCGTATTATATAAATGCCCTGCCATTTGTTCTGAAGAAGGTTCCTGTGTATTGCTTCCATGTGTTTGAAACTTTACTTGGGAAAAACAAAGCATCCTTTCCTTTGGCTGCCAACGTTGGGACAGCACAGTACTGATGACTGCTGAATGGTCCGATATTGGACAAGGTCTTGAAGTTAAACTAAGATGACTCCCAGGCCAGAAGGATCAGCCTTGCAAGAGTGCACTTAGGGTTCCAGAGCCAGTTTAAGTGACTCCTAGGTTAAAAGGCTATCTTAGGCCTTACTGTACATAAATGTCTACCAACAGGATTCAGCTCTTCTGATTGGGCTGTCACCTGATGTCTATGCTATGGCTCCTGTCCAGATATCCAGCTTGTCTAGCCCGACTCTTTATAAAAACCTTGCTGTTCCTGTCACAGCAGCACCAGTCCCACAGCTCTCCAATGAGGAACCAGGGTTAGTCAAGGTGGGTGAGGGACTCCTGATGGGAGGCATTGATATGTGTATATTTTAGTTTTTTTCTTTCAGTTTACCTGAAAATTGTTTAAGATCAGTGGTTTAATAACAACATACATGCTCCTGAAAAATGTAATAAATGTCTAAAAATTATTTTTGTGATTTAAAAAAATTTTGAAACAAAATCCTCTTACTTTGTAAGAGGTCTCAGACTTGAGAGGTTGTTCAGAAACAGCGAGTTCATGTGTGTCTGAAAAGTCACGGGACAAAGTACAGTTTTTAGCATCAGTTCTGAGAGCTTCAAAGGTGGGGTTTTGTACAACTGAGTTGTGATGGTTACTGTTAACCAGAATGATCTACTTATTTACTCAAAATATGTAGTCATTAATACCTGCTTCTCAAAAGTCGATTTTTACTCTTGTATGTAACATTTTAAGTTGTTTTTTTCTATATATTCATTAAAACATGGATGCATTCCTATCCTAAAGTGGTTTTTAATATAAAATTATACAGTTGCCTTTCATTATCTGTGTTACAGGACTCCTGGACATACCAAATCCAAGTACATCCTCACACATTCATTTTAGTTTATTTCTAAAACTTATAAACCTAATGCAGTGTAAATGAATAAAATATTATGTAAGTAGTTGTCATCTATACTGCTTAGGGAATCATGAAAAGGCAAAAAATATGTCCATATTCTTTATAGATGCTTTTTTTTTTTGGTAACAGGGATCAAACCCATGACCTCACACTTGACAGGCAGGTACTTACACCACTGAGCTAAATCCCCAACCCCAATATGCAATATTTTTAAAGAATATTTTAAAATACTTTTATCTATGGTTGCTGAACCACGATGCAGAACCTGTGGATACAGAAGGCTGATTGTGCATAACACATGCATGCTTGTGATATGCTTCACTTTAGTTTGGGCTTGGCATTATTCACAAGAATGCATGTATTTAACTTCCTACAACATGTTACATATATTTCAGAATAATATATGTGAAGAACTGTTTTTAATTTGCTGATTTCAAAATTCCATGAGTATTTTCTAGCACTACACAGCCTGAATGTTCAATAAATGTTAATCATTTTTGGAATAATTCCTAACATAATTCTTTTTTCAGAGCACAAGTTTGCGTTCTAGCTTCTAGGAGACAAACACACGACTCAGAGACCCACACCCACCTGCCCACTCACCGGCTGCTGTGGATACAGGCCAGGCTGGTGCGCTCCATACGGTGGCTGTCCTGCAGGAGGACCTTGGCCTGGATACTGCTGCCCATAAGGTTCATGCCTAGAACAAGGCATTCAGAGAAAACTTAATTTTCAGAGGATTCCAGGCAAACAGGGGCATGAACAATCCATTTCTGGAAACTCTACCCCAACGGCTTTGTCTTTTCTTCACCACATGCGGCTCCTTACAGGCACTCCCTGTGTGGCAGCTGCACTGGAACTCCTAGTGAGAGGGATGGGAACACCCTTTGGGAGTGGCCTCAAACTCTTGGGTCGGCTGTTGGTTAATAGGTGTCAGAGGAATACCGGTTGAACAGGCAGGCACCCTGCGAGCACTTGTCTAAGCCATTAGCCTCTGCCTTTGAGGCAGAAACCCCACCTATCCACTAAAGTTTACTGTACCAAGTACTACACAATGCTGTCAGGTGAGGCATTGATGAAAGGAAGATTCAAAGAGAATCTAGGACTTAAAGCAGTATTTCTAGAAGTACCAGAACATGGAAAATATTTCTACTTTTCACATTCTCATTATGAATATAAAATGCTTAAGTTTTTAAAGGTGTACTTCAACATTAATTCCAATGATGCTGAGTTAGCTAATAATTATTACATTTAAAAAAGTACCTACATGGGCTGGGGATTTAGCTCAGAGGCATAAGCACCTGCCTAGCAAGTATGAGGTCATGAGGTCGTGAGTTCGATCCCTGGTACCAAAAAAAAAAAAAGTACCCACAAATTTCAAAGTTCTGTGACTAAAAAGGCTACAGAATAGAATAGGAACAATGATTTAAGTATCTCCTGTTAAATCCAAACATAGACATGAATAATATAAATTGGGGAAAAAATAAAGCGCCAGGCATGGTGTTATACACCTGTAATCCAAGCCCTTGGGATGCTGAGGCAGAACTATTTTGGGTTTCAGGCCAGCCTGGTACATAGTAAGTTCAAGGCCAGCCTGAACTATATAGTGAGACCGTCTCAAAAAAAAAAAAAAAAAGAAAAAGAAAAAAAAAAAAAAAAAAAAAAAAAAGAACATTGCAACTATTTTTTCCACCACTACTCTACTGAGAAATAAGAAAGCATCGAATTACCAGATTTTTGGGATAGGGATGTATTTCAGTGGTACAACACCTGCCTAATACATGTGAGGTTTGATTTCACCAGCATGGTGTGTATATACATATATATATATATATATCCACAGAGAAGGGCAATGGACTAGGGATTGTGAAATATAAACTGATTAATTTAGTAATAATCTTTTATGAGAGAATAATTGGATTAAACCTATTCCTAATCTGACCAAGTAATAAGGAAATGATTTTTTTTAGACTATTATATATAAGACACATGGGAAATTTTTGCTAACTACCATGATTACTTAGAAAGAATTTATAGTTTGAAAGAAAGAAATACAGTATAATTGACATGAAAACATTTTAAGCTGAAGAAGTAATATTTCTCTGAAGACAAAACTTAATGAGGTAAATCTCTCTCTAATGTTGTTGAATCAAAATAACTTTTAAGCATAGTCTATGCAGTGCTTCAGGAAGCATTGTAGAAGGAACAGAAAAATAGACTTAATTGAGATCCTTTAAGAATACTTGACCTGAAACAGAAGCAAGATATCCCATGTGTAGGTACAAATTCCCTATGATGAATGCTATCACTACGTATATCTAAAATGCAGCAATGGCTGGGGATTTAGTTCAGCAGCACAAGCGTCTTCCTGGCATGCACAAGGTCGTGAGCTTGATCCCCAGTACCAAAATAAAATGCAGCAATTAAAAAATAGAATACATGTTCTAATACAGTCATTCTTCTATCTCATGACCAAACAACACCAACAATTCAGCAGCTTTTCCTGGACTTACAACTAAATCAAACCAAACTGCCCAGTTTCTGCAAACAGAGACCCAAAAGGCAGGTGTGTCCTTGCCTGCACACCAGTGTGGCCATGGTAAAGAAAAGGGTACCCTCCTATGCCTACACATTTTCCCCCTTAAAAATAACAAATGTTATATTCAAATCTTGCTTTGAGCATTTCCCTTAGTGTGGAGGCACAGAACACAGCAACACAGGAAGGGCTTTGTAACAAATGAGAATTAAACCTGGGGCATAGGTAAGGGGTCTCTTCACAAATGAAGCCCCACACTATGCCATCAGTGCAGGATGTCATTTCTGATGAATTCTCCAGATCATCTCAATGATCCTCCTGTCACCTATCTGACTAAAACCAACCAGTTGGGTTGGTGCTAGGCTGCCTCGTCACCTCCATGTCAAGATGGATTCCTTTGGAGAGGCTATCTAAAACTGCAGCCCCTGAAACCCTTTCTAGAAGACTGAGAGATGAGTTGGCTACCATGACAGACATTCCCAAGGGATGCAGGGGAGGGAAGGACCTGTGCTGGTAGCTCCCAGAGAAGTCACATTTGGCTGTAGCTGAGTCACCTCATTGTGACCACAGTGGCTGCCTCACACAGGGAAGTGGGTGCTGGCTGCACTGGTGTGGAGTACTTGGGGGCAGACCTGTCTCTTGTATTCTTGGGGAGAAGATGCCTCCCTTAGCTAGGCCAGTCCTTGAAGCCTCATTCATGCTTCAGAGCACTAGCATGTAAAAGCACATGTGACTGGATGTGATGACGCAGTCCCAGCATTTTAGAGGAGGCTGAGGCAGGAGTATTTGTAAGTTTGAGTTCTGGCTGGGAAACTTAGCAAGATCTGCACCAAAATGAAAAATGGTTGGGGATATTGCTCAGTGCAAAGGCTCTGGGTTCAATCCTCAGTACCATACAAAACAGAAAACAAACAACTGAAAAAACACAGAATCATCTGGCTGCCTGGAAACAAGGGCCTTCTTCCTGGCACGTTGCAGCCTTCCACTGACGGAAGCAACCTAACTCATCAGATCAGTAGCATCCTGGCAGGAAAGGCCACTGTGTTGCCATCAGAGGCTCAAATGTGGGTGAGAGAAGTACACTTTCCAGTGAATCATCTTACCTTTCTTTCGAAAAGTACTCACCTTCGGTCATAACTTGCCCCATAGGGAAACTGCTGCCTCTGCCCCATCCCCAGATTGGACATTGCTCCTGAGGGACTTTGGTTATACATGTCCTGCATGCTGCTGTTGGGCATCTGTCCTTGAGTCATAAAGGGCTCACTGCTTCCAGGCACTGAAATATTTGAAATAAGAGGCACAAAATAAAGTATTTTCAAAGGCCAAAGGACTCATGTATTTCTCCTGATAATTTCTGTGTTCTCTGTCCTGAGCTGACCACACTGCCAGTGAGACACCATAAAGCCTAGAGTCAGATGGGTCCTACGGGAGCAGAATCTTAAAATGGCCCCAAACACACTCTGCTTGCTCCAGTACATATCTTGATGAGCCCCCTGACTTGTGTCTGGGGAGAATTTAGGAACGTGATGGGCTCTGTGGCCTCATGACTCTGGGCTGTTATGTGGCAAGAGGGATTTCATGGATGTAACTAAAGTTACTAATCGACTGACTTTGATTCCAGGAAAGGTAGAGTACTATATCCAGAGACCCTTTTCATCAGCATTTACAGCTGAGAGATGGGGTTACTTCAAGGCCTTTTCCTACTATTCTTGAAAAAGTGACAACCATGCTTTACAGAGGACCACATCACGAAAGGCAGGGGTGGACAGTCAACAACAACAAAAAGCCACTTGGACCTACAAACAATTTACTAACAATCTGAATAAATGCAAAGAAGCCTGACGCCTCAGAGGAGTTCTTGCTCTTGGCCAAGACCTTGACTTTAGTAGGTGGACCCTGAGTAGAGGCCCTAGCCACGCTGTGGGACTCCTGGTCCATATGCTGGGAGAATGTATCTCTGCTGTCTCCAGCTGCTGAGTCTGTGGGCATCTGTTTGGCAGCAATATGGAAACTCATACAGGCCTAAATCTATTTATTACCAATGAGACAAGTCATTAACTTCTAAGTCTACTTCTTGTGTTTAAAATAAAGTCCGGCATAGCAACTCGAAGTGATGGTGATAAGACATGAAATTATGTATTCAAAGTTAGTTTTCTTTCTTTATAGGAAAAAACCTGAAAACATCAACATACTCATGCATGGACATACTTCAAAATCAGCATAAAAATAATTATAAGAGCAAAATACAGCTCAAGATGGTATAAGAGAGACAATTTCTAAAAGATGGTAGAGTGTAAATGAAGTTCTATATGCAAAGTAGCATCAGCTCAGAGCCTAAAGGAAAGTGGGTCAAGTCCAGAAACTAGCCCACAGGCAAATTAAACATTTTAATACATGTAAACTGTTATTGATGTATGATATTATTACCTCTCTTCATTCTATGTCGTGTGAGGTAAAAGTGAATTAAAATTTATGCCCCAATGAATTTGTTAGGCTGGCAGTAAGGCAAATGCCAGACATGGAACAGTGCCTGTCACCGGGAAGTGTGTTTCCGCCCTCTTTACCTTCTGATCTCATGGCAGCTTGTGGTAGAACCTGTTTGAAATTACTTTCCATTTTGTAGATATGAAAACAGAAATCAAGTGTGTCTAGTTAAGTAGCTCAGTTCCCTAATTCATAGAGTTCTTAAAAATCAGAAAAAAGGACAACAAATTAAAAGTGGACAAACCTATTCACAGAAAAAGAACACTAAATGGCTACTCAATGAAAAGGTATGTGACCTTATTAATAAAGAAACCCTTGTTAAAACAATTATGAGGGCTTTTTACTTTTCTTGGTCAATCTAATTGGCAAATATAAAATGACTCTATTACTCATTTCTTAGTAAGATAATGAAAACTCACACATTTGCAGACACTCTTGCTGACAGTATTAAGTTGGTACAACCTTTATCAGTACTTGCCATGGGAATCTTTCACACCCTAAAGAGCACATCTACCAGCATTCACAGCCTGTGAAGTCCCTCCCCAGGACTCTGGGCAGGGTCATGTGACTATTGATCAAAAGAACTCTGGTAAATGAATGGGTGCAAGCAGAAGTGCAAAAGAGCTTACAACTAGGATATGACTTCTTGCAAGCTTCCTAAGTCCTACCCACAGTGCCATGGGCACCCAAGAAATTACGTGGAAAGGCCCGCTGGGGCAGGTCATTATCAAAATGCCAGAAGAGTCCCCAGGGGAACTGCTTATGACATTGGCCACTCAAGGGACAAACTGGCAGCAGTTTCAGTGCACTGGCCAACAACACAAGGTGTGAAAAACTATACAATCTATCACAAACTCTTAAGACAGAATTAAGTATTGCTGTTTAGAGCCACTAAGTTTTGAGGTAGTTTGCTATACCAGATGACTGACTTAGTACAAGCAAAAAAAATTCTATCATTTGACTGAATAAATCTATTTCTAGGAATCTATTTCATGGGAATACCCTATCAGTGTTACTTCAACAATCCCTACATTTCTGTTTGGAACAACAAAATACTCGGAAACAACCCATCCAGTACTAGAGCATTAGGATATGGCATTCAATTAAAAACACTGCTCTGGGGCCAGGAATTTAGCTCAGTGGCACAAGCGCCTACCTGCCAAGTGTGAGGTTGTGAGTTCAATCTCCAACCAAAAACAAAAAAACAAAACACCATGTTATGCCTAGAATCTAGTAGACTAATATGTACATATATTAACAGATATGAAAATATAGTTTAATTAAATAATACATAAAATGTTACGTTCACTTATGTACCATTCGCCGACAGTATCTTGGTGAGGTAAAGAAATGAGCAGAGTGCCACAGGCAGGTGAATAGGCAGGGCCAGCTCCTGACTGTCAGATTCATCATGCTACCACAGCACAGGCTAGCGACATCCACACCAGCCACCTACTCAGTGACAGCAACAACAAAAAGCTGCTTTCCACTGATGTTTTCCACTGCTGTTCTAATCAGAGCACTGTCAAGTTCACTGACAGAAAACTATCACAATAGGGATCAGGGAGTAAGTTTATCTGTTTTAATTTGGTAGCAAATACACTAATATTGTAAGATAGGAGATGAACTGAAATATACTAGGGATGGTCACTTACTAGTCACTTACATAGTCAATGAAAACAAATTATATAACCATGGGGTGCTAATAAGGTAACTCCACAATTATTTCCCACCCCCAAATTCGTTTTTATAAGAACAATCATAGACATAAGAACACAAAGCAACTCAAATGTAGTTGTCTACCACAGCACAGAGGCAGGATACTGAGATGGCTTACAATAGATGAGCTCCAGTGGCGCAATCGGTTAGTGCGTGGTACTTATATGGTTCACAATAGATTTTGAGGCCAGATTCCAAATATTACTAATTATTTTTTGGTCTGTTATAATATTTTCAGTCTAAATATGGGATACAGATACAAAAAGCACAAAACATTCTCTTTAGCATCTAGTACTACTAAGAAAAATAGCTACCTCTAACATTGGCAAAGTTTTTGACTCTGAGTTTAGATATTTACTGCATGTTCTGTAAAATCTTTATTTAGAATAAGCAGCCCTGAAGCCCCTGAAAGGAAAAAATTATATTTGTTTTGTGAAAGTTATCTGAATTATATATAAAGTAATTATAAATCTAAGTTGTTTAGTGGTACATACCCAATATTGAAAGTTTTGAGATTCATTTTTATTTCTCATTAGTTCCTATTTGTGAAAGATGAGGCTTTGAACTTTATGTTTCTCTTTACTCAGACAGTATAACAAGAAATTTATGTACCTCAACATCCAAATAGCACATAGGTACCATTATTTAAGGGATACCAGAATAAGTACTTCCATAAAATTATTATTCGTGCTTTCTGTATTTTTTTTTTCAGTAAAATTCACATCATACTTCAATTTCATAGAACCCAACTGCATTTGAAAGGATGTCAAAAAGCAAACTACCAGGTTTCTAACTGAACTGATCTGCCGAGGGAGGAGATAACAGGCAGTGGCTCAGCCGCTATCTCAGAGAAGAGAGCCTTAGCAAGCATAAGGGAGTAGACTACCTATCTCCTAATGTCACCAAACTCTTCTACACTTTCTTTTTCAATGAGCTCACTAATCCCACTGTGGCAGATATTGTTTCTATGCTCAGTGGTCTAAAATCACAGCTAATTTGAACCTCTGTCCAATTTCTAGACATGTAGAGCACTACCCAGCAACTTAATCTCCCTCTAAATCCTGCTCCTTCCCCAGCTGTCCTCATTGCACCAGGCCTGTTTTTCCATCACCACTGAGCTCTGCAGCCCCAATGTCCAATTCACTGGTACTTCTAAGACACGAAACAATGGTCCTTTCTCAACTGCTGGTCTTCAAGTCCAAAGTGTTGTCTCTTTCCCTAAACTACTGTACCTCCCCAACCTCCCATCCATCCTCAACTTTTTCAATGCATGCTGCATAGTGGCCAGTTATTATTTATTTTCACAAAAATCAAAACCATCTCATTTCTCCATATAGCATCTCTTACCTGGTTGAAAAACTCAAACTTATCGATTTGCTATAAAGACTGAAAGACTGTGGCCCCAAAATGGCCAATATTCTCAGCCTATGTGCCCCATGCTCACTATACTCTAGGTACTTGTTCCCTCTTGCTAGGGATCCAGCCCTCTCTGCTTGTCATCATCCTCACTCTCAGGTCACAGGAGATAACTGCCATCTTCTCAGAGTCCTCCCTTCTGACTAGCTGATCTCCTAGGATTCCCTGCTCCTACTGCTACACTGAGCACCACTGCTACCAGTATCCTTTTTTTCACTTTTTCTTTCTTCTGTCAACCATGATCTTTTTTAAAAAATTTTCGTTTTTATCAGTACCAGGGATCGAACTCATGACTGCTCACTTGCAAGGCAGGCGCTTATGCCACTGAGCTAAATCCCCAGCCCCAACCACGATCTTTTATTACACATTTGTAGTGAAGTTAATTTGGGTATTTTTATTTCCCAAGACTCTGCTAGTTGAAAATAGGGAATATGTGTGATTTACCACTATGCTACCTAGCACCCAGCACTATCCTGGCTCACTCTGACACAACCACAATATTGGTGATGCCAGATCACACAAATGCGTGCTTTCACCAGTGGCTGCTCATCACTCTTCCACAGTCCATGTGTGCATGGCTTTAACTAATCCTCACAATACCTTTGAAGCAAGCCTTGTTATTTTCCCAATTTTTGGGTGAGGAAAGTAAGGCACAGAGATGCTAAATACTTTTTTCCAAAGGCACAGACTTAGGGTAGCAATGTGAGAGCTGTGGAACCTCAAGACACTCTGAACGAATAGTTGTACTGGTTAAAAGCAGCAGACAGGTGACACCCCTGGACCATACCTTTTCTCATTCCCCCAAAGGGGTCCTTGTTGGGTTCATAGGGCATCCTTCCCATCATGTCTGGCATGCTCATGCCTTGTTGGTATGGGGCATTTGGAGTCATAGAATTCCTTTTTGGAAACGATGAATCACTCACATCTGAGAATGGGTCATGCACACTGATTGTACTGCTTCTGAAGAGATAAAAAATGAAAGCTTAATGATATAGCAGGAGTTACTTCCAAAATACTAGAAAATAAACCAGTCTTGAAGTCTATAAATGTAAAAGCCATCCAACATAAATTATATGAGTAAAACTAGTACTGATCAACATTTAAAAACTCAATAGGGAAAATCATTTTTATTTTCTATGAAGTTTGCTCCAGAAAAATCAAAAGACAAAACAAATCTGATTTTATATGGTTCATGGAGTTCTATGAACATACCTTCCACCTTGCATTGGAGCAATTTGTCCATGAGGGGTGGAAGCTGGGGTAGGGGGCTTCAGGTCACCTGGAACCTCTGCCATGGAATTGCTGCCTGTTGACTGCGGCGTCTGCGGGCCTTGCAGGGATCCTGAGTTAGCTGACAGGTCAAGGGATAGGGGAGGGAGAGAAACCGAGGATATTAAGGAAGTTCATTCTTATAGTTACATATGCAAAAGCAACAGAGACACTAACGTTTATTGTGGATTACAATGTAGTAAAATGATGTTATGCTGTTTATGGTAAAAATTAGTGTGAGTGTTTTTGGATGTGTTTATGGGCAGGACATTGAACCTAGGACCTCACACATGCTAGGCAAATGCTCTACTACTGAACCTCAGTCATTAGTAAGATTTCTGAGTAAAATATTTAGAAATATACTTCATTTGTAAGCTATAAAACATATTTAAATCTTTTCATAGGATAATTATTTTTCCTAGGATAAGTGTTTAACCCAAAAATAATCTATTGAAAAGAAGGTGTTAGGATTAAAATGTTTATTTCAGTGTTGTCTGTATTGCAGATGTTGAATGTAAATAAAGAGGATAAAGTTTTGGTACCTTGACTATTTGGTATGGACTATCGTGCTGTCTTAGAAAAAAATTTAGAAAACTTAAGCTCCTAGTCTTGGGCAATGAGAAGTGTTTAGTTGAAAAACAGTAATATAAAACAATATTGTGTCTTATGTTATTTTAATAGTATCCCAAACCTGGATGTTTATTATCTATTCTCTCTCCCTCCCTCCTTTCTGCTTCCTCTCTCTTGTCTCCCCCTCACCCCCCAGTACTGAGGATTGATCCTAGCTTTTTTGTGCATGCCAGGGAAACACTCTACCAATGAGCTACATTCATGGCCTTAACATGATTGTTTTTTGAGCTATGAAATCAGTACTTTTTTTTTTTTTTTTGTCTTTTTCGTTTTTATAGGTACTGGGGATCGAACTCACGATTGCCTGCTTGCCAGGCAGGCACTTATGCCGCTGAGCTAAATCCCCAGCCCAATCAGTACTTGTTTTTAAAAAACGGAAATCATACTGGGTTTGAGTTCTTTAATGTTGCTGTTGGGTTGCAGGTATTTCAGAAGACAGACAAATGCCTGCTTACTATGATTGCATTATAATAACAGATCAGCATTGAGCAGTCTTTTCAAAACTCAATGGGACTTTGGAAAAATTAATTTTGCAAAACAATGTAATTTTTGGTCTCCTAGCACATCCCTTAGTGTGTTAGTTGTGCAAAACTTACTTGTTTGGTTTACTGATTAAACAAATACCTACTGCGTGAATAATGGGCCTGCTGTATCTCAGGGTCCTAATACCTGGATATAAAAGTCTAGCTAACTGACAAGATCTTTTGCCCTCACTGAGAACACAATCAACAATTTAAAACAGAAACCAATACAGAATTCCTGTTAATGAAATTAACAAGTTGCCATGTTACTAGTTATGCTTCCTTTCTTCTGAAGTGCCCAAGCCTCACTAAATTACCACTGTTCACATTTTACCTCTGAGGAAATGGAGGTTAAACAAGCCCTAGATTACAGAGTAGACTGGGGAGTCAGAACTAGAAATGAGTATCACATCTACTTAGCAAGTCTCAGCGAGGTACAGACATTTCAGACATTTCTAGCCGGATCAGGGCTGCTACACTCTGGTCGGATGTGTGACACTGCTCTGTGTGCTTGAGACTTGACACTCAGGGAAATTCTCAGACAAATGCAGGTATTTCAGAAGAAAGACAAATGCCTGCTTACGTATCAAACTGGTGAAACCCCAAAAATGCGTATTAAAAAGGTAGAGTGGGTATAAATACGTAGGGATAACCCAGACATGACTACACACATAGTGCTACAGATGAGAAACTATTGCTTCTTAAATCAGGCACAGAGTCCACATTAGCCTGGCCAGCTTCCCTGGAAACATGGCTTATGAGACTGATTTTGGAATGACCCTTATTTACAAGTATTCACATTTACAAGTAATAAAAAATTTTTTTTCCCTCTTGCCCATGGTTTTCTTTTCCTTTCAGGCAAAAACAAAAACAAAACAAAAAACCTGAATGTAACTTCTTGGAACTTCATTACTTCTATTACTAGAGGAGGCTGGCATGCTCTCTAGGACATCCCTATCTTTTGCCAGAAGCTACAAATGTATACTCTAAAGTAAACAATGGAAAGGTTACTTAAGGTTAAGCACATTCACAAACTTCAGACAGAAGCGCCAGGCTTCTAGCTGGGAAGGTAATTTACGCAGCAGGAACCTGGTGCCCTAGTTCTGGCAGGTAGGGGGTTGAAGGCTCGTGGGGAGTAGGTTTGGGGAACAGCTGATATCTCCCAGCTCTAGTGAATAGAGGTCAACCAGAGGGCACCTTTGTTTATATCCAACCCTGTTTCTCATTTATCTTCCGCTGAGGATTCCCTAGTTGGATTCATGACAGTTTTTGTGACATCATCTGTCAGCTAATAATAGAAATTCAGTCAGCCACCTGCTAGGAAAGATGGATGGGTTTTTGGTTACAGACTTACAAACTGAAAGTGGAGCTTCCTTGTCCCTCCCTGTGGCCTCTGAACTCCCTCCTCCCCTCAGTGTGAGGAGATCCCACAGGTGCTTTAGAGATACAGCCCATACCCCAAGCCTAGATTCTTTTTGCCTAACCTGGTGGTCCAGCATGCCTCTGCAATGTGGCCCCAAAGGTGAAGGATGGTATGTCTATCGTGATGAACCATAATGAAGTCTGGATCCATAGAAGCTGTGTCAGATCAAACCAGACCAGAGACACATGACCGGTGGTGCTTTTAGAATACAGCCAAGTGATTTAGGATTGCAGTTGGTTTAGAAACCATTCGCAAAAATTCAGAATGTTTCTTATGAGTCTTTTTAGTTTGCCTGACTGTGCTAATAAGGACAAACTATAATTATATTCTTAGGGTAAGCTATTATATAATTTAAAAAACGATTTTCATCAAAAACCACTTATTTTTGATGGAAATTAGTTTTTAAAGATTATATAACTGAGAACCTGACATGGAAAACAGGAATAATTTATGTCCCTTTTTTGACAATAAAAATGTGTCAGAGACACTTTCCTCTGTGTTGGTCCAAGATTAAGAGAAGTTACCTGATGGTGTGCGTGGGGTGGAAGATCTGGCTTTGGACTATAGATAGGGATTCTGATGTTTACTACCTACTGTCTGGTCTTTGTGAGGACTGGAGCACTCTGCAGGTTCGGCACTGACTTCATAGTCAAGACCAGGAGATTTATTTCTACTACCTCCTATGTTACAGGAAGGACCACAGCTCCATCTGAACCAAGAAGTGCATAAGCAATCCAGTCTCTTTTGTGCCATTAAAATGATAATCCTGCCATAAAGGCAGCAGTTTAGAAAAAGGGGAAAGGAAAGCGCCAGCTATTAGGAGAACAAGGCCTCTGCTTTCTGGAGGATCTGTGCCTCGGCAGGGCTTCCTGTACCAGGGCTGAGGCACACTGTGAGAGCTATTCTCCATGCACAATTGCAGACCATTCAGGGACACAAGTTCTTTCCTGGCAAATAAAATACATCCTTAGATCTTTGCAGACATCACCACTTTGGTCTCTGCACCCTACTGGGTTTTTATTTTGGAAAAATAGTTTCAGAGCTGTTCACAGGCAGCTTCTTTCATTCTGTCAACTGAATATAATGTGTGATTTTAAAAATTCTATTTCTCAGTTTTTCAGGTGTACCCTAAGTGGCAAAGACCTAGAATCCTGAAGGGTAGGTTAGTGTGGAGGAGGATTTCTCTCTATACTTGGAATTTAAGATCCAAAGTAAGATATATTCACTGCAAGTGTGCTTTTGGGCATATATATATTTGCATGAGCCGCTCTGATTGGCAAGGGCAGCCTGGTGACTGAGAACAGCTAGAGAAACCACTAAAAGGGAAATTACTTCCTTTTCTGGCTTTTAGGCATAAACACTTGATCTGTCATAAAAGCACTTACAGACAGGACCAGTGGCCAAACACAGACTGAGAATGGAGGCATTTACCTGCATTAACTCACCATGACAAACTAAGGACAATGCCAATTTATTCCTGCCACTAGTATCACCATTTTCAGTATATATGACTTGGGAATTTCTAATTTGAAATATCAGTAGAAAGAACAAAGGCCAGTAAGAGAGCTCTAAGGAATGACAGACAGGTCTCCAACAGCAAGGTAGAGGGGCAGGAGGTATGACATGATGCCTTTTTTTGGCTTTGGCCTGGGACACAGTTGATTGGCATTTCAGAAACAGGTTGAAGGAGTCCTTACCATGATAACTCATAAAATTCCTTCAGTGAGAACTTGCTGGGCCGGGGATACAGAAAAAGTCTACATTTTGTTTGTTAAAGTATAAATCTGTCCTGGACTAAGGAAAGCTGGCCCAACTACGTGTTAGGCCTCCAAGATGGCACTGTCAAATTAGATGGAATATCCAAAAATTCTTGTATAGGAATAAAGGCATACAGCTCAGAATCCAAAGTTTAATTTGATTAAATAAGTTAAAGCAAAAGAAGAGTGCCTTCAAAGTGCTGACTGCAAATGGTAATATCCCAAATCTTATTTTTTATTCCTTAAAGCACTACAAAGAGGAGATCCAATCACATAACAAAATAAGATGCCACTCGCCCTGTAAATCTGAAGTCCTTTCTCAGCTTTACTTCTCTTACCTCCCTGCACAGCTGTTCAGGCGCCAGCTCCTGCCAAGCGCTGCCTTTAGCTCTCCAGGCCGAGCTGTAGCACTGCCACTTACCAGGAGATGGCGGCTGAAGCTTGGGCTGCTTCTTTGTATCCCCTGTGCTGAAGACTTCTGGTGGGGGCTCCTCCCCTCTTTCAATCTTGCACTCAAAGGCAAATAGGTACTGAATATACTGCTTTTTCAGGGAGCTTGCTGCGCTGCTTGAAGTGCCAACATTTAGGTTGGTTGCCAGCTCACGCCACTTCTTGTTTTTATTAACCTAGAAAAAAAAGGGCAGGATCATTGGTTTGCAGCAGAATGGCTTGTTTAAAGCCAAGAGACAAAAAAAGCTCTTGGTTTACTTTTTTTCATTTGCCTCTTTTAACGAACGTTCATTATTCCCACTCAGTAGTGCACAGACAGCATTCACTCTTATAAAGTCATTAAGGACCTGCTGATCACCACTGAAAGGCACTTGCCAGTCTTCTGCTGGCTGCATCTCCTAGCACCTCACACATGCTCTTCTTGAGCTGTTCCTTGAGCAAATGGACATGCCTGCTCATATTCATTGATATCCTACCACTAATTAAGAAAAGTGTCTAAAAACTAATTTAAAGAGCAATGAATGCACTGTTTTGCAACTTAAGTATTTGAATACTGATATGAAAAGGGTGCTTCTTCCCACCAGGTGGCCTATAATACAGGCTGTGTCCTCACATGGTCTCCTTAGAGCAGTGGTGGTGAACCTATGGCATAGGTGCTGAGGTAGGGTGTTTATCACTGAAAACTCTAAAAGCTTTGCCATCACTGTTCCAAAGGCTTCTGTGGCATGGGCAAAGGTGGCACTGGATCAAAGGTAGATGAGACTTCTTCATCAAATACTGCAACTAAAATCCCAACACAGTGCCATCACTCCCTGCAGGGGCTGTTTCTCCATTATGTCAGCAGCCAGGGCAGGGACATGTCTTTATTTTTTAAATTTTTTGGTAACGGGGATCAAACTCATGATGTTGCACTTGCCAGGCAGGTACTTATACCACTGAGCCAAATCTCTGGCCCAACAATATTAATTTTTTTGTGTTTTTTTTATCAGTACCGGGGATCAAACTCAAGACCACATGCTTGCAAGGCAGGTGCTTATGCCACTGAGCTAAATCCCCGGCCCCAGAGACATGTTTTTATGTTACACGTGTTATGCAAGACTATTTACTTTCTGATTCTACTCAAGCTGGAAATACCACCATTGCAAGGGAGAGGAAGTAGAGAGGTGAGAGATTCAGAAATGTTATGTAAAGATTTGGGGCATTATTTTAGCCTTTTCATTTCTACTTGGGGACAGGTTATAGAAGGTTAAACACATGAATGAAACATGAAGGCAAATATTTTGGGGAAGGCTATGTGTGCCTTTTGATGTCTGCTCTGTTGCATAACACGGAAATAGTTAAAGGGACAGTGATTTTTCATGAAGTATTTTCTTTCATGGTCATCTTTATGTCTCTAGAATATCTTTGAGTATTCTCTGTAGGGCTGGTTTGGTGGTCATGAATTCCTTCAGTTGTTATCATGGAAGTATCTTATTCTTCCATCAATTTTGAAAGATAGTTTTGCAGGGTACATCAATCTGGGTTGGAAGATGTTTTCTTTTAGGGTTTGAAACACTTTACTATACACTCTTCTTCACTTGATGGTTTATGTTAACAAGTCTGTCATGATTTTGATTGGTTTTCCTTTATAGGTGATCTGTTTCTTTTCTCTAACAGCCTTTAATATTCTGTTTTTGTGCTCAGTTTCTAGGATCTTGATTACTCATGTCTGAGTGTAGATTTATTTTGGTTACGGCTAGCTGGAGTTGTAGATGCTTCACATATCTGTACACCAGGTCCTTTTCCCATGTTTGGAGAGTTTTCTGTAAATAGTCTTTTTATGTCATTTGTCTTGGCCCCTGCTCTTTCATTGACACCTATCATCTTAAATTATTTTTCTTTGCACTGTCTTGCTGTCATTGATTTGTTATTTCCTGTTCATTGTTACTTTTAAAAAAAATTTTATTTAAAGAAAGACTAAACGAAACAGAAAAGAGGTAGAAATAATACATACATTCAGAGAAAAAATAAACAGTAAGAAATCACTAGTTGATGTTTACATATTGTTTTATAAATAGTTGTTCAAGATACAAAAATGGAAATGCAAAGTGGGAATTCAAACAGCGAAACTGCAAACAGTTCTGCTCAACTGTCCAACAAAAACTTAGTAACATGGTTGTCAATCATATACACTTAAACATACATACAGTTATCCATATCTTCATTTATGTTTAGATTAAACAGACTAAAGCAGGTTAAAATCATTCTGAACAAAGACTAATAGTACCGCTGGATTTCACATCATGACACTCCGTGATCAGCACTGGGTACTGTAGTGTCTTTTTTTTTTTTTAAATTTAAAGTAAGACTAAACAAAACAGAAAACGGGTAAAAATAATACATAATTTTAAAGAATAAAATAAACAGTAAGAAATCACTAGCTGATGATTACAGATTGTCTCCTTATAAATAGTTATTCAAGATACTAAAGTTGAGCATATCAAGTGGGGATTCAAACAGTCAGATTGCAACCAGTTGTTTAACTATTCTACAAAAACTTAGAAATACGGTTATCAATCCTATACACTTAAACATTCATGCAGTTATGCATATCTTCAATTATGTTGAGACCGAACAAACCCAAATAGGCTAATATCACTCTGAACAAATAAAAATACTATTGCTGGGTTTCACATTATGACACTCCAGGATCAGCCCTGGGTATTTTAGTGTCTCTTTTTCTTCAAAGTATCTATTCATTTCATCATGTGTCATAAGATCAGTTCTCATAAACTGTTTATAGATTCTATAATGCATGAGTTTTAACATGTATTTCTATCCTTTCTATATTGGAGGGAGAAACAAAACAAAGCAAGACAAAACAAAATGTATTCCTATAAACACATGAAACCAAAAAAACATATAAGACCGTTGTACATACAAAGAGTTCTATCACAGTTTCTGTGTTGCCTCGTTATCTTCAATAAAATTGGCTATATCACCAGACATAGTATAATTGAATATATTGGTACATAACAGTAGTAATAAAAACACAACTTTGAATATAATATAGAACTTCAAAAACTGGCAGTTATCAAACCAGAATGTGTATCATTGTTGTCATCTTCAGTGTAGCTGCCTATACTCTCAGACTTGATACTATCAATCATATCAGTTTTGAATAAAATCTTCTGTCCCATTTTTGTTATGCTCTTCTTTTGCCATCAGTTGTCTGCATATCTTCTTCATTCTGTTTTCTGTTTCATTCATTGAGGCCTCTTTGCCATTGTTCCTGGAATCCTGGTACTTTTCTCTCTCTCTAGAATGCCCTGCAGTATTTTCTGTAGAGTTGGATTGGTGGTTGCAAATTTCCCAAGTTCCTCTTTGTCTTGGAAGCATCTTGTTTCTCCATTAATTTCTAGAGACAGTTTAGCAGGGCTGGAGATCATCTTCTTTCAAGGCTTGGAGTATTTCGCTCCAGGTTCTTCTTGACTTGATGGTTTGTGTCGAGAAGTATGCCTTTTTTTCTCATGGGCCTTCCTTTATAGGTTATCTGTTTCTTGTCTCTAACCGCTTTTAATATTCTGCTCTTATATTGAATTTCTGGGATCTTGATTATTATATGCCTGGGTGTAGCTCTGTTTTGGTTGTAGGTGGCTGGAGTTCTGCATGCCTCATACATCAGAATATCATTTTCTTTTCCTATGTTTGGGAAGTTTTCCTTAATTATTTCTGTGAATAACCTCTGTGGTTCCTTTATTTGTACCCCTGCTTCTTCATTCACATTCTTTATTCTCAAGTTATAAATCCTCTTGTCATCTTCTAGCCTTTGTATTGTTACTGTTTGTTTCCTTGTTAATTTAAAAAAGTGTTCCCTTTCACAAATCCCACACTGCAAAAATTGTCCTCCGGTTTGGATAATCTATACTTAGTTTCTTTCAAGCAGATCTGCCATCTTTCCACACAGTTTTTAATTTCCTGGTAATCTCTTTGAATCTGCTTCATGTATTTTATATTTTCTTTATATTCTTCATCAATGGTTCTCTCCTTTGTCTGAGTTCCTCCCTTTTGTCTGTGCTGCTTAAGGGGTGCTTGGTATCTCTTTTATCAATCTTATATCTTGCTTTATTTGGCTAAATATCTCACTTTTGAACTCATAAGGTCCCGAATATATCTTTTATGTCCACTCGCACGGTGTCTGATATTGCATGTTTGCTTTTTTCATTCTCCTTTGTATTTACCTGCCCTGGGTCAATGTTCTCAGAGTTGGGACCTGGGGACTTTTACTTGTTGCTTCCTCTTCCCATCTTTTTTGTTTCTTTCAGGAGGCCCCAGTTTCTTTCTTTGTTGGTTACAATTCTTCTGAAGTGCACTGGCTAGATGACCCCTTCCACTGCCGTGTGCTAGTGAGTTACAGACAGGGACTGTGTATGCTGGCCCCTCCCCTCCGGATCAGTCAAACTGCTGTGGCCTGCACTGTATTACTTTGCGCTGTCTCTCCTCTAGGTCAGTTAAACTTCTGAGGTTTCATTGGGTTAGTGTGGTTAGTGTTTGCCACCGCTGTAGGGATTTGATTTCATAGATCTTCTCTTAATTTCTTCTTGGGATGAGAGAATTCATCTCCCTCTGTTCGGGGCTCCCTTCTCTGTATTATGTTGAATTCTAAGCTGACTATCTCAGGGAGCCTCTGTAGCCAGTTGTTATCTATCCGCCAGCTTTGCTCCTCCCCCAGTTCATTATTACTTTCAAGAGATCTTTCAATTCATGATTGCTGGCTACAATCTTGTCTACAAGGTCTGAAAGTTTTTCCTCAGTCTATTTCAAGTGCCTTTGCCAGTTTTTGATGGACTTTTAATTTCTTGGGTATGTCTTTGAATCTGTTTTATACACCGTAATTCCTTTCTATATTGTTTATTCAAGGTTTCCATCATTTTCCTATGCTTCTCTTTTTACCTGTGTCTTCTTTAGACCTGTTGAACAATTCTTTTAGTGCGTTTGTGATTTCTTCTTTTACCTGAGATATTATTTCTTTCTTTTTTTGGTACCAGGGATTGAACTCATGATTCTGCGCTTGCCAGAGTGCTTATGCCACTGAGCTAAATCTGCAGCCTGAGATATTATTTCTGATTTGATTACTCTTATAGCTTCATGAATTTGTATCTTTACTTCAGTTGCTATCCTGTCACTGATTTCAGGTGTGGGACTTCCATTTTATTTCATGTCTGTATCTCCCAGACTTGTTCTGTGTTGGCTGAAGGTCTGGGTCCTTTACCTTGACATTTCCCTGTGTTCCTCTGGACAATCAGGTTATAGGGTCTCAAATGCTTCCCATGTTGGCTACCCTTCCACAGTGTAGGGGACTGGGTTGAACACCCAGTTTCTCCTATCTCAGGTTCCCCAGGAGGTGGTGGGGTGCGAGGTAGGCTTTTCTAGACACTCTGGGCTTCTCCAAGGCATGGCTGGCTGGTTCTCTTGGCCTACAATGGTTACCTGCAGGAGAGTCCCAGGGGTGGCCTACATGCATGTGGGAACTTGGCTGGCTGCTTCTCCTGCTCATGTGGGTTACCTATGAGAGAGACCCAGTGGTGACCAGGCGTGCCCTTAAGTATGTTATACTCCTGCTGATTTTAAAATCTCTGTCACAAGAGTAGGTGCAGGGGAGTTCAAGGGCAGAGGGAGCAGGGGGAGGTCCAGGTGTGTGTCAAGAGGTGTGTCTGGGTCATGCTCGTTGTTATGACCACTCACATGAGGTCTGCATCACAAAATTTCACACGACTATGCAGGGCCCTGAAACTAGTTGGAGATGCAGCCTTTGGTTCTTTTATGGGATGGTTAACAAAGGGCTCAAAATTCCTCCTGTAAAAGCCCCAGAAGTGCAGCACTGAGATTTGGTAGGCCTTCAGTGACATTTGGACATCTGTGAAGAGAGGACTCACCCCTGACTAGTGACCCTTGTAACCTTGGTGTGGGACTAGGTACCTAATTCTGTCTATTACTAGGGACCCACACTGCTTTGATGTGGGTTGGGAGCCAGGTGATTTTTACATACAACTGGTATGGAAGATGGGAATAGTATGTTTTGGATTAATAAACTGCTGGCCCAGCTGCCCACCACATGAGTGGCCCTGGGCCATGTATTTCACCAAGAATCTCGTTATCTATTCTTTGCAGGTATACAAAAAGTAAAGAAGACCACAGTAAGGTATCAGTGCAATGGTGGTTCCTCTCTCTTTCTATGACAAGACATCTATACCACCTAGACTCCTTACTAGAAAATGGTAAGGTTAGGGTGAGCAAAGTGGCATGCTGAGGGCATGAGATTTTGGGGTAACTCATTCTGAGAGTTATGCAAGTACCAATGGGCATGTGCCCAACCCATAATGAGCATCTCCTTGAATTCTGCATGTGGGTGCCTCTCATTACTGACTTTAGGACTAGCCTTGCTGAAAAATCACAGTATGGACCTTCTTGCTGCCCAGCAACTGTGGATATGGCTTTACTAGTGCGATTTAATTTCTTTAGAAACTTATTCTGGACAGAAGAAAATAGTGAATTTGATTTACATGACTCAGATAATTCATTCAGTTGCAGAATATTTTTGCTTTCTATGAACTCATAGCAGATTCCATAAAGTTCTAGAGCTGCCAGAGAACCTAAAAAAAAAAAAAAACCTTCTATACCTGTCTGATTTGTCAGACAAGGAAACTTTGGGGTCCAAATAAATTTCCTGTTGAGGTAACATTGGAGTTGGTGGCATAGCCAGGGACCCCAGTCTTTCCCTCCCAGCACATAAATTCAGTTCTCAGAAGCATAACTTTCTACAGGCTGATTACATATGTTACAACTGATTCCATATATTACAAAACCAAACCAAACCAAACCAAACCGTGTTCTGTAAGGGCCTATCTGGGATGCCTCCTTCATTCACCCGTTCTTACCTGTGCCAAACCTCCAATCTCTTTGACACAAACATAGAGTCGGAACAGGTCTAGGGGCTTTTTGCCCACTGCGGGCAAACTGGAGACAGGGGAGCCCCTCTCTTCCATGAAAGTCAAGTATCGGTCAACCCACAGTTTCCTCTCGGGCTCATTTCCCAGCTCATACACCTTTGTGATCTTCTCCCCTGTGGTGGTGGATGAGCTGGACTTCTGGTGCAGGAAGAAACATAGTGATGGGAGATGAAGAGCCGGGGGAAGGGAAGAAGGTGAGAAAAAAGCAATGAGCTAATAAATACAAGAAGATTATAAAACTACTGCTATCACACAACAATTAGGAATGAAGGCTACTAGTTCAGGCACAAACTATACATGTTCTTAATTAAGAATTTACTTTTGACTTTAAAAGGGTTCAAACTCACCCTTTTAGACACTTAAAAACTAAACCAAAATAAACGAAGTCTTTTTAACTTTAATATAGGCATTGAATCCCAGAAGGCAAGATTCCAATTAAGTCTTGTGCAATTTTAAAAAATAAAATGGTGTTAACTCAGAGAATGGTCAACATGAATTAAAAAGTTCACATGTAGTATCATAAGCTCCCAAACTAAATGCACTCCTGATTTTTCTTGTCAAAACAGGAATAGCTAATGTGTGTCTATATGAACTCTAAATTATGTGGAGGAGGAAATACAGTGTTTGCTGAAAAATGTAAGCTTGAAGCCATACCAAGCCTACTTGAGAGCTTTATAAACAAATCCAAACCTTTGGCACTTGATAACTAGCTTTCATTATTTATAATTTCCTACATGTCTCTGTCAAAGTAAGGTATTGTTAGATAATCAATATAATAGATTTCCTTTTTTTTTTTTTTTTTTTGGTGCTGGAGATTGAACTCATGACCTTGCACTTGCCAGGCAGGTGCTTGTGCCACTGAGTTAAATCCCTGGCCTCTAGATTTCTTAACATATTACTTTGGAATTCATGCTCAGTTTACGTATTGACCACATTCTCAATGCATCTATGGATAAATATATACATTTATTTTTATGTACATGTATTGATGTACTCCTGCAGCTCATATGGATACTCTTTAATTCTTGGTCTTTTATGTACCTGATTATATTTGACACTAAAATATCACCTATAGTCAACCCTCTAGATTGATTCTACGGATAACACAGGTCTAAATAGCCTAACTATATTTCTTTTCCATCTTTTATCTCTATTCTTGTTGTAATATATATTATTTTGCAATATCAAAGTTACTGTGCAAAATCACTGCTTAATTTTCAATAAAGATGTCCCTGAATTAAGAATTCATTTAATTTATTCATGCATATATGCTAGGCTATCATTTGCAATATAGAGCCATTATTTTAAACAGAGGTCTTGTTAAATTTTGCCTTTTCTTTTTCTTAATTTAGCATGGTATAGTTTAAAACATACTTTTCAAAACCAGAGGGTTCAGAAACATGATAGCCATTAAGGTTAGATGTTTCCTTGTCTCTCAAAGTGGCCCCTAGTAAAAGCTGGATCCTAAGAAAGGACACCTAAACATACAGATCTCAGAGCAGGAGGAGTAGCCCCTTTCTGTCTAATATGCCATGCTCCAAAGCCATTTTAGTTGAATATTAAGGCTTTGACTTTAAAATCTATACATAAAAGTTAAAAAAGGGATGATACAGTTGGTATAAATAAAAAATGAGGAATGTTAAAAAATAGTATATTCTTTTAAACTAACTTTGGTATTAAGGTTAAACTTTAATTCACACAGAAAACACTTTAGATGAAACTGTAAAATAATACATATTTATATTTGTATTTAAATATATATATTCAGAATATGTAAAACATTAATGCCTTTAAAACTCATTTTCCATACTTTTATACCTGAAGATTATTTGAATAGGAAGGGAAAGTTAACACAGACATCAGATTCCTGTATTTGTAATACTGCATCTTTAACAAGATGGTCATCATCAGGTAAATGTCAGTATCAAATTGTTTTTCTTTTAGAGATGTACACCAAAAAAAGAGGTGCCCATTTCTCAAACATGAAAATTTGAAATATGAACATGAGGGAAAACATTATCTTCAACAATCAGTGAAACAAAAAATATCTTTTATTTCATTTGTGAATAAGAGGAAAAGTTTGAAATTCAATTTAAGATAAAAGGAATAAAAACAATCATTTCAATTTTAAATTACTTCAACTAGCTCTTCTAATATACTGAATGTAAGACCCCCATCTGGCATTTCTGGCCTGGTCCTCTCTACTAAAACTGGGGAGTGGTTCTAGATGAACAGTTAATCATGAACAGAGGAACAGGGTGAAGAAATGTTTGCTCCTGCTTTTGAAAAGAGAAAATTCTTATAGCTGAAACAGGCCTATGATTTACTTGCCTTGTCTATCTATAGTTTAACTTTTCTCATCTTAAATAACTTGTGCTATCTCAATTCTCCTAAAATTAAAATAAAATGAAGATAATAGTTTTTAATGGTATTCCATTGAATAATTTTAAGACCTTCCATGAAGCATTTTTTATGGCACTGTAATGTAGGAAAATGGCTATGCCTACAATGGAAGTGGTCAGGCTTCTGTGCAAGCTCTGCAAAACCCTGGCCTAACTCTTAAGCCACTATCTCACTTTTTTTTCTTTGTAGTACTTTATTATATAGTGTGTTAACATGTTTTGCACATATTTGTCTGATACTCCCTCTTTCTACTAAGCTTGAAATTTCTCCAAGTTCTTAACTGTTCACACTTTGCACAGTGTCATATATATATATATATATATATATTTTTTTTTTTTTTTGTCTTTTTCCCCTTTTTATTGGTACCGGGAATCGAACTCACGACTGCCTGCTTGCAAGGCAGGCGCTTATGCCGCTGAGCTAAATCCCCAGCCCCCACAGTGTCCTATATTGATGGCTCTCTAAAGGTATTTATTTGTTCTACCAATGCCCAAATAGATGAAAGAGGACATGCCTGGTAGCATTCAAGTAAGAATCAACAACTGGTTCAAAAATCTTACATGCAGTATGTCAAAGAGAAGGCATGATGTGAATGCCTTAAGACTGTAGGCTGAGAAAAAGGCTCTGCTCACAGTTAGCATCTGACACCTTTACTCCCAGACCCAAGGTTTGCTCATGAGCCCAATTACTACCAGTCAGGATTTTGGTGTCTGAACAGAGAAAATGAACATGAGGAGAAACAAGAGGTTCTTGCATATATATTAACACTCTCCTCATTACTGGGTTCAACTCATTCTTTTTTTTTTTTTTTTTTTGGTCTTTTTCATTTTTATCGGTACCAGGGATCGAACTCACGACCGCCTGCTTGTAAGGCAGGTGCTTATGCCACTGAGCTAAACCTCCAGCCCCTCAACTCATTCTTGACTTGTCCCTAGACGGTAAGTAACCAGGAAAGATCATCTAGATGTAAAGTCTTTACACACTGAAAAACAGGCAAGCAAACTAATTCTCAGAAAGACTTTTCTAGGTACTAACGACTACCCAGACTTTTCTGGGCAACATCTAGGTGATTAACGACTACCTAGTGCTGCTTCAGTGTTGTAAAAATTGTGTCCTACTGTTCTGAAACTCTTACGGAGGCAGAAAAGGAATGGAAAATGCTGAAAAAATTCAGCAAGACAGTCTTATAGAGTCACAAATGTTTTCCTTCTATATATTTTAATTAAGCCCAAGTGTAAATTTTTTCAAGCCTTTTAGGCAGATTTATACTTTGCAGTCTTTACCATATGCTTGGTAATATGTATATGTGCATGCGTATGGACAAATGTTTATTTTTATTTTAGAATGTTTTGTAACAAAACAATATTGGTCTACAGCACACTGTCAAAGCAACAGCAGCTTTTTTATTTTCTCCATTTCAGGCCTGCTGTTAGAAAGGCTTTATTAAGGACACTATTAAGAGCAATTTTGAGCACAAATTGCAGTGGTATCTCAGAAAGAACAAGTATTTCTGAATTGCATGTATTTGCAGTGATCTGGTAGCACAGATGATTTTAAGTCCTTCATTACACTGTCCTTTTGTCCCCTTCCTGAATTACCACTTTGTTTAAAAAAAAAAGTCACCATTTCCACAACATATAGCAAGAGTTTAACATCTCTATTTTGGCAAACTCAGCTTCTCTTGTCTTTATCTAACACTAGAGCCAGAAGTTTGTTTGTAAATTCTCAAATAAAAAACAATTATGGTACAAAAGGAGATAATGTGTGTAGAAATACTTTAAAAATTAATGTACAATTTCAAGTGCAATTGTATTATAATCATTAAAAGCAATCAACAATTTAGTTTGCTTTTCTTTTATATTTAAGTAGAAAGTAGGATTCTGACAAGAATTTCTTCCAGGACTCACAGGAGACAATCTGACTAGTTAGTGTATACTATCCAACTTAGTGATTTCTTATGATTCTGAGATCAGCAAGATGAGCGTTTGAACACATAACATGATCCAGCAGCAGCTGCTTTAATAATAAGTAATCCTTCCTAACTATCATCTTAGATTTTCAAAATTACTATTTTCAATTTCTAAAGTTCCCCCTCAGGCAATACACAAATATTTTTGGAAAGTTATTTGATTTCTACCTGTTTGCTTAAGCACATTACTGATTCAAAGTGCTTTTTCCTATTACAGAGACAGAAAGAAAACAAAACATAAAGTCAGAGTGGGTTATGGGAAACACTTCACATAATATTGGCTGCCTTCTGAGACTCAAAGCAAATAGCACAAAGAAATCCAAAGGAAGGGGTCTGGTTCTCCCTTCCCCTTAGTTCTGCTTCACTCAGTGTGGCAAAGTTGAAATACATCTATAGGGAAGGTGAGAACGTAGAGCACCCTTCCTTCCTCTGAAAAGGAAAAGGGCTGGTTACACTGGAGCTCCATGTGACCTTTACAAACATTTAATAGAACAACCAATTCTTTAAACCATCAAGCTCTTTCTGTTTAACCCAATGGTAATTAATAGCAGCCTCCTTTTGGATTTTTGACTAGGTTGCCAGATCTTGCATAGTGAGGGTCTTCTTCCCAACTGACTTTTTGCCTGAGCTGTGCTCTTCAACACATGTTCTTATAAAAATTAGTGTGTTAATTAAGCCTTCTTGGCAACCAATTGCATATTAAGTTTTTTAAAAAGATCTTTTGGTTCTCTATATGAATACAGAATAAAGGTTACTACTGCATATTGTTCATTTTTTTAATGGTACAGAATTAATTTCTTCAATAGGAAAATAAAGGCACAACTCTTAAGAGAAGAAGAACATCAAGGTTTAAACAGTTCCCTAATATGTGTATTAGCATTTCCATTACTTGGATATCATATGGAAATCAACAGTTTTTTTCCAAGATTACCAGCAGTCCCGTTCAGAACACCACTTTTTTCTCTACTGACTCCAATGTAGCTATACATTATTAATCTAAAAATTTACATGCACTAATATTCCTATAACTTCATTGTTAATTTCAGACATATGATCCAAAAATGAAACAGGCTGATGCACGCTAAACCATAACCAAACTTTGTAATATTTATACACTTGTTTTAGGCTCAGTTTAAAATACGATGTTTTAGATAGAATAGCCCATGACAAACAAGTCTGGGGACAAATGTGCCATTAGTCCATAACTACTATTAGTTCCCATGTAATCAGAGAACTAAATTATTTAATTGACACGTGAGTGCACAGCACATCTCTGTGTGGAGGAATCTGGGCCCAGCATCAGGAGCACATTTTTGAACAGAGATGATTCTTCATCAGAGAGCAACTGTCATTACCAGAAATCAACTTCTACAATGCATACAAACTCTACTCATTATGTTACTAATGCAATTGTATATAAAGAAAACCTTTTCATGGATTAATAATGAAGAAAAAGTCTTATAAAACAAATCAACAAGCAAGCATTAAAGTAAAATTAAATTAATTATCCATAAACCCGCCCCAAAAAACAAAAAAATACAAAACAAACAACCAGAGCCACTTACAGGGCTTGATGGAGTCTTTGGCCAGCCTGGGCTGCTAATGCTATCGCTCTCATCTCCATGAAAGGAGGAGATGCTAGCAGAGCTGGGGGACATTGGGGAAGGGACTGGCAGGTTGCCTGGGGTTGGGGGCTGAGAAATACCCTGAGAGCTGTAGCTATCCTGTGGTAGAGGAATAAAAAAAAAAAAATGACAAAGGTAGGGCAAACTTTATTGGAAATAACAAAAAATACATCCAGTTTAACAGACTGATTATATACATATATATACATATACATATATATATATATATATGTATATATATATATATATATATATATATATGAAGACATGTACAAACACACACACAAACACACATATATAAAGGTATTAAAACAACATTCTTAATTAGTATGATTTGGTAAGTTTGCTGGATGCTGGATAAGGCCACAAAGCCACCATGCTTACTTCAAGCTTACATGGAATGCTAAGCATGGGTTACCCCTTATGAAAGAAGAAAGAAAAAAACCAAAACAAAACAAAGGCTGTTCACCTTATTTATCAAATAAGGCAGGAAAGCAAAATATTAAGTATGTTGTTGTTGCTGAGGCGGCCAAAACAGGAAGCTATAAACTGAAGGCAGAGAAAATGGCTGCAAGTATCAAACCCAGGCAAGATCCCTTACTTCTCCCCACCCCCAAGCAGTTCTCTTAGGTGGGCCTTGTCCCTCCACCCCCTGCCCCACCATGAGTTAATGCCATAAGAACTAGTAACTTTCAGATCCACACCATGAAGGGGGTGAGGGAAGAAAAGAATATGAAAATGCTGAACAAAATGAAGGCATGCAGAAGAGAAGAAACCAAGAGGGGAAAAAAATGTTGCCAGCACCAAAGAGCTAACAGCAGGGCAGCTTTGGCCAGGCAGTGCCCACATGCATGCAGGGAGGAAGTACCTTTGACTTGCTCTCAGACTGTGGAGTGCCTTCTTCTTTGCCATCTGCTTTGAGAGGCATGGGCAGCTTGGATTCACCAGGAGACATCATATCTGCAAGACCCATAGATGCTAATCGAAAACAGGAGAAAGAGTCAAGATTATTCATGTGATTTGTCAAGACTGTTTTTCTGCCAACACGAGTTACTGAAATGAATGAATCATGAGAACCTGAGTTTTCCTTGAAGGAAGGAAAAAACAGAGAAATGATAACTAGGCGTATATAATTTCTGAAATCTGAATAACATCATATTCTGGCAACCTTTCCTTGGAAGAGAGTGAGAGAAAAAGAAAGCCTAGAGAGAGAGAGAGAGAGAGAGAGAGAGAGAGAGAGAGAGAGAGAGAGAGACAGAGAGAATGAATAACTATTCTGTACATTAAAAACCCAAACCAGTGAAGTTCAGTTTATATTTTATTTTTCAAAATTATTATAGCTTTATCAGAGTAAGCAACAAGTGGAAAGAAGCCAAATGTTTAAACTGCTCATCAGGTATTGAAAACAAATGCTGGGTATGTGTGGCTTTTACCTGTGTGACTAATTTCTTCAATCCAAGTAATCTGCAGTTTGTAAAATTATTTGATATTTACTGTCTGATTTGAAATTCTTATGTATTGCATATGGTCTAGTCTAAAATAAGGGAACACAATCATATGGATGACTTTAAAAAGAATAATCAGAAATAAAATTATGAAGGAAGGATCTCTAATTACTTTGCAATGGGGCTGGTATCCATAGCCTGGCACAGACCCTGCAGTCATCAACCCTCCCTGGCAGCTCACCACCAGCTCAGATACCCACAGCAGCTACAGAGCCAACACATTCTCTCTTTCTCTAGGCTCAGTAATGCAATCATCTCCTCTAGCCATCAGATAAAGGCTCACCAGAGAACAACTGATTCATACACATTTATTGCAGACACTAATAGACACTTTCAGGTTAAAAATATGGGTTTTGATTTCTTTTTAAAGGAAGAACAAGGCTATAGTAGGGAATTGGTGTAGCTATCCAGGGACTAACAGCTGAATTTCCACAGAACCCCACTGTGAAAACCATCTGCACAACTGAGGGCTGCAGGGGCTGTGTGGGAAACACCAACCAGATGTGTGAAAGGCAGAATGGGGTGGGGAAGATAGGGGACAAGAGAAAAAGGACAAGCCTTATAAAGTAGTGGAGGCCAGAAAACACTACCTGTAAAAATAACATGAACCCGAGGTTTATGTGCAGGATTCATTTCATACCCTGCAAAGACAAGTGCTGGCTCAATCAGGAAGGACACATGGAACACAGTGTGCCAAAAAAACAAAAAACCACCAGCTTTAAAAAAGGCTCCACAGATTGCCCACTACAAAATGATTATTGCACATATTCATGTATTACTATGTTTTAGAAAATAATTAGTTTTAATTACAGCAGTGAGAGAGTGAGCAGGCTCTGGTGAATTAGCTGGCAAGCTCTCTGGTGCTAATTTGCTAATATCGTTAGCATCACTGCAGGTTGAGACCATAGGTCCTGCCAAAAAAGCCTACTCTGCCACGTGCCCATAAGTTTACATCAGCATACTCAATAATAAACTCTGAAATCCTGTATTTTTCACAGGCACACTGGCTAGTGTTTCAAAGCCCATTTGCAGCCCCAGTCAGCCCTTAAAGTCATCACAACACACACAAATCATAATTAGGATGTTTTTCTTTTTTTCAAATTACTTTCAATACGTAGACTTTAAGAACTAGAACAAAAAGCTTTTTCAAGTGATGCAGCTGCAGAGAAAAATCTATTGGGATCAGCTAAAAATGCTGTTATTTTTGTGAATGTGTGAAACCTCAAAAAAGCAGCTGAGAGAGATTACAACTAAGAAGACTGCCTTGTTCAAAGTAGCGAATTGACTTTGTGCAGTGTTATCTCTGGGTTCTAACATTACAGGAATTAGTAAACCTGTATACTTTAAAACAACCTTTTTACAAGAATAAAAAGATATTAAAAGGCAGCTAAGTGTGAAAAGAGGGGCTTGTGTATGAAATTCCATGTGTCCTTTTTCTTTTTTTTATGTGTGTCCTTTATCTTATCTAATGAGTCCACAGAAATCATAGCTAGCCCAATTCCAGAGAGAGTGGGGAGATCATGTAAACAGTGCTAACTTTCAATTGTATCTGCATGAATATTACAATTATGTTTGAATATTATTTTTAAGTTACAAATAATATCACACTTTATATCATCAACAAAGGCAATTTTAATAATAAGGAACTAGGCTAATGTGTTTTATAATAATTAGTGATAATTTATACTGATTTAAAAATCAGACTTACATAAACATAAGCATTATGTTGATTTAAAGTTCTTCAAATAGCTTAGATGGACATTTTAGGTACGCAAACATAAAAACTACATTGCTTTATTATCTTGAGAGATCAAGACAGAATGTAGAGTAATAGTTTTATTGTTCTTCTGCCTGACAGTATAAATTTTATTTTACCAAGTGGATCATAAAGTCTTCCTTTACTATATAGCTTTTACTATTCTTTTTAATGAAATGCTTATTTTTTGACTTCTTACTGGAATTCTCAATCATTCACTGCAAAGTCACACATCTCCTCGGGCAGTGATACTCCAGGGGCATTATTTTTTTCTCATTTCTCAGAAAAAGCAAGACCTACTACGATCCTAAGGACGAGTTACATCAAGGTAGTGTTCCTTCTCTCACCGACA
The DNA here is from genome assembly GCF_034190915.1 of Cavia porcellus. Lineage (NCBI taxonomy): Eukaryota > Metazoa > Chordata > Mammalia > Rodentia > Caviidae > Cavia > Cavia porcellus. The sequence goes on along the minus strand of NW_026947505.1, from coordinate 26,064,391 downwards.
CTAGCAATCTAGTATGGAAAATTTAAATGCAAGAAGAAACAGTATGGAATCTGTGGCTGCAAAAAGTGCTGGCTGAGCACTGTAAATACATTTCAAGCACAGCCTCTGGCCATGTCATTGAAATTTAAGAGTTAGAATAAGTTCCTAAAGAGCTTGGGTCATGGTCCTATGGCAGTTATTTTGCCTTGTATTTAATACACATTCAAAAGAACATAAAGAACACATGAAGAAGTAAAATGGAACCTAAACATTCATTCCTGTTTTCTTTAAGCCTTTTCAGTTTCCCTACAAGGCTGCAGAGTCATTTCCAGAAGATTGTAAAATAGGATCAGAAACACATTCAGTTATTTTCTTTTGATAGTAATGTACTACATTCTGGAAAAGGTTTTATTCCTTGTTGACAAAAGCACAAAGGGCTCACCTTTGTGTGTATACCTGTAGATGTTCATGACTATTGACACGGAAAAATATAAAATGCATTATTAATTTGATACATAGAAGAGATATGGAAAAAGTTCAGGCAATATACTTTTCTCCTGCTGGTTCAGTACGGCCATAAGAAAATCCTTTGAACATCCCTATTCTGAGAACCTCTCGGGGATAGTGACTTTGAGAGGTTAGAGGCTGGGTGTGATCCCTAGTTTGTACCAGTGTTGCTCCCTGTGCAGACATACTAGTAAAGCTGTTACATATAGCTGCTATAAGAGAATGGCCAGGACAGCCCTGATATTCCAGTTTGTTTTGGCAAGATCTCAGCATGCACTTCCTTTGTATACAGGAGTTGGTTTTTAGGGTTTTCAAAGGATTCACCTAGAATCATTAATTTAAAGCAAGCCAACAAACACTTCTGTAAGCTTCTTGGGCAATCAAGTACCATGAGGAGTACTAAAGGCTTAAAATTTCCAGTATGAAGACCCTAAAGTTTTAAGAATATAGCTATCCAGCTGGTAAGTTCACATTCTAGGCAGTTTTGTATGCCTTTTTAAAACCTCAAAACAGCAAATTGTCTGGTCAATAGTTAATGCATACAAAGGTGGTAGTAGTTGTGTCAGGTGACAGAAGATCGAAATACAGGTACTTTGGTTCACTTGCACTGTCAAAATACAGTGGTACTTAAGTTCACTTGTTTTATGATTTTGGAAAAGATGGCCATGTTCATGTTTATGTGGGAAAAATGGCCACAGTCCTGTCTATCAACCCATGCAGAGTTTACAAATAAAAAAAAAATTTTGCCAAACATTTGTTTGTGAGCCAAATTGTTTGTAAACAAAAGTGTTCATGAACTAAGGTATCACTGTACCCCCAAATCTGCAATTCTTGAACTTTGGCACATGCACCTGAAAATTACCTGTGCAGTCTGTTAGGAATGCAAACTCCTGGGTACATCCTTAGGAATTTTGGTGGAAACCTTGGAATCTAGTTTTAACAAGCATTACAGACATTGTGAAATAGGTGGTTCATAATTTTGTAGCAGAGTGATGAATTGTTTTCTTTGTAAAGGGCTATTGTAATTATTATGCCCCATATAGGCTAGGCATTAACAGGATACTTTGCATGTGAGATTGAGCAATGTTGGGAGACAGACTCACTACTGCAGTTTGACTAGATTTCTGTATAAGAGCAAGGCAGTGGCATGTGGCTGCCCCTTTACTGTCTACTGGATAGAGTACAAATGGCCTACATTTTGTGGAGTGTCTTCTGATGAGGCAAACTCAAAAGTACAGATGGTAGGCATCCATGTTTTTAAATTTAGATGTCTATACTAAGATGACAGCTTACATGCAAATGAACACATGGCTAATAAGTATTATAAATGGAATACAAGTAAGTATAATTCAACTAACACTGCATATATTGTATATAAGGATATATTTAACAAGGTTACACATGATTAATAATTTCCCCCTTAACGTAAAGTTCTAACCTTCTAATCTAAATAGTTAAAACAGAATCAAAAAGGTTTCAGAGAGAAAGATCCCCACTGCTTACCATATAGCTTCCTCTAGCATTTTAAGTAAAAAAATAGTCCTCATATTTGTACTCATACTGACACCATTTAAATAATTACTCACTCACTGAACCCTGTAACAATTTATCACTACACTGGAAGATTTCTTTTGGCTCTCTACAACTGCCTGAACTCAGTGAAGAGAATGTTAGAATGCTAGTTGTACTGGCTATTAACTGAGATGCAGAAAATTCTACTACTAGCCCTGGTCAGCATTTGTAATGTTTTTGCTTTCTCTGAAAGTACACTTTAACGGAGAATATTTTACTATTATCACTGGTAATTTATTTCCACTGACTCAAGCCAAGAAGATGGATGTGATGGTGAGTCATTCCTGATTCATGGTTATGCAAGTTTACATCTTAGCTCCCAAATCCTCATCAGGAGATACATTGTAATGTCTCTGTGTCATTTCCATTCCTTTGGAGAATAACACAGATATAGCAGATTCACATGGACCTATCAAAAGATACACAGTAAATATTAAATGGTCAATGTTCCTTAGATGTGCTGAATTATTACTTTCTACTTGGCTTCTTATGGCTTAATAAAGCTGAAAAAAAATCACATAAATGTGTAAAGAAAATCTGATGTTTAAATGATTAAAAATTCAATATCTCAGAATGTACAAGGCAATAAACTACTACTTCACAAAAGGGGCTGAGAATAAATGGCCTTTGAACATATTTTCTCTGTATAAGATAATGAATTCAGAATTATCTGAATAATAATAATAAACTCTTCATGAATTCCTGCTAAATTGATTATTCCTCAGGAATACACACATCTTTTGGGGCAGGGCATTGTGTCATATTTGTTGTTTGTTATTTTTTGCGGCTTTGAGGTCCGAATAACAATTCAACAGCTGCAAGACGATGCAAAGAAAAACAACATAAGATTGATAGGTATAAACGAAAAAGAAGGCAACAACACAAATGATATCAAAAGACTATTTACAGAAATAATAGCTGAAAATGTCCCAAACATGAGAATGGAAACTGACATACAGATCAGTGAAGCATGTAGAACTCCAAGTAGCCATAACCGAAACAAAACTATACCCAGACATATAATAATCAACGGCCCAGGAACTCAACATAAAAACAGAATATTATAAACTGCTAGAGAGAAAAGACGGATCACCTATAAAGGAAAACCTGTCAGAAACACAGCAGACTTCTCAACACAAACAATGAAGTGAAGAAAAGCATGGAGTGAAATATTTCAGATCCTAAAGGAAAATGACTTCCCAACCAGACTGATGTACCCTGCAAAACTCTCCTTCAAAATTGATAAAGAAATAAGACATTTCCACAACAAAGAACAGCTGAAGAATTTCATGACCACCAATCAAACCCTGTAAAGATATATGTGGGAAAAAACTACTAAGCAAGGCAAACAATTAAACAGAGGAGAACCAACAGGAGGAAGATAACATGACAAAAATAAACCAATATATATCAGCTATAATCATTAATGTAAGTGGCCTCAATTCACCAATTAAAAGAAAAAGACTGACAGACTGGATCAAGAAACAACATCCAACCATATGCCATATACAGGAAACCCACCTAACCCAAAAGGAAACTCAGACTGACAGTCAAAGGATAGAAAACAATACTTCATGCAACAGGAACCCAAAAAAAGCAGGGGTAGCTATTTGCAGACAATGTGAACTTCAAACCAAAAATGACCCAAAGAGATAAAGAAGGTTACTAACACACTAGTTAGGGGAAAACTTCAAGAGGAAGAGGTAACAATCTTAAATATAATTCACCAAATTTGGAAGCATCCAGCTATATTGAACAAATATGAACAGAAATGAAAAATGACTACAAAGAGATCAACTAGACAGGAAATTAGCAAAGAAATAACAGAACTGAATCACACTTGTGAACAAATAGACTTAGCAGACGTGTACAGTGTTCCCCCTAAAAACATCAGAATGTACCTTCTTTTCACCAGCACGTAGGACATTCTCTAAAATAGACCATATACTAGCCCACAAAACATGCTGAAGTAAATGCAAAAGAACTGAAATTATCTCATGCATGTTATCAGATCACAGCACCATGAAACTAGAAATTAATGCCAAATGAAAGTGCAAAAACTCAGCAAACTCATGGAAATTAAATAACACACTCCCGAGCAATCAGTGGGTCAGAGAGGAACTAAAGAAGAAATTAAACCATATCTGCAAGCAAATGAAAATACAAATACAACTTACTGGAACCTGTGGGATGCAATGAAAGTAGTCCTCAGAGGAAAATTTATTGCGGTGAATTCCCACATCAGGAAAACAGAAAGAACACAAATAAACAACCTGATGCTACACCTCAAACATCTAGAAAAAGAAGAGCAAGCCAAGCCCAAAGCCAAAAGAAGGGAGGAAATTATAAAGATCAGAGCAGAAATCAATGCAATAGACACTAAGAAAAGAATACAAAGAATCAATGAAACAAAGAGTTGGTTCTTTGAAAGAATAAATAAAATTGATAAGCCCCTAGCCAATCTTATTTAAAAAAGGAAAGAAAAAACTCAAATTCAAGTAACAAGGAATGAAAAGGGTGAAATTACTACAGACCATGTGGAAATACAGAAGATCATCAATACCTACTTTGAAACCTCTATTCTCATAGGTATGATAACACAGAATAAATGGAGAGATTCCTAGAAACATATGAACTACCAAAGCTAGATCAAGAAGATGCAAAACTATTGAATAACCTAATTTCAATTAAAAAAATTGAAAATGTAATTAAAATCTTACCAATAAAGAAAAGCCCAGGTCCTGATGTTTTAAGAAATTCAAGGAAAACAATGCAGACACTCTTCAAAGTATTCAATGAAATTGAAAGGGAAGCAATTCTCCCTAACTCATTCCTGGAAGCAAGTATTACTCTAATACCAAAAGCACAGAAAGACCCAAACAAAAAAGAGAACTATAGGCCAGTCTCCCTAAAGAACACAAATGCAAAAATTCTCAGTAAAATACTGGCAAACAGAATGCAGCAAATCATCAAGAAGATTATATACCATGACCCAGTGGGATTCATCCAAAGAATGCAGGGACGGTTCAATATATGCAAATCAATAAATGTAATCCACCTTACCAATAGAGCCCAAACTAAGAATCACATGATCATTTCTATAGATGCAGAAAAAACTTTTGCTAAGGCCTAACACTCATTCATGTTAAGAACGCTACAGAAAATTGGAATAGATGGCCTTTATCTCAGTATGATAAAAGCTAAGTGAAAATTATAATACCCTGAAAGAAGAAATTGAAGAGGACCTCAGAAAATGGAAAGACATTCCTTGTTCATGGAAAGGAAGAACAAATATTGTAAAAGTGGACATTCTCCCAAAATTGTTATACAGATTTAATGCAATCCCAATCAAAATACCACTAGTATTTTGTGATCCAGAGAAATCATTCCTAAAATTCATCTGGAACCAGAAAAGACCTAGAATAGCAAAAGGCAATTTTGGGCAACAAAAGCAAGGCAGGAGGCATCACAAAGCCTGACCTGAAGTTACACTACAAAGCTACTGTAATAAAATCACCATGGTACTGGCATAAAAGCAGACCTGAAGATCAATGGAATAGAGTAATTGATACAACTACAATTATAAACACACTCAGCCACCTTATCTTTGACAAAGGGGCCAAACACATTCACTGGAAGAAAGATAGTCTCTTTAATGAATGGTGCTGGAAAAACTGGCTCTTCATATGCTGAAAACTAAAACTAGACCCATGCCTATCTATGTACTAAACTAAAGTCTAAATAGATCAAAGATCTAAATATTAAAACAGAAACACTAAATCTACTAGAAGACAAAATAGGTAGAAATCTTGAAGACATAGGGGTAGGTAGAGAATTCATGAACAAAGATCAAACCACACAGGAAATGCTTCCCAGAATCAATAACTGGGGTCTCATCTTTTTAGTTTTTGCATGTCAAACAAAATCTCTAACAGAGTAAAAAGGAAACCCATGAATTTTGAAAAAAATCTTAAGTCAACTCTCCCTCAGACAAAGGACTTCTGTGTAGAACATATAAAGAATTTAAAAAAATCAGATCCCTGAAATTCAAAGACCCAATCCAAAAATAGGCATCTGAGATGAATACACAGTTCTCAGATGAAGAAATACAAATGGCATATAAATACATGAAAACATGTTCAGCAACACTGGTCATTAGCGAAATGCAAATTAAAACCACACTGAGATTCCATCTCACTCCAGAAAGAATGGCCAGGATTAAGAAAACTACCAACAACAAATGCTGGAGAGGCTGCTTCGAAACTGTTAGTGGGAGTGTACACTGGTGCAACCAAGGTGGAGGTCAGTCTGGAAGTTCCTCAAAAAGCTGGGATTGGGAGTCCCATTTGAACCAACTATTCCACTTCTGGGCATATTCCTAGAAGAACTGAAAAACATCATATCACAGTGATATATGTACACCTATGTTTATAACAGCACAATTTGTAATAGCCAGATCCTGCAAACAACCTAAATGCCCAACTGAGGAATGGATAAAAAAGATGCGGTACTTTTATACAATGGAGTACTACTCAGCTATAAAGAATGATCATATTGACATTTTATAGGTAAATGGATGCAAACTTGAGACCATACTCATAAGTGACATAAATCAAACTCACATGTGTAAATACCATATTGTCTCTCTAGTATAAGAAATGGTAAAAGCATATAAGATACAAACTCCTCAATAAATAATGTGAAAGGGTTAAGAATCTGCTCACAGTAGAAAAACAATATCTCAGGGAAAAAGAGGAGAAAAAAAGGAAAGGAACAGAAAAAATACCTAAATTTGTATAAACACACTTAAGATAGCTGATTGTGCTACTAATTCTGTTAGTTCTTAGAATAAAATAGTTAACATTCGTAGAACTCGATCACTTTTGCATGTTTGTATCTGGAGGAACTCTTTTGTTTTTTTTTTTTGTTTTTTTTTTTTGTCTTTTTCGTTTTTATCGGTACCAGGGATCGAACTCACGACTGCCTGCTTTCAAGGCAGGCGCTTATGCCGCTGAGCTAAATCCCCAGCCCCTGGAGGAACTCTTTTGAAGATCATTATGTAAAATAACAGTCTTAGTGTGTTGCTACACCTTGATTTGAAGGCCTATATCGTCATTGTTTTGGGTTCCTTGCTATTGTTATTTATGTCTTATTTGTTACTTGTTTTTCAAGTAATTTGTTTTCTTTTGTTTTTTCCTCTAATACAGAAAGGATAGATGCACATGTAGAGGCTTATACATGCCTAAACCTTCTCTAAAACAGTAAAGAATCGACTGTATTATACATAATGATATAAACAGCTACTTTGAAGAAAAAGAGACATTATGGTGTCCATTGTTGATCTCCTATCATCATGCTATGAAATCCATCATGCTGTGTAATGATTTTATTCTTTGTTTAGAGTGGCTTTAGTCTGTTTTGTATTATTTAATTTCAACATACATGAAGGTATGGACAGCTCTTTTGAAGAGAACAAGAGGCATTATGGTAGCCATTGTTGATTTTCCTATTGTCTTGTTTTGAAGGACTGTAATGCCTTCGTTACTCTGTTTTGATCAGTTTTATACTATTTTGTGTTGTATGAATTCATTGTATGTGAAGATATAGACAACTATTTAGAAGAAAACAGGAGACATTATGGTAGTCAATGTTGATCCCCTGTTGTCTTGCTTTGAAATCTGTGTCAGTTACATTGTTTTCTTCTAATCTGCTTTGTTCTATTTTGTTATGGCTTGTTTAACCCTCTTTAAAGTAAAAAATAAAACAAAAAAGGGAAAACTGAGAACTGCTACATGGTAAAAATTTATCATGCAATTTAAAGAGCCTAACTAATTTCAGTTCTAGAAGAAAGACAAAACACACAGTTTTGTTTAGATTGTCACAACCCAGACTCTGTCACCTGAGAAACAGCAGGTTGCAACAAACTTCTGGAGCATTGTACTTTCATTTCTAATGTGAAATACCCATCTTTCTTCATGAGTAACTGCCTGCTTAAGTTCAGGAAGGGTTACTTTATTGATAACAAATTTACAAATATTAGTTATGTTTGTCTCTTTCACAAACCTTTGAGAGAATAATCAGGGAATGCTACTATTAAATGAGACTCTAGAAATTGATGAATTAGAAGCTCACACAGGAAGTAAGCACGGCCTCTCCAATACCCAGAAGCCAGGAAAGCAGAAGGCACCCTTGATAGAAAAAAGGTGGTTGAGGGAGCCTGGGCTCTAATTACATGTTTTGTTGACATGTCATAAATCTGGACACGCATTCCTGCAGGTAAACAGGGCAGGCAGGGAGAAACAGCCAGACTTACCTCTGAGTGTATGCTGTCATCGGGAAGCTTACTTCCCTCAGGTAACCAGCATGGACAGGGAGACACAGCTAGATACATCTTGTGCGCTTGCAGGCCAGAGATGCTTTGCTTCCTGTGGCAGCCAGTGTGGGAAAGGAGAATCGCACAAACATGCTTGTGTGCATCTGTTGCTATCAGGGGAGTCTCTGTGTAGCCCACACAGACTGAAAGAAGCAGTCCCACTACCAAGCATCCATGGCCATTGGGGACGCCTCGTGTAGTTGCATGGGCATGGAGAAGCTCACTCCCATGGCCCACTGCCTCCCTGGGAACTGGGTTTGGAAAAGTCCAGGTACCTGGCCCAGTCTCCTACAGTGTGGGGGGATAATCAACGTGTTAAGTGCTTGGGATCCTGTGACATGCTTATTCAGAGGAATGCAGAAAAATGTCAAGATAAAGAAGCAAAAGGCAATGCAAAGAAAAATAATTTAAGATAACAAATGTCAGTGAAAAAGCGGGGGCCAACACAACTGACATAAAAAGACTATTTACAGAAATAATTGCAGAAAACTCCCCAAACATAGGAAAAGGACCTGGTGTACAGATATGTGAAGCATCTACAACTCCAGCTAGCCATAACCAAAATAAATCTACACTCAGACATGAGTAATCAAGATCCTAGAAACTGAGCACAAAAACAGAATATTAAAGGCTGTTAGAGAAAAGAAACAGATCATCTATAAAGGAAAACCTATCAGAATCATGACAGACTTGTCAACATAAAACATCAAGTCAAGAAGAGTGTGTAGTAAAGTGTTTCAAAACCTAAAAGAAAACATCTTCCAACCCAGATTGATGTACCCTGCAAAACTATCTTTCAAAATTGATGGAAGAATAAGATACTTCCATGATAACAACTGAAGGAATTCATGACCACCAAACCAGCCCTACGGAGAATACTCAAAGATATTCTAGAGACATAAAAGATGACCATGGTTCCAGGAATAGCAGCAGAGAGAGAATGCCAAATAGGGCAAGAAATTGGAGGGGAAAGGGAGTGGGGGCAATAACAGGAGGATAGCATGGCAGAGATGAGCCAATGCATGCCAGTTGTAACCATTAATATAGATTGCTTCAATTCACCAATAAAAAGAAACACACACAGAGTGGATAGATCCATAAATGTGCTGTACACATGAACCACATTTAACTCAAAATTCATAGACCAAAGGTCAAAGAACAGAAAACAATGCTCCAGGTGACAAGAAATCAGAAAAAAGCAAGAGTAGCTTGCTCATCAACCTCAGAATGGGTCAGAAAGACATGGCATTTTTATACAATGGAAAGCTACTCAGCTATAAAGGATAATCACTGGGCTCTTGTAGGTAAATGGATGTAACTTAAGATCATGCACATGGGTGAAACGGTTCAGTCTCATATGGCTGAACAGCATGTTATCTCCTAGTGTAAGAAACTGAAGGAGTTAGTGAGATCCAAAATGTACAATAGATATTATGAAAGTGATAGGGGAGGAAACATCTAAAAATGAAAGGTGGTAACCATTCTTAACTTCCCATTTTCTTGTTTTGAGTTATTGTTTTCATAGTTTTGTTACGTTTGGCTTTATTCTGTCTTGCTTTGTTTGATTTTACTGTGTCTGATGGTATGGGCAGTTATTTTCAAGATAATGGAATGCATCATGGTAGCCATTTTTGATTCCCTATTTCCCCTTTTGAAGTCCTGTTGTTTTATTCTTTTGTTTTGATTGGTTTTATTTTTGATTTGTTCTGTGTTGTTTTGTTTGATTTTATTATGTCTGATGGTATGGACAGAAGTTTTGAAGAAAATAAGAGACATTACAGTACTCATTGTTGATTTCATCTTGTTTTGAAATCTTATAACCACTTTCTCTGTTTTGTTTTGATTGGTTTTCTTCTGTATAGTTTGACTTCAATATATCTGAGGTACGCACAGCTATTGTGCTATAAGAGGCATTATAGCAGCCATTGTTGATTTCTTACTATCTTGTTTTGAAGTCCTATACTATTTTTACTGTTTTGATCGGCTTTATTCTGTTTCATTTTGTTTGACTTTTTCTCTTAAAAATTCTTTTTAAAAAAGGATAATTCACTTAGATGCTACTCATCAGGTCAGTGTAGTAGGGCTGTTATCTGGCTACTTTACTTGACTGCCCCAGCAGTGTATATTACCAAGTCAAATCTGCAGATAAAAATCTGATTGGCTTCAATGTAGCTGGGGCATGTGGGAGGTAATATCACACATCCTATTTTGTTTTCTACCAAAGGGGCATTACATACAGTTGAGAACAGATTGCTGCACACATACATACATGAGCTCAAAGCCTTGCTTCTCAGGGTGTCCCAAGCAGTATGTTTACCCTTTGTGAGGCAAGCCTTAGGCATATTCTTCGTAGCTTTGTATTAAGAGCCAAAAGAGATATTGCTTGCGTTGTTCTGTTCTGATTAGCTTTATTCTGTTTTGCTTTATTCAGTTTTATTCTCTCTCTCTCTTTTTAAAATTTGCACACACAATAGCTAAACTGAATTCTGTACTAACTAAAGGAGCAAATCTCACCAGAAGGGTCTCTGCCATTCAGCCATATTTACTGCACTGTCTCACTATAGAATCAGCACTCTTTATCTTTGGGCAGTGCAGGAACTTACGGAGAGGATCACTAGTTGTCAGGCTCAAGGGTCTCAGAGCCGAGAACATGGGAGGCTGCAGACATTCTTGATGTCTTCCCCAAACTTACAAACTACTTCAAATGTAACAATCAGAGGTGATTTTTTTTAAAGAATAAAGCTGCTGAGATTAGAAAGTGCATTTAAAGAACATATGAAACATTTTAAACAGTTTTTCTATAGAGATAATCTGCAAATAGTACTCATAAAGTCACTGTTTCCATACATACATTTAAAGGTGTCTCCCTAAATGGAAAAAAACCTCTTCAAATTCCCCCTGTTCTGCTCTTCAATCACTTCCTCTGAAATGTGGATTCCGAATGTTTATCTTTACTCCTGTCAAATGGTGAGTTCTTGTTTTGGGATGTTCTAATACTGCTAATAATTCTCAAAGATAAGGAGTACTTGGTGTCCAGCAAACAAGCTCCAGTGATACTGGAAATAATGTGCACATCTTATACAAACACAGAAAGAATAAAACAATTTACATAAAATGTAACAATCTTTAAGTCTCAAGAAGACTGAACAGTTTACCAGAAGTAGGGAAGTATTTCCATTATCTGCCTTTACCTGTCTGGGCATATTCCTTTTGGAAACCTAGGAGGAAAGGGGAAGACAAAGCAGTCCTTGGGACAGAGCTGCCAGGTTACCTGTCGCGCTGTTCACCATAGCTGGTGTCATACTATAAGTCGGCCCTTGTGTGTTCATTAGGCCAGAGCTGTTGTTCATGGGCTGGCTGTAGGGAGAGCTGGAAGCCATGAGTCCACTCTGGTTCATGCCAGGAAAACTGCCTTGCCTATATGAAGATAAAACCACAGGAACATGTATTGACCATGCATATTAGGCAGTCTGTCTTGATAGTCAACTCAATGCACTCATAGAAGGGTAGGGTTATTCTTTTTCATGTTTTCTAAAAATGGACTATTTCCTAGAGACAGATGTTGAACTCTACTATTATATAAATGTTCAAAACATCATTCAAAAACTTCATCTATTACATTTACACAAATAAATTACACATTCATAATCATATCGACTGTTCCAACTTACTAGTTATGTAGAGAAATATAAACAAGAATAGGGAAATTGAAATAAGAACAGGAATTACAAAAGCAAGTAAAATTAATGTCTAAGGTTTAACAAGACCTGTCTAATTAACACTACTTAGCATCTTCACATCAAAACCAGATGTCAAAAAAGAAAAAACAAGTGGGGATATTACTGAAAAATGTCTTTGCCCTAAATTTTCTGATTTAATGAAGTGAGAAGGAACTGCTAAAGCCCTCAACTCTATTTAACTTTTCCAAGTTAAGAGTCTATTAGAAACATAGCAATTTCTTATTAGTCAAATTACATAGTGGACACCTGAGTTCTACTCATTCTTGGTAGAACTTCTCTGTTACAGGAGAAGACAAGCACTTAGATTAGCTATATAAGCTAGTGTCCCTAATTGGCACAACAGTTGCCCCTCACAGTACACATGATGACATCACCTCTTACCAATTTAGTTTTGTCCTATGGTTGGTTGGCAAGAGACAACTTTTCTTTATCCTTGCAAAGAAAAGGGTACTCTTACTGATAATGAGATGGGTAGGGGCAAGATTTAAATGGCTCATTGGTCGTCTTCTCCTGGGAATAATTCTAATGCAATGAGATAGTGCCAGTATGGTAAAAACTTTTAAAATATTCCACTGTTAAGGCTTGCATCTAGCAGGCGCTCCAAAGCTTCATGAGGTCATATGTGGGGCTTTTCTGAGGTGGCTGGATCTACAGTGTGTGATCCTTAGATTAAGGATGTGATGCTATGATGGACTCATAGTTTAATGTGAGAATTAAGGGTGTCCTACCCAGGATGTGCTCTTACGCACCCTAAGACCAGGTAATTCAGATAAAATATAAGGGAAAGAAAGAATATTGCTGTTGCTGCTTGTCATTTGCTGATTTGCCACTTCGCTACCTTTTGCCTGCCATGAGCTGTTTTTCCTGTGATGTCCTTCTGTCATGCCATCCTGCCTTGCAGCCAGCCAACTATGAACTGAAACCTCTACAAATTGTGAGAGCCAAAATAAACTTTTCTGCCTTCAACTTTGGGTATTGGGTAGTTTGTCTCAACAATGAGAAAAGAAACCAAGCTGTGTCTTTATAGTCAAGTGTTCCTTATGTGAATAGGTATCCTTAAAAACTTTTCAACATTTTGGTGAGTAATATTACTATTAAAAGTAAAGCTAAGAAGGCTTTCTCTGTTCCACATTAATTCTAATTCCTGCTCTACTATCATTAAACTATCAGGTAGCAGCTCTTAATGTATTAACAATCAATATTTTATATTTATTTATTTGGTACTGGGGATCAAACTCATGACCTCATGCTTGCCAGGCAGGTGCTTATACCACTGAGCTAAATCTCTGGCTCACAGTCAACATTTTATAAGAGATTCCTTAAAAGATGAATATAAATCACTTTCTGAAACCAATCTACTATTCTTTTAATGTATCTATTTTCAGTAGACTTTCTGCCTTGTAGAAAAATTCAAATAAACATGGACTAGTTGGAAAAAATCAAAGTATTAAAAGCTTAAGATTTGCCTTTCCCTAATAACAAACAATTCAAAGAACTTCTGTACCAATATTCAATGATGGCTTAGAAAGCTCATTCTCAGAAGTCTGGTAAATGGAGAGCAGAAGTAAACGTCTGAGAGAGGGTCTGTTATTCAGGACTTGGAGCCTCAGCTTGCGGAGGACCCACTTGGGTTACTATGGAGGGTTGACTACAAGGCCCAGCCAGACATGAGCTTGTCCGCTGGCATCAGATACCCTGTAGATCATCAGACATGGCTAAGGGTATTGTGTAGGAGCTACAAACACAGGCTATCTGGTTTGGGTATCAGCATCATCCTGAGAACTGCTGGTACTAATTCAAGTATCCTGGTTCCCTTCTGACGTTTTCACTCCCATACTAAATAATTCACCACTCATGTCAGTTTCAGAAGCACTTCCTGTTGGGTCATTCTCTCAATTTCTTAGCAGGTAAACCACTCGGGCACATTTTATTTCCGAACAGGCTATCTTCTGGAAGACTTTTTCCAAGTTATTGATTGTTTCAATTTTGATCCTTTCTCTAAGATCCATTTAAGTGGGTATTACCCTTTCTCCTTTTTCCAGGCTAGAAGTCACCTCTGCCATCTTGATGAAAGCCACACATGTGCCTTGTACAGTACTGAGCTCCCTCCTGGATGTGTTCAATTTCATATGTATAAGTTCTTCTAGGTGTTTGAGCCTTGTGAGAAGGAGATCTAGGCCCAATTAACCTTTGCACAGAATGGTTAATAAAAGCATATGTAAAAGCAATGAGTTGATAGAGAACATATTTATTACTATACACTGGCACTGTAAAGCATGTTACCTTTTCAAGCTTTCATCAAATTGTTTCATAAAGAGTGTAACCAATATGTATGAGACTTGTCTATAATAGGGTAGAACAGAGAATCAGAATATAAAATTCAACAAGCAAATGATTAAATGAAATAACATCCAACCCTAGTTACGGTTCTTTCCTACAACACCACTGCTCATTCTTAGTCACTGCTGTCCAGTGTATCATACTTCTTTCTCCAGAGGTCCTCTAACTCTGCTAACATTTGATAAAAGTCTAACAGCACTATGCTACCTGTGTGACACAGTTTTATCGTTTTCATTTATGAAGTCTTTAACTGTAGAAAGATGACTAAATACCACAGTGCTTTCTCAGTCCCTCTCTGGGCTTCCTGGCATCTAGACTTTGGAGAGGTGCTATATTGTGAGGGATGGTAGTGCATGTGACAAAAATGGTTCACTGGACATCCATATCTAGACAGTGGCCTCTGTGTGCTGCAGGCAGCAAAAGGAAACCATCTTCCCAGGAACGCAAGCTGTGTGTAGTCTCAAGCACAGCAGCTGGTCACTGGGGAATCATGGTCCCTCACAGCGGCAATGGAAACCATCTTCACTATGTAAAAGCAGACTGTCTTGCTCAGACTTTTGGTGCAGAGACTCATTGGGCTATCATTTGTAGGGGTCTATATGCTTAGAGAGTTTTCTGGGTAGATTATTGATGCCTTGATTTGACAGATTCTGAATCTGTCATTTATAAATATGGTGCCCATCATATATCTAGGCAGGTGGGGGGATTCATACTTTGATAGACATTTTCAATTAATTTTGTGTTGGTGACAGACGCTAAGCTCTAGACAATGTATTGTGAAGATAACCAGGTCAGGTGGTGTGATGAATCAGTCTGCTGAATGCACAGCCCTTGCTCACCTGGGCCACGCCTGCCCCATAGTATTACTCCCTCTTTCTATGGCAGTATGATGTGGGGCTTGTGACATAAACATGCTGACCTGCAGAATAACCACAAGAACTTCATTTAAATCAGTCTTGAATTGGACTAGGTATATGTAAGACCTGTCATAACAAAATGTAGGTTATCATAAGGAAGATAATACAGAAGAGGGAACTGAAAATACGTTTTTGGAAGCACTCATGATTTTCATTCTGTACACATCCATGTACAGATTTTTCAGATTTTTATACATTTTATAGATTTTTTTTCACTTTGAAGATTCCTCAGAGATTACATTTCTAACTGCCAAAAAAGGGGCTAATTTGGAGGGGGGTGGAAACAAACATCAATTTTAAAGTGACAACTTTCAGAGGTTCAGGGTGAAGCAGAAAGGGGAATAGACATTCCCACTATAGACTGAATTCGGCAGTTAAAGATACTTGACAGAAACCTTGTAGAGTACATACGAATGAAGCCCCTTCAAAGGCCCAGGTGGGGAAGCTGTCCTCTGCAGGATTCCAGCATATCCACTGCATATGCCATTCTAAGTTAGTTTAAGAGTGAACATAAAGCAACACACCTTTTATTGGCATACTGGGCACAACTGCCAAATATGTATCTTTCTCCATACAGGCTGCTAATGTAGGGGTAGACTGAGCTATGAAGCCAGAAAAGATTGCTTACTGACAAAATAAACCAGGCCAATACTGAACAGTTAGAGCCAAAACTACAAATTTTGAAAAGTCCCAATAGCACAAGAATATATTTTTATATGTTACTTTGGAGAAATAAAGTAACAATTTCATATTACACAGGATGGCCTATTTTAAATGTTTTATAGACAAATTATTTTTATACACATCACAGGTGAAACAGATTTCTGAAAGAATTATATGGCAAATGTTTCAAAACAGTACTAAGAAGGAAAAATCCAGTTGAATCTATTTTAAATCTACCATCTAAAGAGAAAAGTACTATGTATACCCTCAAAAGAATACAATGGAAACAGCGAAGGCTGTCAAGCTAGAATCAAATTTTGGTGTGGCTAATCAATCAGCATGCCTAGAGCAGCTGTATTAGCAATGCTGGTGGCAAACATAATGTTATAATCTCAACAAGCCAGTAGTTCTGGCTACAAATCAATCTTGTGAAGGCAAAGAAGTATTTGTACTATTAAATGAATACAAAGAAAAACCAAAGTGCCCCTGATTTAAAAACTATAGATTCTTATGAAGTACATTACCACATACTGTGTAAAAAACAAAACAAAACAGAACATAAAACCTATTCTACTGATTTTGGTTAACAAGAAACACTAGAAATAACTCAAATTAATCAGAAGTATTTTCTACTTAGCAATTATAATCATTTGTCTAGGGTGGCTGTTGCACAAAAGCTTGAGGACAGGGGAAATAATAGTGGCCAAAACAAATGACAAACAAGATAACTACCAATGGGAAGCTGCAGTCATGCATGTGGCATGGAAGTAAAGTCACTGCACTGTGTGAAATTATATAAAAATGGCAGACAGTTCCCCAGAGGGGATGGTGTACTGCTTTCATAAATCTGAGGGTCAGATGGGAATTGGATGTACGAAGAGGAAAGAATAGCACATACAAGGGCCCGAGTAAGCTGAGTAGGCATGACAAGACCGGGAGCCTCATAGTTCTGTGAGGTTTCATATTTATTCTAGGAGGAAAAGGAAGAGATTAGGGTTTTTCTGGCAGAAAGAATAAATGTGGGACCCTCACATACAAGGCTACTGCCAGGGTCCAGGTAAGAAATGATGGTGCCTTGGAAGAAAGTGGCAGAAACAAACAAACTAACAAACCAAACCAAACCAAACCAAACCAAACCAAACCAAACCAAACCAAACCAAGAGCTGAGCAGCCCACCATACAACTTTCTAATCTTTTTTGCTGGCCAAAATGTGATCTTCTCTGAGACAGTCTGTATAATACTAGAGGCACAATTAATAGTCATTTTCCAGGTATACATTACCAACTCCCCACTTACTCTGGTAAAAGAAATGTCTTTAGCTTTATTTTCAACAGCTCAAGAGACAGACCTTTTCAACTGTGGAGCAGGGGCCAGGGATATAGCTTAGTAGCATAAATGTCTGCCTAGCAAGTATCAGGTCCCAAGTTCAATTCCCAGTACAAAAAGCAAAACAAAACAAAAATCAAACAAAAAGCCCCCCATAATGGAGCAGTAGTGACTTTGTTAGCATATACTGCCAAACAGCCCTACCCTATCACAAGCCTCAACCTGACATAGAGCCTTTGTACCTTCAATGGATGAGCCAGTTACCTTAAAATTAATTTTGGTCTTCAGTTCTCCATCCCATATGGTGTATCACGGCAGTATTTTGTTAACAAAGGATGTTTTTATTTTAGGGAACATAAAATTGTTTCTGAGTTTTCAAAAATCTTCTTAAAATCCAGAGATTTCCTAAGCTAAAGATGGCCTGAGTCACAAAGTTTCTTAACTTGATAAAACAATATACTTCTCAAAATTAGGGTAGAAAATGCTACTGGTAAGGCTGGAAGGCTGGGCTACCTATAGTTCCTCATGTCCTCACCAGCCCCTCTCCCTCTGAAGCAGCAGAGAAATAGACTCAGGCCCACCTGTACGGATCTTCACAAGCAAACATAACATGGAACAATTAATTAATTTCCAGAGCAAGAGACAGAACCTTACTGGTTCATGGCTTTGAGTTTAATTTAAATTTATGTGATGGCAAAAGTGAAGTTCAAAATAACAAAGACTCAGATAAAAAGTAACTTCAGAGGTGTGTCTCAGGCCTTAATTCCACTAAACTAAGATACCCATGAGCAGTCCAAAGAATCTAGCCTCTTACTGCTGCTCTTTACAAGGTCATCCATGATAATTTCCAAACTGGACTATACTAAGGCCTAGAACATAAACGTAACTCTATCACCTAAACAGTTTTCCTACTACCTTCAGCATAGGAAACCTCACCATTTCCAGTATCACCCTGAAAGACTGTAAGGGGATAGTACAGGCCTTCACCACCACCTGATACATGTAAGATTTCGGCAACCCCCTTCCCTACCTACCTACCTATGTACCTACGTAGACAAGGTTTTGCCATGCAGTTTAGGCTGTCTTGAACTCACTTTGTAACCCATGTTTGCTTTGCATACATGGCAATCCTTCTGCCTCAGCATCCCAAGTGCTGAGATTAACTTTTGATAAATGGGATTTGCTGGGCAATGCTGGTGAACTTCAGGAGTGGGTGGATCATGATGTTTGTTCTAGATCTCAAGTCTAGTGTGAGTGTATGTGAACATTTGGGTAGAGATGCTAATAGTACTGAGAGCAGAAGTAAAGACAAGTGTGCTAGACATTTAAGAGAGGCACAGAGCCCTTATCCCTCACAGTCACCGTAAGCAATCTCAGGTGGAGAGGATAGCAGCCAGCCACAGGAAGATCAGACAGGGACACAGAGATTCACAAGTGAGAAAATGAAGAGACTTGGGGGTGACCCTGAATACTTTCAGGAGGAGGATCCTGATGTCCCACAGGATACCAAGTGGCAAAAAAGTGAAACAGATTTAGGGAGACAAACTTTGCCCCAAATCAACTTTAATTGCTGAAATTAAGGTATCAGTTCTGCTCCCACCCACGTTCCTCCTAACTTCATCCAGTGGGCCAGTTCTAGTTGCTTTCCTCAGTGCCCACATAAGACATAAAAATAAAGGCCCTGGTTGCACCTCTGTCCTCTTTCTTCCCTAAGCTTGTCATCAATGCATTAAGCCTGAGGCTTGAGCCTGTGCTCTACACCTGAATTGTCCAGGGGATTTGTTAAAACTAGTGCAACAGATCTTGATCCTCCTGGGGCTGTGTTTCAAGGTCTGCTGTACATTTCACAATTTGACTCCTTGAGGTCATTAAAACCTCTTCTGTTTTTTTTTTTTTTTTTTTTTATTGTTTTTTGAATTGAAGATTTAGGTTTATGGCTTCCAAAATAGTTTTGTAACTCAAGAAAATTTAATTGAAATCATAATCTTCAATACCAACATACTAATACTCATTGAAATTCTAAATTTTGAAGGAAAAGAGGACCAAAAGATGAAAGCAGAGTATTTATATGATAATGCGAAGGCTTATATTTAATTGAACAAATGAACACTGTTAGCTTTTGAAATCTTTTCAATGTGACTTTTTCATAGCTATTGTGTTAAACCTGTAGAAAATCCAAAGGGCCAAACCTTAGTTAGTACAAATCATTCACCGCTCTTTAGCACAGAGACGCCACTATCACCAGGCCTGACACATTCACAAGTTTTCTGCCCCTTCTCTTTGACATTTTAATGCATTCTTTCCATTAATGTATTTCCACATCGGTGGTTCCTCATCTATCAGCAGAATTGCGTCATATTGGCTTCAGAAGAAAATAATATCAAAAAAGTGCCTTGTTGGCAAACAGCAACACAGGGTTTGAATTACAAATGCATCTCCATAAAGAACAGTTGCTGGAAGGCATATGGACGTGAGATGCACAGGAACCACAGATACAAGCAACTGTCCACCCCAAGTCAGACGACTCATTAGTCTCTGTAAAGGGATCCAGCTGACTCTCAGCAGAGTCAGCATCCTTGCTGGCTGCATCCTTGTACAAGATGTCCAGCTACTCTTCAGACATTTCAGGAGTTGAGTAGCTACTTACCTAGCAATCTTTGGCTAAGATTTTGTGGAGTTTATGTGCCCTGTTAATGTGTGGTTAAGATATAACAACAGTATTACTTAAAATTTCCAATTTCTTATTTGATTTAAACCAAAAATATTAAGCAACAAATTTCAGTGGTCCTAATTTTATGTATGATATGATCATTAAGATGTAGGTACTTATAGTTATATTCTTAGTATTTAATACATCAGTCTCCTAATCAAAAGCAGTGAAACTTCAAGCTGATTTTGTCCTTTTACTTACTTAATTTTTAAAAACTAGGAAATCTGAGAGTTTTCTTTTTTCTGATGTTCACTGGGGATTTCCTCAGGGATAGCAACAGAGTGGTGGACCTTGTCCCCTTACTACACAGGTATGTAACCATACATATAATCCTACCTCTTCTATGACTCAGACTTCTTCAACAGCAACATGCCAGTCTTAATAATGTTAAATGCTGAAGCAACATCAGCATGGGTAATTAAAGGGTAAAAAAAGGCCCCAAATCCAAACCTATCAGTGTGTCAACAGGTAACTGTTATGTAGGTGGGAAGGCGACTGGCCCTAGTAACAAACTCTTCATGCTGCCTGGAGGTGCAGGTATGCACATGTAGCAGAGTGACCACTTCAGATATATACTTGGTTTCTAATAGTAGGACTCGCAGTAGACACAAAAGAGGACTCAAACACCTTACGAAAATTCAGTTTAGGAATAGTACTTGGTAGAATAAAGTAGGACAGAGATGTTGCAATTGCTGCGAGTACTATCTCTAACTCAGTGAACCAGGGTGTGTAACTCTGAAGTCTGTTTCCTCCACTACATGGTCACGAAGTAGAGACTGGATAGTGTCCAAATTCTTTCCAGCTCAAGATAATACCATTGTATAATTGAAATGGAATCTATTCTTATGAAAACAGAATAAAAATCTTAAAAGATCGTGCCAGATGTATGACAAAAATAGTCTATCACCTAACATTTTCTTGAAGCTTATGTAAAATGCTGGGTACAACAGGCTGTAGGAGATTAAAATCTGTTTATCCATCTACTCTAGTTTAAAGATCTGGGGCTTGACAGACCTATGGCAGATTCAGTAAAGGCATGTTTCTTCTTCAGAGCTTATTTTCAAGACAAAAACCTAGATAGTTCTAAAACATCCAGATGCACAAATCAATTATTTGGCAGAAATATAAAGAATGGATACAAACCACAAAAACAACTGAGGTAAAGTTACTTTACATGTGTGTCAAGGTTACAGACCATGCGGTCATTCAAAGAATCTTAAAGGTTATATTATAGTCTGGAATTCATGTTAGGGCATCTTCAGGAGGTGGAGGTCTTTCCCAAACTTCTGGCAGTCTACTCTCTTATGTTCAGACTATGGCCCAGAATCCTCCAACCTGGCTATAGAAAACCTTTAGCACTGGGGTTTTACTAAAACCAAAAAATATTTCCAATTCTGGTTCTCAAATCTTCAAAGTAATATTCCATAATTACTGCTTTAATACTAAACACTGCAATGCTTTTTCTGGGCAAAAAGTATACCAGTTCCATATGGCTATTACTTATAAACCCTCAATTCCAAATGGCTGGGCGTCATTACACAACCAACCTAACCCTAGACGACATCTGACATCTACTGATTTCCTATCATAACTACAATGAAGAATTTCTTCACTCAAAAGGTCAAAATGAAGAAATAATCTATATTCATATGTTTAACTTATTCAAAAAGTAGGTGGGTGTTACGCTTATAGAAACACCCTAAAAAATTAGTAAGATGGTTTCTAACTAGTTAAATGTGTGTTTTTGCTTTTATACTATCTTATGTTCAATTTAGCTGAGAAGGTCTGAAACACAATTTCCATAATTCTTCATTTTTACACTATCTTTCTGCTTCTATCTGCAGGCACACACTAACTCACACCCCACCTTCATCATTAATTTGTCCTTTTCTGATTCTTTCACAGGCTCCAGGTCTTTTGGGATTCTGACACGAGGAAGATGCCATTATGACAAACTGAATACTGAGCTCCTGAAAGTCTAAGCTATTGTCTCTTTTCCTAAAGGGAAACTGAGATTTTGAAAGTTGGTTTTCAAATAATCAGTCTTACTTTCACTGACAGATCTGTCAATGGGGGAAGAAACCAAAAACAAAACCAACAACAGAAGTGTGCTGCAATGAGCACACTTAAGGAAATGTGCTCACATAAGGAAAGCAAAAGCATGTTGAAAATCAAATCAATGAGCCCATAGCACTAAGACATGTAACATACATGTTTTCTTGTATTCATTTCCGCTTTAGAAAAAAATGCACAAGAGGCTATGTGCACTACAAAGTGGAACAGAAAGATTTAAAATATAAATAAAACTTTTTTTCTTCCTTTTAAAGAAAGAATTCTGCAGATATGAAAAGCAAAATTCACAGCCAATAGGCACAGGACTACAGAGATAAGCCTTTGCCAAGTGTGCTTTGTAAGACTTGCACAGCATAATTTCAACATTTTTTTCTTTAATTTTTTTAATTAAGGAGGAGGTGTTGTATTCTAAGGAAGCTGTATGGACGCTACTGGCTGAAGTACAGATTTGCTCTTCTCGTGCTGGTTAGCTAACATTGATTTTCTGCCCCAGTGAAAGAGATTTTACTCTGATGCATGCCATTTAAACTCATTTTACACAGCTGCTTAATGTGGCTTGGCAAGACACAGCCAAACGAGCTTTGTGGGTCTAAACAGCACTCCTGAGTTGGTAAAGGACAGAGCCTGTGGATCAGCAGCTGATGATAAATGCCTTTCTTCCCCATTGTTACTTCCTATTGACTCAAACTGACCTTGAAGGTGCCAAGAAAAAGTACAAAGGAAGACAAGAAAATTTCCCAAGAATAAGTAGGTTTACTTCATTCTGTAGTTGTTTTTTCACCTTGAGGATTATATTTGGAGAATTCTATATTTGTTGGTCCACATTAAGGATCATGTTTACAGAATTTAGAGCTCTCAATTACAAAATGTTCATTTGCTTTTGCTGGCTAAATGTATAAGGAATATGAAACTGTTAGAAAGCTTTCTGCATCAAGAATTCATAAAAATAGTGAAACTACAGTTAATAAATTTACTGTTTAAACAAAGCTAGTTGACAATTCTGCTTTATTTTACCTAAAAGGTGAGGGATGTCGCTATTGCAAGTACCAATTGCAATTAAGTCTATATATGACAATGTTATCATTAATATACATCAAATGATAACAGTAATACTAATATAGTAATAATATTATGCTTTAAGAGTACTTAACTTCAAAATGGTGACAGAATCTGGTATTATATCATTTTGTAGCAAAGAGGAGAGATGTTTTTTATTATGTAATTCCTGAATTGAAATTAGTATTCCTATATTGAAATGACCATATCATGTTTAGGTGGAAAATTCTGTGAATTATTCTGCTGTATTTTACTAGTTATTGTGATTTACCAATACTCAACGGAAGGAAATAACAGTGATAGTTGTTGGCTTAGCAATGCCATTATGAAACCTCTTCTATACACAAGCAAGCAGCCCAGATCATCCTACTGCATGAGTCTCATGTCATACACATGCCATGCTGCTCGGGGTATATGTAGGTGTGACTGCATCTTAAGTGTGTGGCAGGAAAGATCATTGAATAGTCATGACAGAAGACATAACGCAGATTTCTAGACAAAACAACAGCAAAGGGGGAATGGAGGCCAGAGTAGGTAATTTCATTGCTTTTATGGAGACAGTTACTATTTTCCCTCTTAGGCATGAAGGAAAGAAGTAATGCCAAAAGTCATGCAGACAGGACCCAGAGGGTGGCATGTGATTTTCTTCTAAATTGCCACAGAAGTGTTAAGAAGAAAAACAACACAGTGCTGATTTCTGTAGCACATTACTAAAAATACAAACCAAACCAAAACAAAACAAAATCACCCAATAAACAAATGCAACAACAACAACAAAAAATAGAATAACAAGCCCCTCAATGACAGATTTCCCGTGAGATCTTTTGAATCTTTGGATTGAGTGTTCCTTTTGCAACCAGATGGCATGTTTAAGTGAAAATGCCCAAGGCTGCCTTGGCAAGCCCAGGGAGCAATGCTACCTACCCGTGCTGGTCAGCCTGGTGCATCTTAGGAACCTGAGACCTGCCATAGTTGGGTGCTGGGAAGAAAACATGGGATGTCCACCAGTTCCAGACTGGCTAGGATAAGCAGGTGACCTAATGTATGCCAGCTTAAAGTAGAACAGAAGCTTCTCTTTGGATTTGTTCTAAAACACAAGTTTGAGCCCCTGTTTACCTGTTGCTTCACACATAAGCATGAAGCATTTACAGAATGGGGTAAATACGCAGAATATTCTGAATCTACCTGTGGCCAGACTGTGGAACTTGGTAAAATTCCTTAAAAGAAGAAAAAAGTGGAGAAGAGGGCAAAGGAAAGAGAAAAGAAGTATTTTCAGATTTATTCTTTAACCTTAGATCTAATTTCAGATCTAATCTCAGTTTATAGATTTGATTTTGGTAAGATAAAAAATAAATAGCCCGATTTTAAGTGGGTAGTTTGTGAAGGCAAGACTTAGGAATGCTCTACTGATTAGGACAAGGAAACAAAAGATAGGCTTGGATGTATTTTTGTAAATTAATTCAAACTGATTCAGAAAGGGAACACAGAAAGACAAATCAAGCCGAATTCTGCCTTAATCTCTGTGGTTTTCTTCCTCTCAAATCACCAACAGAGGCCTCATGCCAAAAGCAATCACATACTTTTTACTTAACAGACGGAAAATAACTTGTGCTTTATGAGTTCCAACCACGACAATCCATTTAAATCTAATTAGAGCTTCAATTGGACAGCCGAACTAGCCTTCACAGACAGGTTTATTCAAACAGTCCTTAGAGCAGTGGTGGCAAACCCATGGAACACACATCACAATCGGCTATTATCACTGAAAACTCTAAAAAAGTTTGCCATCACTGCCCTGGAGCCTCTATATGGGTTCAACTGCAAGACAGAAGATAGACTTTAAATGACTGGAATGTGGGAGGGAGAAAAAGAGAGGGAGGAAGTAGAAGAGAAAGAGGGAGAGGGGAAAGAGAAGTAAACGGGATGGAGGGGAGGAAGAGAGGGGAAGATTTATTTTAATTCCTCAAGGGAAACTTCCTATTATTTGGAGCAAACAATGCGACTGAAGGAATTCACACCTTCACAAAATAGCAGCTTCAGAGAAAGGAACAAAGGGCACATTTAAAAATACACCCATACACCTATACCCACACCCACATGCGTGTGTGCACACACATATGCTTTTGCTATATAGTAGTAGTTCCCTTTCACAAAGGTTAGAATCTATGTTTTATTCTGATGACACCACTGGGGTACAACTTTCAGTGTGCTTTGTTTTGAAAATGTAT
The DNA here is from genome assembly GCF_034190915.1 of Cavia porcellus. NCBI lineage: Eukaryota > Metazoa > Chordata > Mammalia > Rodentia > Caviidae > Cavia > Cavia porcellus. The sequence goes on along the minus strand of NW_026947505.1, from coordinate 26,038,906 downwards.
TTACATCTGCTTTTTAAAAAACATAGTCATCTTTGATTTATAAACTTATAATTTATATTTTTATTTGAACCAAGTATTTAAGAAATTAGGCCTATAAACAAATAAGTAATAGAAGCTTAAACTTGTTCTATCATCTTAAACTTCTTTATACATTGTATTTGCTTTATTAACCATATTTTGAGTTGGACAGATAAGGTGGTATGACCAGAAAAGTAAAACGTAACCAAAGGATGTGCAATGTATAAATCCTACACATACACATTTAGACCAAAACACAACACACATATAGGTACACACTCAAAATTTCTATTTTATAAAGACTCTTATGATAAAGTAAAAAAAAGTGGAGATGTGGATATGTTTTTTTCAGGATGTCAGATTTTAAATAACTTGTGGCTTTAGTGTTTCCTACTTCAAACTCATTTTTTAAAATGGAACTACAGACACTGTCCTACACAGGATCTGTTTTACTGGTTGCAGTGAGTATCCATAGACATTTTGAGGTCCTCCAACGAAAATGACGTGCCCATTTCTCAGATTCCTTCCTCCGTGTTGTCACTAACATAATTCTCTAACCTTTACATTACAGAATATATTTAATGAAAAATACAAAACAAAAACCAAATCAAAAAACCAACAGCCAAGCAAAAGTATATTCAGCTATTTTTATGCACTCTAGGGAAATGAAGCAGAGCCTATCACATGTCAACACACAGAACATCAGCCCAGCATTATCCTGAGTGGCATACCTGCTTTGTGCTGAGTTTGCAGCAGCCTGCATCACAGCTGCAGCAGCCTCCTGTGCCTTACGGTTCACAGTAGGCATTGGTGGCCCCATTCCTGGCCCACCCTGCTGAGATATGCCAGGAGAACTGGGGGTCACGCTGCTCATGTTTCCAGGAAATGGTCTGTTCTGCATCCCAGCTGATGGCATTCGTCCCAGGGGCATAGCACCACATGGCTGGCTTGGCCCTTGTCCATGCATCTGGTTGTTGACATTGATACCCATCCCGGGCCCTGGGCCACTGTAACTTGCACCGGGCACCCCACTATACGTTGGGGGTCTGGAGTAGTTACCTAAACAAAAAGCAAACACAAATTAAGACCTTTTAACCTTCAAATTTGTGAAAACAGTCACAGGAAATATTTTTTGTCTAACAATGTGCTCATCACTGAGTACTAGTATGATCTACTAGCCCTTCCTGTCGGTGTGGATGAGCTAACAGTCTCTAAATATGCTTTCTGCATGCATTCCTAAAGTCCAAAAGGGTTAATCCAAAGACAAAAAGCAAAAAGCCCACATGAACTCTTAACATGGTGTGGGGAAAGCAGGATACTTTGCTGGTGGGATATTAGAATTGATTGTTGCTTTAGTATGTTCAAAATCTTACATTTGAACCAAAATCATAATTTCAACTCCCAGTCTAATGTGAGACAGGTCTACCACATCATTCCCTCCAACTGTTAGAGCAGGACACACACATTTAGGGCCAAAATTATCCTTCAAGACCCAGAGGATGGTATTGTGTGGGCCTCCTGATATTAGTGCAATACCGTTTTTCTCCAGTGTCAGATTATTACCTTTTAAAATTTTGCTTGAGTCCCAGATAAAATGGCTGATGTGTTTAGTGTTGTATCTTAGATTCCAAAAACTAGTGTTACTGTGAGCACAACAAAATATTGACAGGAGGGTAAACAAATAAGAAAAGGCTAAAATGAGAGGTCATGAATGACCTCCCAATGCTGTGTAGGGGATGCACACATAGGGAAGAGAATGTATCTGCATGGCGCCAGCAATTTCTGTAGTTTTTTCCTCCCCCTTTTTTTTTATACATCACTTATTCTGATTGTATGTATGTAAATTAAATTCAAGTAAAGGTAAACATGATAGAACTTCAATAATACTACAGCAGAGATTAATTGTTGAGCCATAATGGTTCCAGACACCCAGGTAAGTGCTTTGCCTTAAATTCATTCATTTATCCCAATAACAATATGAAATACAAATACCACAATTCACACATAAGGAAAGTCAAGAGCTAGTAGATTGGATTGAAGTTCAAGCAAATTGACTTTGGAACTGTGCTGAACTGTGTATTGAACTGACAAACCATGTTGCTTTCAATAAATTACTGAAGAAAAATGCCAAAGACTATTGTTTATAGAATGTGTATTACACTCTTTCTTAGTCCTATCCTACTATTTCTGGGAAGACTCTCCTCATACATCTAACCTGACTACACACTCATCATTTGCCAGAAACTGTTTTAGGTGTAGGTCAGATATAGGTACAAGTTAACACACCTGGATTCCTGTACTTCGGAAATTTACAATCTGTATGTGCGTATGCATGAGCATGGGTGCGCTTGTGTGTGTGCTGGAGTAGGAGGAGTAAAGATAGAAAAATACAAAACTAAAAGCACAAAGACTAAGCTAAGAGCAGGTCTGATTGGGACTGGGGGACCAGAGACCCTTCCATGGGAACTGTGAGTTGATATTTCTTGAACAAGCAGTTCTGGAACAAGTGGTCAGTCTTTGGAGTTGAGGGGCTGCAGTAGGCCCTTAGGTGACCTGTTCTCTTCTTGTTTTCTTTCATAGTCCTCCCTGTGAAAACAAAGGCAGTTCTCTCTGATGTTGAGCACTTGAACGAAAGTCAGGACCAAGGGATACATGTAGGTAAGTAGCCTGAATGTGAATATGAAACAGTGGGGTCTATTGATGGATGAAGACCGGATAGGGGGAGGAAGAACATTCACACATTAGTAAACATGAATACTGTACAGAGGCAAGAGAATGTTCAAGATAGTCATGGAGGAGTTTCCTGAAGCTATGGGCTCTGAGGGGGAAAAGGCTATGGCTCTTGAATACCAGTTGTGTGTGTGTGTGTGTGTATACTGGGAATCAAACTCAGGACCTTGCACTTGCCAGGAAGGTGCTTATGCCATTGAACTACATCCCCAGCCTAAGAACCAGGTTGTTAAGTTATCTGGACAACAGGGAAGACCATTTTAAGGATTTCTAGCAGAAAGTACTCAATTAACAATAATAAAAGCAAATACTTAATATTTACTATGTGTGTGAGGCTTAGTTTCAAGTTCTTTGTATTAATTCATCAATTCCTTATACATAGCCTAGGAGGTCAAGCTATTGTTTCTGTTGGAGGTTAGGATCTAACGCACAGAGTTGCTCAAAGTCTAAGAACACCACACTCTGACATGCTGGACTTTCTGGTGTCTAAGAAATAACATAGTTATATAAAAATATTATCATAACTATGAAAATAAGTCATGATGTTATGATGATAAAGTTTTTGCTTAAATTCACAAACGTAAAGCAGTACTGCCTACAAATCTGCAAGAAATTCAACAGACTTTTCAACTTACTGAGTGTCTATTATTTTTAGGTATATCACATGAGAGGCATTTTTTTTTTTAACTTCCTGAGGATGTGCTGAGCACTGTTCACATTAAGACACTTTTCAGCTTAGGGCCACACAGTAAATATTTCGGGGCAAATGGTCAAGCACAACTTTTCAGTTCTCCACTGCAGCCTGATGGCAGCCGCACAGGTAGGTTCCAACAGAAGTTTATTTACAATAATAGGTAGTGGGCCAAAGTGGACCATGATTAGTTCACCTCTGATGTGGATTAATCTTGGAATGCACTAATAAACTGCTATACTAGCAACAGAAAGTAGACCTTATTCAAGCCAACAATGTCTTTAAACCAGGCATTACTTGGAGGCTGAAGTGAGGATTCTCTCAGGGAGCTAACAGCAGACCTAGGGAGCTAGAAATAGAGGGACATACTGGGTGTCGGGGCAGAAGCAGGCAAGGTTGGCCCTGAGTACTTTAGCGTCCCAACTACACAGGAGTTAGATTGGTGGCAGCTCCTCACACTGAACGCGCTGCTTTGCAAAAACAAACTGCTTTCCATAGTCAGGCTGTGCAGAAACAAGCTTACACTCTTTTCAAGTAATAGGTTACAAATAATTAAACCTGTTTCATTAGTTTTCAAGTTCCTCACAGAAGGTTTTGAAGGTGCCCCTGAGTCTCCCATCCTGTGGGATGCATGCAAATCTAAGGGTTGTCTGCCCTGTACCACCTTGTTTAGAAGGCCTTTTGCCCAAGTTCTTCTCTTTGAGCAGAAAATTGGGACTCACTCAGAAGGAGGACTTCACTTCTACATTACTTGATAAAATTAGTGAAACATGGTGCTCCTCTTTACCTTTTGCTTTTGTTAAAATGAATATACTGGCTCATAGCTTGAATTTACAAGTAATTGGTACACATACTCATGCTGTTAGTTAGGTGCTACTTTCCATTCTCCCTAGTGCTTGATAAGTGATTCATTTGGTAAGTAAAAACACAGTGCTGTCTTTGCTTTTGAAGGAAATGAAGTAACACTTAAATCTTGTTTTAGGAAATAAGCATATGGACAAAGTTATTGTAGACTATGCTCATAATGTGGTTCTATTAGAGAAAGAAGGCCTGATCTTGTTGATCTCTGCTTACAGTGCTGTTCCTTTGAGTTCTCAAATCTTGGGTCTCAATGTCAGTTAAGGACTTGCAGCTTAGTGAAGATGGAGAAGAGTCACTAGGAAGCCAGTGGTTCCGCACTCTACTCCCAGTTCTCACTCCTCATATGGACTAAGGAATTCAGGGTTGTTTTCCACAGCTGAGCTTGCTGGGCAGCCAGCCTCTATTTCCTAGCAAGAAGCACTCTGTGACTGCCAGGGCCAGCATAGAGCACAACCACTGCCCCTACAAAACCTGTGTGTGCACTTCGAGGAGTGCACTTAGCACTGGCTCATAGCTACCTGTCACCAATCAATTGGGTTGACACAAAAGCACACATTTGGGGGAGTGTTCTAATTATGGTGGCTTCTATTTGGGAGAAGTACAGAAATCCCCTTTTATTTTCCTTAAACTTTTAAGACATTCATCACTGAATTTACAACCTGGATAAAAACACATTTTAAAGGCTCCAAATGGCTGCCAAGGTAGCAAGGGAAGAAGCCCAGACTTTAGAACCGGGATCTCAATAGTGGTTCTGATACTTTCTGGCACATGACCTTCACAAATTATTTAACCTCTCTGCACAGTGGTACTGTCATCTGGAAAGTGGCAATGTTAATGGGGAGCAGGAAAGGTGAAGAGTGCCGTGCCAGGCAGAGCAGCCGAATGAATGACAGCTGCCCTCGTCATCATCCACCAGTGGAACAACAACATGACCTTTCCCCACCACACTTTAAAGACATGTGGGTGGGGAAAATATAATTTTCCCCCTTACCCATTCACATAACCGATAGCGTATCTTTCTCCTCAAAATAAACAGAAACTAAATATGTAAGAGGAGCAAAGGAAGAGGAAAAGCCAGGAATGAGAAGTACAATCTTTTTTCCATGTTTCACTAATAGATTAGTAATTTGTTGGCACTAGCTTTGACAGAAAACAGATGGATGCAGCATTAAGCACAATGAAGGCAGCAGATGCGGGGCCAGCCCACCTCAGCTGGACTGGTCTTCCAGCCAAGTCATGGAGCCCACAGTTTTCAAGTGGGTTCATCTTGGCACCCAGCTTTGGAAAATTGGTCACCAAATGAATTCAGATTTCAACCCACCAGGAGTTATATTCAAGCACCAGATAGAGGAAGTATCAGTTAACTATTCAAGTTGCCATCACTATTTTAGGAGAATTGCAAATAATTTTGCATCTGACTCTAGAACATTTACATTTAGTAGTCATAATCAATGCTCCAAGCTTACTGCTTTTATTAAACTATTAAGCATTCCCACTCGCACAGGAGATTTTCCTTCTCAGCTTCAATCATTTAACAATTACTTTTGGATGAGTACTATAAGCAAGGTTCTGCATTGTTCACCTCTACTGAGGAAAATATAAAAGGCATGCTTCATAAACAAAACAGTCAACCCTGTGTGGGAAAAAATATAGTTATATACTATGATAGGTATATTTTGAAATTAGGGCTAAACACACACTGTTTTTCAGCCAATTGTGTTCACTATTTTTATAGCAATACATTACATAATATGAAATCCTATTTATTAATTTACATTCAGCAACAAATATGCAAGTAAAGCAAAGCACCAGCATAGTCATGATTCCTGGTATTTCTACTATGACAGAAAGTTCCCTCTTGCCCTTCTGTAGTCAAGCATATGTCTATAACTAAGCCCTGCAAACCACTGATCTGATTCTTCCTACTGTATTTTTCTCTCTCTGCTACATCATATAGTCTCATAGGATCTGGCTTCTTTCACTTAGCATTGTGCTTCAAAATTCACCCACAGTATAGTAGTCTCTCTTTTATTGATTAGTAGTATTACATCCTGTGGACACATTATAATTTCTGAGCTGCTGAAAACATTTGTGACAAGCCTGTGTATAAAATTACTATTGATAAAACTTGAGAAATAGGGGCTGGGGATTTAGTTCAGCGGCATAAGCGCTTGCCTTGCAAGTGTGTGGTCATGAGTTCGATCCCTGGTACCGATTAAAAAAAAAAAGTGAGAAATGAAGCTGAAGGACTGTATAGTTAGTATATGTGTAAGTTTATAATAAACTAGCAAATATGGCTGTGCTATTTTTGTGCATACTGCTATCAAATTGTTAAATGTTAAAAAAAATTTAGCCATTCTAATAGGCATGTAATAAAATTAACTGTGGCTTTAATTTTCACTTCTCTAATGACAAGTGATTATTTTCAATAATTTCATTTGTTGGTTACTGTACTTAAGATCCTTTACGTGAAAAAAGAAATTCTATTTTAAAAATTTCTGTCTTTTTGTACTTATAATGATCATATAATGCTACTCTTTTAGTGAGAGAAACTGATGAAGTAGTTAAGAAGACTAAAAATGGTTTTAAAGTGAAAGCTGACAGCCTAAGTTACATTAAATCCTACTATTTGTGGAAATGAATTATTTATTTTTTGAACCAATATACAAGGTATTGTATTTTTCCTATGTTAACATAGTTTAAAATGTTTAAACTATAAAAATGATAACCATATTACATGAAGTTTGTAAAAGACAAAGACAGAACTATTATCTTACCTTATGGTATTACTTCACTGTTTCATTTTTGGTAGTTTTCTGAATATATGTTTCAATAATCAACTCCTCTAAAATTTGAATTCTAAGTAATGCAAGCTCAATCCAGAAAATATACAAGCATAGAAACTGACAAAAATTAGTCTTAGTTTCATGTCCCAAAGATGAGACACTGTGTAGTGTAAATTACTTGCAGGCACTGAATGTCAATCCACTAAGCAACAAGACAGGCACTGGGAGGTATGCCAGTGTCTCGACTACTCTGTCTTAGCTAAATTCATTCATTTAAAAAGTTATTACTAAGAGCTTCTTATAAGCGAGACTCTGCATTAAATGTTTGATATTCAGCAGTGAACAGGAAGAGAGGGCCTATACTGTGGTGGCAGAGACAGAAAAATAAATACAAAGTCCCAAGGTGATGACAATGACCAAGAAAAATGAAGCAGTAACGATTGTAGAAAGTAGCAGTTGTTCAAGTGCTAGAGAGGAGCTGTTATGGGCAAGGGAGCTGTACGTGTGTCCCTGCCTCTTCTGGGAGAAGATGGATCTTTAGAGAAATGATCACCAAGGCTAATTATTGGACACAGACCCAGGGCACATGAATGGAATGGCAGAAATGTTTCTACATACACAGCCTTTAGAAAGCTATTTGTCATTAAACTAGTTGTCTATCATGTAGTTGCTGTGGAGACAAACCTTTTAAAACATTTACTACTGTACTGTACTTTAGTATGAAAGAGCAAAGCTTCTACAGTGAGAAAGAAAGGAGTCCACGAGTTGAATTACCAACTATCATACCCTGCAGGAGCTCGAGGATGCAGGGCTGCCCCGCTCTCCCTACCTCTCTCAAGGATATACACATTTTCAACTGCAGTGGGGAAGAAGGTCCTGCAGGAAGAAAAAGAACATTCTCTATCATCCTCGCTTGACTATTATTGGAGGAAGCCTTCTGAAGGTCATCTGGGGACTTTTGTACAGATTTGTTAAATGTGATTCAACAGGTAATTTCTTTTTAAACAAACATCTGATGAATGGCAGAATTACCAGCTCTAGGAAAAGGCAGTTTGCAGACCTCCATGTGCTATATTTTCCTGCACTGTGGTAAACAGTTATCCTGATCCAGAGAGGCAGCAGTGACCACTGCTGGGTCAGTGAGTGAGCCAAAAGGACTCTACCCTTTGGAGTGCTGTACACAAGTCAAAATTAAGGGTCTTTTAAAGTTGACTTGTACTACAATTTTTGACTTTTTTACTAATTCACTGACTTTGATCAAATAATGAATAACAGTCTAAGAAAGTGATGCTTATCTATTGTAACTCTAGTTAAATTTAAGCTAAAATTAAAGAGCACTAAAAGAAGACTTGTTTACATTAAATCTCTTTTGCTAAAAAATGATCTAATTGATTTTCTGCTCTTAGTAAGACAGAGATAATGTTCCTTTAATGGAACAAAACAGTATAGAATACAGAATTAATCATTTTGCTTCATATTATCAATTTAAATATGTAAATAAGAGAACAATAAGCTATACCCCATCAAGTATATTACAATCATAATATACAAGTATATTACAACCGGTTTTTGTCTACATTCAAGACAAAAACAAAATGAGTAACTAGGGGGTGTGACCCATATAGAAACAGCCTTTGGAAAGCGGAAGACTAAGAATTTTCTCTCGTCCAGTCCTATCTGTTGTCTGACCAAAAGCGATGTGTCCATGACTTATTAGGTCACAAGACTGCAATCTAGACTAGAAAAGAGTATTGCTGGAAATCCTGGGCCATGGTGACAACAAAGGCCTTTAAGTGCTTTCAAACAGTTAACTTTTAATATTCCTGTTTTTTCTAGAAGCAAAATGGTGCAAGATTATTAGTTTATGTCACTATTTTAGAATCTGATTCATTTTTCAGCTGAATATCATTTGAAGTTTACCTTTTCTGACTTTGTGAAAAAAGAAGAGGAAAATTTCAGATGAGAAATTTTAGAGGAAAAATTTTTAACCCTTCTGAAAACTACATTTTATAAAATTGAGAAAAATAGCCCATCAGATTTACCTAATTCAAAGTCTTTGCTTCCTTAGACACACACTATAAAAACGAAAACTAGGGCTATGTCATTGTGTACAATATATATGTGGTATCCCTGCAGAGATTCCCACATGCTATTACACAAGTGACACATGGTGCCCACTGCCACAACAGCATGCTGGGTCAGTGAGTGAGACAAGAGGACTCGAAGACTTTACCTCTTGAGTGCTACTGGCTTTAATAATTGGCTTCACACAAGTCAAAATTATAATTAATAGTAAATACGCTGAAAGCATTTGTGGATGGTCAGTATGACAGATGCTTTCCTAGAAAGCACGAAATCAAGTTGGAAAAATCTTTGTCCTTATGAAATAAAAAAGACTATGAAGATGAAATGGACTTCAGCTCTTTTCCCCATACAAATTTGTTTATTAATAGTTAATGTTAATTACATAATTGTTTTTTGTGACTCTCTGTGGTCCTCTTGCCTTGCAAATGCTTTGCAAGGGTAGTTATTACATGTGCATTCCTAAAGGTAGGAAACTATTATTTCACAATACATACTATAATTAAACCTTTTTACAGTTAGGTTAGTTTCACCTTATTTGTAAATTTCATAATGACGATTTTATAACATTTTCGCATTCTTTATTTTGTAGGAATACTTTTAATTATGTTAGTGTTTTGATTCATTTCTCTCCCTATATTCCTAAAATGCTCCTTGAAGGTAAGCAGTTGCTTCTGGCTTCTGCTTTCCTAGTGGCTCAATAAATGAAAGGACAGCAAGAAGCTTGGGGATGCTGGGGTTAGCTCAGCACCGTAAGTGCCTGCCTGGCAAGCACAAAGTAGTGAGTTCAATCCCCAGTACAAAAAAACGAAACAAAACAAAACAAACAAAAAAAAAAACAACCTAGGGGATGGCCAATTCATGACTGAGGCCACTGGTTTGAACCCTGGTCCTGCCACTTTTTGCCTTTGGATCATGGGTAAATTACTGAACCTCTCAAGGCTTTCCATATACCCAAAGAATAGGTCCCTCAGTTTGCCGTGAATTGGGCTGGACTCTGTCAATCACTGTGTACCCTAGAGAAAGCATTTGCCTATTTTGCTGCACCTCAGTTTCTTCCTCTGTGAAGCGGAGCAGTAATTGTATCTATCATATAGCATGTAGTGAAGACAATAGTGATGTGTTTAATAAATGTTGCCTATTATTAATGACAGTTTTGGAAAAGACACTCCTGATGACAAAATGGTTACCAAAGAGGTTGTATAACACCATTCTCTGAGATGTCTTAAAACCAATAACAAGTATATAACCCTACAAGAATGTTATCCAGTTGTTAACAGAGACTAATGACCTCTTGTTTTCTATACAAGTTCATCTTCCCAGGGACTTAAAACTTATGTAGATGCAAGCTGATTGCTTTACTGAAAATTTTGTAATTAGTTAAGAGGAAAATACAAACAAAAAAAGTCATTTGGATTGCTATTTAAAAGGACTAACAAAGAGAAATGGAAAGGTAAGAATGTTCCTTAAGCTGAACTGTCTGTAGCACGTGTCATTTCCTGTCATTTGGGGTTTGCTGAGACCTGCTGAGATCAGGTTTGGATTTGAACACGGTAAGACCAGCTGATGGTAACTAATGCCAGTGCACAATGCCAGGAAGAGCCACACCTCAGAGTATACTGTGGGTTGGGCCCCCTATAGAGAAGAGAAAGTGCAAGGACACACACATGCAAGCCTTGGACAGTGAACTCTCTCAGTTGTCACACACCAGACAATGCTGGGCATAGAAACCATCAACTTTGTTTCAATTTCTTTCTACTACCAACCAACTTCAGTAGGTACAACTTTTTAAAAGCTCCAAAATGTCTACCTGACATTATAACCTCACTTATGGGCTAGACTGCAAGCCCTAGTGCTAAAGCAAGATTTAGGCTAATGAAACAATGAAAATGGTACCGGTATCTGAGATAATATAATTCATTTTCTAAAATACTATAATTCTCAGAGAGAGTAAGCAATTTTCCAAGGGCACCCAGCAAAATAGATGAAAATTCTCCCACAGTCAGCGCTCTTAAATGAAAAGTCTTCGTATTTAATGTGTCAGAAAACTGGGGAATTTATTAAAAAAGAAACCTATTCTACAGAAATTACCTTCCTTGCTACCAATTTCTACAGATTAAACTAGAAGTTGATTCATAAATAACTCAGTGATAGTACAAGGCTTAGTTTTCAGTTATTCTGAGCAGAGGAAGGGACTCCAATCTTGTCTCCAATTACATTCTGAGCAAAGTCCACATTTTCTGTCCTAACCATAATTTATAAACTGCTTTTTCAATTCTCTATAGTTTCCTTTTTTCCAGGGCAGCTAAAAAAATACTGGTTTTGAAAAGGCGCACTGTGCCCAGTGAGGGTGGCAGGCAGGTGGACTGTCACAGGGGAGTGACTCATAATCCTGCCTCAGCTCAGTAACAAACTGCTATGTATCACAATTACCTGGGGCCAACAGGTGCATGTGCACTATTACTGTCCATCGGGACTAAATTCCCAAGGGTTGCTTGAATTAATAATGTGAAAACCTGTTTATGATACAGTGTAATGAAAATCACATGAAACACGGAAGTCTATTCACTCTAACACATGGACACAGGCATGAAAGGACTTGACAGAAAGGGTTGTTGGATATCCCACCCCCCACTTTTTTTTTTTTTTTTGTGGTACTGGCATTGAACAATGGGGACACTATCCTAGTTATTTTTATTTTTAGGCAGGGTCTCACTAAAGTGCCCAAGTAAGGCTCAAACTTTTGATCTTCCTGCCTCAATCTCCTTTAGTGTGCTGATTACAGGTGTGTAGCACTGAACGCAGTTTTATTTTGGGTATTTCTAAGAGTTTTCCAAACTACTTCCATTGCTAATATACTAATTCTTATTTTCCAAACTGTAAAGTACTATACAAGAAAGAACCGTTTCTGAGAGACCCCAAGGGAAAAGCCAGAGGTGCTGCGGTATTCCTGGATGCACACTGGGCTTCAAAGGCTCCTTGTCAAAGGTTGGCTGGGCTCCGGGCTAAAAAAGAAGCAAGCCCTTCTACGAGATGCAAGGCATTTCTGGGGCTGGCCTGGCGTGGGTGCAGAAGTGATGAGCCTTAAATACATTTTCTTCTTGGGCATTCAATCTCCACTTGGAAACTTCCTGTGATTATCAGAAATGAAGAAACTGCAGGAATTGTGCCACGTTATTTCATTTTCTCAAAATTATCTATTAATATCTAAGTAAACAAAACATGAAGAAGGTGCTAAATTCAAATGACTTACTGCTAAACATGACTTCAAAAAATAAAATAGATACCAGGTTACAAGGCTTGCAAGATTCTACATGGATCTGACAAAACCTATAGCAGCTTCTAGGAAAGCAGGATGTAAACAGGATATCTGGGGCGTAGCTCCAGTCATTCTCTCACTCTTCCTTTCTCTTTCTGTTTGGAGAAGCATGTATCTGTGTCAGGTTCTGTCATGTTTTCTAAGAGTAGGACAATGGTGACTGGGACAGTGACAACTGCTGTTCACCTGATGCTGCACAGGGTGACGTTCTGCTGAACCGGCAGCTCATGTCCTAATGGAGGTTACTGAGAAGGTGCACCAAAATATAAATTCCACCCAACAAATCCCAAGTTTTAAATTAGAAATCGGAGGACAAGGGCTGTGTTTGTCTATAAACACCTGAAACTACATTGTACAGATGAGTTCACTCAAACAAGGAATGCTTGCCAGTGTCTGATGCATAAATGGTTAAGGAACAGTGGCTACAATGATTCTCCTCCTATGGGTATCTAAAGAACTATGGATTTACATTCTCTCCTACTCTATTAGGTAACAAATATGGGAAGCTTAAAATGCATTTGTAATAGGAAACCTTGAAGGACTGACTAGCAAATTAGCACAATGTCCTCCACCCGTTTGCCATTGTATTTTGGAGAACATTTGTTTTTACCTTGTGGTCCATACTGGCTCATCTGTGGACCGTAGGTCCCACTTGAATTACTCTGCTGAAAGCTACTCATTCCAGGATGCATCTGGCCCCCAGGAGAAGGATGAGGCGACATGGATGGTCCTGTCTGTTGAGGCCCATACTGAGACATCTGAGGATTTCTTTGTGTGCCTGCCATAAAACCTAAGTGGAAGATAAATGAAAACAACGTGAATAGGTGTTTCATAACCTTTGTACACAAAGACAGGATTATATGGAAGGTGGGGAGGGAGAGGATTGGTATTGTCAGAGTCCCCTAAGAAAATATCTAAAGACAGTTCAATCCCAGATGTGGATCTAGGAGGGTGCCACAGGGACAGCCTGGTCCTTATCATGAACTCTCAAGAGTTTCTGGGTACCCAGTAGAAAATGAACTTCACCCAGGGAAAGGAAAGGGGCCAGAAGGTAAGTTACTCTATGCATTCTTGTAGAAAAGGCCCCTATGAAAAATCAACAGTAATAGCTGGGGAGCCTCTATTCCTGCCAGGTCTTAGGCTCCTAACGTGCTACCCTTTTCACAACAAAACTCAGTACTCAGTAGTACTCAGTTTCTGCTATATAGAGCTGTCATCTTCCCTGAGTTCCTAAGGCAGGAACTGTTCATCTGGATTCCTGAACTGTCTGTCAGCTTACAGGGAACTGATTTACACCTTCCCTTTTCAGGTACTTAGGAACCCATTGGAGGGTCCCATGTGGACACCCCTCCTCCATATCAGACCCTGACTTTCTCTTTCAACTTGCTTTGCCAGTCATCTTCTCCACTCCATATGTGCACTATGGGTCACCCAGTTCTCCTGTCAAAAACTTCTCTTCATTTCTGCATGAACCACTGATTGATCTGCACATCCTGCAGACCCTACTTTTGAAATGCACCTTGAGTTGCTCCTCTCATCTCCACTTCTGTGGAGCCTAGTCTCAGCTGTGTTCTTTTCTTTCCCATATTGCAGTTGTTTAGTATGGTCCTGATGGGGTTGTAACTCATATGTCTCATTGCCAAAGGCCTTGAACTACCAACCCTATGTCATGACTGCTCCAGCTGGTGGTTTTATATTGTTAAGAAAAAGACCAACCAAAGTGATTAAATCTGTTTGTACCACTAGTGGTACAAGCCACCTGATGGGACAGTCATGCATGTGGTTTAAGAAGGCTGAAACATGTTAAGGGATCTCTCAGCACTACCCTTTCAACCCTGCTGCCACCTTTTGCTTTGTTTTCCAAAAGCTGTCAGAATTATCTTTCAAGAATAAAAAGAAGAAATTAGAGCAAATCTCTCCATTGCATAAGGTCTTTCAAATCTTCCCACTGTACTTGGGAATCAAATGCAAATGTGTCCTAGTCTAGCAGATCTTATCCTGGTCTGGCAGTTTATTTCTCTCCCACCTCCCTCTTTCCTAATGTTTTTTCTCTCTGGTATTCCAAATGTCCACTGGCCTTCTGGTAGTTCCTAGAAGAGAGTGTCAAGTTCTTTCCTTCACAAAAGCTTTACTCTTTTCTGTTCCCTCTTTCTCAAGTACTCTTTCTATTGGTGGATCTTTCTCATCCTTGAGGTCAGTTTTTCTGCCCACTCTATTGCCAACTCCTGCTGTTTTGCACTCACCTGACTTCGTGTCACTCTTTATAACCGGTAAGCATTTTGCTCTGACTTGTCTTTGACTAATCATCTCTTCCCCATTAATCCACATGATCTGTGAGGGTGAGCATTACACTTGTGCTTTCTGTTGTATCCTACAGGTCTTTCAGGGTGTGTGGCAGATAATAAATTCCAAAACTTTTTTTTAATGCCTCATACATATAAATAGTGTGCTTAGCGCATACTGTACCTGCTTGCTGAACTGATATTTTAAATGGATACAGAAATTTTATGCAGATCTATAATATCAGGTACATCCATTTATCAGAAGCTGAAACCAATATATTAAGATGGAGTGCCAAAATCAAGACACAGATCTGAGAAGAGACTTACTATCAAAATAGCAAGCCAACAGAGCACAGTCTGAGAAAGAAAGAAAGAAAGAAAGAAAGAAAGAAAAAAAAACAGATGCAAGAGCTTGTGCTATCAAGAGTGCCTGTGTCATCAAGGGAAGGCCCTAGCTGGCCTGTGAGTGCTAGATTGTTGCCTGCTCTTGAGAACCCAGGGCTGGTTGCAGCTTCCAAAGTCTTCTGCAGCAGCATAATGTGAGATAACACCTGGATCCAAGGTTTGCATAAATTTGGGAGGGTAAATGGTACACTGTGCTTGTTTACAAAGACTAGTGCTTACTTTCAGGAAGAAGAAAAGAGGTCTTTTAACACTGCTTCTGTTTAAAGATACATAAAAGCAAAGTCATTCCTTATTATGCTATTTGATTTATTTATAAAGATAAGCCTTATGAAGTTGGGCTCAATTGGCAGCTCCCAGATATAAATATCATAGAAAATATTTGCTTTTTCTAATCTGAAAACAAACAGAAATTAGGACACTAAAATGACTATAAATGACTGCATCTTAAAATGTTACATGAAATATTTAGCTAAGCTTTACTATAAAATTCCCAAGAGTTTCAGATAGTCCTATTTAAGAGGTGTTTCAATTCTCCACAGATGGTGTGTGAATGTATATCTCTTCTCTATTATATATATATATATAAATGTAAAAATATATTTATATATATTTATATATAACCAGTGCCACAGGTTATCCTGTTAGCATTTGACTTCACTTCAACTATGAATGTATCCATGTGAAAAAAACAACTCAAGTCTGATGATATCCTACCTCCTTTCCTTGTTTCTGAAACACTTTCTGAAGGCTTAAGGTTTGTTCCAGTGAATTGGAAACTTGGTAAATTATTTCTTTATTTTATGACTGTTTATTCAGTCCTAAAAAAACATGCCATTTGACAAGTTTATCACTGGGATTTTACAGAAAATACAGTTCATGTAAAGTTTTTAAGAAGAATTAGCATCTGAAAACAACTTCAAGCTGGGTTGGGGATGTAACTCAGAGGTAAAGTGTTTGCCTAGCATGCAAGTGCATGAGGCCCTGAATTTCACCCCAGCACTGCAAAAACAAGTTAACAACAATATAAATGGAATGCGTTGCAACATTAAACCTGTAAATTAGGGATATGAAATTTGCCTCTTCACATGGAAATTAAAACTAGAAAACTAACTTTGTTTCTATTTTCCAATGATTTCCACATACAGAAACTTCTTAAAATACCGTTTTTTATTTTCTTTAAGAGTCATCTCTTTCCCTATATTATCCAAAACCACGAAGGGGGAAGATGACACAATTTCCCTGGCTTCTGCCTCAGCCATCACTACGTGACAACACTGGACTGGGAGTAAAAAGCTTAGATTATAGTCTAGTGTCAGGAGCTAAGAATTAAGCAGGGAGAGTTGACATAAATATATTGCAGGGCACACTGAATCTGATTAACTATGTTATTTTAGGCAATCATAATTTCTTATAGCTTCAGTTCCTTCATCTTAAAATGAAGATGAACTTCCTATAAAAATCAATTGAAAGAACACATCAAAGAGTATTCTGTAATATAGAAGTTAAGAGATGATCATGGTCATTTTCTGCTTTTTGTTGTTGTTTTGGTTTTTTTGAGGATCTTGCTGGTAGTTCAAGCTAGATTTGAATTCACTATGTAGCCCTGGCTGGTTTTGAATTGGTGGCAATCCTCCTGCCCCAGAATGCTGGAATTAGAGAAGTATGCCAACAAGTCCAGCAGGTTTCTCCTTTGTAAACTGCTAAGAATCCTGTAATTCTCAAATACTGCACATACTGAAAACCATACCAGCTAGAATGAACAAGTTGACTTTATTTCTGTATTTGTTTGATTTAAATACATGGCACCATATCACCCAACACGTGTGTAACTGTGTACATGTTCCAAAGGGTTATAAGGGTGCATATGGGAAGTGGCCCTCCCATGCCATCTCCTATCAGAGCTCCCCAGACAAAGGGAAATGGTGCTTCAGTGAATTCTTTCAGAGGTATTTACAATTTTTAAAATTTTATGGAAAAATAAAATAAAATTTCATAACAAAATAATGAGAATAAATCATTACATTGTGTATTATTATTTTTAAAACAATTACTCTGATTACAAGACATACACCAAAATGATTCTTACAAAAAGGAACAAACATGTGGCTGTGTTTTACTCTGTATCTTTCTTATCAACAGTAAATATGAACATTGATTAATGGCTCTTTGGGCTCTTTCTATAGTGGTTTTTTGGTATCACTAGTTACCATCTCCTGATGACAAGCATTACCTCTGGCAGACAAGGCTGTCATTGCCCAATGGTGGACAGGCTCCAAGCCCTGCTCTGCAATCCTGCAGAAATTTGGCCTTTTGGTTTGCTTATACTGGTATCAATCACAGTGTGTCATAATGATAAAGTGGTAGGACCTGAAAATGTTTTTGAAGCCAATTCTACCCTGAAATGCAGGATGAAGAATGAACTGAAGGGAAGTAAAATTAAAAGTTGGAAGATCAATTAGGAATTAAAGAAATACAATATATAATAACAATCAAATGCCAACCCTAACCCCCATATAAAAATGTTTTTAGAAGCTATGGAATATTGCCACAATCTTCTAAATAGGTTGATGAAAAATGAGACAGATATCGGCTAAACATTCCTATGTTTCATTCTAACAATAGAAACCATTCAAGTCTGTCACTTATTTCTTCATCTGTGAAGTGGGGACAATCATATCTGCTTCACAGGGTTGCGATGAGAAGGTCTGGTACCTGATAAGCTCTCAATAAATATTAGTGATTTCTATTATTACTTTATAGCAAAAGCAGGAGGCAGGAGGTAGCCTGTGTCACAAGAGCTCAGGCTTAGATGTTAGTCGGGACTTCCACATCTGCTATGCAGACTCCAGCCTGTATTCACCTTCCAGCTTCTGTTTCTAACCTGCTAACATAGAACCCGGTGCTTGATGGTGGTGGGAGCGCTTCTAGCCGAAGTTGGCTAAGATAATGGGTTAAATATTTTTCTCACCTAGGAAAAAGCCAAATTTGGACTCTAATCTCCATTTTTGGAGGAGGCTTCTTTTGTGTATCATTTTTAAAATTTTTATTTTAAGTGAAATATTTACATGTATCAAAAAAAAAAAAAAAAAAAAAAAAGGAAAGAAAAAATCAAGTTTCAACCAAAAGTCTTCTACCTACATGGTGACATATTCATTTGACTTTATTTTTACTTCTAGAAAATTATAAAGTAGCAGCTTGAGACATAATTTGAGGGTAGAAAAACTGATAGCTGAGAGAATGCAGCTATATGTTTTTAAAATGGTGTGAAAAATTTCTAAGTATAAACTATTTGAATTTAGAAAAGCAAACTTTCTAGTAAGGGAAATTTAGAAAGTATGAATGAATTTCCTATACATTATGAAAGCACACAGTATTGAGTTACTAAATGCATTACAGAATTTGACATTCCAAGAAAGCAACTAATAAGAAAATACAAACTTGGGAAATAAGCTAAATTAGATAAATTTATTTACATTATATAAAACAATGTTTCTAAAAAACTAAAAAACTCCAATGTTTCTTAGAATTCCATTTAAAAATACACTGCTACCTCAGTTTAAGAACTCAATTCTCTCCACGATTCTGGTTGCAAATCAAACTGGATGAGAACTGAATAAAATTTTTGTAAGTAAATTTATTATTTTTGAGTCCTGGTTTACACAGACATGCAACACAAACACTTGTTTTACCACAATACAAATGAAGAGAGGCACATTACCAACACAAAAAATCTGCTGCTCTTTAGGAAAAAAATTTCAAGCCAAAGTGATTTTCTCAGAGGACAGGTAATGTATTGGAAGAAGAGAAGCACACATACACTTATCTATTTGGAAGCTTCTATCAATCCCTGAATGGGCCCCGTGAGCTCTATTGTATAAAATAGAGAATACATTTCTTGTTTGGGCTAACAAGACCATTCTGAAAGTCAAGTAAGAACAGTGTAGGCAAACGTACTTTTGTTTATTGGAAAAAAAAAATCAGGAAAATGCTGTATGATGGCAGTACTATTGCCTTTACAGTGATTCTATGAGCCTTTTATTCACTGTGTGGGTTCCATCTAAGCTATCAAACTGGTAACTCAATTCACAATAATGTTATACAAATCTTCTACCAGCATGACCAAATTTTATTCTAGCATTCATAGAACTGTGCCAAGAATGAGTATTTTTTTTTAAGCAAAATATATGATCCTTGCACTAGAGGAACTTAAAATGTAACTGCAAAGAAAATAAATCCTACCAATGAGGGAAAATGATTAAAATTACACAAAAACTTATAATTTTCTGTACAATAAAAAGCAGTAACATCTTAGCCAATGAGGTACTACTTCCCTTGCTCTCAATTACCAATCATTTAAATGCCAAGTGCTAACAAGGAGCAAACATTCTAATGGGAAACAGATACCCAATAAATAACTCATAGAATGAAGGTCACACCTCCAACCCCAGCCACATGTTTTCTTAGCATTTGGTCTCACCCATTCTTCCTGTCCCATTACTGAGTCCCCCACTGGGTTTCCATCACTCAGATACTGTGAGCTGCCTAGAGGCAATGGGTTGCTTCAGATCACAAAGGAGTATACATCTCATCACTCAGCCAATATTTATTTCATGTTCTAGGGAGGGTGACAACAGTTGACACAATGAGCATGTACTATGTGATAACAGTTTAGTTCACTAGTAGCTTATTTAAGGTTTTTTTTTTTTCCTTTCTGGTTCCGGGGACTGAACACAGGGGCTCTTTATGCTAAACACCTACTCTACCACTGAGCTACAACCTCACACTTCAAGAAACATTTTATTTGTTTTTGGAGACAGGGTCTCTCTGTGTTACCCAAGCTAATCTCTAACTCCAAGTCTCAAGTAATCCTCTTGCCTCTGCCACCTAAGTAGCTGGGACTATAGCCATTAAGTCCAGCTAGGAAACATTTTATTATTATAATTTAATGTGCACATGTGAGTATACATACACCATTCCACATATTCTCCACTTCATAAAACAAGGTTTACTCCTATCATGTACAGCACACTCTGATACTTTGCATGTCACTGGGGAAAGATGCCCAGTAATGGAAGACAGACAGAAAATGCTAGCAGTGCTGCTGCTGAACATGCCATGTCCAGAAGACCTTACACCTTCACTATTTTTTACAGCTCTGGCTCATGCTTCCTTCGGCCACATGCCTGGAAGAAAGTGTACACTACCACATACCAGCAAAATGGCAGTATGTTACACGGTGGAGCAGTTGCCACACGACTGTCATCATTTGTTCCTGTGGCTGGTTCTTTTTCTAGACTGCAAGCTCCTGGGGATTCAAAACATACCATCCTCTCATCTATTCAATCAAGATATCTGGAGTATGGTATGGAGCTGGAATCAAACACAGAGGCTTTCAATAAGTAACAGAGTATCTTCTACCCAGAATCCACTAACCTTTACTGTATAAAAGCGGCTTGTGTAAGTCATGTTGCTGGTTCCTTGTTTTACAGTGTATTCAAAGAATCATCTCTGAGGGAAGGAAGATATTTATTGGAGAAAGGATTATTGTGAGCAGGAGCAACTGAAAGCTGACAGCTGACAGCAAGAAAAGGAAGGAAAAGACCAACAGGTCTGAAAACATGGCCAACCTCAGAGTCGCTGTAGCCAGGAGGAAGGAGAGCTCTGCAGTCAGGATGCTTGGTTGAAATGAGGCTTCTTCATTTGTGGTTAGGGAATTTCCACTGATCTAGTTAAGAATCAAGCCTCAGAAAATTGTCACTTCAATTTCCATTATAGAGATTCACTATTAAATATTAAGCCAAAAAGTTTTCTTTTTCCTTTCCCTTACAATGCTGGGTACTGAATCCAGGGCTCCAGATATGCCAAGGAAGTACTCTGACATTCAGTTACAACCCCAGGCCTTTTTTTTTTTTTTTAAATTCCAGGCCTTTTAAAAATTTTATTTTGAGATAAGGTCTTGACAAGTTTCCCAGGCTAAAACTGAATTTGCAATCTTCCTGCCTCAGCCTTTTGAGTAGTTGGGATTATAGGTGTGTACCACAAGGCTAGAAAGATTAAATCTTAGAGACATGGTTCTCTATGGTTCATTGCTTTCAACTGTATATTTTTTTCTTCTTCATGTGGTATAACAAACTCTACAATATTGAGTTTTAGAAACTCTGAAGTCTTTTAGAAAAAGTGAGTCATGCACAGGGCTCAAATTATGGTTTGTACTACATGAAACAAAACAGAGTGCCCAGGCTCACACAGGAGAGCAAAGCACCTGTTTTCCAACACTGAAATTTCTCAAAGGTGCTGTATTATCCAGCAGAGAATATAGCATTGTCAGGATATCAGACATCCAAGGATCCATATGCCACCAAAAGGAAAGCACGATTTTCCTTTGGCACATGGACAATTTATTTTTATGTTGGCACGTGTTAAAAATTCACAGAATCATTGCCTTGTTTCTGCAAGTCAGTTCAGTAAAAGATGTCTCACCACATGTGTGAAACAACGGTCACACGCAGCACCACCTCAGCTGAATGTCCCCAACTGGAAAGACAGACAGGATCATTTCTCTTTACAAATAAGTCATATTCCCTCTTGGAGAGAAAAATAGATTTTAAAAAATTCTTGTTACATTTTAATATCTTCAGTGTTTATGTGCTCCCTGTTTTCTTCACAATATGAACTGCTTTGCGGAAGACAGAAACTAATGGCCCATTCAGGGCTTTAACCCAGGCCCCAGCATTTTACCAGCTGGGCTTTCAGGTTAACTGAAAGAATCATTCCTCCTTTTCCTGGCTCCTGCAGCGCCCTATATATGGGCCACACACAATACCATCTAAGGTATGGCCATTCATCCCCACTATTCTTTTCTTTACTAACTAGCCTTGAGACTTACATCATCTATCATTGAGTAGAATAAAATAAAGGGAGGGATCAGACTGATTATCCAGATGGCAGACCAGGACAAAATACCCTGCCTTGTTAAAGAAGTTAGGTTGCCCTCAGTGCTGAGGGCAAAGAGAGTGCATGTATGTGACTGTGTTATGGAAGAACCAAACTGACTTTTATGGTTTTCAAACCAGGTTGCACCTGAGTTCTTTGTACCTGATGTCTATATTTATTATTAGTATTTTCATAGTGATCTGCAATTTATTACTTCAGGTACCACCCTCTCTCATTTGATTTTTGTAGAATCTGATCCTCATTTTACGTATGAGAAAGCTGAGATTAACTGATAATTAACTGTCCAAAGTCACAAAACTAGCGAATGGTAAAGTTTGCATCTAAACCCAGATCTTGTCATTCTAAAATCCCAAAAGATTAAAATAAGACACAGCATGTAAAATATGAGACACTGAATTGCAAAAATGAGGTCATCATCATGGCTCTCATGGAGCTCTGCTCCTGAAATGTGAATGAATACCTGTGAGTGGGCCCTGAGTACTTTGGCTGTCTTCTTGAGGGTCAGGGTCACCATATTTCATTTGTGTGTCTTTCCAACACATACTGACTCAATAGCTAAGTGCCAGGCCAAAAGGATTTGAAGGACCAGTAAAAAACAAAGGCATGATGACCACACAGTAGAAGTGGGACTGGAGTAATGTAGGTGGTAAAACTGTTCCAATTAGAAAGAGAAGTTTATATGAAGTTTCTACAAGAGATTCTGTATGGCAGGATGCTGTGAACCAGGTGTGCAATGAGAGAAGAATAGAAAAGGAGGCCAGGAATGGACAGGGCAGGGCCTCAACTGAGAAAATCAACTTACTTTTCTTCAAAGGAAAGGTATTGAAGATATTTATGAGGAGAGTCCAGTCTTCTGGAAAAATTATTCTAGATGTGGAATGGAAAAATAGACTGGCAATGAATAAGACTAACAAAAGGATGAGCTAGAAGTTGTTGAAAGTACCTTGGTAGGCCGGACAAGGACAGTACTAGTTGACTCTCAGAATGGGGAATGTGTGGAGACCATTACAAAAAAGCTGGCAAAATTTGGGGGCCCATTCATTTGGGGAAGATCGGGAAGGAAAAGGTATCAGAGATAGGCTCTAGACTATGTACTAGAAAAAAAGGCGAAAACAAAGGCAGACCAGGGTTTCTGACTGAGCTAGGGAACATAAAAGAACAGGAGAAAAATGTTGGTATAAAACAATGCCTGAAATATGCAATGTTGAATTACCCAGATGTTCTAAAATAACTTTCACCGAAGAATAACGAGCTCATTACAAATGAATGTTAACTGTTAAAAGTATCCTTTAATTGGCCATTCAAAAATTATGGCATATAACAGAAGTAACAAATCTATCCTTTTAAAATATTAGAAAAGACAGACGATTGCTCATTGAATATAAAACTGACATTGAATGTGATATATGTTTTCTCAACCTTATGATGAACACATTCTGGACAGTAGGCTTAAAAAGATTAATGATAAAACTAACACAAAACCTATGCCGTTGTTTCCTCCACTATTGATGAGCTTTGATCTGGCCCACAGTCTAGCCCAGAGGCACAAGTCTGAGGCTCAAGAAATTAGAAACAGCTTTTTAGAGGAAATTCTACATATCCTGTCTTGTATAAAACCTCCCATTGGAGTTTATTTTCATTTTTCATGGATTATAAAAAAGGGATCCCCAATTAAGAGCCAAAGTTGCATTAATTGCATCTGGTATGAGAGCAGAATATCATTAAATAGTTCAACATGCTTGTTCTAGTATACTCACACAACACACAATAAAAAAAAAGACTCATCATCGCTCTAGAACTAGAAAGGTAGATTACAAGAACGTTTTCTAACAACCAATATATCCTGTGAAAAATCTCAAAATTTAGAGATTTACTGTCATACTTCCAACTTAGAATCAAATAGAAAGAGGAACATTTTCTGTATTTTGCAAACATAGAACAAAATATCAAACCCTACTTCTAATTTCTGACAGTTCTCTTAATAGCCTCCGTCATTTTAGTACTGACTTGATAATATGTTGTTGAAAATAAAATGTCAGTTCATGTACTAAAAAGTAATTTTGAAAATTTCAAAACCAACTTTTGGTGTAACTACAACATAAAAACAGCTGGTACCTTTAAAAATTTCAAACTTCTCACTTCCAATACCCATGGTTTATAAAGGACATGGCTAGAACAAGTAGAGGTGGCCACTCAAAAGCTCACTTGGTGAACAGATCCAGATATGGGGACTCTAGCTAAGAAAACCAGTGACTGTCCAGTGGGGAAACATCTCTGGGAAGAATGGAGTACAGAAAAAGGAGGCGGGAGATGAAAACATTTACAATGGTCCAGATTGGCAAAAGTAATTTTCTGTAATTTATGAAGAAATAATTTAATCCTTGGTTGTTCTGGTTTCTAAATCTGGAGTCTTGAAATCCTTGAATGGTGTGGAAACTGAATAACTCCTGTGTGTTTGGCTTTGTGTGTTGAACATCTATCATAAGCCAAGTTCTATCACTGTCATAGAATAGAAACAAGATTCAATTATGCCCTAAAGAAGCTCTGTCTAATTCATAGGGTATTTAATTCATTCTAAGAGATCTCTTCCTTGCAACAGTACTAAGAAGTTAAGACGAAGATTTACTGTAAGATTGTATGTGGCTAGAAATCTGAAGTAGAATTCTTCTCAGACTTTGAAAAGGCTATCTATACCATTAATTAGTGGGAAAAACTATACTAAGACAGTTAACATCTGGGTTAATGAAAGAAAAATACAAGAAGAATAAAGACATATTCTATTTAATCATATATATAAAACACAAAAGTCTGAAACCCCAGTGTTGAAATACAGAAATTCAGATTTACTTTTTATGGTAGCACACAGAACACCTACCTACACCCTCATCTATTATATACTTTTGATCGACAACAGCACTATTTATTTTTATTAGAATGTAGTTATTAATGAACATCACTGTGAAGATTAGATTCTAATGTGATTTTATTGATAAACAGCTATTAAGTACCCTCTTTGGAGAAAATACTTGAAACTTATACAGATGCAAAATCTTGTTCCTTCTTTTTTTCTAGCACTTCCACAAACTATAGTGGGAAAAATATGACTTGTACAGCTTGCATAATTTTGGTACTATAGATACATTAACAGTCAACTCCCAAGTCGTACAGCCAACCTGCTCACCATGAAGATAGCTGACAAGGGGGACATATATCAAGACCTTGTGTTGCTATTCAACAATCATAGAAGACTTTCTCAAGGATGCCTCTGTGCAGATCTGAGGATCACAGAATGGTGCCAAAGAATTGCCTGCAGCAGAGAATATATTTCCCAGCACATTACAGTCCTGCAGCAGAATCAATTCTCACAGTCCACGTCTAGGAGAAAAAGTTCTTAGGGGTTCTGTCCCAGCCTATCTGAAGGACTAATTAAAGCCTCATTGCTGTCTTCTAATTATTCCAATACTGTCAGATCAGCTCTGGAAGTTCCTGCCGATATGCTAGATGAAGAGGGTTAAAACAACCTGTCTTAATTTTGACAATCTAGACCTAATTCAGACTGTTAGAAAGCTACCAGTATTAACATGAATATTTAACTAGACACCACTGTGAAAATGAAAAGGGATTCAATTAAAAGGTTTTCAAAAACCTAATTCTGACTATATCTGTCCAAATATATAAACCTTCTTTCAGTATTTTCACTTAATGACTAATCCAGTAAACCAGAAGGGCATTTACTAGTTTCATTAAGCTTAATATAAGGGTTAAAAATGTGATCACTTTAATCTTAATAATCATTATACTTACTTATCTACTCAGATGAATACTCCATATTTTCACTAAGCCTTGTTGAAAAACAGAGCAACATATTAGTAAGTCATTTCCTATGCTTCTATTGTGAATTTAAAGAAATATATGTTAAAGATTAAGAAGTAAGAGTAAAACTAATCTAAACTTGGTCACTATAATTCTTATAAATTTATTTTAATATTTTATAGTTATTGTTACTCCTCCAATGCTTAGGTAGCCAAATTTATATTACTTTATTTTTTAGTGAAATGACTTAACAGCAATTTTGTTCGTTATATGAAGTCTATAGAGGGATTTGATTTACAATGAGAACAAAATGGCAAATGAGTTACTATAAAATACCAAACTGAAGTTTTGATTTTTCTTCATTTAAATTTATGTCAGCAATGAAGACTAAATAATTTGAACTAATTTAAGAAAATTAGCTTAAGAAATTCAGTTAGTAAACATTCTAGCAGAAAAGTACTAAATCAAGTTTTATGTTGGAAAATAGGTGAAAATGCAGAGGAAACAACACTACATAAAGAAATAAACATGCCCATAAACGCCTGAAGTTTCTCTCCATTTTGTAAACTTCATTGCCATATCTGTATTTACTCATACAAACACCTTTTATATATGAAAAATACAAAGCTGTAGAAACTTCATCTATGTACAATGCAGAGAATGGATTCGAGACTGATGCCCTTTGATGAGACTCAGTAGTAGAATTATCAGGTAAAAAGGCTCCTAAACCAGAGATGGGTGGCTAAAGATGGCAGGGCTTGGGGAATTACTTAGCATTCAGTGTGTATGGGCACCAAACTGGTTGCATATGCCAAGGTAGTTCAGATCCCAGGGTACTATAAGGTTTGTGAAATTCAGAGTAGGTAATTTATAATATATTTTCTTACTGAGAAGGTATACAGAAACCAGCCAAAAGGAAAGACAATAAAGGGTGAATGAAGCTGCTTAAGGCTGAAGGGATCTGGCTCCAGGGTGGCAAAATTAGTACCACCGGGCCTACAAGGATTTTGGGCAGGACTCCCACACAGCAGTAGGCACATCATCTCTTGCTCTGGGGGCTTATAGCTAACTAAGTCTGTTTCTTGTCTTTGCCATGAAAGAAAATGTATCTTTTGATATATTAAAGAAAATAAGTATACTAAAGAATTCTACTATCATTTTGTGAAAATAAAGTAAATACAAAAAAATTGTTTTGCTTTGGTTATTTTAGCACTTAGTAATAGAAAACTATATTTTCACCTGATGTACCAACTACCAGGTATGCTGGCTGGTATATATCAAATGATGGTAAAATAAACAAGACTTTTTATATTTTATCAAACATTATTAGGAACTAACATTTCTTCCTAAGTTTTTACATTAAATAAAACTTTGTTTTCATTTTTGCTATCCACTTTCACAGCGCATTTAACTAAAGTACAACAATGCATAATTTAACATTATAAATCATTTTAACATATGAAGTTTTGCTTTTTAGGAGGTTGACTATAGGAAGCACAAAAGACAATGAACACACATTATAGACACAGTTTTCTGGAGGAGATTTTGGGGAAATACCTGCACATATCCAGATTTGGCAGCTTATTAAGTTAATATTGCCAGTTGAAGCAAATGGTCATAATAACCATCCAGATTGTTATGTTTGTCATGTTGCCTAAATCGTAGTACATGTAATAAAGGCTGTAAGAGGAAGCAATTAACAAATATGATAATTTCTATAAAGTGACATTAGTGGAAATGCTTAAGACTTTTTCCCTGAAAGTGCAATAGTTTGTCCAAGTCTGACTTGGTTTACACCACAAGTCCTGCTCTTCACATTTCATTCTCTGTATTTTCAAATCTTAATCTTATCATCTATAAAGATCAGAAAGATGCTGCTGGAGACAGGGAGGGGTTTCTTTTTGGCTTTTTTCAGTACTTCCTTAACGTTCTGCAGGGCTTTCTGGCAAGGGGCTGCTCACCTATGACACATGTGACATTAGCAGTCTTATGACATATCAGTGTGAATGCTGGTAAAAAGCCACACTAAAGATGAATTAAACAACAAATATCCTCAGTTCTGGGCCTGGTCTGAGCAAGAACTCAGGAGAGGAGAGTTTTTCCTTTTGCCTCCTCCTCCCTGATTCAGCAATGCATAGAGGTAGCCCACAGCCAAAGAGACAGTATATGCAATTCTCCTGAGTGTGGCACTGGTAAGCTCTCTCTCAGTGCATAGCCAGATGGCTGTAGCCACAGGAGAAACTGACACAAAGGACCAACTTACAGAGTGACACACAGCAGGTCACAGGGGACAGCTCAGAGAAACAAATGCTTTGAGGCCTATTAGAGAACAGCATGAAGGCAGTATTTCATAAAGTATGTTTCTCAAACTCTGAGCATCAGCAGTGCCTTGAACTTGTCAGAAATGCAGGGTTTAAATGTCATCACTCAGCTTTCCCTGGAATCCATGCAGGCCAGTAACAGGCTTTAATATCCCTACCCTGTGAGTGATCTGCATATATTATAAAGTTTTCAAAACTTTAGTTAGATGAGACAGTTAAGTATCTAATGATTAGAACCAATTTTATTATCTTGATAAGGAATTAAAGTATTAACTATACCTTAAATTATAATGAACAAGTGAAATAAAATATTAGAAAATGAAAAATTCATTTTAACTATTAAACATTCATTTCAACACAAATGATACAGAGACAAGACCATCTTTGCATTGGCACTGCTTTCTAACTTTGCTGCTGAGTTTTTAAAATGTAAAATAATTTAAACCTCATAATTCTAATAAGCATCAAATATAATTTTTACTCTTACAAAAATAACTATAAATGTCAGGGGTCAAGAACCATTTGAGTAATAGTCACCAAGCTGACATATTTTGTCCTCCAAATCTGCACAGAGGAAAATGATATCTCTTGTGGAACAGGGTGGGCAGGCCACAGCATCAGATGGTGCAGAAGTCTTAATCCACACCAGTTTGAATTACTATCACCACCACCACCTACATAACACCAACAATGCTTTACCAGCACTGGGGAGATAGAGCAAAGGTGGACGGGAGAAACCTGTGACCTCACCAAAGCAGCACAAACATTCCACTCAGACACAAAGCACTGAGTGAAGTACAACAAATCTGCTGGTGTGCGAAAACTTGTATTTAAAAGTTTTAGAAAAATTCCATGTTACTTTTTCTAGTTCAGATACTAACTAGCTTCTGGGAATGAGGAAGTCATGACAACTTCTAGGAGCCTCAGTTTCTGTATTTGTAAACTCAAATAGCTATACTGTGAACTTCCAGGTCTATTCTAGTTCAAAGATCTTACAATTATAAATCACAAGGTCTTGCAGTGAGTTTATAATTCTACTATTAAATATGATGGAACAAGTGGCTGGTCAACAACAGCAAAAGCATGCACAAGCACACATATATTATAAAAATTTATCAACATTCAAATTGAAACATACAGTTATCAATGCATATGTAGATCAAATCAGATTATAATCATGTTCAGACTATGTTTCATCATGCTATATCTTTGGGCCTTCAACTGCACTTTGGGAAAATGTCATCCAAGCTGTAAGAAAGAATTCTCCTTCCTTATGTTGTTACATGGAGGTTCTTGCTTATCTGATAAAGGAAACACAGAAACTTTGAAAAGCAATCATTTATAAAGAGAAGTATTTATGAGGAATCAGATGGGCCTTAGATACTCAAAGCACGATAGGCAAGTAGGATGTGAACAGAAGACTCACCTCTTTCTTGTGGCATTGGTGACTGGCTCAAGGCAGGATGGGAACTGGATTCTGACTGGTTTCCAGGTGGCTGAGGGGGCATCTGGCTGCCTGTAAAACATGAAACAAAGTGGAAGCAGGGAAATCCTTTGTATTAATACTGCAGCTGTGCAAAACCAGGTCAGTTACATATAATTTTATGATCACAACAAGTACAGACCCACATAGAGAAAGGGGTAAAAAACGTGCAATATTACAACTATTTTTGTTTATCAAATGATGAGTAAATATGATAAATGTACTTATCAAAACATCTGGAGAAATTTGTTACTGAGTGAGTTCCCAACTCACAGATGAACAGTTAAGAGATGAATCGGTCTGAAGGACTGAATACTTCTGCAAGCAGAGAGGCATCGCAGCTTCCTGAGGCACCTCAGCCTGTGGTGAGTGCCCAGCACAGTCTGCCCAAATCTCAAGACTGTTCCGGACCCCCCAGGCTTCTGGGTGCAGAGAAGTGGAACAGTGGGTTAGAGGCCACTACAGCTGCCTCCCCATCCCTCCCGGCTACACTTGGAAGTCTGCTGAGCTCCTGAGGGATGGGCGGGCCTACACTAACCCCCGAGCCCAGCCGCACCTAGCCATCTCCTGCAGAGGAGGAGCTGGGTGGATCCAGAGTCCCTGCAGAAGCCCGTTCCTTTGTCTGAAGGACTGAATACTTCTGCAAGCAGAGAGGCATCGCAGCTTCCTGAGGCACCTCAGCCTGTGGTGAGTGCCCAGCACAGTCTGCCCAAATCTCAGACGGTTCCGGACCCCCCAGGCTTCTGGGTGCAGTGAAGTGGAGCAGTGGGTTAGAGGCCACTACAGCGCCCCCCCCCCCCCCCCCCCCCCCCCGCTACACTTGGAAGTCTGCTGAGCTCCTGACGGATGGGCGGGCCTACACTAACCCCCCGAGCCCAGCCTCGCCTAGCCATCTGCCTGCAGAGGAGGAGCTGGGCGGATCTGGAGTGCCTGCAGAAGTCCCTTCCTTTGCCTAGAGGACTGTGGATATCTCTGCAAGCAGGGAGGGATCACAGGCTCCTGAGGCACTGTTAGAAAAAGAAGAGCAAGTCAAGCCCAAAGCCAAAAGAAGAGAGGAAATTATAAAAATCAGAGCAGAAATCAATGCAATAGAGACTAAGAAAACAATCCAAAGAATCAACAAATCAAAGAGTTGGTTCTTTGAAAGAATAAATAAAATCGATAAGCCCCTAGCCAACCTTATTAAAAAAAGGGAAGAAAAAGCTCAAATTCATGCAATAAGAAATGAAAAAGGAGAAATCACTACAGACCCAATAGAAATACAGAAGATCATCAACACCTACTTCGAAAACCTCTACTCTCAAAAGTTTGATAACACAGAAGAAATAGACAGATTCTTAGAAGCATATGAAGTGCCAAAGCTAGATCAAGAGGATGTAAAACTGTTGAATAACCCAATCTCTGTTACTGAAATTGAAAATGTAATTAAGTCCTTACCCACCAAGAAGAGCCCAGGCCCAGATGGATTCACTGCAGAATTCTACAAGAAATACAAAGAAGACCTAATGCCGACACTCCTCAAACTGTTCAATGAAATTGAAAGGGAAGCAATCCTTCCTAAGTCGTTCCTGGAAGCAAATATTACTCTAGTACCAAAACCTGAGAAAGACCCAACTAAAAAAGAGAACTATAGACCGATCTCCCTAATGAACACAGATGCAAAAATCCTCAATAAAATATTGGCAAATAGGATCCAGCAAATCATCAAGAAGATTATACACCATGACCAAGTGGGATTCATCCCAGGAATGCAAGGATGGTTCAACATACGCAAATCAATAAATGTAATCCACCATATCAATAAAGCCAAAAATAAGAATCACATGATCATTTCTATAGATGCAGAAAAAGCCTTCAATAAGGTCCAACATTTATTCATGATAAAAACTCTACAGAAAATTGGAATAGATGGTCTTTACCTCAATATAATAAAGGCCATTTATGACAAACCAACAGCCAGCATCATTCTAAATGGCCAAAAATTGAAAGCCTTTACTTTAAAATCAGGCACAAGACAAGGATGTCCTTTATCACCACTCTTATTTAATATAGTACTGGAAGTACTAGCCAGAGCAATTAGGCAAGAAAGAGAAATAAAAGGGGTAAAGATAGGAAAAGAAGAAGTTAAGTTATCATTGTTTGCAGATGACATGATACTCTACATAGAAGACCCCCTAAACTCCATTGAAATACTCTTAGATACAATAAATAAATTCAGTAATGTGGCTGGATACAAAATCAATACTCAGAAATCAATAGCATTCCTATACACGAACAACAAAATTACAGAGAGGGAAATAAGAGAAACTGGACTATTCACATTAGCAAGCAAAAAAATGAAATATTTAGGAATTACTCTTACGAAAGAAGTGAAAGACTTATACAGTGAAAACTATAATACACTGAAAAAGGAAATTGAAGATGATCTCAGAAAATGGAAAGACATCCCTTGCTCATGGATAGGAAGAACAAACATTGTGAAGATGGCCATTCTCCCAAAACTCTTATACAGATTCAATGCAATCCCAATAGAAATACCATCAACATACCTTATAGATCTAGAGAAATCACTCCTAAATTTCATCTGGAACCAGAAGAGACCTAGAATCGCAAAGGCAATTCTAAGCAGCAAAGGCAAAGCAGGAGGCATCACAATCCCTGACTTGAAATTATACTACAAAGCAACAGTAGTAAAATCAACATGGTATTGGAATCAAAACAGAGGCGAAGATCAATGGAATAGATTAGAAGATACAACCACAACTACAAACACACTCAACCACCTTATCTTTGATAAAGGAGCCAAGCAGGTTCACTGGAAGAACGATAGTCTCTTTAATAAATGGTGCTGGAAAAACTGGCTCTCCATTTGCCGAAAACTAAAGCTAGACCCATGTCTATCACCATGTACTAAATTAAAATCTAAATGGGTCAAAGATCTGAATATTAAAACAGAAACACTAAATCTATTGGAAGACAAAGTGGGTAGAAACCTTGGAGACATAGGAGTAGGTAGAGAATTCATGAACAGGACTCAAACCGCACGGGAAACACTTCCCAGAATCAATAACTGGGACCACATCTTATTAAAAAGTTTCTGCATGTCAAAAGAAATCTCCAGCATAGTGAAAAGAAAACCCACAAACTGGGAAAAGATTTTAGTGAACTCTCTCTCAGACAAGGGACTCTTGTCTAAAACATATAAAGAATTAAAAAAACTCAGACCTCCAAAATTCAAAGATCCAATCCAAAAATGGGCATCTGAGATGAATACGCAATTCTCAGATGAAGAAATGCAAATGGCAAATAAATATATGAAAACATGCTTATCATCATTGGTCATCAGAGAAATGCAAATTAAAACCACACTGAGATTCCATCTCACTCCTGAAAGAATGGCCAGGATCAAGAAAACCAACAACAACAAATGCTGGAGAGGATGTGGGGAAAAAGGAACTCTCCTGCACTGTTGGTGGGAGTGTAGACCGGTACAGCCTTTGTGGAGGTCTGTCTGGAGGTTTCTCAAAAAGTTGGGATTGGAAATCCCATTTATTCCAGCTATTCCACTTCTAGGCATATTCCCAGAAGAACTGAAAGCATCATACCACAGTGATTTATGTGCACCTATGTTTATAGCAGCACAATTTGTAATCGCCAGATCTTGGAAACAACCCAAGTGTCCATCAACTGAGGAATGGATAAAAAAGTTGTGGTATTTCTATACAATGGAATATTATTCAGCTATAAAGAAGGATCACATTGAGATATTTATCAATAAATGGGCGCAGCTTGAGACCATACTCATAAGTGAAATAAATCAATCTCGCATGTATGAATACCGAATAGTTTCCCTAATGTAAGTAATGATTCAAATATATGAAAATATGTGGCAATCATGATTCCCCATTATGTGGCCTTGAAGCCTTATAAAATTTTCACTTATTAATTAGAAAGGCTTTATTCCGGGCTTCTTGATATGGAAATATTTGAAGCTATAGTATATGAAGTTTTATCCAAATATCTCAAGGAAAAAGACAGACACTATGGTAACTATTATTCTTTAAAAAAATTATTTAGTTATTTCTTATGTTTATTTTAATTAAGGGAAAAATTTAAAAAATTAGGATATATAATAGTAACTCTTTTCGATTTCCTATTAACTTGTTTTGAAGTCCTGTAATGCTCCCACGATCTTGTTTTGACTGATTAGACTCTGTTCCATTCTGTGGGATAGTATCAGGTCCGAGGGTATAGGCAACTACTTTGAAGGCAGTAAGATTCACTAAGATGCCCATTCTGGTTTGACTATTGTCTCTTTTGGAAGTCCTGTAATGTTTACAATGTCTAAGTTTTATTGGTCTTGTTCTCTACTGTTTTGTCCAACTTTATAATATCTAATGAGATAGACAAATCTTTTTAAGGAAACAAGAGACAACGTTGATAACTATTGTTAATAACCGTATACTCTGTTCTACATCATGTGCTAAGTCTATCCTTGGTTTTCACTGACAGCTTTGTTCTGCCATATTTGACTTTATTCTCCCCCCCCCCAAAAAGTAATAAGAACTAAGGAGTAATAAAATCTAAAATGTGTAAATTTTGTTGTAAAAAGAGAGGAAGGGGAAAAAAGAGCTCTAACGGATATAACAGCAAGTGTGTATAGGGATGTTGAATAGCTGACTATATTAATGTTTTTGGATCATTGAACACAGCTGTTTGTAGTCTCTCTGTTTGAATGTCTACTTTGTATTCTTTGATACTGTGATTTGAGCAACTATTTCCAAGATGATAATATGTAATCTATTAACAGGTGATTTCTTACTGTTATGCTTTTTTTTGTAGTTCTGTATTATATGTAACCTTACACTGCTTTGTTTTGTTTTGTGTTTTTCTCTTTTTCCTCTTAAATAAAAAAAAAGAAAAAAAAAAAAAGAGATGAATCAACCTGAGATACACTTCAATATATTTATCAAAATTCAAGACCAATGGGCCAAACTCAGCTTGTTGAATCTTAGTTAGCCTCCAGGTAGGCAAGTATGTAGAATGGTTGACAGCTACTCATTGATAATACCCAATCAATACAGTAATACCAGCAGACTTAAACTTAGAAGTCTCCAATGGAAAACATAAAGCATACTGGGTATACTACATAGATTGTAGTATATATTATCGCTAAAGGAGAAAATATTATTCTACATATTTTTACTGCTAATAAATCAAGAACATCTATTTAAAGTCCACTTACAAGTATTTAACATTTGTATGGTTTATGTTTTCTATGTATCATGTAAATTTCTTGAGATAAGAATCATGCCTTTCATACCTTTCACACCTTTAATCTCTCATTTAGCATGATGAATATATAGTAAATCATAATTTCAGCACATGAATGAAAAAATTTTATTGACAAAAGATGATGTGTAAGGCAAGAGACAGGATTTTGAAATGAAAAATCATCGTAAGTAGTTGATGATCTCAACTTTCTAGTTCAGAGATTTAGAAGCATTTCTAAAAGTGAAAATATAATGGAATTAAAATATCGAATTAAGCATAATCTTCAAGTCACTAGCATTCATGGCATGAAGATCATGCTATTTTATCTTTCATCCTCTCCTTCTTCTACAATAAAACACACACACACACACACACACACACACACACACACACACACAGATATTTGTATGTATCTGTACCCATATCTAAATCTATGATGTCTATGATCTAGATAAATATGTGGCTATATCTGCACAGTTCTCTGGTATGGTATTCATGAAACCATGCTAGCTTAAGCTACATAGGATTTATTCTTCTATAGTTAAATATTATTACTAAAAAGAACCTTAACATAGCGAAGGAAATGAACACCCTGAATATCACCACCAGTTTTACCAGTGCAGGTAATAACACACTAAGCCAACAACAACTGTCTTGTGTTATTATAACATAGTGTCTCTGTTTTGGCTTCTCTGGGGACTGTTACCCATGACTCACTAATAATGGTTGTATCTGTGACAGCCAGAGACAAGAAGATGATTTTTAGTTAAGATAACAGGTACAAACAGCTATTAAATATTGCTGCAGAACAATCCTCAAATTGTTTTTAGGTGTTCTGGTATCTCACTTTTAGAGAAGGATGTACAACTTACGAATATATTTCTCAGTGTTTTAAGTGTTCCACTGCCAATCTTGTTCTCAGATAAAGCAAACATCAAAGACCTGAATTTATGGACACCTAGAAATAGGCACTGTGAAACCACTACAAGTTCCTACATGAGCATTATAACCAGTGGGATGAAAGGCCTTCGCCTAAGACATTTATAGTAAGCAAGTATTAATGACAAGTAACTAAATGTAAGGTAAAAGCTGCTAACATTCTGGAACGAAACAATTTCAAGAATAATACTCATCATCAAGTTGGCTACAGAGCTACAAAAGTGACTGTACGTCCAATGTGGGGTCACCTGCTTCCTATGAAATATTTCATGGCCCCAATCTATAATCCATTTAAAAATTCAATGCACTCTTCAGCCGAACACTGACTTCAGAAAGTGTCACCGGGGAATCAGCTGCTGTAAGACAGTTAAGTGCTTATGTTATAATGATCACTACTGCATGATAGGATGGATTCATATGATTCATGACTGTAAAAACAAACAGCAATTCCATGGTAACACAGGGCATCTCAGCTTATAATGTGCATGCCTAAGGCACTGCTCTTCTATATGAAATTTCAGGTAAATACAAGAAAGGTTCCAAGAAATCTATTCCATG
This sequence comes from Cavia porcellus, assembly GCF_034190915.1. NCBI lineage: Eukaryota > Metazoa > Chordata > Mammalia > Rodentia > Caviidae > Cavia > Cavia porcellus. The sequence goes on along the minus strand of NW_026947505.1, from coordinate 26,002,390 downwards.
ATCCATAAAATACTGTCACAGCCAAACATCATAACATGTTGTTTAGTATAATCCTAGGTGCAAAGTCTTATCAAAGCAATGGGAAATCCATGTATTAAGTTCATTTTGTTAAACAAACAAGGATCTTATGATGTTAAAGATAGATATGTCCAAACCAATTTAAATTTCTTCTTTTATCCTCTACCATTTTATTCAGTTCTATAACTATTAATATGTTTACTAGGAGATAACTTCATCTTCTACGCACACATGTTCAAGTACTGACACAGCAGATGACTGAGAGAATGTGCTTGTAAAATGTAGTTTATCCATGACTCACATCAAGGAGAAAATTTAGAGCTCTTTGAATCAATTAGATTAAGTAAACACCTTCAAAACTGTGTACTTTTATATATGTGAGTGTAACTTGATAATTATGTTAAGAGAATATGGCATGTAAAGTCACCAAATCAATTTTATGGGGTTGTCAGAATCAAACAGTTTTTTTTAGAATCCTATTTTTCTTCTGTCTGTATCAATAATGATGTAAGCACAGTTGAAAAAAAATACAAATAGGAAAAATTATACTTTGTAGTCAGAATAAGTCTCACTATTTTATGCTTATGTTTGTCCAGGTAGGGAGGACTCTGCTTCTATCCAGCTTTCTTCATATTACTGATTATAACAAATAACTGAGCTAAATTAACTTAATAAGAGAAAAGATTTATTTTGGCTCATGGTTTTATAGGTCTAAGTCTGTGGTTGCTTGGCCTAACAAGTTGCTTGTTTTGTGCTCATGAAACAAAGTAAGAGTAAGAGACTGGCATCTCACAGTCTCCTTCGTGAGCATACTCCAGTGACCCAAGGCCTCCTGCTAGTCGCCACCTCTTAAAGGTTCCTCTACTTCTCACTGGTGCCAAGCTGAGGATCAAGCCCTCAACACATTAGCCAATGATGCCAACCTTTTTAGAGCTTTCAATGATACAAACAGCCTATTGTAGCTCACATACCATAACTTTGTCTTCATCGATATGGGCCTCTGTAGAATACTAACGATCAAAACTATAGCAATGAGTGAGGCCCTCCAGTTCTGAAGAACTTCTGTTTTCTTCTTGTGTCTCAGTTAACATCATAGACACTTAAGTCCTCTTTTAAAGTCAGTCCCATACAGGTCATCTCCCTTTTGATTCATTTAAAAATCAACTGATTAGCAACTCTAATTGCATTTAAGGAATGCATTTGCTTTTGCTACACAAGAGAACATAATTACTGCAGGCCAATTCTGTAATATTCTTTCGTAAGGAGCCAAGTCAAAAGGAGAGAATTACACAATGGTGTGACTCATTGGAGGTCACCATATGGTGTCTATCCACAGTGAATCCATATGGAAGGGAAAGTAAAGATAGCTCATTCTCAGAATAGAACTTCGAATAAATGTAGAAAGAAAAGGGAATCACCATTAGCAAACACCAGTGCAGTAAATGGTGTAGACATTTTGTATAGATGTTAAAATTAGTAGGTGTAAATTTGAGTACATATAAGATTTGGATAGTCTTAAATGTCTCCCTTCACATATTTATCAATTAGAGACAGGAAATGAATAAGGGGAGTAGATAACGGCCTGACTACATGTGACGGTTAAGGTTCACTGTCAACTTGACTGGACTATAAGATGCCTAGGAAATTAATAAAGCACACTTGTAAGTATGGCTGTGGAATGTTTCCAGAGATGACTGACAGGCAAGCAGATGGGAGGGGGCAGACCGTGGGTGGTACTATTAGGCTTGCAACCTAGGCAAAATTAAAAAGGAAAGAGGACAAGCCTATTTTCAATATAAAAAGTTCCACCATGCTCGAGCAGGTACAATTTTTCTATTGCCATTCTCTGTGAACATAAAATTCTAACTTCTTTTAGTTTTTCAACTGGATTTATATGAGTGACTACAGGAAAGTTCCAGGTCTTCAGTTTTAGAGTGGTATTATATCCTTGTCTCTTATTCTGAGGTTTCCAGCTTCTTGGACTGAACAGATACTAGATTCTCTGGTTCTCAGAAACCAACTACTCTGTATCAGCACAGTAGGGAAAATGCCTTGAGGGCATTTTAGGAATTTGCTAGACTCCACCAATGGCTGGCTCAATGAGGTAAACCTTTGAAAGACTTTGTTTTGAGAAAGGAGCTTTAGGGTATCCTGCTCATTCAGAGCTAACTAGGGAAATGTTTTCCCAAGTTCAGACACTGAAGGCATAAGAGGCTACTGAAGTCATGATTGAGGGCCCTAGCTACTGCTTGAGCTGGTGGCAGACCTCAACATCATCCATGTAGGGCCGGTTTTATAGGCATGAAGAATATGAGTTATAAGGTCATAGAGGCTTTCAGACTTTTAAGAAAGATTTCAGGAAAGTCCTGAGAAGCCTGACAACTGTGAGTCAGGATCTGATTCCTGTTGAGAATCCCCTGAGAATAGGCTGTTTGAAGCTGTGAGAATGAACTTAAAGGTGCAGTGGAGACCATAAAAAATGGAGATGCCCAGGTGAATCATCAAGGAAAGCTACAGGGATTGGACAGAGCCAACCATAAGGGTTATAACTGGGAATGCCATAAAGGCAGAACTGTACAAGTCCTTTAGAGCTTGCATGTTGCCTATTACAGGTTTTTGCACGTCTGATGTTCTTTGTCATAACTACTCAAATCAGCTGTTGTAGTTCAAAAGCAGCTATAGAAAAGAAACACATAAAAAGAAAAGTACACAAACTGATAATAAACTAGATCTGTTCAACAGGCTATAGATTGCTGGCCCGTGTAATAAATTACAGTATCACCAAGACATTCAAGGACATTTACCCAAAATGCCAATAAAGAAACGATGTTTAATAACAATAGGAATGAGATATAAAACTGATATATTCCCTCATATTTAACATGAACATGAAAACAAATACATGTCAATATCAGAACTTGCATGTCATCCCCAAACCAGCAGTCAACTCAGTTAATTCCTTGGCACTTAATACAAGCACAAGTTTAAGACTTGAATATTATCTATCCTTAACAGATAAAGTTTTAGGTAAGTAGATACTTGCAGTTTTATTTTTCTCAACTCTTAGATCAGATCAAAACAAGCAAATCAACACTACTAAGTTGCTATCATACAAGTTTAAGATCTATTGTTACTGCATTGGGATGCAGAGACTAAGCAGATGAACAGGCTCTCACATTTAGTCTTACTGAAGTAAAAACTACTTGAGGTTGGTTCTTTTCACCATTACTACAGCATGCAATTATCAAAACTCAAAAAAACACAAGAATACGAACTCTGAGAACCTGTGACAAACAAACCACTCGTCGGTTCATTTTTGGTCAACAGGGCAAACCTGAAGCCTGAATGACAGATACCACTAGACTTCAATATTAATGCCAGAAACTACTTTTTCTAATTTTCCTATGTTAGTTCACTTTAGACAAAAGTAAATAAAGAAGCGAATAAGGAGACAAGAATATCCAAAATATGTATTTATTATACAAATTGTTAAATAAGTTGGAGATGGTAAGTTTGAAAGTCTAAAATGAATTTAAAAGGAAATCCAGAGTACTTATGTACAGGGCAATGTCTTGAATGATACACTTCTATCAGTGATTCAACAAAATTGTTTTAAGTTTTATGAAGAAACAAGGGCTGCTTCCAGATACTCTGCAAATAACTATAATTTAGATCCAGTTCTTTCTCTGGAATTGGGCTACAAAATCAGTTAGCATTTCACCACTTTCAGCAATTAACAACTGACGTATCGCTCCACTCTTCAAGAATTCTTAATGGCGTCATTTACTTAAGGTGTAAAAATAAAAACACATACTGTAGAAATTGCTACCAAATACATATACAGTGTGACTAAGACCAATGTTTATTTTCCACTTCCAACTATTAATTCTGCTGCATCCAAAGTGAAGACATTAGATGACTATATTCTACTATTGCATTATGGAAGTCAGTTTGTTTTCAAATCCCTCTCCCTGCGCCCACCAGGGATCGAACTTATGACTTCACGTTTGCCAAGCACACACTTATGCTGCTGAGCTAAGCTCCTGGCCCCTCACTTTCAAATCTTTAAAGTAGATCAAAATCTCAATAGCTACAGACTGACTTTACAGATCTCCTGGAAGATGTACTTCTTATACTCTGCAAATCCTACTGATGAGAGTCATATAAATTCTTACCATGAGCTCTATTTAGTTACTCCATTTCTGAAATATGAAGTACTGGATAAGAATGTTTCTTCTGGGGCTGGGGATTTAGCTCAGCGGCATAAGCACCTGCCTTGCAAGCAGGTAGTTGTGAGTTCAATCCCTGGTACCAATAAAAAAAACGAAAAAGACAAAAAAAAAAAAAAAAAAAAAAAAGAATGTTTCTTCTGCTGTAGTGAGTGACAAATATGACTTTTTAAAGCAAATGGTACTGCATGATGTACTTCACATCTATGGAAATCACTGAGCACCTTGTCTACTTTATTAGTAAACTGGAGCACCGTGGGATGAAGCAAATCTGCAATATAAGCAGCAACAATTTCACTAGTCATTTTTTAAACTACCATATAATGCCTAATGATGTGGATAACAAATTTTTTTTTTCATACTGTAGATAAAAGCCAGGGTCTTTGTGCTGTACTGTATCAAGGATTTTTTTTTTTTTTTTTTGACTCAGGGTCATGCTAAGTCACTAAGCTACCCTGGCTGCACTTGAAATTGTGATTATCCTGCCTTAAACTCTTAAGAGCAAAAATGTGTTTTTAATAATCCCTAAGTTCATCAACTGTTCTAGTCTTAGGCATTTACTCAATTGAGTTAGAAAGTCAACAAAATATTTTCATTTAACATACTTGTGTGCAATGTCTTCCATTTCATTGCTTCAATATTAAAACAAACTCTCAGAATCAAGGCTCCAAAAAGACATTTAAAATATAGAATCTGCTCACATCTCCCTTAGTGGTTAGTTATCAGTTCTCAAGTGCCTGAATATAGACTTAAAATACTTAGGATTGCTCAGTGTGAGATGTATACATGCATGCCTCCATGTGTTTTAAATAGTCTCTTTTATGCTGGAAGGTATACTGTTGGGGTACAGTGTATGGAGGCAGTGACTGTTAATACATTGCCAAACCAGTTCTTTATCATGAAATAGTCCTGCCTTCAATTAGAACAGTATAAAACCGAGCAGTATAAAACACAAGAAAGGCACAGGATCACAGTAAATTCACACTTTAAATTTTAGAGTTAAACCTATCTTAGAAGACAAATCTTTCCATGTTATAGCTCAGCTCATTTCTGTTATGTAAACATCATTAAATGAATGAGATTTTTGATTCCATGAATCTGACAGTTTTCCAACACATCTTTATTTTAAACAAACAAACAAACAAACAAACCCCCAGTAAGGGGTTAAGATTTTTTCAACTGTTCTCATTACTGTTATGTGTGCTTTTATAAATCTCACTGCTACATTACAAGTTGACTAGCTATAAAAGCCGATCAGGTAATAAGGAAAAATCAGAAGATAATGCAGTCTCTGTAAGACCTGATCAGCCCCAGGAGTCTTGTTAATGCCTTGCACTTTGGCTTTGGTATTTGGGTACTTTTCCTCAATTAAAAGGCAAACTTGCAATAATACCTTGTTGTTCATGTACTCTACTAGATTTTTTGTTATTACTATCTTTTCTTTCATTAATTTAATATACTAAAATTATACAATGTCTGTCACATAAAAGCCAATCTAACTGTTTGATCATTTAATACTCATTACAGCCTTTTGGAGTAGACACTTTTCTAAAAATGATGAAGCATGGAAACTAAAAAGGTTCTCACAAGGCACATGACAAATTAAATCAGAGGACAAAGGGCTAAACACAGACTTTCAGACTTTTATTGTTCAGATCACTGGAAGCTTTGACTAAAGATTAACCACCTTGTGAAAACATTTACATATAGTAGTCTCTGAGCACTATCCATATAACATTTTTCATCTGGACTATCGAGTGAAATGTTCTGGGACATAGGATTGCAGCTTTTGGTCTGACCTGGGGACAGGCATGCATAGTGATGCCAAACTTGGATAATTACTCTGTATGTCAGCAATATGTAGTATATCTGTTCTTTCCTTCTAGTAACTCTAGCAAAAAATAAATAAACAAATAAACAACTTTTTTATGGAAAAAACAGACAAAAATAAAAGACAAATTTCAAAGACATTTTATCAGTTTACCTGAGCTAACTTTAGGTGCAAACACAGGAATAAGAAATAGTAACAGGTGCAATGATGTGACTGGGCTAAAAACAGGAGTCACTTTTATTCTGGGGATATGGAGGATAAGGAAGGTACCCTTTGTTGCATGTCAAAGAGGCTGAACTGTGCAAACTGTCACACTGAAAATCCATCATTTTCACCAAATTACATACTTTTCCATAACTTTAAAACTCTGGTCGATAATGCAAATGTCTTTCAGGTTTGGAAAAACCCAGCTGTGGAGAGGAAGTACATGTGTTTGGATATAGCACGAGCAAGTCTAGATCCATAGCACTCTATCCATTGAAAAGTGGGAGACTGTGAACCTGATTCATGCAGAACCAGACATAAAATGTGGAACAGTTACTCACTAAATCCATTTTAATCCTTTAATGCTTTGATGTAAGAAGCAGGAGAGGGAAACCAAATACAGCAGGCAGTTTATATTTCTCTCACCAGGACAAATTAATAAAAACAAAACCTAATCACTCCCCCCACCCGTTCTTATTCCTCCTCAATATTTTTCTTCTAAGATTCCTTTTTTGTTTTAGAAGCTTAATATTTGGCTGCCTTCTGAAGAAATGGGTATAGTGACAGATGAAAGACTTGTATTCATAGTATAATTCAGAAAGAGGGGAAAAAACTGACTGCTGTGCATTTAAGATTCTAACAACCTTGCAATTTTGTATAGTTTTCCCCCCACCCGTTCTTTTGAAGAAATCTGCTTTTATTCTGTTAATAACTAACTACAGTTGCAGCAGCATGGATCCGATTAGCAGTTCTTATGATATAAAGGGGAGAAAAAAAAAAGCTGTGAACAGGGTTGCCAATTTGTCCACCTGGGCCCCCAGGAGAAAGATCAGCTGAGTGCCTGCTTGCTCCCTTCTTCTACTTGATCACTGTTCTGTAAGTCCAGGCACTTCCTTCCTTTAACTTTTGCTCACTTCCATCCTTCGTTGTTACAAATTTCTTATTCTGGGTTCCAACAATTTGTGACAACTTTGCCTGTAAACATGAGTAGCTATGAAAGTGCCACATACCATGTCACTCCTTTGGAGTCATTTGCATCTAACAGATAATACACTGTAAGAGTGCATGGTATGCTCTGCAGATAAAAGGAACCACATGTTTCAGAGCAACGGTGGTACACGTGAGTTGGTTGGCAGGAACCCTGACACTGCTCTTGTAATTTGAGGAAAGCAGCACAAAATATATGAAATTGGAACCAACAGGTTAAAAACAGTAGTACAGGGCTGGGGATATAGTTCAGTGGCATGAGCACTGCCTTGCAAGAGCGCGGTCTTGAGTTCAATCCCAGGAACAAAAAAACCCAAAAAACAAAAAACAGTGGTACATATTGGCAACATGGATTCTGTGTACTTGGTATGATAAAAAAAAATACTGTGAATGATTAAGTTTAAAATTTTTATTACATTAAACACAGCATTGCCATTAATCCCTCAAAATCCCCCTTTGTTTCAAATATCTTATTCCATTGTTCTTGCCACTTTCTGAGGCAATTCTGGAAGTCCTTTTTTATGAGCTTTAGTTTTACTGTCTTGCCTACCCTGATGTCCTGAATAGATTCAAAATATTTACTTTCATGATTTTAACTTTGGGAAAGGGGGGGTTACATGATGCCAGATTTGGTGAATAAAATAGATGAGGTTACATCATAGTTTTTACTAGTCTACCTTTCCAATGAATGGTACTTGACAGCAGCATTTATATTTTGGATACATCTTTAAAAAGAGGAATTCCAGAACTGCTTTGAAAGTGGCAAAACAATAGAATAAGTGTGTTTGAACTCTGAAGTGAGAAGGGCAAACAGGTGGGATGGATATCCCTAGCAAAAGGAAAAACACATTCTTTAATGCTGCAATATGGGCTGAATTTTGAAGGGGATTAATAGCAGTGTATCTTTTAGAGTAATTTAAAAATTCAATGCAAATTTTAATTACCCCTTGCATTTCCTAATTACGGAACTGCCAATTTTCTAAATGCCTTTAAAAATTCACTGTATTTGTATTACTCTGAAGAATGCATGTAAACTTGTTATAAAACTTTTTTTTTTTTTTTAATCGGTACCAGGGATCAAACTCACGACTGCCTGCTTGCAAGGCAGGTGCTATGCCGCTGAGCTAAATCCCCAGAGAGACAGCTAAAGCATTGTACTGCTTTGAACAATGTGGATTTTTAAAAATAGTAACACTGTTACTTATATTTAAAGGTAATAAACACTTGCTAAACATGCTGATTTCACTGTTCATTGCATGACATACACTTGGGTGTTTTAAGCAATGTTTTTTTTTTTTTTATCGGTACCGGGGATTGAACTCACAACCACCTGCTTGCATGGCAGGTACTTATGCCACTGAGCTAAATCCCCAGCCCCAAGCAATGCTTTTTCAAAAGGCAAGAGATGCAGAATGAATCCTGGATTAAGCAATAACCAAACTCTTCCAAAGTGTATGTCTTGGGAAGCAATTCAGGAGTGTGAACCTCTCCAGCACTGGGGCGGCCCAAGTGGTGAGCAGTGGTCATCTTCTCAAGGACACAACATGGCCTAGCCAAGGGCAAAGCTAAATTCTTTAGTCTGTGCCGGGATCAAAGTGCCTCTAATATTAGGAGCAATTCTGAAGGTACATGATAATGAGGAATGGAGGGGGAGGAAGGAATGTTCTGTATTCTGTCAATACTGTTGTTTTAAAATTTAAATATTCAGCAAGTACATTTACTCTTAAAAAACTATACATCGGGGCTGGGGATTTAGCTCAGCGGCTTAAGTGTCTGCCTTGCAAGTGTGCATCGTGAGTTTGATCCCTGGTACCGATAAAAACAAAAAAGACCAAAAAAAAACCCTCACAAAACTATACATCTTTTTTGCAAATAGCTTTTTTCTAGTCTTCACTCTCAAATACCTGGAGTTTATTATTTATGTGTTATTGGAGCCCCAATTTTAGCCAGAGCTAGCATTTTACTACTCCATGTTTATCTGGCCAGTGACTTTAGCTACTTTGTATGGGAAGATTAGCTGGGTACTGATAAAACTCTCACATAAGAATTTGTTCTTGACTGACCACTTTCTGTGACGGCAGGCTTAATTATTATTGATAGATTTGTTTGAGGGGGTCTTTTTGAGACAGGATCTCACTATGCAGTTCAGGCTGCATTGAGCTCACTTTATAGCCCAGGCTAGTCTCAAACTCGCAAGGATCCTTCTGCCTCAGCCTCTTGATTGCTAGGATTACAGGCATGAGCCACCACACCTGGCTTCAGATGTATATTTTAAAAAATTGAACAATGAAAAAAATGGGTATTATAGAATTCCAGAATATTGCCGCTACATTACAGACATTATTTCTGTCTATACAATCAGAATGAGGTAAGGTTGTAAATACATAAAGGTCTGGTTTAGATTGACAAATTTTGGAATGCTATTTTGTTTTTCTTTTCCCCATTAGGAATTGAATCAAGAGCCTTTTGCTAAACTACATTTTCAGTATTTTTCATTTTTAATGTTTGAGACAGGGTCTTGCTAAGGCATGATAAAGACCGAGAGGAAGAAAGGAACATGTTCTGCATCCCATTAATACTTTTACTCAAGGTAGACTTGAACTTGCTAGCTTCTTGCCTCAGCCTCCCAGAGTGCTGGAATTACAAGCATACATCACCACACTCAGTTTGTTTTTAAGAGAAAAAAATGGTAAAATAACTGTCATAGTTAAGAGTCTTTCAGGAGAGAGGGAAAATGGATTAAATAAAGTATGAAAACACAAAGGCAGAAAGATTGTTCTAAATCACAGGAGGAAAACTATATAAATAATCAATTTTAGGACTTTCTTTCTTTGGATTTGAAAATTTTCCAAAACTGGTGTTCTTCAATTTGGCCCTCATCTGAGCTACCCTACAAGACAGCCATTGTCCTTGGCACTGGTTATGAAAAGGATGCTGCTCTTGCCCTCAAGGCCTGCTGAAGTACTTTATGGAAAGATGAATTCTTTGCAGCTGGAGGGGGTTGGCAAGAGAAACAGATTTCGTTTGGGTTATGAAGGATAGAGTTTGCTAGGCTAACAAGTGGATGGTTATTCCAGGCAAAAGGAGAAGTATATTAGTATTCTTTAATTCAGTAGTATGGGCCAGGGATAGTGGCACATGCCTGTTAAAACCAGTACTTGGAAGGCTGAGGCAGGGAGATTATTGTGAATTCTAGGCTAGCCTGGGCTACATAGTGAGTTCTAAACTACATACTAGACTTCGTCTCAAAAGCCAAAAATGAAAAAAGAAATGCAATATGGGCAAAGATCCAGGCCCAAGTCATCAGTAGTACTGAAATAGGAAATTCTAAGCTAGTTTCTTCATCTGCTCCTAAACCAAAAACTGAAAACTGAAAGCCAAAAAACTAAAACATACATACAAAACAAACAAGCAACAATTATACACTGAGGTTCAGTTCTCTACATATTTATCCTTTTCCATGTAAAATTTACATGATCCTTGAATTCTGTGTGAAATGAACTAAAGGAGTAACTATAACATAAAGGACTCTACTAACTGAATTAGGCCTGAAAATACATCTGTATTTTATCACAAGTGTTTTTTTTTTTTTTAAGTTTTTCCTATGACAATATTTTCATCTGTGACAATATTTCCAACCAAATCTCAACCTAGGTGTAGATACTCTTAAATATGCTATACTTCATTTTTTTTTAAAGGGAAGTATTTATCCCTAAACTTTTCTGTGACCAATACATTATCTTAACTATGAATACTGGCTTCCTACAAAGTCATAAGAAAGGAAACTACTGGGAAAGTCAGCTGTGCTGAGCTGGACCAGAAGTGTCATTTCATATTCTAAAAGCATTTCTTCCATTTCTTTGTCCTAGTCAGTTTACATTTTTAGTACCCTTTGGTTCAGTCCTCAAAATTTTCCTCCCAATATCTCTCAACCTCAGCTGCACCTAAAATTCACTCAAAGAATTTTAAAACAGTACTGCTCTAAGACCCTACATCCAGTGAGGCCAGTACCTATATGACCAAGCACAGCTTGAGGCTTTTTTCAGATGTTCTGGGTAACTGCTGGCCTTCACTCATTCCTTAAAGGTCAGAAGTTTCCAGACAAGCAGCTTCAGCATCACCTGGGCATTTGCTGAACTGCCAGTTCTTGGGATCTATCTCAAACCAACTCAATCACCAAATGGGCTGAGAGACTCAGCAATCTGCTTTCATAAGCTTGCCATGGGATTCTGATGCACGACAGGTATTTATCACATGTCTTCTAGAACATTCATGATTCCCAGTTTATGATTTCCACTGAAATACTGCCCTTGAATCTACATTTTTATATCTAATTGTCAGATTAGAACCTCCCTTTAAGTGGTTAATAAGAAATTCAAAGGTTAACAGTCAAAACTAAACTCTTGACTTTCCCTTTAAAATGCTTGCTTCTTCCTCTTTTATGGTACAGAACTACCATTCACCCATTTCTTCAATCAAAAACCTGCTATGGGCCCAAGGATTTAGCTCAGTGGCATAAGCATCTGTTTGGCAAGCATGAGGTCATGAGTTCAATCTCCGGTACCAAAACCAAAACTAAAACTAACAAAAAACCAAACCAAACAAAAACACAAACACTTCTGCCCCTACTATTGCTGTCTGTATATCTAGGCACATGTCCAGCCATGACCAACCTTCCCTAGGATCCTGCAGAGGCCTCCAGGTTCCCTGTTTCTACCTTTGCCCTTTACTGTATTCCTCACATAGCAGCCAGAAAGGTCCTTTAAACATAAATTAGATCATGCCATTCTTTACCTGCTCAATTTTCCAGTGTTTTCCCATCATTCTTAAGGGAAATTCTTAAATCTTAATGATAATCTATAAAGTCCTGCACAGTAGGGGGATATGTTCCAAGTTCCCTAATGAATGTCTGAAACTGTGGGTAGTATTGAACTCTACATATATTGTTTTGTCTATATAAATGTCCATGAAAAAGTCTCACATACAAATAGAATGACAGCAATATACTCTAGTAAAAGATACTCTCAAAATGTAAGTTCTCTCAAAATGTAAGTTTTGTTTTGTTTTTGAGAGTATGTGGATTCTTTCTTTCATACTGCAATCTCTCTCTGTTCACACATCCTGTTGCAGTGCCACACAGGACCAGATACAGTAGGTACTTCCATATCTTAGGGCTGCTACCTCCCTTGCTCTTTTGGAAGTTCTATATTGGGTATCTTCTCCTAGAAAAGTCTAGTTTCATTTACTGAAGATTTGCTTTAGATGGTATCTTTCTCCTCAGTTAATTTCTTCAAACCTGCCAGAAGTGTGACTGTAACTTCTTCACTGATGCATGCTGCTTTTCCAGTAATATTTTTGTTTTTGACTTTTATTTCTCAGTCCAAACCCACTGCTGAATCTGTGTCATGATTCCTTTTGAAAGTGAGTGACTTATTGTCCCTGTTTCAAGTGATCTTAGTGTGGTTCAGGGTTTTCTAGGGTTCAGTGTTTTCTTCTTAACAATTTCACAATAAAAAAACTAAGTTTCTACCATACATCTTAGCAACCTCAGCATACTTTTTTTTCTTTTCTTCTGTATTAAGTTGAGAATTTAAACATTTTAAGTTAAAGGAACTACTTATGGTTGTTTTTTGGCATCTATGAATTGCCAGTATCATTTTTCTTGTATTTCAGGGCCATCAGCAAATAAAATAAGGGTTAACTACACACAAGCACCAAGACAGTAGGACAATCAATTTGATGACCAAGATAGCCATAAAGAAACTAAGAACTGGGTAGCGTGTGCAGTATAGATGCAACTGAATAAGGAATGACTTACATTTTAAGTGGGGTAGAGCAAGACAGTGAAAGATTTCATTAGGCTACTCCAAAGACTACCCAATTTAGTATTATGAATTATTTGTTTCTGCAGTTTTCTATTTAATGTTTTTGGAGCATGGGTACCTGAAACCTTAGAAAGCAAAACTGTGGACAAGGGCCAACTACAGTATATACAGTGGCCCTTGCTACGCTGTGGGGTAACTCACTGCTAGTTCTTCCCTTATTACACTTTCAGCAAGCTCTAGCCCCACTGGCCTCCTTGTGTGTTTCCATCCTGCACATAAGATTGAGGTCTGAGTCACAGCCTCTGGGCTGGTCATTTCTCTGCCTGTCATTGCTTTCCTAAACAGCGGTTGCCTAGAATATGAGTTGCTCCTGCCCTTTCTTCATTTTTCTTGTTTAAACATCAATTTCCAAGAGACACCATCCCAAACTATTGCTATCTAAGTAAACAATCTGATTTTTTTTTCCTGATAATTCCTAAGAGTAAAGTATATACTTAATTACACGTTTTCTGATTTTCCCTCTGGAACTTAAACTCCATGATGACAGGGCTCTATACAGTTACGTTCAGAGCAATTTTCACAGTTCCTACAAATGTTCATGCAGCCTACTATATAGTCAGTACTTTGCTGAATGAGACAAAAGAATGATAAATTAAGAAAAGAAGATAGGTAGTTGGGGTAATCAGTCTTAGCAGGATACTACCTGAAAGTACCCAGTAGCAAAAGTGAAATTTGATTCTTTCCTAAAATTGTTTAATGAAGTAGTACACTTGGTATCCTCAGCAAGGTCACTCTTTTGGCATTCAACTATATGTACTTGATATGGTATGCATCCACAGATTCCTATGTCACTTTCTGTTTAGAAAGGAGACTATCAACATTAACAAGCTCTGATTATATCATTTATAAACATGCAGATGTGGATTATTAAAGATTAATACATTTTAGGATTGATGTCGGCATTCTGTTTGTCTCATGCCGAAACTAATTCTGCTCCTTATTAGTCAATGACAACCCACATCACCCTCTTATAGAAGAGAAATCAAAGGTGCAAGTGTATAAATTGAGAAAAAGTGATGAAACTGATTAGTATGAAACTTAACAGCTATAATCAATCAACACATCATAAAAATCGGTCTTGTGTTATAAGAAGATAATTTTATTCCTTTTATAAAAGCAATGTATATCTTTTTTAGAAAACACAGTAACACAGCAGAAGTTTAGAACATCCTGGCTAGTAAACACTACTTATCACCACTTCTCAGAATGTAGTCAAATGGCTTTCAAAACTTTTTTTTTTCTAGGCTAAAAGTAATTTGTAACAGCTTTAGATCTCCCCATTGTGACTCCTCAATATAGCAGATCAATGTCAATAGTCTTTTGACAGAAGCAGCACATTGCTGATACAAGCAACAAGACTTGGCTGAGGACAGAGCTGGAGCACTGACAGTCTACTTTGTGCCAGAGATGAAAACCGGTAATAAGCAAGGCACAAAAATCACTGGAGACAGGGAATGGACCATTGAGGCAACCACATATACAGGTGAATCACTGCTGGAATGACAGCAAGAAAAAAGCACACAGAACTGTCTGTGCAACAGAGTTACTTGTAGAGCATCATACAGAGGCCAGAGAATGGGAAAGGAAAATGCCAACAGCTAAGGAACACTACAGCTTAATTTTAATTATCAGGGATAGTGAGGCCAAGTGGATAGATGCGTTTTGAGAAATTCTTAATTGTCTTTCATTCGGAATGTAGGAGAAAGAGGAGAAAGGCTTAACTTGAAATGTTAGAAGGGAAGAACTGAAAAGAGGTATTTTTGGAAAACAAAACGTATCTTCTTGTCAAGCCTAAAAATGCCTGGGTTGATTTCAGTGCTTCCTCAAGTGTGCAGAACTGTTAGTGGCAGCTTCTGCTTGTCTCTGGCATGAGCGGCAGCAGAGGCCTACCCTCTAAACTGCATCCAGAGTTCACACTGGGGTGGAGCTCCAGAATCAGGATCTTGGTCTGAATTTTAAGACAGAGTATTGAAGGGGGATGCACTGAGACTCACTACTAGAATCATGCTCTTCAGAGCAGCTCAATTTCTCAAAGACAGGATGCATAGCTGCTTTTTAAACTGCTGCTAAGCATCACTTGGAAAGCATGGGAAACGACTGTTTTGCATAACACACAAATATTTTACTTTGTAAGGGAAAAAATACTGGCTAAGTTCTCTTTGGTTTGTAGAACTGCTGAATTGATGTTTTCTGTATCGCTACAGATTAAAAGCGTGGATGTATCAATGGGATTTTGTGTTTAATTTTTTTTTCTTGCTTGGTTTGCCAATAAGCAGCATGCATCTCCCTTACAACAAGCTGTTGCAGGATTTTTACCTCTAGAGAAGCCAAAAAAGGAACATGTGATTAAATGTGTTGAAATAAGATAATCAGGTAGGGTAACTATGCAGATCTTCAAATGAAAAATTTCTGCCATTACAGCAATGCCATTTTAGAGTGCATCAATACTATCCTGAAAGAAAACTGGCTTAGAACCATTTAGAAATAAATGTGTAATTTTAACTTGAATTTTATTAAGTGAGGATAAATTTTAAAATGGAAATTTTATTTACTTAGAATGGGTAGACTTAAGCCCTTAAAAATTTCAAAATCTATGGAGATGAGTTAAATAAAAGACACTGATTTATATCCTCTGTTTTTCATTTTTTAAATACTAATCTTGACAAATCATACCAGAAACTATCATTTCCTCTCACTAAAATCTTTCCTGTTCACTCTAGCCTGTGACTAACTCTATGGTATAATTAATTTTTCTCTTTCCGATTATAGTATCCTTCCAGAATCTGCTTTTGTGAATGTCAAAGTAAGCCTGAAAATTCATTTTTTGACCAGAATATTTTGTTTGTATCTACATCAGCTAATAAACAAATTCACTTAGCTCCCACTTGTTAAAGAGGATGGGGCTGGGTGCTCTAAATACACTACAATGCTGCCAAAAAAGTTATTTCCAGATTTAACTGAATGTGTACCTCCACTTTTGCATACTGTGAGTGTCTGAGCTTTTCCAGAGGGGTACAAATTCCTCGTGGCAAGCTGATATACAAGATGCACCTCTTACCCTCTACAAACTGACATGACAGACCTTCAGGGTCTGTGCTTGACCAGTGGAACTCGATGGCCATCCCTTTCCATGGGTTCTACCGCCTGTCACTTTCTCAAAGGACAGGAACTAGAAGTGCTTGCCAGGCAGCAGTCTATGTTAACAAGGGCAAAGCACCTTCCTGAGGCAGGCAGCGGGAAGGAGAACTGAAGAAGAGATGTTTGAATAAAAGGAAGAGAGAGAGAGGAAAGAAGCAAGCCAGAAAATAGAAAGATTTCTTTCAATTTAGCCCTTCATCAAGGTCACTGAACTCTTAAGCCACACCCTGACACACCTTCACGTCACTCATCCAGTGGTTAAATGGGTAGTTAGAGGGTAAGCCACTTCAAATAGAAACACACAGCACAACTCATGAAACTTAAGGATTTAAAACTTGCCCATTTGATGCAACTCTTTGTTTCTAACTGCTAGGAAGAAGAGCTTCACTAATAAGTACAAGAAGTGCTTTCTTATAAACAGTACCATGGAAGAGGAATCCCTGTAAAACCAGTGTCCATTTGCTGTGGCACTAATGTATTATACCGAATTTTGTACTTTGGGTTCTGATCCATTCTAATCAGTAGCTTCCTGAGAGTAGATGGAAGTGATTTAAATGCCACCTAAACCTGGACTTGGTACATATGCCAAATGCCAAATGAAAAAAAACCTACCCGAGAATTTGTAGTTATTATCCATAAATCTTTATTAATGAACCAATGAACTACCATCAACATTCTAAACAGTTAAAGTTTTATAAATAAAATCATGTATCAGGCTATAAACAGTTAATATATGCCTGCTACTTCCTACTCCCCTAGTGTTTGCTCACTTTTTAATATTTAAACAAGGCTGCTGCTTACAGCATAAGCAGGAAAAAGTTGACAAAAGCCTTTGGCCAACAAAATGAAAATAAAAGAAAGTTCCGCCTATTTATATTTTTGCTTTGTTAGTAAACTGTAATAGTTGGCTCAGGAGGCAAGAAAAGTGAAATTAATATTCACTGATTCATCTGCCAACAGCCAATCCTTCTGAGTCAGCTTCCACTGTGTGCTGGCGGTATGAGGTCCATTGTAAGATATTTCCAATATGTGCACAAACCCAATACATTTTCGCCATTGACCAAGGGACATAACTCCCAAATCTAACTCATAAAATATCATAAGTCCTCATTTATTAGAGAAGACATATAATATCATACATTGCAGAATTAACTGCACTTGACATTAGATTTGCATAATTTACACTACGTGCAAGAAGGATGGAGATTATTTCATTGGCCTCCAAATATAAATGCATCAGTAAAAAAGAGAGAAAAATGAAGAGAGAATGAGTAGAAAACAATAAAGTTTATAATGGCACTGGGGGAAGGACAAAAAATAGGCTGCTTTTTATTCTCTAATGTCTATTTAGATTAAATAACCAGCTCAGTTCTTTATCTTCAAACTATAGATGTCTATAATGTTGAAACTCAGTTACATGCAAACAAAGAGACAGAATCCATGTGGCTTCTAACCACAAGAAATCTCTATCCTGCCTTTGAAAGAGTGTAGGAATGAAAAGGCCCACGAAGTGAGGGATGTGGCAGGGCCAATGCCTTGTCCAAGTCTCACAGTAGTTGTTCCCAGGACACTCACATCATTTTTGAGGCAGCACAATGGGAATGCAAATAGCAGTGAGTAGGGGAATGGTTTCAAAGGTAAGAATCACAATCTGCCATTCAGGATGCTTTGCTGTGCTTTATTTATCTCCCTTTGTGATACTTCTAATTTGCTGTCAACTTCATTTATCAGGACAGACATGGAAAAAAATGATTGGTTTTTCTAACTAATTCTGGAAAGCAATACCAGCAAGACTCCCTCTTCCCAATATTTTGGCTTTACCTCATTCTAGCTATCAGCTACGCACCAAGTGTGTTGTACAGTGATTTGCTGGAGAGACATGACTGAAAGAATCAATCTGTGACATGGAGAGGCAGCAGCAAGACAGAACAGAAGGTAATGGAACAGAAGTGAGGTCAGGTAAGAGAGAAGTGAGGTTAGGAAAAAAAATTAATGCTTGGAATGAGAAGAAGGAGGAAAGAGAAAGAAGCAAAAGACTACTTTTAGTAAAAAAAAAAAATAAAATTCTAAATAAGCTTTCTTAAAATAATATCTTGAGAAGTATGTCCTGGTAAACCATGTAATTTCTACTGACCTTTGCATTTCACTAGTACAGATTCACAAATAAAGGAAGATTGTATATTATGTTAGCATCCAATACAGAGATAAAAAAGTTTAAAGTAAGGGAGATGGAAAAGGGAGGAGTTAAAAGGACCTAACTATCCTCTATATGAAGATACCTATAGATGAAAACCAAAAATATTATCAACTTTTTGATCAACTCCAAAAGATGGTTTATTATCTGTGACTAAATTTATACAAACATAGTATATAAGCTGGAGAACTCAATATATATAATACTTCCAATAATAAGGATATGAAGTTTAGAAAAATGCTGTTGTTAAAAAGAAGAGCAAATACAGGCCAGGTGGGGAGAAATGAAAATAGAAGTTGACAAAATTTTCAATGAAAATATGCTATGATTTTTTAATAAATCCCATTAAGATAAAAGTCAAATAAAATTTTGATGAGCATTTATCATAAACACATGTTCTGAGTGTTGCTAGGCTTAGCTGTGGGAACAGAGAAAAAAAATAGGAAATGCCTAGATTCAAGCTATGGACCACTCTCCAAGCTCTGAGAGAAAGGTGCTAAGAGTTAGCCAGTGCCTTTGGATAAATGAGAAAACAGTGGCCCTTCTTACAAGAAAGCAGGATGACTATCAAACCCCATCACCCCTGGAACACGTGTACTGGTATAAGAAGCAGCCTACTGGAGTATGTGGCAATCCTGGCCACAGTCATGGAGGATGGGGAAGACTGCTCAAAGTTAAATTGATGATGTCACTATTCTGAACTTCCTCTATTGCTAATTTTTATACTTTCTTCTCTGCCCATCAAATGGAAGTCAACTTGCCTGTGACCTGAGTGAAGCTAGGGTTCTTTCTCTTTTCTTTTCTTTCTCCCCCCCCCTTTCTTTTCTTCTTTCTTTCTTTCTTACCAGGATAGAACTCATAACGTCACACCTGTCAGGCAGGCACTGTACTGTTGAGCTATATCCTTGGCCCATGGGTTATTTTCTAGCTAAAAATTTTGTCTACAGTAAAAATACAGTATTTTTGAAAAATAGCAAAAAATGCTGTTAATCTCTGAGGTAGTTTTATCTTCTGGAGTTCCTCTTCATTTTTTAAGTTCCAAACCATCAAAGACATCAAGGTTTGGTTTCTTTCTTCCTTTTTTACTTAGAAGAAACACAGATTCAGCTATGTGAAAATATATTATGCTTTTATGGTTAGCTTTGGTAATCCTCCTGAATAACAGTAAACACATGGTCTTGGTTACTTTTCTCATTGCTGAGATAAAATACCTGATGTCAAAGTTAATGGAGGAAAGATTTATTATTTTGGATCATAATTTGTAGAGGTTTTCGTTCATACTCAGCTGGCTCCAAAGCAGGGTGGAATGTCAGAGGGGCATCATAGAGGAGAAACAGTTTATGGTGGGCAGAAAGGCAGCAAAGTAGCAACACAGAAAGCAACAAGCAGCAAATGCCAACAGCAGCCTTCTTTCTGTCCCTTATAGTTTATCCTGATTATATGTCCTTAGGGTGGATAGCACGCACAACCAGAGTGGGCCTGTCCATTACGCACACTCAGAATTATGCCAAACCAATCAGTGACTGATTCATCAATCAAACATCCTTAATCACAATACCACACAGCATAGATCCCACCACTTCTGAAAAAGTGCCACCTATGAAGATGTGAGGCTTCTGGGAGACATCTAGACTCATGTTAAAATGTTCTTGTAACCTTTTTACACATACTTTCTGAATAGTATAAGAATGCCAATGGATTAAGAATCAGAAGACTTGCTGTCAAAATCAAATAAGCTGCTCTGGATGACACTAACCATGGCGAAGTGTCAAGGTGCCCTTGGTTCGAGTAATAATAACAACTGTGGTAGCAGTGATCGACAAAAATTAATATGCACTGGTCCAGGGATTTAGCTCTGTGGTACAAGTGGCTGCCTGGAAAGCCCAAGGTCATGAGTTCAATCTCTGATACCAAAACAAAACAAAATTAACATGCATTGAATGCTCACCATTACTGTCTAACAGGTAACAGCATATTTCAATTTTGCAGAACTCTTATGAGATGTGGTGTCATCTTTACAAATGCAGAAGCAGGCAAAGAGAGGCACAGAAGATTGCTGTAGACTAGACAGTAAATGCTCTAAAATGAGGTGGGATCAGATGTTATGAAAGTTCATCAATTCAGCTCAAAAAGTTCACTGCACTTATGAAAAAACAGAACAAGTGCCAAAACTAGTCATCAAATTTTCTAAGAGGTCATTCCTTTTAGAGTAACACCAACATTAAAAAAATATTCTATTTGTTGTTTTATATTATTGATACTATATACCATATACCATCATTCTTGGCAAAGATAGTTAAGAAATTATTTCAAGAGTACACTACCAAAAAAAGTAAAATGTTTGTTGTCTAATTTCTTTTTTGTGTTAATGGTCACTGAATAGTATGATCAAGCACTATACAGAAGTGTGCTACAGTGGAGCTAACTTGGCATAGCACAGTAAAACAAAATTAAGACGCTGAGATGACATGGGTTTATAAACAAGCTATGTGCTTTAGATAACTTTCTAAGAAGGAGATGGCTTTCCACTACAAAAGGAGAGACAGAATGACATGAAACTCTCTCTCCATGTTCAAATGTGTAGTTACTTACTGGAGAGAAGGAATAGTGTCTGTGTCAGTATGTAACTAACTCTCCATTTTTTAGCCTCCCAAATACACAGCCAAACTGGACTTTGCCACTAGTTACATCTGCGAAGCAAAAATGTCTGCTTATTCAAGATCATGGGTCCAAAGTGAGCCCTTTGTTATGTGTTCAACATCACATTAATATCCAATTAAAGAAAACAAACTTTAGAAATCTCCATTTAAAATCATAAATGCACAGGTGAGAATTTTTAGATTGTGAACTATCCATGTTAGGGGTTTAAAATGTAAAACTGTAATGTCTTTAGACTCCAGCAAAATTTGTGTTTAGGTTAGTAAAGTCTTTTTGGCCCTATTTTGAATAAAAAAGATCTTCTTTGGGGGATGTAATTTTTTTTGTACACAACTTTTTATCCCTTAAGTGTAATGGTTGATACACTGTGATCACCTTGAGAAGTTTAAAAGTTGAACTAAGTGGCTCAGCAGGGGCCAGGGTCCTCACTTTTGTAAACATCCTTATCCTATGTGAGAGGAGAGCATGGAGATGGCGTGAGTTCTATACCCAACCTGAGGGATGATAGCCAGCTTACAGTATAAGACAGGAAAAGAGGCTTGCTCTTCCTTTTTTTGCTCTTGTTGCTTCACTGTCTTCTGCTGCCTTGACTGCTGCCCCTGTGCCATGCCATCCTGGCTTGGAGACAGCTCATTATGGACTGAAACCTCCAAAAACTGTGAGCTAAATAAACCTTTCTCTCTTAATTCAGGTATTTGCCTTAGCAATGAGAAAAAAGTAACTAACACAGTAGGTAAATTCTTAAAAGCCATCTGCATACCAAAATTGTCTAAGCAATTCTGGAGTAAGGCATCTTTATAGCTTTAAGGCATCTTTATAGCTTTAACACTGTTAGAAACAGGTCAATCCAGATTTTATTGCAACCGCTATAAGAATAAATAATAATTACTGACTAGACATCAAGGGGCCAAGTATACAGCTCAGTGGCATAGGCAACTGCCTGGCAAGCACAAGGTCCTGAGTTTGATTCCCAGGACCAAAAATAAACAAACAAACAAACCAAAAACCCCCACAAAAAACAAAACAAAAAACAATAACATCAAAATACCTTAACCAAAATGCATTTAACAATAGCTATATCCAAATTATGTAAGAATTTCAGAAACCACCTTTAGTCAAAAAAGCAAAATGTGGCATGCCACTATGTGAGTACATAGCATGTCTAAGGGACAACATTTTCTGATTTGCTGAGAATCTTCCTTCTCAGGAAGTAGGCTTGTTGTCCTACTGTAATTATGAACAGCATCCCCTTATACATTCAAAAGTTCCTTAGCTTGGATGCAAAATTTAGTCATAATACATAGGATACATTTATGTAAAGAAATTTACTACTATCCTATCATATTAGAATATATGTAAGATTCCAGAATAAATATTTTATAAAAATATGAAAAGGATAAAGTATAAAAAATGGGGTAAAATTAATCACCTGTGATTTTGAGAAGGCAGAATAAGTTACCGAAAAATTTATTAGGGATTCAATATCCATTCTAGTACTTTTTGACAGCCACCTATATCGTGTTAGCAAAAATTGCACACAAAAAAATTGTATAAATTTTAGTGATAAAGAAAAGCTAGTTGCTTGGGTGAGATTGAATGGATAACATTTGATATCAGAAAGCTGGATGAAAATGAAGCAATTGACAACCAAATAAATATTCCTATAACATAATATGACATAAAAGATACAGAAGGATGTATGACAACTGAAAAAACTGACTATAAGAGTTCATTTGAACACAGACTTTTATATCAGAAAGTACAAGTTTGTACATTCAGTTGTATATTTTACAAAGCAGTGATGCTGTGAATGTATTTTGACATTGATCAGTGTGTGAATGTAATGAGACATAAGTATAAACTTGAAAATAGTTTAGGTAAACAACTGTTGTGATTATATACTGCCAAAAACAAAAAGGTCAATATTAGTTAATAATCTCACTGTAATATCCTTAACAAGAAGATTTCATTTAACAGAATTATTACAAAAGATATACTAAGAGAATAAATAGGTTTGCGCTTTTTGAAAAACTGAAGACATCAAAGTAATTGGTCATTTTATTAAATGAGTCATTACATTCATTTGTTAAATGTCTTAGGAACTGGCACACTGGTACCCTTTGGTGAGAAATCAGTCACATGCCTAGCATGCAATCCCAGCACTAGGTTTTTAAATAGTAAGATAAAGTAATGGAATGAGATTACTAGTGATGAGTACTCTGTCTTTATTAACAAAAATGTCATAATGATTAAAAAACTGAATACCTGGAATACTTGCAGGAGAAATTGGGCCAGATCGTGACTGATTGCTTCCTACAGGAGAGCCAACTGGAGAAGGTGAGGGCCCTCCAGGGATGCTGGAGAGATGGGGTGATGCATGTGGAGAGAAAGGTGACTGGGCTGGGTTGCTCTGATCCCCTTGACTGCTTGTAGACCCAGATGCACTAACTGCTGAGCTTAATGTTGCTTCTGTTCCTGTGGGGAGGTCATCGATGGAGCCAGACAGGTCCTGAAAACAAAAAAGCACATATTCATACAGTAATATTTGGACCAATATCCAATCAAAACACTTATTTGAAAATCATAATGTCACTCCCTTCTGAGAAAAGGTTTTTGGGATAACTCCCACAATTCAGAATAGAGCTGCTTGCTATCAGAAGCCCACTCTAGAATGAAATCATATGATTTGGCATGTTGTAAAAAATGAGGAAAGTTGGGTTGGGGATTTAGTTCAGCTTGCATAAGCACCTGCCTTGCAAGCAGGTGGTCATGAGTTTGATCCCCAGTACCGATTAAAAAAAAAAAAAAGAGGAAAGTTGTGCCTCTTTCATAAAACCATTCTTGAAACCAACACAGAGTTGTTACACTATTCCAAGTGCAACACAGAATAGCTCTCTGTGGGATAACTTACCGTATGGATGGTATGCTTGGTTCCTAAATGAGGGCTTCAGGCTATGGAACCCTGAATTTAGAATTTGATACTGGCAAAATAAATTTCAAACTGGGATACTGTAATATACTAACAGTCAAAATTTTAACCAAACTTTCGGTAAAAGGCTCTTACATTTCAAAAGACTGCCAAAAAAAATATAATAAGACAATATTTGTGCCTTTATATGTATTGTGAAAATAAGTCCATCTGAACTTATGTTGGCAGAAATGAGTCCTACTGTTACATCTTAAACCTTTATATGCCAACTTTATGGTGTTAATGACATTTAATTAAACCATAACACTTTCTGAGCACAGTTATCAAAATCTCCATTTGACAGATTGAAAAAACTGAAGCTTATAAAGTTATTCTTGATCGTATCACCCAGGAAAGAATGCAGGTGTTAAAATAAAGAAAAGATGAGAAAGAGAAAGAAGAAAATGGTCTTCTGCATCTTTACCAGAATGTGAGGGGAGCACTGGGAGCTCAGTGCTGAGTACATTATAAAAAGTTGAGTTGAAGCATAAAAGTATCATAATTATGTGTCTCTGATTCCATTCTGCATTATTTAGTTCTAGATTTATACTTCAACTCAAGTTTTTATAATGTGCTCATTCTAATGGAAGGCAGTCTCCATGGGCTAGGTACTTTCCTAATACTTAATCACTGGGGTACACTAGTAAGCAAAGGCGAGTTAGGACTCGGCAGGAGGCAACATGCTTCCCTATGCTTTTCTAGAGAAAAACTAATACGGAAAATAACTATACATAAAAGTATTTTCTATTATATTATATATGGAGTCAAACATAAAAAAGAAAATGCAGACTCCATTTTTTTAAAACCACAAATTGTAGATAAATCTTCATGAAAACAAACTATTGCTTGAAATTTTTATACTTTTCCATATAACCTACAAATTCCTTCCCTGTCCTCCCTTAAAAGTTGACATTATGGTTGAAAAAGTAACATCAATGGGTGTTAAGAGAGTTTCATTTAAGCTGCAAAGGCATCAAAAACATTTGTTATTCAACACACTGATAAAGAAAGTATCAAGAGGAAAATATAAAAACAGTGGCTTTGTGTTCACCTGTCATCAGAATTTCAGTGCTAACTACATGTTGATGCAACAAAAGAGAAATAAAGATATATATATATATATTTATATATATAATTTTATATTACTGTTAAACATATGCAACTTTTATATGTAAATTATATGAAAATATTCCCATCCTGCGGATACTTAGGGTATACATACATAGAGCTATCTTAAAACACACTAATAAAAGAAGCTCAAAGTGGTTTAAGCATTCAGCCTAGTTAACAAAGAAGCTCTGTAACTAATACTCCCCTGGAGAACAATTTACTCAGTAGGGCACAACTTCCTTCTTTTATAAGTACTATTAGATCTATGATGCTTGTAAAGAACAGGGAGGCCTCCCTCCATCTCATTCTAGCAGAGGCACCTTAGAGCAACAGTGCTTCCATTTATCTTGCCATAGAACTAGGAGGTAAAGGAGCTGCAGGGAGAACTCAGGTTGAGGAGTCCCCTCTCCCATAGCATGTCTTAAACCCTCCAGTCTGCTTGATGGACCACTAAGGCAATCACTTCACAGGCTCACGCAAAGTAAAGTCACTGTTTCGCCACCATGATTTGGGAAATCCTGCTGTCGTTTGGTTTTCAATGTCTGACTCCACTCAGAACATATAACACTTTCCAACTCATTAAAATAGTATAACTCCCGCTATTAATGTTACTTTTAAAAAAAACATTGTCTGAAAACTCCAATAACAAAAATGAAGAACCACAAAACTTGTTTTAAATTAAAACATAACTGAAAGTTGTCTGCAAAGACGTTTATCTCTGTAACTATCACCCGTTCACCTTATTTCTGTCCTGGTAAAATTGTAATTCTAACCCAGGTGATAAGTAAGGAGCTTTAACTGTATATAGAATAACATGACACCAAAGAGCAGTAACAATCTTATCAGACTCTGAAAAAAAGAAATATTTATAAATTAATATACAGTGCAAACGGTCAGGGATGAGGAGGGCAGGGGCAGAAAGAATATGTATGTGGACATTCCACAAGGCATATGGGAAGAATTTTTAGGATCTATATGTACATCAGACAGAAACATGACAGTAAATACAAATATTTTCTCATGTCTATGTATTCTTTACATTGTATAACTTCACTGAGAATATTTTATATTAATATATTATGACTCACTATCTTACTACTCATTATGACTTTGATGTTGTTTACCGTAGCATAAATTAGCCTCAAAAAGGATAAATTATATCAATATTGGTGATGTTTTACTATCTTAAAGAACTGGGAATAAGTTTAAAAATTTTACTTCCTTGCCTAATTAAATAAATGGTGTTTTTTTTAAAAAAGGACATGAACTTCCGAATACACTAAGCTCTGGTTCTCAGCATAATTAGTTGATGGTGTTAGGTAAGTATTGCTACCTAGCTGCCCCTCGAACTGCACACATTTGGGCATCTCATGCTCCGAAGTCCCCTAGAAAGCACCAGGATAAATACTGAGTTAAAAATAGAGAAGATTATTTCAATCAATGTGACTAGCTCAGGTTTCTTGTTTCAGGGTTTTAATAGGACACAGTTAATGATTTCTCACTGTGACTTCCCATGGGTTTCAAGCATAGGTTAAAATGCCATTTCAATGGTCTTCAAAAAAGTCATCTTCATAAGCAGAACAATGTTCTTTTTAGATAGAAGAATATGGCTTCTTTTTACAGTAAGCATAAAATATCTTTTGCAACTAGACCCTAACTTTCTTAAAGATGGTGACCCCTGTGCCAGATGTGGGCATACTTGGCACATTTGTGGAAATACTTGACTGCTCAGAGTCAAAAGTCACTAAATCCACATGCTCTGTATAAAATAAACATTACATGCCATAATCCAGAATGTACATGCAAGTACTATTTTTCTAAATATTTACCATAGTTAGTCTAGGGAAAACTACTGACCTGGTTATTTCTAACCAACATCTCAGGAGTCTAGCACTCAGACTCACGAATTTCTTAGTTCTTTTGAAATGCACTGTAAAATGATTTCATACCTTCCAATCTTATTTTGGAATTACTAGCTTAAGAGATATAAATATCATTGAAATTGAGACTAGAATTGAGCTATTTAATTTGACTGACACACAAAAGGAAAAAAATGTTTTGTGACTTTGGTTAATTTCCATGAGGCTTCTTAGCACAAACTCCAATTGTATTTCAAGATATTCACCTAAGGCTTTGCTATTTTTTGTGCAAACAGTAAATGAATTAAATCTTAGACTTCCTGTCTAAATGAGAAAAATGCAAAGATACCGAAAGGACAGGATCTGCAAACATAATCCTTTAAAGCAATAATTTCTAGGATTGCCTTAAAAAACCATCCTCTTTCCAAACTACATATGTTTTACTTATTTAAAAATGTTCATTTAAGTATTTATCTTTATTATGTATGATAATGCATAGAATGCACACCCTTAAGATGTCTCAAGTCAACTGGAAAAAAAATGATTTTAAATTAAAAACAGAAGCTCCACAAATGACAAAGCTATATCCAAAGCAAGGAATACTAGAAGAAATTTTTTGAGTAAAATTTCATTTTAAGATGATTAACCAAGAACCACTTTTTGGGAAATGATTTTCATTATTTGCATTCCTTCTCAAGCAGATTCCATTATAGGTAATATTTGTTTTAAAGGAATGTTGTACAATAATCAGCTAAATTGACAGACACTATACAAAAGCATGGTTATTTTCCTACATTTTTTAAACAATTAGCATCTAAATTAAAAAAAAAAAAAAACTATTCTCAAAGGTACCTGGCTTGAAACTCTTGGTATGAAATGCTGCCATCCAAATTTTATATGCATCATGTTAATAATCCCCACACCTTCATTTCACAGGCCTACGAAATTCCTAAAATATGATGCCAATTTTTGAACCCTAACTCAACAAATTCTCTGCTCTTCTACAATTAATACTCTCTATAAGTTGTATAGATTAGAAAGAAGAACAAATGGACCTTTTAAACACAGCAAAAGCAGCCTTGGACTTAAACATGACTTGGTGGGAAAGTTTTTGAGTTTGCTTTGGTTGTATGGACTGTTAAAATTATCTTCAACTAGAAATGTTACGCCTTTTGGTTTAGAATCCCAGTACTGCCCTCACAAATGAGACTGATGATGGCCATGACTACATATTTCTAGCAAGTACTGCTAACCATAATTTAGTGACTTCTAAGTCCTTAAGATATGTACAATTCAGATCCTCAGGTTCATAAGCGTGATGATTGGGTGTTCATGCTCTATGCATGACATGTGCCTCCTTTCAACCTTGTTACGACCTCGGCACATTACCTGTCTGACATGAAAAAAAAAAAAGATATGGACAATTCAGTATGTAAAGAAACAGTGTTATCTTGTTAGCTGCAGTTCAGCAAAAGTATTTCTACCACTGATTTCATTGTCGAACTAGTGAAAATCCTTTTTGTTCTTGTCAAAGCTTACTTAACCCAGTCCTGGTAACCTAAAAGAGTCATATGTGAAAACTGCTGCCTTTTACTCCAACAGCCATGCCATCTTCAATACAGATTAAAAGAGGTAATCAACACACATGGTAAACATTTAAATTTTAAAAATTTAATACAGTAAAAGGCACACTGGTATTAATCCCCTTCAAAATACTGCCCCTCACTTTGAACACAATTATTTCATTATTCTTGCCATCTTGTGAAGCAGTTCTTTGAGTCTTCTTTGACTGAGTATCGTTAGAAACTCTGACCAAAAATAAGAGTATGGTGCTACTGAGGGCATCTAGGCTTGTAAAATTCTTACAATGTGTGCACATCTACCTTACTCACTGGGATTGGGAACCATGAGACTTCTGGGTCTTCCCCAACATCAAAATGATCATGAAAAGTAAATATTTTGAATACACAGAGGACAGTGAGGCAGTCATGACTGCAACTGAAGACATTTATGAAAGAAGACTTCTACAACTACTTCAGAAAGTGTTAAGAATAAGGAAAAAACAGACTTGAAGTAAATAAATGTTTTGAAGAGGATTAATGGCAATGTGTTTTTTACTGCAATTAAAAAAATACTAAACATTCATCTTTTTTTTTTTTAAATCAGACCTCCTGGCACAATGTTCTGGTAAAAACTGAGCTGTTCAACAAAGTAAAAATGTATAACTTGAGAGAATAGGCACATGCATTCCATTTATACTTGATAGTTAGAGGCTGTGGAGTGGAAGACTGGGAGAAAGCAGTCTGCATACATCCCATATTTCAGTTGGGCTTGTCTGCTTCAATGTCCTTCTGTCAGGCATCTCAATAAAGAGACACTGAACATTACATAAATTATGCAAAAAAGCAGGAAGTTCTACATGGTGGGGGTGTAGTAAATGCTGTAGCATACAGAATGTTGTATCTGGAGTAGGGACCACTTCCTGCATGCTGTTATCAGAGGTGGGCCAGAATAAGAATGAAGGGCATTTTGGGAAGCTGTGAGAAGAGGGCACCTGAGGGTGGGCAGGAGACAAGACAGAAGAACAAGAGCTCTGCAGTGCATACTCACTGAGGGGAGGGGAGGCCTGGGTGCCAGAAACAGGCTGCTTGTGACAGGACGAGGCTCACACAGCTCAGGGAACAGCTGGGAATAGCCTCACCTAGTGTATGCTAGGAAGTGCCAGGAAATGCAGGTTTACATTTTTAAGAACTAGGGAGCCAACAGTGGTCTAAAAATCAAGTTTTACATTTCTATAGAAGGTGCGTGTGGGGTGAGGAGGTGCCAAACAAGAAATGAACTTCTTGAAGGAAAAAAAAAATCATCTTCCTCAAGTTTTATGAAAAAAGATCACTTTAAATATGATTAAAATTACAGGCATCATTCAATAATAAATTTGTAAAAAATATTTTGAAATCTGTATTTTTAGCATTATATGAAATTATACAAATAAACAAGAATAATAAGTGACTACAGTCTAACTGAATGAAGAGCACTGTGCTTTCTAGACTGTAATAACTCCATGGGGCTGTAGTCATCCTTTTCATTTCAGTTCTATGTAAGAAACAATGGGAAAAATGACTTGAAAACCGCAAAACAGCACAACAGTATCTAAAATTAATTAATAATAGCCTTTAATAAGTTATATTTTTGTAATTCTAGATTCTACTTCAAAACCATTGGTAACAGCTTCTCATGCCTTTAGTTATAAGGAAGGAGTTATCTAACAATACTGAGAAGTGGGGATCTGGGGTTACTGGGTTGTTGCTTCACAAATACCATTACCAAGTTATTGGTCTATAAATATTAATGACCTATGTGCTCTGGAAGGAAATTGACAAACTAACAAGATCTGTAAATATCTAAGATTTAAATTTTGTCTACAGATTCCAGATTTTATCACTGAAAGCATACCATAAATCTTCCGAACAGAAAAGCCACCAATACCACCTTTTGCATCTCTCATGGTAAAACTTCACTGTTTATCTTAGAAGTGCAATGCTGAGCACGTAGAAACTCTGAAAATAAAACTTAAAAAAGAAAAAGGCATGAACCCTCAGGAGATAATTTATTTCTCCAGCAGTACAGCAATGAAATTCTTTAAAATGGTTAAGACCTATAGAAACTGCAAATAAATTAGCAACTTATGAAAACAGTATCAGAAAAATAATACAATTTATAAATTATACTGCATCCATAAGGAATAAAGGGAAATTTTGTTTATGGAAAAACATTAAAACTTGGTTATTTTCGTATTTTCTCCATTCATTTGAACCATATAAACATATATTTGTATAACATTTTTCATTAGATTTTAGAAAACTTTTTATATTGAAATGAGTTTAGATCTACACAAAGGTGGCAAACAGTATTCAGAGTTCCTGTGCATCTTTACCCAGGGTCATGTGTTAGTATCTTACGACAAATATGAAGAGTACTCATCAAGTCCCCCAATTTCCATCAGTTGGTGTTTTCATATGATTAGACTGTGATTACAGATTCTTGGGAAAAATGTAACAGCAGTTAGAATCTTCCCATCTTATCCCATTGGAGTATGAAATCAATACTGAATTATCATTGTGAGTGAACCTAATCTCCTGAGCAAGGATTGTTGTCCAGGTATTTCCAGAGTTAAGGGACTATCTTCTCTACTACACTTTTGTAGCAGGGAGTCACCCAGTCCAGCCCACATGCAAAGGAGTGGAGTGAATTCTACCTGAGAAACAGCGTCAACAACTTGTGCCCCCCAAAACACCAAAACCTTTGAGAAATATATTTGAAACTAAGCAAATGTCTTGCTTCTCCTCAGTAGTTCTCCCCAATAGATTTTGCACATACCAGTGGATTTTGAATGCAGTGATTATTACTATAGTATTATAATTCTGATTTTCTATTTCCTTTATTCTTTCTAGATTCATTTGGAATTTGTAAGGCAGAGCTGCCCTTTGCTCATCCAATTATAATGCTTGTTTTATCAATGGGTCAATAAAGTGAAAAAATGATAGGGCAAATGTAAAAATTCTTACATTTATATCAGCTTTAAAATATTCAACTCTGATATTAAATTATATATAGGATTCAAATCACTGTTTTAAAGAATGACATGGCAATAGAGTAACAATGAAATAAATACTAAGCTTATATCAATTTCTCAATTTTTTCTTGAATACATGTCCCTTTATGATAATGCCCCCAAAGTTATACACCTAAGAGTCACTTGATTTTCTCAATAAAAAATCTGAGTATTGTTTAAAAGTATCTAAAACTGGATAGCAATGGTCTGATGGATTCATAAAATCAAAAAGCTGAAATTTTTAAATTTTTAAACATAATTTTTAAGACTTGATGAAAATAATACTATTAACAGTGGGCTGAATTAGGCACATTTCCCATTGCACCAGTAGACCCATTAGCAGATTATTTCTAGGCTACCTCCAAAAGACATTACAAACACTTTATTTCCTATGATCTGACGATCACTCCAATGTGAAGATTCCCAAATACAGTGTAAACAAACTGAGACGAAGGTTGCAGAAAACATAAAGTGAAATTCACAATTCACTTTGACTCTAGCTTACTTGTGAACAAGAGATCTAAATAACTTGATCTGCAAGTCCATCATAGGACCTAATGTGTTGTCAGGCCCTACAATGACTTTCTCCTATGATCTGATGATCCCTCTAACATGAAGATTCTCAAAGACAGCATAAACAAATTAAGACTAAGGTCTCTCAAAACACAGAGTGAAACTTACATCTCATTTGGACTCTAATAATACCTTTGAATAAGGGAGAGACCGAAGTAACTTGACTTACAAGCCCATCATATAGCCCAATTTGTCTTTATCCAGTAAATTATACATTTGAAAACAAATTTGGACTTGAACTCTCCAGTCATTGTCCTAAATTGTTTAGAAGGCTCTGGGAAGCTTCCTTCCTTATTGCTACATCTCACTCTCTATCCAGAAAGCATTTATTAGATGTTAGTTTTCTTTTTAACACTTGCACCCATTGTAACAGCACTGATCTGCACTGGTGATGCACTGCACAAAGAAGTGTGGACTCTGGAAGGAGACAGCAGTCTTTTGAGCCTGCCTCATGCATGTAGATCATGCTGAGGTCCTATACTTCTCATTGGTGTGCAGTGTGGGAACAGTAAAAGTAATGGCTTCACAGTATTATCAGGTAGTGGTTGTGGATAAAACAGCAACAGTGTGAGGTACTTAGTCTTAGAAGAGTCTTAGAAGAAAGTTTCATTTCCTACCAGCAGTAATTGAGGCTTTACATGGCAACATAGCTGCTTTCCTAGAGAAAGCAGTCTGAAATCACAGCCTAACTCCCCCATTTCTTCACCTGATCATAGTTAAGTTATTTAATCTCATTATGCCTCAGTTTCACTACAAAAAATGAGGGAAACATACTATGGCAAAAATGAAATACAAATATGAATATAAAATATTAAGCATATTAACAAGTATTAAATAAACAGTTGCTACCACATGTACATAAATTCACACATACACATATAAGCATAAAATTCAGACACAGTTTATTTTTAAATATATGTACTGTGACTATAGGATGAAGAATGTATAGATGATATCTAGAAAAATATGGGATGAGTAGAGTAGTAGTATGAATACATTCTTCAAATCTTTAAACATGTAGCAGACAATTATGTGTTAGGCAAAGAGTGTGTTAACAATATTATGCTAAACAAATGGTCTTTCAAAATTGGCGGGGGGGAGGGGAGCAAGGTCTCACTGAGTTATCCAAGGTGGCCTTGAACTTGTTATTCTCCTGCCTCAGCCTTCCAAGTAACTGGGATTGTGAGCACAGGCCACCACATATCCACACCGTATACTGGAGAGTGCGCTGCCTGGAAAAGGTAACTAGCCCACACTGCGAAACTTTGGTTCAAATCTGTGCCGTATTACTTCCTAGTCAGGTGACATTATGCAGGTGAGCTAATCCTGTTTCTTCAAGTTGTAACAAATCTGTCTCAAAGAGGCTGAGACAGCTGAGTTAATGTTCTATTTAATAAATATGAGGTGTCATGATTTTCATTTTAATTATATATTATATAGTGAATTTAAAACAAGAAATAAAAGTAGACAATGGCAGACAACACTAGAAACCACTTGAAATCTCTTATTGGGTACAGAACCCCCTTAAAATATGTATTATTAAAAAATATATTTTTAGGGGCTGGGGATTTAGCTCGCTGGCATAAGCGCCTGCCTTGCAAGCAGGCAGTCGTGAGTTCGATCCCTGGTACCGATAAAAACGAAAAAGACAATATATATATATATATTTTTTTTTTTAAATTTAATTTTAATGAAAGATTGAGTAAAAATAGGAAATAAACATCATGATCAAATTTATGTAAAACTGTAAAACATATGTATTTACATACTCATATAAAATACAAAATACATTTATAGGTATATAGCTGTATTTTTTAATGCCTAAGAAGTATAAACTGATGCCTAATAAAATGTTAAGTGTTTACTTCAAGTGATCAGAATCTTCACTTATTTGCAGTTAAGAAGCTATTAATTTAATTAATTCTAAAGCTTTTTTGTAAAATGAAACAAATGAGAATTAGGAAGCAGAGAGCCATGACAAAACTTAATAAATAAATGATACTAATTTTTGCCTATTGTATAGCAAATAATGACTTATTTAAAAAATTGGAAATAGCTGAGTATCAGTAGTATGAGACCACATTCGCAGAACACATGTTAAAACTTACAGTGAAATGACTAAACAAGGTTGGAAAAAGGACTCAACCTTACCACAAAGACAAACAACAGCAGGGCATGGTGGCATATGCTCAGAGTCCCACCATTCCATAGGCTGAGACAGTGCTGAGGATTCCCACAAATTCAAGACAAGCCTGCACTACAAAGTGAGTTCAAGGTCAGCCTGAACTTCATAGATAAACCCTATCTCAAAAAAAAAAAAAAAAATACCAACACAAGGGCTTCTAGCAAGTTGATCACATAGAGCTTGCTCTTCACAAAACTGCCATCTCCAAACTAAAGATTCTCAAAAGAAACACAAGTTACTTGGCTAATACTTTAAACAATATAATGCAAATTATGGACATCTTAATGCAATAGGACCAATGATCAGAGACAGTGACTGCCATTGGTTCAGGTTTATGCAGCTCCTCTCCTTTGAACAATGCCACAAGAAACAACATTCTCAGTTGTCTTAAGTATTACATGTTTAATGTTATCAGTTTCCTTTTACTTGCATAAAAATTACAATTTTAAGAATTCTCTTTGTGAATGAATGCTTTTAAAATTTATTTCATTTGAAAATGGATACACAGAGTCAAAAGTATTCAAAGGGCGCTGAATAATGAGAGTATAATAAAATTATTACCTGAGGTCAATTTTTTCTAACGAGCTCATCTCTATTCTGAAAATGTATAACCACATGAAATTGTTTTGGAGCACTGCAAGAGTCCATTAGTTTGTAGAATATGATATGACTTCACATGGTTGGTCCTTTTACAAAATAGATCTGCCTATTCCTAGCTTTGCATACTATATTTTGTTCTTTTCTGAATTTTCCTCCACGTTCCTAAGTAGATAAGACATTATACTAACATTAAACTGAGTTTTGACTCTGAGAATAAAAGCAGTATCTTTTTCAAAAAAAACTATCCAGAGAGGGTGTGTGTGTGGGGGGGGGGGGGGGATTGGTGAAACCTACTAAAGAATTTTAAATAGAGTGAAAGAAAAAAATATAACTACTACAAGCACAACAATCTGTTATAAGCTGAATGAGTGCCAGTTTGTGGGCCTGGAGGCTCCCTAGGATTTCTCTGTATAGTGCCAAACTCCAACAATATTGTTATGGTTAGCAAGGAATTTCTCACAAGAGCTAACAAAGGCAGAAGGTCATAAATAAACTCAGCAGGATTGCCTTGTCAGTTCTCATTATTGGCACTGCAGGCACTTGCTTTTCTATGGGCTTCTTACAGGTTCATTTAAGTGTAAGAGTTCCTCTTCGAAATTTCACATTCTCATAAATAAAAAGATTCTTAACTTAGCCAAGAAAAATACTTGCAAAGTAAGTAAACACAGAAGTGAGCAAGCAAATAAACACAAGGAACAGAAGCTTCAAAAACAAATGGAGGGCATAGCACTGCAGGCCACCAGTGGTATACCTTCACTCCTGGCCTGGTTGTCAGTGACCAACAAGATGCTGGGCTTCCTTAGCACAGTAACAGGCCCAGACTGTATCTGGGCAGGAAATGAAGTTGCACTCCTAAACTGATGCTGACATGTGTTATAAACTGAGTGAAACACAGCTGTGTGATCATTACTGCAATTATGAAGTAACATTTAGTGCTAACTTTATTTTATTAAAAATTTTTAATCAGTAACAAGAAAAGGATGTACATTAGCCATAATGAAAGGAAGTTGACTTTTGGCAATTAAAAAATAAAAATTACTGGACTTTTAAAGATGGACTTCTTTGTATAAGGTAAATCTATAACTTTAGAGCAATTAACATTGGTTATAAAGGAAAAGACTGAGTTTTTAAAACTTAAAAAAGACATATATCTCAATTTTTTCTTAATGTTATGTTTTTATATTTTAAGAACAATAAAACATAAAAACTTCCAATAATTCCAGCAGAGATTTTTGGTCAGTGGAGAAAGAATCTGCTTTGGCTTCATTTAGTACTAAGTCAAAACAAAAATATACTTTTCTTCAGCAGCAAAAAAAAAAAAAAATCTATATCTATATATGCACATATATATGTTATGCTCATTTACTTTCTTAAAAAAAGATTAAAATTTAAAGTAACATAGCTTATTTTTAAAAACATGACAGAGGTAGAAATTAACTCTGCCATTAGAGGTTTACCAAATTATCTCTTGCCACATTTCCTTGTCATTGTACTTATAGTCTAAAATTTTGTCATATATTTTAGTCTTTCCCTAAGCACAGAAAACATCTTTAAGTATAATACACATGTATATATACACAAATCCTGTACATAATATACAAAAATGATACCAACTGACCTTCCTGCTCTCCTTGTGCAAAGGAGCTTTTTGGTTTAGAAACAAAATGATATTCAAATTGACTTTCTGCTGTACAATTTGTGCATATTTTACAATTTAATTATAAGTTACCACATTCCTTTCAAGAGAACAATTAAACTTTCCAAGGGAAAAACCCTATTCTTGTAGGTTAGAATGCTGAAATGCACTGGTGAAGCACTTAGCTTCCAGAGGTTGGGCTGTTAAATGCTATAAAGAAAGGTGTGTTTGTAGAATTACTTCTCACTGGCTTGCCGGCTCTCATTACCACTCAGGATTATTAGTGTCAAGCTGATATTGAATTCTTCACAGAGAAAATTCTTATTTGCTTTACACCCGTGGCAATTTCTATGTTCTTAGCATTCAAACAGGATTGGCCTTGAATAACATAATATTGCTGGTATACAAAACATGAATAAATGTTGAAAAGGAGAGTTTAAATGCTCAAGAGGTGTAAGAAAGTCAGATAAGCCTTACTTTTACAGTGGTGGGAAAAGTGAGTTTCATTAGAGACCATTTCAGAAGCAGTTCAGTAACCATATTAATTAGTATTAAAAACTCAGTCTTTTTCTTTATAACCACTGTTAATTGCTCAAATTGCACAAGTTTTATTTTGATTAGTTTTATACCCATGCATCCAATAGTTGGCAATGTTAGGTCATAAATAGTCTTTAGGAATTTACTACTGAATATATTATTCTTAATACTGATCAATAGTACAAACAAGGTTCCAATATCTGATACACTCAGGACATAAGACAGTACATTTAAAAAAATGAACTATATTTAGATTTTGACAGCTAACCCAGAAGATGGTAAGGGAGCTCACAATGAAGAACAGGGGGAAAAATACCCCATAGTATTTCACAGTATTTCAGATAAACTATGGTAGAAGATAAAGTAATAAAATATAAAGACAGGCTACATTTTCTTGCCTTGCAATAGAAACACAACTGTATGAGTAAACCTTTATTCCTATTGTGGGTTTTTAAACTATGAAACCGAGGTTCAGAGAGGCTAAAATATTTATATCAAAACTATGCATGTGTTCTATGAACACAGATTACTTTAGGATAGTTTTCTAAATATATTCATTATTGAAACCCAGAATGGATACTGAGGAAACCCATACAAGAGGGCAAAGAGTGTGTCTCAGTGTTTCATGTACATCCTGTAGCTAAATGCATTTTCTAATATTAATTCACACTATGTATCTAGGATGGCACCATCTGAAAATCCTGCTTCATAGAGCAAAGGGTATGACTGTGTAAGTGATAAAAGGATGAACAAAATGCAAAAACCATGCAATAGATATGTCAAAATATGTATAGTAGTAGAATATAGTTTAATACATTCAGTGGTGATTTCAAATGCATTTTTATTTTAATTTCTACCCTTTGGTGTGCCCCACATAATGTTTTTTCTGGGTCTCCAGTTTCTTGGACTTGCAAATAGATTCTCTTCATTTCCTGGTGGGTGAGTCACAACAGCTGTCATGCGAAGGGCCATAAACCAAGAAACAATAAACTGATACACCAGAGAACAACTAACACACACTGTCACAGACAGAATATACATGTCTTCTTAGCATCCTACCTGATCTGGGCAGGATGCCCAACTCTAACACAACAAAAGGATTCATAATTAAATTCAGAAGGAATCCATACAGCAGTAAGTTAAACGCATTTTATAATGACTGCTAATAATTTTGATTGAATTGATAAAGCACCAGATTTTTTTTTCATTTTATCCGCTGACTCTCCATAGGATTCACAAGAATGAACTATAAGACTACCAAATTATGGAGACAGATTGTTTAGTGTAAATACAATCCATGAAGTATACCTCTGTAATCTTAACATGGTTCTTAACCTACAATGAATGCCTGGTGCCATTTGATGTGATAGTTCATTATACAGAGTTTTGAGTTCTGAATACCCTATAGTTGATTTTAGTCATCAATATGTAGGGTACAGCATAGGCTGAATTTAAATATCTGAGAAGCATCATCTGTGGAATTAACTGTACCAATGGAAAACCTGACCACATATACTCATAATCGTATAGTGCAAAACACAAAGCATGAAGAAATAGGGGAATAAGAAGGGAGAGAGAAAGATAGCGGAGAAAGGCAACTTTACAATCTTGAATGTGGTATAAATAGTAAGCACGTAAATATTTTCTGGATGGATGAATAAATCAATGACAACACGTGGAAAAATAAAGCAAGGAAAGCAGACTAAGCTTGGGTGGATTCAGCAAATTTTAAGCATTACTTAAGACTTTAATTTGTCATTACACTAAGATAAACATTGTGGAAAACTCTTACATACACATGGAGGCCCTTAGTGAGAGGTCCATTAGTGAGAAGTAGAAGAGGTCACCTACTGGGCAATGAAGACCATGGAGCCAGGGGTCTCTGAGGAAGAAACTCAAATTCCTTCTCAGAATGGGTTGTAAGATTTAATTGGAGTGCACTAGGTCAGTTTGGAGCCCCATCTGTCCTCAAATAGTTGACAATAGAGGCACTGTTATTGTCAGCCTGTTTGGTAGCTGGAGACAGCTTGGACTGTTGCAAGGAGAGGTGAAAGAGCTTGTTACTCTACTACTAACTGGCCATTCAGCCTTAAACCTATTACTTAACTTTCTGAGGTTTTCATTTCTCTCTGAGATCTTCAAGAATACACTGGTAAGAGCACTATGAAATCTTATAGTGACATAAAGGCAAGCGCTTGGAATGCTGCTTAGTAATTAGAGAAAATACAGTAAGTAGTAGCCAGGCGTATTATATTTTTTTACCCAAATCACTTTTAATGTCACTTAATCCTGCCAGGCACCTAATTAGGTTGGGACAACCAACTACATTTTATACCAAGGAAAATAAGTTGAAAGGGTGCAGTGATCCAGCCATTTCACTCCACTTCTCTATTGCAAAGCCAATGTTTAGGTTTCTTAGTCGAGTGTATGTTTTCCTCTTCCTTGCTACTACCTCCAACCAAAGGAAAGACTAGAAAATAAATTGTGTTCTATTGGTGCTTCCCAGGAGGTTCACTATTTTTCCAGAATGAAAATCATTTAATAATCTAGGTACATCTTCCTCTCCATGCCAAAGTCTTTAGATTCTCAGTGTTTACAAATACATGGAAAATAATTATTCCTGGTCAGCAGATATATGTAAGGTTACTTGAAAGAGCATGGCCAACTCATAGGGTGAGCAATATTTTCCTACCATGAGACCAGATGTAATGATCTATCAAAAAACATTCTTTATCAGTCAAGTAAGGGGCTGACTCACCTTGGAAGAATCAGTGAAGCTGTCTTCTAAACAAAAATGACAAAGAGGGGAGAATGCAGGTCAAGGGTTATCAATGACAACAACTCACCTGGACTCCTTGCCAGGGAGATGGAGGTGTTCTGCTCTAATAGTCAGATGTAATCAGCTTTCACATCATTAAACCACCTGCTTCAGATGCCATTCTTACAAAGTACTCTCTTCAGTAAAGGTCCCCTGGCAGGAAGGTTGCAGCCTGGAAACCTGAAGTGTTCTGGGTCTTCCTCAAAGATAGCTTCTCTGTCTCTCAGTATTCTCCTAGTAAAATTGCTCTCTGAATTGTTGACTTGAGATCAACTTTTGTCTTAAGTATACTCACTAATACAACCTATGATAAAGAAGGAAGACCTAAAATATTCCTTGATAACACTCTCATCATTTGGAAGTTCTGCAAGGAATAGATTGCTAGGTCTATCCACAAGCAGCAGTTCTTCTCATAAGCAACCATTATAAATAAAATTTGGAGGTCTGACTTACTAGAAATTCACTTTTTTAGGAGTTTTATACATCATACACGTTTTGTTTTAGTAACTTACACATACCTCCTAAGTTAATACATGGTTTCCACTGATGTAATTTTTGTAGGGTAACAGAATTACATTATTTTATGTAGGAACAAACCAACTAACAACACAACCATCTAAAAAATTCTCTAACAGTAGCAAATTTTTTTTCTTTTAAGGATCTTGGTGCGGAAAAAGCACTAGCATTCACTTCCTTGCTATATGCTTACAGTGTCTATGTAACCTCTGAGGCTCGTGCTTCACTGGCCAAAGAAGCACTATATCCTTTCTTTCTAAGGTAGGATTTAAAAGGCATTTTTTTGTTCACTTGCCTTTTAAGAAAAGGTACTTTTTGTTTTTTTTTTTTTTGAAGAAAAGATGCATGTAAATTACTTCATTCAGTGTCTAACATTTACTTACTGCTCAATAAATATTACTTCCTTCCCTCTTTCCATTCATACCCTACATTTCACATTGAAGCAATAAAGATTGGTGGCTCATTCAAGAGCACCAGCAGCCATTCTGTCTGTCTCTTTTTTTATTCTGTCTCTTGACACTTAACTGTATGTAATCTGTTGAGGATGATGCCGTTAGACTATTCATTCTTATTCTGACTTTCTGAAATGTAACATATTTCTTTGAAATATAAGACTATTACCAAACTATTAAATCCTTTGTATAAAACAACAAACATCACAGAAGGCGAGAATCTTAATCAGGGCACCACTTTCGGTTTCTTATGGTATCCCTGCCTCATACTTTCTATAAGTTACTTAAAAGACTTAAAACCAAACAGGTCCAAATCAATTGATAGTAATTAACAGAAAGAAAACTGGAGAAGCACAAGCAATATAAAGCAAAAATACCTAATGTTGTAGCTATCCAGTTAGAAAAATAGATTTAGCATATTACAATAGTTTTGTCAAATAAAATAACGTATTATCTCCAAAAGTGACATGACACATATATTAACTTTAATTCTTTTCATATCAATTGTCTCACTTTTTGTACTGGAAATTCAGTATTTGACAGCTGCTGGAAAACTTTACCATGGTGTCTCGCTTATAGAAGTATTATTTTCCACCTATAACATTTTACAGGTTTATAAGACTTCAGTTTAATTCTTTTCAAAAATCAAAGCACACAGCCTATTTGGTGGTGGTACACGCCTATATTCCAGAACTCAGGAAGCTGAGGCAGAAGGATTAGTGCAAGTTTGAGTTTGAGGCAGGCTGGGCTACCTCAAGGGAGTTCAAGGCCAGTGTGAACTGCATAGCAAAACCTTGTCTCAAAAACAAAAACAAACCGAAAATGCCACATATTTTTATGTTATAATGAAGTCCAGAAATAACTGAATTAGCTGGCTTCTTTTATTTGTCTATCATTTAAAGATTGTTACTGAGTGGGTACTATATATGGAAAGGTTAGGGTTACCAGATAAAATACTGGAAAACATATAAATCTGTATTTCAGGGAAACAAGTAAAATTTTAATATAAGCATAGGCCATGTGATATTTGTACTTACAGTAAAATTTTACTGCTTTATAAAATGCATTCTGTATTTCTCCATAAATCTGGCAACTCTAACATGATAAATGCCATAAGAACTATGAGTTAAAATACATGAGTCCAATGCTTTACCTCAGCATGCTGTGTGACACTAAGAAATGAGATTACCTGTAACAACCAGCTGGCAGAACTGAGAGCCAGGTAACTGTAAAATATAGTAGCAACAACAACACGCAGAGAATATGCAAGGTACGTTTAATTGCTAGCCATGAGCAAGTCATTCCATCTCTACAACTTTCTGAGGCATTCAGTATCATTACTCCATTTTAAATTTCTACTATTCCATTTGCCATTATTTAACAGCTAACAAATGTACAAGTATATTTTATTGTGTGAGAATAAAAACCTAAGTAAATGCAAACAGATATGCAACGAGAAGATTCCTTATTTCTATTAAAAGATCAGAAGAAATTTCTATTAAAAGATCAGAAGAAAATACAGTAAAACTTAAACAATGTTGTCCCAGATGAAGGAAAAGACTGATAAAGGATATGGCCAGAAGTCACTGCCAGAGCCTCTGTGGCTATCAAGACTTCCTCAGCAAAGAGGGGAAGGTAGAGAGCTTCATTTTGTCAACATTTTTTAGAAGGCTGAAAATGAAAAGTAGCTGCAGCTCCATGGGGAAGAAGCTGCAAAAGATCATTTGTGAGTTAACTAACCGTGGATGGACAAAATTAACCTTGGTGTGGACAGGAATCTGTTGAAATGGAAAGGAAGGACAGAGCTCTGAGAAGCTGAGGAGGGAACACAGCAGGAGGTTGAGGACTAAATAAAAAATGTGTCAAATAAATCATAAGCAGATTTCACTGCATCTCAGGACTGTGCATCTATACTAAGTATGGGGGGCAAATCGAGGATGTGAGGAGAAAATGAGAAATATGAAACTTCTGATCTTGCTTTAAAGATATTAAAAACGCTTTAAAGTAGGTTTAAATCTTTATTTGTAATAAAGTTATAACCATTTTTGTTCAGTGACTTAATCTTTACTCTTTAGGCATTATTTAAGAAAAACTACTGCAGCAACTGAAAATTAGAAAATGATTTTTTCTTCCAATGCCCTCAGACTTTGGAATTTTATAGCTATTAATCAAGGTATGTACTGTTTCTGTCTATATAGAGTATTTGGTAAATACTGTAGTATTTTTTTCTTCCAGGTAATCACTGATTCTTAGGAAATAAATACAAGCCTACTGTCCTCTATTCCAAAGAAAAACATGGAACATTTTGTGCTTTAGCACAACAGTTTTTTGGAATTAAAGTTGAGGTGGATTATGGTAATTGACTTGAAGAATGGTTTTTACTAGCTGATGAACTGTCTTTATAGATGTGGGCTTATCTCTCTTTAGTGCTGGTATATAGACAAGGAGCTAGTAGCAAAGTTCCTCTTTCTATTTACTAATTACATTCTTCTCCAAAAGTTCAACCTGACTTGGTGTCCAGGTAATTGCAATTAAGTCAGGAATCTTGTAATTAGAAATTCAAGTGCCCTGCCAGGTACAATACACTTCCTTTTGACATGCTGCCCATAAGAACTAATTCACCTGGAAAAGACAGAAGCTGATGTAAAATGGCAGTGTAAACGTTGATTAAGCAACACACTGAAAAACAGTCTTTCCTCATCCTCCCTAAAACCAAATGCTTATCTCATTTAAACCCTAGAAAGTATTCCATGAATTCTGAAATACGCAAAATACTGATTTGTTGTATATTTTTAATCTTTTTAGAATCAAACAAGAAAATATAAAATTCCTCAAAAAACTATAAATTGTATAAATAAATGTATATTATCGTTTATAGCAGCTTGTGATATAATAGATTTTTGTGATGTCTGCAATAAAAGAGACCAGTATATTTAATAATATTTTGATTTACATGAGTCAGTCCACCTGTGTCATTGTTTTTTCCAAGGAATTGTTTGCTTTCTTGCCTGAAATCTTTTTTGTTGTTGTTCTTTTTTTCTGAAGTCTTTAAAACATATAAAATGTGTAAATATTCAGCAATATGCAATACAATATGAGGTTTCTTAAAGTTACTTAATGGAGATTAACACATAGATAAGTGAAAGAAAATTTTTTCTTATATTTTGCCAAAGTTTTCTGAAATTAGAGTTTTAACAGAAAGGTTCTGAAATGAGTTCATGCAATGTAATAAATTAATGAAGTTGCTTTAAATGGGCTAGGCCCACCAAATAACTCTGAAGTTTTAGTGATTAGCAAAGCCAAGTGATCCTTAAGTTTTGTCGCTTTGAGTTCTGCTATCTGGGTGGACCTAGTAAACTCTAATCCCTTTGAACAGTGTGGAAAAGATTTGGTGTATGGGAATGGGGAGG
Source organism: Cavia porcellus (assembly GCF_034190915.1). Classification (NCBI taxonomy): domain Eukaryota; kingdom Metazoa; phylum Chordata; class Mammalia; order Rodentia; family Caviidae; genus Cavia; species Cavia porcellus. The sequence goes on along the minus strand of NW_026947505.1, from coordinate 25,957,970 downwards.
TTGACTTCTCTCCCTGCAATGTCACAGAAATTATTTAACACTTATCATGTGCTATGTATATGGACACATTTCTCCAAATACACTGCAAATGACAAGAACTAGAAATATGTATATCACCCTGGTGTCTCCAGCACCTACCACAGGGTGAATGAGACAAGAATCTGTAAGCAAAAAGCTGTCTCCACTACGATCAGAAGGCTTGCTTATACCAAACGCCATGCTACAACAGAAAGTGACCTTCATAGTCACACAAAATAACCAGCAGAAGAATCCAGGGGTGACTGATAACACCTTAGAGAAAACGTTGCTATCATTCAGGTGGGGCTCTGACCACACCTTCTGAACTATACTAGATGCAAGGAACAGGGGTGGTGAGGAAAGAATAGGATTTAAACAGAACAGAGACTTCAACCTGCATATGAGGTATAAGTTTGTCTTGCTCTATCATGCCACTGCTTGGCTTAAATATTATACATACAGATTTAATCTTGAAGTCATACTGATTACCAGAAAGGAGTGAATCCATAAAATATTTCATTTAAACCCCAAAAGTTCTGCAAGACACAACTCATGCCAATATTAGTCATTAAGATATAGAAAATCATCCCATTCTAATTATAGAATAAGCTATTTGTGTTATTCACCCTACTTTAGCACTCAAGTACCTAAAACTAACCAGACTTAAGGTGAGACTTTATTTTCTATTACTGGCATGCCTACAAAGATTTATGAAATCATAACCAAGTGTAATACTAGAAGAGATTGATATGGCCAGAACCTTTGGACAGAACTACTGAAAACAGAAATGCATAGCATCCTACACATACCCTGAATTCAAGACTGCACAATAAAAATGTACAGTAAGAAATTACTTTTTTTGCTTTATCCATAAAAGCCTCGGGAACTAAAAATATAATGCTGCTTCAATGACATTTTTTTTTTTTTTTTTTTTTGGTACTGGGATCAAACTCACAATCTTGTGCTTGCTTGCCAGGCAGGAGCTTACACCACTGAGCTAAATTCCTGGCCCAGTGACAGATTTTCTAAAGTTTAGTTTTTATGTTGACTCTATTCCACTCATGTTCGGCTTTTATTTTTTCAAAACTACATCTTTAAAAATTCAAGTACATGTATCATTAAGCCCTGATAGTAAATATGAGTCATTAACTATGAGTGGAGAATTCTACAGTATCTTCCAAGATTTCCTTTCCCTTGTATATGCATCCTACATAATCTCTCTTAGGTATAAGAGGGATTGTAAAGATAAGAGAGGGCATTCTTGTGGTTATTTTACTTACAGAGAAGATGGGACTTTATTGATGTAATTAAGTTCTAATCAATTTCCTGTAATTAATAAAAGATTAATCTGGATGGGCCTGATCTAAAAAGGTGAAGAGGTGAGGGACTTGGTGTGGAGGAGAAGGCCATGTTGCAATAGGCCATGTTGCAGGTTGTCATCAAGAGTTGAAGATGACCTCTGAGAGGTAAGTCAGTAGGAACCTCAGAATTAGAGACACAAGAAAGTGAATTCTGCCAATTAATGAGATTGGAAGAAGACTATGAATCTCCAATGAAACCAGTCCTCACAATACCTTAAGCTCAACTATGCAAAACCACAAGAAAGGGACTTAATTAAGGGACTTCTAGCCCACTGAAACTGGGAGAGAATCAGTGGCTATGGTTTCACCCTCGTAAATTTGTCATGAACTTGTTACTCAGCAGTTGAAAACTAATATAGTACATTCACAACTTCTCTTTCCTGTACATTTTAACCAGAAGCAGTTCTAATTTTTGAATTTTGTGTTGGATAAAAACATTGGCAGATAAGTAGGTAGGTTGACAGATGTTAGTTTTCTATATTTACCAAGAGTATTACAATCAATTTTAAGGAAGACAAAAGATTCCAAGGAGGAATTAGTGAACCCTAAAAGGCTTGACATTTAAGGTTATTATTTACATTTATGTTTTCATTTTAAAGCAAAGATTTTGAGCAGCTATTCTAACAGATACTTTGAACAAGCTTTATAAGTGAATTTAAATGATAGGCACAATCTTATATGTAGGAAGACAAACAGAAATCATAAAATGAGGTGGGTAGAGTAGCAGGTATTCTCTAATTAACTGGTAATTGAGCCACATCTTTTCAATAGTGCACCTCCCTAAGGACTAGGCTTGATGAAGAAAGGTGGTACTTGTTATTTCTTAAAGAGATTAGCTAACTAGGAATGGGAATCCACATACACTCATGTTCTCCTTGTCCATATGGCAGAAACTTAGCTCCATCTGTGTACTCATTAGAGCCTTGATCATAGGACAGCTTCTCTTTGGAAAGCTCTGCTGTATCTCAGCTTAACTACCGGACATGCATGCCTCCAACAAAACAGTTAGTTTTGTTCCCTCCTAAGCCCATTTATGTTCCATGTTCCTTTAGCTGTAAAACAGAATGATGTAAGGAACCAAGTAACATATAGATATGAAAGGAGGATGCTAAAAAAAAAAAAAGACCCACTCCACGGAGGACCAACCAAGTACAATACTAGGGCATTGCTCAGTAAGCAGGCATGACTAAGGCAATTGCAAAGACAAGTGAGAAGAGGTGCATACACATGTACATTCAGCTGTTCTATGTTATATCAAATATATGTGTCCTTTCTTGATGATTCCTGCTTTGGCCAATCTGAACATCCACCCCACGCACAGAATAAGAAGGTGTAGACTGTGATTCTTTCCCTTTCAGGGCCCAGTTTATAAAACTATATCCCACAGATCCCAATTACAAGACAAGAATCATTCCTGCAGAAACAGAAGCAGTAGATCCAGTGGAGAAGGTGACACAGGATCTCACTGATGATAGCCCTCTCATATCATCAGCTCCTATCTTTGCAACATGATAACAATGGACTCACTCCTCACGTTCTCTGCAACTGTAAATTTTATAAGATTTATATTTTTATTGTAAAATAATATAACCATTTAATTTTTAAAGATCTATAGCTCATGATCATTAGAGAAAAAGCCTTAACATCTAAAACCAAAAATCCAAAACAAGCTTAATTGGTCAGTAAGGATATTTAAAGATGTTAAGGAAATTACTTTTATGCTGCTTCCTGTTATAAATCTGAGTTTTAAGATATAGCATGTTTGAGAGAAGAACTTAATCTAAGACAAAGAATGGTGACATCATATAGTTTCTGACAATCCAATTACATAAAACACAATTTCATGATATCATAAATCAAATTTACAGTGAGACATATAATATAAAGTAAAAAAAAGCCGTAGACACAATTTTTTATACCATTATGAGACAAAGCAAAACCTTTTCAAAGTAAGGACCTTAAAGAAGGAATCACTGCCATATTCAGGCGATAAATACAACCAAGATTCAGACACAAGTGAGTAATTGCCTAGTAGAAGGAAAATAATGAGCAGCTACTATTTTGAAAAAGGTAAAAAGTATACAGGTTTGAATACTGTTCTGTTCACACTGACAAGAAAACCAGGCAGATCCCCAAAGTGTTACTGCAGTCCTCTATTGTAGTTATCTTGCATTCTGAAACGTGATTACTTTCAAGGTATAAATCAAGCTTTTAAGAACACTTAGGTGTTGCCGTTTGATGTAGGCTGCTGTGTTTGTCTTAGTTTTGTTCATTTAATCCTAAATTCTTTGAAGCCAACTGCTTCTTGATGTCCTTTAGAACTTCTATTTTGCCTTACAAGATATTCTAAAAATCTACTTTGGATTCCAAGGACACTAATAGAAAATATTCGTAAGACAGCTATGCTTCAGAAGAAATGTAGGAAGAAAGGGCCAATTACGATGGAACTAAGTGATCAGCTCTAACGAAACTGACTAGAGTAGAGTGCAACATCTGTCTGCAGGTGATATCCAGTCCAATAAGAATACTTGGTTCTAGGCAAAACTTGATCATTCAAAAGCTGTTTGAAAGCAATTACCTGGCCAATGCTACTCTTTTAGATCAACCCCAGAGCTCTGAGAAGATTGGCTGTCTGAAGATAATTCAACAATATACAAGGGTCATTTTCTTCATTTTATAAAAAGTATTATCACACTCACCCATCTTGTTTTCCCTCTGTTACATCTATAAAACACAACAGCACCAGTGGGGATATTTTCCCATATCATTAAAGTAGGATATGCTTGGAAGCCTGTGAAAGGCTTCAATCTTAATTCAGATTCTGCAAACTGCTGATCTGCCCATATTTTCAAAATAATTTCCCTATTAATTACATATACCTAAAAAAAGAAAACACCAGTGATATATAAATAACCATGTATACTACAATGAAATATTTAAAATTACTTTTTGATATATACAGTTTATATATGGGTATTACACAGGGAAACTATGAAAAAGGAAAAATTACTCTCTTCTACATCTTTGCCATGACTTTGTGGTCCATAAGAAAATACCATTGAATAATAAGTACCTCAGCTCCTGTCACTCAAGAATTATCTGTACACATTCTTACTAATTATATTATTACTTTCTTCTAATATAATAAATATTCATTTTTCATGTCATCCTCTACCTGCATTTATTGAAAAAGGCACAAGCACAAGAAATCTAATTGCCTCTATGTTAACACTCAAAAGACACAAAAAATGAAATTTAGAACTAATGTGTATTACATTTCAGTACAAGCTAAACTGAATTTTGGAGGCTACAAATCACAGATATTGTCATTTAAAATTCTTTTAGGTTTTTTTTCTTTGCTTTATATGAGAATCCATTGTATATCCTCATTCTGATTATTACTAACTGACCTCTAAATTGCATTTTTTTGTTCACATTTAAAATGATAAAGCAAACTGCCTGGAAGATCTAGTTTCCTTATGTTCATTTCTATTTGCTGCTTTAGTTTAAGGCACGTTTTCCTTTATTTCACTTTTCCACAAGCCATAAAAAAATTCATTTCTAATTCATCCATTCGTTCAGCTTAACCTCTCTTCTCAGCAATTAAAGCACTCTACGCATCCCTCATCTATCACACAGCCAGTTAAATAATGCATTGCGTCCCCCGCTCATCTTTTATCATCCCAAATGACAGGTATTAGCATATCTCCCCAGTCAATTACAGTGCAGCAGAATAATCACAGCATAATTGGGCGAAAGCCACTCTAATCACCAGCCCTGCAAATGCACAGAATAAAAACTGAGTGGCAGTTCAGACAGGCCTTGCTCTTGTCCATGACTCTAGCCAACAAGCCTGGCAGATCTCCATTGCCTTCCTTTTAGAACTTATCCTTTCTGGAGGTCAACTTCTTCCTATAGTTGACCTAAAGGAAGAAAATGCATCTGTGTACAGATACGGAATATTGAATTTGGGACAGGTGTGTACATATGACTATGAGTATTTGTGCTTATGATGGTTACACATGTTATTAAACAGCACACATAAAACTTTTCACTGTTAAGCAGGAAGAAAAAGTCATTTCATCAGTTCAATGTCATCAGATTAGTTCATGGCTCATACTAAAATAAAATGAAATATTTTATACTATAGCAGCATTAAATAGTTAAATTTTTAAAAAATTGTTAAATTAAAATTTAAAACATTTTAACTGAGATATTAAGCACAATTAACAGTAAGATAATTGAACCTGACATTTCTATAAGGAGATTAAAAATAGAGATAAAGAAACTAGAAGACAATTACAAACTTAAAATATACTTTTTATTTGAAAATACTCAAGAAATTTGTTTCATATGATTTGAAAATTATTTAATACTTAGGTGCTGGAGATGGAACCAATGTTAGGTAAACACTCCACTAAGCCATACTCCCTTTCAAAAATTTTGACATAGTGTGTCACTAAGGTGCCGAAGCTAAACTCCAATTTGTGATCCTCCTGTCACCGCCTCCCAAGTAGCTGGGATTATGGATGTGTTGCCCTGAGCCCAAATGAATACTCAACATGTCATTGATTTTACCATATTTAATGTGCAATATCCCAGTGTAAGCCCATATCCAATTCTTACTTTAATTAACATGTACTCATTTGCTACTTCATTTTACACTTGTCTTTTTACTATGAAATAAAAGCATTCTAAAGTGTAAATTTAATTTTTGAGTAGTAGAGGGAAATTAACAGGCATTCTTATAAAAATCTATATGACTTCTTAGGAGGCAGTCAATTAAATGCTATAAACTGCCATGTGTAGCTAAAAGGACAACCAGAAATTTCTTGTATAATTTAAAATGCTCTATTATACAGAGGCCAAGTCATACTTCTTTTCACATACCCACCTAGGGTAACACCCATGCAAGCAGCAAGCTGCCCAGTTAAGAATGGATGGCCATATCTGTGGTATGCTCTGAAAGACACAGCCAAGACTTCAAAATTTCTCAGCAAGTCCAGCGACAGCATAGGCAGAGTGGCTTTGCTGGCTAAAGAGACAACAAATGATGTCTTAGTATCCTGGCAAAATGGGACACAGCCATTGACTGTTTTTTTTTTTTTTTTTGTACCTGGAATCAAACTCAGGACCTCTGGTCCTAGCCATTGACTTTAGCTATAAGTGAATGACTGCACTGTGTAACAAATCTTTTGCTTCCTGATTCAATAGCAACGACATCAACAAAATTCAGGAAAGTATAAAAAAACTACCATGACAATAACAGAAATACAATATTTATTACTTTTGTCTGGAAACTGTAAAATTTTTCAACTACAATTCTTTCAGATAATTCAGTCTGTCAATACCCATGAATACAGTTAGGTAAAAATACAAGATCTAAGGGCAAATGCTAAAAAGACAAGAGTAAAAGCTGAATTTAGACAAAACAAATATTTCTGCAGACTTTTTCTTGCTACCAAATGTGTTATTTTAAAGTTTTACTATGAAACTGTTTTATTTGCATTATCACTTCAAGAACTCTGCATGTATTTTTATTGGCATAATATACTTACAAGATATATTACTTCAGTTATAAAATACTAATTTTATTGTTTATTTGGGAATATCTTTTACAAATATTTATCAGTGTTACATCTGTTATGTAAGTATCAATTCAACAGGTTGTATGCCCTCTGAAATCTGATTTTTAAAAATCACTGCCTAATATACTCTTTAATTCCTATAAATGTTCCATCTAGCTTTAAGCATCTTTCAATATATTGGCACTTTCAACACCAGCCACTTTGACATTCTCAACTGACTTGAGATAACTGACATGGTTGGGAAAAAAGCCAAATTTAAGTCAGGGCGAAGGCAAGAGAAGGGCTTCATCATCTGAAGAAATAGAGCAAACTTTAAAATCTGTCACTGGAGAAAACTGAAAATATGCACAATCAAATCAGTCCTTATCTTCTCAGGATATTTTCTTTGCTTCTTCCTAACAAAAATCTTAGTATCATGGTAACTATTTGCTAAGGAATTTTATAAGCAAGTTCAGAAACATGCTTTGAGTTATATTTACACATCTCCAATGAACATGAGTTTAAAGGTGAGGATAGCACAAGATATATATTTTTATTATTATACTAGAAAATTAAATCCTCAGAAAGAAGTGCCAAAATAATGTCTCCAGAGAAAAATAGAGTAATAATCCAAATGACACAAGTATATAAGCTTACTTCCAATAGTAATTCTTTGCTCACTTGAAAGACCATTTGTCAGATCCACAGCACCTGAGACCATGTTTGAACACTAACATCTTTTCACAAACATGGAATCTGAACCAAAAGTAGGCATAATTGCACTGCATTATAGTGCCTTCACCCTGTATAACACCAGTAGGGTAAGGCAAACATTTCTGCATGCATACTTAGGAGCTCTCTAGCACATGCTACTGTCATTAAACAATATATTTTGGGCTAGCAGAGACAGAATTCTTGTTACACTAAAAACTATTTGTTATGACATATTTCTGATTTTTTCCATATAATGTCAAAGGATATTTTAGAATTTTCATTTATCCTTTACTGGGCTATGTAGGTCTGCTGGTACTTTGATGTCAATTAAACCTCACAAACATCTTGTGATCTGTTACTACTTCAAAGAGTACACCCATCAATTCCAACAGGGATGTACAACTTACAAAGAAAAATAATTTTACTTCTGAATGTTGATCTAAAATGATTTAGAGTCTTAATAACTGAGTCAAGCCTTTTGAAATTGCCAACATTAGGCTATTTTTAACCTGGAGACTCACAATTCTGTAACATTCAATCTAACACAGTTACTGAATTTGGGAGGACTATTAACAACCATTGTTACAATTTTGTATATAAAGAGCACAGTGCCTGGGAAACATAAATTTGGGTGCTTGTTCTACTTTACCAGTAGATAGGGCTAAAAATAAGCACCTCTCATCTTTCCATATTGCGAAAAAAAAAGATCAAGATTAATACTTTGGAGTTGATTTTCCTCTTTCAGAAAATAATGGAAAATAACTGATTAAGGTTCTAGAATCAGTGATGGTAGCTCTGAAATTTCTTTACCTTGTCTCATTTAAAATTTTTGCCTGGCTTTATTTAATGGCAAGATTCAAAATATTCTCATTTTTCCTCCAAGAAAATGAGAATAGCTTTGGCTAGTAAACACCAGCAAAAAAGAATAAAAAAGGTAATAACAGTAATGAATATAGGAAGCCTGGCAGAATTACCAGACCTACAGAATCGTAGGGGTGGAAAGACATTTAGAAATATCTAGAAATTATTTTGCCAACTTTATAGTCAAGTAGTCTTAATCAGAATTAGCAGCACAAAATTCTGATTTCATATTTAATCCAGTTCCAGAAATCAGGTAAGATCCTAACCTGAAAATAACTTTTTGCCACGCTCTTCACCAGTAAGTTTGTCTCTTTATATACAAACTGAAAGCTCTGGCCTTCAGTCTTCTATGTTTCCTAAGTTTTATATGAATGTGCTATTCTAATTAAAGATCTGAAAAAGGAAGTAAAATGTACTTTAGAAAATAAATATAGAGGCTGGGGATTTAGATCAGTGGTATAGCACCTGCTGTGTAAGCATGAGGTCCTGAATTCAATTCCTGCTATCCATCCCAAAATAAAGAAATATAAAAACAAAACCACACCAACACATTAGCAGTGAAAATCAACAAAATATCTTCCCCAAAATCTTCCCTAGTAAGAACAAAGCAAATTTACTTTAAAATCAAGCATGTACATATGTATTTATAATTGTTATTTCTTCCTCAGGAATTTTCCACTAACAAGTATGAAGTGACCTTCTTTATCTCTTTTGATCATTTTTGGTTTGAAGTTCACAACATCTGCAAACAGGATAGCTACCCATGCTTTTTTTTTGTGTTTGTGTTGCATGAAGTAATATACTCCATCCTTTGACTTTCAGTCTATGAGCTTCTTTTTGAGTTAAATGCATTTCTTATACGACTTATTGCTGGCTCTGGTTTCTTGATCCACTCTGCCAGTCTGTTTCTTTTGATTGGTGAACTGAGGTCATTTATATTGATGGTTAGAGAAATCATCCCTAAAATTCATCTGGAACCACAAGAGATCTAGAATAGCAAAAGTGATCTTGGGCAAAAAATCCAAGGGGGAGGCATCACAAGCCCTACTAGAAATTATACTACAAAGATACTGTAATTAAATCAGCTAAGCACTTACAAAAAAACAGATCTGAGGATCAGTGGAACAAAACAGTAGATACAGACACAACTACGAACACACTCAATCACCTTATCTTGGACAAAGGGGCCAAACGTTCACTGGAAGAAACCCTCTTTAATAAATAGTACTGGAAAAACTGGATTTCTGCAGGCCAACGACTTAAACTACTAGACTGACACCTTTCACCATGCACTAAAATAAAGTCAAATGGATCTAGGATCTAAATATTAAAACAGAAACATTAAAACTACCGAAGACAATGTAAGTAGAAATCTCAAAGATATAGAGGTAGGCAGAGTTCATGAACAAAAACCAAACCACATAGGAAGTACTTCAAAGTATCAGCAATCTTATTAAAAAGTTTCTGCACATCAAAAGAAATCACCAACAGAGTAGAAAAAATTCCCAAAGATGGGGAAAAAATTTTGCCAACAGTCCCTCAGACAAAAGACTTTTACTTGAAGTCTTCTATCAGAATTTATAAAGAATTTTTTTTTCTATTTTTCTTTTTTATCGGTACTGGGGATCGAACACACAACTGCCTGCTTGCAAGGTAGGCACTTACGCCGCTGAGCTAAATCCCCAGCCCCAGAACTTATAAAGAATTTTAAAAAATTAGTCCCCCGCTGCCAAATTCAAAGATCCAACCCAAAAATGGCATCTGAGATGAATACACAATTCTCAGATGAAGAAATTCAAATGGCAAATAAACTTATAAAAAAATGTTCACCATCATTGGTCATTAGAGAAATGCAAATTAAAACAGCACTGAGATTCCATGTCATTCCAGAAAGAATGGTCAAGATAAAGAAATCAGTAAATAACAAATGCTGGAGGGGCTATCACTAAAAAGGAACACTTCTGCACTGTTGGTGGGAGTGTAGACTGGTGTAATCACTTGGAAATCAGTGTGGTGACTTCTCAAAAAGCTAGAATTGGAGGTCCCATTTGACCCTTTTGGTCATTTTCTCAGAAGAACTGAACACATCATACCACAGCAATATATGTGCATGTGCACCAATGTTTACAGCAGCAAAATTTATAACAGCCAAATTTGGAAACAACCCAAGTGCCTATCAATCGAGGAATGGATAAAAAAGATGTGGTATTTTTATACAATGGAGTACCACTTAGCTATAAAGAAGGATCAGCTCAATGCTGTAATATGGGTGTGACTCGAGACCATACTCATAAGTGAAACAAATTGGACTCACATGTGTAAATACTGTAATGTTTCCCAGGTATAAGAAACTAAAAGTGTAAACAAGATCCAAGGTCTACAGTACATACTGTGAAAGAGTAAGAGAATGCTCAGAGAGAAGGGGTAGTTGGGATAGGAGAAAGGAGAAAAAGAAAAGGAAAAAATATAAATTTGTACATATACACACATACGATGGCTAAGATGATTATATTACTGATATGATTAGTTTTCCAAGAACAAGCAATATTTACACGGTTTGATCAACTGTGCATGTCTACATTTAAAAATCTAAGCAACTTTCGAAGGTAACAATATGCAATGTAACAACCACTGTTAAATTCCTGTCATCTTGTTTTGAAAGCCCATATTGTTATTGGCTTGGGTTTTTTGTTGCAGTCATTGTCTCTTTTGTTTTTTGTTTTTCTTTTCTGTAATAAATAAAAATAAATAAATAAAAATCAAACATATAAACATTTGTACCAGCAGATGGCAGTGCAGAAGCTGGGAAATTTCTAGCGCAAAAGCACGAACAATTAAACATGGATTCCAACATCATGACTAAGGGCTACTGCAGATTTTCTTTCCTCTTCTTTGAGTCTTTAATGGGAAAACAGCAAATTTTACCAATATTTATTCTATCATTTAAATTTAGACATAATGACTAAAACAATAAAGAATAAACTTGCTCCTCTATTTCTCTTAAGATTTTAACCAAATAAAAAATGCAAAAATAATTACTTAAAAGTCATGAGTTCATAATATTATAAACTCCAAAAAGTTTTGCTGTTTGCTGATTTCAGTTCAATGATACTGCTACCTTAAACATGCTTTGATCAAGGTTAGCCACTTAAGAGCCAAATAAATTTCCTTGAAAATACACCCTAGCAAGATGATAAGAATTAAAAAGAACCAAAGTTAACATAACTTCATAAGAAAAAAAATGTTTTTAAATAGAAGATTAATAATCTATGCTTAGCTTTGGTTATAGTAATAAAAGGAAAAACTATTTTAATAGTGAGAAATCTTTCTACATTCAACTAAGAATTCTAAATCTGAGATACTATGTAGCTCTCAGGCAGAACCCTAGGCCAATCAATGAACACATGAACACAGGGGCGAGTGTTGCCCCTGGAAAGATAACCGAGTTTTATTATACTGCTAAAAACTTTACTACTCTCAAAATCTAATGGAATGTGTCAGCTTTATCCCTGTTTGTATTCTTTACTGAACAGACATCTTCTCTACTACTTATGGCACTTCACTAGAAGGGCAAATTTTGTCATGTATGTCTCTACCTTTCAGTTTTTTTAGTCACTTAAAAAAATGGCTAAAAATTTTTTAAAAAATGGCTGTTCTAATTGTGAAACATGTTATGCCAAAATGTTTTCTGTCATATAAATATGTGAAATTATTTTCTAACCCAGCTCTTCTCAAAACAACTTATTATGAAGATGGAAATGTTCTGTCTAGCCCCTGAACCAATATGGAGGCCTTCAGCACTACACAGCTATTGAAATCCAGCTAGTCAAACTAAGGAAATAATTTAAAATTTCAATTTGCCTTTAATTAATTTAAATGCACATAGTCAGTATACAGGGCTAGTAATTACATACAGAATAGTACTAATTTTTGATGACCAAAATGTGCACTGAGACCTGATCAAAATTAGAAAATCTCCAAGATGACATGAAGAATCACAAATGACTGAAAAAAAAAAAAAAAAAAGACTTCCTACACAGTTCAAATTGTGGTGACTAGTCAGAAAAGAAGAGAGAAATAAATCTCACAACCTCTTCAGAGCTCACCTACACTGGTTACTGAACCAAGGGGCACTTTTAGAGAATGGCTATAATATTCTGCTCTATTTCCTCCTCAGTTACAGAGACGAACAGTAATACGCTATGTCATAACATTTGATCTTGATATGAAATAAGAGAAACACAGATGATTTCTATCATGGTCAGCTGTAAAGAAAGGAATAAATCCAAATGTTTACTTAAATCATGATTAAATATAATTTTCAGGTTATAACATTTTCCAAAATTAACAATCCCTAATTTTAGCAAAATAAATTTTGCTTTTAATTAAGTCATTTACAGATGACTAATTTTTATACTTTTTATAAATCAAACTGGAATTTTATTTCACTCTGCAGAAGACAACAAATTGAGTCAACACAACTATACAACAGAAGAATACACAGGTACACCTAAAATTTACATCTATTGGTGGACTTTTCTCTGATGTGAGGTCATCCTAAGAGTTGTCTACAAATTGTAAAGTCAATAGAAGCAAGAGTTTATTATTCCTGCCTCTGCATTCCTGGAACCAGACATATAACAAATGTCTTAATGGGAAGCACTGGAATTAAGCCTATGAATGTGACTGTAGAACTTGATTAACAAACATATTGTAAGCTAAACAGACTATAACAAGCCAGTTTTCAGTATCAACTATACTTGTCAAACTAGGTATGGTTGAACTTTAGGTGAGTACTACAGAGCTTCAATGAAAACTGTGAACATTAACCTAGATAATGGGAGAATCAAAAAATACCTTGAAATAATGAAGTAGCAATGTTATTATCATACGTTTTTTGCCTCTCAGCAATCATTGTTAATACAACATCCCTAGAACTCAATGACCATCAATACTTATTTACTGTTAACCATATGAAAAATCATTATGAAGACACAAAGATGAACAAAATGGAAAGAAATGTAGCATACTATCTTGCTGGGAACAATTTCACATGACAGAACTGGGCCAGTCCGTATAATGCTATATTCCATGCCACATCATGTGATTTCCCATACACAAAAGAAAATAAATGCAAGGTAGCAGAAGAAAAATTTCAAAAGTATTGTAAAACCTGTGAGCTAGGAGGCTGAAGGAGAAAAGATATCACAGGAGATAAAGTGCAGGTGCTAAGTCTGAAGGGAAGGCCTGGTTTCAGATGCAGGGGAAGGAAGGCATTCTAGGAAGTAAAGTTACGAGGTTAAGCTCAGACGGCATTAGAGAGCACAGGGTGTTAGGGGACCATGAGAGAAGAAGATCCAATTTGAACTTTGAGGTGACTTTTTTGAGATACCTATCCAAGATAAGTGTAATTAAAAGTAATACATGTTAGTAAAAATGTTTTTTCTTTAGGTATTTTAACTTAGGATTTGTTTTTAAGCAATAAACTATAGTTGCTTCATTCACAGACGTACTAAAAACTACTGCCAAAAGAAGACAAACAGGTAAGAGAAAGAAAAATGAAAGAAGTAGAAGAAATTGTATTCACATCTTTAAACGTTAAAAGGAAAAATAATAAACTACTGCAGTTCTCCACTGTAGCCTGCCTCTGGGTAGTGAGGTGTATGGCCTTGGGAACAAGTGACCCTTCTGTTTTCAGCTTCTTCATCCAGAAAACTGAGGAAGGCCAGATCATAGGATCTTGAAGACTTCCTGCAGTTTAGGACTCTAAGGAAAGGTAGTTTCAAAAAAGATAGAGGGAAATATAGGAAATATGAGACACAATAAAGAACGGGTCTTAAAATACAGTTTTGGAGAAGCTAAGTTACCAAATTTAATGTGTTTCTTCCACTATTTGGTTAAAAACATGGGGAGTGTTTGGAAAAGCAGCAGAAGGAGCAAAGTACTCACGGGCAGAGGACTCCTGTGATCTAATTCTTACCATTTTCCTTTCTCCTGGCTTTTAGAGATCATCATAAAATGCTTAACTTTGATAATTCTGAGTCACTTAAAATTAGTCTCTCCACATACATTTTTTTGTAATGGTGTAAAAGAATATTAAAAGTAGGTAACATTGACGATCTTTTTCTTGTAGAGAACATGCCACTCAAAACTACCTATCAAAATATTTTTGGATTTGCAAGAGTCTCCTGCCCATTTAGAATTAGAAGCTATGTATAGAAAATGAAGAACAGTAATAGTGAAGTAATAATGAAGTAATAGTGAAGTAATAGTGAAGTAATAGTAAGTAATAATGAAGAACAGTAAGTAATATATAATACCTATTTCTGTCAATATACTTTTCAAAAGAAGTTATAAAAATTATTTTGACAAAATACATTATTGCCAAATAAGTAACAAGTAATAATTTACTAAAGAATATAGGCTGTATTGAAACACAGATATGCATGTCTTAATCTTCATCTTGGCTCATTCATTATGCAAGACATTTAAGAATACATCCTAGAGTAGCAAGGAGAGATTATTTTGGCCTGTGCAATAGCAAGAAGACTCTAGGGTGGAGTCTTGGTCAGACAAATACTACATGGCTATGGAGAGGGAGGAAAGTCTGAGAAACCCAGGGAAAATGTGAATCAGCAAAGCGAGGACTGAGGAAACGAACACTCCAGAGTAGAAGACATCATAAAGTCAAATGCTTCTCTGGCTAGTGAAATGCAAGGGTGAACAGTCAATTGAGACTTAGAATTAGAGAAGACATTAGCAAGAGAGGTGGAGAAAGGACTCAGGTGAGGATGCCAAAAATTAGATGAAAGTGAAGAGATGCAAGTGACAGTATGTACATCCTCAGTTCTCAGCACATTCAGGAAAAAATAGGCCATGTGGTCAACTTTCTGATGTCAATCATAGCTCTGTGAAACCGAGAAAAATATTAAATGCTCTGAGTTCCTATTTCCTCAGAAATAACAGAGGATAGTAACATTGCCCAAAACTTTTTATAGACTGGATTAAACAAAATCAGTGTCTTTACAATTTTTTAACATGGCTATCAATAAAAAATTAGAAGGGGGAGGCTATTTGTGGTCATGAAATGTTAAAGAAATTTATATGGATTGATAAAATTTAAGAAATTTATGAAACTTAGCACAGTTGCATAAATCTATAGTCCCAGCTACTTGGAAGACTGAGAAGCAGGATTCCTAGAGTTTACAATCAGACTTTACTCCTCCACTCAAAAAAAAAAAAAAAAATCAAACAAAGAAGGAGAGGGAGAAGGAGAAAGAGGAGGAGAAGGAAGAGGAGGAGGAGGAGAAGCAGAAGGAGGAAGCAGAAGGAGGACTAGGAGGAAAAGGGGACAGGGACAGGGACGGGGAAGGGGAAAGGGAAGAGTAGCAGCAGCAGCAGCAGCAGCCAAAATGATCCAGGGATATTTGACTTGTCTCTTCTTATTTCTTAGGAAAATTTGTAAGTGAAAAAAGAAACTTTTTAGCCTTTTTTTTCTGTTTAATAGTGTAATTTTATAAATGTAGTGCATTTGCTTATTAGATGGTTTACTATCTCATTATAACAAGCAGCTTTATTAAGGACACATGAGAAACACTAATCTTGTAAAAATAATCAATCCTTTTTTTTTTTTTTTTAAATCAGTACCGGAGATTGAACTCACAATGGTGCGCTTGCAAGGCAGATGCTTATGCCACTGAGCTAAATTCCAGGCCCCAATCAATCCATCTTGACTGCCCCTGAAATTCTTGATTTATTTTCTACAGGATTATACTATTTTTAAGGTGTTTAAGCCTTGACTAAAGTCCAGGTCAGGAACAATGTTATACAATTTGTACAATTTCACTTTCCTAATAAATGTATATATTTACTCATTTTTACTTATTTACTTTTTATTTTGGTGCCAGGAATTGAATTCAGTACTTCATACTTGGCAGGCAGGCACTGTGCCACTGAACTAAATCCCTGGTCCCCCATTTTTACTCTCAAGTATCTCTTCTATTTCACCAAAATTATGTTATTTTACTACTATACAAAATGTAAAAGTAATTAGATATCTTAACTGTATCTACAAAGAAAAAAAGCTCAAAAAATTATTATATAAAATCAGAATTTAGAAAATTAGAACCACTGAAAATATCTAATGTGCTAAATATACTGTGAAATAGTTATAAGCATTTTAAGTTAATTCTAACAGACGTAAGCCTAGAAAAACAAAAACAATACTTACATGAGACTAAGATTTAAGACGTGGAAGGGCAGGAATATTTCCCAGTAGGGTAGCTTAAAAAATAATCACAAACCAGGCCAAATAGTTATGATACTTTAAAGGGACTGTAAAATTATTTTTCTGAATGTTGTTTCACCACATTCATATGTAAAAATAGGTTATCTGCATCTCTGGGTACCAACATGTTAAGTCCTGAAGAAGCCTTAAGTCAACATTAGACTCTCAGATTTTAATTTAAATTGGGAGAGGCAAAGAAAAAAGTGGTAAAGAATTAAGTTAGAAGGAAACAAAGAGAAAATAATTCAGGGAAAGAGCAACGGCTCATTCAGATCATCATTAAAAGCATCAGACTTATATATGGGCCAGGATACAACCCAGTAAGTAGTCTTAGAAATTTGTATTCATTCACCAAGATGACAGAGGATAATCTCAAACGTGTCAAGATTTTGTAACCTCAGTGTTGACTGAAAAACCAAATCCTTTATATTTTGAATCTTCAAAGTCACCTAGAGAATGGGTAAAATCTGCACAATACACACTGATTCCAATTGCTGCACCCTGTAAGGTCAAGACTTCAACCTGAAATCATATGGAAAAAAACAATGTAGACATTACTGAGAGCCTCTCTGAACCCCAGACACAGAAACCAGATTGGAGGCATGGCCTGGTCTGGAGATCTGAGGACTATGGCAGCCAGTGATGTTAGCTGTCAAGGTAGAGATCTAATAGCTCTTCACGATGATGGGAATCCCACGCACTGCCAGTTCTCCTCAGCAGTTGAACAGTGAGGTAGCTCCAATCAGAAGATTTCACCTGCATGTCTGTGAACACAGAGGTTCAAGTTCTTTAAACATGACCACCTTTCTGACTCATATCACAGGATGCTGAAGTACCTCTTGATCTTTTCCTGGCAGTGAGAGGGAAGTTATGCCAGGTGAAGAAAGCATGTCACTATGTTGGCCTGGTGCTAGTATAGTCTTGCCCTGCTCAAATCAGGGTGTGCAGCACTGAACCTCTGGAATGTTGCAGAGCAAGAGTTTCTGAAAGCAGTGCTCTGAAAAATGCAGGCCGAATCTACTCAACAAGTTGTGAAAAGATGGCAAAACTTCAAAATTGGCTGTCAGTCTTCTGCATTAGAAGACAAGAGCTCATTAATATGAATTTCAAAAGCTGCATAGAAGAAGACTTATATTGATAATTACTGTCTTTTAAACATAATTATTCAGTCTGGTGTACAAAGCTTTTAAATTTGACTATTATGAAGAATCAATATATGAAGGAAAAGAGCATAGGAAGAAGGCAACAAAACAAATATGAATAAAAAGTCTGAAGAAGGCATGGCTGTGCAGCAATGCTATCAGACTGGTTTGTGTGGGTTTGAACTCTTTAAGTGTTTGTGTAAGCAAAAAGTACACAGGCCAGTCCAGTGTATCTTTGCGTGGAGGGGAAAAAAACAACTGGAATTTATTTTCCTTGGATTTGGGAATATATAAAGAAAAAAAGATGATTCCAGTAAGACTGGCTTCCAATTTGAACAGAAAGCGGTTAAAAAGAGACTACTACTGAAAGTGAAGAAAGCTTATATCCACACCTGTGGTTCTGATAGTCTGATGCAGAAACGAAAGGCAGGCTCGTTAGGGACTCAGAATTTAAGCAACAGCATCCTGATGAAAACCATGTTTCTGATCCCAAATATGATTTTATGTTAAAGACTGAAATGTTGGATCAACTATAGTGCAAAATTATTATAAAATTCACTGACAGTATTTCTGTTTATATACTTCAATTTCCAAGTCTGAGATTTAGAAATAAGTATTATACATTTTTAGCTTAAGAAAACAATGACAAAAATTTGGATTTTACATGTCTAAATTTTCCCAAGTCCTGCCTTCCACAATAGTAGGTTACTAAGTTCAAATATTTTAAAAATTATAACCCTCCATCAATACTGAAGCTTTCCATTAAAAGGAAAAGCAGATCTGCTGAATTTAACTAAAATAACATTTGTTAATAAATCATATGCATAGATCATTTTTGCATACCTCAGTCAGTATGTTCACTTAATGTGTATATTTTAATATGCATACAATTATTGTTTAACTATATTAAGCTTTTTTGGTAAAACCATTTATAATGAGTTCTGCATATTTTAACATGTTATAAGAAACATGTTAAAATTCAAGAAAATTCAATAACAAATACAAATCTAAATAGAAGGTTCTAATATGACACAACTGGATGTGATAGCAAAGTAGTTTTATGCTGGATTTATGATTCTCCATCTGGCTATCTGAGTAGGCAGAAACTAGGTACAGAAGGAAGGAGGTGGATGTCAATCAGTCACCCTCATTCTTTACCACACAATCTGTCTCTACCAAGACTCAGGGAGTAAACATTATATTCTTTAAAACAATTTAAATAACAACTTTCTGACAATATTTGGTTTTTCAAAAATATTATCATCTTAAAACATGTTCCTTAGCTCAGTATCCTTTGTTTTCTATTGCTGTAAGTTTAATTTAAATATCTAGGGAAAAATTAATTTTAAAAGCACAAGGTTAGACTTAATTTAAAGGAAATATCGATGTCATGTAAGGTTTTCATGTTGGGTCTAACAACATTTTCACCTAAATTGGAAGGAATCCCCCTCTAGTGGGAGTAAGGGAGTATTTCAACCTTCACATAATTTTCAAATGTAGTAGTCATTAAACTTATCAACAGAAATTAGCCAACCTAATTGGTTCCCTTTGTCATACACCTGAAATTTTAAAAAAGTCAATAATTATTTTGTATTTCACAAGCCACAAACACTTGTAATTCTTTTATATAAACTAGAAGAATTTTTGAATTCATCTGATGGGATTTTGGTTATTAGTCAACTAACATCATCAAATTTAATTTAGCCACAGAGTAACAAAAATTTTAAGTTTAAATGAGAAAGTACAACTCAGGGAAATTAGTACATTCTCAGTGGAAAGACTTGATCACATACTGAAAAGATTTCATAATATTAATTCTTTGTCTCTACTATGATCTGCAATTATCTGTTCTAAGTTTCTCCACAGGAACATCGTTCGGTTGTTCATTAATAAATACTTTCTGGACATTTACGGAATGTAAGTTTTTCTGCCTAATGTGGTAAGACTGAGGTGATGAATTTCATACAAATAAATAAGTGAAATGTATTCAAATAGCCATTGTACAATTTTTAAAAAAAAATTTAACATCAGAAATGACACGAGATTATTCATGGGGTACCATTTTTTTTTTTTTTAATCGGTACCGGGGATGGAACTCACGACTTCCTGCTTACAAGGCAGGTGCTTATGCCCCTGAGCTAAATCCCTAGCCCACCATTTTTATTTTTAAGGTTCAACTTAGGGAGGCTTAAAAGTAGCAGGATAAGCAAGATACAGTATGCATTACTGTAATTCCAACACTCTGGGATGCTGAAGCAAGAGGATCACAAGTTTGAGCCTAACCTAGGCAACTTAGTGAGACCCTGTCTCAAACTCAGAACATAATGGCCAATTCTCCTTCTCCAGGAAGATGCAAATCTCATGAGAAACATACTTGATCTTCAGTGGGACTAAGAACTTTTTGAGAATTCCTTGGTACAGGGTGTAAAGGGGCATGATTATAATAATGACTCAGAGACTTCCCAACTCTAAAGACAAGACCCTTTCCACTAAATCACACATTGTCAAATGATGCTAATATACAATCAAAGCTTTATATCAGCAACACAGGTGCTAAAAGGATTCCATCTGCAAAGAGCACTTTGAAAGGGAAATTTACAAGTTTAGTAGCAGTGAAACCACTGATCTCCATCTCAATTATCCTAAACCTCACTTCAACCAAAAATCACTGTAATCTAACAAACAAACTAACAAAATAACTACTAACAAACTAACAAAATAGCAAACACATGGATTCACAAATTTACAAGTACAATTGTTTGTATTTCATTTTCAAAATGTCTTCACTTTTACCCATAAAACACACACTGAATATACAAAGAATATTAATTCTAGATGCATTTTCATTAGAATAAAGTAATACTAAAGTGATGTTGTATTTTAATTTTTAACGACTCTTAAGATCACGATTATAGGGTCACAAAAGAACTAAAGTGAAAAATAATACCCATTTATAATCATGGATAAAGGATCTTACTAAATTATAGTAATTTATTCAATTTTCCTAACAACAGACTATTCTGTCCCAAAAAGACTCCCCCCAAGAAAAGAATATTGACAAAGGTTCATTAATTAGTCTTCATATTACTGATGAGAACATATACTGCAATACATTACTTCTGCAGTACAAGTGCCAGTACCTACCAAAATGTACATGGAAATGATTAAGTATAATTCAACAGTTCAGTTGATATTCAAGGGCAAAAATGAAGATATACAAGAAAGTTTATCATATTTCTTTCTAACAGTAAAAAGCTGAAAACTCAAAGTTTCCCACAAAGGGATATTTAAAATTTTTCTGTATCACAAATACATAGAATATTGTGCTGGTATTGCAAAGAGGAAGGCTAGGTGGAGTGGGTTGTGGCTATGGTCCTAACTACTCTGGAGCCTGAGGCAGGAAGATTAATTCCAGGAATTCAAGACCAACTTTGGCAACATAGTAGGAACTCATCTCCAAAACAAAAACAAAAACACAAAAACGAAATTTATGTGTGCAGATAAGGTAAATGTTCTATGATATTGCATCAAAAAGAAAAAAAAAGAAAGTAAGGAGTGTATAAAAAGCTATAACCTAGATTAAAAGCAGAAGTTGGGTCACGTGCTTAATACAATTAGAACATTTCTAAAAAGATAAGCAAGAAATGTATCAATGATTGCCTTCTGGATGAAAAACTTATGTATCTTCGTTTTTCAATGTGAACTTTTTTTTACTCATTATGTTAAATCTTGTTTAATTAGAATTTAAAATAAGTTACTGATAGTATAAAGTTATTCAACATCAATAATAATCATAGAAATAAATGTCTTATTTTTGAAGTTGCTAAAATTTAAAAATGTAGACGACAATGCTTGTATGTATGACTGACTTGACATGCATGAAAACAAGAAAACCACCTTCCACTATATATCAGCATTCTCAAGCACACTTACATTAGCTTTTCCATGACTGAGGTAAAATATGGACATCCAAACTTAAAGGAGAGGTTTTTTTGGTTTAGTTTCAGAGGTTTTTGTCTATGGCTGGTTGGCTCCAAAGCAGAAATGGTCTGGCAGAGGAAGCTCCTCAACTCACAGAATGCAATTAGAGAAAAGAGAGCAGCCTGGGAAGGAGAGGTAACCACCAAAAGGGCACAGCCCTGAAGATTTCTTCTAACCAAGTCTCTGCTCCTAACAGCACAAATTTAGCTATGAACTCACCAATCTGAATATACAGTCCCTATGATCCAATTACCTTCCAAAAGCCTGAACACAGGACTTTTGGAGATCATTTTAGATTTAAAGCATAAATTATTTACCCAAGTATCTGACTGCTAGAGAAGTCAAAACTCACATATTAAGCATTCATGAGGCATTATTTAAAATAGCAAGTGAAAAGACATACAAATTTCATATGATAGCGTAATCATGAAAAATTCAGTTTTCAAAGAAATTATTTCATAGCATGAAAAAATACTTATGCTAAATTTTTTAAAGTAGGACTAAAATCATAAGTTTGTCATTTAAAAACTATCCGGGACTTTCCTCCATGCCTTGTAAAATTTGTGCCATATTGGAAAACATCTTCCACATTCCAGGATTTAAAAAATGTTCATTCATGTTTTCTTTTAACAAAATTGATTTTACTCTTTAAATTTAAATATTCAGTTATTTTCCATTTGAGTAACTATGAAAAAATGATCCATTATTTCCAGTGACTACAGATGACTACAGATACTATATCTTTACCATAATTAACATTAAAATGATAAAAGATGAATAGAGATTAATAGTACAGGTATCTTGCATACATAATATCCATACATACATTTACATATGTAAAATACATATATATAATCTACATATATATTATCTTTTCCTTTCTGCCTTTTCTTCTTTCCCCTATGTGTTGTTCTTTCTTTTTGAGCACTTTACTACCCCTTTAGTTTGTGCTGTCATTGTTTGTTTGCTTTTATGCCTCGATCTTGTAACCTGAACAACCACTTCTAAGATAACAATATGCAATATATTAACTAGTCTTAGTTTCTTACTATTTTTTCAAATTATGTATCATTTCTATCCTTTTTTCTGTTTTTCTTTAGAAAAAATGATAAAGGAAATCTGCCTCCATTCCAGGCGAAGGATAGAAAGTCACTCAAGTCAGCTATTTAACCTAAAAGGGGAGGGGGTGAGGCAACAACAAGAAACAATTGAATTT
Source organism: Cavia porcellus (assembly GCF_034190915.1). Lineage (NCBI taxonomy): Eukaryota > Metazoa > Chordata > Mammalia > Rodentia > Caviidae > Cavia > Cavia porcellus. Next base: position 25,934,823 of record NW_026947505.1, on the reverse strand, counting down.
TCGGTCACAGTATTATTTCTTTGTAATAGTATACTAAGGATTTAAATATTCTTGGAAAAAAATTTTTTTGCTTATATTGAGGTTCAAAAGACAAAAATACCTGTATACCTGCTAGAACCTATTTCTTTAAAACTTTTATCACCGGGCTGTAATTCATGTCTCACTGCAAGGTAGCTTGAACCACTGGTGATTGATGCATAACAGTCCCATGCATGATTATATCACTTCTACAAGTGGTACAAGCCAACTGATGGGACAGTCGTGCATGTACCACTGGTGGTTCAAGCTGGCAATATTACAGATAGCTAAGTTATTTAGAAATATTATAGGTAGTCAAGAGGGCTGGTCCTAGAGAGGTTAGTGCAAAAGACAACAGTAGGTGAAGGCAATTGAAATTCAGGCCTCAGGACAAAGAGGAATGACTACACTCATTCTTTCCCTAAGGAAGCTCGGTAGTGCTTAATATTCTAAACAGACATCATGGAAACTTCATAAACCTACCCTTCCATGCCCTCAGGCTTTGCTACATAGCTTCCTTATCCATTTGATCCCATTTAATCAATATTACCTAAGCAACTACTTGTAATCTCATTGGTTGACCACAGTTTTCTTATACCCACCTTGTGATTTTTCCATAGGGTCAATATTACCTAAGCAACTACACTTACAATCTTATTAGGTAACTACAGTTTTATCCTGCCTTACATCCAGCTCACCTAGTAGTTATATTCTATAAAATTCCCTTGAGAAGCGAGTTCCCCAGATTACACACCCAGGAACCCCTCCTGTCCCTCTTAGAAGCTTTCTTTCTCCCAATAAATGATTTTTACTCTTAATCTCCTTGTTCCTGTAATTCATTCCTCAGTTTTAGAGAACATAAACTTGGCATATGAGACATCTAACAAGTCAAGTTGTATTTCCCTTACATTATTTGGAGATCCTATATTATTCCTGTATCATATGCCCTATACCAGCAGGAATGTGTTAATCACACTTCTATTTACATTAAGGAAAAATGGATACTAATAAAATACCATGTTTTAGGATTTAAGACAATTTAACCTACAGAACAAGCATATATCAATTTTGCTATCTCACACACATACAAACATATTAAAAAATGTCACACACTAGGATGTAAAATTTTAATTTTAGCAAGTTAGGAAGTTGTTTTGTCCTTTTATTATTTAAGTTGTTTTCATTATTTTACTAGCATATTTTTACTTTAGAAATTTATTCATTCTTTTAAAAATCATATGAACTTTGCCAATGTGCTTTTTTTCTTATGAATTTTCCTCATTAACACGTATAATCCACACAACAATTCAAGGACATGTTTGCTACAACTGTCAGTAATTGGCTCACTAGAACCATAAAGAACTCAATGATGTCTCTTATTGTGAAATGCTGCCCAATGTACTTTACATTAACTTTAAAACTTAGATAGTGACCTGATCAACACTGAAGACACTAATAAAATGTATTTATACCACATTCCCGATATACTTAGCACTGTGTAACACATGTTCACTATGTAGAGTGTATATGTTATAATTTTGTTTCTCACAAGTGATAGTTCATATGATTCAGTATGCTAGGAAGTTAGCTATATTTTCAAACGATAAAGTAAGCCAAAGCCTGTCACAGCACTGGGATCACAGTTCTTCCTAATTATTTTTTCTAAGTGAATGAAAGTATCTTCACTCTGGATTTCCAAAGCAGTGAAAAAATGTTAGAAATGAACTTGATTATAGTATAAAGTGTGCAAAAAGGAACACAGAGTTTTCAACAATCCCTTCCACCAAAAGGAAGCAGTCTATTTCTCTCCCAATCCATCTGACCTACCTGTGATATTCTCAGATCAAAAAAACTACAGCAGCATAATTCATGCTGTGCCACTTGAATCAAGGTACAAGAGGCAATGTACATACATGTCTAATCATCCTCTTGAAATTCAACCAGACACTATGTAAATAAGCTCAAAGTGGAGAAACATGTAGTCCTGTTGCTAAACCACCTTAGGAAAAAGCCGGTCAACCCCAAGAAGCCCAGCCCTGCACTGGCTGATCAAGTGCTCAACTAAAAAAGGGAGCCTGAATGCAACAGAAACAGCTGAATGTAAGTCAAACTGCCAAACTGTAAATTCAGAAGTTAAATAAACAGCTGTTTTACATGCCAGCTTCTTGAACTGGTTTGTCAAACAGAAAAAGCTAAGTGGTACATGTAAAAAAAAAAAAGGAACACTAGTGTCACATGTTTACCATGAGCTCCATATGAGAACACAATGACACTAAAAAGAGTTCAGATAGCATTGGTGACCCAATGAGTGACCCAGCCAAGTTCTTTCTCCAACTCTTTTCTCTATTTAAAACTTTCCAACAGTTTTCACAATAATGAAATTAAAGTTATCTTGTATCCCTTCTTGTTAAGCATGATAAAAAAGAAGGGACACGGGTAACTCCTGCTTGTCTCAATGATTCAAATTGCTTTGGCTATAATAGCTTTCTTCTTATTCTTCAAAACAGTCCTAATCCTTCAGGACCTTTACCCTTGCTGTTCCATCATTTGGAAACATTCAATTACCAGTCCATCCTACTACTAGTACCCTTGAATTACTCGCTCCTCAGAGAGCTCTCTCTTTTTTTCCTACAACTTGAAATTTTCTTGCTTATTCATATACAGCCTTGCCACCTTCACTAAAATGTAAACCTTACAAAGTCAGAGACCTGGGGTATCTTGATGTTACCTCGAAGGAGTGCCAAACACAGAGCAGGACCTCAATTATTTGCAGAACAAACAAACGAACAACGTGCATGATGAATGCACTAGGACTATAACACAAACAATAAAAATGTAAAACATGTAGGAATCTAAATTTGACATAGCTCATTATAACACAGGTGTAGACATAACAAGATCTAAAATGTGCACAATCTAGGCAGGGGTGATAGTTCCTGAACAGTTTAAAGTTTTATGTACCATTTGGCTGATGACATGCTCTTGTACTCCATGCTAGCATCACTCCAAACTAAATCCCACTTTTGCTGTTTAATAATAACATATATGAACTTTTATGCGTCTAAGAGTAGATTTTCAAGTCCCTTTAAAAGGACTGGGTTTTTAATTTGGTAGCAGTAAAGCAGGAAGTATGAAACCAAGAAGTATGAAGCAAAAAGACAAATTTTCCGTGAATTAAGATGCACCCAATTCTTTTAGACTTATACCAAGAAATAACTTAAGTTAGATTAACGTTTTATAAAAAATATATACCATTTACTGTCCTAGACTTAATTTTTAAAGTAAAATTCAGGCTTGTATTTAGGTTGAATGCTCACTAAAACAGCAGATGGTGAGAATATACTAACCATGCTATCTAGGTTTATAACTGGCCAATGGTCATAGTAACATACCTATTCCATAATGATCTTTTTGAGACTGTAGAGTGTCAGCCTGTCAGTTATATGATCAATATTATTTATAGATTCAGTGACATTAGGAATCTGATGCCTAATGAAATCACATGTACAAAATTAATGATTTCTATAATTCCCAGTATTTATCAGGAAACAGGAAGAAAATGTTCAAATGGGAAGGGGAACCAAGTTGGGAGGTGAAAGGAAAATTAAAAAAATTAGAAGGGCAAAAATTAAAACAAAGTTTCTGTAGAGCAGGGGAAGAAGGGTTAAATTGAGGAAAGGGGATGAGAAAAAAAGAAGAATCAAGACATACTATTGAAATATAGAAACAGATATAGATATGTGATCATTATGTATATATAAAATGTCCTGATAAGCTGTAAGTACAAAATTATGAAAAATGAAGACTAAAATGTATTGATGATTTCATTTGGCTTTTGCAAAACAATAAATGTATGTAAATAGTCTAGATGTACCAATAAAAGTTTTGATAACAAATCACACTTTGCATGAGTTTTAAAAATTCAATTTCAGAAGCAACGTAATTAGATCATTCATGATGCCATTTTTGTTTTTAAAATTCACTTTAGAGGGATTTAAAAGTAGCAGTATAAACCAGGTATGGTATGCATACCTGTAATATCACCACTCTGAGAAGCAGAGGCAGAAAGATCACAAATTCAAGCCCCATCTGGGAAAATTAATAAGACTCAAGACAAAACAAGAAAAGACAAGACAAAACAACAAAACCTACCCCCCAAAAAAACAAACATAAAGCTTTTATATTTACTCTTAGTTCTTCTGATATATCAAATTTCATTAACATACATATGTTAAGTCTAATATTTATTCATTACATAATTTCTATGTGGTTGCTTTAATACTTCAAGTTTGTATCCATTTCTTTAAATCTGCTATGCTTATTCATAAATTCTACAAGATTTGATGCAGCAAAATTACTAGCTATAAATACCTAGGCAGTGAAGTACTACTAAAAACCTTTTGAACTCTAAGTGGCAGTTTATCTAAATGCTATCAAAACTGAAATAATACTGAGTCTTTTTCTAAATATTTACCTTTGAACTGGATGATCTAATTTGGTCATAATACAATACTATTTTAAGTAACAGTCCCTTGTTTATGATTATTTATGAAATTATACACACATACACAGACATACAGTTTGTCAAGTTTATATTACAGTTAGATAAATTCAAATGTTTTGAAAGTAGAAGCTAATAAACAAACTAATTTTAATTGCTTTTCATAAAAGGATCCTTTTTAATTTTAAAAATACTTGAACAAATTAACTAAGTTATTAAAAGTTGAAAATTTAGCTAACATACTCTTTAGATATACTTAAATCAGTCTCTCCACTTCATTCTACTACTAAGGTTTGTTAAATAGCAAGCTGAAAGTTGCCACAAAGTCACTCTGCGACACTCAGACATAGAGGTCAACAGATATAGACACATGGAACTCAAACCGTCTATCCAAGGGAGGAATGTATGATCAAGAGGATTTTAACTGATGTTAGAATGAAAAGGTCTTTAAAAACAAATGCATGTTGCCATAAAATGATTCTTTCAACATATTATTTTGATTAGGTGTCACTGTTTCTATTTTTTTCTGCCTTGTTCTCTAAAATGTCCCTGGCCCCAACTCTGTCCTCCGGATCTGGATGTTAAGAAAAATGACAAATGAGAAAACCTTTTTCTTATCCTAAAATATTTCTTCTAAAATAGATTTTAAAAATAAAACAAATAAACCCCACTGGAATAAAGATTACAACCAAAGATCACAGAACACCTTTTAGGCCACTGAAGTTTAAATTAAACTTATAAGGATTATCTTGATTGTCAAATTGGAAGAGAAAAACAATTCAACAGAAGAGAAGGAATAAAAGACAAAGTATGTAAATTTAAGCTTAAAAGTTTTTCCCTTTAAGAGTATGAATTTTCCTGTTAGATAAAAGTTATTCTGGAAAAATCTACCTAATTAATTGGGTAAACTAATAACAAGGGTAAGGAAGAATTTTCTGGAGAAGACAATCACTTTTTAATTCTTTTCATAGTCCTGCTCAGTCCTATTTGTCCAGAGCACCATAACTGCACTGGCTCCATACTAGCCATTGCGGCCCCATATTCTCTTTCACACAAACCGGCTTAGTGTAGCCTTACTAGCTAAGAGCAAAAATAATAAAAATCAAAATGCATGTATGTGATCACATGAAGGAAACTGAGATTATACAAGATATTCCAGAGAGTAGATTAGAAAGAGTAGTTGAAATTTTCAAGGCAACTGTGAGTTTATCACTATTCCCTTTTGCTCTCCTTCATGTCTTAAAAGTAAGTATGTCTTCTACAAAAAACAAAACAAAACACATAAAAAGAACCCCACACAAATAAACAGGAAACAAGGTCTTCAAAAATAGGTAGAAATTCTATGACGTTTATCTGTCACCAAGTTTATTTTAATGCCTTTTGGAGTTCAAAATTGCCCCATACTAATCTCTAGAATAAAAAGACAAAACATCTTGCATCTAATGAGTTCTAAAACTATTGATAATTCACGAGATAGGCACTTTAGCATAGTTAAAAGTCAAAGAGATAACTAGAAATATAGCAGGTGTCTAAAGACTCTTTTGAGGTTGCATTAGGTTGGCTCTCTAACTACTTCATTAAGGAAAACAACTAGGTCACCTTCTAAAATTCTAGTCACATATGCTTAGAGTTTTTTCTTGAAGAATACATTACCTGAACTTGGTGGTAATACTTTCCATGGTCACAGTTGCTTGCAGTCAACTGTGATGCAGAAATATTACAACATTCTGAGTAATACTGTCGTACCTATGATATAAATCATCTCTTTGTCCAGAATGTCCACATTTTATAACCTACTCACCACTGGTCGCTACTTAGTAGCCATTGAGGCTATGAGACTAACTCTAGAACAGTGATGGTGAACCTTTTAGAGCATTCAATGATATAAACAACCAGCTGTGGCACATATGCCATAGGCTGCCACCAGTGCTCTAACGTTTTTAATTTCAGCATCCACTGGAGATCTTGGGTCATATCCTCTAAGTATTGGGAGAAGTGTTATATTGGGCAAAAAAGAGTAGGAGTATTCTGTCTATTTCCAGGATAAAATCATGAGTCAAGAAGGACTTTTAAAAATAAATTGCTCTAGCTGAGATTACAGCGGTGGCACACACCTGTGATCCAAGCACTAGGAAAGACTGAGGCAGAAAGTTTGCCTTGAGTTCAAGGCCAGCCTGAGCTGCATCAAATAATCTGTTCTGGTAAAATGGCACAGGCATTTCCAGATAAGTCTGGCAGTTCCAGATAAAAATAAACATAATCCTATCAAACAATTCAGTAATCCTACTTCTAGGCATTTATCTAAGTGGAATCAAAATATGTTTATATTAAAACCTGTATGAGAATGTTTATATACGCTTTATTCATAACAACCAAAATATCCTTCACTTGATGGATAAATGAAACTATGTATTACATTCATACAATAAAATAGTATTCTTAGCTTCTAATATAAAGAACAACATGGATATATATCCAATATGTTACATTAAATAAGAGAGGCTAGATTTTAAAAGCTAGTTATTATGTGATTCTATTTATATATCATTATGAAAAATAAATCTATAAAGAAAGAAAATGTGATTTGAAAAGAGCCAGGTATGGAAGAAGGGGCTAATCACAAAGAGGATAGGCAATCTTTTAGATAACAGAAATGTTCTAAGAAAAATGCTTATATTAAGATACTACACATTTTATTGCTTTGCATTTTACAGCACAGTACATTGGGCCCTTGAATTACAAACTCAACTCATTCATGATGGCTGACTGTAACCCAAGTTGCTTGTTAAGTTAAGACTATTTTACTCATAAGAAATAATGAAAATACCTATAATGCCTTCTGAACCTCCCAAAAGACTCCTTCAAGTAACTTTTTCATAAAAAGGATTGTATAATACGCATAGAAACACCAATAATGTGCAACAGAAACACCAATAATTTTCTTAGTATAGTCAACAAGTTATAGAATGTACCACACTTACCAGAAACAGCAATTTCCATACTGACACTTTTGTTTTGCAGGAAGGGAGAATGAAATGGAAGGTGGTTATTTTTTGGAAGAAGAGCCCCCTTCCATAAGAACATCATGAACCTGGGTTTTTGATATCCTTTCTCTCCTTGGGAGAGTCTGTATCCCATTTAGTTCACTAAGTCTCTACCTTTTCAGAACAACTGGTCTATAGCTGTCTGTTTCTTTGACACTATTTTCTACTATGACATTGTCATTAAGCGAGTGAATGCAATGATTGGCCTTTTCTCTGTCTAGATGGGTCTTTTCTACAAATGTTTATAGTTACATCCAATTTTTCAAGATTTCCCTTATTTCAGAAGAACACTGCCGAATGGACCATGCATATTCCTCGTCCTCTTAGAAATCTCCTCAGCTGCCAGTCTCTGTTGCTTAGCCAGATTTGCTGAAGTTCCTCAGCAGACAGTTCCTCTGAGAGTTCTTTCACCAGTTCCTCAACATCAGTACTGCCTACCTGCAAACCTATGACTCTGCTATAGTGACAGTATCATCAACCACAAAGCCAACTGAAGGCTTAGGCTCCTGTACACAGTCTTCAAAGTCTCTTTCCTTTATAATTTTAGGCCACACTTTCTTCCAGGCAGATCTCCTTAGAGAGACACTGGATTTCTCAATTAACCCCACACAGGACAAGATCTTGTAATGGTCCTTCTAGAACTCTTCAAGGGTTAAATCTTTGAGACTACCTGGAAGTACTCCAGGAACAGTTCTTTGGACAGATTCTTAAAGTTGGCTATAGGCTCAGTAAAGAAGTCGTATTGGGTAGGAGGAACTTGACTGAAAGCCACAGGAACTTTGCAGCCAATTCTTCTTCCATATTTCATGGGTGAACAGTACCACTGTCCACGATGAAGAGAGCCTTGAGTAGTAAATCTTTGTCCTCTACATATTTCTTAACAGGAGTAAATCCATTGGTCTAAACAGGTTGTATCTTATTGGATTTTATTATGTACGACAGTATAAGCAAAAACTTTTAAAGACAAGGAGATTATACAGAAACCATTGTTCATTTTCTGTTAGTTGATTCTAAATACCCTGTAATGCTGTCCTTCTCTTAAATGGTTTTACATTGTTTTGATATATTTAATGATACAGTATACGAAGTTGTACTCAAGGATTTCAAGGAAAGAGACAATATGGTAACTACTTTTATGTCAGGATTATCTTGTGGTGAAACACTATTCTGCTTAAATGGTTATGTTTTGATCTGCACTGTTTTGCTGTTATGCCCTCTTTTATCCCAATCTCCACTCCATTATTTACTTTTTTATTTTTATCCTTTTAATTAAGGGAAAAATAAATAAAAATAGCAGGATATATTATAGTAACCCACTTTGACTTTCCATTATCTTGATTTAAAGCCCAGTATTACTCTCACCATCTTGTTTTTGACTGATGTCCCCTATTCTGTTTTGCTTGATAGTACCACGTTAGAAAGTTTAGGCAACAGCTGTGAAGATAGTGAGATTCATTATGACGCCCATTCTCGATGACTTTTATGTACTTTTGAAGACCTACGATGTCTCCAATGTTTTGGTTTTGTCGGTTTTGTTCTTTACTGTTTTGTTCAATTTTATTATAACTGATGATATAGGCAACTCTATTAGAGGTAACGGGAGGCATTATGGTAACCATTATTGATCACCTTGTATTATGCTTTTACATTATCTATTATGTCCACCCTTTTGATTTGATTGACTCTGTTCTGTTATGTCACATTTGGTTCTACTCCCTTCCAAAAGAGCAATAAGAACTGTGGAAGTAACAAAACCCAAAATGTGTAATAGTCGTTGTACAAAAGAGAGGAAAAGAAAGTGCTCTAAATGATATAAATGCATGTATATTTAAGTGTATAAGATAGAAAATGATATCATTGAGTTTTATTGGATCATTGAACAGAACTGTTTGCAATATCATTGTTGGAATGTCCACTTTACAAGCTTTAATTTTGTGACTTGAACAATTATTTCTAAGATGACAATATGTAATCCATTAACTAGTGATTTCCTACTGTTTATTTTTTTCTGTAAATCTGTGTAACTTGTACCCTTTCTCTGCTTTTTTTTCTCCTTAAATAAAATTTAAAAAAGAAAATAAAACAACAACAACAACAACAAAAAAAAAAAAACCAGGAGTAGAAGAAACCCTCGCTTATCCACTCAAGAGAAAGTATTCTTGCTATTCAGGCTTTTGTGTTAGATCTCCAAACGACCCTTAGCCTATTCTTTATGATTTTATGTTTTCTGAACACTCTAGGGGTCTCAAAGTGATAAACCAAGAGAGGCTTTATCTTGAGGTGACCACTTGCAGCAAGCAGCACATAGCAATAAGGTAAGCCTATCCTTCATGGGCTTGTGGTGTGGTATTTTCTTCTCTTCCTGGTGATGTTATATACTCCTGGGCATTTTCTTCCAGAAAAGGTCAGTATCATCACAGTTGAAATCCTGATGAGAGCAAAAGACATTGCTCTCTGTCATCATTTTGAAGTGGTATATGTAATTTTCAGCAGACCTTTTATTAGCACTGGCTGCTTCACCATGCCTAGTCATGCAATAAGCCCTAGTCCTCGCTTTAAAATTGTGAAAACAACCTTTACTATCAAATGTTTTACCATTATCACTCATTGTTGGATTATCCTTGACAAAATATGTGTTTATAGCCCTGGTTTTTCACAAATTAAAGACTCACGCTATAACCAACCATCTGCCTTTCAATTACCCACACTAAAAAGCCCATCTACCTCCTCTAACACTGTTGATCGTGACTTACTAATTTGAGCTAAATCTTTAGCAACACCAGTTTTCTTCTATAAATCTTTTTTCTGTAAGACGGTAGAGATGTTGGATTTTGATATGCTGTACACATTATTGAGATAGGTCACGTGAAGGCTACTTCCATACTTCTTCACAATTTCCTTCTTCTTTTCAATTGTGATTGTTTTCTTCATTTCCTTAGCTTCTTTTCTAGCTTTTTGGGGGCCATTGTGATACTAGTAATTGTAACGATTATATAAAGTACTGACAGAAATCACATCCATAAACACATGCATCTGGGCTCAGATGGACAAGCGTATATGCTTTTCTGGCACTGCAAGTCTTTGTTTACAACCGCACAAGCAGATGGCATTTGGGTCCTAACTCAAGAGTTTGGTTGTAAGTTAAACTTCAAGTTTCATTTGTAATCTAATTGTTCCAATGTGAGGTCAGTTGTAACTTAATCAGGAAATGTTTATCTTTTCTAAGTATACAGACAAAAATTAAAGTAGTATTAGTTTCTGATCTTTTAAAAATGTTTTTAATTTTCTTTGTGTGGCATATTTATTGTTTTGATAAAGTACTTTGGAATAAAGAATTAAATTTTTCAGTTAAAAAATTTTAGAAATTTCTCCATAATTTGTGAATGCATACATTTTCTTTTGAGAAAGGCTGAAGTTTTTGAAATGTTTTGTTCAGATTAAAATAACCTTAGGTTGTTTTGTAAAGTTAGAAAGGAATCATTTGTCTTATAAAACTCTGTCATTTATTTGTTTGTGTAGTGCTGGGAATCAAACACAGGGCCTTGAGCATGCTAGGCAAGAACTCTATCACTGAGTTATATTCCCAGCTCTGTCAACAAATACATTATTTTTTAAAGTTTCTTTCAAGAAATGAGGGAAGCAGATCTCAAATTCACTATGATACTAAGTAGGCGAAGTTTTCGTTTCAAATTTGCCATAAATCAGGCAATCATTTATTGAAAAGAAATTGCTCTTGGACATAAAGTCAGTAAATAACTCCAAACAGATATATCTTGTGTGCTGCCTTTTCTTTGAGTTTAGATTTTTAAATCCAATACAGTCCACGTAACATTAAAATGGTGAATCCTAAATACAGTTTGGTATACCTAAAATTTTGGACTCACTTTCAACAAAGGGAATCAGTGTAACAAAACACTGAGAGTCATTTTAAATTCAATTCATTCACACTATTTTCAAATTATTCCATTTTCTATGAAAGAATTTGTTTTCTAATTATACTTCTTTTGCAGTATTCTAAAAATTAAGCCTTCCCACTAATTCAATATTCTCAAATCTAGGAAGTTAAAATTTTAGAATTTACTGACCTACATTGGTTAACAACTATTATTCAAATTCAAAAATCTAAAAAGAGCCTTGCTGACAGTGATCAATGAGTGTCTATCATAAATTGTCTTTGCTCTTCCTGTCCAAGGGTAGGGATAATAAGTGGTTTAGAGTAAAACTGTATGTAACCTAATATACATCTGGTATACTAAGATATAACTCTTTTTTTAAATAATAGATTTAAACTTTAACTGTCAATAAGTCTCAGCAGTGAACAATAAGGATAAAAGTTAGAAATGTCCCTTGTAGAATAATTTTTTAAAACCCCTGTCTTGCATACATAACACAAACACAGCAAGAGCTATGTGAAAAAAAAAACCTGTATTTATAAGCTCAGCAAATAATAAGGCATAAGAACAAGCTGAAGAATGTTAATATATAGAATTCTTCTCCAAAGTCATTTATGTTATTCAAACACTCATTTTTAAGATTCAGTTTGTATGTTAACATTGAAGATAACTAATTTAAGATTATATTCCTAAAACAGGTTATCAAGTAAGTTGATCTGAATGTGACAGTATTCACAGGGTAACAAATAATAACTTACTTACTTTAAGCGGTATCAACAACAAAAATCATACAATCCATACACTGGACTAAATATTTAAAGGCCAAATGGGCCACGGTCCTACTTGGTTTAAATTCATGTTTTGATTAACCTATTACGGTACAGAGTTGTGTATTGTTTGGCAAACTTTAAAAGTTGTCAAAGATCTCTAGATGTGACACTCTACTTGCCTCTGGAAGAGGATACTCAGTGATCCCTAACTTATGACAGAGAAAGGTTTAAAAGCACGAAAGAAATATATACAATAGGCTTTTTAGCATTTAATTAAGAACAGGAAAATACTGGGTGGAGATAAAACTTCACCTTCAAGCTCAAGCTTTTCTCAACTTTTAAAAACTACCTCCACGCGTTGCCTTTCTGCCTAGGAAAGCTGAAAACCATGGCACTTTGGTTCCCTTAGTAGCAGTCACCTTTCCAACCCAATCCAATCCCTGCCCCAATTTAGGTGTATAACCACGCCCACAAGCCATGTCCACCAGCATATCCCTCTGCCGGCTCCGCCCTGTTTTCCTGGGCTTGGCCTCTCATTATAGCATTATAGTATTCTTTCTTTCTGCTCTTTGCTTTTCCATTATAACCCAAAACGAGTTGCAAAACATGCAACCCTGGACATCTGATAGTGGTTCTATTTGTCAGCAGGAGTAAAAGAGACTGATCAAAGGAAGTGGGGGAAAAACAAGGCTGAACTCTGAACACAGGGAAAGAAGAGGCAGTGAGAAGGTAGAGAGAGCCCAGGGAAGCTGAAGCTGGGCGCCCTCTGTAGACTGGCAGTGAGCAAGCTGTTTCAGCAGAAACTCCAAACGTGTGTGTGCCTGCGACTGGGATGTGGCCCTCCCTGGGGCAGGAGAGCTCAGCTGGGCAAGGCCAGCCTGTACATGCTACATGAGCTGCTGAGCTTTGTTCACACGGCCATACAGACCTGGTGTAAATCGAGTTGCAGCACCGTGGCATCTGCAATAGTCTGTGTGATCTTCTGATGCTTTTAGGCCCTGAATGTCCAGTTCTTGGGTGTGTCAACTGTTAAAAAGGGTTTGAAAACAAAAGAAACCAAAGTAGAGGTGGCAAGCTAAAGGCTGGTGGCTCCAAGAGCCTCGTGCTTCAAACCTGCAGTATGCTCTTTCAAGCCAGATTCTGGAAAGGAACCAGGCAGCCTGCAGGGGTAGACCTCTGCATCCCAGCCTCTCTGGACATAGGTTTACTTTGGCTCTCTAAAATGTGTTATCTGCAAATTTAATTATCAAGTTCTGCAAATATGAACATTATATACAGTTTGCCACTGATAATCACAAATTTTTTATCGTTTCTTTTTAAAAGCCAGCAAAAGGACACACAGCATAAACACATGCCTTATTTTTTTTTTTTTTGGTCTTTTTCCTTTTTATCGGTACGGGGGATCGAACTCATGACTGCCTACTTCAAGGCAGGCGCTTATGCCACTGAGCTAAATCCCCAGCCCCAACACATGCCTTATTAAAGACTTTTTCCAAATTATAGTCAGCAGTTATATGACGAGAAGGGAAAAAATAAGAGGAAGCTACATAGTTTTAATCACCACTTTAATAGTTTTTAATTTCTCAATTTGAATTGAATTTCTCAATTTCAATAGAAATATATAAGCTTCATTGTTTATGTGATGTCACTTTTCATTCAGTCCTAACAACTACTATTTATAGTACTGATAGAATCAATAACAGAAAAATACACACTGAAGCAAATATATTACTGACAAACATTTCCAAACCATTCTAAAAATGTTAAAATTTGGGTTAGTAAAAAACAGGTAATATTTATTAAAATTATTTTAGATAAAATATTTAAGGTTCTAATTTATTATATGATTATACAAAATTTTCCTGGTAAAAAGATTTTCCCTCTTATTGCTTTTTGTTTTAACACTTAAATGACATATCACTTCTAAGTGCTCAACTTGTATCAGCAAGTAAAAGAAAAGCATATGTAAAATACTGTCTACTACCAAACATCCTATTTGTTTTCTAAATATAGTACTAACGGTTCTCACAGAAACATACTTTAGTAAATGGTTTTCTATTATAAGTCATAAACAGTTAACATTTCATTAAGAGCAAATTCTCCTTATAAATGCACAATTCTCTTTCTAGTCCTTATCTACTTGCTATCTTCTTATACCTTTTGATAGCTTTCAGTGTTTTGCTGCTTTTCTGTCTTGCAAATGTTGCCAATTTGTTTTATGTATTTATCTTTGTCAGAAGAGATATGTTGTGGGGGATTTAAAAGGCTAAAAGATTTTCAGATAGTTCTAGTTTGAATGAAATAATGTTTGCATATGAGGGTAACACAAGAGTCATGACGATACCAACATATTCAATTTGGGAGGCATACAACACCATGGTCACATAATTAATACTCAGATATGCTGAGGTGCACCCAAACAGGAGATGGCCAGGTAACAGGGAAGTAATAGGGAGGGTACAATTAGAGACAACATACTTAATGATGTAACTAAAAATATGATTGTGAGTTCATGAGAGTGGATGACAGTTTATCACAGGAAAAAATGCAGAATGAAATACAAATAGAACCTAACAGGAACTTTATAAGCACTAAGCATTTTTAGGTCAAATTCTTTCCTCCTTCCTTGATAGAAGTAAAAGCCACTGGACTACACATTTTAGGACTTCAAAAGCAGGAAATAAAAACATGGCCCTTGAGGCAGGACTACTCAGGATTGAATTTAACTTGTCCAAGCACTGGATGTGCATCCTTCGCAAGTTTTTAGTATCTATCTGTACCTCAGCTTTTTCATGGACATAAGGATGACAGCTGCCCAGAAGGTTGGTACCGGTATGAAAACTGTCCAGCTTACAGATATTCCCTATGAACATTAATCAATGACTCCTTAAGTCCTGTTTTTCAAATCCACCCCAGCCTCTGCTCTTAGCTCAGTGCCTTAGCTGGGATTCTTTGTTCTGCCTATGATATCATGAAACTGGTTTCTTCGGCATCAAGCTCTTTCGTATGCATCTTTCACAGTGCCCCCAGGGATGGCTTCAGCCAACACAGATGTGAATGTCATTCAGGTTAAAATCCCAAAGAATATTCAGAATTGGGTCTAGACTCCTTACCTTGGGATTAAGGGCCATGAGGAAGTCTGTTCCTAATCTGTCATGTGGTTTCATCCCCCTGAACTCATTAGTGGAATGTTAATCACCCTCTCTGGTGACTTGTATGCTGAAGCTACCATACTTTTTCCAGGTCTTGTATTCTGCCCTTTCAAAATTCCATTTCCTTTCAAAATGACATTTTTCCTGACTTCCATCGTTGGAATGTAGTGTACTTTGCATATTAGTAGACTGGACTTATATAATTTTATTATTTTATATATAATGGTAAATATGCATATTTCCTTCAGTGTATCCATGAAGAAAAGGTCCATCTATTAACTTACATTCTTAGAAAGAATGCCATATATTAGTTAGAAAGTATGCCATATATTAATCTAGCAGCTAGATTATGCAGCAATGACAGAGGGGCTGAGAATCAGAAATTCTCATATTCCAGCAATACTAAACCTCATGTGAGGAAAAAAAAACAAAAGGGCTGAGACCCAAAAGTTGCCTTTCTCACATGTAGATGCAAAATCATTTTAACAGGAAATATAGTTTTCTTTATCATAAAGAGGTATTTTTAAAAACTACAACTTGTTTTGAACATTTCCTGTCTATTAATAAGTCACTTTCCATAAATATTTAGGCTCAAAACATTTGTACCACAGCAGACTAAGCTGAAGGTATGCTTACTTCCAACTTCAAAGCACATTCTAAATGTGGTAATATGAAGTCCTCTTTACTCATGTACTGTCATTCAAAAGGCATGAATGATATTTATTTTTAGATGTTTGTTTGTTTGTAGTACTGAGGATAGAACCCAGGGCCTCGGCTACATTCCTACTTTTTTATTTTATTTTTTTTAATAAAAGCTTTGTTTGTTTTTTTGAGATGGGGTCTAGCTAAATGACTTAGTTGATCAGGTTGGGCTTGAATTTGTAATCCTCCTGGCTCAGGCTTTCAGAGTGCTGAAACTAAAGCTTTATCTTCACTTAGTCCATTTGAGCTTCAACTGCATACTAAACAGTCCTATAAGGATGCACCTTAATACTTTGAATTTAACACGTCAAAAACAACATTTTCTCTTACTTTTCCACTGATCTCTAGTCAACTTCTGTATTCTTTGTCAGTTACTGACAACTTATCAATTTGCCTGAGCTCAAACATTTTTTCGTATCACCTTTATTGTTACAGTTAGAAGCCATATCAGTCTTTCTCCCTTGTTTTTCTTTAACTTTGATACTGATCACCTTGTTCTTCCAGGCATTGTTCAAAATTAATTCATAATCATAAGTATCTACTCTGAATATAAAAGATGGGTATTTATAAAATACCCCTAATATAAAAGATGGGTATTTAAATATCTCTTTTTTTCTCAGACTGACACCCTTTGTCAGGTTAGCTGGATACTTTTCAAAATACTGAATTATAATAATCTAATTGTTTGCTTCTTTAGCCAACTGCATGATCCTAGAAAATGGAGAATGGCATGTTTTGCACTATTCACCTTGTTATTTCCAGCATAACACAGAGATCAGTATAGTGTTTAATATATAGAAAATATTCAATAAATTTGGTTGATTAAATATACTAAAATATAAAATTTGACTTACCACATTTTAGTTTACAAAGGACACAATGTTTCTAGTTACAAAAGCAATCGAAAGTTCACATTCAAATGAAAACTAAATGAATATACTCTCAAAGTTGGGATTTGGGTGGCTTTTCTATCCAAAAGTTAATTAATACAACAGTGCTGAAAATATCATCCCATACTGATACAAAAAAAAGTACAGGCAACTCTGTCAAAACCTAGAAACTCACATACAAAGTTTTCCACCTATAAAGCTAATGGTAGCAGCATTACACAAGCTAAAAAAGAAAAAAAAATACATTTCACAAAATTTAACCCAGTTAAAGACAGACTGTTTCTCATCATTTACTTGGCAGGACCCAAGTTATTCATAATAGCTGATTTATTACTGCACCAATCAGCATTCTGAGAAAGAATAGATAACAAGTTAGCCAATTTATAAAGAAAGATAATTTCATAAAAGAACACTGAACAGTACACAGAATTGCAGTGGAAATTGAGGATTACAAAAGTAGGAACAAAGGGACATGAGTCAACAGAAATAATTTTCCCGGAGTATCACCATCACCACCATTTCTAATAATGGACATGAATGCTAACCAGATTTGCTAGACCCTAAACACTCATGTAGTTGAGTAAGGCAATAGTTTATGGTTGGCCAACTCTTAGTCACATGTTCTTTCAACAACTTCTAAGATCTCTTTCTGGGACTCAGCAATGGAAATACAATGCTGCCTTTAACCAAGTCTCAAAACTTTGTTTTGTCTTCAAAAGAAAGCAAGTTTATATGCTGAACTCCCCAAAACAAAACAAAACAAAACAAAACAACAGTATATACTTTGTCATTCAATAATGTCATAAAAATTCATAATGTCCAAAGGTTTTGCATGCACATTAGCAATGCTTAAAATGAAGGCACTGATCACCACCAAGTAGCCTAGTGTACGATTACCATAGTGCTAGTCTGAGTTAAGGAGCACACCCATGTGGCTGACTACTTTAATTGATTTTCACTTATACTTCTATTCTGTTCAGGTCTGCTATTGAATTCCCTTTGCGCTAACATCTAATTTGTCTATGGTACAATCAGTTTCTAGTCAGTAAAGGGGAAAAAAAATTTATAATATTGTGTGCAAGTGCCCCTCAACCTTCACAACACATTCAGCCAAAAGCTACATTTGATATATAATGTTAGTGTTGGTTACCAAGCTCATTTTGAGCAAAGGACACACTGAACACCATGGTTCAGAACAAGTCCTGTCTTTAACTACTCTGACAAATGTCTTTTGGTTATTCAAATGAAGCTTATGTGAAGCAGTAACATTGTGCCTCCCCTTTTATTCTTTATCAGTTTGCTCAGCTGAGGCCTCAGTTTGGGGATGCAACAGTTCCAATACTGTTCTAAGTTCTTTTCCTGCTGCCACTCCACATCAGATGAATAATCACTAAGTAACTGTACTTAAATACTGGATCTAAATATTAGGGAAGATAGTGGCTGGCTCCAGGAATCACTGTAGAAGACTGAGTAACGAAAGCTTGGAAGGCACTGATTACCTCTACCCTGTCACAGTAAGACAACCCATTCAAACATTTTATACCAGTTGGAACACAATCCTTTGTTCCATACCTTACTTATTTATTGGCTACTTGCTTTCATTGTTATTTTGAAGTGATATTCATAGACCTGAAAAGAGTATAGATATACTGATATAACATCTTATTTCACAGATGAAGGAAGTGAAGCCAAATCAATTGTGTCTTATCTGAGGTTAGTCATGGGATTGGGGGTGAGGATTTTAGTCATACTAAACTCCAGGTCTCTTCATACCAGTCTGTTTTTGTTTCTACTAAACTGTAGTATTCTAATTCTATCTTGTCCTTAGAGTTGGCTGAAGACAGCCAGTGACAATCAAGGCCACTTGTTTCATCAGGAGGCTGCCCATATGGGAAGCCCTTACAGCCTACAGGACTCTTGTGTAGCTATCAAAAAGTGGTCCTGATCACTGTCATGTATTCTCAATCTAAATGACTACATCACTCCTCTGCTGAGAATAGAGTACACATAATTCTTCTCTCTTATTTTCTACTAAATAGCATCATTCTAATAATGCCTTTTATTTACAGTTGGCTGGAGGCAGCTCAGCCAGTGACAGCAAAGGCCAGCTGTACATCAAGCGGGTAGAATAACCTGAGTCCTGACTTCCTCTCAGCTTTCACTTCTAATGAAAGTTCCTCCATCCCTTTCAAAATATTAATAAACTAATTTTTTTCTTTATGGTTTGCATCAATAAGATGGAGTTTTAATTTAATTAAACAAGAAACCACCCAAGGTTATCCAACAAAAGAATTAAATGAAATGTTAGAAAAAAGGAAAAAGTCACAGATTTATAGGAGCTTACAAAGTTACATGGTCATTTTTACCATTTTGTTTTCCAGAATTCCCAAGTACTGATAAGTAGTATAACCTGGGTAAAAGGTACATTCAAGGATTCTGGAGCCAAGGTCACCCAAATCGCTGCCTAGGTAAAAAAAAAATTCGGTTTGACAATTTTCTAGTGTGTGCTATACAATAGAAATATAAGCACAAACGTGATTCACATACATACTTTTAAATCTTCTAGTAGTCATATTTGGAAGAATAAAAAGGATGACATTAACTTTAGTAATATACATTACTTGACCTAATATGTCAAAATACCTTTAAATAGGTAATCAATAAATAATATGGTAATGACATTTTACATTTTTTCTTATGTTATCACTATATCTATGATTACTGGGAATGCTCACAAAACTAAAGCATTGACTTGTTTGAAAGCAGTAGAGAAATGCATTTGGAGACTGGTGATGGTATGCCCTGAGGCTCTGGAGATCTCATAGGTAGTGCAGTATCCCCAGAATCACCAGAGGAATTATGGGAATTTTTATGTTTACCATGCCACTCCCTCCATGCCCAAGAATTCCAGCTATTTGAGAATCAGATACTTATGGAAAGTATCTTCCTTCAAATGAAACAAAAGACTGGCTACAGAAGGCCAATGTTTTGTCCCTCCTTTGGGGAACAAATCAGTGGCATTCAGAGAGGTATTATACAGAGGAAAGTTCCATTCTCCTATATTCAGCAGTGCAGTAGAGCTCAGGGATACTTCAAGGTCTGCACTCTAGTGTCAGTGTCTGAAAGATATCCAGGGTCATATTTTTCTCTCCTTAGGAGTAAATGCTATCAATCCAGATAGCATTTCCGTGACTCTAGAGCAAGGCTCTCTCAGACTATTTTCTTTTGCCATAAAACAAATGATAAGCAACTGGCTTAACTGTAAGTACACCTCAGGGCATGCCAAACATCCTTTCATACAGTCTTCTACTACTGTTCTTTTCAACATAGATAAAGTCTCTCAGAAAGAAAAGATAGCTCACAGATTAATCAACAGGAGTGCATGAGCAGGGGAATGGGGAGTGGTGGTAGTGATGGTATATTCCTATTATTCACTTTAAAATAAGTAGGTGAAGAGCGACAGGCACTCTGTTGTAGAAATGATATGGTATAGTCAAGCAAACCTGGATTTAGACTTTTTATCTGCCACACGCTAGCTGTGGAAACTTGTATAGAATAACCTCTTGTAAAACTAAACATTTAATGTGTAAAATGGGCAAAATAATACCTGTGTTTGCAGAGTTGTGAAGACTAAGAAGTAAAGCAACCAGCAAAATGTCTACATCAAAGGAACAGTAAGTGTAGTTACAATTAAATTTTCATAGTAGGGGGGAGAAAGATTAACCAAATAAAAAAGTACAAGAAGCATCTATTAACAACTATCCTTAATAAATATTACCACTATGTATAGACCCTCATATTCCCATTTCATATAAAATATCCATTTCCTAAAATAAGCACCTACCATTTTCAGGAATATTAGCTATATGTTTTGAGCTTGTAAAGTTCATAATGAACATTAAAGCCTCTGTAAGTTTGGTCTCAGTAATTTGGAATGATTTTGATATAAAAAGTTTCTTAAACTCATCAATATTTAATTTAATTGCCATTATCAATGTTTATAGATCTTCATAATTAGAAACAGGTTCAATGAAATTGATTAGGAAAAACAAATAAGATATTCTAGTTAAGAACAATAAGATATTCTAGTTTGGAAGATTACTATTGGACTACTAGGAGCCTAGCCTATTCTCCTCCACTCCTTGATTGCTGTTCCCGAGGTTTTTCCAATATTTTTTTAGTGGTTCCCCTTCAAATTTTACCACAGAAGAGCTCTCCTTCTGGTCAGTAGAAGGAATTTGGTGGTAAGCTGACTCCTTCTATCATAAAAATCTCTTATTGGATAGCATTTCAGTTCTTTTATTTTTATTTCCATAAACTAGACTGTTTATTTATTTATTGAGATGGATTCTTGCTATGTTACCCAGACAGACCTTGAACTCAGAGGCTCAAGTGATCCTTTTAACTCAGCTTCCTAGTAGCTGGGACTACAAGCGTGTATCACACTCACAGTGTACAATAATTATTTTATAGCATGTTTCTTTGGTTTATCTATATGTGTGATATTCCAGATATATATTAGTCTATCTTACATTTCAGGCTTTCTTTCTGGAATAATTTTAAAGGCATTTAATAATGCTAAATATTCAGCTATTGCTTATCTCTAATGTTTTCATTTTATTATAATTCTTGAATAGTACATGAAATAATTTTGCTAAATTCTTACTTTGTATACATTCTTCTGCAGAAACCTATTGTTATCCTATTTCTTTATAAGTGACCTGTTCATTTTCCCTGGCTGCTTTCAAGACTTTTTGTCTTCAATAGTCTACAGGTAAGTATAAACTTAGATTTCTTAGTTAAACCTCCAATACACTATGTTTCTAGATCTATGAATTTTTATCTTTCTAAATTCTGAGAAATAACTTTAACTTTCAAAAAATGCAACACAGGTATCAACCAGAAAAGATAGTACAGCAAAGCAAGAAAAATGAATTTTATGATATATAACAATGCAAATTATCTATTAACAAGGGCAAATTGTTCAATACTATTAAACATTATCATACAAAAGTAAATAAAACATATCCATAATTAAACTATGGAGCACTATATCTACATTAATAGTTCAAAGACTAGAAAGTTAAAAAATATATATATTTTTTTGAAGATGGGGTATTTTTTTCCTCTGATATTTAAAAATGAAGCTATATTACAATTTTATCTTATACAGTACTTCATCATTAAAGTTCCTATAACAGTACAATGCTCACATTTATTAGACTTTCTTTCCAATTTTTCCACATTTAGATCACCTTGACTAATTAAAGCACAACCAATACACAACATGGTTTTGGCTCTACCAAATAAAGATATAGAATTTACATGGAAGGCAATTTATTGAAGAACTAAAATAGCTTCTGGACAATTAATGACAGGTCAAAGGATCTGGAAAATGCTTGATTGTTAATCGGATTTACAATCATGTTTACTTCAGGGCTGGGGATTTAGCTCAGCGGCATAAGCGCCTGCCTTGCAAGAAGGCAGTCGTGAGTTCGATCCTTGGTACCGATTAAAAAAAAAAAAAAGAAAAAGACCAAAAAAAAAAAAAAATCATGTTTACTTCTTTGATTTTAAAAATAATGATATATGCAAGTTTCAATGTCAGGAATACAAAAATTCAGATTACCAGGTATTCAGAGTTTAATGTATCAGGGGAGAGAGGGAAGAGGAGGGGATCAGAGAATTGCTTTAAGAGGCTGAGGATTTAGGTCAGTGGCACAGTGCCTGCCTGGCAAGTGTGAAGTTCTGAGTTTGATGTCTGGTACCAAAAAACAGAAAGAAAGGAAAGAAAGGAAAGAAAGGAAAGAAAGGAAAGAAAGAAAGAAAGGAAGGAAGGAAAGAGAGAGAGAGAGAGAGAGAGAGAGAGAGAGAGAGAGAGAGAGAGAGAAAGGAGAGAAAGAGAGAGAGACAAAAATGGAGGGAAGGAGGGAGGAAGATAGCATGGAAACTGCTTCAGTCTCACTTTTCTTACCCACACCTAGCCTAAAGCATCTCCACCCCCTACTCCCTCACACACACCACAAAAAAGAAAGAAACTGAGAGGTCCTCTGGTCTCAGAACCTTCTTTAGGCTTTTGTAATAACAGGTGCAATTAACCATAGCGGGCTCTTCCCTCTTTTACTTTGCTGAAAAGTGAAATCAATAAATATCCTGTGATAGTTTTACTACTGATTGCAATCTATTAATTTCCTACAAAACTAAAAATAATGAAATAGCAATTTCCTAGCTAAAAACAAGAGGTCACACTTTCCTGCAGTGAAGGATAAAGCACTCTGAGGAAAGATTTTGTAGTTTCACACATGCATGATCTCAATTTAGATAAAGTAATACAAGTTGCTCTCCCTAAACTGATATGAAGCTTTGTTGCATCAGAATGATTATTTTAAAGGTAATGAGGCTGAAACACATAAATGTGTATAAAATTAGAAAGAAATCTAGAATATATACTTACTCTACAATTTATTTAGTAGAAAGACTAGTTCTGCTCTTTTCACAATACCTAAGGTTAAAGAGGAAAAACCAAACACCACTCCGAGTAAATCCAGTGAATTAACAATATAAGCGTGTGCACTTTAGGTTCCTTTATATTGCTGTTCACTCTATTTCATTTTAGAAATTTCTTTCTTCTTCCAGGTTTTTCTAGCACTCTTTGGTATGAGAAGGAACAGAAATGCTAAGATTGCCTCATAGGTTACATGGCTGAAGAGCAGAAATATGATTTGTGGAAACTGAAATGCACGGTGGCTATATTACACTGCATCTTCTGCGTCAGAGGAATACCCAAGCATAGGCTGTGTGGGCAGATGGCTTATATTCAAGTAACATCCCACAGGGCCTGAGCTACAAGCTACCTAACTTCTCTGTGCCTTGTTGTTCACCTCTGTAAATAGAAACAACTAATGATATCCAAGAGATGTTACAAAGAAACCAAAGAAATTAATGTATGTAAAACACTTAGAAAAACAATATTGTCATTAAGCAAATATTACTGAACTGTCTTAAGTGATGAGCATTTTACTTCATTATGTGAAGTTTTGGGAATTATGTGGTGCTAGCTCAGATACTATAACACACAAAAAATGCCTACAAACCACATATGTAGAACCTCTAGATTACAACAGTTGTCTCCTGTGCTGAAGAGAACCTGGCGTGAGCCCAAGTTTTAGCCACTGTATTCAGCCATCTCCTAACCCTCTTCCTTCACTTTCAGCCATCTCATTCCAGGCCATTAGATTTTTAAGGAATTCTGGTACTTAACAGCCATATGTACATGACTTTTCTGCTCAAAATACTGCAAAGAAATTCCATTACCTATCTACTTGAACAGTTTCTCTGCTCAAACCTTTCTTCCTAGATGAACCAAATTTTAGCCAAAATAATACTGTTTTCAGCTACATTCTGCATAATTTCTCTCCCATCAGGATGGATTCCTGTAAGTGGAACACTAATGCCTCTGCACCAGATGTGCAGTGATGGCTGGTGAAAGGCAGGTCTTCCCTCTCATAAACCATGAACAAAAAATGTCTTCAAGACCAAATAAAGAAGAGTGACCAGTGTTTGAAATTAAGCTGATCATTTTTTGTATAGGGGTCAGTTTTAAAACTAAATCTGATTATGCCATTCAGTAAATTACTGACCTTCTTCAAAATAGAATGCAATTAAACTATGTATATTCTTAAAATATGATAATGAAGCCCAAATATATTAATCAAGAGGTCACATAAGAGTAGTTAGGAACATGGGTTACAAAGTCAAACTGAAACCTGTCAGCTCCCAGCTACAGCCCACTTAAAAACTGGGAGACCTTAAGACAGATCACTGGTAGAATGACCACCAAATGGTGGTGTCTCTGACTATGGGGCTGTCAGTACCCCTTAGTTTCTTCTTTGAGATGAACATCAGCTGGTGTTAAGTGAGCACTGGAAGGCGAGACCTTTTGTCTAAGATCCTTCCAACTATCAGTGGCTGCAGTCACGAGAAAATATAATCGTAACAATCAGATGTTAGCCAGCAAATTAGATGAAGGTGCAAATCAAGGTTTTTTTTTTTAACCTCCTTAATGGGTTATGAACCAGAATGCCCTCCTAGATTCCTGGACAGAAACTGTTTTCCCTAACCCCTCAGTGGCACCATGCACAGGTGCCAGTAGAGAATATTCCACAGAGATCAGGGGAAGCATTGACTGAGCCAGTTTATCATTACTTTTCAAAAATCAATATAAATCTCCACTACAAAAACTTAATAAAATGTGACTCCCAACAGGAACACTGGGGTTCCAGGGTATTCCTTATAACTGCAAGCTCTGCAGGGTGAGTGATATGCTACATTCTTATTGTTGCCTTCTCCAATTTAAAGACAGATATTTTTAATTCCATGGGAACTACATTACTTTTGCCTTGTCTTTTATAACACAATTTATCCCCGACTGTAGTCTGTCTTGATGTGTCTGTATTAAACAGACTAAAACCAAACAGATTTCTGCTTTTCAAGTTGGGGCAGAACACTGGAACTTTGGAGAGGGGAGATATAACCATGTGATTACAAGTGAGTTGAATAATTGTTTCTTAGTGGCATCCAAATGAAAAGAAAAGAAACATTTGGAAGTCCCCCGAGTAGTCCAGCATATGTATACACAAATATACAAAGAGGTTGCCAGGAGCTGTGGGGTGAAGAGTTAGTGTTATATGGTTAGAGATTATCAGTTTGGAGTGAGGAAAATAGTTCTTAACAAATATAATGGGGATGGTTACAAAACAATGTGAAAGTATTTAATGCATACAAATGATTAATGTGGCAGATTTTTTTAAAAAAAGACAAAATCTCACTATGCAGTTCAGGTTGGCTTTGAGCTCACTTTGTAACCCAGGCTGGTATACTCAGAGCAGCGTATTGTATTTTTAATAGGCTAAAGAGGAGCCCTTTTTCATGAGATTCAGCACACAGCTGCAGTGTCTGGGTTGAATGTTTTCATTTCAGAATGAAAAAAAGACAATTCATAAAAAGATTAGTTGCCATATTTTTTTTCTTTATGCAGAAATAATCACAAATTGCTCTTGCTCAATTGGAATCACCACTTGTATTTTTTAAAAAGTCCATGTACTCTACGTGTATGAATGTATACAAATTGATACAGACACATAGTTTATCAGGCACCATAGAAACAATACTATCACATTTCAGCATTGTAATCATATTTCGGATCATTTTTCCTATAGCAATAATTCAGATTATTGGAGGGAAACTATGCTCAGAAAGTTGGTTTTTTAGACTGCTGAAAAATTGGACTCATAGAAGGACTCAGTTTAATGAATTTTCACAATCTCTTCAAGTGAAAATTTATACATAAAGATAGTAGCTATAAGAAGTTTTAGGTTATTGGAAACAGTCTGTTTTCTAAGTTTTCCCTAGTTGCACGCTAGATCAATAATGAAGAGAAAATTTCCAATATTTCTTAAATGTTTAAAAAATATTAAAGATTGCTACCAGGCAAGAGCCAATGATTTTAGGCACTCTGATGCTTTAATTTTCTGTAGGTACATTAATAGTTTCAGTATATCCTGGAACTGTTTTGCTGATTTCAAGCAAAATGTGTAAGAGAGAAAATAATAAGGAAATGTGTATACATACATATGTTTCTGAAATTCCAAGAGAATTTTTGCAGTAATAGTTAAGGAAACTTAAGTTGCTGATTTTTAAACATTTAAACAAAGAGGCCTTCAAAACATTTAAATTTCAAAAGTAAATAATATTAGAGATACATTAGCTTCATTCTTTATCTTTTGTATCCTCTATCCCTTTTTGTCCTCATCTCTTTTTTTTTTTTTTTTTTTTTTTTTTTTGTCTTTTTGAGGCAGGGTCTCACTGTGCAGTTCAGGCTGACTTTGAGATCACTTTGTAGCCTCAGCTGGTCTGGAACTCACAAGGATTCTCCTGCCTCAGCCTTCCAAGTGCTGGGATTACAGGCATGAGCCATCATACCGGGCTCCTCATCTTCTTTTGTAGTAAAATATGCATGACATAAATTTCCTTATACATTGTTTGTTGTTATCACTCCAATGTTAAAAACCTTATGTTTCCTAACAATTAATAACTGAAATAAATAAAAAGTGTGTATTCATTTGTAACTACATTACTTAGTAAAAATGGTTTCCTAGGTGTATGCAAAGCTTCTAATTAAGTACGCTTAATCAGAATTGAAATGAATTAGTATGACCACTAAGAAAATAAGTGTGCAGATTCCTCAAAAAACCTAAAAATAGAAATGTCATTTGACATAGTTAAAATTATCTTATTACAGGGATATGTGCATACACGTTTACAGCAACACAATTTATAATAGCTGGACCTTGAAAACAGTGTATAAATCCATCAACAGATGAGTGGATAATGAAAAAATAGTATTCATACACAAACTACACTGCCATAAAGAAAGATAAAACTTCAGGCATTCTAGGCAAATGGATACAATTTTAGAACACAATGTTAAGTGTAGTACAACACACAAGATTGAGTATCACATGGATTCCTTTCTATGAGAAAATCTCTCTAATGTAATAAATCTCTCTAAGGGAAAAATTCAAATATATTCCCAAATTACATTATTTCATTGTTTTTAAAATAATTAATATGTATACTAATTAGTTTCATTTACACTATCTTAATTGAAAAGAAACTTTTTTGTTATCAGTTGCTTTTTTTGTAAGTATCTTTTTAGTTTATGTCTGTACTATGAATAACTACACTAAAGAAAATCATATACAGTGTAATAACATGCTTTTCTCTTACTATTTGGTTATGAAATTTTGTTTTATTTTTTGATAAAAGAAATTGAAGATGGTATTACTTTCTAATGACATCTCTCTACTGTGGCAGTAAAGTAAATAATATAACTTTGGCCATATGCTGTAATTCTCAATATAATTTCTCTCTTCAGAATGACATTTTTAATGTCTGAGGAGGGAATGTGGTTTCGGGGAGGATGTCAGACAACATTCCCCATCAGCCATATTACTCCCCTCATACAATACAATTAGATTCTAAAATAACATTATCAATGAACAGCTTGTATATAACTGCATAGCAAAGGTAGAGCCTAAAGATAGTTTCAAATGGTCTTTAAATTGGGTTTCTAGGATAAGAATTTTTTTGAGTAAATATTTGCATTAAATATCTGTAACAGTAAAATAGGATGCCTCTGAACCACTGAATACCAAAAGCAAAAGCTTATGTTTTTAATGGGGGTGAGGGAGCAGAGGGAAATGGGGAGAGGGTGCAGGGCAGGAATTAGAAAAGGACTTAAAAGCAAGACAGAAGGCAAAGAATACAAAGAATAAAGAGTGAAACTTTGATAAACGGGACCTCCTGACACAGTGAAGTAGCCATAACACATAATCCCAAAGCAAATGAAAGTTAGAAGCTAGCAATGTAAAACAGTCTCAGAGTACTTTAAATTCCGAGAGTTAGTGGATAGTGGAGTCAGAAGAATACAGAAAGGGGTTGTAATGCAGGTCAAAATTTTAGAGAACATTTTTTAAAGATCTGAACTTATTTTGTTAGTCTATAAACTTAAAATGGATTGTATTAAATTTATCTACTCAAAAAAACAAAGGTGTCATGAGATGAGTAGAAAAAGAGAAGAATGATCACCACTTTAAGAGTTCATAGCTGGGGATTAGCTCTGTGGTATAAGCACATGCCTGGCAAGTTAAGTGTGAGGTCGTGAGTTCGATCCCTGGTACCAAATAAATAAATAAATAAAAGTTGATAAATCAATCATCAGTGTGACTTCTGTGCGAAAACAATACCAATACTATTTTTTTATTCTCTCTAACCTGGGACTTCCAACTTCCAGTTAAAGCTTAATTAACTATTCTTCTTGGTGATAAAGTTAAGTATTGCCATTTTTAGATAAAAATAAGTATTTCTGTATCAAGAATACCATTACATTTTTAAAATATATAAAATATCAGTTAAGAATGGATTTTACTGTTCTACAGATATTTCTCTCCCATTCTGAAAATCATTTAAACTCTTTTTGGGCACCACTGCTGAAAATTAACATAAATAGCAAGCAGTACAGTATAAAGAGTGTGCTTTTTGAAGACTGCTTGTCACATAGTGTCACATGGTCAAATCAAAGTACTCTGGCATCAAGATGTTCATTGCTCAAAGCCAAGTTCAACTCCATAACTATTGTGCACAAATTTCTGGTTTTCCTTTTTCTTGTACTTATTAAAGAGGCCATTTTTTAATCTTTTAAATTTTTATAATTTATGCTTCAAAATTTAAAATCTGTCAAATTAAATTAATATGTAACCTTGGTCTCAGTGTTTGAGTCTTTACGTCAAGAAGTTACACTTCATAAAAATTCAAGCCAAGTAATGATATTTTATCACTAGATCTCTGTTTCTAATCTGTTCACAGGAGGAACAAAACAGTTTCACTGAACATTTGAAGGGCTATAAAATGATTGCACTTGCTAAACTCCTAGCAGACATATAATTCACAATGAAATATTAAAGTGCTTTTGTGGCATGTATTTAGGACTTGGAGGCATTTTCATAGAAATCACTATGGGATGTGCTCCAGTGTTGATCAGTAGCTCTTAGATTTGGATTGATGAAAGCGTGGGGTCAGAGGTAAGGACACTATGCTATTTAGCGGCTGCTCCCATGCTTTATACTATACTTCATGAAGGGAGGACAAAACAAAACAAAACAACAAAAAAGAACCTGCTGTGCACCCTTCTCCACTCAGGTGAGCCAACCCAGAAAACCAGCCCCCTCTTAACTATTCCTTCATTCCCTGCTCTCACCTTTAAGATCATCATTTCTAAGGTTTGTGTCTTCTTCCTCAAGAAATGACTCCTAACATTTCTCCCACTGTTAAATGCCTGAATACAAGACCAGATTTCAAACTTTTACAATTCCTCTTCCAACAGTGCTGAAACACTGCCTGGGCTCACAACAGATGCAGGGACAGGAAAATCAACGTAGTGCCAAGATGTCCACACTCAAAAGCCTACCAAGAAATTTTTGGCTTCCAACTTGCCACCTCGAATCCATTCTCACACTGCAATCAGAGAAATCTTTCTGAAATCTAAGTATGCTTAGGTCACGGTGACTTTGCTAGACTACTATTCAGGAACAGCACAGAAATTCTCAAACTTCCACTGACTCCCTAAGACAGTTCTGGCAGACATTTTAGAGTTTTCAATGATACAACCAGGCTGCTGCAGCACACATGCCACAGGTTCACCACCACTGCCCTAAAAACTCCAGTTATGTCCCACTCACTCCAGCAGGGCCTGACATCTTTGCTGGTTCTTCATCCTGTAAAGATTCATTCTCCTCAAGTCTTCCCTGCCTGTACTGCAAATGAGCTACCTGCTCATTTATTCTCCTATCATCACCTAATTCTGAGTATGGTAACTAGCCCTTTCTGACACCATCTGATTTCTTTATGTATTGGTCATTTTCCTCCACTAGAATACAAACTCCCTGAAAGCACAAGTGACTATTTTTCCTCTACTGTGTTCCTAGCAGCACAAAGATACTAACTGGTGCTTAGTTAAGTCTCAAGTGTGCTGAACAGCCAGGTCTCTAACCTGGCTCAACAGCAGGCACCCAGCCACGGCAAGCAGGTGATCATCAGCTTCATAACTAGTTATCTTACTGTCAGTGGTCGTTGGACTTTTCTCTACCAGCACTGGCAGACTGCACCAATGACAAAAATAAAAAAGAACTGCCATGTCTTGAGCTCAGGTGAAAGGGCAGCTTTGTTTTAGCTGAGTGGGACAGTAATAGTCGCCCAGAGAACAACTGGCTCATGCATGGGTGAGAATTTTACCTTCAAAAGAGTACTGTTAGAAAGATACTGTTACCTCTACTTTACCAATCAGGAAATGATAACAGAAATTTTTAAAAAATTCTCCCACTGTCACTAGTAAGCTGATTGCATGGCTGGGCTTTATACGACTCTGGACATTTACAGCACACCCCAAAGACAAAAAGTCCCTACAAAGTTTTTCAGTGGCATCCCAATGCATTGGTCACTGCAGCTGTTCCCTATGTCTGAGCAGCATTAGTGCCTGATGCATATGAACATGGCATTTACGGTGTAATCAAGCTCTTTTCTTGATGTATGTATTTTTGGCAGAATCTTCATAATAAAATAAGACTGAACATCCTGAAACTTATAAGTGCAACTCAAACACAAGAATTAATGACAGTGACACTATGCTTGTCTTTTCATATCAAAGTACCACAGTTGGGGCTGGGGATTTAGCTCAGCGGCATAAGCGCCTGCCTTGAAAGCAGGCAGTCGTGAGTTCGATCCCTGGTACCGATAAAAAGGAAAAAGACAAAAAAAAAAAAACAAAGTACCACAGTTACCAGAAGTATGACTACAATCTCTGCAACAGTTACAGAATAGCGGATAGACTAATGAGTTTTACCACAGACTACAGGGTGCTTACATAAAATAAGAAGGCTCTGTAATACAGTCATAAACTTCCTCAGTTTTTGAGGTGAACCTCTCATACAAATTCTGAATTTTGAAGAGGGAATCATGTTTGTACAAATGACTAATGCGTCATGTGCAATAAGAACATCATTTTTCAACTATTTCAATTATATGCAGGAACTGCAACAAGTCATAAACTTGTAAAAACAAAAGATATATAATAATTTCCCCGGGCTGGGGATTTAGCTAGCAGTGTAAGTGCCTGCCTGGCAAGTGCGAGTTTGTGAGTTCAATCCCTGGTACCAAAAAGCAAAACAAAACAAAACAAAAAAATCCCAGAGATATATTAAGAATTTATCATAATACTTAATGCTTAAAATGATGTATACCTAGGACTATTTTCCTATACTATCTACTCTGTAATAATGATATGCTTCTTTTTCCCTTTTCAGTATCATATATTACCATAGTTTCACTGTGGTTTTCAAGTCACTGAAACAGTTGTAGCAGGGTTATCTACAATATGACCACTTAAGGCAGAAGTCTGATTTAAGCAGCAGCAGAAGCAATAACAACAACGACAAGTCAATCCAGAATGCTGATTTGATCTGAAAAGTATACAATTATAAAACCACAATTCCAATGATCAGAGTTTAGTTGTTATGCAGCAAAAACCTAATTTAACATGAGACATAGACA
This sequence comes from Cavia porcellus, assembly GCF_034190915.1. Lineage (NCBI taxonomy): Eukaryota > Metazoa > Chordata > Mammalia > Rodentia > Caviidae > Cavia > Cavia porcellus. The sequence continues at coordinate 25,902,688 of NW_026947505.1, read as the reverse complement.
AGGTTTAAAATTCACATTTGTTAGGAAAATACTTGATAGAACTTCCAAAAACCAAAATGTACCCTAACAAAAACACCAATAGCTACATTAAGGTATCAAAAATTTCCACACACTGTTATGTTTTGATTTTGTTTTTATTTATTTCGATTCACAACCCTTTAAGGGGACACATTATCCCAATTTATAGAAGGAAAAAACTGAGGTCCAAGGAAGTGAAAAAGTAACTCTAACTTTCTCAGTCAATAAAGAACCACACCAAGACTCTGTCTTCTCTTGAAGGTGAGTACTCTTTTTCCATTTCAACCTGCTGTCTGTCAGCAGGCATATCACAAAGGTGGTGGGTTGTTAGGAACAATTTATAAGATTCTGTTTTAGGATTCTTAAAACACTCAGTCCTTCAAAAAATGCTATGGGGCTCATCAAGAAACCCTAGTATGAAAGAAGAAATCCCCAGCAGAGTGACGCTTGCTAGAAGCAAGTCCTCCTGGTTTCTGCTACTACCTTCAGAGACAGTTTAACAGTATGCCATCCTTCTCTGACTTACTCCTCCACACTCAAGCTTCTAAACAAAAGGCGCATGAAGGTTTTAAGGAATAGAAGATATTCACAATACTTGAGCTGCTTCAGAGTTAAAAGGACTTAGCTATTATTACCCTTCAAAGAGCTGAAACCTGAGCATTCCAATTAGGTACTGGGTCCTAAAGTTTTCAGCAGCTCACCTGACAGGCAGAGGGAGCCCCTTTTCATAAAGTGAATTCTTCTTCTATGCAGGGCTGTTAGATTTAATATGGTGTTTTGTGTATGTGTCTCATGCAACAAAATGAGACATATTTAAACAATGAAATTATTTAGTGTGTACCTGAACTTCACATTTAACAAATGCCCTGTATTGGACCTGTAAACCCATTTTCACATCAGGGACTGAAACAAATTCAAGTGGCAGATTCTGCAACTAATCTGATGATCACTTAATGGCAGCTAATCTAGCATTAATAATAACTAAATATTTCAGTGCTCCATCACTCAGAAAAGAACTCCGCACTGTCCACATTTGTGAAAACTGGAGCTCAGAAAAGTGAGCTCAGTGGCAAGCTTCAGTTCTCAGTCAGTGCCCTGGGCTTGGCCAAAGCAAATATTTCTACCAACAAATACATAACCTTTGAAATGCAGCCTGCTCTGAATAGTTTCCAAAACTCTGCTACTTATCTAGGTCAATCTCAGTGCATGCAGAATTCAAATCAGCTGTTCCTACATCAGGCCACCATATAGGTCACTCCTATAAAGGAAGGTAGGCAAGCTATTTAAATCTCTCCCTTGGTCCTGGCTTTCTTTGTCCCTTACAGGTAAACAAAGTTCTTTTTGGTGAGAAATGAGTATAGGAGAAAGGGAAGGAAATGAGATGATTTTTTAGGAATTGTTTGTAAAGCATATCTGTCTTCCTACTACCTCAACAGCCCCAGGTATACCTGAACTCCAAAACTCAGAAAAACAGGGCACAACCCCTCTTCTTGGTTTCTCTTTAGAAAGGGGTTTGCCTGGCAAAGGTCTAGCCTTCACTCTGCTCACAGTTCTGCAAAGCAAAGAAGTGCCTAGAGAAGGCTCACTGCAAGCTTAGCTTGCTGGGGGAGGCCGGCTGTGTGGCCCCAGACTGCTCTGCACTTTACTCACCATGCTCCATTGTAAAGGAATAAGAATGACCTTGGCTCACCTGCTTGGACACTGACACCTGCCTGGGAAAGGTGGCATCAGCGTTTAGATGCAAGCTTCTCCAAGCACTTCTAAAAGAGAAGCAATGGGAGAGAAATGCTGGACAGCTTTGGCCTTGCATTAGTCTTATCTCTGAAATCATCTGAGGCCTTGGGGAGATGAGACAATGCAGAGGATTAAGAGCAGCACATCAGGGGACTAAGGACAGGCAGCCAATAACAGCAGCTGGTAGAAGGTACAACTATATACCTATCCTACAAACTTACACAATCTTTTTAAATTAAAAAACATTGCTTCTGATTACACAAGAATTGAGAATTGTATTTTAAAACTTTGGAAAAGTATTTTTTTAAAGTATTTCAAATTTTAGAAATAGTTGTTTAAATATCATTTCACCTTTTTGGACAGATATCAAGACATGTGTCTCATAAACTGTGGAGATCCAGAAACAATCAAATGGTATCTTTTGGTGTGTGCGTTTCTGGGACATCGTGTTTTAAATTGTATAGAACATTCTGTATTAAGACTACATATTACCTGTGTATATGGTTAGGTCTTATTGAAATTAGCTTATTATCAAAAAAGAATGCAGACTAACACACATGAGAACTAGAGTTCAGGTAGCTACAGGTACCACAGCAGTGACCCACTCTATTCCTTCAAGACTCATGAAGGGAAAAAAGTTCAATCATTTCTTATTTCTACTGTCAGTGCTTCAATTATCTTCAAGTAACAATTTTGGAAAGTAAATACAGAAATCCATAACAACAGCAACAACAAAAATCAGCAAAAGTTTAAAACATATGTCTCACTTTCTACATACTAGGCACTATATTACTAAATTAACCTTTCTATTCAATGACTTTTTGTAAATCTGGTATCTCCAAATAGTGATTTTATAATTTAAGTATCACTCAATAATTATATTTTCTAACCAGTGAAATGTTCAGTACAATATATTTTATAAAGAAATAACATCTGAAATCTACATTTGACTATAAATTTTAGAATGTAGCACCTATATTTATCAACAGAAATTCAAAAGTAGATGGTCACAATAGACTATTTTTTTTTTAAAGGCTAGTTTTTGGTCCTTCACTAAAGAGCAATAATTTTAGCTGATGCTTGTCATTAGAACATAATTTCTAATTCTTTCAGAAAATTTTAAAAGTGAGGGTATTCATATTAAAGCAGTTTTAGCACTGTGAATATGTAAACAACTTTACAGTGGTCTCTCTGAAGAATCAATATTTTAGAGAAAAAAATTTAAAATATAACATTGCGAGTTTAAAAGCTTAATATACATACTGGTATTATATCTATTTGTGAACTAATATCAAATGAGGTTACACAAATATCTCACTTAACATGAAGTAACTTTATGATCAGAATCACTATATTGCATCTAACAAAATACTTTTGTGAAACACCTAAGGAAGAACATTTTCATCCTTCGTAACAATCAGATTATCTATAAGTGAGTAGAGCACTACCACTACTACTCATTATATATTATACAAAATAAAATAAAATATGGAAATAGTATAAATATACTTATGGCCTAAAATGGCCAAACTTTACTGATATTCAGCTTTCCCATAGAAGGCATTTGCATTTCAGACCTATTACTAAAATCTGACTTTCACTCACTGGTTACTATTTTTTAGAATCACAGTTGGTTTTTTTAAAATCCAAAATATACTAAGAATGACACACAATTGCTGCCTCTCTCTGACAAGTCCTGGTACAAAGTAGTCCTAATAGGTGGGCAAATGTGTTATGGTACAGTGCCCCAAACTTAGTACCAGGTAAACTTGGGTGAGTCGTTAGCTGCACAGAGGGCAGTGGTGAAAGGCAGGACTAACCACGACAGCCTCTACAAGTTTTTGTCAGTGGGCAAGCCTAACAGATGTCACACTATGCTGAACTCTCCCCTTCAGAAAGGTGCCAGTATTCCACCCTCCAGTTGTCTGCAAGCCTCTTCTGATAATGAAAACAAAAACTCTGAAACAGACAAACCAAAAGCAAAATCCATTTTACAACAAAGCAGTACAATCACTGAAGACTAACCATCTTCCTTCATTCTAACTGAAGGACTCCACCATCACATGTAAGTATGCAGAACCCTATGCCTATACCTGGTGAATTTTAACAGCAGAAAATACATGAAACCCAAAAGTTAAAACGCAAGATTAGTATAATATACATCAATATATCTGATACTGTATAGTTATAATCTACACACAGTATGTAACATTACATATGGTGCATAAAAAGAAAGAAAACTAAACTAGAAAGTGCCTATGTACAAAATTATTGTTCCTCAATTTGACAATTTAAAAATATTAAATTAAGATTGCAACCTCATTACATATCTTTGGGCAATTTTGAAGATTAAGAATTTTTAAAATGTGTATGTGAACAAATACATACCTTCTCAGTTAAGGTATAAAATAAAAAGCAATTCACAAATACTGCATCTATTTCCAATAAACATTGCATATAACAATCTTTTGGAGAACAAAAAAAATCAAGACATTTATAATTTATTGTTACTGTTTATATTCATGAAAATAATATATTGCAGTTATTCCTAATTAAAGTATATTAAAAATCAGTACTCTTGATAAAGTATTCATCAATATATCCTTTAAATTCAAGGAGGATATAACATGTAAGAATTTTTCCCCTTAAAAAAAAGTGCCTAATTCTAAGTTGATACAATACGATGAATAAGCCTAGATAAATACATAGAAGCATCCCCATTTGCTAATGGGTATGATAAAAAATGACTAGCAGTAAGTTTTGTAGGGCTATCCTGCAAATTCTATATATGCCATTTTTAACAGTGGTACAGCCATGGGCAATTACTAATCCCAAAGAGTCTCAAAATAGCATAGCACTAGTAATGGTCCTCATAGGAATGTTATAAAAATTAAATAAGATAATACATGCAAAATGCTCCTAACTGTGCCTGGCTCAGAAGAAAAGTCTCAATCAATGTTGGTTGTTGTTACTAGTCTAGTTATAATATTTACTGTCTTGATTATAAAATATGATTAGCCATGAAAGGCCATTAGTGACACATAATTATTGTAGGTGCAAAAGCCGCACCAAACTATGGCTCTTCTGTCTCCATTGATTTTATCAATGTTATATCTTGCTGGATTTTATCATATGTGGTAGTATAAACAAAAATTGTTATAGGCAAAGAGACAATATAGAAACCATTGTTCATTTTTCTGTTAGCTGGTTCTAAATACTCTACAATGCTTTCATCCACTTGAATGGTGTTACACTGTCTTGCTATGTTTGATGCTATAGCATATGAAGTTATATTCAAATATTTCAAGGAAAAAGACACTATGGTAACTACTATTAAGCTGGGTTATTTGGTGGTGAAGCACTAGGTCGCTGAAAGTGTCATGCTTTAACCTGTATTGTTATGTTGTTATGCCCCCTTTTATCTCATCCTCTCCCTTATTCATTAAAAAATTATTTAATTTTTTAAATTTCTTTTTTAAATTAAGGGGAAAAAGTAAAAAAAAACTAGCAGGATATATTATAGTAACTTTTTTGATTTCCTATTAACTTGAAGTCCTGTAATACCCCTGTTTTCTTGTTTTGACTGATTAGACTATATTCTGCTCTGTATGAAAGTATCAAGTATCAGAGTATAGGCAACTACTTTGAAGGCAATAAGATTCACTATGATGCCCATTCTGGTTTGACCATAATCCTCTTTTGAGGTTCTGTAAGAATTACAATGTTTAGGTTTTATTGGTCTTGTTCTCTACTGTTTTGTTCAACTTTATAATACCTAATGAGATAGACAATTCTTCTTAAGGAAGCAAGAGGCATTATGGTAACCATTATTGACAACCTTGTACTCTGTTTTTATATCATGTGCTAGGTCTATCCTTGGTTCTGACTGACAGCTTTGTTTTATCATGCTTGATTTTATTCTCTTACAAAAAAAAGTAGTAAGATCTAAGGGAGCAATAAAGCCCAAAATGTGTAAATTTTGTTGTAATAAAGAGAGGGAAAAAAAGTGCCCTAAAGGATACAACAGCAAGGGTGTTTAGGTGTGTTAAATAGAAGACCATATTAATATTTTTGATTGGATTACTGAACACAACTATTTGCAGTCTCACTGTTTGAATGTTCACTTTGTATGCTTTGATCCTGTGACCTGAAACACTGTTTCTAAGATGACAGCATGTAATCTATTAACTGGTGATAGCTTACTGTTGTTTTTTTTTTATTTGTAGTTCTGAATTACTTGTACCCTTACACTGTTTTGTTTTGTTCTGCTTTTTTTTTCTCTTTTTCTTTTTAAATTATATTAAAAAAAAAACCCTACAACAAAAAGTTAAAAAGTTAAGGAAATTTGCTCTCAACCCAACTATTACCTATGATTCATGAGACTCTTAAATTCTCTAAGGATGAACATTACGTCCTAGTCATATTTACTCCCCAAAATGTAAACCCAGAGCCTAACAGGACAGCACTTGCTACATTAGCCTAAAGTACTTTTTATATAAGTAGTTTCACATTACTTATTATAAAAATTAAAAATTACATCATTGTAAAGATTCAAAATTACATTATAAGAACTGTAACAAGGTAATAAATAAGCTTATTTTTCTCCGATTAAATATTAGATAGCGGCTTCTTATCATTCCCCCACATGGCAGCAGCAGAAAAGATTCTTTCATTATGAAGAGAGAATAACAGCAAACACTACAGCTGGTCCCACACAGCAAACCTTGAGCTTGCTTCTTGTGCCCTTCAGTAAGTGACCAGCAGACCTTTTCTCACTTCTTCCTCAGTGCAACCCTGTACCCTGTGTTGTCATCTCCACCTTACAGGTGAAGAAACAGACATTTAAAGGTGGCAAGTAATTCAGTTACAGCAAAACTAAAACTCAAATATGTGTAATCTCAGTCTTTAATTAATGCCAACTTATGATAAAACTGTAGTTTCACTGTATGCAGTATCCTCTGTATAGCTAGTATATATACATAGTACAGTATGTATAGTATGTATATATAGTATGTATAGCCAGTATGTATAGCTAGGTAGGTACAAACAATTTTCAACAGCTGAAGATTTTTTTATTTTTGTACCAGGAATCAAACTCAGGACCCTGCACTTGCCAGGCAGGTGCTTATACCATTGAGCTACATACCCAACCCAGCAGTGGAAGATTAATATGTATTATCTTGTGACTATCAAAATAGGTCATTATTTTTCCCTTGCTTAGTATCTTTATAAGCATAAAAAGATGAGATCCTTCATACAGTATGGTTGTCTATTGCAGAAACACTAATTTCATAACTGTAGAGCTCTTCCCCAGTACTGTTTAGTACAAGACAAACAGAAGCAGAAATAGTTTGGCTGATATGATTTGCAGACTGCAGAGAAAGTAGGAAAAACAGATTTTAAAAAATCAAGAATAATAATAAAATAGAATAAGCCAGGCCCACGAAGTTAAACCCAAAAGCTTAAAGAATGCGGGAGACCTGAAATAATACAGTGCTTCTGTGTCATAACAGGAAGGGAAGATAGAGGGAAAGAGGGAGAGTATGAGCAGGTAAAAACTGTGAACGGAGGTACAGCAGATCCTATGACAGCATTACCCTTATACTGTTAAGGGTCCAAGGCCACAGAGCAGAATACACAAAAGGGAAAAACAAAACAAAACAGAAATCCACCCTTTTTTTATAGTGCATTTCTCTGATGATACTGTAAAATGTTTAAATGTCCCACTTATATTGGCTGCTGTTCTCTAATGGGGATTAAGGATACGACCAGCTTCAAACATCACTGCAGTAAAACACCAATCACTCTCACTGTCAGATGGTTCAGCACACTAAGCACACTCCACCATTCCAATGAAAAAGACAACCCAGTCATGTTAAATGTGGCAATATGATGTTTTCAAGGCAATAAAATGATCCAAGCTGGCAGGCAACGTGGCTCCTCTGGCAGTTCTGAACTACTTGCAAGGATAACTACTCACTTTTAGGCAGACAAGAAGATGTGCGCCCTATTCAACCAGGGGAAAGAATGCCCAGCAGGAATTATCAAAGGGCTGCATGGACACATCTGCTCTTCCCACTATACAATGCAGTCAACGGTGGCAACCCATGGCAAGCTCCATGACTAGCTGAATAAAGATTGTACAAAACATGAGTCACCTCACTTAATATAAGCATTTCTTTGAAGTACTGTGAAAATAAAGTATATGTAAGCTAAACCCTTGACCCAAAAATGATTAACTGTTCAGGTAAGAATTGAACAGTTACCACATTACTAAGATTGGTCTCTTTCAAAATTCTGTTTAAATTGTCTTCCCACTCTTCAAACTCCTCTTGTGTAACTAGCAACTTCATGTACAGCTAAATCTTTGTACAATAAACCATTCACTTTGAGTGTAAAAAATAATGACAACAGGGGCCAGGAATTTAGCTCAGTGGCATAAGCGCCTACCTGGCAAGTGTGAGATTGTGAGTTCAATCCCCAGTACCAAAACAACAACCAAAAAACCCCACAAGAACTACTAAAAGTAATGACAAATTCCAGTTTCCCATACATCAGAATTTCTCAGTAATATATGAATAGGAAGCATCAAGGACTGAGGACATTTGACCCTTCTTGCTATAATTTATTATCTCCCATCACTATTATCATATGCTACAGATTAATGACATTGATGCCACATATGCACTTAAAAAACATAAAAATACAGATACTATTTAACGCAGGAATCAAGTCTCAACAGGATACATTCTAGATTTAAGGAAGATATTATGAAGAGGAAATAATGTAGAGAAGGTCTAATTTGGAGCTGCCAATGACTAAAGATCTGTATATCTCTTATCAAACATAAGAACATACTGTGTTTGCAAAAATAAAGTAGGAATCCTGACTAAAGAAATATGTTATGCTAGATGGAAAAATAGGAAACAGATACCAAAAACTAGCACATACAGCAAGGAATTTGAGTAGAGGAAGTAAATAGTCATAACACATTTCTGAAATGAAAGGCAGATGCCTCCCTCTTTGTATTTTCTCGCATTTTACAAATTGCTTATGATGCACAAATTCTTTTTACTACACTAAGATCAAAGTTAAACTTTCTTCAAATATGCTAGCACTGGCCTTTATGACAAACCCACTGCCAATATTTTATTAAACGTGATAAAACTGAAAACTGTTTCTTGAAAATCAGACACAAAACAAGAACGTCCATGTTCATCACTCTTATTCAATACAATATGCAAAACTTTAGCTAAAACAATCAGTTAAGAGAAAAAAGCAAAGAGATACATATAGAAATTAAAAATCAAACTATCTTTATTTACTTATGGCATGGTCCTTTACATAGAAGATCCAAAAATTCCACCAAAAGTCTCTGAGAACGAATAACCAATTTCATCAAGATAGCAGGATACAAAATCAACACACACATACAACTAGTAGTGTTCTTGTATACCAATAATGAAACCCTTCATAAAGAAATTAGGAAAGTAATATCATTTACAACAGCTTCAAGAAGATAAATATTTAGGAAGTGACCTACAAACCAAGAAACTGCCAGACTTACAATGGAAGAAATCAAAGAGGATCAGAAAATGGAAAGATGTACCATGTTCCTGGATAGGTAAAACCCATATTATCCAAATGATCACAGTACCAAAACTAATATACAGATTTAATTCAACCTCAATCAAAATGCCAACAGCAAACCTCACAGAACTAAAAAATGTAATCCTAAAATGTATGTGGGACCAGAAGAGACCACAATAGCAAAAATAATTCTAGGCACAGGAAGCAAAAGGTCTCAGAACCCCAGATTTAAGTTCTATTACAAATCTATAGTGATAGGAGGAGGAGGAAGTGGAGGAGGAAAAAGTGGAGGAGGAGGAAGAAAAGGAGAAGGGGAAGGGGAAGGGGAAAGGAAGGGGAAGGAGGAGAAGAAGTAAAATCAATCCCAGGCCCATTCAGCCATCTGAAATTTGACCAAGGAGCCAGATAAATATACCAGAAGAAAGATAACATCTTTAACAAACAATGAGGGGAAAATTGGATATTCACAGGCAAAAGATTGAAACTAGACCTGTATGCCTTACCACGTACTACACCAAAATCAAAATGGATCAAAGACCTAAATATTAAATCACATGAAAGATAAAACATATTAAAACTCTTGAATACACAGGCATAGGTAAAGACTTTCTCAACAAAACCCCAACTACATGAGAAAAAACATCAAGAATCAATAAATGGAATTATATTAAATTTTAAAATTTCTGCAAGCAAAGAAAACAACCAAAAGTGTGAGGAGTCAACCTACAGAATTGGAAAAGAAATTTCTGTCACCCACTCCTCAGACAGAAAACGAACATCTAAAATATATTTTTAAAAATTAAAAAATTAGACCACCTAAAATAAAATATCAAATTGAAAAATGAGCACTATAATGAAAAGACAGTTCTCAGAAGACGTGTACATGGCCAATATGTGAAAAAATGTACAATATCGCTGGCCATCAGAGAAACATAAGCACTGAGATTCCATCTCATTCCAGAAAGAATGCTTATCACCAAGAAGTCAACAAGTGATGATGAGACTGTGGGAAAAAAGAAACCCTCCTATACTGTTGCTGGGAATGTAAACTAGTACAATCACTAGGAAAATCATTGTGGAGATGCCTCAAAAAATAAAAACTAGAGCCTGGCGTGGTTAGCATTCCTGCAATGCCAGCACTCGGGAGACTGAGGCAAGAGGACTGGTAAGAGTTCAAGATCAGTCTAGGCTCCAAGGCAAGTTCAAGGGCAGCTGGAACTGCATAGGGAGACACTGTCTCAAAACAAAACAAAACAAAACTAGAAATGCCATTCGAGCCAGCTACTTCCCTTCTAGCTATCTTCCTGAAAGAAAGACGTTGTATTACAGTGGTACATACATACTCATGTTTATAGAAACACAACTCATAATAGTCAAATCTTGGAAATGGTTCATATGCCCATCAACAGATGAATGGATAAAAAAAATGTAGTATTTATATAGAATGAACCACTACGGTATTATAAAGGATAAATCTGAATCACTTGTGAGAAAATGGGTGTACCCTGAGATCATAATATTAAGTGAAGTAAATCAGATACACAAGCTTAAATACTGTATGGTTTTCCTGTAAGGAAAAACACAGAGTAAAAATAATTTAAACAGTAAAATAAGGGATGAATAAATGGAAACAGAAAGATTGATCTTTTGCAAAAGGCAAAGGAATTCTAGAGATGTAAGGGGGAGGAAAGTAGAAGTAGAAAGAATTAAGATGTACATTCACCAATTCCCTACAATGAATGTACTTATTATGTACTGTAAACATGTATTAATTTTAAAAAGAAACACGGTAGCATTAGTCTTACTATGGTTTAGATTGAGCATGTCCCTCATACACCTAATGTGGTTACAGGATGGGCTTTTGAGGAAGTGACTGAATCATAGGAACAATACAGTTAACTTCCTGTTAAGAGGTGGGCCTGGTAAGAAGAGGCAGATCATGAAAGTGGGTGAGAGGGTGTCCTCCAAGGGTTCATCTTCCTTCCAGGCTCCTCACTGGTACTTCCTTGCCACCATGATCAAGCAGCTATATCCTCCCTGGCATACCCTCCTCCCATTAGGACCCTTTTGTGTTTAAGCCTGCTGAACTGTACTCATGAAACTGTGAGCCACAATAAACCTCTTATCCTTTAAGTTACAAGTGTGGCTTATTTTCTACCTAGGATGAGAAAAGAGGCTAAAACAGGCCTTTCAAAGCTCCAAGCAGAGTGACAGCATTATCACACTTAGGTGGCAGCACTTCTCTTACAGAAACTGTTCTGCAGCAATATACAGATGTTCAAATTTTATTATCAATATGGTTCAGGCTTTCAGACTATAAAAAGTATATGCAATTAAACGCAATATATGTGTAAATATTTAATAAGAGATTCAAGACAAGAAAATTGTTTATCTCTATATGAAGAAAATCGTTACTGTATGGGAAGCTGAACATCAAGGGGAAATTAACAAAAGTAAATAAACAGCCAATGCAGTTAAAAAAAAAAAAAGTTAACTCAGGTTGTTAACGTCAGTTAAGTGGCAAACAATTCGTGTGTCAATTAAATGTGAACAGTCAGGTTTGCAATTAGTTTTGAGATTTATTTTTAGTTCTTCCATAAAGTACTCTGTGTGTGTGTATGTGTGTGTGTGTGTTTGAGACAGGGTCTCACTATGTTGTTCAGGTAGGCCTTGGGCTATGTAGCCGAGGCTGGCCTTGAACTTGCAATAATCTGCCTGCCTCAGCCTCCTGAGTGTTGGGATTATAGGAATATGCCAGCATGCCCAGCTCTAAAATTGATTTATTTTTTGGGGGGTACCAGGGATTGATCTCAGGACCTTGCCCTTGCCAGGGTTTACAACACTGAGCTAAATCCCTGGCTGTCCCAGAAAGTACTATTAATTTCAAATCATTTGAGTGTTTTTTATAGAACTACATTATAGTTTCACTTGGTTTATCTTTTCTTGAAAGACTGCTGCCAATAAAATATAGCTGTTCTTAAAAGCCAAAGAATGTCAAACCAGTGTAAAATACATAGATGTTTTCTTTCCATATCTTTGGGAAAAAAAAAAAAAAAAAAAAAAAACAAACCAGTACTTGTTAACCTACTTTTACTGGGAGTAGCCTTTATTTGCCCCCCCCATGCATCTTTCTGAAATAAATTCCTTTTAGCCCAAACTAAATTGTCTGACATTTTCCCAGCTTTCACATTGACCCTTCATCCACAACTGCACATAACTTACCATCTCGTCCCTACATCCTTCTTCCACAGCACTTACAAACTTACTTTGTCTTCTCTTCTGTTTTTTAATAACATCACATCACTGCCATGAACCTTCAAACTTTCAATATCAATTTCTTAGTAAGTCAGTAGACATCAAACAAGGGTTTATGAGATCCAAGTCCTAATTTACTAAAACAAGTGCTTTGGGGCATTCCTGCTTACCCAGAGTGCCCTAATTTCCTCAGCGATGTTCAGAAAAAAATAAAGAGTCTTATGTTATATTGTGATGAAACATTTAAGTAGAAATTTGAAAAGAGCTAACAGAAAGCTGAAGAGAGAATTTGTTCTGATGATTATCAAGCCCTCTTCCATGACTTACCTCCATAATAACTGGAACTTCACTTAATTCTTACCTGAAAGCTTTTGTCTTTACATATGGTAAAGAAGACTAACCAATCAATTTCCATTTTCTTACCATCTTTTTCACAACACACGCCAGGTTTGTCTGCAATCACAGGAAAGATGCCTACCCAAAATTTCACTTTTTTCAAATGACTGACCCAAAGAAATGCTGAGATAATAAAATGATTGTTTTAAGTGAAGTGTTAGGTGACTTTTAACTGACACAATATTACTAATAACCTACACAAATAGGAAAGCTCAAAACAAAGCAGTGAGGAAATGACTAGGATGAAGTTCAGTGCTAAATGTCCAAGGAACATAGAAAATAAGATATCAGTATGAAGTAAATCAATACAGTTGGCATAGTCTGTAAAGTTCAAAAACTGGAGCATGTCAGACTAAAACTAGGGAAATAAACTAGGAGTATAAGACTGGAACATTGGCTTATCACTAGCCTGCTTCTTTTGGGTAAGGGAAATTCTTAAACATAGAACAAAAAATGCTTAGCATTCATGGGGCAGAGTGGTTTATAAAATGTAAAATGTGACACTGAAAACAAATGCTGAACCTGAGACCGTACACTCCTTTCCCATCCCAACTCTAAAAATGTTGGCAGCCAGGCCTATACACCATTTACCAAGCAGAAAACTACTGGGGTTCTCTCTGGAAAAAATAAAAATGTTGGCAACTAGGCCTATACTCCATTTACCAAGCAGAAAACTACTGGGATTTTCTCTGGAAAAAATAAACTCTCCAGAAAAAAGACTTTTACTCATCAACAAGAGCTGGTCCAAAATGAAAAGCTAGCTGATCACAGGATAACCTCAAAGAGCTACCTGCCTCTGCACAAACCTTATCTCACTCAGAGAGCTTCCGATGGGCATTTTAATGATGTACTCTTAAGTATAAACAAGTTATTCAGATTTTTGAGCAAATCTTCACATAAAAGATTGTTAAAAAGTAAAAAGAATAACTCAAAGAAATAGAGATAAAGCAAGGAATAGAAGAAATATTTTAAAATCACATTCTGTTTTGATAATAATAAAAGCACAGTACATCCATGAAAAAAAATAGTGTTAAGAAAAAGGAACAAGGTAAGGCATGATGGTGCATATCTGAATCCCAGGACTCCAGAAGCTGAAGCAGGAAGATCACCAGGAGTTCTAGGCCAAACCAAAACACAACAAAACAAACAAAAAATTACACAGGAAAACATTTTTTGTAATTATTGAAGAAGAAAATTAGACTATTTACAAAAGAAGAATGAACATAAATTATAATTTCTTACAGCAATATTGATGGCTGTGCTTAAGTTCACAGCTGCAGTCTAGTCTACTGGCTGTAAAATGTTTCAGAAAGATGCTCCCTTGGTAGAGTTCTGATTAAAAACTTGGTGTGATATGACAGCCTGACACCCATTTTCAGTTTAGTACAAACAATGCTGCACAAACATGTAAGTGTGTCATTGACACCATGGGTTGGAGGGAAATATAAAAGAACCATTCTACCTTTAGATCTAAGTCTTAACAGTTTACTCTTCACCCATTTTCTGCATATCACTCTGACATACAACCAGCTTAGATGTGTTTGTTCGGATAACTTATACTAACCAATCAAGGCATAGCCACCTGAATAGGTTTTGAATTTATTTTTTTCATTTTTCTATTTTAATATGAACACTTGACTATGTATATTTAGCAAGCAGCATACATGAAAAACTGGCCAGCCCAAACAGTACATTAATCATTACCCAAATGGAACTTCAAGAAGTCCACTAAACTTCCGTATAGCTAAGGTAATATAAATACTTATGCTGTAAAAATAATATGTAGCTTAACTTTAAGAGATCATAAGTGAACACACAGATTTTGTGTGTGTTAACAGAAGATACTGTTGAAAATTAGTTTTGCCACGCAAAAGTGAAATACAGTTCTTTTCTTGCTTTCTCTTTCTCTCTTCCATCCTATCTCTTTTCTCTGAAAGACACAGTGAAATATTTTATTTGACTGAGAAGCTGGATTAGATTTTTAATCTGGTCATTTATTTATTTCATCTGCTAGCTTTTCTCCTGAGTTTGTCATGATGTGATGTTTCTGTGGCACTGGTATAACCATTTCCATCTGTTTTGATAATAATAAAAGCCTCAAGAATTCTTAGAATACCTCAAGAATCCTTCCTCACTACCTGCATTTTTCTAGCATCATGGTTAAATTTTTGGTAAGTCAACAATGCCATTACTGTCAACATCTACTTCTTGAATCAACTGAGCTTCTGCTGGATTTTAACCTCTTGACTTCATGACACAGTTCCAAGTTCCTTTGTTGTGATGCTGGCATTACCTCTTACAGAAGAGGGCTTCCCAAAAATAAGCCATTTGTCTCTGTGTGAACCACACTGAGCAGGGGGCACAAGGGTAAGGTGCCTGCTCCTACTGCCTCCACGTAAGACTCCAGCATCACTGCCCCAAAGGCAGACATTATAAAATAAATACAAAAATTTAATAATAAGATAAGCAGTTGAAGGTTATCTCCGAGGCAGAAAATTATTAAGGAAATGAAAATTAACAGAGGGAAAAATTAATCATTCAACCTTATCCAAAGACATATTTGGTACTTGGGAACATCACAAGTGAAAATCTTGCTCTATAACAAGGGTACTGGGGCATAGGTCAACTACAAATGAAGAATTATTCATCAACATGGCACTTAAAATATTTTGTTTTCCCATGGCAACATAAAATATTTGAAGGTGCCAGTAGTAGAAGGCAGAAGGTTTTATTTTTTTTTAATTGTAGAGAAAACTATTTCTATTTGGATTATTACATCTATCTAAACAACCAATTTAAATATGGGGTTAAAGGGGTTTTAGAAATACAGGTCTCAAACATTTGTCTCTCATTCACACTTTCTTAGGAAGCCACTAAAGCACTGTACACAATAAAAATGGTCAGTAATTTAGGAAACAGGACATCTAAATATATAAGGTCAAAAGTTAAAGAAATAAATGAAGGAGCATTCAGACTGAAAGTTACATGTGTCTAAGGGTAAGCAACCGCTTCAAACTGAGTTGGAAACTATGGAAATCCAGAAGGGATGGTTCTTAACAACAACAACAACAACAAAAAAAAAAATTGGAAAGTTGTATCTGACAGGAATAGAACTAGGAGAAACTACACTGCATAGCTGTTGGAGGATATAGGAAGAACTGGTCAGATGCTCAAAATAAAAAGCATGTGGAAAAAGATACAATAGCTAATTCCAGGCAAAACTAATAGCTTAGTAGTAAATAATACTTAAAAATATAATGGGCTAGAGATATATGTCACTGATAAAGACTATGTGCCTAGCATGTGAGAGACCCTGGGCTCAGTTCCCAGGGGAAGACACAGACAGACAGACAGACACATACACTTGTAAGTGTAAATATGCATTTTATTACGTGTAAAACATTTTTACATATGTATAAAATAACAACAGCAATGAGGTCTCAACAAAAGATGATATTGGGAAGATGATAAACAGAGGGAAAGAGGGCAGAAAGGAAGTTTTAATCTTGCTTCATCTAATAGGAAGCCATTAAATAACACCAAGTTGAAGAATTTAAAATGTATAGTAATGATTGCATACATGTACATTTTTAAAAATACAGTTAATTTCACTGTATTTTTCATCATTTATAATTTATATGTTTTTAAATTTTATCTATTTTTGAAAACCTAGATTGCGGGATTAGGTTTTTTTTTTGTTTGTTTGAGACAAAGTCTTGCTTTGTAGTACAAGCTGACCTTGAATTATTATGTAGCCAAGACTGGCCTTAAATGCACCAGGATCCTCCTGTCTCTCCCTTACATGTGCTGAGATTATAGGCATACACCACCATATCTGGTTTGCCTAGGTCATAATTTTTCCTAGGACAAAGGGACATGTGCCTTCAACTCCTTTTTCTTTTTCTAAAATTTGACTACGTATAGTTGATGTGAGGAAAAGTCAGCAATTCTCCATTTCCTGGTTCAGTTAACTAAGCAGTTAAAAACCACCCATTCTCCTGCTTTCTACAACCCTGCTCCTCAAAACTACAAAACAAAATACATCTGTTCTGTCCACAGGTAACATGAATGTACTAACAATCTTAGAGAAAAAGATTTAGTTGGTGCTTTTAAGTCAGAATGGCACTTGTCAACCTCAGGATGGGACAGCTGGAACCTGCTTGCTGGAAGTTCCAAGAAATTTCCAGTTTTTGCTAAGTCATGAATTAAACAAATCAAAATAGTGTCTTAATTGCTAGTGCAACAGAGATATTTTTAAGAAAATGTAACCATCAAAAAACAGATACTAAATAGATTTCTTATTAAATTGTTTCTTCTAGAGAATGAAAATTATTTAATTTCTGTACTCATCCTAAACAACAGAAGGGGTTGTCTATAAAACATAAATCGAGGGGCTGGGGATTTAGCTCAGCAGCGTAAGTACCTGCCTTGCAAGCGTGCAGTTGTTGAGTTTGATCCTTGGTACCAAAAAAACAAAACATAAATCGAGATCTATGTATCCCTGCAAAACAAAACAAAACAAAAACATGAATCCTCCAACAAGGTAAGGCCAAGCCTGCAGAGCCCCTTAACTGTCTAGAAGGTCATTCCTTTCTTTTCCATAGGAAGTCCTGTTTGAGCTCCTGCAGGTTCTCAGCCAAGACAGCATAGAATTTAACACATGACACTGTTTTGTGGTGGGTCTGCAACTAAACTAGACACTGCTTAAAGAAAAACAAAACAACACCTACCTCACCTCTATAAACCAAGTAACTCTCACATTGCCTTATACCGAAAATATACTCATGAAATTAAAAGAACATTGTGATTACGAATCAAAGTCAAGTTGTGATGAATGTTTAGGGGAAAACTAATTTTTACAGATAATTTTCTTTAAATTCTTTTAACCAAGGTGTTAAAATGGAGAGGCCACACTGAATCTACATTTAAAACTAGGTATTAAATAACTAAAATAATTCATATATTTGTATTTTCTGCAACTCTCTAATGTTCCTGAATGTTCCATTGCCAATTTCAAATTCAGGTAGAGCAAGTAGTGATTTTCAACACCCTTAGAGTAGGAAAGAAAATTAGCGGCACTGCCTTTTCCTTGTGGCTTTCAACACCTGTCACCAGGGAAGGTAATCTTTCCCTGTGTCGGAGAGAAGAGTTTAAAGCTGAGTCTGTTTGCCTAGTATAGTATTCTGTGTAAGGGAAACACAATTCACTGGAACCTGACCTAAGAAGGATAATAATTTCCAACTAGGTCACTCAAAAGTACTCAGATTTGTACTTTATTGTGTGATGTAATAGGTATCACCTTGCAAAAGTTGAAATTCTTTATTGACTGAGAGTTTTGGAGTTCTGTCATCTGATAAATATGGATCCAATATGGACAAAATTAAAAAACAGAAACGTACTTAGAATCACAAGCAAGTACCATTACAATAAATGAATGTTTTCTGGTCACTTGTTTCGTAAACAGGGAAATAATCAGCAAAAATGTATTTAAATATTCCATTTGTTAGACAATTCAGTAGCATTAAAAATTGGCTAATTCCTTTAAAGTTTAATTAAGTAAGGTGTTACATATATATTGAGTATGTTTGCATCTAGACAGAAAATGGGAAGAATCCGGAACAAAAGTAACACAGTTTGATTCTGCTATAAGACAGCCTTAAAAATATGTAAACATATCATTTCAAATATAGTAAAAATAGTCCATGGAAGACGGATTATATAATTCTCTGAGGAAATGGTTCTTTTTACATTAACCAAACTACAAATTATATTCTCTTTTGAAAAATACTTATAAAGATATTCTTGGTATAGAATTAAATTGGAAATTTAAGAAAAGAACCAGTTTCCAAACTAACATTAACAATTACACTTAACATAATGACACACAAGTCTCTAGTTTGTACCACACGACATAAAGGCTCTTCGTGGTGACAGGATGGATTCTAAATGTATAAAGGGAGTTTTATATTTTTTATTTAACATACATGTCACTTAAGTGATGTGGCGCACCATATTTATACAATAAAACTCAAAGGCATTGCCAAAACTTAATGGGAGATTTATATATACACACTGTCAATATTAATTATAAGGAAATCTATACCTTTTTACTTTCTATTCCATTCTTTCCTGTCATAAGGGTTGCATTTACTTTCCTTCTTTCTTTGGAGGGGTCTTTTTGAGGTAGGGTCTCGCTGCCATGCAGTTTAGGCTGGCCTTGAGCTCACTTTGATGTTTTTTTTTTTTGTACCAGGAATAGAACTCTAAACTTCACACTTGCCAGGCAGGTGCTATGCCACTGAGCTACATCCCCAGCCCCCAAAGAAGTTTTGTTTTGCTTTGTTTATTTTTGTTTTTCTTCTGGGAATTGAACTCATAACCTCATGACTGCCTGGTAGGTACTAGGCTGCCTATTACCCGGTAGGTACTAGGCTGCTAAGCTATATTCCTGGCCTCGAGCTCACTTTATAGCCCAAGTTGGTCTCGAACATGCAAGGATTCTCCTGCCTCAGCCTCCAGTGCTGGGATTACTTTCCTTCTTACAAAACAAAAGAATAAACAAACATACTGGGAAGTATACCTATGAACCCAGTATATGTATATGGATCCAGTAAAGACAAACTTAACAAATAGAAAACTACTTAGACTCACAACCAAGTACCATTAAGTTAATGTCTTCTGGTACATTTCTTACAAATAAGGAGGACCAAGGTCTCTGGGCCAGGAAACAAACAAAGGCTGCCCTAAAAGCAGCCCCAGCTCAGGGACCCAGCAAAAAGGGGAAACCAACCAGCATGTAGGTCTCCTTAAGAGAAGAAGGGAGCTGGGAGGCTAAGAAGGCCAGAACCTCAGAGAAGAGTAAAGAGGGAAAACTCTCAGCAAGTGTACATGCTCTCTCAGGTGTCAGCAGCGTCTCGCTGCCATTTCACCACAGGTGTGTGAAGGAACTAAGTGAGAGCAAGGAAAAGAACTACCCAAAGAGATTCAAATGAAACAAGCTCAGGGCACACACAGAAGAATTTCTGTTTCCGGAAGCTGGAGAGTGAAAACTGCACAGAGCATCTGGAAGAACTCTACCTCTAACTGGGGCAAAACTGGGGCTTCACTCTGCTCAGGTCCCACCTCACAAAGCTTAAAACCACTGAGCTAATTCCAACTAATACCAAGTTTGGGGTGCCATCCAAGCTTAAAGGATATTTATAGAAATAAAGAAAAATGTCTAGCAACAAGGTTAAATTCACAACATCAGATGCTCAAACAAAAATAAAAAGGCAAAATAACATCATACAAATGAAGAAAAATAGTTAACTAAAATGCCAGAGAAGCCAGGCATGGTGATACATACTTGTAATCCTAGCACTCTTGAAGCTGAGGCATCAGGTTCACTGCCAAATAATACCTGCCAGTTTGAGACCAGCCTGGATTAAAAATTGAGTATAAGGCCAGCCTGAAAGGCACAGTGAGACCCTGTCTCAAAAAGAAAACAACAAAAAACCCACACATACACTCAAAAAAAAAAAAAAAAAAAGCCACAAAAAATGGAACTGATAAACAAGAATATTAAAACAGCATTGATAACTGTATTCTATAAGTTTAAAAAAGCACTATGCCTTTTTTTTGTCTTTTTGAGATAGGATCTTGCTATGTAATTCAGGCTGGGCTTCAGCTCAATTTGTAGCCCAGGCTGGTCTCAAATTTGCAACGATCTTCCTGCCTCAGCCTCCCTAATGCTGGGATTACAAGCATGCACCACAACACCCAGCTAAAATAGTGTATTTTATGTAGAAATATGGAAACTAGAATAACTGAAACTGAATTTACAGAGATGAAAACTTCAATATCTCATGGGTAAAAGAATCACTAGCATGCTTCAGCAGCAGATTAAACAATACAGACGACTAGTAAACTTGTAATTCAGGAAACAGCACAAAAAGGAAAAGATCTCAGGTTGTCTAATACACGTGTCATTGGAGTTGCTATAAAAGACAGAGAAGACACAAAATTATTTGAAGAAAATAATGGTTAAAGTTTTTCCAAATTTGATAAAAACTGTAAAACCACTGATGCAAAAGGTCAAGAAACTAAAATACAAAACACAAAAGCTTATCAGTCATTTAATAATCAAATTATTTGAAACCAGTAATAGAAAAAGTCTAAAAGGAAGTCAGAAAAAACACCTAATCCAAAGAACAAAAATAAGACAGTGAGTCAGTATCTTTTAACAAACTGAAAAATACTATGAAACTAAATTTTATATCCAGTGAAAATATCTTTCAAAATTAGGTAATCATCTATTCCATGCCAAAGGTTTGTAATTTTAAAAAATAGTGAGACTTCCTTAAAAATAAGTGGATTTTCTTTGCTTCGAAAGACACCTTTACATATAAGCTATAGACTAAGATAATATTTGCAAATAATACACTTAAAGAAAGAATTGTAGGGGCTGGGGATTTAGCTCAGCGGCATAAGCGCCTGCCTTGCAAGCAAGCAGTCATGAGTTCGATCCCCGGTACCGATAAAAAGGAAAAAGACCAAAAAAAAAAAAAAAAAAAAAAGAAAAGAAAGAATTGTATCTCTGATATATAAAGAAATCTTTTAGAACTCAGTAAGACAAAATAATCCATTTTAATAATGGGCAAAAATGTGAATATGCGTTTCACCAAAGTAAGACAAAATAATCCATTTTAATAATGGGCAAAAATGTGAATATGCGTTTCACCAAAGATATGCAAAGTCATTAATTATTAGAAAAATATACATTAAAACTTAAAGCACATCTTCAAAATGACCAGAAGATAGAAGATGTGCTGGTGACAATGTAGTGAAGAATACAGCTCATAGGAATATAAAATGGTATAGTCACTTTGTAAAACTGGGGCAGTTTCTTAAAATATTAGGTTAAACTTACCTGTCTCAGAAAAATCCTCTTACAATAATGTGCTCGAGAGGAATTACCCCATAGCGATAGAAAGCCTTATACATGATTATTCTTGACAGAACTATTCATAATAGCCAAAAAAGTGAAAGAACTCAAATGCCTATCAAATGGTACACAGATACACACTGTGTTTCATAACACATGGAAGAATTAAATGGATGACAACCACACAAACAGAAAAGTACACTGCTATATAACCTTCATAAAGTACACATGCAGTGGTATAATGCAACTTAAAACTATGATCAGTAAAAGTGTGTTTCAGCAACAGTTTAAAAAACACAACAAATTACACCTAATACATCCTATTGTTTGAGGTGATATTACCCACTGAATTAAAACAAATACAGTATACCAATAGCCACAAGACAGGAGATGTCTAAATGTGCTCATATTTAGATTTTAATTATCTCAATTTCATTGATAAAATAATACCTCTTGTTGAAAATAGCAGAGAATAACATTTGGAGTTGTCTTATATTCTGTGATGATTTTTCAAGGAATAATTTAGCTTTATCCTTTCCAATTTTAGGCAGGACTATACCACACTTCCCTCTTATCACACTATTACCCTTTTCAATGTACGTTAACCAAAGAAGATTATTTATAATGAAAACTATTTTGATGCCACATGATCTCACTTCTATGTGCAATTCCCAACAGCTATTTTTTATGAAACTACAGATTAGTAATTATCAGAGCCTGGGAGGATATGAATAAAAGGCCTGGGTAGATTATCAATGGGTACAAAGTTACAAAATGTTCTCCTGTTCTACTATACCTAGAATGATCACAGCTAACA
Source organism: Cavia porcellus (assembly GCF_034190915.1). Taxonomy (NCBI): domain Eukaryota; kingdom Metazoa; phylum Chordata; class Mammalia; order Rodentia; family Caviidae; genus Cavia; species Cavia porcellus. Next base: position 25,879,955 of record NW_026947505.1, on the reverse strand, counting down.
ATGATACGTGTATTTCAAAATAGCTAGAAGAGGACATTTTGAATGGTGTCATCACAAAGAAATGCTGCATGTTTGCAGTGATGAGTATGCTAATTACCATGATATGATCACAGCACAGTATAACCATGTATCAGAGTACCAATGTACTCTATAAATATGTATAATTATTACAGACCAAAACAATATTTTAAATAGAAGAAAGAGCACTAGAATAAAAAAGATCACATGACAAGCATACCTTAGTAATACTGAGAGTTCATTTATAGACCATCACAATGCAGCAAATATCCCAATAAGTTAAATCACATGAATTTTGTTTCCCAGTGCATATAAAAGTTTCCTTTATACTATGATTGCTAGATTACTATGTAATCTAGTAGGAATGCAATAGCACTATGTCTAAAACGATACACACCTTAATTAAACTATTTTACTGCTAATAAATGCTAATACAAATGAAATTATTTGACAACCACAATTAGTGTTTTAAAATTCAGAATGTTACAAAGAGTTGGTAATGCTTCCCTTGTGAGAAAAGAAGTATAAATAACGATTTTAGCCTCATAGAGTTTAGCTATTACAAGGTTTATAAAACTAAAGCTCCCAGAAGTTTACACTTAAATAATTTTGAACTGAATTCAGTCTAAACTTAAGATTATATACTTAATTCAGACTTTTAGAAATACAAAGTGTACAGAGACTGACTGAAATACATCCACAGTAAAAACTCAAAATTTCGTAACTGTATTACTTTTCACTTCACTTCTCCAATATTATTTCTCTCTTTCCTAAAATTTTGGGCATTATTATCATAAATTGGTATTTTCAAATCAGGTGTCCTTTGGGAAATCATATCTATATTAGCCAAGCAAGATGTAGAAAAATGTTGTATAAGAAAAAACTTTTCAGAGAGAATCTCTACTCAGATCATATAACAAGTAACTAAAATAAGTCAAAAGTAGGGGGACAGAAAAACCACAGAAAGACAGAGCACAGTACACATTTTCATCATATCAAAATACATCTCTCTGAATTTCCTCTTTTTTTCTATAGCAGAACATATCACTAAATAGCTGTGAAGGAATTTTAAAGTAAATGTGATGTTAAAACTATTCCAATAAACTGGTACATCAAACTGCAACAAAAATTAGTGAGTGCGGGGGATTGCCATCGTTCAAGCCAAATAAATCAAATCTCACTTTTTCCCCTGGACAACAGAAATGGTTTTGGAGATTAAACATATAAACTAAAGTAGAATTTTCTGTTTTAATTGCACATGCCTCCAATCTCCATTTACTCATGGGAATTCTGTGATGTTTCATAACTAAAGTTCTTTTAAACAAATAATAAAAAAAATTAGCTTCATTGTATGAAAGTGAAAAGATAAAAGTCAAGATGAGTAACTCAGAAGCTCACAAATAACGGTGAATACTGTATGTTATTAAAATATAAACGCAATTTATAATAAATATAGTACAGAACAGAACCAAAGGGATGTTAAAGATCATTTATATTCAGCTTCATGGTATGAATTCATTTTCATTTGCTTATACCCACAAATCTAAGGAACTGCTGTGACAATGTTCTATAATCTGTCCTGTCCAATATTACTGCCACTAGCTACATGTAACTTTTTAAACTTAAATCCATTAAAGTCTCTGCACTGTGCAGCACAAAGTTTTATATAAGTGTTTCTCATTTGCATGATACAATGTGATAATACTATTCCACAACAGTCCGTTAAAGTTTATAGTTAATGAATACAATGTGATACACTAGGCTGTAATGTGTTAGTTATTTTCAAAAAGAGAAATATTATCACATCAATCAAATAAAGTATCATTTATTTCTAAGGGTTTTTTAATGTATTCCTTCAACTGAAAATACAAAGAAACTGACTGCTAAAAACACATTTTCAATGATTTGGGGCGGGGGGGTGGGGGGGAGGAGAGACACCAAAATTCTAGGCCAAGCTTTTTGGTGGGTTGTTAGAAGACAGCTTGTTTTAAAGACAAATATCTCTGAACTGTAATTGCATTTTTAATGCTTAAGGTTTTGCTGGCTACATTCAGCTAAACATGAGGAGACTGCTGTTAACTCATGTGTTTACCAGACACTCAAGATCATCAAAGAAAGAGAAAGTGTCTCATTGAAAGTAAAACAGAGAGCCTCCTACTTTAATAAACAGCTAGAAAAGAGGCATCACATATTTGGAATTCTGATTCTTTTTTTTTTTTTTAAACTGGAAATCAAATTCAGGACCCTGACCTTGTCAGGCACATGCTGTGCCAATGAGCTATATCTCCAGTTGGAATTCTGATTTTAAACTAAAGTCACTCGCTTACTAGAAATATTAATTTTCCACTGGTAACTAAGGAAAATCTTTCATCCTTGATGACCTAATCTCATTAGGGTCAGGGATATAGCTCAGCAGCATAAATGCCTGCCTGGCAAGTAAAAGGTCCCGAGTTCAATTCACAGACCCAAATCATCATCATCATCATCATCATCATCATCATCATCATCCTCTCATTAAACATTATCAGTAAACCAAGCTGGCTCAATTTCATACTCAAAAGCACAGTATGAGAGCACAGGTAAAGGTGGGCAGCTCACTACCAGCACTCATTACTGGTGCTGTGACACTGAACCAACAATTGGATGCTCCTGGAGCTTTGTCTCCGCCATTTGTTAACTACAGTTACTTGTCTGGACACCACTTTCAGGTATCTGAATGTCAGTGCCAAGACACACTGTAAGTACTCAATAAACACAGGGCAACTATTATTACTGAATAGATACACATTAGCCAAATGTTTTAGAAATCAGATCTTTTAATTCTCAGTTCAGAATTAAGGGGGAGATTTCACATTAAGTGAATAAAAAGAACTCATAACATTTCATGTACTACTTATAGAATTATGTGAGCTAAAGAATGCAGTCCTTCCAAATCCATTCCCACTCTGGCGGGCAGATTAAAGATGGCCCCAGGTATCCTTGATGCTATATACCCAGCATATCCCAACCTACTTCCATGAGGGACAGTCATGACCTATGACTATTTTGTGGTGTTATTCCTGTGATTTAGTTACATTATATGGGAAAGGTCAAAGGACTACACAGATGTAAGCAAGGTTCCTAATCAGTTGACTCTAAATTAAACAAAAGGAAAATTGTCCTGGGAAGTCTGGATAATTAGAACGGGGCCAGCAGATTGGCTGACTTTGAACAAGCAAGCTCAGGTAAGATCACAAGCCCCAAATGACATGCTAATGCCAGTCCCCAGGAAATGTCCATATTCCAGTCCATGGAAACTATGTAATAATAAAATGGTATTATTTTAAAATCTTCAACTAGTGACTTGCTACACAGAAACAGAAAATTTACTCATCTTTAAATTCACCCATTGTTTACTGACACATCTGGTTCCTATACTTTCTCTAAAGGAACACACACACACACACACTTTTTCAAAAACTCCATTACACTTTGTTATTTGTCAGTATGTCCACTGTGAAGAAAAGGAAGTAAGGCTAAATAACATGGGGACAAGATGATTAAGTCCTCCTGAACTAAGGCACTATTGTACTATACCAAGTACAGAAATCATCATATGAAATCTTGTTAATATAGTTAGAAATTATTCAAACAAAAGGAGGTGGTGCGATAGAAGGCCCATTTTATTGGGGACACTGTAATTTTAAAAAAACTTAATTTTCCCAACATTACCAACATGTAAAAGCAGAAAAAGAAACGCCTGAATTCAAGTCTGTTAGAATCCAAAGCCCCAACATCTCTAACATCTTTTCAATTCTTACCCCCTGATAATACTAATTATAAAGAAATTTTCCTAAATTTCATCAACCATGAATTTCAATATGGGTGAAGGTGAAAGAGGTCACGGCAGTAAACTCTTGTCATTTATGTGTGACTAGCACTGGAGTTCCACTGATGAAAGAGCCAGCAGCAGAGAAGAGTCAGGACTACAGGAAATCAGAAATTAACACTTTCACAGAGTAACAACACTACAGTACAATTATGTTCTCTACTTCACATGCAGCATAGTCAAGCCAGGCTGGGCGAGAACTGGGTGTAGCACATGGCGGGCACTTTCTTCCAGAATGTGCACTGACTGTTGCACCATACATCAGTGGAGTGATAGAAAGAGGTAAAGAGAAAGTTCAAGATAGTAGCAATCCTGTACAGTGGAGAATTGAGTTACTATTAGCTACAAGACACACAGTTGTTTCCAAATTAAAAGGACATTTCTTCACATTGTTTATCATAGTTAAAATCTGGAATATGCTCCTAAAGTTCCACATATTCAGGCTTTCGCAGGATACTAGATTACTACAGCACTATATTTATCAGAGAGTGAACCCACTAATGAGTTCATAATAATAATGGGCTGTTAGGAGGCAAAAGTGACACCTGGAAGGATATATTCTTTTTTATAAAATTTTTTAAATTTAGGATTAAAAAGATAGAGAAAAGAAAAGCAAAAAACAATACAAACAACAAGAAACCAAATACCATAACAATATAGGTTTACAAAACAAGATGACAGGAATTTGACAATGGTTGCAATACTGCATATTGTTACCTTCAACAGATTAGATTAACAGATATAGATATGTAAAATGGGTCTAATCATATGTATATTAACTGTTCTTTTCCAGTAACTAATACAATTAGTAGTATAGTCATTTTAGCTATCACACACACACACACACACACACACACACACACACTCACTCTTCGTTTTCCTTTTCTCTTTAGTTGGATGTGTTCTTGTCCTAGGCTCCTCTCTACTTCTTGGCTGCCATGTCTCTTTATCATACCATTTTTGCCTTGGAGCGGCCAATCGCTGAATCCACTTCAAACTATAAGCCAAAAATAAATCTCTCCTCTTTGAAGTTGTGGGTGTTGAGTATTTTGTCCCCAGGGATGTTAAAGTGTTTAAACAGTATTGCTTACCAGTCACAAAAATTTGGCAATAGTAATGAAATAGGATTAAAATAGCTTAGAAAAAATTATTTACAAAATCCAAAAATTTTAAATATTATGGCAGATTCACTGAGCAATCTTGGTTAAATAGTCAAATCATATTTCAAATGAGACAGAAAACAGTGAAATGTCACTTTTTATTAAAAATTAAAAAGCAATGATTGAGCTAAAATTCGTTTCATTTTAATATTTAAATATAAATTTACATATTAAGACTAAAGATGAATATTAATTTAGTTTACAAATATAAATTTCATTAACCTAAAATTGGTTCTGACAGCAGTCAGCACAAGTAGGTTCCACAGAATAAAATACCAAGACAGAAAAAACTAAAATTGAGCCTTTGTGTTTATTAGTCTGTGTCTTTTCTTGAAAAAAATTAGAATACTGAAGTACGTTTTTAAACTTTTATTTTCATAAATGTTGCAGGGTCAGGGGTCTAGCTCAGTGGCATCGTGCCTTCCTGGCAAGCACAAGGTCCCGAGTTTGATTCCCAGTGTCCCCTCTCCCAAAAAGTTGCAGAATCCATTTCCCTAACCATGTGACTCACAAGTACAAGCCACACATCTGTATTACAGATTCATAGTTATAAATTATTGTCATTGGAATAAGGTTCAATGTGTTGGCTTTTATGAGACCCAAAATGTTTTCCTGATATCTCTTTTGAAAACTCGGCTTTGTCATGCCTATAATGTGAAGTCAGTAGCTTAAACAAAGTCAGTTCTACTGTGTGTTCTAAACCCAAAGCACACTCCTTTCCCCAGCTGGTTCTCTCAAAATGTACAAATTCAACATGGCTGGACAGACGACAACTACATGCACATGGAGGCTAGGAAGGGTAGGTACAGTTTTATCCTAGACTAATAGCTTCACTTCACACAGATTTATACTCACATAAAATACTTTCTGGATAATTTTGTTGATTCAAGTAGAAATCTGCTAATATATGAATGGCACGGTTTGTTTCTTTTCCTGAAATAATTTGCAAATAAATCATGATACTAAATTTAGTGTCTAAGCTACAGTTTCTAGAATCTGGAATGCATTCTCCAGAAATATATTAATCAAAGTAAAATCCTCAGCCTATAAAAAAATTCCCACCCATAAAGAGAATCTATCTGACCAGAAGCTAACTGGCCTTGCCAACAATGCTTTCCTCTGGGTCATGCAAACCCCACCCACACACCTACTGCCCCAGCTGTCTGCACTGTACTCATCAGAAATGAGAAATCCAATTCTTGGGACTGCCTGCTCCTCTCTAGACAAATATGGAACCTCCAGTCACAGTAGTCACTAGCAACAAAAACAAGCCACCATTTTCTGGGAAACCAAATGTGTATGATCTCAATTATGACAATAATAATGTGGAAAGGAACCTTTATTCCCATTTTTTGTTAAACAGACAAAACTGCTTGAAACACAGAGCTGGTGGTGCCACTAGTCTAGCCCAGTTCCAATGACCTCAGCAGACTACATTTTATAAACACTTGAGGTGATAAGTATATTGAGATTCCAGGAGTCTTACATTCACCAAGGACATTTATAAGAACATGTACAACAGCAAAGAGCAAAAGCTAAACACATGGGAACCATGTAAGGTTCTACCTCCATAGAGAATAATGACAAAGAGGATGAAAAAGATGAAGGAGGAAAAAATGTACATCTTTCCTTCTAAACAATCTCCAATAAGAATTTACATCTTTGCTCAGGGGCAAGAATAGTCAAAAAGATTACTACTTACTTCTCCAAATTTTTCACATATTTATTTTATATTTTTCACATATGGATTTGTCACCACTAATACACATTGTCAATTTTTCTCTTCCTCTCATTTTTGTAAGACAATGGCAAAATGAAAAAAATATTCAAATATTTGCATCAGCTTGCAAGAGTCAATACTAAAATTAAGATCTTAGCAACCAAACAGTGTTACTGAATAACAGTTTAAACTAATCATTTCCCAGGTCAAAGTTGAGTAAGGGGGACTGGGGATTTAGCTCAGCGGCATAAGTGCCTGCCTTGCAAGCAGGCAGTCGTGAGTTCGATCCCTGGTACCGATAAAAAGGAAAAAGACCAAAAAAAAAGTTGAGTAAGGTGCTGGCTGGTTAGGAGGATGGAACCTAGCCACTACAGACACAGCTACAGCACAAGAACCCTGCACACCTACCCTGAGGGCAGAAAACAAGACATAGGGACTAGCAAAGTCCCTGGTAACCCAAAGGGGAAGACAGACCACACATTCCTAGGTCATAACAAACAAATATAAAACAAATTCAATGCCCCCCGAATCTGCAACCCTGAACTTAGCATACATCTACTGTGAAGATTTGCTTAACAGAAAGAAAACTAGATTTTGAAACTGAACTCCTTATTGAACGAATCAGAGCTCCTTGTGAACCTTTACCTTGTGTTTGCCAAGTAGGCTAAAGCCCAGCCCACTCCTTATGAATCTTATCTCCATTTTCAAAATTACCAGAACTTCCAAAAGAAGGTTCACTCATACTGTAGCTCTGTTTTGGTTACAAGGCCATGTTATAAGAAAATATCCTTTTGACTAAATAATCAAAATATTTTAAACACATTCATAAAGTCTAAAACTTAAATTTTCTCTATAATGATTATGAAAGGGTTTAATACATAAAAGCTGATTAAAATTTTTTTATTTCAAATAGCATACTTAGGGTAATTTAAATCACTATATTTTTAAAGCACTGAAATAGATCTCATGTACAAAACATACAAATACATACACGTTATTTCCCTCTTCTGTCTTTCTCATCATTCACAAAACAGTGAAAATCAGTAAAAGGGGAGATTGCATCAAGAGAAGAAAAAAATCATCCACTGACCTCAAGGTTCCCAAACGATTTATCTCCTTGACCTTCTCATACTTGTTTAATGACACTGCCTATGATAATTCATGTCAATATTGGTGAATATTCCATCTAGAATGTGCATGTTAATGTATATGCATACAAGTATGTGTGTAATGTACATGTGTGTATAAAAATTAGCTTGTAGTCACGATGCACATCTTACAATATTCAAACGTAAGGTAGATTTTGAAAGACAATAATATTATAATCATTTCAAAATTCCTAAAAGGCATAGTAAATATATCTCTAAAAATGTTTGAGAAAAAAATTTCTAATCAAGGCAACTAAAAATAAATGGTTATCAAAACAATAACTTCAAAGTTTAATAACTTTTTCTACCTCTGTACTATTAAAAGTTACCTATGTTTACTGTATTAATTTTTCCCAAACTGAAACCAATGCTCTTAAGCATTTACACTACAAAAACAAAAAAGAAACAAGGTTCAAAAGTGTGCCTTCTGCTATCTTGGTAAACTGTGGATATCACTGAAGTATAATATCCCTGGTCTAAAACTTTATTGTAAATTTCAAGTTAAGCAAGAAGCAGTTATCTACAGTCAGTTTTACTGACAGTCTGTTGTGGTGAATGATAAATTACCAGCACCTACAGGTGAGGACTATCGCATATATAGAAAAGAAACTAAGCAGCACATTCTAAGTATTTTCAAGTTGCTACGAGTTGTGGCCCATGTACTGAAGTCAATCTTATCCAATGATGCTGGTATTTTATCAATAGTAAATAGGAGCAAATAATGTAAATATTCAAGGGTTATAGTAGTAATTAAAACAAGACCACACTGTCTACATCTTAAAAACAGAATTTTTAAATCTATTCTGGAAATTATCAGAACTTAGCAAAGATTAATTTTTTACAGTCTGAAATAAATTACAAATGGACCTTTAAACATAACTTTTGGATAATAAAGCTAATAGCAAGTTTTATTGTTCACAAACTACGCCCCCAACACAATTGGCAAGCTACAATTCTACACTAGATTCCAAAATTTCTCATCTGTGTTTAATATAAAAGAGATGGAAAAAAGGCCAGTATGAGCCTATTTGTATTACAATAACATTTCACCTGTTTCTATTTTAGACAATATAATTTTAATATATGTATTCTACAATTAACTATGTATGTGAACTGAAGATTTGATTTATTCCATCAACTGCCTACCTAGGCAAATCATTCACACAATAATAAACGGTTAGTTTTAAAAATGACACACACTTTCTTCATTGTTAAAATAAAAGGGGAGGGGCAAAAGACAGCTGATACGGAATACCACCGTCATGTGTGGGTAAAAGCACATGCCTCTGTTAGGGAAGAACACAGCAGGTTCACATAAAATGGAAAACATAAAATAAACTGCAGCAACATTCAGGGTAAGAATTGGCAAAGTAACAACTGGAAATACAGTGACAAATTACATTATTACTGTGAACTTTTGAAATATATATATATATATATATATATATATATAATACACACACACACACATGGATTAAATATAACAAAATTCTTGGTCCCAGCTGCTTCATTATCTGCCACACAGGGAGCAAACTATGCATGTATCTGTGTACAGATGAAAAAAGTAAATGTTATGAAATCTTCACTTGAAAAGTAATTAAGTCTTGCAATCGAAAAGTTAACCTTTCACAACACAAAAATCATCAGGCAGATTTGAGATTAACATGTTTGGATGTCCTCTGGTGATTATTACAATTTATTTAGAACTTCTTCTACATTGATACTTGAGTTGTTCATATATGTTTCATTTGCTATAAGTTAAAATAAAACAATTAAAGGCTAATTCTTCCTGAATACCAAATACAAAACTGTATGGGTCACATATAAGATTTAAGCAGACCTTAGCAAATATTGCTAAAATATTTACAAAAACTAAATCTTTTCAAGTATGAGAAACAATATGCCAACTTAGATTAAGCTTCAAAAACAGATGACTTTAAAATGTATATTCTATTTTTGTAAATCAGAAATAGTTTCAAACGTAACTTTTTTTGCACAGAGACTCACATATTTTATACCACAAAAATTATGCTATCGTTAAAAAATTAAAACCACAAATATCTCAACTAATCCTATTCTAATTTTCTCTACATGAAATATCAAATTGGCCAGTCGGAAGTCTTACCACATAAGCCTCATTCTTCTTAAGCAAGAGAAGAAATTAGCAGGATATTACATTTCAAATGTCAAAACTGGACGAGTAGCTTCCATTTGGCTACCATTCCAACAAGTACAGTGCTCTCCAAGGTATCACCAGCAGACACCAATAAATCCTGAAAATGATTTTGCTGGTGTCCCAGGAATAGAGAAAAGCTGACTCAGCACTTGTGCTATATCCATTCAAATCATATACTAATAATGTTAGCAGAAGTTCTGGGTGCCCTGACAGCTCCCAGTCTGCATAAGTCCAAGGTCACAAGATCATATGATACATAGCTAAGTTCAGGACAGCACTAGGCTATGGAATGTGAGGACAGCACCACACAAGCACAGCGCAAGGACAATCTTTGTGGCTATTTGCAGGAGTGATGGAGGTTCTGAGGCACACAAAAGAATGTAGTAGAAGGGGGGCGAATCATCAACTCTTTTCTGTAACTGGTGAAGACACATTAAATTAAAATCAAAGGGGACAGAAAACTATCTCTAAAACCCAAATTCAGCTCATTCATAGGTTAGGCTCAAGATACAGGCCTCCCTTCTTATAGAATCCTTGTAAGTACATTTTAATAATTCAGTCTTACAAGATAAACACGCTATAATTTCAAAAAATAATGAGAATTGTTTGCTTTGTTTAGAGAAAACTTACTCTTCGTTACTTATCTTCTATGATTTTTTTTTTTTTTTTAGTCTTTTTCCTTTTTATTGGTACCAGGGATCGAACTCACGACCGCCTGCTTGCAAGGCAGGTGCTTATGCCGCTGAGCTAAATCCCCAGCCCCTCTTCTATGATTTTTAAAGTAGCAGTTGATCACTCAGTAAATACTAATCAGAATTTTTAAACAACTATAATTACGAATAATAAAGATCAACATAACAAAGAAGATAATCCAAAAAGACAAGAGCTAACAAGTATGTCAAGAACCTCGCTGACCTCACACTCAAGAACTGCCTGCCTCAGTCTTCTCAACGCTGGGCTTGCAGGTATGTGCATCATGCCTAGAAAGTTCACAATTATCTTAAATACGCTACTCAATATAGAAGTTATAAAATCATTTAAAATGATTGTACAGAACTATATTTGAAAAGATAGCAAGTTAAATATCTCAAATTATAAAACAAAACATAGGATCTGACTGTTTTTCAAAGAGAAATGAATTATTCATGAACATACACAAAGAAAAGGACACAGAAAATAATACTCATCTCTTTTGTACACACACACACACACACACACACACACTCTTTATGATTAGGATAATCAGTGAAGCCACTTTTTAAAACCCAAAAACTTTTACCACTGAGCAAAGCGACTGTAACATAAATAAAATATAGGTAACATAAGATCTAAATATAAATAAACTTTTAACCCACTAAAACATACTCTACCATAAATCCTGATAAACAATATTTCTAAAGAAATAAGCACAGGCACAGATTTCTAAAAAATTTTTCTAACCCAGGTGTTGTGTGGCATATACCTGGTAATCCAGCACTCAGGAGGCTGAAGCAGGATTGCTGTAAATTCATGGCCAGGCTTGGCCACATAGTGAGTTCAAGGCCAGCCTGAACTACAGGCAAGATAGTAAATAAGTAAATAAGTAAATAAATAAAGTTACTTTTATGAAAATTTTAAAAACCCTGAAAACACAATTTATTTTAAAATTTTAGAACTACAGAAATTTGAATTTACTGCTAAATTAACATTTTATTTTTACTAACATTTTATTAAAATCTTATCTTATAATATTTTAAGAGTCTAAATACATATATATTACATACATTGAAACATAATATGGTATCCCATAAATATACGCAATATGTGTGTTCATTGTTTAAAGTGTTTGTATGTACCTATAAAATTATTATACAAAACAAAATAGTTCACCTTAGTAAAAATATGACTGATAATGGAAAATTGGAAATTGATAATGGAAAACTAAGAATTGACTTAGTTTTTAAAACAAAGAACACTAGATTTTTCCCCACTCTGTCATGTTTCTCACTCCACTTTGGAATGTATCAAATACTAATTTTTTTCTTTTTAAAAAGTATATTCCTAAGTAAATAAAACACCAATCATTAATAAGATCAGAGATGTTCCTTAGCCTTATATACCCACCCACATACACCTTAAGAAACAACCAGGAAATCCTGCCTGTGTGTCAGTTTTACAGGTGACAGGACACAATAGCTTATTACACACTGCCCCTGCCTTTTTGGAATAATCTTCAAATATTCCTAGTAACAAATCTGACTGCCAGGCTTCCATCAAGCAATTACTAAAATGGAGAAAAAGACCAACTGCAGCTACATGTGCTGCGCCAGTGGGAAACAGATCATGAGGTCCAGAGATGTCAAACTGTAGCAGGTAGGGACAAAAGGCACTGCAGAGGTGGGTAGAGTATACACAGTTGGTATTTCATCACATCCCCAACATTAGCTTTGCTGGTGCCTTCTTTCTAGTCCCTTCCAACCTATTTCTAAATGTTATGGTTTGTGTCTGGGTGGTCCCTCAAGCCTTATGCAGTCATGGACACAGTGAATGGTTGAATCTAGCATTTGTGATTGTTTGTTGTTTAGTGCTGGGATTAATGGTGTGAGTGCTGCACTCGCCCAGGGGTGGGTAACTGGCATACAATACAGGGAAAGGAAGGAGGCATGCTTTTCCCCCTTTTGCCCTGTTACTCTCGTTGCTTGCAGCTACCATGAACAACTGCCCCTTAGCCATGCCACCCTGCCTTGGTGCCAGCTGAGTTCAGACTGAAACCTCCAAAAAACTGTAAGCAAAATAAACCTTTCCTTGTTTCATTTGGGGTGTCAGGTATTTTGTCTCAGTAAGGAGACATATCATGAATAATCTAAGTACAATGGATCACAGAAGTTTTTCACTATAATAAGCAACACAGGCCTACATGGAAATTGAGGGAGGAATGTGGTGTTTGGGAGATGTTTCCTTTTTTGTTTGTTTCTTTGTTTCTAGGAAGGTGCTTTCTTTCCCTTCCTAAGAGAACACACAAATCCTCAAATTAAAAATCAGTGGTCAATCTTACAACTTTTCTTTGTAACACAGTAGACCTTGTCAAAATGCTTTCTTAAAATGATACCCTGTACCATAGAGAAATGCAGTGAGTTTCTCTATGTATTTCTAGTTGTCGTAGCACATAAGAGTATTTAGGAAATTCTGCTTCTTCAAAAAACCTTTCTCTAAATTCATGCCTTAAAAAGAACAGGAAAACTTTGTGTGTCTGTAATCCTAAAACTGTGTGCTGCTGTTAACTTTGTACCCTATCGTGGTTGTTTCTCTTTACTTGCAGAGAATTTGGGGTTCTTCACTTGACAAATTTCCTTTAAGCACACAAAACTATAATGCAAACACTAGTAAAGAAACCACTACAAGAATGTTTAAATCTTTCACAAAAGCTGCATTACAAAAAATGGTTCTACGGAATTCAAAACCAAATCTCTATAAAGGAAATATTATTTACTCAAAATCATAAACATTACCTTTAAGGACAACACTTTATTCATAAAGCAAAGTTTATGCACATTATTCTTCACTGGTTCAATTAATATGAGATGAAGATATACTTTTACTTTACTACAGATTAGAATACATTATTTTAAGAACAGTAGTCCAAATAGTGTGAAAGGGTAAGAAACTGCTCAAAGAGAAAAAATAACTCAGGGAAAATGAGAAAAGAAGGAAGACTGGAAGTTTGAGGACATCCTTGGCAACTCAGTGAGACCTTGTTTAAAATTTTAAAAAACAGGAGTAGTGATATTAGGCATTCTTCCTTTTGTTCCTGATTTTACAGTAAAAGCTTTCAGTTTTTTGACCATTTAGCATGATTTTGGCTGTGGGACGGTCATAGATGACTTTCATCAGATTGAGAGAAAAACCTTCTAATTTTCTTTTAGGATTTTTATTATAAGTAGGTTTTTGACTTTGGCAAATGCTTCTTCTGCATCTACTGACATGAATATGGTGTTTGTCCTTATTTTTATTAATTTTTATTTTATTAACATTTATTGATTTGCATATAAGGAATCATCCCATCCTGCATTCCTGGGATGAATCCCACCTGATCATGCTGTATTACCTTATTGATGATTTGCTGCACTCTATTACCACTCCTGTTCAATACAGTTCTGCAAACAACAGGCAGAGCAATTAGATAAGAGAAAGAAATAAGGGCATGTGAATAGAAAAGGAAAAAGTTAAATTATCACTTCTTGCTGATGATATGAACGTCACACAAAAGATTCCAAAAATACTACCAAAAATCTGCTAAAATAGTCAAATTTTGTAGTGTAGCAGGATACAAAGTCAACACTCCAAGATTAGTAGAACTCCTGTACAGGAATAACTCACTAAGACAGAAATCAGGGAAATACCTTTCAAAATAGCACCAAGAAAAATGAAATACTTGGGAATAAAACTAACAAAGTGAGCACTTTTATATTGAAAACTGCAGTACTTTAATAAGGAGATTAAAGAGGACACCAGAAACTGGAAAGATATCCCTGCTCCTGTGTAGGCAGAACCAATATACTAAAAATGGCCATGTTTTCAAAACTGTTATACAGGTTTAAATCAATTCCAATCAAAAACCATTAGCATACCTCACAGAACCAGATAAAACATTCCTAAAATTGACTTGGAACTAGCACAGACCTAGAATAGCAAAAGCAATTCTGCGCAGCAAAGGCAAGGAGAGGTATCACAATGCCTGCTCTGAAGTTATACTACGAAGCTGCTATAGTAAAAACAGGATGATACTGGCAAAGAAACAGACCCAAGGATCAAGGGAAGAGAACATGCAAACACAACTCCAAGCAAATTCACCTAATTTATCTTCGACAAAGGAGCCAAACACGTTCATTGAAGCAAGACAGCGTCTTTAATAAATGGTGCTGGAAAACCTGGCTTTCTGCATACAGAAGACTGAACCTAGACCCCTCTCACCATGACTAAACTAAACTAAAACTGAAATGCATCACAGATCTAAATTTTAAAACTAAAACACGAAATCTGCTAAAAAGAGAATGGTGTAGGCAAAGGCTTTGTCAACAAAACTTGTAACACAAAGGAGAGCTACAAAGAATCAACAACTACTAACCCACCAAGTTAAAGTTTTCCCACAGCAAAACAAACCACCAACAGAGTGAACAGTCAACCTATAGAATGAGAAAATGGTTTTACCAGCTATTTCTCTCAAAGGACTAATGTCTAGAATATGTAAGTAACTTTAAAAAATTAACTCCCCAAATTTAAAGACTCAATCCAAAAATAGGCAGCTGAAATGAATATACACTTCTCAGATGAAGAAATACAATGAGCAAATAAATAGGAAAAATATGGTCAGTCAACAGATATAAAACACAGATTTCATCTCACTCCAGAAAAAATGGCTATTATCAAGAGATAATTAGCCAATAACAAAGCTACAATTGGTAGCAATGCTGTGAGGAAAAAGTAATGGTTCTTGATTGATAATGAGAGTGTAAATTAATGCAACCACTATGAAAATCAATATGGAGAGACCTAAAAAACTAAAACTAGTTTCCATTTGACCCAGCTGTCTTTCTTCCTGAAAGGTTAAAAGCATCCTGCTGCCATGATGTATCCATGCCCACGTTTAGAGCAGAACAATTTATAACAGCTAAATCTTGGAAACACCCTGTATGCTCACCAACAAATGAATGGATAAAGAAAATGTGGTATTTAAATACAATGGAGTACTACTCTGCCTAAAAGAGGAGTAAGTGAGTCATTTTTAGGGAAATGGTTGCACCTTGAGACCATAATGTTAACTGAAATAAAGCCAATACACAAGTTTAAATATCATGTTATTTCGCTTGTATGAGAAACCCAAAGGATAAATAAGGAGCAAAACGGGACACACACTAGGAAGCAGGAAGAACATGTTCAAATGGGAAGGCAAACACAGGAGTGGGGAGAAAAAAGAAAGGAAGGAAAAAGAGATTTGAAAAGAGAAAAAGTGGGAGCAAAATTTTTGTTAATGAGGAGGGGAAGGAGGTTGGAGGGAGAGCAGGAGAACAGGAAAAAAAGAAGACATAACATGCATAGGTACAAATTTCCCATGATGAATGTGATCAGTACAAATGGCAAATATACACTAGTGAAAAAAAGAAGAAAAAGGTTAGGGTAGCTCAGTGTTTCCCTGGAGTCAATTCTGCGACCCCTGACCTACAGAGAAGAAGAAAACAAAAATACTGTTGTAGCCAGGGTTTACAAGGAAAAAGACTTAATACAGGACAAATAATTTATAGGATTATTTTATAATAGTCACCCAAAGAGACATATACAATAGAGTTGGGAGACCGGTCTACACACTAGAGACCCTAAGAATCCGGCTGAGTGCCTGGATCCCACAGCAATGTCCTGCACAAGTTCGGGTGAAGACCTACAGCCCATAGCAGTGACCTCTGTGAGTCCAACTGGTGACAGAGAGCCCATGACAAAGTCTCATGCATGTCTTATCAAGGATCTGCACTGGGAAGGCCTAAAAGCCAGTGGTGGAAGCTACAAAGTCTGCACCAGTGGTATGAAGGATCTGCACTGGAGCCAGGAAACAAAGCTCAACGTAAGGAGCAGAGCTCCCCTAAAAAGAATTGCAGTCATCCTCAGTGATGACAGGGACCCGTGCTTTTCCAATGATAATAGCCAATTTAATATCATGAAAACCAATGTGGGAAGCTTCTCCAGGAGAATCAACAGCACACAGTTTTCCCTTCTAGTTCTCTTTTTATGCAGTGACAACAATTCTCAGATGGGCCATCCACATCCAGCACCACACTGATTCAGTTCAAGTGGATATTACAAGTTGACCGTTCATTAATGAACCACAAAAACTTGATGAATTTAATCAGGAAACTTGGGCGACCACACTGAAAACCAGAGAAAAAAGCAGGATTGTACAGACTTTTCTCTTGCTATCACATGGATTAACCACTTACCATGTACAACAAACATATTTAAATCCAATTATTTAAATACAGGATGACCAAAAATTGCATATTTTTGTTAGTTTTTATAAGATAATATAACAAGAAATATTAAAATGGCAATTTAATCAAATTTATTCAATGTAAGAACTAATTGAAATGACACCTGCCTGAGTGATGCTCAGGATATTACATAAATGTGGTATCAGAATGACATTTGCAGTAAACTGTTAAGTGGTTAAATAAAGGCATGAATTTTAATTTTTTTTTTTTTTTTGCAATGCTGGCGATTGAATCAAGAAGCTTTCTGAACGTTAGGCAGGCACTGTGACACTCAACTACAAATCTAACATACTTCAGTGGGTTGCTGGGACAAGTGGGGAAAAATCTGAGTTTATAAAGCTGTACATATTTAAAGAGAATAATTCAGTGTTACAACTGTCACCTTTTGTAAAGGCTTCTCCTAAAATTCTAAGTGAACTGTTAAAATTTTACTGTAACTTTTAAGTAAGACACATTTGTCCTTTCACGAGACTGTAATAATAAAACGCAATATATGATAACAACAATCATTTCAAATCTTCTCCAAAAGGATGAAGTAATGATCATGCTCTTCCAATCACTCTTCACAGATATAAATAAAAGTACAGTGGTATTATCCAACCCACTTCTATTATAAAACAACACAAGCCAAATAGTCTTTACTAATAGAGAGCATTTCATTCAAACTGCATCTCTCCTGAGCAAGTCCCACAGTGTCATTTAATAACTTAGTATCAACCTTATCAATAAAATATGATAATTAAATAGTCTTTGTGGGGTTTGTATTAGGTTGAGATAAATATAAGTCAGTTGATGGTTTTACTTAACTGAAAATCCCAGAGAGCAGGGTTGAAAGAAAGGAAAGAGACTTCATTATTCTTCCTTACCTACAGAAGTCCTCTGCTTCATTAGCAAAGGAACTCCACATTGTTCCTGATCTCATCATCATTTGTGATTGTTTTATTAAATGAACTATAGTCATTCCTAAGTTTTAATAGATTTTAAATAAAAATTACCCACATTACCAAATTTTCCCCAAACGGGGAGAGTAGTATTTTGTAAAGAGGAAAAAAAGAAACCCAGACTGCCATTAAAAGTAACAATCATACAAAACAAATCCTGAAGATACCAGGAAAAAATTTAAATATTTTCAGTAAGTTGGGCAAATATATATTGCAACAAAATATATCTATTGAAAATTATTTTACCATTTTAGAGACTCTGTATTTTGTCAAACCAGAAATATATCCGTTGTAATAGCATACCACTAAGGCTTGAGAATTGCTTAGCAAAATGAATTCGTAATTCTCATTTTTCTGTCATAAATAAAACAAATTAGGTTTAATAAGTTATCCATCTAATTTGATGATGAAATATACAGTATACCACAGAATTAAAGAAATACTGAGGAACTTTTACTTTTCATTGTGTTGTTTCTCCTTTGTAAAAAGGGAGAAAGGTAAGTAAATAGTCAATGATGAAACTATGTCCCCAGGTGTGGCGTGATACTATAGGAGTCAGTCTTTAATCTTTTGCTATATTAATAACTATTTCTAATAAACACTGATAAACTATACTGGACATGACAAACAGTAGTGTTTATGAAATGAGTGTAGAAAACAAGGCAAAGCAGAGTATTGGAGATGGGTGACAACTAAACCAGAATCTCAGAACATATTATTCAAACTACTCATCTGAATCATTTTAATTGTAAAATAAAGTTCTGATGAAAATTCTGAACATGCAGGGTACTTGAATGAATAAGTGATCTCCGTTCAATGGGAGGAAAACGCAGGAACCCATATAAGTTGGCAAACAACTGTGAGGCTCAATTCATAGCCCGCTGGTACATAGTAAGATGGGCTACATGACAGCCGCATAGGTGTCACTAGCTTGACACACGGGACCCCTCCTTCTCTGGCAAAGTAGTCCAACCCTCATCAGAGACATAAAAACTGCTACCTAGCTAGCTCCATGCTCTCCATATAAAATGACCTAAAAGTCATGAGAGAAAAAAACTCCAAATACCCTTTATAATTAAACAGAAATAAAAATATCTCACAAATCAATAGACAGTAAGTATCCTACACATTCAGGGAAGTTATTATAAAACCACAGATTCCAATCAACTCTATTTCTCAGATGGCACGTAAGTAATACCAAGTGATAGCTTAAGACAATTACATTCTACTCATGGCTCCAGATCTTTATACTTGCAGGACAAGACAATAGAATTCCAATTCCCATATTGTCTGCTCCCTGAGGGTCACATCACATCCTGGCTCTGAGTCTGTGCCCTCCTAGTCCTCCAAACTGACCCTGATATCAGTGTATACCTGAGAAGAAAGGTAGTGCATCCAAGAGAAATCACTATAGTATTCACTTCTGTAATAACTCTTTTCAATAAATATAGATAACTGAAAAGTCAAGAAAAAGAGACATAAGCAATGCAGCTTTCTAACTTACAGAAGAGTATTCAAACGCACAGCATTTATTCACTGAATTTACAGTTATTCTTGGTCACTGGTCCATGTCAAAACTCTACAACAGATTAGAAAACAACTCAATATCTAAAAATATATTTGTTTCTTCAATCTTTTGTACACTAGTATAGGAAAATAAAGTGCCAGTTCAGAACGCACTGCAAATCAGTGATTTACATGAGAGGAACTTGAAAGTCTTAATAAAAGTACAGTATTATTTTCACCAAAAACCAGTTTGTATTTAGAGCTTAAATATTTAGTATCCATAATCTAGAACTGTACTGTTTAATATGGTAACCACTAGTCACATGTGGCTATTGTAATTTAAATTGAATTCCTCCCACTAGTCATAATTTAATGCTGCATAGTAACAGTGAAAATGATTAACACACTGGAAAGCACAAACATTTTTCCATGTACAAAGTGCTATTGGATAGTGCTGACCTTGAGTATCCAAAAGGCCCTGTCACATCTGATCAGGCCTCAATAGCCAAGAATTAATTCTGCATCTATGGATTCAACCAGCCACAGATGAAAAATATGAAAAAATAACTGTCTGTATTAAACATGCATAATTTTTGTTATTTGTCCCTAAATAACAAAAACAAAACCATTACATACAGCATTTACATTGTACTAGTGTGGTAAGTAATGCAGAAATTAGGTGAAGTATATCAGAAGACATGTATACATACATCATATAAATGCACTATACCAATTACATAGGGACTGGAGTATCCATGAAGTTTTGTTATTGACAGTGAGCACTAGAACCAATTCCCCACAAATAATGAAGGACAATATTTCTTCCTACAAATGTTACAAACTGGACAATATTACACAGTTAAAATTTACTCATGTATTTTTTCTTTTGGGAGAGGGCTAAAATATAGAAAATTTCATTAAGGTTTCAATGAAATTTAAAAAAAAAGATTTCAGTGAAATTAGAACCTAGTCATTCACTCCAAACTCAAGTCAAAATTGCTAGCAAATTAGAAAAGCTTCAAAGATGACCAGTTTTAACAGGGCCTCCTGATGACCAAGGAAAAGACTACTCCTACTAGAGACCATACGCAGAAAATAATTCTCTACTACTCCAAGAGTCAATACTGATCAGAAGCATACTGTTTTCTAATATGCAAAACTTACAAAGAATTTTAATTTGTAAGGGCATTCTACCACCTATCTCCAAAACTCACTGAAACTGAGGTTTCTAAAAGAAGGGGTAGCAGCAATGAGTATGTAGAAAACTTATGACAAGTTCAAGCAAAACTATGTGCCCACCCCACCATGAATATACAAAAGGTCCTGAGACCCATCAACATAGAATGTCTTTCCTAAGTGATTTATTTGGTTTACCTTCCTAAACCAGCAGTCAGCAAGGAGGCAGAACTACTTCCATTCTACAGAAGCAAGTACTCAGCAATTTTCCCTGGTATTAAACCCCAAGTGCATGTCTTCCTCGCTATGTAGATTTCAAGAAAAGACTGGGCCAGTTTTTACATATCTAGGATCCAGTACCCTTTCAGTACTAGGTAACTACAGGGTAGGGTAGTAGGCAATGGATGATAAAGTATGGGACATTTATTTGTTAGATACACAGGCAGACACAAAAATGAGAAAGAAGTAGAAGAGGCCTCTACCTCCATTGTCTGCTGCCTCCAGCGGCCATGTTAGCAGAAGAGACCATGGGCCTCAGTGACCAACAATCCTTTTCTTTGCAATCCTAGGTCCCTCAAAAAGGAACACTTCCCTTCAAAGATCCCATGACCATAGGACAGTATCTTTGTTGTGATCCAGGACATCTAAGTTATTTCTAACAACCACCTAGAGATACCATAGGTTTTCTACCTTCTCTTAATATTTTATATTGGTTCCTCCTGGATTAAAAAAGAAACTGAGGCCTACTAGCAAATGTGGTGGTACCACCTACTTTGAAAGGTATATAAAGCTTGGTTTGATAAAGATTAAAGTATCAGTAGCAACTTGTGTGTAACTTTCAATTATTACAGAACATTTATACTTATTATTTCATTAGAAAAGTCATGCATAATCCACAATGAATAGAACAAGTCTACAGTCCTAATTATTCTGGATTCCAAAACAACTTGTCTCTGACAAAGTCTCTTAACATAGTGTTATGGCTGATATGGATTATACAGCCCAGAACATATAACCACTCTAGTTTTGCTGTATCCAGATGAATGGCAATAAGTTGCATGTCCAAAAGCTTTGTATTGAGCCTACTTAACTTTTTATATTAACAATTATTATACATATTAAGTGCAGCAGATACCAGATTCAGGACCCTAATACAAGCTGGCAAAGTTGAATGATGACCAGGAATAAATCAGACAGCATTTAGTAAGAACAAATGTGAAAACTATACTTCAATTCAGATTGAAGATGGATGAGATGTGCTCATTAAAAGCAATACCTGTAAGAGTAGCAGGAATGTGATGCAGCTGCTTTAAAATCTGGCAGATTCTGCCTACTTTTATAATTCTCATCATAATGTCAGGGTAGTAGCAGCTCTACCAACCATACCTCTAAGTTTGGTTGCAGAAATCAAATTTGGAGGAGCTTACACAAAATCAGGTGCATCAAAGAACTAAGAGTGAAGTGAAAGCCAGAGCACTGGCTCATGTCTGCACTCCCAAGTACGTGGGAGGTTAAGACAGGAGTTGTAGCTTGAGTCCAAGGACTGGGGGCAGGCTGGGAAACAGCAAGACACAATCTCTTTAGAAAAAGAAAGTTGAGAAAAACAGAAAAAGGAGGTGATGGGGGCCTTGAAATCACATAATGGGGAAAATAGTTTAAAAAACAACTTGTAAAAATGTAAGAATAGCCATTTCACAAAATAGGAATTTCTATTTATGTGGTGTGGTTTGGAAGGCACAAGTAGAACTCAAATTCAAGAAAACATTTCATATAAATATAGGATGGTTTTCCTGAACAATTTAAATTTTTTGTTGCTGTTTCGGTTTTTGAGACAGAGTATGGCTATGTAGTTCAGACTAGCCTTCAACTCACTGTAGCCCAGCTGGTCTCAAACTCACGGGGATCGTCCACCTCAGCTTCCCAAGTGCTGAGATAACAGGCACGCACCATTTAACATACACTAAGCCTAAACCATTTAAATTACTATCATTAAATTATTTATGAAATAGTAAATTACGTATCACAATATATCAAAATGATATTAGAAGCAATTTATGTATCAGATATGCAAGGATCTGTATATACTACCTCTATTATTCACTATTTTCTTAGAAGAGAAAAGAATCACAAATCTAAAAAAAAATCTTCAGTACATGGTCTTAGACCACACAAGTTCAATCAGTGAAAGAATGTTTCTTTGAAAGTTACATCAACCTTTTCAAAATACCCCACAGTTCCTCACAACTGTGTATTTCCTTTTAACACTCACATGAGGGTGTATTACAGAAAAGGTACAAAGTAGAGAAGCTGAAAGAAAATAAACATCCTAGAGTTGCTGCTGCAATTCAGAAGGAAAAGATCAATCAATCAATATTATTATATGTAAAATTTTTGTAACAGATTTTTAAATATTATTAAATGCTCAATTTTTAGAATTTTGTCTCTTACGAAACTCTTAGATCAAGCAGATAATGGGTTAAGTCCAAAAAATAAAGAAGCAACAGAGCAAAGCTGAATGCATGTTCAAAAAAGCCTACAAAATGTTACAAGCAAAACAGGAAAGCCTATGTTAATAATGCATAAACCAAAAGAGAAAAAAAGCTACCCATTTAATGGAATAATGCTTTTATCTTTGCAGTTAAAATGAAATAAACCATGACTATTAATCTAGTAAGACCATGTAAAAATGCAATTTTTAAACATTTACTAAAAGGGGATAGTTCAGTAACCACTCTAAAAATCAAGGCCTTGTATACAGTAGCATTTAAACGCTAAATACCAATCTCCTGTCTGTGGAGGCCATTACCCGCCCTGTCACCATAGCAACACTAACAGTATGCCTAACTTCAAAGACAAAGATGTAATTTCAGACTTCCAGCAGCCAGAGGGAGTGGTAAGAATATTCTACCAAGGCAGTGTCAGCTGATGATAAATTATAAAAATATCCAGGAAGGTTATGAGGCAGACTGTACCACATATTCTCATATTCCTGGGGGAAGACTCAAACACACCAGGAGACAACAAAAGTAAAACAAAAAGTAAAAAACAAAGACTCTCAACAGAGTACAGTTTTTTTTTTAATTACATAATATAGATTTCAGCCTCCTTTTCTCTTGTTCCCAGGAGAAAATAAAAATAGTTTTCACCATTTATTTTCTTACTCAAATTAAAAGTAACCGAAGATCTGCTTGAATGTTCCAAGGGACCTGCAGAAACCACTTCTGTAGCTGCTACATACGTGAAATTCCAGCATTTGTCAACGTGTGTTTTATGGACAAGGAGCCAACTCAGATACCTAGCACTCTCCTGCCAACCACCCAACTCTCTCTCAGCATACTCTAGTTATGTTTTAAACTCTTAGAAGAAAAAACACTGAAAAATAATTTGACAATTCCTAACTTTCTGTACAATACTGTAAAGTCAATACTGTTAACCCAGACAGTGCTATTTCACAATGATGCTCAAGTTTTTAAAACAGGAGTTACAGGTTGAGAGTGCCCCAAAGCCTTAGCAAGGAATTTTCTCCAAGGATGCCAACCATAAAAGAACAATGGAGGAGTTAAAGTCTTTTTGAAGAGTTATCTAGAGGGAAGAATTTCCAAACTACAATTTTCTTTTACTTGAAGTTGGTTATCAATGATGGGCCAACAGATGAACATAACTAGTTTTACTGTAATCCTATTGCTGTATAAAAATATAAAGTCTAAAAAATCTCTGTTCATTTCTGTTGTATGATTTGAGGCTCAAAAGTTATTTTCTCAACAATAGCAGGAGCAAGACTGCTGCCCCTTTCAAGGATCTGAAGGGTGACCTACTCCTCTCTATCCCAGAAAATGTTAGTTGTGGCTTTCAAATACAAAGCTGTTGTCTCTCATCCCTGCTGGGTCACTGCCAGTTGCCCAAACACAGTCTCTGCAGAGTAAGACACAGTAAGCAAAATATACCTGGAGATTGAGTTTCCTCCATGACTTATTCTGGGGAAAGGATGGGGGTTAAGCCAACTTTAGCCTTTCTCCTTGAGAAATTCCCAAAGAAAGTAGACCCATTACAGATGGACATTTTTCTTCCAGGAAACAGAACTCCAAATCTTTGACCATCCAAGTTAAAAGGTTCATGAAAAAGAAAGCACATAAATCTTGCCATAGATAAAAACTACAGTAGTTATACCTAGTAAGTCATTAGTGAAATGCTTGTTTGTAAATTTCAAGCCATCACTAGCCTTGTCAACTAATTTTAAGCCATAATCTTATAACCTTGAAGGTTAGCAATCTTTTCCCAATAAAACAAAGACAGAAAAATGACAAAACAAAATGCTACCCACACATCTACCTTTCAAAACGAACAAAAATACATTTATTAAAACAATGTTTACAAAAGCTATTCTCAACTAAATGGGTTTTATCCTGCTACATAATTTATGCTTATAAAATAACTTTTTACATGTTACTGTGAAATAAAAATGGGCTCAAAAAAGACTATTTCTTTGGACAGAATTTGTTAGATTTATAATTGTGACAGCTAAAATAGTAAAGTTAGTTATAGAAAAATAATCACTCCTTCATTTATGTGACAGGACATAATTCAGTCTTTTGATAATCATCCCAAATAACATGAAATAACTTTTTAACACCTTATTTAAAAACCTATATTTTGGCATCATTATTCATTATTTTCACAGGACTATTTTATGTTTCTTTATAGACTATTTTCTTTCATGCAATAAGAAAAAATGATATTTCTTCCTTATAAATAATTAGGTGACCTCAATTTTTACCACAGTATTTGAGAATGCAGCCTTAAATTTAAGTCAGTCATGGTAACCGCATTATCATGCTTCTCTCTTTTGCAAAATTTGTATCAATTATAATCTATTTGGCACACTTTTTGTTTACACAATATTTTGCTCTCTCTCTCTCTACACACACACACACACACACATACACATTTTAAATAAAGAGTCAACATCAGGTATTTGACTTTAAAGGCCTTCAGTGCTACTTACCTGATTTCTAATCACCTTAGGTCTTCCTCTGAAGACCAGTTCCTAGGCCACCACTATGATAATATGGTTATCTGTTTTAGAAACCTGAAAACTCCATAAAAAATCTTAGGCATTTATCTAAGGCAGATCTCACTGCAAATTACATACCTTTCTATTCAAATGTTTGCTTTTGCTTTCTTTTAGGTGACTTTACTACTCAGTGACAACACCATCAGTTGGAAAGAGAAAGGGAAAGTGAGTTCTAATCACTGTAGCCATTTGTCACCTGTCCCCATCTCTGACAATACTGAGAGTGCAGATAAGTATAAACTAGTGACTAAACAGTACAGTTTGGAATTATCAGTATGTGTCAATCATGTCAATTACATGTCTATAATTATTCCTAAAAAGTCAGTCATATGATAAACAATGGATCATTTATTTTGTCTTCAGGCTCCCAATCTGATAATTTTCACTTTGACAGTTTAGTAAGCCAAAAATAGCAAAAAAACAAAACAAAACAAAACAAAAAAATCAAAAAACAACAACAATAAACAGAAATTTTGTTTCATTACAAAGCTTTTAAATGGTGTCTTCTGTAAGTTGGTAAATATAAAAATGAACAAAGAACAGTCTCAGTGATATAACATACTCTGTATCCAAAGCAGCCTACAGCATTAAGTCCAATAGTAGAAAAACAGGCTAGGACAGTAATGGTGAGCTTTTTTAGCTTTCAATGACAACAAAGAGGCCCTCGCACCACATGTACCATAGGTTCACCACCACTGGGCTAGGAGCTCATGAAGTAAGGTTCTAGAGAAGAGCCAGAGCTTATATCTCTGTGAAACCTTAATAGACTTCTGTACAAGGTCTCCTTGATCCTAGGTCAGAAATGCTGAAGTGAGGTTTGGTGGCCTAGCAACCCTAACAAGACCTAGAAACTAAATACGATTCAAAAAAGAAGGTAAATTTAGGCTAAAAAATTGACATTTATTGAACATTAAATGCATATATGCACGTTAAACTATGAATTCAGCAATCCTATGCAGATTATCTGAAAATAAAATGATAAAACATGTTTAAACAATTTAAAATAGACATCCTGAAAACTGGCACCACTCCTTGATTTTTTATTGCTCAATGTGCTACAGCAAAAAACAATAACCTAGTGAAATAATTTCACTTTTGTTTTTCCTATATATAGTATATAAATTTAGACATAAAAGGCATTCAATAAACATTTATTGAACATAGTCCAATTTTCTTGCAATATGAGAACTTGTGTGTTAGTTGAAAGACATCAACATTTAGAAATGCTAACTAAAGAAAAGCATAAATGCAGTACGTATGAAAAACAAAAATATTTGTAAGCAATTGATCACATTTTACAGATTTAAGAACACTCAAAATGTTGACCAAAATGGGAAATACAATTATATTTCAATGGACAGATGATCTCAGCTTTGGGAAAAAAAGTTTACAGGATACCACAGTGGTAATACTGTATGCTCAAGCGCAGATGGATGGAGGAGCCGTGACAAGGCATGGAATGGGCTACAGACTGGTAGAAACTGCACTGCTGTCACGCTTGCAGCTATCTTGCTACTTGTCTCTTCTTTCATACCTGGGAATTTGTGCTCAAAAACACATAAACACACACACACACACACACACCTAAATTTTAAAAAACTGAATCAAATTAAACATGCGTGTTGATACCACAAGTATTAATTTTGATCTGGTGCCATTAACTGTTCTTCACTACTACAATATATCCCATCTTTAGTTTTCAAGGATTTTTTTTCCTTAACAAATTAAGCCAAAAGTTTTTCTCTTCATCTCTAAAACAAAACCTTTGCTCTTTGGACAGTAAAATGATAAATTTTTCTACAATTAATAAAAAAGTGGGAGAAAGACATTTGGGTGGGGGTGGAGAAGAAGACAGAAGATGTACTATAAAGTACAGAAGACAGATGATGACCACCAATGTAGAGTTCAGGGTGATCTTTTTTTTTTTTTTTTTTTTTTTTGTCTTTTTTAAAAATTTTATTTAAAGAAAAGAAAAAACTTTCCAAAGCCTGATTTTCATTGCTAACACAATATATTTCTAAACACACAGTGTTCTAAGGAATATGCAATCCCTGAAAAGATACAACACTGTTCTAAATTTAGCATTTTAGACTGGAGGTGTGGTTTAGTGGTAGAGTGCTTGCCTAGCAGGTATGAGGCCCTGGTTACAATGCCCAGCACTGCAAAAAAGAGAGAAGAAAACAGTGTGTTAAAAACCCAATTTCCCTGAAACAAATACACATGTATGTGTTTATGTATAGTATGCAAATATGATGCTTTTTTGTTAGTTTTATTTTTCTTTCTTTTTTACTTTATTAAGGGTGTAGAGTGTGAGAGCTATACTCTAAATATATTTTATATATATATAGCTTTAGAGTTTTATATATATATATGTGTGTGTGTGTGTGTATATATATATATATATATATATATATATATATATATGTACACACAGTTATATATATATAAAACTCCAAAGCTGTCTCCTTGCCTCCAAAGGGTGACAGCATTTTTTAAATGCAGGCTTTGTGTAAGTTAAAGAAATGTTACAATTTATTTATCATGGTAAACTGAAAGTCCCAGAGTTTCAAAATATAGAAGAATGGGGTGGGGGTGGGGGGTCTTTAAAATTCATGCCCCTATACCTAAGACACTTATAAGGATCTTACATGTTTATTTTCCCTTTACTAGTATTTCACTTTTCACTAACTGAATTTGCATTTCATATACAAGACTTTTGAAAATAATGTTCAATCAATAAGATGTCATATTATTATTCTGAAGCCAAATTTGCTCCAGATACAGCATAATCACAAAACACAAATCTCACATTTTTCTTATCATCAGAAGATATCAACACTGCGCTCTTCAACCACTAATGCCCATGGGAAAAACAGAGACTACAGAAGACCCTCTATGTACATTAGAAAATTCAAACAACAAAGAGTTTAGAGTAGACATTTCAAGACACTACTGTCCCTTGTTGGGTAGACTCGGGTTCATTAACTGGCCTGCTTTATAGTAGAACTTACCAAGAACACTGCTCTGACACAGAGTAAATTCAACTTAGAACAGCACTTTACCCAAATCCAAACAAGCGGGCTCCAAGGACAACAGCAGATAAGACACACGTAACGCAGAGATGCAAGAGCCATTATCCAAGAAGCAGCAGTAGTTTTTCTGTCCTTAGGTTGCTAATATTTCCATCTGTGGTAAATCTGAGTTTAAGAAGCATAAAGGCTTACTCAGTTACTTTATAGTACAACAAATGTAATAAACCTGTAGGGTTAGAAGTGAAAGGAGACCCCATGGCTTTTCTACCCACAGCAAGAAATTAAAACCACTGATTCAGAAAACCATCTCTATCGGACTTGCTTTGACTCAGTGGGAAGAGACATGATTAGCCTTTGCATTACAAAGATAAAACCTCAGAGTCTTACAGCTTCCTCCTGTAATTTTTCTACTTCCCACTTTAGCAGGCAGCCCAAAAGATTCCTGGTAGATATGGTTACTCCTCATGTTTTCCCATTAACTTTTTTACTTTTTTCCTAGGCTTCCCTGTAACTCAAGCAAAAGACCCTTACAGTGATCACACAGGAAAGAAAGAGAGGGCCTCTGTAATTTCTAGAGAAAGACATATTCCACATAAACATCCAAGGCTCTCCCACGGCCAGAACTCCTAAACAAGTTTCCCATTATAAATGCAAATGGCACCCAAGACAGAAAGGAGACTACCAAGAGTCATACATGAGCCACTTTTGAAGACTTTTAGGTATGCATTTCCTCATTCTTTTGATTTCTCACAGGTGGAAAAAGAATATTTTACCAGTTTTTATTATATTAATAAAGGTAAGTTTTAATATAAGATTTAGGAGCCAGAAGGAGTTTTGAGGTTCCTATATTTCACTTACTTATTTTTCGGAAAGGAAACAGAAACTTCATAAATGGCATGAACTACTGCCTAGGCATAGGGGCACATGCCTGTAATCCGAGCACTCAGGAGGCTGAGGTAAGAGGACAGCCACAAGTCCAAGACTAGCCTGGGCTACATAGTAACTTCAATGTCTGCCTGAATTATACAGTGAAAATCTGTCTCCAAAACAAAAACAACAGAAAAAGAAAGAAAAGAAATGACATGAACTGTTCATGAGGAGCTTAGGTGAAACACATTGTTCTGTCATTTAGCATTATCATAAGAACAAGTTTTCCAAACAACACATATTAGTTTATCTAAACAGTAAAGTCCACTATTTCTGCAATACAAATCAAAAACTCCTCATTTCTGCGAAGATAGGCAGCTGGGGAATGTACAGATCAAGGATATAAATTATTTCAAACAATCTGGAGGGTAAATTATACTGCAGTCAAACATTTGCATCATTCCAGTCTAATAATCAACTCTGTACTTAAATCAAATTGGTTGATAATACATAAATGCTAAAAATTCTATATTTAAATTTAGATACTCTCACAAGTATTGAGCATGTACAATATACACAAACAAATGGATGTCAACTCTGTTGCAAATAATGCTATGCAGAGCACTTTTTAAAAATTCAAATGATGGCTGGATAATGAAATAAAGTGAAAAGATATGCACAGCATATAAAAGTGGGTAAAAATTCAGGCTCTGGGAAAGGCACAACAATAGTACCTGGAAGCCTTTTCGTTTTTTAATAGAATGCATTATGAAGAAAAGTAGTTGAGAAAGCTTAGTCATTTTTATGGCTTAAAGCTTTTCTCTCTCTTTTATTCTAGGCTTAAACAAAGTTCAGTGGGGCATCAAACTGCCTGTTTTAAATTACAGTCTGTATTTTAAAATAGAATGCATGCGCGGCATGTTCCCAAAGCTAAAGGGAGGGAGTGTTATTCACTGAAAATTGAAGGCTTGTTGAGTCAATAATCTTCTTTCACACAGTAACAATTTTCAGGTAAAATTTCTTGACCCAAACAAAGGAAAACAAGACCATTCAGTTATTCTACAGAAATTTAGAGAAGGCAAAATAAAACGATGAGAAAGAGAGGACACCTCTAAAATCCTACATTGTGATGGAAGAATAGAAAATTTGGGTTTAGGCGGAAACTTCTCTATATGTATTTATTTCCTGTCTCAAACTAACAGTTAATGTTAAAAATACTTCTGTGCCCAAAAATAAACAAATAAAATAAAAGCAAATAACCTGCCCACAAGTGCTACTATGAGCTCCTGCTGGTTATATATCCCTTGTTACATGAAACAGATGTACGCCTTCCTATTACCTGCACAGTGAAAATCTGTAAATTAAAAGCTATTGCCCACCAAAGTTGGGCAATAATGAGCAAAATACACTCCTGGCCTCCCGCTAGTCAATGCACAACTGGCCTAAAGGAAGCACTAGTGAGAGCCATCCTCTGAAGGACAGAGACCCTCGCAGACACTGCAGGCCAAAACCCAAACTGCAGTTTAGGATGAGAAAGTATCTAGAACTATCACATAGAAAAGAGTGCTACACTCCTGCACATGCTCTCCCTCTCCTGCCTGTGGTCAGAGGTGGACCATCAGTGTACATAGCTGGGAAGATAGTTAAAGTGGCCCTGGGAGTTTCCCATGGCCCAGATAGTAGTGGCTTCACCTTTTCATCCTGAAAACTGAAAGTTGGGTCAAATCCTGTTAGGCCTCCATTGTAGGGTAAAATCTGTGTGTTGACTTTCCTATTAGTGAGAAATATCTGCATTTGTCATTCCTCATTTAATGCGCCTCATTAATCAACTACAGATCATTATTATCTTTCTATGGTCAATTCTTAATCTACAGTTTTGTCTAATGTCAATTCTTAATCTACAGTTTTGTCTAATGTCTATTGTTATAGCACTCTTCATACTCCCTTATTAATTTTTTAGAAACTAATTGACAGTCACACAAAATGGGTTGAAACTCATTTCTCCCAACATTTTAAATGGAAATCTTCAGGATATTACATGAAAAAGTTGGAAGCAGTATACTTAGTTAAGATCTGCTTTAACTAAATTAAATTTGTTTAATTTAAATCTTTTTTTTTTAGTTATTACACTGCCACTAAGCAAATGTTTCAGCTGAATTTAGATCTACTACTTTGATACTGGGGGAGTAGCTCAGTGGTAAAGTGCTTGCTTACTCTGTGCAGAGACCTTGGGTTGATGCCCAAGATTGCCCTCCCAAAGAAATATCTACTTACTTTACAGGACTGAATATGTCAATCTGGCAACACCTTGCACACAAACATATATGAGTTACATAAAGCAAACTATAGTTTTTTAAACTATTAATTTACTTGAGCTTTCTAGTATATATATTTAGCCTATTTTACTTGGAAGAAGTCCAACTATTGTTGCTTTAATGAACTATTTTTTACAAAGAACAATTTAAGTAGAATATGCTCTGAAAGAAGACACACATGTTCCCTGTTTTACCTTGTTCATGTTCAATCTCTATTTTCAAAATGACTACCAATATCATGAAAATATTCTAGGAAATAATATTCAGAAATCATATCTTAAAGAAATAATCCAGTTGGAAACTAAACATTTGTCAAGTCATTTTTTCCTGACTATATGTTCTTAATTTTAATCTAAAAGGAACTGATATCTCTAGATAAGAGATGAGCATTTAAAATTACATTCTAGAAGATGGTACATCCTAAGAAACTCAAGTAAATATTGTATATTCCATTTAAACTTCTCCAAGTCATTGAAAATCATTTGTGCATTCAATTTGAAACTTCATGCAAGCAATTAAGTGCATCTGTAGATGTCTCAGCAGACCCAGAGCTATCACACAAACAATCCCCTACCAGGCTCCCACCACAGGAGGCTTTCAATTTTATGAAGTGCTTCCTCTAGAACTCCCAAACTCAGCAAACTAAGAGCACCTGAAGAATGCTGACAACAATCAACTTCGTTGCACAGAGGCATTATCCACACATGAAAAACGAAAAGAAGTGGCACAACAGGTAAAATTTTGTCTTTCATTAACTTGTAATTTGTTACATGTTCACAATGATTTGAGAAGGATCAATCAATGGAAGACAGCTACACTCTTAACCTTTTGATGACAACCATTTAAATCAAGTTCAAGCTACAAATAAGTTTCAAAAGAGTTCATTCAGCAGCCATTTGTCTGATAGATTTTAACTTTTTTGCAAAAACCTGCCAAAACGGGTTAAAATGGTCTTAACAATTATATTTCTACAGGTTAGGTTGAGAGCTTGGTGAAAGGCAAAATCCAGTTTTAAAAAAAAGGTTGCTTCATCTAACATTTCCTAATAATTTCTACACACTTTAAATGTCCTTATTAATATATCATCAGTATTCCTGTTTCCAAAGTACGTGACCTTTCACCTCAAATAAATATTTTCTTAAAAATTAAAACAAAACAAAACAACAACAACCAAAAAAAAAAACCTCAACCAGAATAGCATTCTCTCACTAAAGGCAAACATCACTGAACAATTTTACTAATTCCTTTTTCCTTAAAAAAGTATTCTTGGTAATAATAGTTTTCCAACCAATTTCTTTTAGACTTCCAATATCCTGTTTAACACCCTCTTTTTCAAAGAACTACCAGTATTTACTACCTCCTTCCTTTCACAAATGGCTGTAAAACATACATTTTATCTAAAGCCCAATATTCCCTTCTAATTGCAAACTCAACACAAGTGCCACAAACACTATTCCACACATTTATCTAAGAAAGATAACTCTTTTCATGTTGATCTCTTTAAGTTATTTCCTATGTAAGAAAGAAAGGTCAGAAAAAAGTTATTAATGACCTGATAAACTTCCAGAACAGCCAGTATTTACAGACATTCCATAAAACCCCAACACAGCAATTCATTCACAAGAGTTGTTAAGACATGACAGCCACTCTGACCCTAACTTGGGTAAACAGAATCATGACTTTCCCATCTGAATTGCAAAACTAGTGGTTCCTCTCCAAAGGATAAAACAGATTAGTTGTGTGTGTTTATCTGCTTTGGATTCAACCCCAGGTTTCATCTGCAATAGACAAACACTCTACCACTAACCTATACCTCAGCCCAAAGATTATTTTCCAAAGTGAGGAAAAACTCTTCCATTCCCTTATTTTTTTTAAGAAAATAAAAACCTTCAGTTTTCTATCTTCTTTACAAATGTTTATAAATAATTTATTAGCACACCTATTTGGGCTATAATTATTGTTTCTGTCAAGTTTTACAAGTAAAACTAATAAGCAAAATGTTTTCATACTATTTTTAGCTTGTTATTCAAAATGGCAATTTTTTTGAAATTTAAGGTTACCAAGTTGAGTTAAATGCCATTTGATATAAAAAATAATCTTATGAATAATAATGTTTTGACAATGCAGCTCTCTCATTCATATATCATCTTGTATCATTAGCAACACAGACACAGGCTTTCCTGATGTCAACTCCACACTCATGTAATAGATTTCTGAACCGTACTGGGGAAAGAATTGTTTAAAAATTACTTTAGGAGGGGCTGGAGATTTAGCTCAGAAGCATAAGCTCCTGCCTTGCAAGCAGGCAGTCGTGAGTTCAATCCCTGGTACCAGTAAAATGAAAAAGACAAAAAAAAAAATTACTTTAGGAAACTTAATAAATGTAATAAATACCATGAAAAGATCCACATCTAAAACCAGAGAATTATAAAAATAATTGTAATAAAATAAAAAATACCAATGCCCAGAAGATGGAGATTTAACAAAAAACACACTACATCATATTTTGGGGTTGTGTTAGTACACTGAGATATATATGATGCTTATGAAATGAAAGAGGGAAAAGATTATGGCATCTTTTAGATCTACTGTCTTATTTAAATTCTGGCTTTGTTTCCTACTAGTATTAAAGGTAGAAAAAAACTATGAAATAATGTTCAGATTTTAAGTGACAGTGTCAAACTGGGAGAAAATCTCTTCCAGCTAACTTTATACTACAATGTTATATGCAAAGATTTATTGATAATAGGTATATCAAGCATATATATATATATATATATATATATATATATACTTCATCTTAACAGGGAAATGACTGATTAAAAGACATAGAAATAAGTGGACAACATTAAGGAAGATGTGTTCAGAGATTAGGTCTGAACCTATTAGGCAAAACATAAATAATACCAGTCATGGCTCCAAGACAAGGAAATAAGTATTAACTTATCAGTCTTTTGTTATTTGTAAGAGTTATGAAGATACAGCTGTGTCAGCTACAAAACACAACTGTATTAGCTATTAAAGGCCACCAAGAACTTTATGGCATGTAAATATAATAAAAACCCAGGCCTAACCATGGTAAATAGACAACTTACTGAGAGACTGTATTATAGATCTAGCAAAAGAATACTGGTAATGTTTTGATTTCTTATATGAAGTTGATAACCTGTTTTAAAAAAATATGACACAATGGAAAACATAAAATCTATCTCAATGTAAGCAAAAAAGATCAAGAAATACCTAAAAAGCATACCTGTTAATAGTCACACATGTAATGGAAAGACTTAATAACTGTACGTTAGAATTACCATACTATATTTTTACAAAGATTCAGCTAGGACTTAAAAATTTAGTTATAAACTAGAAATACAAATATTAAGGACTGTCTTTAAATAAAATTCGTATCACTGACATTTGAATGCATAGCCTAAAAATAAATCTATAAAAGCTCCAACAGCAAATTCACAATTTGTATAGTTATCAACCTAGCCAAATTAAAGGACTAAAATATTTAATAAAAGAATCACTTTAAAAATACAAAGTATTAAAGCTTTAACAGAATATCAACAGATTATTCCCTAAAGCTATAATTATCTTAATTACATAGAGTGGCCTATGAACGGAGCATCTACATTTATGAAACTGTATCTGCAACCCCATGTAGGGTTTTTGCACATGCAAAGCCCCGGTGAAGAAAAATTCAAGCAGTCAATTGTCATGTAACAAACTGGAGCTTAGGTGCTTCACTTAATCTACTATTTGTCCTTTATTCAATATTTGATACCTTATATACTTGCCATATAACCTAGAAACTGTTCTCTAAAAAAAAGTTTACCAATCCCAGGTATAGTGGTGTATGCCTGTAATTCTAGCATTTGGGAGGCTGAAGCAGGAGACTGCTGTGAGTTCCAGGCCAGCTTGGACTACAAAGTGAGTTCAAGGCTAGTATGAACTAAACAGCAAGACCCTATATCCCCCACCCAAATAGGATTCAAGTCTACCAGTTGTCTGTTAGTTAAAAAATTAAGAAAGAAAAAAAATACAAATCCCACGTACTGTAGAGCATTTCTTTTTTAATAGTCCGATAAGGAAAGCTATATTATGAGTAACTGAGTAACCTTAAATATACTTTGGAAGTAGATACAGTAATCATTAAGAAGATAGTCATTATATGTACAAAAAGAGACATAAAATAACTCAGATAAAATTTCAACTATTGATAACTGTACTGTTTTACACTCTGAAAATTTTCATCCTATTTTCAAATAATCAACTTCCCTGAACTGAAGTCTTCAGTTATCTAGAATTCCAACATCTCATTCCATCCTTAATTATGCTCTAAGTTAGCTCAACATCAAGCAGACATTTCAATGTAGAGCCATAACAAGTGATGTTTAAGTTCTTAAATGAACATGAAGAAATCATATTCATTTAATAGTTATCAATTTATAACAAATTTACTGCCTTGTGTCAAGACAAATCAGCAATCAGTAACAAACCTACTAAGACAGACTACAAAAACACTAAAAAACAGGTGGAGAAAAAAGTGCACTGTTCATCTGCTTCCCATGAATCAATACAAATTGCATAAAACCAGAAGCCAGCTTCCAAATATTTGGCAATGTTGCATTTATTAACAGCATGCAAGTGTGCTACACACTCTACATGCTGATCAGCCAGTAATTATCTACTTTAAATAAAACAAACTACAGCATTATAACACAAAATCCATTACCTTTTCATCCTTTCAAAAACTAAGTACCTATACAGTACTGTAATACAACTTTTTTAAAAGGCCATAAGAGTTCACTCATACCACAGAAATAAAACCTATAAAAATTAGGTTTACAAAAACAGGTATATCAGATTCAAAGATCATGAACTTCTTGCAAATATCACCCCTTCCTTCTCTCTAAGGCTACATATACAATTTAAAATGGGTGTCAATATGCATGCTATGTGTCATGTATAACACCCATTATAAATGCTTGCTCAAATATTTAAAAGGAAAATAATGAATTTTACTTAGTGCACAGTTAAACTTTAAAGTAAAACCATACTAACCTGAACTTATATCCTAAGCAAACCTAAGTAGAAGTTAAGCAGTTAACAATAATTCTTCAAAGCAAAATATTTTAACAAACAAATGTTAAAATATTTACTTGTAAGATTTAATCTAGTTAACAAAACTTCATTTAAATTAGATTCGTTATTTTAAAAAGAAAATCATGCATAGGGTACTTATTAATGGGTATTACCATGAGACCCTATAGTATAGCCATTATTCTTTATATATATATATTCCAACCATGACATAGTAGTTGCGAGTGGAAATACTTTACGGTACACTTTGTCAAACTTTAAATTAGTTGAGTGGTTTCTCTTTATACAAATAGAAAGTTCTAGAAATGATTCACATAATTGTCACATTTTATAATGTCATTTTTGTCTTTACAAAGTGAGAATTTCTTTTGAGTCTCAACACTTAACTGACACCTGTCATCTCCACACACACACACAAAAGCTAAATCAAACAAGGTCAACTGCACAATAGCAACACTTGCCTGCATACAAAACCAACTAGCCAAATAAAACCTTCTATAACTGATGCCTACTCTGCAACACATACCTACAGATGAAACATACTTCTTCACAACTATAGCACTCCTAAGAATTAAGCCCTAAAAAAAATTAACAAACCACAAAATATATCTGAAATCTATAAACGTCTTTTTTATGTTATAACATAAAGTAAAACAAATAAAAACAACAGTTCTTTTGAAAAAATCTTTAACTCATTACATTTCCAAATCAGCACATTAATGTCTTACTGGTAAACTTGATGGTCTTTCTTGTTGTATTAAATTCAAGTCTGTTTCATGGTTGGGTTTTCCAGAGGCCAGGGGAGGTTGAGATCTAGAGCCATAGCCTTCCTGAGACATGTCCTAAAGAAACAAAATGTATTTCATAAATATCTCAGTTTCAAGCTTCTTCAGCAATCAAAATGAAGCAATGGTTTATTGCAAAGTATCCAGTAATGTTATATTTCAGCTTGTAGATGTGATAGCTATTGTTTAACATTATATCAAAAGTAAAAAAGTGAATCAATTACAGAAATATGCATCAAATTAAAAGCTAAATTTATTGCAAGACCATACTAACTAAGCATTGCACAGTATTTGAGTTTTGCAAGAAGTTGACTATTTGGTAAAACACAGGGAGGGAGTTCAGATGTGGACAAACTTTTTAAACCACAGCAAATGGAAAATTCATTGTATTGCTTAATTCTGATTTTGGAAAAAATGCCTTTAATACCATTTTCAAAAATTTAAATAACCAATAAAAACTTTATTATCAACTGAATCTTAATATACCCTATCAAACACCACAAAACAGGATCAATTGTTATTAAACTCAGTATCCTGGAGTTTCTACAAAACCACTTAAACATTCAAGGTACAGAAATCTATATGCTCACATGAAACAGTTTTCAGGAAGCAAAACACATGCAAAACATCCTCCACTGAGAGAAAAGAAACTGATCTTTTACATGAACTTTCTGACATCCTATAGACCATTTTTCCAAGATACATGTTTTCAGCATTATGGTAAAATAATAACACAGTTCAAATGTCATTTATATTACACATCTAGCTATTTAATCATGTTAACTCAGCTCTAAAATATTCTATCATTTGCACCTGAAGTAAAACAGCAGACCAGAATGGTAAAGACTTATTATAGCATGTCTCCATTGGCACTGAAAGTTGAAGAACCAGTTCCTAACTGGATAGAATTAAACACACACACACACACACACACACACACACACACGGAGAGACAGAGACAGAGACAGAGAGAGACAGAGACAGAGAGACAGAGAGACAGAGAGAGAGACAGAGAGAGACAGAGAGACAGAGAGAGAGACAGAGAGAGAGAATGGGGGGAGGAAAAGAGAGAGAGGGAGAAGGAGGGAGGGAGAGAGAGAAGGAGGAGGAGGGAGGGAGGGAGGGAGAAGGAAAGAAACTGTAGCCTTAAAATTCTCTCCTCTTCCCTGTCAGTTCAAATAAGTACTGGCATTAAAGAAACATCATATACAAGTCCTACTTCTTCTACTACATCTCTAAATATTACTTGGATAATTAATGTTTATTAGGAAAACCTATAAAAACTTCTGCCCCACTCCTTTCTCATATAATATACACTTAAAATTACTTGGCTTCTTACATCAAGTGAACTCTGGACTACTTGCTGGTACTACAAAGTATACAAAATACAAAAACTAGACTTAACTAGCCAGTACTAGCCCAGATCTGGTACAACAGGTTTGCATCAGGCTCCAAATGAAAGAGAAGGCCCACAATATGCATTTTTCACATGCAGCCCTTACTCTTTATTCATTCTTCCCCTCTCTCTCCCTCCGTGTGTGTGTGTGTGTGTGTGTGTGTGTGCGCGCGCGCGCGCGCGCGCGCACGCGTGTGTAAAACAGTTACATAAAATACCAGTTGGTATTGTACTCTGGTAAGAGAACTCAATCATAGTTGTCAGCGTTTGTCCTCCTCCCACCTCCCAACCACAATAAGGCAAGGTGGGAGTAAGTGCATGCAAGCCAAGGACACTTGAGGGGGCAGCTCTTCAATCTGGTTGCCAGCATAGGCTAACAATTAGGCTTGTGGGGGACAAAAGCAAGGGCTGAAGGATTCTTACCACCCTCACCACCACCCCCACCCCGAAACCACGTTTCTGGTAGATCCTATGTTTCCACTTGTCACAGAGGCTTCCTACTAGGCGCTGCAGTTCCCGGAGAT
This sequence comes from Cavia porcellus, assembly GCF_034190915.1. Classification (NCBI taxonomy): domain Eukaryota; kingdom Metazoa; phylum Chordata; class Mammalia; order Rodentia; family Caviidae; genus Cavia; species Cavia porcellus. The sequence continues at coordinate 25,840,133 of NW_026947505.1, read as the reverse complement.
TAACAGCCAAGATTTCCAATGAAGTGGGGCACAAGGCCTCCATTCGGGGGCCTTTTACAGTTACAAAAACACACAAAAGGTCAGGACAACCTCACAATGAGCAAGGAAGTGAGTAGGCCTGCCCCAGGGCACTTTCACACATGCTATGGACAGTGCCCAGCCCTTCTTTAGGAAACTCTAGTGCACAGACAGCAGCAAGCTTGCAAGCCACTTGCCTGCTTGCCTTTTATGTGGTTTTGTGTATTTTCCTCTGTAGTAAATGATCTACCTTTCGAAGAGTATGAGAAAAACCATACAGAACTATAGTGGATACATATTCAAATTTAGATACTGCCCCATTTAAAACAACAATCAATCAACAAATTGCAAATTATTAGAAAAATTTACTATGCCTTCATATTAAGGATTTAAAATTTCAAGATTATTAGATTCCACTAAAATCCCAAATATTATTCCTAACCACAAGAAAGCTTTCAGGTGTGAAATACTGGTAGAAATAAAGCCAAACAAAATTTAGACAGAATGGCTGAAAAGGGAAATTGAGCACAAGTACTGATTTAACTGAGTGCTCATAGAAAAACTATGAAGATTTAAGCCTACACTAATTTTTACCTATATGTAATGTAGGATGTCTATGGTTGTTTTTAATAAAGAGGTAAAATATTGTGTCCCATAATGAAACAAGCCTTCTGATGTTCCAAGTTGTATTTATTGTTTGCATATACTTATTTTCATCTCAAAAATAAAAAAATAAATATATGTAATTTAATGAACAAAAAACAATGTATCTGAAAATAATGTACTTAGCATACACTTTATAAACAACAAATAAATACAGCTTTACATTTTAAAACATCATTGCCATCTTCAGTTATTTACAAAATCAAACTAGTATACACGTTTATACACTAGTCACACATACAATCACTACATTTATCTGCTACACACTTAAAAAGGTATGACTCTTTTAGAATATAATACTATGATAGTACAGCAATGCACAAGAACCAAGCAATCAGAATGTGGCTCATGTTTTTTGTATTCTTAATCAATGTTATTTCTCTACATTTACCCTCCAGTTAAATCAGTTGTCATGCTCAAATGTTTACCTACACACTTAACAACTTATGTACTCCAGTCATATCCTTCTTTATGAGTCTAATATAAAAGGAAAGCTGACCCCTAAACAAGGGTGAAAAGAATGTGAATAGGGGTATATATACTTTGTTTCAGAAAATTTCATTGAGTGTTTCTTTTAACAAACACAGTCAACATTTAAGGGCCTACTAAGAATGAGGGTACTTTAGCATACTACAGTATTAAATAGGACCAGAAGGAATACACTAGGGTCCCATTTCTATTTTTAAAAGGGTAAGACCAAAACAACCATTAAAAGGCCAAGAACGTAAGTTACTTCTGCTCTCTATTTATTATGAAATGAATTAACAGCAACATAAAACTGAAGAAAATGTAGAATATTTAACATGTCAGAGATGCTTTTTAAAAAAGTAGAAAAGGAAAACATTCCTATGATATAAATTCAAACAGATTAACAATGAAAAGAAAGATGATCTTCCCAGGTTCCAATCTCTACACAAAAGCTACTTTTCTAAAAGTCTTCAATTTGGCTTTCCATAAATTTTAATGTGTTTTCAAGTATAAATGTAAATTTAAATCTTTTCCTTTTCATTCAAATGGAGACTATTTTGTGTAGATGACACAATTCTCTCTCTCTCTCTCTCTCTCTCTCTCTCTCTCTCTCTCTCTCTCTCTCTCTTGGTACCAAGGATCGAACTCAAGACTGCGCATTTGCAAAGCAGGTGCTTATGCCAGTGAACTAAATCCCCAGCCCAATTTTTGATCTCTTAATGTTCTGTACAGCTCCTTATATATCTGTGACCAAATGCCTACTTTTTTCTTTTTTATGGCTATACAGTATTGCACTATTTGTAGAAGCCATACCATAACAGTCCCCAACTGAAGTACATTTATTATTTTTTATCTTTTACCACTTTATATAGCATTACAATAAGCATCCTCAAGCACACATTTTCATATAAAGTATTTCTATAGCATAAATCTGTGCAACTGGAATTTTTGTCAAAGATTTGATATTTAAAAATTTGATAGAGCCTGACAAAAGTTCTTAACAAAGTGTTAATTTATACTCACAGTTCATTTCAGTATAGAACAAAACTTAAGATGTTTGTTACCATTAAAATGTATCCAAACGCATCATAAAATGTAGAAAAGCCAAAACAGGAAAGGTAAGTAGATAAGTTATTAACTGTACCCTTTCTCTCAAAGAAGTAGAATTTAAGAGCATATGAACTATAAACCAAGGGAACAGACAAGGAAAAGGAACACCTCAATCACTACCAAACCATAGTAGTGGGAATAAGTAGGAGGTCAACGACAATACATCTACAAGCTAACCCATCTGCCTGTGTTAATACTTCAAAGGAGGGCTTCATACTAGGAAAAAAAAAAAAAGCAACAGTTGGCAACTGTGGTTTTGGCACGTGGAATACAAGATAATTCTCACTATTACAGAAAAGTTTATTCAAAGATCTTGTGAAGTACAGATGTACTATACAGAGACTGAAGAAAGTCCAGGGTGAAGGAACCTGCACCCTAAAAGGTGCCTTTGTGACAAGTGCTGTGCACAGTTTATCCAATCAACAACTCAGGAGACAGTTCCTATTATTATTCTGGTTTCTATTCCACAAAAATTTAAGTAACATGCTTAGCTCGTATGTGGCCACAATGCTAGGGTATCTCACTGTGAGGGACATTTTTCATTTCTACAATAAGCATGCTTTAGAGAACATTGGAAGCTACTACTGCAGAATAAGTGATTTCATATAATTTAACCTTTAAGATATTCCAACCTTTAGATATTCTCCTAAATATACCTTTTGAAAAGTTATAAGCTTAAAGACTTTATACATAGTTCTTGAAAAGTATAAGCTTCAGGACTGTCAAAAACACTCAATTCCAGTACCAGGAATAAAGAATATTTAAATTAAAGATCACTCTCCCTACCATTAGTTATCATCAGTTTACAAAACCCACTGGCTGATGGGAAGCCAACACAGGCTCATCCTCCAACCAACTGTATTCGATAGGGCCCTTCTGTTGGCACCTCTCTTTCCGCATTCCTCTGAAAGCTACTGTCCTCTTATCTTTATCCTAAGGACTCCATATTGACCCCTACCTGATGATCCTACATGTCTATGAGTGATTCCTTATAGCTTAATTAAGTGCATGATTAAATTACATATTGGTCTATAGAGAGAGCCCCTTGTACTTTTCCTGCTCAGAGATAACTTTCCTAACCACATCTCCAGTCTTTTTTACCTTCTTCAGGTCCCACCTCCCACACACAACTTCTAAGAGATGCATCACATGCAGTACCTCTGCTGTAAACCTTAGCTATACTCCAGCCTTATTTAAAATACCACAGCCACTACAAAAGCTCAGTATTACCTCCTCATTGCTCTAGGTCCCTCAGGGCCCTTCCATCTTTGTACCTGCAGCTCTGTGGGGAGGCTCCTAAGTGGACATTATGTTTCCTCTTGTGCTTGCAGAGTACCTGGCTTCCCTCAAGATCCTGAAAGAGAGGAGTTCCACCACGCTTCTCATAACAATTATCTAAGATCAACTTCAGAAGCAATCTCTTATAGAACTAGCACTGCTATATTTCAACTTTCCCAGACTAGACTCTCAATTTTCCTAGGAAGAGGCTACTGTCCTCTGAGATGCCCAAAACCATCCCTGACAGGTGCTAAGTATAGGGCAGGTAAATGCCTAGCCGGACAGTTTCTAGAAGCTAGCACAAAACACATATCTAAATACAACTTGGGCTCATACCCAAAAATATTTATCATGTTAACAGTTACACCGTGAACAAATGTGCTACAAAACACATTTTGTTGCTTGTTACTGACCATCTTAAGGAAAAAGGATTACTGGGGGGGAAAAAGTTTGCAAAGATACACTAGAAATGAAAAGAAAAGGAAAAAGGATTACTGGGGGAAAAAGTTACAAAAATATACTAGAAATTAAGAAAGAAAACACTATAAAGAGCAGCAATGGTATCATTAAAAAGGCAGTGAGAGAAAGTGACAAGAAATTGTGTGCCTATATGAAGAGATGAGCAGTGAAACAATCAAAAATAAAGATAAGCTTCATAAAAGCTATACATCAAATGACTGTACTAATTTATAAGAAATATGTTGGGCTGGGGATTCAGTTCAGCAGTGTAAGCACCGGTCTAGTAAGTGTGAGATCCTGAGTTCGACCCCTAGTACCAAAAAAAAAGTTGGGTATGGTGGCCTATCTGCAACCCTAGTACTCAGGAAGCTGAAGCAAGAGGCCAGCCTGCTCTACACAGTGGAAAAGAGAAGACAGAATCAAGGAACATGTCAAACCATAGTGAATCAAATGGTATTTCCCAGACTGGAAATTTCCACTAGACAAATAACTCAGTATCTTAAATAATGATAGTAAACTGAAAGGAGAAAGCAAATACCGGAAAGAAGATGGTGGGGAATCCTAAAAACAAAGAGGTTAAAAGCATTAACCAAAGATGAGACTTTGAGTTCTAATTCAAAGTATTCAAGTTGAAACATACTTGCATGATTCATTAGACTCCCAGAGATATGAATTATAAGCTAATTGATAGGAATAAATTATACTTTAAATATGATAACTCTATCAAATCTCCTTTAAAAATTGAGATGACACAAAATTGGAAGGTAGACTTGGAGATGCAGAAAAGGATTAAGAAGGAGAAGAAAAGGGAAAGGGGAATTAAAAGCAATTAAGATCTATTACATAGATGTTCTATTTCCCAAATTGAACCTGAGACAAGAAATTAGGCAGTAGCAAAGCTGGCTGAGGTAGTATATTTGACCAGTTAATTATAAAATCCTAGGTCATATGAGCACAACAGTTCCCAAAGCCTTGCACACAGACATCTCACAAGAACGTGAGCACATTCTGCATTGGACAGCCTAGACTTGAAGTCAGCCTGAGTACTGGGTAATACATAAACAACAATCTACACTGAGCTTTTTACTATTGTGTTCACTTTCGTGTGGTGGCTCACTCCCACACTGTAAAGTATGCTTCTTTTCTACTTTTACTTGGCCCAAACTTGCTCTGCTGAGCTGCTTTTCCTACCTTTAATAAAACTTTGTTACCATTTTGCTTGTCTTGACCAATTCTTCACTCAAGACCAAAAGAACCTAGAAACCCCCTCCACAAGAAGATTCTGGCATCCCAAAACCCAGTAACAACGTATTCTGTATTACTAAAATACACAGAGGACAGGAGAGGGGAGAGAGGGAGGAAGGACAGGCTTTGTTGTGGTCAGTATTGGGGGAAATAAATTTTGTCTTTTAAAAGTATATAATGAAACACTGATTAGTGGCAAGATGTTTAGAATTACTTGTGATACTTTTAGTATTACTTAAAAGTAATACTAGGCTGGGGATTTAGCTCAGTGGCATAAGCGCCTGCCTGGCAAGCACAAGGCCGTGAGTTTGATCCCTGATGCAAAAAAAAAAAAAAAAAAAAAAAAAATAGTAATAATAAAAGTAATACTAAACTAGAGGGCTCGGTTTTAGTTCAGTGGTACAGCACATTCCTAAGCATGTACAAGGCTCTGCGTTCAATACCAGCACCAAAAACAATCAAATGAAGCAGTAATACTAAAGGAAGCAGAGGAGTAGAGGGTACAGGAGGGGAGGGCATAGATAAAACAAAATCAGTCACTTAATTGAAAGCTGAGAGATGCATGCATGGGGTTCATTATAATATTGTCCTACTTCTGATTATGTTTGGGAATTTCCACTCAAATGAAAATGGAGTTAATAGCATAAAAGACTACTTTGGGAATTCAGAAGTGAGGCTGAGGTGGACTTGGGCGTTCATCTGAAAAACTATAATAACTTGCTAATTATACTCAACCCTTCTCCCCTGTGAAAACATATTAAGTATACATCTTTTAATCTTTCATTTTCTTAACACTCCCCCATTTTTCTTCTTCATTATGTTTGATGCACTATTTATTCTTAAACTTTAACCACATTTTTAAAAACAACCCATCAGTCATCACCACCAAATTAACTTATCGATTTCATCTTCCCTCTAGTTTCCACAGTGAAACCTGCTCTTCTGGTTGGCTCACTGATCCTTGTGCAATTTCATCTCCTACACAGACTCTTATCTTAGTTCCAACTCTTAAAGTCCTGCTTCTCCTATTTCAGACACTTGGGGAAGCCTTTTGCAACCATAGGTATCTGGTAGAAACATTGAGCCTTTGAGCTAACAAGCCCAAATTCGAATTTCAGTTTCACTCTTCACTAACTGTGTGATCCTCAGTAGTTTGGTTTCCATCTCAATGATACCACTGGATGTGGTATCCATGTGTGTTAAGTGCATGATTTCCTTGATGCTCCTTCAGCTTGTGTCGGAGGCAAGGCATCTTGTCTCAAAGAAAAAAAATTTTTTCTTTAAAGACTCAGGATGTAATTCAGTGTGAAGGCCATGGGTCCAATCTCTAGTACCTCGAACAAAAACAAAAACAAAACTATCAAAAGAAAACAAATGAACAAAAAACGCACTCCCCACAGAAAGATCCCTCATATTTTCAGAGATTCCTTCATAGTTTTTGAAAACATAGATAGTTAAGTATAGTTATGAATATAGGAAAATTGTTACCCTTTAAAGAGTAAATTAAATTTCTAGTTCTGAGGAGGAAAAAAAAGAAGTAAAGAGTAAATTAAATTTCTAGTTCTGAGGAGGAAAAAAAAAGAAGGCTCTAAAAATCTGAGGTGTGCCATGAAGTATATCCTAATTAAAGTTAAGAAACATAAGTATTTTTACTGTTTTTTGAAAACCTTGAACTTCTCGAGGACAATAAGCAATAGTCATTCTGAAGTCCACAGAAAAAAGGGACTCTTGCATAGGCTACAGCAAAACCTGCAATGCTTGTAGACTCCAGGAGATCCAAGACTACTAAGGCTGTACCCCCAAACTACAGTCAGAAATTCTGAGGGTGGGGTCCAACAATCTATGTTTCAACAAGCTTTTCAGGCGATTTTAATGTACATGCTAAGTTACCAAAACGTAAGGCCTTTACCAATGACCTTCAGGGTTGCTTGACTATCACTGATGCAAATACATCTCTGCTGTAAGCAATAATAAAGGAGAAACTGAAGTTTTTTGGTTAAAAGAGCTGGAATCAAACCCAAACTCTACCACATTAGGCATTTCTTAATATGTGACCTCCAAATGTCCTGAGTAATGAATGAGATAACATGCATGAGCCACACTGGGGATCATACTGGAAAATACACACTGGTGTGTATATACAGTGGCTCTTAAACTCTGAGATACACTTAAATTGCCTGCAGAGTTAAACACAAATGTCAAGGCTTCCCCAAAAACAGCAATTTGGGGATAAGAAGACTCACTATAGTAAACACCCAAGGTAATTCTAATGTAAATAATCATCTGTTCTCCTTTTTGTACTTTTTATAAAATACAGCTACACTTTATTCAATTGGTCTTTCTTTCTCTTGAAATGGGAATGAACCTAGGGCCTCTGTAATGAGATACATACCCAGCCATACTCCAATTTTATTTTTTTTTTTAATTTTAAAAGAGTCTCTTGATAAGTTGCTCAAGCTGGGTGCAAATTTATGATCTTTCTACCTCAGCGTCCTGGGGTGCTGGGATTTTAGGTGTTATTATCATGCCTGGCTCTTTCCCCATTTCTTAACTCAGTGTCCTCACTACCCAAGGATAATATAAAGAGACAGGAACCCACTCCTCACCCAAAAGGCTAAGCACTTTGTGGAAAATCAGTCTTTGAACTGAAGTTGGCTCTGTTCACTCCAGAAAAACATGGGTAGTCATTGGACATACTAGCAAATTCCAGAAGTCACACCATGTTTCAAATATTTGCAGACAATTTTTCATCATATACTATACATACAGCTTGTTGATTTTTTTAAATCAAAGCAATTGATGAAGGAAGAACTTTAATGACTATCTAAATTAAATTTTGTTTTATTTTTCCTATTTTAACACACAAAAATGAATATTTTAAAGACAAATGAAAACAGGCTAAGAGTAGCAGAAACAACAGGAGGGAATGTTCCCTAATCTTCTTGTGCCTGAATACATGTATCAAGGGTGGAGAAGGGGATTACACAAATAAATATAACAAGCCTCAAGTAAGTGCTTGCATACCCATCTCTTCTCATCTCTATCCCTGGGCATCAACGAGGACAGCAGACAACCATCAGGCCTGAGGGACTATAACGTGGATTTGAGGAACCACATTCATGTGAGAGCATACAACCTATGTGCACAACATCCTAGTAGAGGGGAAAGGCATCTTACCTCCAGCTGCTGGGTTGGTAGAACCAACATTAAAAACTAGAGGCACAGAGCTCCAGTGGCGCAATCAATTATCACACAGAACTTCCACAGAACTAGAGGTGCCTGTTTACTTATATCCCAGCATGTCTGGTTCCATTCCCTAAATCTTTCTCAGTTAATAGAGATAGTAATGGGGATGAGGAAAGGAGGAAAAGGGATGAGAGAAAATGAGACAGGGATGACAAACTTGATGCTTTAAAAAAGCTCACCCACCCTTAGAATTATGATATCCACAGAAGGCAGGATATTGAGCTCAGCAGACTAAACTGTACTCTGAACTCTGAGATTTTCTTTAGCCTTTAATAAACACATCTTAAAGGACTTAAAGAGTTTTCTTTACTGTCTCCATGGGAGGTAGACAGGCAGGTAAGTATGACCTTCTGATATGCTCTCCCATATCTTTCTAAACAGGCCCAACACTCTGCAAATCAGGTGCCTGTGGTCAGTGCAGAAAATGCTCCCACGCAGGGTGAGACTCCCACATTCCAGCTCTACCCTGGCTTCTAGGTGACTCACATCAGAAGAAGCCTTCTTTTTACCACCTTTCTAAAATGAATTGAGTATAGAAAACATTGTCATTACTATATAATGCCTTACTTTCTGTTGGGTTTCTTTTAGATTACTAAAAAGAAAAAAATATTTTTAAAATATGTTAAACAAAATAAAAAGCATTATCAAATTATAATCTAAATGCAATTAGATTCCCACTTACACTTCAAATCATACAAAGAATAACTACTGAAAGTTTTCCCTTAAAAGTCAAAAATGCCTGAATATGAGATGTGTGTGTAAGAAGTAGTGAGGAATTTTTCTTTTCTCGCTGCTACAACGTGAAAAAGCAAAGGGCCAGGCAGATATCCTTGGAACTAAGGGTAGAATCATCCTGATTCTTTAGCAATTAACAAAAAAAAAGTCCATACCAAATGGCTTAAAATTCCCTGAAACGTTTTCCTGCATTTTTCAGTAGACTTTTTCTCCCCTAGAAACTAAGGAGTAACAACCCCAAAACACACACTCACCACTGGATGTGGTCACACATGCATACACCCTCAGAATTTTGGGAGGCTAAGGCAGGAGATTACAGGTTTAAACTCAGTCTGGGCAACTTAGTGATATCCTACGCAAACACCAGTACCAAAAAGCAGCCCCCAAGACACACACACAATTTCACTCCATATGTACCGAGATGTTTGGGCAGCACTGCAAGTGCCAAACTAAACCATACTGCTCTACCCCAGGAGCCAGAAGACAGACCAGAGGGAAAAGGATACCTTTTCATGCCCTGACCTATATAAGGAAACCAGCTGCTTCCCATCTCTGCACTCCCAGGCTAGCTCTAACACCAACCTTTAAAGCCAAGGAGGCAGAATGAGGTCACCCACCAGTCAGCAGTTACTCTCTTCTCCCAACTCAAAGTAACTTACAAAGTTTTCTTCTAAGGTACTCCACTTACCAAGAAATTTGACCAGCAGTGGTTCAAAGCTAAGACAACTGCAAACAGAGTAAATGGGAAGGAGATTCAAAACTCAAACATGACCCAAACCTTCACTACTAACCTTTAAAACAAAGAACAATGATTTATCAACCTACATTCCAAAGTTTTTATATTATTAATAGATTCCTTATTAATATCTAAATGCTAACCAATTAATGACAATGAACTATACATGTCTTTGTGATAAAATCTTAACATAAATGAGGCGTGCATTTCAGTGACAACACATGCCTACAGTCGTCCTAAGTGATGTAGAAGAAAAAGTGGTTTATAAATTAACTTTCTGTCATATAAATAAAAGATACAGTCAAATAACAGTAACAAAGGAGTATTTATATTATGTAACAATCACAACTAGTAAGTGAATATGACTTCTGAGCTCCTTCTGGGATTGTGAGTGACATGTTGCTACAAATTTTAATGCAGAAATACATTTCATTGTATTTTTAGTATATGTGTTTCCTTCTAAGGTAAACTCTTAAAAGATTCTACTTATTATGTTGATTATGGTGAATATTTTATAGTAAAAATTTTCAATGTTTTTTACCAACATATATTCCAATACTATTTCCTATGCCTCCATTTGACAGCTGCTGATCATGAAGATGACTTAAAGTGGTATTTTACAAAATTATCATTTAAATACCTAGGTCTTCTCCTTCATAGTTAATGATACTTAGATTTCCATCCATGGTTAGAAATGAATTGCTAAACTAGTACATTTTTTCTTTTCTAAAAAGTACAATAATATTTTATAATCATAAAGGAAAAAACATGAGATGTCACCAGATCCTATAAATAATCTCTTCATTCTAAACAATCTTGACTATTTATTGATTTCATAGTCTAGAGATTTGTATCATTCAAGGAGAACTGTCTATTTTCACTAGTTGAATTGGTCCCTACTGCAACATCTCCACGTCATTCTATCCTGAAAACATCCCTTCAGATACACTTCTACCATTTAGGGCTGGAAAACATTATCTTGTCCACTGAATCCTGGCCTTCCACTGGCTGTGTGTTCCTGAGATGAAGGACAAGTTTTGTAATTACTGGACTCCCAGCATGAGGCACTCCTAAGTACAAAGCATTCATAGAATGTTTACGTACAGCTTTTATTAAGTGTTGTCTTTTATGGTTTTTCCAATACACTTGAGGCTAAAAACGAAAGTTATACCTTCAGAAATACATATTTATAATATTCAGTATTTCCATCAAGACTCTCAGACAGCTTGAAGGAAAAAAAAAAGCCAAGTTTGAAATTCTCTCTATGCTTTAGGCTAGGGATTTTTTTTTAAAGATTCATTCTATTATGTTCTCTTTAAATAAACAGGGGCTTACTTAAGTGAAGTTATTTTGTACAGCTCTTGTCTAAGAGCTATACAAAGCAGCAGTGTTGTCTGAAGCTGTGAAAAGAGAGAACACATTGTAAGAGGCTGCAACTGTCCAGTCCTAGGGGAAGAGCTGTGCTGACAGAAATTCCCTGCCACAGCACCAGGGGCTGCCTTCAGGCCCCACTGCCTTTGACACCAAAGCTGCCAATGGGTAGAGGTTCCTGGGAAAACGTGTACCACAACAGAAAATAGGGTCTTTCCCAGATTCTCAGGAAAATTAGAACAGAAACTGGAGATAAACGGAGCAGACCTTTCCTCATTTTACTTCATGCTACATGTGCTGAGGTAACACAGAGTTTGCTAACTGGGGAGTAAGAACCAGGAACTAAAGATGCGACATTCCATTTAATATAAATCATGACCCTAAAATGACAGATAGAAGGTAACTGGGAACTTTTAAAAAACAAAATGAATTATAAACTAATGGCATTAAAGAGGTTTTCTTTTCTTCATCATAGGAATATATAAAATATCCAAAATATAAAAATCTCAGGTAATGTAGATTGAGGAAGCTAGAACTTTAAAAAACGGAAATAACTTCTTCAAATAGCTATTATTTTTAAAGGCATTAAAAATAGATACATTTCTAAAGAAGGAAAGGTCAAAATTCTGAGTAAATACAATGTCTAATGAACAGACACTGTCCTTCACTATTGCACTAGTGATCTTATGAATCCACATTAGAAGACCCAGGCCTCTCCTTGGAAAAAGTTCTATTCCTGCCCAAAAGACAAAGAGAAACAAAAAGTAATAATAATAATAATAATAATAATAATAATAATAATAAACTACCAGTAAGAATATATAATATTTATGGAGGCTCCAGGTCAACAGCAAACCAGAAAAGTACAAATGTCCAATGGCATTTCCTCCCAATAAAATTAAATTTCCTTGATCAGTTCATTCCAGAACCAGAAAAATATGTCAAGCACATCCACATCAAATTCAGAATTCTGCAGGGTCTCTTTAACATTGTTGTGCCTCTGAAAATTACAAAGAACCATTGCTAAAAATAAAAGAAACAGAACAGGAAACACTGGAAAACATATTAAAATGTACATATGTGATGCTGGTAGAGGATATAATAATTTGTTAAAACCTTCTGCAGAGGGTTTAAAATATGCCTGTTCTTTTACCCAGCAATTCTTTCTGGTCATTTACTAGATGGCAAAAACTGAGATTTGCCCATGCAAAAGAGTTGGTTTGAAGCATGTTCAAGAAACCCAAAATATAAATGAAGACCAAAATAGAAGATAAATAATAGTAATAGGATATAGGGAGATAAATCATTAACAAATAGGAAGAGAGCCAAAGACATGGAGAAGGGGAGAAGAGGTGGGAAAAGGAATGAAAAAAGAATTACGATCATGGGGCTGGGGATTTAGCTCAGCAGCTTAAGCGCCTGCCTTGCAAGCAGGCAGTCATGAGTTCGATCCCCAGTACCGATTAAAAGGAAAAAGACAAAAAAAAAAAAAAAAAGAATTACGATCATTATACACATGTACTAACTTCTCATGAAGAATGTATTCTGTAGTACAAATATGTACTAACAAAAAAAAAAAAAAAATGAAAAAAGGAACCACTACGCAATACCAAAAGAAATTACAAAATCTTAATGTGCAGAAGCAAATGCCTATCTTCTTCAACACTGTAAATTCTGCTTTCAACAGAGTATGTCAGCAATTATTAAATCAACAATTTTCAACATATTTACTGTATTGCTTCTCTGTGCCAGGTACTGACCTCAGTAGAAGGGATAAGGCAGTGACAAAACAAGCCCATTTTCTCATAAAATTGAGTTCGTAATGGTGGAGCCATTAGGAATAGCTAATAGGTATCTAAGAACTGATTGGTACAATGAAGAAAACTGAAGCAAAGTGAAAAACGGTAAAAGCAAAGGAGGTCGTGACATTAGACACAGGGTAGCATTGGAGGCTGCAAACCACAGTTCAGATAAAAGTTGTGATGGCATGAGAAGTCATGGCATATACCCAGATTCGAAACAGATTTTAGAAGTAGAATAGGTTTGAAACAACAATAAAAGCCAAGGAGTATTTCAAAGTGGGATGGGGAAGCAGATGTATAGAGAAGGGATGTAGAGGAGGCAGGGTCCAAGAATTTGGCTTGGGTTGCACTGAGTGCCCAAAACCTGTCCTACATTTTGTATCTGTGATGTTGAGTAGGAGATGAACATATACAAGGTCCAAGTTTCAGAAATACATATGGAAATTAACACTGTTTAGGTAGACATCTAATACTATAAGGATTGGATGAGGTCACATAGGCACGGAAGGCATAATAACAAGAGATGATTTCTCTTCCTGAGCCCTAACCACAGGCCAACACTTGGAAGTCAGAGGAATACGGAAAACCAGGAGGGAGCCAGAGGTGACAACAATGTAAGAACAGAACCTGGGGAAAGGCCTCTATCAAGAAAGATCTTCAAAGAGGAAGGTGCCAAGTGCAAGGAATGTCCCCAGCAAGTCAAAGAAAAGGAAAGACATCTGCCCACTGGTAGCTATGAAAAGAGCTGCTTCATGTCACTGGTGTCACTCCTGTGTGACATATCAAAGGGGCAGCTCACAGAAGCAGAGTGCAACAGTGATTGCCAAGGGCTAGGAAATGGGAGACAAGTGGGTCAAAGGAGACAAATTTCTAGTTAGGATGGATAAATTCAAGAGATTATTGTATGACATGGTCACTATAGTTAACAATATACTACATCCTTAAAAACTGCTAAGAGTGGATATAAACTGTTCTTGCTACAAAAAAAAATCTTGTAAGGCAACACATACGTTAAATGTTAACTAGACTTAGTTATTCTAGGATATATACATACTTCAAAACATTGTGGTATACATGGTAAATACATACAATTTTTCCTGTCAATTTATAAAGAAAAAGAGCAGAATTGAAAAAGCTATTTTGTAAAGTAGTAGAATTAAAAGTCTATAATGAAGTACATTTAAGGGATAATTGTAAATTAGAAGAGCAAGAAATGGGAAAAACAGGCTCCTAGTTTTTGCTTTGTTTTGCTTTGTTTGATAAGAGAAATAATGGCACATTTTAATGCCAAGGAATGACAGAAAAGGATATGAATAATGCCAGAAGAGAAGGAACACAGGGAAAGAAAAGTTCCTCAGTGTTCCAAGGACAGAGAAGGGCCTGCACAGGAAAGCAAAGTGCACATGCCAAGGAAGCAGAGGAGATGGGGGACTCAAGCTGCTGGTATGCATTACTTCTCTATTTACTCCTTCAGTGGAACAGGACACATCATCAGGCAGTGGGGATTAGAGAGTGAAGCTGCTGGGTCTGAAGACAGAAGGGATATGAAACAGCCTTGAGGAAACACATAGCTACAGGAAAAGATTATCTCAAGTTTGTGGTAATGAAATTAAAGGACTACCAGGTGTTCTCTCCCCCACTCACACACCCTGAGCTAAACAAGTGGGAAAGTGGATTCCCTCTGGGTTGTAGGAGTAGTTTATAAAATGTGGAGACAGGGGTCATTTAAGAGTACTTGCAAAAGAGTGACAATTAATGACGCACTAAAACTTTCAGTTGAGTAAGGAGGAAAAAAAACGATGACATGAGGGGTATGAAAAACTACAAATGAGATTTTCAACTGCGTTTCAGTGAATCTGAGGTATTGAGGCACCACTTAGATATTCTGACCCACATATATTCTGGCACTCAGCCTATCTAATCTGCTATGCTGCTGGAACTAGTAATATGGGGAAAGGCACAAGAATAAAGAAATACAATGAGTCATTACTTGTTTGAGAAAAACATATATAAGGCAAAAGAAAATAATTTTAGCAATTTAAGAATGTTATTTTATTTGTAAATTTAGGTTATTTCCATACTGTTGAATAATATGCCCCTTTTCAAACACTTCTGTGAACATAATGTTTTAAATGTTCTCCTATATATTCATTCAGCATCATTACTACAGTATGGTATTTATTCCAATGGGAGCACAGTCTACAAGGTTTTGTGAAGTGTTGGAGGGGAGGGGTGTTGTTGCTGTTTTGCTTTGGACAGTTCAGGGGACAGAAGCTAAAGTCTTTAAAATTAGCTACATCCCCAGCCTCCCTTTTCACACACACACACACACACACACACATATATACACATATACATATACATATATATATATATTTTTTTTTTTTGAGACAAGATCTTATGCTAAATTGTACAGGTTGGACTCAAACTTGTGATCCTCCTGCTTCAGTCTCCCAAAGAGCCAGTGCTGGTATTATAGGCATGCAATGCAATGCCTAGCTTGCTTGCAGTACTAAGTTGGTCACTCAATGGTCTCCTGTGTACACAGTTATCATACACTAAGGTGCCTCTGCCTCTTTTACAAGTCCTCTCATGCAAGTATTTATTTTGGAAAAACACTTTATTATGAGTGAATTTTTGTCCTTTCCTAATTTCTTTCCATTGTGCCATTATAATAATGTTTGATATCTTGTATATAGTAGCTCATATACGATGTATGAATTTGACTTCAAAAAAATGAAGGAAACATGTTAATTTATATGTACTGACCAGATCTCAAGGAAATAGTTGTCACAAGGGTAAAGAAATCAAATGAGGGGATGGGGATCAAAGGTAAAGAAATCAAATGAGGGGCTCAATGGCATAAGCGCCTGCCTTGCAAGCACGCGGTCATGAGATTGATTCCCAGTACCGATAGAAAAAAATCAAATGAGACATACTGGTTATGATGCAAGACTGCCGGATTATTCTACAGTAGGAGACACTGATCCAACAGATCACCTTCCCATATCCCACACCACTTTCAAAACTCTCCTGTACAGTGAAACCTTGTATTACAGGTAACTTGGTCTGTACTGGTATTGTACAATATATCTAAGAAATTTTAATTTGATAAATGAGCAATATCTTCAATATGTCATGCTGAATGCCACAGATTACAACTGGTTGTCCATCTGTCTATATCTATCTCTCTACTTTGGTTATATAAGTGTTTTAGACAGCAGAATGAATTATT
This sequence comes from Cavia porcellus, assembly GCF_034190915.1. Taxonomy (NCBI): domain Eukaryota; kingdom Metazoa; phylum Chordata; class Mammalia; order Rodentia; family Caviidae; genus Cavia; species Cavia porcellus. The sequence goes on along the minus strand of NW_026947505.1, from coordinate 25,823,767 downwards.
CTAGCAAATCAAGGTTATATTATATATATATATATATATATAAATAAAGCAATACAAACAGCTAATGATCTGCATCTAGAACCCGCTCGTGTTTTGTGTATAACAACAAAGTTTTTTTGTTTTTTTGGTCAAAATCTCCAAGGCCTCAGCTGAAGAAAACTAGCAGTGGAAAGGTGTGAAAAGTTTGAGCTATGTGGAGGTCACTCACATAACTGGAGGGTCATAGATCCTTCATGTGAACAAGAGTACTCTAAAGTACTGGGGACGTGACTTACAGAAACATAAATGAATGTTTTCTTCAGTCCCTAGAGCTAAATTATACAGGAAATAGATGGACAAATTCAGCCATATCAGGAGAAAACAGTCAGATAAAGCCACTCTACAGTATAACTGACCCAGGAGGACAGGGAGTATTCTAGGTAAAAAGGCTAAAACCAAGCAATTTACCAACCTAGGCATTCTAAGGATAAGATATCCAGATACAGGAAGGTTAGTCAATAAAAAGAATTAGATTTAACTTAGTAAAGTGTGATGACAGAATTATAGTTATGTATCTTATTCTTTATAGCCACATGTAGAACTATTGGGAGATGAAATGTTACGTCTTTGATTCAACTTAAAAGTATTTTGGAGACTACAGTGGATGGGAGATGATGGAGGAAAGTAAGCAAATGTAGCAAGATAGTAGCAACATTATAACTACATGACAGTATATGTCTACTTGACAATATTCTATTTATGTTTATTAAGGATTTTTCTGTAATAAAAATTTCATAAAATAAAAGGCAAAACCTAATTCCAGATGACTACCACCACAGGCAAAGCAAAAACTAATCAATCTTTCTGAGGAAGCAGAGTGGAAACTCAGGTCTCAATAAAATCATCTGGGGAAAAAATAAAAATGAATTTTAAAAAAGTCTTACAACTAAAAAAAAAAAAAAAAAAACAGAAATAACACCTATCAAAATTTGATTCAGCCAAAGCAGTACTTAAGAGGAAAGTTTTTAGCCATATTCATGAGACAAAAAAAGTAAAAATAAGCAAAGCATTTGAGTGAGGAAACAAGGAATAAAATAAACATTAGTAAAGTAGAAAGCAAGAGGTAATCATGATAAGAATAGAACTTTATCAAAAATTTTAAAAGACTATATGATAAAGACAGAGTTTAAAGTTGATTTAGACAAGCTTTTATCAGGAATAAAAGAGCCAGGCATAGTAGTGCATTGCTGCAATACCAGCACTGTAGGAGGATGAGACAGGACGATGGTAGATTCACGTTTAGCTTGGACAATTAAGAAAGAACCTGTCTCAAATGAAAAAAGGTTGGAGGGTGTGGCTCAACGTGAAGGTCCTGAGTTCAACCCACCAGATCACACAAAACAAAGGGGACATGTGGAAGCTGCCATATAGGACATTATAAAATAAAAATATTTTAACTCTGGAGGCTTCAGAGATTAAAGTAATAAAGACCCCTGCATTATGAACTTTATGTTAATAAAGTTGAAAATCTAGATAAATGGATAAATTCCTAAATATATAGGAATACATTCAAACAAAAGTTATTCAAGAAAAAATATACAACTAGAATATGCCTGTAATCACAAAAGGAAGAAACAGAACCACATATTAAACAAAATAAGGGGTGAGGCAAATCTAAAATTTGAGACCTATACAAACCTTCATAGCTTTACAAACACTTCTATTAAACATTCTTTGAGTGTTTAAAGAACTAATAATTCAAAGAACTAATAATTTCAAACTTAGTACAAATTCCATTTATCAGAAAAAGTACTAATCTCCAATTCATTTTGTGAAGCTCTCCAGTATACACACAAAACCTCACAAAAGATAATTATAGTCAATCTCATTCACGAACACGGATCCAAGAAATCAAAATAAATGGAAAACTGAATTCAATATGCAAAAACAACATATAAAGTCCATAATACAAGTTTGATTTAATATATTTTATTAAAGGAATAAATTTACCACAGCAATACACTATCAGTGGAACAAGTGTCTTGATAGGTAACCCAAAGAGATAAAATTTAGTATACATCATGGAAAAAAAACTTAAGAACAAGAAAATAAAGGGATTAAAGTGGGAAGCTATAAAAAGGGAGAAAAAGTAACTGAGTAAACAGTATATTTAATTATGAAATGCTGACAAGTCATCATTTCAATCAGGGATAATGCAAGAAAGGCTAAGTAGTCCTCAAATAATACTTTTAGACATGCTAGTCTGCAGAAAGATAAAAAAGAAAAGTTTGATTTAAAAGAAAGGGTAAGAAAATCATTTTTAAGAAGTAAAGGAAAGCCTAAAATAGTGGTTAACCTATGACATATGTGACAGCAGGCAGTTTGTATCACTGAAAGTTTTAAAAGTTTGCCATTGGTGGTCTAAAAGAATCAACACATAATCACAATTAGAAACATTAACAACTCAGGTTACTGGATACACACACAAAATATATATATATATAAAGGCACTTATACCTGCATGCAATGAGAAAATGTAATTTTAAAAAATATAATTTACAGTAATAGCAAATAAAAGTGGGAATAATCCTAAGAAAAAAAGTATAACAGCTCTTTTTGGAAGACAGGCAACAAAGAAATTTAATATTCATCAAAATGGTGAAATGGAGACATACCACTCAGGAAGAGGGATAGGAAATGGGGAGGTGGTGATGGTTGGGTATGGTTGTGAGAATAGACAGAATGCAGGGTTCCTATAACACACAAAGAACTGAAACAAGAAAATGATGGGCCAAACAAAATACAAACAGCTAAGCAACTGCTCTTCTAACACCACTCCTTACCAATGATACCTGTGACCCACTTAAATTCTTCTGCCTCCTTCTAAAAATGAAAATATCTAATCCTCACAAATGCTCCTAGTTCTTTGAGAGCAACAAACTGAGGTTCAACTCTTGCTTTGCTAAATCCCCTCTTAAGAGTCATCCAGGAGACACACAACCCTATTTAAACACTTCTCCCCAATCTCAACCTTTGCCCTTACTTTTTCATGAGGTTCCTAAAGCTCCTTATTACAGCACCTTCCCTGACCTGAAGCTCCCAGCACCTGAAGCTTAATAAATTTAACCTTGTATTACATATTCCAGCCATTGGGTCAATAGGCTTCAACAGACAAAACTGTACAAGAAAGTTACTTCTCTGTGTTATCTTTTTTCCTTAATAAACCCCATCTGTTTCAAACAAAAAGATATAATTAAAGAAAAACTCAATTATATTAACAAAAAAGACAAAATTTTTAGGGAAAACTACAGCAAGAATTGGATAGTTTATATTACCCAGAACTTGGGAATCTGAGGAATAGGATCACTGCAAGTTCGAGGCCAGCATGGGCTACAAAGTAAGTTCAGTTCAGTATGAAACTGTAGAAGGAAACTTTGTCTCAAAAAGAACCTCTCTCCCCCACCACAAACAAAGCAAACACAAATAGCCAAGACAACTTTGAAAAGGAATAACGAGGATATACTAATACCATCAGACATGAAACTATGATAAAACACTATAGCATTAATACATTAACAAAATGACCAAAGGAAAAAGAATACAAATTCCAGAATAAATCAGAAGGCTGTATCTGAGGAAATTCAGCAAATGATAAAAGTGACATCTCCAATGAATGGAGGAAAGAATAGCTGTTAAAGTTACATTTTGTTGGGCTATAGCTCAGTGGTAGTACCTACCATGCACCAGACCCTGGGTTCAACCTCTAGGACTACACAACCCCTCTCCCAAACATATACACACACACTCCAGTATCAACTTGACTGGGAGGCTATTTTTGTGCAAAGTTAACAATTTAAATTGATGACCTGGCCAAGCAGATTGCCCTCTGTCATGTGAGTATGCTTCATTCAATTACTATAAAGATCAGACTATAATAAAAAGAGGGGCCTTCCATAGCAGGACAGACTTCAGCAGCTTGCCTTCCAATTTCAACCTCATCAGTACCCTCAGCACTGCTAGTGTCCAGCCAAGCCAGCCAGCCAACAATGCAAATTTTGCATTTTTTTTTAACTTGGCAGGCTCTGTTACTATACAATTTCGTATAATAAACTGCACACATATACACACTTCCTACCACTTCTGTTTCTCTGGAGAACCCTGAAGGATACAACAACCTACACACACATACAAAAAGGTAGTTAAAAAATCAAGTAGCCATCTGCAGAAAAGAAACAAAACAAACAAACAAACAAAAGTAGGACTAAGTCAGTCTGTATCTCTACAGACTGCAAAGAGTGAAAAATGAGAACAAATATATGAAAACAGTACAAAATAACATGGAAAAAGTTATAACTTTAGAATATGGAAGGACTTTTGAACTTTCACTAAAAAAATACAGAGATCATACAACACAATTTTTTTTTTTAACAAAACCACTTTGTTTTACAAAAAAATGACCATAATTAATGTCAAAAGACAAATGACAAGATTGGGGCAGTAATAATTCATCACAGCTGGAGATTTAGCTCAGCAGCATAAGCACCTGGCCTGGCAGGGGCGAGGTCATGAGTTCCATTCCTGACACCAAAAAAAAAAAAAAAAAATCAACTTCCTTATACAATTAGGGTTTTCATAAATTCATTTAGAAAGACCAAACACATATATTTAAATATGTAAGATACCACAACTAATAAGATTAATGTAAATTAAAACTGTACTATCAGATACTGATAAGATATAAACAACCACATTGTAACATATGGATTAGCATGGGAGAATAAACTGGCATATCCTCTACCATCTACCTACCAGAAACAGTATCTATCTACCAGAAAGAGCAAATGCACATTCCCTTTTACCCAGCACTGCTGCTATTAGCAATTTTATCCTACACATACTATTTGTCTGTTTAAAGTGATATATGCACAATTTATCAAGGCAGCACTATTCAAATTGCATATTTGCAACTAGAAATAATCTAAAACCCCATCAAAGAAAAATAGTTAAATATGTATGCCTGTATAAGGAAACAGAGCTATAGAAAATAATGAGGGATAACTATGTTCTCCTCTGAAAAGATCTCTAGAAAATATATTTAAGGGAGTAGAGAGATTAAAAAAAAAAAAACAAGAGTATGCATAGTAAATTATAGTATGCTATCATGTGAACAAAAATACAGTAGAAATTTAATGTGAGACTGTACAATCTCCAGAAAGACATACACTAAACTAATATAATGGTTATCTGGCAAAGGGTGGGGTAGGTGGTGAAGTGAGTAGGGAGAACTAAAATGGGAAAGAGATTCTGCTGTGTAACCTTTACTTGTGCTTTCTAATTGAAGCATGTAAATATATTGATTAGTCAAGGCAGTAAGCACATTAAAAAATGTTAAAGACAAAAAAATGAGACCTTAATGGAACCCTAAAATTAACTTTTGTATCAACTGCATTAACAAAAGACATAAAATACTACTTGCTGACCATCTGCAAAATCAATAGGTTGTGGAAACTGTGCTTGGAGACAAAAAGAGACCCTGCATGAAAGAATAGTCTGATTGTTATGAAATGCTGATTGATTAAATATAGTTAAGCTTCTTAGGCATTTAAACATAAACATGAATTTGATTGTATACCTTATTAAAATCTGGCTTGATTTTGGTAATATTCTATTGGCAATTTTAACTTCATTTAAGGATTGATGTGGGGTTTTTAGAGGTGTTAACCAGATCTGCAATGTTAGATCTAATTTCTTACAGTAACTTTCCAGATATAAACCTGGTCTTCCAACTTCCTAAACATCAAGACTCTTCCTGTTCTACCAGACCATCTGCGTAAGTCACTTAAAGGTCTCTAGCTTTTTTTTTTTTTTAAATACTACTGTGAGTTTAATGAAACTTTTAAAATACTCTTATCTTTTAGCTCATGAGTTTGAACACATAAATATTTGTAATGTATTCTAAGTAATGCTAGATTTTACTCAGCATGAGCAAAAGTTACCATATTTATGTAAGTCATGGTGGTACATAGTATTACAGCATTATCATATTACTGTATTCAAATCAATAAAATAATGGTAGTATCAAACCAAGAAATACCTGTAAATTAAGCACAGTAAAACAGTATTCATTAAAAAGATTTTATCTATAGTGTTTTCCATATTTAAATGTGAAGGATATTAAATAACTAATTGCCATCTGCTGGAAGTCATCAGTGAATGTTCCATAAAGGAAACAAATTTTGAGTTTGAAATTAAAGGAAATAACAGGCATTCAGAATTCTTAATCAGACAGGTTGTTACAATCACAGTTTCACTTCAGCGCACTACAGAGTAAAATGAGTAATGTAATCCCTCTATTGAGTCCTTAAATTTTGATAACATGACAAAACATTCCATGTCTACAGATAAGACCAATAATGTTCAGAAAGTCTCTTTAAAAAGCCAATAACTTTATCAAAAACCTAGGCATCAATCTGTCACTTAACAGACTGATGTTATAAGGCTTTACAATGTCCACATACTTTAATAAAAACTACTAGCAGTTAACCCTGAATAATGTACATCGCTACTTCTATAATTTCTACATATATTACCAAAATATTGAAAATATATATATAGAAAGTAAGATTGTATAGGATCTTCAAAGTCTCCAGTAGTTAACATTTCTTTAAAACCACAAACTCTAGAACTCTGTAATCAAAATCACACAGAAGACTCCCAGAAACTTAATAAAATACTTAAGAAATTCAAAGTTGATTTAAATTAAACTCAGTATATTTATATAGTTGGCTTAAGATCAACAACTATTCAATCCATATGAGTAGACCTACAAAATGATCAAAGTCCATGTCACATATGTTCATCTTCCCTTGTCACTCTACCTCATAAGAGAAAAAGAAGAGGAGAGGAAAATACGAAATGGAAAGTTTCACTTTGTGTTTATTATGATTGGAAAAGCTATGAGTCCTATCTGGGTCCAGAAAGACAATCCTGCTCTCACAACTCGTTCTTAACTCTGCTCATAAGCAACAGTCTACAAACAAAATGAAACTGAATCATTTTATCAAATATATTATGTTCTTTGTATTATTTTTCTTAATATGTGAACAAAAACATATAGCCTAGAAACTTAAAGAGTGAAGAGGCTGATTCAAAGTAGAAATGGTTTAATATATTCAAAGCAGATGATTCCGGTTAGTAGCTTAATATACTGTAATTGCAGTAATTATCTGTTTATAAGCTAGTTTAAAGAGAATACTACTGTCAAAAGGCAACAATGTTTTCATGCAGTAAAACTTACTAAAACAAAACCAAAAAGATCAAGATAAAAATACTATGCAAGTGGGATTAAATGATCAGCAAAATCATTTTCCTGAATGAGCCTTAACAAAGCATTAGTATGCTTTCTTGAAAGATTTCAAACACAAATGACAATTTGCAATGAGTGACATTTTCTGCTGTCACCAACCACAAAAGCAAGCATCTATCAAACTACTCATTCTTCCTATTCATCAATATCAGACATGCAGAAAGGAGTGAATAAAGGGAGAAAGGGAAATAAGAAGAGAGGGAAGAAGACAGAAAAAAAGAGAAAAAGTTAGATTAGATTATAGGTTTGCACTTTCTCAAAACTAACATTTCCCCCCTGTAAACACAATTATCAGAATAGAACAGGACTATTTGCAGAACATCTTTGCTTCTGAATACAGAGCTGGAGCAGAAAACGAAAGCTGGGGAACAGAGGCTGTGCTCACCTGCTGTGACTGGTATCTCTGCTGGGATGGGGATGGCAGATACTGTGCCTGGGGTGGTAGATGTGGGGGCTGTGGCTGCTGGTTGTAATATGGCTGTTGGCCTTGTTGGCAGTAACCACTCACACCTTGTTGTCCATACTGAGGTGGCATCTGTTAAAAAGTCAAGCAAAGAAAACACAAAATCAAATATGCAATTAAATGAGATTAAGTGTAAATTCGACTTATTAACACAAAGTAGGACTTTTGCTAAGCAGTTGACTCCAGTATTTTTAATCCTCTCTTCAATAGATGAACTGTCATCTTGTACTGCCTTGTATTCACATATTATCAGTGAAGTCGAAGGATAATTTGACTTTGCCTGAAACAATCATATTTTATCAGACATCAAGTACTGATGTCATAAAAATCTAGTAGACAAAGTTCCTAACACTGATATTCAAAAATACTTATACTCAAGAGTATCGAGACATAATTATCATTGAACAATAAAAATTCAAATGAACTCATGTAGTCTAAGCTAACTCATTAATATTTTGTAGGAGGTCTGTGGTTTGCATATACACTGTACACATGTTTATAAGTTCAGAACAACTGAAGTTAGAATGTCCCAATTATATTCTGCCAGATACAGACCATTACATCAGCAAATTCATTTATCATTTTTGCAAGGGTTTGGGGGCACATTCACCATCAAATAAACTCTGTTAAAACAAAGGCCCATGTGTTAGAGGTATGTGTAAGAAATAAGGAGTCTTTAGGTCCAGGAGGCATCCCACTGAAAGACACTGTGGGACCCTGGCCTCTTCCTCTCTCTCTTTCCCTGGCTATGAGGTGAACAACACCTCAGATCCAAAATCATGCAGCTAGCTAGCCAATCATGGACTAGGCTTTCAAAACAGTGATCCAAAATGTTTATTTTTATAAGGCAATCATTATAGGTATTTGTTATCATGATGGAAAGCTAACACAAACACATAGAAAACAACCGTATGCATATATAACCACCAAGATAAGTTCTTGAAAGACAATTAATAAATATGTAATACAGAATAGTATTTTCTTAGTTAATGAAATAGGTAATGTTAAAAAGCAGAATGTAGGGGGCTGGGGATTTAGCTCAGCGGCGTAAGCACCTGCCTTGCAAGCAGGCAGTCATGAGTTCGATCCCTGGTACTGATAAAAAGGAAAAAGACAAAAAAAAAAAAGCAGAATGTATTGTAAACTCCAGAGATAAATACCGAAGTAGCTAAAATCAATCTTCTCTAATTTACATGAATCTGAGAACTGTCAAAATTATTGTTCCTAGGAAAATCCTTTCTTGTATAACATAATATTGATAGTATTTCCTATTTTTCAAAAATTGAGAATTTTAAAATGAGATGTCTACTGACTTTTCCCTCTAACTGTAAGAAAAGAAAGCAAAAGAAAAGAAAAGCAAAATATCAAGACAGCCAAGAGCATTCCAGAGCTGAGAATGGTGAAGTCACTATGTTAATGGCACAATATGGTTCATCTGAGAACTCCAAGAACTTGATCCCCATAAGCCAACAAACACACTCAAGAAATTAAGGCATACCAGTTACATACTTAAAAGCCAATTTCACTATAGAAATACTGAATAAATAAAAAGAACCAATAATAAAGAAAATCTTAATACGTTTCCCTGTAAGACAAACTAATGCAGTAATTTATACCATATACAATGGAATAAAAAGAAAATAATATTAAAAGATAAAGTTCCCATTTCTTTCAACATGATTCTGATTATTTTCAAAACCTGACACTAATGAAAACAAAAGGTATGGCTACAATGGCTTACAATACCTCTCATCACACAGGCTAGGCTATTTGAGCAGATGACTTTGTATTGAAAACCATTAAACAGAACAGCTGAATTCTTCGCTTTTATTTATCTTACAGTTTGATATTTCATAATGAATGTATGTCCCTGCCACAAGCCAAGCCAACGAATTTCCATAAATATAACTCCACATGCTAGAATACCATATACTGCCACAAAACACACCCTCCAGTTCAGTGCCCATATGTTTGATTTGCTATCTAATACGATATTTCATACAAGCATCTTTGCAGTTTCATTTGAAGCAGTGAGGATAACACTTCTGCCAGTGTTAAAATGACTATAAAGCTCAGTCAACACAAGCCAGCAACTTTCCTAGGAACATGCTAACTTTCTGGTTTGCAAGAAATCCTTACACACAATGTGGAAGCATCATTTGAGAAGGGATGGGGGCTCTGTCTTCCAAGCACAACAACAGGACATATTGTAGGAACCTACTGGCACTGCAGCAGCCACAAATTTACCAGGCTCTTTTACTATCTGTTCCAGCTCCAGAAAGTTTTGGGCAGGTCAGCAGGTCAGGAGGTTAGGTGGGAGCTATAGTAATAACGGGGCAGAACAAGGCAGACTGCAGAAGGCATACCATTTAAAACATTTACTAGGAGTCATTACTACAGTCCTCTGCAATTAAAAAACCAATCTGCTATTCTCTTAGATACTTGATAATTCATCTCTTAGGGACAAAACACTGGTACCTCAAACCTCTATGAGCCTAAAATGAGGAAATCTAAAACAGTACAAGTGGGCTCTTCAGTAGACTAGGGCCCTCGTGCCAGTTCCCTAAGTAAAGCAGATCATTTCCCTGAGAGAATATCTGAGTTAGAAAACCTCAACCAGTCGGACAATTTAAACACAATCATCCTCATATCCTTACTCATCTATTTTACCACAGGGGCAATATCTAACTTAGGTAAGCTTTCTAGACGATGACCTAATAGTCAAGAAACACCAGTTAAAGCCTGATGCAGTGGCATGTGTCTGTAATTTTAGCCCTCCTCAAGGCTGAACCAGAATTACAAGTTCGAGCTCAATGTAAAGGTTGTTAACTTCTTTCATTAGATTGACTTCTAGCACTTTGAAAAAGGAGAGCTAAGAAGGTATCAGAAAATGAAAAGGTATCCTTTCTGCAAGAACCAATATAGTGAAAATGGCTGTACCTCCAAAATTATTATACAGATTTAATGCAATCCTGATGAAAATACCAACAGCATACCTCACTGAAATAGAGAAAACAATCCTCAAATTCATTTGTAACCCAAAGAGATCTAGAAGAGCAAAAGCAATTCTGGGCAACAAAGGCAAGGGAAGGGGTATTACAATCCCTGGCTTGAAATTATACTACAAAGCTGCTGAGATATAAACAGCATGGTACCAGCAAAAAACCTAACACAAGGATCAATGGAACAGGTTAGAAAATGCAGAACAATTCCAAACACACTCAACCACAATACTTTTGACAAAGGGCTCTAACACCTTCACTGGTGGAAGACAGACTTCTTTAATAAATGGTGCTAGAAAAACTGGGTTGATATAGGCTTAAGATTAAGCCTCGATTCATACTTCTTACCATGCACTAAACTAAATTCAAAATGGATCAAACATCTAAATATTAAAACAGAAACATTAAATATGCTAGAAGATAGAATAGGTAGAACTATTATTAAAGACATAGGTATAGGCAAAGGCTTTATAAACAAAACCCCAATAGCACAGGAAATATATAGAATCAATAACTGGGATCCCGTCAGATTAAAAAGCTTTTGTATAGTAGTACAAATTAAAGAAACTACCAAGTGAAGAGATAACCCACAGAGTGGGAAAAAGAATTTTCCCAGCTGTTCCTCAGACAAAGGACTAATATCTAGTATGAAGAACTAAAAAAAAAAAAAAAGTCATACTCCTGACTTTAAAGATCCAATCCAAAAATGGGCATCTGAAAGGAATAGATATTTCCCAGTTGAAGAAGTACAAACAGCAAATAAACATATGAAAAAATGTTCAACATCACCAGTTATTTAACAGATACAAATTTTAAAACACTGAGATTCTATCTCACTCTATAAAGAATGGCTATTACCAATAAATCAACTGATAACAAATGCTAGCAGGACCGTAGGGAGAAAGAAACCCTTCTCCACTGCTGGTGGGAGTGTAAACTGGCACAACCACTGTGGAAGTCATCAAAGAATTAAAAGTTAAGAGTTTCCATTTACCCAGCTATTTCCCTTCTTGGTACCTTCCAAAGTGAATTAAAAGCATCATACCTTAGTGATATACCGATGTTTATAGCAGCACAATGCACAAAAGCTAAATCTTGGGAAAACCCAAGTATCCATCAACAGATGAATGAATAAAGAAAATGTGAGGTTGTTTTAAAAAAATGCAATGGAGTATACTACTCTGCCATAAAAGAGGATAAACTTGAAACATTTCTTGGCAAATGGATGCACCTTAAGACCACACTCACAAGTGAAATAAATTGGCTACATATGTTTAACTATCACATTACTTCTTTAGTGTGAGAAACTAAAAAGATAAATAAGAACAAAATTTATAACAGATACTGGGAAATAGGAAGAAAATATTCATATGGAAGGGAAACAAAAGAGGGAAAGAATAAACGAAGAAAGGAAAAAGGAAAAATAAGAGAAGTAAAAAAAGGAAACAAAGCTTTTGTAAATTAGGAGGGGAAGGGGAGTTGAAGGGAGGGGTGAGAAATAGGGAAAAAAGACTCAAGATACTATAGGCACAAATTTCCTATGATGAATATGATCAATATAGACATATATATAAAACCAATAAATTAATTTTTTAAAATACAAATTAAGGACAAAAAAAAAAAGTTTGGATCCAGCTCAAGCAATTTAGCAAGACCAAGTCTCAAAACAAAACATAAAGCCAGGCATGATGCCTGTAATCCCAGCACAAAGGAGGCTGAGGGAGAAGGATCACCAGGAGTTTGCAGACAGCCTGAACTAAAACTCGAGTCTCTGTCTCAAAAGAAGAAATGGCTGGTGATTTAGCTCTGTGCAAAGGCCCTGAGTTCATCCCCAGGATAGGAAATGAAGGGTAAGGGAGAGGAGGGGATAAGGAAGGAAAGTAAAATAAAAAAGTGGGGAAGGGACCATAGCTGCTGCTCAATGGTTTACTAAAGCAGCTATCATTCTATAAAAATTTAATCCAGCAACACATCATAAAATGGAAATCACCTGTAATATCTGACTCTGATATGTGTTCGCTTTCATTCAACATTAGAATACACTGACCTTTACACTAGTAATGACAAGGGTGTTAACTATTGTAATTCCCTTGCCATTAATTTCTAACCTTAGTAAGTCATTATTGCCCAGAAAATGCTCTATGCTTTTAGCATCATTTAAGAAAAAACAGTATCACGAAGCCATACAGAAATCTCCAAAAACTCCAAGTCAGAACTTTTCTGTTACTTAAAAACAGAAATCTGTCTCATGTATTCTAAGTAAAAGAAATCTGTAGTGTTGCATGTGCACACACAAATAACAAAAAATTATTCAATTTAAAAACAAAAATGAATCCTTCCAAATATTACTGGAGAGGGAAAATAGAACTAAAAATGACCCACTTTATCACATATATACTTCAGGAAACTATCTCAATAAGGGACACAAGTTTTAACTTTTAATTTCTGTATCATGTTAAGTATGTAGAATTCTGGGCTTTATTTTTCATTTCAACATATCCTAAACATTTTGCTCACATTTCAAAATTGAAGAAATTATTCAGGTTCCCTTTCTTCTTCTTTGTTTTTATAAAAAAGTTTTAGCAGTTTTCCACTGACCTCCTGACCCAGCAATGCATCTCTTTAGCATATACTTTACTCAAGAAAGACATTTGTATTAAGAAGGATATTCAATGTAACCAATCATCAGGAAGAGAAAGCAATCCAACTTTAGCACTGAAGGTAAATAGCAAAACTTAACTTTATCATAATCATACAATTAAGTTCCACTTAGTAGTAAAAGGAAGACATAAGACCATTTATCAAGATGATTCAAAACTCGAACAAACACAATAGAGTCAAAAAGAAACCAACAAAACATTTTCATATCTTTTAATACACAAAATAGTGGCATGTATTTATGAACATACATACAGTAAAGGTACAAAAACATGCATCAAAAAAGAAATGTATGACTCACGCTGGGAAGAAGGAGTGGAAAAATGGGGTGGGGCTTCAGCCTTCCATTTTATTCCTTTTTTTAAAAAAAGAGAGAGAGATGGAACTAGGGGTACAGCTCAGAGGTAGAGCACTTACCTACCATGCACTAAGGACATGTCTATAATCTTTCTGTGATTATATAAAGAATTATGTTTGTTCCTGATCTTTCCTTCATTATTAAATTATTTCCTAATTGTACATTCTAAAATACTTGCTTATACCTTGCAACCTTCCACTCTCAAAATGCACACATAGAAAAAGAAGAGTTGCAGGCAGACTGAAGTACACAAAGGCACTTTGCAGAGAACCCTTGACACTATGCATTGGCCTGGCCAGCACTCAACTCCAGAGAACTGATCCCTCTCTGAACTGGAAGAGCCAGGACAGGATCAGAAGGACTTTGCTGTGGTCTCCTCCACAGAGAAGTCCCATGCTGTTAAGTCTCCAACAAAAAAGAAACACTGGGTCAACAATTCCCTTTGGCTCCTATAAAGGACCCTAATCCTGTAAGACAGGAGGTAGATACCTGAAAAAAGCAGTTAATGCTTAGATTTTTTAAATTTATTATAGTGAAAGACATAGTGCCATTAGTTATCCTCAGAATACTGTTCCTTACTTGGAAAATACTTGCCCCTTCATTTTTGTCACCTTCTGAAGCAGTTCTGGAAGTTCTGTTTTATGTCTTTATTTATGCTGTCATGGCTGCTTTAATGTACTGAAATGATTTAAAACATTTACCTTTCATGGTCATTTTGACTTCAGGAAAAGAGTCAAAATTTGCACAGAGTCAGATCCAATAAGTAAGGGAGATGAAGACACACTTGTTTTTTACAACTCTTCCTTTCCATTGGATGGCTTTCAGTGGCAGCATTCACAGGATTTTTAGTCATGTAACTTATAAAAACATGAAAAAGGATTTCCACAACTGCTTCATATAGGACAAGAACAATGGGGTGTTTAAAGCCAAGGGAAGATTTTAAGGGAGAATGATAGCAATCTTTTTAGTGCATTTTTAAAATTTAGACATTTACTATATATTTTGATCACCCCTTATATCTCACAAAATTAGTTCTAAAGTCAAAAAAGTTTGAGAAAAACTCAGATCCACACTGAAGGATCTGTGAAACACTTAAAAGTCAGTAAACCTGGACCTTTTACACATTCTCAGTTCCACTGTGTCCAAATCCCACAAGACAAGCCTTCCCAGTTTAGGTCACTCCTGTATGAAGAACGCATTGCTTCTAGGAAGAGCTTAAGTTATCTGCGTACTTCATTTCCCACAGTACTACTATATAAATCACACACCCTAACAATGTAAATGTGAAGGCTGTCCTTAGTTAAACAAGCATCCAGCATAACTTCTACTACCATTAACAGCCCATAAAAATCATCTGGAACAGATACCACACTGTTAGCTATGAGATTTCTTAAAGTGTTGAAAGTGACACAACTCATTTCATCATCAACTCATTGATTATGCATACCTAAAAGTAGTTACATCATCAATTTATCCCTCCTTTTCCAGGAAAACAATTTTTGAAGGAAAAGAAGTGCTTGGCACTGTCCTAAAAGAATTACAGACATACTTAATGAGATGAAAACTTCCCCCTTCAGAATTTTTTACCATGGGTACCAGAGATTAAATCCAGTGCCTTGAACACACTGTGTAAGCACTCTTATCATTGAGCTAGACTACCCACCTTTTGCTTTTATTTTGAGATAGGGTCTCACTGAGTTGCCTAGGTTGGCCTTGAACTTGCAATCCTCCTACCTGAACCTTCCAAACAGATAGTATTAAAGACATGTGGTGCCTGCACCACTTCCAAATTTGAACATGCTACATTTGTAATACATAATGAAATAAACATTTTTTTCTTCAACATCCCAGCTGAAAGACCCACTGGTATCTTTTGGACTGTGCTAAAATACACACAAAATGTACCATCTCAATACTTTATATAAGTGTAGAGTTCACTGGCATTAAGGACATTCACACTCTTACAGAATAATCACCACTATCACTCTCTTCCAGAAAGTCCTCATTTCAAACTAACACTAACTCACTAAACAGCAAGTCCAAACTCTCTTCCTAGGCTCTCGCCCCTCGGGGTGCCACTAACCTACTTTTCTATCTCTGAATATTTTGGTTATTTATGCTATCTCTTCTAAGTAGAATCACATAGTGTTTGTCAATATTTTTTTGTGGCTAGCTTATTTAATTTAGTATAGTGTTTTACATTCTTGTTACTGGGACAAAAAACTCAACACCCTCAAGCTAAAGCAAGAAAAGCTTGTTTTGGCTCATAGTCTGTAGAAGTTTCAGTCTAGAAGTTTGGCTCCAAGGCAGAAAAACATAGCTGAAAAAAACTAATGGCAAAACAAGCAAGAAGCAGCAAACAGTGAGCCTGCATTTTTCCCTTTTATTCTATTCAGGCTGCAAAAGCCCTTTGGTTGGTGCCACTCACATGGATGGTGTGCCTTCCCCTCAACCATAATCAGAACTATCCTAAACCAATCAGGTAGACTAGTGACTAATCCAGTTATCACATACCCACACACCCATGATCTAGCCACCTCCCTAAAGACCCACCTATGGATGCATGAGGATTTGAGGGATATACAGCTATAAGCTATAACATGCAGTATCTTCAAATTTCATTCATGTTTTACCTTGTATCATATTTTTATTCATCTTAGACCAGTGTTATGTATACACCATAAATTTTATGTATCCATTCATTCAGTGGTAAACACTTGTTTCTAACTTTTGAAACATGACTGTGAATAATGCTGTTTTGAACATGAGTTTACAAGCACCTGTCTGAGACTTCGCTTTCAATTCTTTGGACATATACTCAAAAGTGGAATTGCTGGATCAGATATTAATCCTGTTTTTAAGTTTCTGCGACACTATCACATTATTTTACACAGCAGCAGCACCATTTCATATTTCTATAAACAATGCACACAGGTTCCAATGTCTCCATATCCTTAATGACATCTGTTATTTTCTGATTTCCCTCTCACCCCACCAAAGCAGTCATCCTAATGGGTGTAAAAGGATACAATTTCACGATGGTGTGCATTTGCATTTTCCTAATGATATGTTGGGCAGCTTTTCTCATGTGCTTACTGACCAACTTTTATCTTACAGAAACATGTCTATGCAAGTCCTTTGACCATTTTAAACTTTGGTTTTGCTGTTGTTGAGCTGCAGAAGAGCTTCAGTCTCTTATCAGATGTATGATCTTCAAATTATTTTATTCATTCTGTGGGTTCCCTTTTTGCTCTTTTTAAAAGTGTTCTTTGATGCACAGATTTTAACTTTGATGTAGTCCAATTTATCATTTTTTCTTTTGTTGCTTATGTACTTGGTATAACAGGCTTGCAAGTTTTTGCCTATGTGTTCTTCTAAGACTTTCATGGGTTCTTATCTTCTTTCTTTGTTTCAAGACAGGGTCTCACTTTGTAGCTGAAGCTGGCCTTGAGCTTACAAAGTGTGTAGCCCAGGACAGACTGGAATCCACAATACCCGCTTCTGCAGTCAGGCAAGTGCTGAGATTGCAGGTTTGCACCACCACAACCAGCAGCTAATGGCTTTTATTAGCCTTTGTAAGGTTCTTACATTTAGGCCTGTGATTATTAGTTCTGGATATAATATATGGAAAAAGACTTAATTTTTTTGCAAGACCTATTGTTCTTATTCTATACAACTTTTATATTAGCTTCAGATTCATTTGTTCTAAGCAATATGGCATTCACACTTTCCATCAGAATTATACAATTTTAAAAGAACTACCTGAGCCTGTAATTGCAGCACTCAGGAGTCTGAGGCAGAAAGACTGATGTACATTTGAGACCAGTCTGAGCTATGCAGTGAGTTCAAGACAGCTTGAATTACATAGAGCGCCTGTCTTTAAAAAAAAAAAAAAAAAAAGTATAAATGCTCATAGGATATGGGCATTGATTGGAAAGCAGGAGAAAACTTTATGAGAGTAATAGAAACATTCTAAATCTTAATTCAGATGGCACATTTATGTATGTACATATTTGGCAAAATTCATCAAAATGTATGCTTAAGATCTCGATATTTTATTATAAGTAAATTACTCCTTAAAGATAAAGGCTGAAAATGTAAATTCATTTAACACAAGAGAAATAAACTGTTGACCTCACATTTCTTCACAATTTCATAAAATGTTAACATTTAAGTTTATAATATTTCTGCCTTATTTATTAAGCCTACATATGATTTTCCATTTGACAATAATGAATGTTCCTGGATGCTTCATACTGATTTTTAATTTTACAAAACCCAAAATGTTAAAAAGCAAATGGGCATGTAATAATCAGTGAGTATGCAAATTCGTATGTGTGTATGTATGTACTTGAACAATACCCCTTTGACTCAGAATTCAACTTCTAAGAATGTACCTTAAGAAAAAAGATGAAACAAAATACGGAAACATTTTTGAACCAAGACATCAATATAGCCTTACTCAGACAACCTAAATATCTAAATGGCCACTAATAAGGGATTAATAAAAAGAGGGAGTAGAGATTCAATACAATACTACAAAGCCATAAAAATTATTTTCATTACAAACAATATATTTAATAATTAAAAATTCTGCCATGGATTACTGAAGTAAGGCTTAAGGGATAGTAGCCCCTGTCCAAAAGAAATACAGATAGCATAACGCTGTTTTGAGTATGAAAATCTATGTGATATGTACATGAAGGATTAATAGCCCAGGAGAATCTATACCAATTGCTGTCATACTTTAAACCAACCCAGGGTTTTTCATGAACCTAGAACAAAATAATTTATTTTAGGTTATTTATTGCTGCTGTCATCTAAAGATTATCAAAAAATATATTATAACTTTATTTTTAACAGTAGAAAGCTCTGTGATTTTTAAATTTTCATCACAGATTTAAGCCCTTCCAGATAAACTCCAAGAAACTGGAAGGCCAAAAGCATAAGAAAAATCTTAAATGCACAACAGCTCCACTAAAATGTGGTAAATCCTGCTGGCTTCTGATTTCACAGAAAGATCAAACACTGTTTTTCATTCATAAGATTCTGAAAATTCCCCACAGCAAAGAATTCAGATGCTAAAGTGATGATGAGTGGCTGAAACAAAGTACATAAGTAAATTTTATTATGTCAACAAGTCCAGTCAAAAATAATGTGATACAAGATAATAAATAAGGTTTACAAGGTCAAATTCATAACAACTGCTTCATTCTATGGTCATTTAAGGTAAGTTTCCAACTGAGATTTCACAATTTAGATGCTCCCCCATAACCACTGTCTTATTTCATAAAATAAATTTCATCCTTAGATGTTGTTAAGGGAAAAAAATTCCATATTTTTCTGGTAATTCTATATACTGGAAAAACAACAGTCAATAAATGTACATTTGAGTTTTCACTATATATGCACTGTACACTAAAGCTAAGTTCCTTTCAACTCTGCCCAGCTTTCCTTCAATGACAGAAAGTAAGATAATTCCAAGTACATCAAGTATTGTACTACACTCAAGAACAGGATAGATGGGCAACCACACAATCATGCTACTTACATGTATTTCATATAGCTTTGGAGCCCACTTTCCCTTCTGTTATCAGTTCCTAGAAGGTAACTTCAAGCTACAGTGAAAAGTAACTTAACATATCTGGGGCAATTTACCCACCCCTTTAGTTTAGAAAGTTTAAAAGTTTTCAATCTCAAAGTAAATTTATTTTTTTAAAAAATTATTAAACACTGAAATGTTCTCATGTTATCAGTAATAAACCTCTGTAAATGACAAATTTATTTATTCAACTTCCTTACCAAGATACCCACAATGTAACATTTAAATTTAAAGACATACTCTGGCAAAATAATACACATATGATCTTGCTTAGATTTCTTTACAATTATTACACTGCCTACAAAATTTCACAACTTGTTCTAAGCTCAACTGTTCTATATTTAGCAAAAAACAGCTTAAGTGAATAGTAGGTCAGATGGATATTCTTCAGAGTGAGTATTCTTTGTAACTGTGGGAACTAAATGGCAGTGCCTCTCATGACCTCAATTTCCAAAAGTCAGAAATGTGGCCTAAGCAGCCTTTATTTCTTCTTAATACCCATTATGAATGTGTTATCCATGAATTTATTTATACCTTTCTCAAATTAAGTTTACATATCCCCTCCATGCTATCTCTTTAGGATTACAAATTCTGCAACACTATTAACCGTTTTGTAAAGTGGCACGTCTTTTAATTTTCATAGAATTAACTCCGTAAGCTTCATATAGTATACCCTAACCATTATGCATAGAATTTTATAAACAAATGTATGGGCAGGGGGAGGAAGGGGAAGGAGGAGGAGATATGGGGGAAAAAATTAAAATTTATTATGTGCATGTACTAATTCCCCACAAGGAATATAAATATTATACTGCATACATGAAGTATCTATCACATCATCCTAAAATCTTTATTATATTCCTAATCAACTGCTATGGATACCACTATGAATCTTATTTTCACTCACTTATATAAACTGCTTCCACTCTGTTAGTCCTCACTGTAAAATAGCAGGTAAAATAGCCTGAGTGATTCCATAGGCACAGAAAGCTTGGCTGGTTCACAAAAGCAGGATTATTTTTCTAGCACAGATCAAAAGAAATCTATAAAAACATTTTATATTTGCTTCTACTACTGTAGAGGTCTCACCTTTTCAGGTCAGCCAATCAGAGTAGATTTCACTTAGTATTCATAAAGTGCAGGCAATTGACTGGAAGTAAAATGCTTCCTTTCATTTACAACCAGCATTGAACTGAAGTCTTACTTGTGCACAAAATTAACACACAAGTACATAATTGTAGTTTTATACTCAAGGTCCTAATTATGTACTTTTAAAACACTTTCGTCCCAAGGATCCATTGAGGGGATTTGATACCACGGATCTATAAAGTCTACATCCTGTATTTTGATAAAATACAAACATAAAAGGAAAAAAACTGCAGCATGAGAAAGAAAAGTATAAAATAGAGGATGATAATTTACCTTTAAAATTTTTTTCAATTCCAACATATACAATAAATTTGTTATAGCAAAAGAAAAGAGGGCACTGAAGAACATCAATTGTTAATTCACAAAAAATAGAACCAGTATCAAGAGTAATGACCTAAAAATCTTTCATAACCATAGTGTGGAGGCCATTCACCTTCTTATGAACTTGCATGTCTTATTTACATAATAATATAAGCAGGAAAAAGATTTTTACAGTAAAAGGTGCCATGCTCATTTCTACTGTGGAAGATTTGGCCTCAAAGTTACTAATATTTATATTTTAAAACAAAACTAAGAAATAAATATTTTCCATACCAAACACATGCAGTCAGTTTTAAATGAGAAAATCACAATTGTGGGACTACATCAATGTGATTTATAAAACTCCATTTCAGTGGCAGTCATAGTTGGTATGGAAAGAAGACGTTCTGAAAGCAATTTATTACAATAAATGGGTCAATTCAGCTCACAGAAGTAACATTTTCCTAGAAAAAGCAATTTGAAAACAAAAGACCTATGCTGCCTTCTCGTAGGGATTTAGTTGTCCCCATCCAAAAAAGTGCTGGCCCAAGAAAGCACACTTGTGAGGTCATTTACTTAGTAATGAATACACATCTCACTAGAAAGCAATTTGGATTTTACAACTTTTTTCTTATATTGTTACTCAAACTACAAACTACAACAGGTAATTTTGAGTAAGTGAATGTAACCAATGCATTTAAAATGCACAAATATTATAAAATCAAAAATCAAATCTGTATAAATGATTTCACATAAAAGTTGAAACAGCAGGAGATTCTGCTAAGATTTAAAGATAAGTACCAGGCTACAGTATATTCGTATTTTAAAAACCCACCCTGTTGGTCCAGAGGTACATAGTAAGGTCAGCACTTACAAGAGCCTAAAATACAAAATACTGAAGATGTGGAACCAAGTGGTCTACAGAGGAGCTTCTTGCGTATTTGTCCCCGTGGTCAAAGATTTCTATTTTTATTAAACACAAAAAGAGCCACTATTTTCCACTTACCACTTTCCATACAAACTCAGCTGCCAAAATGGATGTGTCAAAGGGGAATTTCAGAGAATTTTAAAGAGATAACCTTTGCTGAGGCTGCAATGTCAGCTCTGTAACCACATGACTGTAATGTGTGAACAGAATGCTAGATGGAAAAGACTGGTCTCTTTGAGATAACTACTGAGTTAGGATGGGATGGGGAAGGAAGGGACGGAAAAATCACAATTTACCAAAAGAGAACTAGAATTTTAGAAGAGCAAATAAAGAAATTACTAACTAGTATCTTGCTCAGAAGGGGATGTGAATGGAGTACAAAGAAATAGGAGGAAAAACACCATTTACAGCAGGCTATCTATTATTACCTTGTACATTTCATGCCACATATAAAGTGTGTGTGTGCATGCATACACATTTGTGCACACTTTTTAAGTGTAACTTTGAATCAGATTCTTTTTAACTAATACATGAGTAATAGGTATTTACAGGGTCTCATGTGCTGTTTTGATATATAAATATATAATGCTCAAATCAGGGTTTTGCTTTTTTTAAACAGAATATTAAAAGGAGAGTCTCTTTTAACTATACTGTTATAAACAGCCTAAAATTCATTCACTATGGTGAGGAGGGTAGTTGCTTCTATATTCTTTTGATATAATTTGTCTCTCCTGTCAATAAAATGAAGATTTAAAAATATTTTTATAATGAAGTTGATATAAATGGGCTAAGAAACCATCTACCTCAAGAATGAAAATTTGAAAAGTTTACTTTTTATAGACATGTTAACTTGAGAAATTTAGAAGTTTAGCTAAGAGACTCAGCAGGGAGGTAGGACCCTAACTTGGTTAAAAATCCTCATTCTGTGCAAGAGGAAGGCACAGAGATTTTGTGAGTGTTAGATCTGCCCTGGGGTACAGAGGTGGTGTTAGCCTGCATACAATATAAGGGAGGAAAGAGGTTTGTTCTCCCCTCTTTTGCTCTGGCTGCTTTTGCAGGCTGCTGCCTTGAAGGGTTGCCCCAGAGCCAGGCTACCACCCTGCCTTGGAGCCAGCTGATTATGGACTGAAACCTCCACAAAGAGTGAATTAAATAAGCCTTTCTTCCTTTCATTTTATATGTAGGGTATTTTGTCACAGCAATGACAAAAAACCAGGACATATATGAAAAATTTGAGAAGTATGTTATTTTAAAATAATCTTTTGAGAGTAGGCAGATAGATCTTTCTCAAAAAGGGGTCAAGAGACAGTTGGAGAGAAGATGAGAAAGAAAAAGGGATGAAAAAGTTAAGATACGTTATAAACAAGTATCAACTTCATACAAGGAAAGTAAACATTATATACTACAGACCTGTACCAGAAAAAAAGCAAAGACAGTCAAAAGATGGGGGAAGAAGAGGGGAGGGAAGAAAGGAAAAAAGATGAAAAAAGGAGTAAGATGTGTTATGTACATGCATGAATTTCCCAAAAGGAATGTATGTCCCTTTTAATTATGTTCTACACACATGTACTAATAAAATAAATTTTTAAAAAACATAATCAGGTATTCCTGCAGACTTTTTTAAAGGGAGTAAGTGCACTCATTCATCAAATCCTAAATTTAAATTATATGTAAGATAATATATGAATGTAGAAAAAATAAAAGCAATGATAATGCAAAAGAGCCAGATTTTTCCACAGACTGCAGTGTGATCACTAATCCTGATAAAATCAATTTAATTGTATCAAGGACTGCCTAGCAGATCTGTATAACATATAGCTAGGGGTGTCTGAGAGGGTCATAGAAGTATGGTCTTAGATACTATATGTAGGATCCCTCACCCCTTCCTCTCTACAATTCCCTGCTCTGCTCTCCAGATCACCTGAACTAAGACATTTTGTTCTGCCATATCCTTCCACCAGGATGTTTCTGTCTTGGAGGCAGCTGACTATGAACTGAACCCCCTAAACAGTGAGCTAAATTAAACCTTTCTTTCTGTAAGGGCTGAGTACTCTGTCCTGCAATAGGAAAACTAACACAACAGGCAACACCCAAACCTGGCTCCTAATTGCTTCCTTTGAAAGGCAGAATCTAGTAAATTGCAGAACCTAAAAACAGTCCCCTGGGATGATTCAGTCCTGGGACCTCAGTGGCACACTCCTGCCCCTCCTCTCCATGTGGAGATAGTTACACAGATTTGATGCAATGAAATAGCTGGAGACTTTGTCCTTAACTCTTCAGAGGGACAGAACAGACTTCAAATGTGAGAACTTCATTTTATTTTTTTCTGGTCTTAAATACATAATAAAATGAGGAGTGAGTTTATAACTGAACTCTGCATTCGAAGACATTTCTACCACTAGCCTATCTTCTCACAAAGCAGTGACTGATACCTTCCCTGAATCCCACATTCAGGGGCTCTCTGTACGTCAGAGGCTGAAAAACTAACTCCCTCATTTTATTACCTGTAGCTAAGAGAAGGACTGGGAGGAGGAATTGTTCTCATAATGTCCAATATGCATAGTCCTTGCAGTGTTTACACTGGAAAGGATCTATTCCTTCAAAGGCTAAGCCTTTCTTCTTTATCCAGAAACAGATTTAGCTGGAAACAATCAGTTGAAAACTAGAGATCAAAAATGTCAGCCCTAAGGGCCTCTCTTTGCCTTACTAGCCATCACTATTTTCCTGCTCTATTGCTATTCTACAAGGCAGGTAAGGTAAAGACAGGCTGGTTGGAGTTGGCTTTTTTGATTTTTAGTTTCAAGGCTGATTATTTTCCAGCTAAATCTTATTTTGGGAAAAACATGGGCAATTATACTTTACTATACCGGGAATTATTTTCAGAGATAAATAGTTCAACCATGTGCTGGGATTAGGAAATCAGCAGATTCACTTACTTGAGTCACAGAGTACTTACCGTATCAGTCACTAGACAGAAGGAATTGGGAAGGACATATAAGTAAAACACGAATGAGATATAGTAGTACTCAGACTGGGACACAAGAAGGGAAGGACACTTTGGAGGCAGTGTCTGTCTTACAGAGGACAGTGGAGGAGAGTTTAAGACCACTGGAGGACAGAGGTCACAAGAAAGGCACCAGGGTGGGAAAAAGAAAAAGGCAGGAAGGCTACAAATGAGACAAATATATGTACCCTCTCAAATTTTAAAAGTTGAAAATTTAACAATCTGAGTGGTTTCAGTTAATTTAAAAATACAGTCAAATATTCCCAATCTAAAATGTTTTGGTACCAAACATGTTTCAGATTTTAGTTTTTTGGATTTTTGATCTTTGCATAAACATTCATGATTGAGCATCCTTGTTCCAAAAAAGATGAAATCCACAATGCTCCAGATTCCGAAATATTTTGAACATTATGTCAGGATGCAAAACACTTTGGATTTTGAATAACTGATGATTTCAGATTTTCAGATATATATGATAGACCTGCATTAGAATATATAATTTCTACCAATACAGAAAACCCACAAGCAAGGCAAAAGTGAGGTGACAGGTGCAAATTGGTGGGGGAAGGTCTTCATTTTGAATCATTTAGTGCATAAATTTAGCTTATATGATAAATTTGTGATATTAAGCCATAGTTTTAAACAAGAACTTAAGGATGATGCAATATAAAGAAATGATGCTTTGGATAAAATATCAAAGCCTTTAATATCAAAAATATTTCAAAGTAAATGTTTGTGTAAAAAATTAATTTGTTTCCCTTGAGAAAGATGACTTGCTACTTTATTTCATTAGGTAAAACAACATGTGTCAAATAGTCTCAAAGATTAGTCACAAAAAATTGTAGGATGCTGACACTTTTAATTATTAACAGAAAGACACCTGGGGTCAAAAGAAGAAAAAGGATTTCCTTAAAGAATTTTCAACAAATTAAGTATTTCACTCCTTCCCACTGTCTGCTTTACTAATACTAGCAGAACATTAAGATTACACATTAATAAACTGCATTTAACAACAAACAATCATAAAATCATTACTGTCCTCCTCAAAACACTTCAACATAGATGTATCTCAGAGGGCCTATGCTAAGCACCTTTGCTGGTAACTTCAGTAAAATAAAAAGCTGTTTTGTTAGAACA
Organism: Cavia porcellus; assembly: GCF_034190915.1. Classification (NCBI taxonomy): domain Eukaryota; kingdom Metazoa; phylum Chordata; class Mammalia; order Rodentia; family Caviidae; genus Cavia; species Cavia porcellus. Next base: position 25,797,821 of record NW_026947505.1, on the reverse strand, counting down.
TTAACAAGTAGTCAAATTGATACATCCCTTCAATCCAAAGACAAATAACAACTGGGGCCAAAGTATTTATTAGTCCTAAATTAGACTACATACTAACTTAACTTTAACTGTATTTCTCATATTATTATCAGAAAGAAGAGTTTCAAACAGTATCCCATAGTGCTTTTCACTTTAAAAGATTCTTTACATTTAAAAGACACGCTACATGTTATATAGAAATATGATTTCCAACTATTCATTTGACATATTTAGTTTTCTTTCAAAATATACTCCTTAAAAGATCAGTTTTTAAAAAAATACCTATTCCGGCAGCTGTAAAAAACAAAAACAAAAAAAACCTTCACTGTGGTCAAGAAGGATTTCCTTGACTCACAGTATAAGAACTTGGGAAAGAATGGCAGTATTTTCTGACCAGAGATGCTATTGTCAATAATTACTGAAAATCACTTAAAACTTGTTCTTCTTACTGAAAAGAATGGCAATACTACTATCCAGTCATCTCATAGCTCCTGAAACTCTGAATCTCATTCCAATATACTCCATGTCTCATTGGTGGTAGCCCAATATACCTAGAAATGCTTCATCCTTATATATCGTAATCCTCCCAATGGAGCCTTCACTTATAAAGCATGTCCAGTAGCTGTCTACTAAGTCTTTGCTTGAAAGCCATTCTGCTTAGGTGGCAAAGGCCTGTCTTTAATCTGTCTTAAAAATGGCAAATCACTTATGGTTTCCACTTTCCATCAGTTGTCCTGAAAATCATGTCCTAATTCTACTTAATCTAAGAAACGAACGAAGGAAGGAAGGAAGGAAGGAAGGAAGGAAGGAAGGAAGGAAGGGAGGGAGGGAGGGAGGGAGGGAGAGAGGGAGGGGGAAGAGATGAATGGAGGAAGGGAGGGAGGGAGGATTCCCTTGCCTGGGCCTTAAATTAGCGTTAAAAGGGAAAATGGAGATAAGAATCAATTGCACTTACAACGCTAAAGGTTAATTACAGCAACAGCCTTTAAATGTTTTGAGTCCCACTCAGAAGAAACATATTTTGTATCACCACTTTGATACATTCCCTTACTGCATGATACATTCCTACTTTCTATTCCCTATACCAAATTCCTTTCCTTTTTAAACACATTAGTGATGCAACTTAATGCATTATTTTCATGTTCTTTAATGGATCACAATCAGCAGGTTATAAAGCCTTTTACTGAAATACAATATTTTTCACAAATGACTATGATTTCTTTTGACTTTCCGCATGGATCCCCCAAATTGGGTAAAGCATCGTGGGGACTTACAAACCTTGTTGGTGACTAGAACATGGGAAGAATAAAAAACTCTAAGGGAATCCTGATCAAGCCGCTCCCTGGCCGTAAGTATTTTGCAAAGTGTAGATGAATATTTAGGCAAATATTTACCCTAGATAAATAATCAGGAAAGGTTACAACTACTACTCAAATTTTATAACAATGCTCCTAATAAGAATAAAGCATTGAAGGACTGATGTAGGTAGAAAGCTACTGACAACACTGCCTATCTAGAATGCCTTAAGGTAGCTCACAAAGAGAGATGAACACAAGCTGTTAACTGAGGATACTATACTGTGAGAAAACAAAGAAATTAAACCACTTAACTACTCTCAGTCAGGCTCTTCTGGTAAGACCCTGTCATAACCTTATTTTGTTGTTCACCAAGTGTCTCAATACTAAATTCTCTGTACTACAAAACCCAGCATAAAGCTAATATCAACTCTCTCCTCTCTAACTTTTTTATTGATACCAGCTCCCTCTACCAAAAGGCAGTAGCATACTCTACACAGTGCACTATGAAACATTTCAAATACTACATGCAGTGGACTGTTAAAACACCAGCAGAACTGAATCAAGTGTGGTGCTGAGCGTGGATGGCCCACCTGAGGACGGTTGCCAGCATAGAAAGGAGACTTGGAGAGAAGAGTAGCAATTATGGTTTCTCCTAAGTGTTGTCGTTTGGAGCTGTTGGTTCTCCTGGAGGGGTCTGTCATGCTGGCTCCCCTGATATGAACTCAGCTGTTATCAAAAGCGGGGCTCTGCACCTTGTCACTGAGAGTGACTGTTGTTCATTTTGGGGAAGCTTTGGTCCTTACTTTGAGCACTGCCTCCTGTCTCTAGAGGGGACAATGTGTACTGTTTAATCTCCAGAAATTTGTCATGCTGGCTTCCTGATATGTACTCAGCTGTTTTTATCATTAGAGGAGCTTGGGACCTCACCGTCACTGATGATGGCTGTAGTATTTTCACGGGAACCATGGTCCTTTATTTTGAGCATAGCTTCTTGGCTCCAGTACAGAACCCTCAGCCTGCTGGCACAGATCCTTCACCCTGCTGGCATAGACTTTCTAGTTTCCACTGCTGACCTCTGGGCCTTCTCAGGGCAGATCCGTGGGACAGACTTGCATGGGTCATTATCATAGGCTCTAGGTTTACAGCTGAACTAATGTATATTATTGTCATGGGATCCAGGCCCTTGGACAGAAATCTAATGTAGACAGATTTCCTGCACTTTCTTTGTATTTGACACCTTGGGTGACTACTATAAATAACACGATAAATTTTGTGTCCTGTATGTAATTGTTCTTACAGCCCCTGACTACAACACTACAACACATGGATAAATGTCACTAAACCGTGCCACATTCATGTAAATTAATGTCCATTCATACAGAATAAGCAACATAAATAGTTATGGTACAGTGCTAGATTTCTGGTCTCCTGATTCAGACCACAGTACCAAAAGAAAAGGCACAGCAAAGCCCTCCCTTATCTGGTATCTGTAACTATGCTATGTTTTCTGAAATGGATTTTAAATGTCTATAATACCATATATATCTAGTCAATTTTTTATTAAATGATGGTAAATAACAAGAAGCCCTATCAAAAATGCAAAATATCTATATGTAAGTGGGTAAGCAGAAGACAGAGATGATAATACCTACTCAAAATCACAATATATAAGAGATTGTGAGCAAAGACAAGGACACACAGCAGAGAAGGCAGCTGGCAAAGGAGTTGGGACAACAGGTCCTGAAATGTTAAGAAATGCTACTTAAACCAGAAGTTCTGGACCTATGCCTGAAAGCACTTGACTTTTGCATCAGCAGAGAAAAGAAAAAAAGACTGCTGAGTACTAGCAACTCAGGTAGGGAAGAAGGGAACTCAAAAGGTGACTAAGAGACATTTCGGGGCAGTATGAGGTAGTGACACAGAAGGATTCTAAGTATTCCCCAGGTCTATGCTGTATACACAACAGAAGCTAAAATACTGGCCATCTGAAGGGTTCATTCTGTAATAAATTAGTATAATTTATTTTAAAATTCAAGCACAAGAGTTACTACCCAAATTAGTAAGATCTACTTAATTCTCAATAAATCAAATGTGGGGATAAGGATATAGCTCAATTATAAAGTGCTTGCCTAGTATGTGTGGGGCTCTGCAGTTTGATCTCAAGAACTAGAAAAAATATTCAACATGGACATTTAAGTCCGTTAACAATTCTCCTTTATCAGGATGCCTTGTCATATGATTAGCCAAGGATGTAACTCTTTCACATTAACCCAAATAAGCCATGAGCAAGGATTAAACTTGCTGCCTCCCCAAATCAAATATTGCATTCTAAAACTGTGAGGTAAGATTTAAAAAACATCTATCATCTGGAATTACTGGCATAACTGTTCCCTCTCAATGGAGACATGAACAAACACTAACATTAACCAATTTCAACCAGAACCCTAACGATAGGTGTTTCAAGAGGTCAGGTATTGAGGTATGAAATGGATGATGCAAAACTGAAGACAACACACCATATGTATTTACCAGTGATAGCAAACCTTTGAGTGACAAGTGCCCAAACTGCAACCCAAAGACCATTTACTTATCACAAAGTGCCAACAATGCAATTAAACCTGATACTGGGATTTTAGTTTAGAAAAAAACAACTCATATATTAACATCTTTTGTCTTAAAAGAAAATAAATAATACACTTGCCATACGTTCACCACCAATGGTATAAATACTAAAAGAACTCAAGTATATGGGAAGGGGTATGTGTGTGTAATATATATTTTTAACAGACAGTACAAGCACAACAACTATTCTTCAAAGCCTTGACAAATATAGCTACTAAAATTATGTCATTTATTTTCAAATACAGAATATAGGAATTTAAAAGCTGATATTTACATATCCAAAATTTTAAATACTGTATTCTAGGCCCCAATTTGAGTCAAGATACAGTAATCAACTTATTATCCTGATTGGATAGGGATAATCAAATTTCTGCTAACACCAATATGCAAGTCACCAGGTCAGCTATATTGAAAAGAAATCAATCTTCGGAGGTTTCAAGAAGGAACCACAAAATTCTGAGCCTGTTCCAGACTACAAGATGGTGTGGGTATATGAATGAAGAAAGACTGCCTAAAGCCAAGGCACCTAGCAAACATTTGGAAACTCTTGCTATACAAAAATAACAAAATTTCCTAAAATTTATAAAAAAAAAAATTCACCAAAAGCCATCACTGCTTTTGACTTACGTAAAACACAATAAATTTTTAAATAATTTATAATCATTTCTTAAATATACCACCAGGCTAGAGATATAACACAAACCCGAGACCCATCTCTAGATGGAAAACAAGTAAGAAACAAATACATACATAAATATATATATACTATCACATCCTATACACTACCCTTACAAAAATGCCTTATAATGAGCCCCCCCAAGCAAATAGGTATTCTTCCTATTTTTCTTTCATTTTCAACTGTTAATGCGTTTTCTATCTCCATTTCATGATCTCTCCTATCACAGGCAGGGAGGCTTTTTGATTCGCCCCGACATGGTCACTGTCTCATGCTCAGTCTCACTCCACAGAAAATCTCCTACTTTCGGATTCATTCTCTAGATGACATTAATCTGCCCTGTTTTTTAACCATTTGGTCCAACTTTATAGCTGAAATACACTCTCTAGTTTCTGGGATGTTGGGGGCCCACAGTTCACACTGCAACAGATTTCTGAAACCTAATGCTGGGAGGGTATGTCTTCTCTGATTACAGTTTGCCATCCGCTGCTGCACGGAGGGTTTGAGATTATGGTTGTTGCAGTTTTTGCTTTGCTTTTCTCTTGCCATCATGAAAGATGGTACTTCATTTACTCATGAAGGACTACTTGTCTGGAACACAAAAACATTAAGCAAGCACATGCACACACATTCATGTACATGCACACACAAACTTCTGCATGAATATGTTTATATCTTAACTCCCAATAAGTGCTGACACAATACATTACAAAAACAGCAAAATATAAACCCTCTGTATTCCTATGACAGAAATATTAACCAATACTATTAAAAATATAAAGTTTGTACGAGTTCAGAGAAGTGTTTAATGTGATATGAAAAAGAATCTACTAGAATACATCTTAAGATACTTGTTTTGAGATAGTTCACTCTCAAAACACATTTTCCTTTGCTATAATCTTCTAAAGTGCTCATCTATCTGGTTTTCACAGCAATCTGCAAGTGTTAAACAAATATACAATTGAAGAGGTTGGGGGAAGGGATCTATGGTACTTCCTTTTGACCAAAGTGTAGAGTTGTGGGACACAGCAGCAACAATGCTTACAAATTCTGGTCTAACGAACAGACAGTTTTCGTAATTTTTACTGCTGTGCTCCACAGCTCAGTGATTGTCAGACCAATGCCAAAGTTACAGGTTCCATTTGAATGACATATGGCTGCAGTCAACCAGAGAGTTGTTACAACATTAAGCCACACAAGTAGACAGAACAAGAATACAAAATGCCAAATTAGCCCTCAGATCCATTCATGCACATCTCAGTTCTTTAGAAGCTGTTTCACATGTGAGGGTATGGTTTGAACATGCCTTCCCAACCCGCTCTGCAGCAATGCATAAGGCCCAGCACTAATAGGCTAATATGGAAGGAACAGCTTAGGCTTGAGAGACAACGGCTGCTTGGGTGCCCCTAACTGCTATCTGTCCTTTGTCAGACTCTTTACTGTGCAGTCTGCTTACTTCTCTTCTGATAAAACATTACAAATACTACATCTAGCTCACTGAGTCAGATCCTGATGTAAAAAATACATCTTAAGTGATCAAAAGCAAACAATAATGTGACAATATAATTTATCTCTCCCATAGTGTGGTGACCACCTAGAACCTGTTTGGCTGCCTGGACTATGAGGCTCTTCTGGCAATTTGGTAACTCCTCATTTTATAGGTCAAAAAAGGGGGTTCAAGAGGCAAGAGACATTTTTCCAAACTCACTGCCAACCTGGACACTGGTCTGAGACTCTTCCAATCAATGAGCATGGTCTTTAACTCACTGCTATAATATGAAGAAGCAAAGACAAATGGAATATTTTCTTGCATAGAGCAATACCCAATGTCAGGTATGTGTTCATGTATGTATAACCAGGATAAGTGGAAGGGTGAGGAAAGAGGAATCAGCTGTGGTGCTGCATGCTAAGTGACAGTGGCAGGATATCTTCTTTGTAGTCATGACCTGGTTTGGGAAACATCTTCACAGGGTGTCTGTCTCCCTTGTTCCTATCCTCTTTGCTGGTCAAGTTCTTCAGCTTTCCTGGCAATTCTATGAGCTTCCCAATAGCCTTCAATAAATCTTTTTCTGCTTGCATTGGCCACACTCAGTTTTCACTGTTTACAACTAAAAGTTCTGGCTGGTAAAAGTAGCATCTGAAATGGTAGGAAGACAGAGAAACCACTGGGGTGCTCCAAAACAGCACAGAAGATTAAATCAGTAAACATGACACTTTGCTGTCACAGACATGGTGAAGCGCAACTGCTTGATCAAGTATGTAGGACAAGAGAAAGGAACCAAATCCTTCAAAAGATTTTACATAGCTGATCAAAATTCAAGGATAAACTGTATATGAAAGGCCCAGAGGACATATGTACTTAGCAATCCTCTTCCTCTTCCTCCTCCTTCTTCTTCCTCCTCTTCTTCTTCTTCCTCTTATTCTTTTTTTTTTTTTTTTAAACCAGGAATCAAACCCAGGTCTTTGTGCTTGGCAGGCAGGTGCTATGCTGCTGAGCTACATCCCTGACATATTAATACATTATTTATCAGTATTGTGGAAGTTTTCTGTATAACACTTTAGAAACACTGAGGAAAAGTACTACCAGTACAGTAGAAGACATAGCTAATCACAAGTAATTTTAATTTAGGGAGATAACTGGTAACTAAAGTAGATGTGAATTAATGCAGATGGGATCTGGGGGCAAGGAAGATTATACAGAGAAAGAGGATGTAAAGCAAATAGGAGGAAAATGTGGGCAGTAATTTCAGCCAGAGGGAAGCATGAAACAGAACCTGAGTGCAAATAACACACAGTATCATCTCAGCTTCAGGTACTTCAGTAACACGTGCTTACTTACTCCTGAGGATGGAGGGCTGGGAAAAGAATGTGTAAAAAGAAGACAGTTTAGTCAGTTTAAAGGTGCCGTACCATAAGGCTAGCAAGTTTGAATTTATTTTACACCAGGTATTTGCTCACTGAAGAACTTTAAGATGGAAAGTTACAACACATTTACATTTTATGTAAACAAGACTACTGAGAAAGGTCTACAGGAAAGACTAATTAAACAATAAACAATTCTCAACCATCTGGGATTCAAGGAATCTTTGAAAATGTAATTACCAAAAAACACATCTATATACATATGCGATATTTTTAATATTTAATTCAAAAGGACAGTCTTACATGAAGATGATCTGGAAGTAAGAGTCAACTAGCAAAGACATCAGTTTACAGGCTATCGCAACTGTTATGCTGGGGATGGCAATGTTCTCGAACACATCAGAAGATTTAGGAGAATATAAAATGTTCGGTATAATCTTTGAAATGTAAACAATAAAGAACACTAAGGATAACTTCCAGACCAATGGCTAAAGTTAGTAAGCGATGCCACGATTTTATGGCAAATGATACAGCAGGGAAAGAAACACCAACAAGATACTCAAAGCTGAATTACCAGCAACACATCCTGATAGAGATGGCCAACAGGTAAACAAAGCAGAGTTTCAAGCTAAGTAGACCCTAGTGTGGTGTGGAGTCGCTGGAACCAAGATGGCAGAGAAGAGCCTACCCATAGGTGCAGGGTTCAAACGCATGGGGATATCAGGACTCACCTAATGTTCACAGGGCCCAGTGGGTGACGCTGAGGCAACAAGGCCTCAAGTTAGGATCACCACCACAACATTTTGCAGAAATAAATACAGATTTATGCAAACGATTCTTCTGCATGGTCACATCAGTGCTATCTACTCCAAAATATAAGACCTCAACAAATTTAAGTAATCCCACTTAGTGTCTAGAAGGCACAATAAGGAAATCAATAGTACAATCTGCAGATGCAATTCTCAGTCTTTCCAGAGGCCAATTTCAAAAAGCACAGTGTATGTCAATAAATTTTAAAGATGCTTTTTAAATGCCCTATAGTACATTTCAGTAACTCTAAAATCTGGAATAGAACTTCCAATTTCAGGAAAGCAATTCTTTAACAGAAGTATTTAGCATGCCATATAAACATGTTACTCACAGAAATGTACAACATAGGGGATTTTCATCACATTTGCAAGATTTGTTAGCCAAAATGTAGCACTCTTGTAATCACCAACAGAGCTGCAGTAAAATCTCTACAATATTAAACAACAACAAAGCATGGCAGTAAGCCATTCTTCTATTAACAAAAAGAAAAACATATACAATCAGCTTTCTTTGTGACTTTTCCTAAGACATTCATTTTAAACAACAGCTCACTGGCAAAAAGCAGGAAACTTTTATCTGAACAAAGTTTGGCATCTTAACTTTATGGGAAGTTAGCAGGGGAAAAGACTATAACATTAGTTAAGGTTCTATCATTTTCACATTAAATCTGGAGTATAAAATAAAAATAATACAAACATTAATCCAGAATAAATTTTAGCTGATCAAAGTGAATCATTCCACTTCAGTTAAGTTTTATCACTGAATATTACAAATGCAATTTGTTTTGAGTAACAGACAAATTTCTGTATTTTTTTCTAGGGAAAAAATATAAAGATGTCATAAATGGAGAGAAAGATGGATACAGATATTAGGCTTACTATACTCTAAGTAGTATTTTATAGAGTCTTGAAACTTGGTCACTCAATAGACTCACAACCATTTCCTGAAACTAAAGAACTCTTATCCTTCCACATATGTACTGAGTTTTTTACTACATGACACCCCACAGCATGATGATATAATGCCAGTTTAATAAAAGAATAAGGAAAAAAAGAGTAAATAAATGCTTAATAGCCTCGGTGATTTATTTATATATTACTCTGTATCTAGATGCAGTTTAATCACCCATAATTCAAAAATTTGAAATCCAAAATGCTCTAACATGTGAAAATACTTAAGCACTGACTTAATGTCATTACAGGAGGAAAATTCTACACTTGATCTCATGTGATGCTTCAGTCAAAACACAGGTGCACCAAAAATATTGTACAAAATTACCTTTAGGCTAAGTGTATCATGTATATATGCAAAATAAATATAGTGTTTAGACTTGGATCCTATCCCCAAGATAACTTATTCTAAAAATCTGGAAAAAAACAAAACATGAAATGCTCCTGGTCCCAAATATTTTGGATAAGGGATATTCAATCTTTACTCACACCAGCAATTTCCAAGAACACTATAAATTTTACCATATTAAGAAAATCAAGTGCTATGGCAGGATATTCTACTGCATGTTGTATCAATGAAGTCAAATTATTTCTAATGCTCCTCGCGGCCTTCAAGACTCAGCATAAAGTAACCATATACTTAAGGCATGTCACATGTATAAAGTGAAAAGTTCCACAAAGAAGAATAGAGGTGAGCTCTGAGGAGGGAATACAGTTACATCAAAGAGACAGGAAGAGAGATGAAGGATTTCAAATCACAATTCTGAGTCACAGTTGAGGGTACAATGAAAAGTGTGTGGCATATCTAAGAAGGCAGGCTGCATTAAGAGGAATCAGAAACATAGACAGCGGGTAGGGGGTGCCTCGGGGCCAGCACAGAGATTCATGTAAAAGATACACCAATAAGCCAGGTATCAAAGGTCTGTTTATTGACTTTTAGTTTAGGTGAATGTGTAACACCAGAGTACCATTTTTTTTTAAATTATCTAACAAGTGACAGGAAAGGGAAATGAAATGGACTGACTCTTGTCAACCTCACAACAAGTAACTGTGCTCAGAGAATATGCCTACTAACTCAATCAGAATGGGACACAGTGGTACAGGAGGTCAGGGCTGCTACTCCCATACATTAAAATAACCTGAACTTGAAAAATTCTTTAATGCAGGAAACAGAGCAGAAGAGAAGCCTTTTTGCACAGTATCCCAGAACTGAGGATGTTATCATGGGACAAGGAGGTAGAGGAGTAGCTGTTTATGGCACACACTATGAAACCTGTGGGACACAATGAAAGTGGTCCTAAAGAGGGAAATATACTGTGATAAGTTGAGCACAAATAAACAACCTAATGCTACATTTTAAGCTTCTAGAAAAGGAAGAACAAGTAAAACCCAAAATTCAAAGAAAAGAGGAAATTATAAAGATTAGAGCAAAAATTAATACTATTGAGACTAAAAAAAAAATACAAAGAATTAATGAATCAAAGAGCTGTATTTTTGAGAGAATAACCAAAATTGACAAACTTCTAGCCAACCTTATCAAGAAAAAGAAAGAAAAAACTCAAATTCACACCATAAGGACTGAAAAGAGAAATTACTGCAGGATCTCATGGAAATTCAAAAGATCATGAATATCTACTTTGAAAATCTCAACTCCCACAGGGTGGAAAACAGGAAATGGACAGATTTCTAGAAACATATAAACTACCAAAGCTCAACCAAGAAGATGTAACAATTTTGAGTAACACAATATCAGATACTGAAATTGAAAATGTGATTAAAAACTTACAAAGAATAGTCCAGGTCCTGATAGATTCATATCTGAATTCAACAAGAAATTTAGAGAAGATTTAATTCCAATACTCTTCAAACTCTTTAATGAAAGTGAAAGGAAGTAATCTGCCAGAACTCATTCCTTGGAGGCAAGTATTACTCTGATACCAAAACCAGAGAAAGACCCAACCAAAAAGGAGAACTATAGGTCAATTTCACTAATGAACACTGATGCAAGGATTCTCAATAACATACTGGCAAACAGAATGTAGCAAATCATCAAGAAAATTATATATCATGACCAAGTAGGATTTTACCCACGGAATGCAGGGGTGGTTTAAAATACACAAATTAATAAATGTAATACACCATATCGACAGACTCAAAAACAAAGATCACATGATCATCTCAACAGACACAGAAAAAGCTTTTAATAAAAGTCCAACACTTGTTCATGATAAAAGCCCTACAGAAACTCAGAATAGGTGGTATCCACCTCAATCTTCTAAAGGCCATATCTAACAAACCAAGAGCCAACATTATTCTAAATGGACAAAAACTGAAAGCTTTCACTATAAAATCAGGAACAAGACAAAGATGTACACTATCATCATTACTATTTCATTTAGTTCTGGAAATATTAGCCAGAGCAATCAGACAAGAGTGAGAAATATAAAGAATAAAATTAGGAAAAGAAGTTAAATTATCATTATTTGCAGATGACACGATACTCTACATAGAAGACCTCAAAAACTCCATTAAAAGACTACTAGAGGCAATAAACAAATTCAGCAGTGTTGCTGGATACAAAGTCGACACTCAAAAATCAATAGCATTTCTGTACACAAACAAAAAACTCACTGAGAGAGAAATTATGAAAAGATCATCTTACAATAGCATCTAAAAACATGAAATACTTAGGAGTCAACCTAAGAATGTAAAAGACCTATATGCTGAAAATTATACTACTCTTAAAAAGGAGATTGAAGAAGATATTTAAAAATGGAAGGATATTCCTTGCTTTTGGTTAGGAAGAACCAACACTGTAAAAATGGCCATACTGCCAAAACTATTATATACGTTTAATGCAATCCCAATCAAAATATCATTAACATACCTTACAGATTTAGAGAAAACATTCTTAAAATTCACTTGGAAACAGAAGAAACCTATTATAGCAAAGGCAATTCTAGGCAACAAAGGCAAGGCAGGATGCATCTCAATTCCTGGCTTAAAATTATACTGCAAAGCTACAGTGATAAAATCAGCATGGTACTGGCAAAGAAATAAGACCTAAGGATCAATGGAACAGATTAAAAGATGCAAACACGACTACAAAGACATTCAGCCACCTTGTATTTGAAAAAGGGGCTAAACATGTTCACTGGAAGAAAGATAGCCTCTTTAATAAATGGTGTTGGAAAAACTGGCTCTACATATGCCGAAGACTGAAACTAGTCTCATGCCTATCACTATGCACTAAACTAAAGTCTAAATGTATCAAACACCTAAACATTAAATCTACTGGAAGACAAGGTAGGTAGAAATCTTGGGTGACATAGGGGTAGGCAAAGAGTTCATGAACAAAACACAAACTGCATGGGAAACACTTCAAAGAATCAACAACTGGGATCTCATCTTATTAAAAAGTTGTGCACTTCAAAAGAAATCACCAACAAAGTGAAAAGAAAACCCACAGAATGGAAAAGAATTTTAGCCAGCAGTCCCTCAGAGAAAGGACTTATACCTCGAACATACAAAGAATTGAAAAACAGCAAGCCCCTCAAATTCAAAGACCCTCTCCAAAAATGGGAATCTGAGATGAACACACATTTCTCAGATGAAGATATACAAATGGAAAATAAATATGTGAAGAAATGTTCACCATCACCAGTCATTCGAGAAATGCAAATTAAAACAGCACTGAGCTTTCATCTCACTCCAAAAGAATGACTGCCATCAAGAAATCAACTGATAACAAATGGTGGCAAGGCTGTGGAGAAAAAGGAACACTTCTCCACTACTGATGGGAATGTAGACTGATACAGCCACTGTGGAAATCAGTATGGAAATTCTTCAAAAAACTAGGATTAGAAGTCTCATTCAATCCAGCTATTCCCTTCCTGGGTATTTTCCCAGAAAAACTGAAAAGGTCATGTCTCAGCAATATATATATATATGATATATATTGATATATATATGATATATAATATATATATATGATATATAATGATATTTTGATTGGGATTGCAATATATATATATATATACATATATATATATATATATATATATATATGCATGTTTACAGTAGTACAATTTGTAATAGTTAAATCTTGGAAACAACCAAAATGCCCATCAACCACAGAATGGATGAAAAAGATATGGTGTTTTTATGCAATAGAATATTACTCAGCTATAAAAAAGATGATCTTGGGGTTTCTATAGGTAAATGGAAGAAACCTTTGACTATCTATCCTCATAAGTGAAATAAATCACACTCACATTTATAAATATCAAAGTGTGCAAGATACATAATCATACTAAGTTTTCATCAAACAGAATGGTTTGTACTGTCATTGTTTGATTATCCACTTTTTATGCTTTGATTTTGTGACTTGAGTAACTATTTCTAAGATAACAATATGTAATGCATCATCTAGTAATTTCTTATTGTTTTTAATTTTGCATTATTGCTATCCTTTTTTAATTTTGCCTTTTTTCTCTAAATTAAAAAAAAAGAACCACAATGTAAAATTGTGAGATCAAGATTTTATCTTCACTCTGTTACCTATTAATGATGTGACCTTGGGGAACTTTGTTACTCGAAAAAGCCTCTAGTCCTGTGTATGTTAGGCTTTGTCCTCTATACTTTACATTATGTTCAAAAGCACTGTCCAAAGAATTTCTTTCCTGGCAAGGACTAATTTTCATACTGTTCACTGCATGTCATAGTTTATGTCAGTCCCCCCTCCAAGCCTCATGTGATCACGAACATAGCCAGTTCTAGCATTTGTGACTGGTTCATTGCCTAGCACTCAGATTAGTGGTGTGAGTACTACACCTGCCCAAGGGTGGAGCCAGCATACAGTGTGCAAGGGTAGGAAGAAGATGTGATTCTCCCTGTGGGTTCAAGCTTGCTATTTGTCACGGCCATGAACAGCTGCCCTTAGCCACTCCACCCTGCCTTGGAGCCAGCTGAATATGGGCTGAAACCTCCAAAAACTGTTAAATAAATAAACCTTTCCTCCCCTAATTTTGGGCATCAGGTATTTTGTCTCAGCAACAAGCGAAAAGTAACCAACACTGCATAACTAAATACCATCCCATGAGGTTCACTTAGCATTCTATTCATGTCTTCTTTTAAGAAGTATTTACTCATTATCTACTACTTATCCTAGGCTATGCTAATAAATACAAGACGCACATAAGCTTTGGTATCCTTGACCTCCAAAAATGTTATTTTTATAATACAAACTGACCTCTTATGTACAGGGTAAACATAAAGAACAATAGTACATACGCTGCACAATTCACAAGCTGTCAATTCAAATTTGAGTATTTTCTCTAATAGGCAGTCTTTCTTTTTTCCAAGCTAACCAAAAAATTCACTTATATTGTACTTACAAAACTTTTTGGGAGAACATCAAAGCCCTTTATGACCCAGTATCAAAAAATACATGGTCCTAGGTATTAGAAAACAAGAATGAAAACCTCAAATACGAAACATATACAAAAGTTTAGAATGAAAATCTCAATTACGAAATATAGTCAAAAGTTTTATAACATTTTAAAAAAAAAGATTCATCACTAAATACTGTTGCAAGACAACAAGGCGGTATAGTTAAAATTTTCTAAATTGTGATCAGTTCTAGAATTCAACGTAACACAATTTTTCAGATGTTTTAAACACATATATTGTGTTTACTCTTCTCGTTATGTTAAAATACACGGTACCATTTTAAATACTACTTTAAAAGCATTTCTGTTCTTCAGGCAAATCCAGAAGCCTGATTTTTCCATAGGTTCTAAGTTGTCAAACAGACTCAGTCTTTGACAAATCTGAATTCTTAGCAAACTTAATTCAAAAGAAGTACCTTGAAAATAGAGCCCTAAAGCATAGGAAAAATTTAAAACCGTAAGTATAAAAAAAAATGAATGAAAGCTTAAATAACTTCTTAATAATTATATCTGTTCCATGATACCCTAACATGGGTATTTTCAGGTTTAACGCACCTCTTGTACCAGGTTAGATGAATGTTCTGTTTTCACAGACAGGCAGGGTCTGACTATGAAGTCGGAAAGCCATTAGAGTTCTCTCCCAGAAGCCACATCACTTCCACCTCAGCTAGGGATGGGGTCCAGAATGAGACTTGCTAATATACCATGAAGTATGGGGGCGGGGAAGAGTGCTCACTGGCATGCCCTGTGAAGCATGGGCTCTCCTGGCTTCACAGCTCTCATGGGCTTCCTCTGTGATTGCCCAACAGAACAGAAGGCAAACATTTCTACTACCAACGTAAGGCCAGGAGTGGCACTTTGCACACTGGCTTTCCTACTTTTTGGAAATACTGTAATCCCTGAGTATTACTTAGCTAGAACTGTCTGGAGGTAAAAAAAGAGCACTTCTGAGTGATAAAAGAAGCAGAGTCCTCAACCAAGCAGATCACAAGGATGATGACACCCTAGGAAGGCTGACATCAGTGCCCTAACTTTTGTCTTAGTCTTGCCCCAGCTCCACTACTGACTGCTATGTACTGACCTTGCACCAGAAAAACAATAGCACCTGTAATGATCATTTGCCTATCTTATTGCTAAAGATATTAAAATATTACTGGAAATGATAAATATCTTTAAATACATTATTTGAAATTGTCTAAAGTTGTTAAATATGATTTTACTACCAGCTCTCAGAACAAATTTTCCCCTTATGAATGCACTATTTAAAAAAACAAAAGACCCTCAATGTACATAAAAAATTTGCTATACAGAAATTCACTAATTGCTTATTCTAGACAGTTTATCTGTTTGCATGTTATCTGACATCTTTATTAACTTTTGATGGTCTTCCAACTTATGTGCTCACAACTGTACCATATTAGTGTGAAGAAAAACAGAACAAGATGACTCATTTTCTACAAACAAGTAAAAGTATATATTCCACTAGATGAGACCTCTAAGCCCATATATCCCAGAGATCTTTTCTTACAATTGCCTATAAAGCACCCCTGCTTTTTCAGTCACATGGGTCTTTTTTAGGTACATTTGTCACAACTCGTTCAACTAGCGTCTACTTACAGGTTTGTTCCCAACTTTTTGCTAATACAAACATACTATGGTAAATGACTTGTTTATACATTATAATGTATTTTTTAAAAAGAATTTTTGTAGCAGTTTTTGTCAATAATATTTGTTTTCTGTCAGAATAAAAATGTTAAGTGAAATTTTTTCTTTTCTCCTACCAAAAAAAAAAAAAAAAAAAAAAAGATGATGATTCATTTTCACATGTGCCACTCCCTTAAAATAAAATAGTTAAGCTAGGAATTTAGCTCAACAGCACAAACACCTGCCTGGCAACCATAAAGTTATAACTTCTATCCCTGGTAAAAAAAAAAGAAAAGAAAAGGAAATCACAGTGACCTGTATTAACTGTTTAACTACCTAGTTTTGAAAAAAGTCAAATTTGTGCAAACTCACAAATTATAAATTCATTAATTTTACCATAGAATCTTGCTAGTATTTTTAAGACAGTCATCAATTTTTAAGACAGTCACCTGCAAGTTAAAACACATTTTTTCATCTAAAAAGTTAGGTACAAATTTCACATTAAGAGAATACTATTATTAAACTTTAACAGATGCAGATACAATAGATGATGAATAAACTATACCAAGACAGGTGATCTCTGAGAGACAAAATATTATTAATTAGTTGTTCAAAAGAAATGAAGTAGTACCTCAGTTCACAAACTTGATTCTTTCCATAATTCTGGTTGCAAACCAAAATTCATTCATTAGGTTCAATGTTGACTTTACAGGGAAATTTGATTTGGTCATCCTATTAGGTTTGCAAACAGAATTGTGGCAAGAACTGAGTTCATGAACCAAGGAATCACTGTACATTATGCTTTGGAAGATGACTGGATTGAGGGAACTCAAAACTCAAAAAACTAATGAATTCATTAGCTAAGTTCTATTGAGATATGGAACCTATTTACAGGCAGGTCACTGTGGATGTGCCTAGAAGGATAATACTGTATCTCTCTTTCTTTCTCTCTCTGCTTCCTAGACACCATGATGTGAGCAGCTTGCTTTATCCTGTCTACCACCATGATCTTTCTGCATTTGAGTGTGCTAACCATGAACTTGAAAACAGAACCAAATCTCTAAATTTAAATACACACACACACACACACTGTATATATAAAGTATAACAATTAAAATGAAATTAAGTTTCAACAACATGGATAATTTAATGCATTACAAATCAAAAGACTATATTCATTTTTTAAACAGCAAAGTTTAAAACCATCAAATATCTTTTCTTTCAGAAACTTCTAAGAAAATTATATTTCTTGATAATCACTAACCTTACTCTATTACTTCTTTTGTAACAATTTTGTCAAATTCTTCTTAAAAATCTTACAACTTCACATTTATGTTACAGTACCAGAAAACATCATAAGAGTTCTTTGAAACTCGGGCCAGGAATATAGCTCAGTGGCATAAGCGCCTGCCTGGCAAGTGCAAGGTCCTGAGTTTGATCCCTGGTACCGGAAAAAAAAAAAAAATCTTAAAAACTGTTTAAAGCCTATTTCTAAAGACACAACCTGTATAGTTCTAAATGGTTCAGAACAGATTTATTTTTTCTTAAACTAATATAATCTGATGGCTTGTGTCCCTTCAAAATTTCTATGCTAAGATTCTATTGCTCTAGATGATGGAATCAGAAGAAAACTTTGTGAAGCAATCAGGTCATGAGGGCAGAGCCACAGGGATGGGGCCCCCAGAGATAGAGGCACAAGGGAGGACAAGGCCAGGAAGCAGTGCTCACGGGTGACTCTGCCCACATCTTGATCTTTGAATCCCAGCTTTCAGCACTGTGAAAAATAAATCTCTCTGGTTTATAAGCTACTGGATCTATAGTATTTTTGTTACAGCAGTCAGAACAGACAGACACACCCTTTCAAGCATTTGTTTTCCATACTCATTTCTTCATCGTATTAGGTTTCATCCTTTATCCTAATGTCATAATTATATAACAGTGGAAAAAATAAACAAAATATATCATTTCCTCAATTCTCAATCCAAGGTGGAAGAAGAATGATTAAACATATGTTTTAAGTTACAATTCATGCAAATAGTCCAATAGGCCAGTGGTAAAAACCATGTGGAAAACCAATCAATAGTAATAGGTTAGATATTCATTCACCTGGCAGCTTGCTATAAAATTTTTCTCACAGAGACATTCACATTAAAAAATGATCTACCCACTATAACTGCTGTGACAAACACCAATAACCTAAGATAGGTAGCAGTCATACTCAATGATAAAGTAATAATTCATCTACTACTCATATATTCATTCTGAACATTAATTTCTGAAATGTGTGTTTTTCCCATCTTTTCATAAAAGCTTACTTATCCATAGAGGAATTATCCATATAGGAATCTTGGACTCAATGAATAAAATGAGATTTAAAGGAAAGGAATGAAAAGAAAAGCTTGAGATCTACTGGATGATTTTTGAGATGAAGCTCTACTTTTAAAACATCACATGAAAAGCATGTTCCTCATGCTTACTCTGAAAAGACAAACGTTTAGAAGACTAGTTTCTAAAACATTATTACAATAGCTCAGTACTATGCCTGACCATATTTGATGGGATATTCATATACAGTGACAGACTATGGTCACAAATAATTTTCCAATGTGTGTAAAAAAATAAAATGTAAAAATAAATAAAATGTACTATGTTGCATTTAAATGATGTAATTTGCATGACACAAAATCAACCGAGTTTTCAACTTTTTGCAAATGCTATAAACCACTCAGAAAAGATCACAGTGTAGATAATTATTTGTAGTTGTTTTTTACATTTTAATGTCTGTGAAAACTGTTTATGTATTAGGCAGATCATAATCCACAGTTATGTACATATTCACATAAATCATATAAGTATGTATAAAGTGGCACACAGCATCAGTCAGGCTTCCAAATGCAAAACTAGCCAAATTCTTTTAATTTTATGACTTACATTATTTATAACCTTCAGAGAGATGTCTGGTTAAAGAAAGCAGATTCAATGCTAAAATCTACTGTCATTTTCTCCTAAAAACAAAAATGACAATAAAGCTCACATTTTGTTGCCTACTATTTGATTTTACAAAAATAAAACCCACAAGAACAGAAATAAGAGCAACAAAATTTTGGAAGCAGCAAGAGATGGACAAATATGAACTTTAACACCCAAATACAGTAAGCTGTCTGAACCCAATTGACAATGGCAGAATCTTCATGAGGCTTACATCTTGGTGGCCATCAGAATTACTGGGGACCGAGTAGTGAACAATGTGTGGGTGTGGGGAGTTGTGAGTGGAACAGAAGGGCACTTAAACCTGGAGAAATGGATAAAAGCTAATTCTATTGACTTGTAAATAGACAAAGCACAGTTCTTCATCCTGATAAAAGCCCAGAGATGACCTTACTGCAGGAGATTCAAACAGACAGTCTCCAGGACCACTGTTATAGAAGTACAACAGTGGCATCTAGTGATCACTGAGACTTCCTTGAACAACAACCTATCAGCAACTCTCTTCCTATAGTCAATTTCAGCCTTGCCCAATAGCACAAATGGCCCAAACAGACTAGAGGTGGAGGGTCCATAACTCCCTTACATAGCTCATCGGGTATCCATGGGGCAGTCTTACCCATAGACACAAACAACCAGACAAAAGTAGAAAGCCTTTAAGACAAAAGTAGAAACTAAAACTAACAGAAAAGAACAAATAAGAATATGAAATTATGCAAAACATAGTATAATCATTAATATCTCAAAGAAATAAAAGTCAACTCTGAACAAACAAAATTCTATTAAAACAAAAGCAGAAAAAAGAGGAAGAAGGAGTGAAATAGAGTCTGAGAGGACCAGAAAGGGCTCTTAAAATTTAAAAATATGACACTAGAATAACAATTCTTCCAGAAAGGGGAACAAGAGGTGAAAAGCAAGAAAAATAGTAGCAAAGTAACAGGTTAAAAGTCCAGACCAAGATGTGGTGGTATACACCTACAGTGACAGCTACTGCAGAAATTGAAGCAGGAAGACTGCCAAGTTTCATATCAACCTGAATTACTGAGAAAGACCCTATCTTAAAATAAAATTGCTCAGAAAAAGGCTCATGTTACAACTGCGCTAGAGCACTTGCTCAGTTTGTTCAAAGCCTTGAGTTTAGTCCTCAGTACTGTAAAAACACTTTGTTAAATCCAGAATATCCAATGATAAAAACACCTAGAAAGAGAGAACAGTAAAAATAAAGTGGAAAGGGAAATGAAATAATGAAGAGAGTTTCCATAACTGAATCAGAATGTACAGGGCAATGGACAAAATTAGACAAAGGTGAACACTAAAGGCACTGGAAGAAAAGAAATTCCCTCAACATTAGTGTGCGGGAGGACAACATAGATAGAGGTCATATGCAAAGGATCAGAAAGCAAAAACAATGGCCTTAGATTTCATTAAAGTGAAATTGGTTAAAAAGTAGGAAGAAAGATATTTTGCAAAATTCTATTACCAGTCAACCTGTAAGTCATGTGTGAAGGTAAAATAAGGACATTTTCAGATACAGAAAATCTTAGTTTTGCTTCCTTATACATTTCTGAAAAAGATACTGGAGGATGGACTCTTAACCAAAACAAGGATTCAGAACATAGTAAATAAAAAACCCAACCCAAGAAAGAGGTGAAGAAGGATGACAATAAATGGAGACCTAAGGATTAAAGTTATACCTTAAATGGAAGGGGAACCCAGAGCAACTACAGCAAACCAGACAACTCTCAAAGAGAAGTCTATAGAACATATGACAACATACCTGATGGATCTAAGTGTCTCACAAGATGGGACGATGGAAGGGTATAGCTGACAAAGATTCTAAAGCAGAGTGAATAATAAGTATATACAGGAAATTGCAAAAAAAAAGTCAGTTGTTTACTGCAGGTGTGCGGGAATGGACAAAAAGCTGCATAAAAAAGAAAAGTAACAATCTGATACATGAGTCATTTCTAACAGTCTCAACAACATAAATTTAACAGTGATCAAATCAAAATTAGAGTAATTCTGTATTGGGAGGATGAAAAGAAGAGTCTGAACTTGTGGTAAAGGTAAGAAGAGAACAAAATCATAAATCAACTTCTTCCAGATGGGAAAGTAACAGAGAACACCTAATACTGAAAATATAGCAATACAAGGTGATAATCCAAACAAGAAGCTTTACTAGAATCAACCCACCCCACCTATATCAGCAGCCATGGGAAGGGAGGAGAACCAAGAAATCAGCATGCCTCTCCCATGAGCAGCCAGCCTGTGGACTGGGAGACATAAAAGAGTCCCCCTACCCCCCAGACAACAGGCTGATTCAAAAGAACACAGGCTAGGATGATACCAACTGAGGTACAAAAACAACTTACTGCTTGTATTGTTTGAGTTTGTAGGCCTAAAGCTAGTATAGTCTGAGCATATAACTAGAGGATAACAATATGCAATATATCATAACTATTAGGGAGATTTCCTTGTCTTGTTTTAAAATCCAATATTGTTCTCACTGTTTTGTTTGGTTCTGTTTTATTCCCTTCAAATAAAGAGGGTTTACTAGAAGTAACAGCTATAAGAGACATACATGGTTGCCTATGGGGTAGACACAGGGGAAGACAGAGTAGTAAGTTCTATCTCTCATAACAAAATATGTAGAAACATGGCTTTTTTAAAAAAAACATACACAATATATAATGAAATTAGTTTTCTTTTAAATCTAGGTTAAAAGAAATATTAAAGATTTCTAGTGAAAGGAAATACAGTATCACAAAGAAAAGTTTAAAAATGTACTACTTACTATATGTATATATATGTACAAGTGTATTGTCATTACCTAGAATCAACCTAAAAGCCAAAAGGAGATGGTAAAGATCCATTCACTGGCTCAAAGCAAGAAGGCAAGATAATAATTTGTCACAGTGCATCCTTTCCTTATCTGCCTCCTAATCTTCGCAACACAAAGTAAAAAAAAAAAAAAAAAAAAAACTACAATTCCCAGTATACCCTAGAGCCCATTCAATAACTTTAAGCAAATAGGGCTTTCCTATGAAGAAGGTTAGCTTTCAGAAAATATAAAACTAATTTTCATAAGTGATTTTCAGCCTACTATTTTTTTCTTTCTCTCCTTGAAGAAAAAAAAAAAAAAAAAAAGAAAGTAAGTCACCTGTTAGGGATGTAAGGCTTTTTAGTTACTGCAAAGAGCAATTTCAAGATGACGATACTCAAAGTATAGAAACACAGAAAGTTCAATCCAAAAAGGACACAGAGGACTTGGTATCCCTCCAACCCACTGCAGGCCCCCCACAGCTACTTTTGCAGATGAAAGTCTGCCAAGAGCTCAAGAGATCAACTACACGACCAAACTGCACAGCAGCTGTATGCAGCATCACAGAGAGAAAAGCAACGTGACTGTCAGGAACCCGATAGTCAAAAACACATTCCAGCAATTATTCTACTAATTAGAAAGCAGAATGAGTATTCATTAACCTGGATTCCACTTTGTGTTTCATACTTTTGGTAAATCACATTATGTTTTCATTGCTTCAGCTTCCCCAACCACAAAATAGAAATATAATTGCCCTGTATTTAATAACAACACTTATAATAATGGAATAGATATGTTGCTTTAAGATTCCTAAAAGAAAAAAGAAAATATTTGCTATCCTCAATGGCAGCTGCTTGTCAACTGATAAGCCCATTGTAAGTTAAAACATCATTAAGTCAAAAATTCATTTAATACACCTGCTCTAGCTTACTCTAGCCTACCATTAATGTGCTCAGAAAATTTAAATGTGCTCAGCCTACACTCAGGCAAACAATGCAGAGCCTGTTTTACAATCAAGTATTAAATATCTTATATAAGTTACTGAACACTGTACTGAAAAGTTGTCTGGGTAGAATTCTACACTATCATAAAGTCAAACTGTCAGTAGGGAACCCACTGCATACATAACTAACACAATAGCTTTAAACTCATTAGATCCAAAATCAAATTCATCATCATTCTACTTAAAATTTACCTCGGCTCCTACATTCAGACTTTTAGGTAATGATCCACAATCAACTCTTCGATCCAAGCCAGGGAATATGGAGTCATCCAAAACTCCTCCTTCCCCATCTTGTAATTATTTACACAAATACAATCAACTCCCATGCCCTACCTATTTCCTTTCTGAACAGACTCACAGCTACCCCTTTCCACTCTATTCTCAATACCTACAACCACACTGACCCACTGGACTCCTACCTTATTCTGGCCTTTTGTGCAGGAACTCAGATCAGATGGTTTCCTATCTCTAGCTTCTTTTTCTTTAAATAATTCTTCTTGTCCTCGTAAGTAGCAACGACCAGGCTGAACACTAATTTCAAACAGTCTCAGAACTGAAGAAGCTCCTTACTGTTTACAAGATCCACTCAAGCTTCCTAGCACAGGCTTCACAGGTCTCAGTGACTTGGAACTTCCTCCGCTATGATCTCCCATGAAACCAAAACAGGACCCTCTGCCACCAAAGGATGACTGACACCACACTACATCTTTGCCCCATGCTATTCTTTCTACCCACCTACTTTTGCTCAATGACATATTCATGTTCTGGAATTCAGTACATCAACTGAACTAAGTCTTTACCTTTTCACCTGTCTCCTTGGAAGACTTCTCCAAAGCATGAAGACTGATTTGGTCCTAAACTTACACTGTGAGGGTCCAGAACCAGGGGGATGCAAAGGAGGCGTTCAATAATGCAGGAATACTCCCAGTTCTCAGAATAAAAGCTGGTCTCAAACAGTGGTCTCAAAAGTGGTGTCTGCATCCACTAGTTCCTCTCACTCTTTTACTCATTCAAACCACTGCAATCTGGCTTTTAGGGTTGAGTTACAGCAAAAAGTGTCTTTGACTACCTCTTAATCCTTAATGACCCTCCTGTACCAAGTCATTACTGACCTCTCCCAACCCTTCTGAATGACTGCACACTCATCTCTCTTAGGACAACATTGTTTTCTGATTTTCTGCTTACTGCCCTCTTGATCATACCCTGCCCTGCCTCTTCCTTTGCCAATCACCCTGTACACATTTGAGCAGCAAGGCTTGTGCAAGCCAAGCCTCCTTGTGGAGCAATGTTCACCCCTCCTTCGCTTTGGGTTCTTGGAAGGGTCTAGGACTGTGATGCTTGACTCTGGTTACACAGGTTCTAGGAACATCAGAGACTAAAGGATGGAGTTCACAGTGCAAACTTAGTAAAGTTTCCCATATGACTCGAATGGGAAGCCAGACACAGAACCATTAAACTATACAGTAACTTTTAGAATAGAACTTCAAATTTCTTTTTCAACATCCACAACTCCCCAGAATCATATTCCTAACTTCCCACTGACCACTTCCATTTCCTTCAGGCTTCCAACCTAAAATCAAATTATGTTCAAGAGTAATGCCACTATACTCCCTTACACCTGTACCCTCTCCTGAATTCCTTTAACTTTCCACTAACATCTACCCAGATACCCAAGGTACACCCTAGGAAATCATTTTGAAAGCCTTCCTTCACCTTAATCCTTAGTTGGTCACAAAGATCATGTATTCAGTCTATGCAGTGTCCTTTTGCTTGGACTCTCTTTTATTAGTTCTGCTGCTTGTATACATCACAAGCTTTGAGGGTCATTCCCTTGTCATCTACCTTCTTCCAGACTTCCTGCCCAGTCTGCTCTTCATTCTGCCAAATGATCTTCCTAGAGTACACACTTCACAACCACACCAATAAAAGTCTCCATAAAAACAAAACCCTCCTATTTGAAGATGATAGAGTTCAGAATTGTTGGAATGGTGCATGACTCTTCGTATTCTCAACCAGCAACCAGTCTACTTCCCTCATCAAAATCTGTATCATATTCTCCAGGTTACTATTCATCAACACAACACATCACACAAGGATCATTATAAGCCATGTCCATACCAAGAATACCCCTCCATTTCCCCCCACATACATACATGCACACTCACACATACACAAAGTGCTGCTAGTCCTTCTTTAAAAACCAATTCAGATGTCATCTACAACTACAGTCTGGATTAAGTGTCTGTCAAAAGCAAAGTGTAGAGCCAGAGATATGGCTTAGCGGCGCAGCACCTGCCTGGCAAGTGTAAGGTCCTGAGTTTAAAAATTCTTACTATCACCAAAAAAAAAAAAAAAAAGTGTTTGAACATAATACATCATCTTAACAGAGCCACCAACAAGGATCATAGAATTATTTCAACAGATGCAGAAAAAGTTTTGGACAGGGTCCAGCACCCATGCATGATGGGAATTCTACAAAAAACTGAAATAGATGGTCTTTATCTCAATATGATGGAAGCCATCTGTGACAAGCTAGCAGCCAACATCATACTAAAAGGACAAAAACTGAAAGCTTTCTCTCTAAAATCAGGAACAAAACAAAAATGTCCACTATCGCCACTCTTATTCAACACAGTCCTGGAAACTCTGGCCAGAGCAATTAGACAAGAAGAAGAAATAAAAGGAATAATGTCAGGAAAAAAGGTGTGCATGCCTGGTAATTCCAGCACTGGAGGCTGAATCAGAAAGATCACTGCAAATCTGAGACCAATCTGGTCTACAAAGGATGCTTAAGGCCAGCCTGAACTGCATAATGAGACCCTATCGCAAGAAGAAAAAATTATCATTGTTTGCAGATGACATGATACTCGCATGGAGGACCTCAAACATTCTACTAAAAAACTGCTAGATTTAACAAGCAACTTTAGTAAGCATAGCTGGATACAAAGTCAACAACTCAAAAATTAAAAGCCTTACTGTACACGAATAACAAACTCACTGAGAGAGAAATTAGGGAAGCAACACTTTTCACAATAGCAGATAAAAATATGAATTAACTAGGAATCAGTTTAACAAAGGATGTAAAAGATCTCTACATTGAAAACTATAGTACTCTGAAAAAGGAGATTGAAAAGGATATCAGAAAATGGAAAGACATCCCTTGCTCTTGGAGAGGAAGGACCAATATACTGAAAATGGTCACACTTCCAAAACTGTTACCTTGCTTAACGCAATTCTGATCAA
The DNA here is from genome assembly GCF_034190915.1 of Cavia porcellus. Taxonomy (NCBI): domain Eukaryota; kingdom Metazoa; phylum Chordata; class Mammalia; order Rodentia; family Caviidae; genus Cavia; species Cavia porcellus. The sequence goes on along the minus strand of NW_026947505.1, from coordinate 25,771,439 downwards.
AATTCCAACAGCATTTCTCACAGAATTAGAGAAAACAATCCTATAATTCATTTGAAACCAGAAGAGACCTAAAACACCAGAGGCAATTCTTGGAAACAAGATTAAAGCAGGGGCATCACAATCCCTGACTTGAAGTTATACAATAAAACTACTATGATAAAAACAGCATGGTACTGGCAAAAAAAAAAAAGACCTGAAGATCAACATAACAGATTAAAGATGTAGAAACAACTCCAGAAATACTAAGCCACCACCTTACATTTGACAAAGGTACCAAATACATTTACTGGAAAATAGTCTCTTTAGTAAACAGTGCTGGAAAAACTGGCTCTGCATATACCAAAGACTAAGATTGTACCAGTATCTTTCACCATGCACTAAACTAAATTTGAAATGGAACAGAGATCTAAATATTAAAACAGAAACATTAAATCGGCAAAAGATAGAATGGGTAAAACTCTTGAAGACATTGGTGGCAAAGACTATGAATAAAACTCCGATCACACAGAACAATCACAAAGAATCAACAACTAGGATCTCATCTCATTAAAAAGCTCTTGCACTGCAAGAGAAACTGCCAGCAGTGTGAAGAGAGACAGCCCATGATATGGGAAAAAAATGTCTGTCAGCTATTCCCAAACAAAGGACTACCACTGCGAACAAATAAAGAACTCAAAAAAAAAAAAAAAAAATCAGACTCCCCAAATTTAAGGACCCAATCCAAAAATGGACATCTGAGATGAATAGACACTTATCAGATACAAACAGCAAATAAATATAAGAAAAAATGTTCAGCACTGGTTATTCAAGAGATGCAAATTAAAACACTGAGATTCCATCTCACCCAGGAAAGAATGGCTGTTATCAAGAAATCAACTCGTAACAAACGCTGGAGGGACAGTGGGGAAAAAGGAACCCTTCTCCATTGCTGGTTGGAATGCAAAATGGTGCAACCACTGTGGAAATCAGTGTGGAGATTCATCAGAAAACTAGGTATCTTTCCAGAAGAATTAAAAACATCATACCACAGCAAAAGATATGCCCCATGTTTACAGAAGCACAATTTGTAACAGCTAGATTTTGCAAACAACCTAAATGTCTGTCAACTGAGGAATGGATAAAAAAAAGGTGTGGTCTTTTTTACAATGGAGTACTACTCAGCCATAAAGAATGGTAAACTGGAAACTTTTATAGATAAATGATGCAACGCAAGACTATACTCATAGGTGAAATAAACCAAACACATATGTACAAACATATTGTCTCCCTAATGTGAGATGCTGAAAGAGTAAATGAGATTCAAAATGTACAACAGATATTGTTAAATGAGAAAAAACTTCAAAAGGAAAGAGAAACTGGGGTGGGAGAATGGAGAAAAGAAGGGAAATGCAAAAAAAATAAAATAAAATAAGGTAGATAGACATGAATGACAGTTAAGATAGTTATACTACTAATTTCTCTTAGTACACTGAAAAGAAAGGTTTCTGCTAATATTGTTTGTACAATTAAATGGTCCTATCTTGTATTCTAAGTAACTATTTTAAAGGTAACAGTACACAATGTATTAATCAGTGTTACCCTCTTATTATCTTGTTTTGAAATTTTGTTTTTTGTCTTTTAAAAAAAGAACATTACAAAAATAAAATATCCAAGCAATCCCAAGTCATTCCAATATTATTAAATTCTAAACATCAAATTAAATAGTGAAGAGCTACTAAACCATTAAGGAATACCATATACCAACTTCAGAAAATGGAATCTGAGAATAAAGCATTAAAAATCTTAGTAAAACAAATTCTGCATAATAAGAAAATATATGCATAAATTTGAGTGTTTTTATTCATAAATATCTCACTTATGCCCTCACTTACCTCCTGTCTCACACAAATAAAAACAAAACCAAATGGCTGACACAACTCCTGCTGCATGTAATTATGTATCTAGGCAAGAAGGGTGTGAAAGTTTGAATGAAAATATTGGAAGTGACAGCTTTTTACCTTAGTCTTTCTGTGCCCTCTCCAAACTGCAGGGAGCAGATGGTAATCTTCAAGCACATTTAGACCAGGTTTGGAAGGACAATTCAGTGATATAGAAGTAACTGCACATGCAAGCAAAACACACACACACACACACACACACACACACACACAAACATGTGTTTTGCAACCTATAGCTTTTAATTTAGAAAACCTTTGGTTCCATTTAACACAGAGAAAGAGAAACTGCCTTAAGTACCGTAATTCCACACAAAATTCTGGTATATGAATTATAAAATAATTACATTTTCAACAGTTGCTTTTTCATATTTACACAACAGCATCCCAGCAAACATTGGATGTTTAAAAAACAAAAACTAGATTTAAAAAATCTACGTACTATTCAAATCATTGAACAAGGAATACCAACTCCTAAGGGAAGCCAAACTGCTCGCAGCTCTTGTGTGGCCAGCACTGATACAGTAAGCGGCTGTGCCAAGGATCACCAGCACAGTATCACTTCAAGTTAAAGCCAGAAGTTTGAGGATAACAAAAAAGGAAAGCATTGCACACTTTTGATCCATTTAAATTTCAAATGTAAAACTGACTAAAGTACTAAACCAACAGAAAGCTGGGTGCCTCTCTGCCTCTTCAGCAACAACAGAAAATGAAAGAAGTGTCAGATCAGGCAAATGAACAGCACCTCAGCCATGGCTCTTCAGCTCCTCTCCCAATCCAGTGTCACCCAGAATTTCCAATCCAGAAAGAAATTTCAGAGAATTCCTCCTTCATGCTGTTAGCCCTGGGATGCCAACAATAACAATGTTTCCAAGCAAGATTTCTTCTCTGAAACTCCATTCCAAAAATCTGGACCAGACTAGGGCCTCTGCTTCTATTACTACTAGGCACCTTGTCTCTTCTGTAGAGCAGCTAATATCTGCCATTTCAGCTTTGAAGGAGTCATGCACTGGCGGAGACTGGGCTGCGATACTCCTAAAACTGGAAGTGATAGAAACAGAAAGCATGGTTTTGTCATCAAAACACCACATAGCAATGTTATTTACCCTAAGTCTCCATTCCTCACCTGTAAATGACGATAATGCCTGCTCTGTAACAGGGAAGCTGTGATGACAGTCAACTGAGATTACTAATTTAAAATCACCTAGCAAACTCTACCAATCTTACATCTTGCTCTATTTGTTATGATATGTCATGCAAGCCTAGGGCAAGAAATGTGTACATTTTCCTGAACCACAAGCTGCCATCAGACTCAATCACAGATCTACTTGGGCCCCTAAAACATGGAGTTAACAGCTAAAACCAGAGCCCATCCAGAACCCTAGGTCACTAGAACTCCACTTTCTCAGCTGTTCAAGTTAAAGATGCATCAATAACTTTTCCAGCTTTTTTCCAAGTTTCTTCCCCTTACATTTTAAGCCACAATTTCAACAAAACAATTCTACAATTTTTACAATTAGGCAACATAATGTGTTTGTCAGACCTAAGCATTGAAATATTTTTAAAAGCTGACATCATTTATTTTTATGTGAATATGAGGATATACACACGCATAGCAATTAACAGGCTATGACACATATACAGATATGTAGATATACACAGATACGTATTCACACATATGTGCACATAACAGAGTGAGACAAACACAAGTTTATGAGCATAAGATGGAATGTTTAATGTTGGGAGGCAGCAGCATAACACAATGGTTAACATAACAGTCTGGAGCCACATTGCCTGGCTTCAATCCCAACTTCTCTAGTAGAAGTACTTGGGAAATTACTTCATCTCTCCCCCGCCTTATTTTCATCATATGTAAAATGTGATAACACCACATACCTCATAGAATCACTATAAACTTAAATAACAATATATACAAATGCTAAAACCAGCATATGAGATATTCAGGGCAGTTGTAAGTGTTTATATATTATCATCCAATGCTTCCTGAAAAGAACAGTAGATATATGCCCATCGTATACATAGAAGCAGGTAGTCCTACACATGCAAAGAGTTGTATTTGTTTTTAATCATGAAAGCCGCTCTCTCTTGAGGCATCTGCAAGAAGTTCACGTGAGTTAACTTCAGGCAAAATGCAGACAGTGTAATCTGATCCGGGCACTATTTTTAGAACTCAACACACATGAACACTTTCAGTTGTTGCCACAACCCTACAAGAAGCCAAGCATCTAGATAAGTCCAGAGCCCACAGTCTACACAACCAATCCATGGAAACACAGCTATCATTATGATACATGAAAATGACAGGTTTTTAACATAACTAAATTTGCCCTTAAAATTCTGATCAGAAAGAACAAAACACTATAATCTTACTCTCATATTGGTATTTCCAGCATAAAAATGCTGTAGCTCTCTAAAGATCTAATGAATAAGACAGCAACAGATGGTTCCTATATTCCAGAGCTAAATTCTCTGATGTAAATCAATAGATAACATATTTCCATCTCTAACTGTGGAATTTAAAAACATAAAAACGCACACTGTATTTAGGGGCCCAATGAAAACTATGTGTTATTTTGATATGCTTAAAATTTATTTCACTGTGTTAAACAGTATTAATATAGTTAATATATTGCTTGCCTTGATTACTAAATTTTGCTTTAATATAATTATAAAATGATTTTTTTACAACTTTTATCAGAAAACTCCTTAGAATATATAATACATTTTCTCAAAACATCAAAATAGACATATAGCCTGATGCTATGTAAAACACAGAAAAGTGGACAGTCCTTTCGCATAACTTACTCATTTGCATCTACACGAACACACTTTGTACAAAGACATATCTACCTTCTGTAGAAAATAAAATCATTTCCACTTGAACACAATAGTATTTTTGTAGTTAATGTCCACTTTCAGGGTAAATTCTGGTCAATTTCCAAAATCTTAAAAATCAAAACACAATCTGCTCATTAATTAGCTTTAAAAATATTATCCATATCCTTTGAAATTTTATTACTTCTCTGACATTTATTCACTTTTCTTCCTGTTGAACTGATACTATGACATTATTACAACTTTGATTTTACTTTCAATGGAATATATTTCATTATATATAATGAGCATCTACCCCATCTCCAGTTCCCCGCCTAATAATTTATACAAAGGCCTTATTAACTGGCTCCGTTGAACAAAATCTGCCTACTAATTACCTGAATGTTAATAGGATGAAACAATCAAACAGAAGTCCATGTTACAACCTAGCACATTCATTCACTTATTCTAGTAAACATATTTTTGTTTTATTTATGGCAATTATAGCAGTTAATGTGCTACAAAATTTTTGCAATTCAAATGAACTTTCAATATAATAAAATCTCCCAAATCTTTTACTGTTTCATCTGTGTTCTGTGTATTTCAGACACAACAACCAAAGAGTATCTATCACATTCACAACGGACACAACTTCACATTAACCACGAGATCCCTAGCATGGGGGTGTGGGGGGGTTCCCCTCAATCATTTACATCAGCAGTACCACAGAATCATCTAGAGTTCTAGGCCTGGGTCAATTCTGTCAATTTTGAAAACTGATCTAGCAGCTCCCTTGGGTCTCAAAGGGCTAATATGCATCATGCCTTGCAGCTGAGCTCTGGGAGCTGAGACGCAAGAGTAGAGAAAATGAAATGACCTTCCAGCCCCCAAATCTTCCTAAACTACTTTAGTAATGGATATAAAGAACCTTAATTCTCTGAATTCCATACAAAAATCTCTAAATACAAGTCAAGAATCACTCAAAAGAAACTATATGTTTCAAGTTCACTGTAGCTCACTACAACAATTATGTTCGGCTCTTAGCCAAAAAGAGCAGGAGGAAGACCAGAAGATAAGAAATGAGTACTTGCTAACTACCCTAAAGGGTTCATAAAGAAAAAAATGTAACAATTCTCAGCTCACCGAAAATATGTTTTGAGCAAACATTCACATTTGCATGCACAAAACAATTATGTTTTTAAGTAAGTTAAACCACTATATTGTTTATAAATATCATCTCACTTAACTCTCATAAAAATTTATGAGAGTAATATTATCAGATCCATTTCACAGACGAAGAAATCACCTCTCAGGATAAGGCTGAGCCTAAAAGTTCAAAAGCAAATGAGAAGTATTGAGTCACACTCTGAAAAAATACAGGACAGGGAAGCTACGTTGGCCAATCAGAGAAAACTAGTCAAATACTTCAGCTACCCTTTCTACCACAAAATGGAAATGGAGAAAGAAAGAAGTAAGCTTCCAGCTGTGACTTATCCCAACCTAAGGAGGAACCCTGGATAAATCAATGCCTCCCTAAAATGAAATTGTGGGCCTCAAAAGGACCAATTCAGAGGCCTAGACCTATTATTGGGAATACATTATCATACCCACACTGGAAACAAAGTCATCCTCAGAATGTTCCTAGAACCCTAAACATCTACATTGTTTTAAAGACTGACTCTGTCAAAGTATTTCAAATTACTTTTATATGGACTTTCATTTATTCTCACAACACATTTCAATAGAGGCATAATTAAACGCTGTAATTCCAATTTGTTAAGATTTAAAGCACAGAGTGAAGCCTAGAGTTCTGAAATTCTAATTCTTCAGTCTTAAGTAGTGAAAGATTATAAAGTACCACCCTATACAACATTCTTGGTAATTCCATCAGTCACACTGATTGCCTGAAGTGCAAATGATGCATAAAGCACATTCCTTAAGCAAACTGTTTCCAGGCATTACGCCTCCTCTGAGCATTCTACTCCAATTTAGAGTAAGCTCACCAAGGCAAAAGGAAGGTTTGAGTTTTAAAACCTGCTTGTTTGGTAAACCTCTCTTCCTTCGTTCCCTCAATTAAAGGAGAGAACATTTAGTATTAAAACTACACCAAAAATGAAAAGGTCTTACTCTGAGTCTTGTCTAAAGCAACATATCTCAAAGGCAGGGGAAAACATAATATAAGTTATTAGCTATTAGAGAGCCAGAAAGTCAACTGTAATTAAATCACAATTTAATCTTCCATATAATCCTCTGGAGTTGGTCTTGATATGTTTCCTTGGGGTCAGTTTCGGCAAAAGTTAGGGTCAGACAAAGAGAATTTACATTCTTCTGGTGTGAGAAGAGTCACATTCTTGTAAGACTAATTGTTTTTAAAAAATAGTGAATTGGGGCTGGGGATTTAGCTCAGCGGCATAAGCGCCTGCCTTGCAAGCAGGCAGTCGTGAGTTCGATCCCTGGTACCGACAAAAGACCCAAAAAAAGTACAAAAAATAGTGAATTGGCCTGGGGATGTAGCTAATTGGTAGACTGGTTGCCTGGCATGTAAGGTCTGGGGATTCAATCTGAGAAGGGAAGGGGAGGGAAGGGGAGGGAAGGGGAGGGAAGAGGCAAGGAGGCCAGGGGAAGCAGGGAGGAGGGGAGGAGAGAGGGAACAGGAGCAAGAGGAGCACGAGTGGCAACAGCAGCTGAATTAATGAAGGTCTCAATCACTGGCTTTTAATTTTAAATTAAAACATTTAAACAAACTCAATTTATGAAGATGTCCACAATTTGAGCAAAATACTCTGATTCAAAGTTTCTACATGCTGATATCAGAGATAATCTTCCCCAATTACAAAGAAAGCACATAAGTAACAAGTATTTCCACATCTGAAAATATCCCTTTCCTAAACCACCCTAACACGAAGAGATAACAATACTCCGTAATATTGACAAAAAGTAAAAGAGTGATTCAAGTCTTCGTCCACAGGATCCATTTACTGCCAGTCACTTTTGCTAAACCTCTTTAGCTAGCTATATTCAAGCCTTAAAATCCTTTAAAAAGCCAAATCAGTTCTGGACATGTGGTGGGCCTTTTCATTATTTTAGCCTTATATGAAAAGCACTCGGCCAATATATATTTCAAAGAAATTAACTGTGGCAGTAAGAAGTTTACTGTATTTGTCATCTGAATGCACAGCTATTAATTTTCACAATCTTTGCAAAATTCCCTATTACATTGTTCCAGTCCTTTTCTTTGTTGGTTATGGTTCTTCTCTCCATATTACATTGTTAAGGCCCACTTCAAACCCACTCCTGATAACCTACAGCTCTAAGTTATCTCTAAAACTTGAACATTAAAGCTAGGTCTCAAATAGCAGAACAATTAGTTGGATGGTTCTAGTTCCAAAAAGGCAAGCCTTGTAATAACCTAGATCCTAGAGCCTTTGGAAGAAATCTAATGCACCATCAAGGAGACAGAGGGGTATCAAAATTTTTTCCTTCATAAAACACACACTTTTTTTGTTACCAAAATACATGATTAAATAAAAAGCAAACCAACAATCAGAGGTGACAAAATAGAAAAATGGAACTGGATAAACTATACAACTGGAGAGTGTTTGAAGAAAAAGTAAGGTATCTTTCCTCTTCAATTCAGAAGCTCTGGCCCCTGGGTTACTGGCTCACTGTGTGGGGTGGAGCTTCAACAAACACAGCAGCACGGTACTGCCTTTTACCTGTTCAAGGCTTAGTTTTATGGATGTCAAATTCATCCATTCCAATATGGTAAGTAATATGACCACACAGAACACAATACTGTTAATAAACATTTATTAAACAAATATGCAGGGGCTGGGGATTTAGCTCAGCGGCATAAGCACCTGCCTTGCAAGCAGGTGGTCATGAGTTCGATCCCCGGTACCGATAAAAATGAAAAAGACAACAACAACAAAAAAAACAAATATGCAAACTACTAGACCTTTAAACAACATTTTGTCAACCACTAGTTATTATCTCTAATAATAGAAGGAAGGACAAATGAGATATTTTTATGCATAGATAGTCTTACCTAGACATTTCAGAATAAACACCTATCATTTCTCCTGTCAAAGGTGATTAAAAAAAAGTTAAAGCATTTTCCTCTTCATTTTTTAAATTCAATGTGGTTTCAAAGAAGGCATGATAAGTTGGACATTGTCAACCAATTGAAGCAAATTCTTTTTACCCATAAGAAATTATGAAATGATATTAGGTCTAACTTCAATTTTCAGAGAAAAAAAATACATAAAAATTCCTGTGCATTAAACATTTATCTGTAGGATTAACACTAATTATATTGAAACTACTTCATGATTATACTTTTAAATTCACTGTTAGGAATGATTATAGTGTTTCAATTTACCCTAGTCTTGTGTTATCTTTTCATCTTTCCTGGCAAGAATGTCTTAAAAATTTTCCAGGTGCCTAAGGCCAAACTGTCTGATACTTCGTTAAACACTTTGCACAAAACAGTGATTATTAAGTACAAGCCAATGGACATTATCTACTTTAGTATTTTAATTTAGTATAGATTGACATCAAAATCCAAAACATTCAAAGGTAAAGAATAAAGACATCAGGGCTGAGGATGTGGCTCAATGGTAGAACTCTTGCCTTGAATGTGAAAGGCCCTGGGTTCTGATCCCCTGCACCACCACCAAACAACAACTACAAAAGAACAAAGATATTTCCTAAAATGCCTAATACACAGTATAGATTATAAAACAGGAGAAAATTATGTCCACATGAAATGGATTAGGTTTATAATTTCTTTAATCATCTATTACAAAATGCAAGTAAAATTTAAATTTTTAAAACTCTTCAAGTTTTTTCAATGGCAGATCAAACACTAAATGAAAATATTAAATAACCACAAAAAATTACCATTTCCAACCAAATAATCCCCCCCAAAAAAAAATTTTCCCCAAAGTTACATATAGTCCTACTTTTTAATGATACAAGGAAAAGGCATAAGATTGCCAACATTGAATTTGTACAGGAGATCCTCTGACCTTTCCATTTTATTTGTAAGAATTTATCTTAAAGAATTATTTTCCCAGATGCCAGGGATTTAGCTCAGTGGCAATAAGCACCTGCCTGACAAGCACAAGGTCATGAGTTTGATCCCTGGTAACAAAAAAAAGAAAAGAACTATTTTTCCCTTGCGCCATCACTCATAATGGTTATATAGAGGAATCAACTGAATCATCCCCCAACAAGAAACTTGCTTGACTAAATGATATACACACAAAGGAACACACTGTAGCATTATCTAAACATGGATAACAGAATGATCCTGAAAATATTTAAGACTGATTAAACAAGGAAAGTTGCAGAGAAGCATCTTTAATAATTTACTATATCATTTAAAACTTATTAGGAAGTATAAACAACAGATTTTTTTTATCTCTGAGATATGAGATTTCTGAGGAGTTAGCTTTTTAATTCTTACATTAGCATATCAATTTTTAAAAAATCTTTTTAAGTAGTACTTTAAAAATCAGAAAAAGATTCAGTCAGTTAATCTGGAGGAAAAAAAATCAGAAAAAGAAAAATACATAATAGAACTATTTTGCCATTCCCCAAGAAATGTGGGGTCCATCATGCTTCTGGAAATAAAGCAAATCTGTCTGTACTTACACGTATCTTATTATTTTGCCAAATATTGTGCAATACGATTTGGAAATGGTTCTTTGCACCTTAGCAAACCCCTCTAAGTTATAAATATAAAGGACTTTAAAAAACTAGGTCTGATTTAATAGGTTTCTCATCCTACAAAATTAGGAATTTCTATAAATTCGCAAAAGCCATTTAGGTTTTTAGAAACAGGTCCTCAAAGAGAAAAACACTTACATAATTTCTTACGAAAGTTCAGCCATAAATATGAGTGCTGAAGTCCACTATAATAAAAACACACAAACTCATACTGACGAGTTGACCAGGGTCTAACAGGGTTCTCTTCCTGAGCTTTTGCGATTTCCTGTTCTCCACACAATCTTTTCCACATTCAGAGAATGAGGTGCTGACAGCACAGCCAAATGGAAAGCACGGCAGTTGTACAGGATGCGTGGAGTCCCTCTGAACATAAACTTCAATGGATACAAATACCTCCTGCCTGTGCTGGGCAGGGCAGTGCAGTGCTGAGTAACTCTGCTCAATCTGTCCAGGTTTACTTGTTCGAAGAGAGTCAAGCAAGAATACTTCAAGCTCTGGCTGATAACACTTTATAGAAAAACACCCACAAGAATGCTACCAGAAAGACAGCCGTGAGGTTTCAGCAGGCCTAACAGCAAAAAGGTGCTCTCATGTATTTTTCAACCCAAGAGAAAGCGAACAAAAATCCCTCAATAATTAGTGTCAAGGGCAATGACATGGTTTTCCTTCTTTGAGGTCCACCCAACTGTGACAATTGGCTTACCAACTACACTCTTTATGGGCTCTATTAAAAAAAAAGACAACCTCCCCTCAAAATCCACACAAATATTTGTCCTTTTCTTCTTATTTCTCATTTATCAAGTGATTTAATGTCACTGACTGCTCGTCAGGACAAAAGTACACACAAAGAAAAGAAACAGTTTACACAGAAATATTTAAAACTATGTGGTCCTAGACTTCTTTCTATGAATTAACTGACATTTTGTTGTTTAATACTGTAAGTCTCAGGGGTCACCCATCTTGACTGACAGTGGGATACAACCTAAAAATTACTCGTAATAAAAATTCTGTAACAGGGGGCTGGGGATTTAGTTCAGTGACATTAGCGCCTGCCTTGCAAGTGCAGTAGTGAGTTCGATCCCTGGTACCGATAAAAAAAAAAAAAGTTCTGTGACATTGTTCCTCACCCTTTACCAAATCCCTTACAAAGCAAGGTTTGGCATTTATTTATACTTTACAGACTTTAAAAACCTTTAAACCCATATTTTTAGCATGAAAAGGATAAGAGAAAAAAGCAGACAAACACAGTTTTCCAGGTACTATTAGGAGAGGAGGGAAAATCATTAAGGTACCAAATGAATACTTTTCAAACAATCTAAGCAACAATTCAGAATTAAAACGTAGCACACTAAATCCCAAAGAAATTCCAGACAAAATTTAGGAAAACTGTCACTGGACACTGAAGACCAAAAATGAATTCTAAATGTACCCAAATTGCTGACATTTAATAAATATGTTTCTCCAGAAACCTGGTACTCAATTAATTAGCTAAAGTACAAGCACTTTAAGCAGTTAAGTTTCTTCCTAGCAGATGGTAAAACAGACTTCAAAAACAAATGGGAAATTTTATTTAAACTTTTTTTTCCTTGGTTACTGTAACAAATATCTTATAGAAAGATACCAATGTGGGGCTGGGGATTTAGCTCAGCGGCATAAGCGCCTGCCTTGCAAGCAGGCAGTCATGAGTTCGATCCCTGGTACCGATAAAAAGGAAAAGAGACAAAAAAAAAAAAGAAAGAAAGATACCAGTGAAAGATTGGCTTCAGGTAACACTTGTATTTTATTTATCACGACAGAGCTAAGACTTAACAAGGAGCAGGGCCTCCCTACAATACAGCTCAACTACCCAAAGAAGCGCCCCTGCACTTCCCTGCACAATTCCCAGGCCAGACAAGATTATTAAAAGCCTGGCCTTGAGCCAGTTGGCAAGACCACACACACAGTATTTTTAACATAAGGGAGCCTAAGGATAAGGCCACCACCAGAAAACCAACAATGCACAGAGAAACTGAACAACCTCCAGCCAAGATGGTGGTCTCTACCTAAGATTTGTTTCTGAGCTATCTTGCTCACTAACCAATCCACTGGTGTTCTAACAGTAATGAAACCATAAAAAGATAACTTGTGAAAACTGATAAAAGTGGGTAGATGGTTCTTGCTGAAAGAGCCTGCTCAGTTTCAAAGACCACATGCATAGCTACATAAACAGTAATTTCATCACCAAACACTGACCAAGTAAATTTGACTCTCATTTCTTATTCCTGCCACATAAGGCTGCAAACCTGACTTTTGTTGAACTCTTAAGAGTTTGCTGTTGTTGTTTTTAGTTTCACACTGGTCTTGGCTGTTCCCTTAGCTAAACCTCAAACGTGACATTACAACTAAAGAGCTCAAGGATTATGCTATTTGGGGTAACTTAATTTTCAGGCCTAATAAGTATTAATCAGACAATTCTTTCATTTCATCTTTTATTGCTAAAAGTTACATTTAAACATAGATATTACTAAAATTTTCTGTCTTAAATGACCAGCACTTCATCTTTCTCTGGAGATTGAACTGGGAAAGTGTCATGATTCTTATCACAACTTTGAAAATACACTTGCTCCATAACCAGAACAAGAAGGAGATTAAGAAGCCCAAGGCTTCAATCAGGGCACCCCCTCTGCCATTTGCTGGATTTTTCAGGGGGCACCCAAGGTAAAGTTGGGAAAGACTCTGCAGCTGTCAGCATTTGGAAAACCAACAACATTAATGAACAGGCATATCTGTTAAGAGTCAGATTATAGCCAAAAGTTTGTTTTTTGAGAAAATACGTTTAAGTACCTTAACTTGTTTTTTTCTCCTAAAAGGGTGATCACAAAAATTATGTCTACCTACAAATATACATTAAAAGCATTACAGAATGTATCACATTCAGTATCCTTACATTAGGAGGATCCCTATCTGTACTAAAGTGTCTACTCTCCCCATAATCAACCTAGAAACTCCCCCTCGGCATCATCCTTGTCTACCAGGCTGTCTTTTCAGTTGTCTCTCAGGGATGCTGGCCCAAACTGCACTGCCTCTTCTGGGTGGGATGAAGTCTATGACCTCTCCAATTCCAAACTCCCTTGCTTGTTCCACAGAGCTGGAAGATTATTCTCCACAGTATAGCACTTAGTTCCATGAAGCCTTCCCTAGCTCACCTAAAAAATATCATAGCCTCACATGGCTTAGTTAGGCCAGCCCCTGCTAACCAGAGACTCCAGCCGAGTCTTTTACCCTTTTATTCATGTTTATTCTTACTTTACAAATGCTCCAAGGCACTGAAAACTCTAGTGTACTACCAGGTATCCACAGTAATATCTCACATGTAGATGACAGGCTGGCAAGAAAACTGCTTTATTAAAAATGTCTTTGTAGAAATGGTGGTAATCAGACAAGTTAAATGCACAAGCATATCTCTAAGCTCATGGAATACCATTAAAATGTAGTTTTAGTAAATGTGTCAAAGCATAAATCCACAAGGACAATGAAACATGAAGTGAGATGATAGATAAGAGGTTAAAAATTTTGGAAGCAAAAAAGCAGATAGACAAGTGATAATTAAAGTTTTAATTTAGTCTAGGTGAGAAGATAAGCAGCAAGTTAATTAAAGCACAGAATCCAAAGACTCAGGAATCAAAGGGTGGTAGGGAGCTGGATAAAAAGTGCAAGGAGTACTTCAGAGCTCCCCTTCCCAATCCTCACCCCAGTCCATCTGAAATTAGTGAAAAGGATTACCATCTGGGGAAAGAGAGATAGAAAATGGATTAAATTAAAACATATTCATGTAAAACAAATAAATAAATAAAACATATTCAAGCAACAAGCATATCCCGTTCTGCGTCATGATCTCCAGATACACCTATTTCCTCTCTGAGAGCAAAGCAGTCATTGGTAAAGGAGGGAGACACAGACAACAATCTCAAACAAAATGTTCCAGTTCCCTTGTCACTATCAGGCCCCTAAGGTGACACAGCATTTTCTCTGAGCTCTCAGAATTTTGCTGTTACACCTGAAAAGAAAGCCAAAGACCAGCAGACACAGCAATAAAGCCTGCAGCAGGACAAAAAAAACACTCCTACAGCCACCTTCAGGGAGATAGCTACTGTATCCATGAAACAAAAATAAGATGATATAAAAAAGGAAATGTGAGTTAACAAAAACAAGTCTGTGGAAAGGAAAATTATGCAAACAGAAATTAAAAAGCACCAGAAAGTTGAAAAATGAACCAGTAATTTTTGCTAGGAAACAAAACAGAAAAGATAAACAAAAAAAGAGATAAAAGATTTGAAACTAAAGGTTAATCTAGTATTTATAATGTTCAACTAATATGACTTTCAGAAGAAGAGCACTGAAAATAAACACGAGGAAATTATGAAAGAAATTATTCACCCTTCAGTGAGAGAGACAGACACAGATAGGAGAAGGGAGAAGAAGGAGGGAGAGAGAGAAAGAGAGAGAGAGAGAGAGAGAGAGAGAGAGAGAGAGAGAGAGAAAGGGAGGAGGAGAGGCAGGGGAAATTGAGGGGAAGAGGGAGGGGAGAGGGACAGATCAGGAGTTGAGTTTAACAACAGATAAGTCAAGCAAAATTAATAGGAAAATAGCATCTAAGTTTCATCAAAATTTTAGAAATCAGGGAAATAAAAAGCATCCAAAGTCTGCAGATTAAACGCCAGGAGGTAGAGAAAAGATACATGATAAAGATGAGGTTTTTCAACAGAAATACTGGGAGAAACTTAGAGACAATAGGGAACAACAGTATGTCAAGGACAATTATATTCAATCTGTAATTCTCTACTCAGTCAAACTACCAATCAATTGCATGGGTAGAAAGGGCATTTTCTGGCACACAGGGAAACAACCTCCCACCCTACACTCTCTCCCACCCTTCCTGTACTAGTGATTGAAACCAGGGCCCTTTTCACTAAGCTATATCCCCAGTCTGTATTTTACATTTTTGGAGTACTGGGGGTTGAACTCACGACCTTTGCAAAGCAGGCACTTACACTGCTAAGCTAAACCCCCGGCCCTATGCTTTACTTTTTGATACAGGGTTTCATTAAGTGCTCAAATTTACAATCCTCCTGCCTTAGCTCCTCAAAAATGCTGGATTACAGGTATATGTCACCACTATATTCAGCTTCCTGCATCCTTTAGAACTGGACAATGTATCCCACCAATAAAGGAATGCATACAGATGATACAATCTCGAGAAAACCAAAGAATTTCCAAGAATTACAGAATGTTTCCCCACACGTATGCAGCAAGCTGTAAGTGTAATAAAGGTCAGAACAGAGAGGCAGGAAAAAGGCATGGTGGGGTTCCTCCAAGAGCATTCCAACTGACAAGGAAATCACCACTACTGTAGAAAGTCATAAGAAACTGAATATAAGCAACATGCAAAGTGCTTATTTCCAAATCAATGCCCATTACGGTCAGAAGAATTGAACTCAACTGAATTTGTACTAGCTGAAATAGAGGATATAAAAACTGAGTCCTAAATCCTAAACTGTACAGCTTTTTGGTGTAATTCTCTAAACACAGAAAGATGATGGTCACCCATGAATATGAAAAAGATTCACTATGCTTTGATCAACTGATTGGTCCCACCATATTGAGAAGAGATGTAAAAGTCCCTAACGAAGCTTGAAAATAAATTTGTGGAACATACTATTCAAAAAGAAAAGAATGAGACAATTATCAACTCCAGGATAACAAAAAAGTATATCTTAAGGAAATAGATTCCCAGTTCACGACTCAATTACAGTTATCTTACATAGTCTTACAAACATAAATGCTGAACAATGATGTAAACCAAAAGTTGAGACAGAAAAAGATGATGGAGAGAAAGAGAAAGGAGAACAAGGATGTAAGATTTTACTCAAAATTCATTCTTTATATATTTCCGTATCATCATTCACCTAAGTAAACATGACACACTGAAAGGTTAAAATACTGACAATACTTTCTGAAAATTAGTTTAGATTTTTGACAATTTCTGTATTTCTAAAAGCAAAATTCACTAGACATGGTGGTAAACACCTCCAATGCACTCTGGAAGACAGAGGTAGGGGAACCACTGCAAGTTTGAGGCCAACCTGGGTTACACAGTGAGTCCGGGCCAGCCTAAACTACATAGGGAGACCCTGTCTCAAAACAAGATTTTAAATAGGAAAATTCATGAGCATTGTAGGGTACAATTCCAAACATGACTTTTTTTTTTTTTTGAGACAACATCTCCATATGTAGTTCAGGCTGGCCTTGAACTCACTATGGAGCCTTAGCTGGCCTGGCCGGGAACTTGCAGCAATTCTCCTACCTCAGCCTCCTTAGAGCTGGGATTACAGGTGTGTGCTATCACACTCTGCTATGAATTATTTTTATAAGTAAACTTAACTGCCCTAAAGGTGCTATAATTGTATGATATAGGCCTGGTTTACCATGATCTCTGAATGATAAGAAAATGAGGTTAACAGACACATAGACCTTTTTTTTGACACTGGGGATCAAACTCAGGACTTCAGGCTTTCCAGGCAGGCACTTTGCCACTGGGCTATATCCCAGACCCCACAGACCATTTTTTAAAAGTCTACTTATTAAACAATGTTTGGAGACACACTACATTTTTGCCTCGTCCTGATACATGGGTATTATCCACTCTGGAGGCCTAATAATTCTGGCTATACATAATTAGAGACGTTTTCTCTTCTTTAAATACAAAACAAAACAAAACAAAAATCAAACAAGACCTACTCAATTTTCAATTGTATTTTTCTTGCTTTCTGAACTCATCAATCAAAACAGAGCAGGGTAAAAAGAAAATTTGGAGTTTTTCCCAAAAACTTCTCAAAGTGTCTAGAGTCTGGAAAATAATTGCTTGGAGAGGCATGAAAGTAAGTGGAGGTTACTCAAGAACCAGGAGGGAACTGACAGAGGATAAGAAAATAGGATTAAGTGATAAAAAAGAAAAGACCGCACTGCTAAGGAGAGGTTGTGCAGTGTTGGCTGGCTAGCTGACAGCTGGGAGGAAAAGTGAAACTAACAAATTTTTGGCTCAAGGGAAAAACAGGAGAATGGAATTAACCAAAAAATCATCAGCACTTGGAACCAGCAAGGAAAATGTGGGATACTGCATCTACAGCAGCCCTTCATAGTCAGCGGTGGGTGACCATGGTACAGTATACAGCCACAATCACAGAGCAAGAGCTAGGGGACATCACTGTAGGGAAGGACTAAGTGTTTGAACCTGGATTCCATAGTAGCCTAATGGCCCCAAATCACACTTTGCATCCAGAAGTTCCCAGAGTGGAAGAGGGAAAAACAATCACAGGAGACAGCCAGCAGTTCGTGAGCACACTGGAGGCAGTCGCACGGCAGAGCAGATGTTGGTGACCACAGATCCTGCTCCTGCCGTAAGAGGCCAGGTTCAGCCTGAGTTACATAGGATTGAAAGCTAATATCAATGCCATATTCTCACTGTAAGTAGATCTCTAAACCCAACACCATTCTGGGGGTGGACTGCCACCTCAGACTTCTAGCATAAACAGAAACACATCCTGGCTTGAGCTCTGCTTAACCACAGGCTGATGAAAAAAACCATGCATCTAAAACAATGGAAAACTGTCTTTATTACTCTTTACTTGGTTGTATTATATTCATTATTTTTTATTAATCTTTTTATTCTTTGCTGTTTTCCTCTTTCTGTACATTTCCCCCCATACTTGTATTGCATTTTTTCATCCTTTCTTTTTTCATGAAAGCAACATTTGTATGTCTGTACACGTGTGTACAGTGTGCTTCTCTTTCTCTCGTCTTTTTTCTTCCAATATAGTTCACAGGGAGTTCTCCCTTGCCCCTCTCTACCCCTCCTACTTTTATTCATATGTCTCCACCTGACTTCTTTCTCCTGTGTCTTCATTCTCAATTTTCTTTCTTTTCTCCTTTTCATTTGTCCCTGAAACATTTTTTCTAAACTTGTGTTAGTCATCAAATCTTTTCCCATCCCCATTTCTCACTTCCAATTTTATACCTAGTTTTCCAAGTTATCCCCTTCTAAATATATAATGTAACCTTAGTATCATTAGGAACCTTTGCCTGCCTCCCACTTCCTCCTTCCCATAACACATAGTAGATTTATCAAAAAACAAAACCAAACAAAAAAACACTTTGTTTTTTCTTTTTTCTCTTCTCTTCCCCACTCTAGAATTGCCTAGTCTCCAATACCCTGAACTTCAGATAACTGATTCTGTGAAACTACTGTTGAATGCTGTTTTCACCATTACAAGACACATAGTCATTGCATTTAGTGTGTATTAACTGTGGATCCAGATTTGAGTAGTTATGATCTTACACTATAACTGTGGATTTCTTCTCTAGGCTAAAGGGAGACCCAAAACAGGATCTCATCATATGTTATATTTCAACTATTTCTGATATATGGGACAGTTAACATCTGCTACTACTGTAGCTGATTTGACTGCATAGAAATAATTCTGACAGTGGACAGTCTCATGCTAGTGAATGTGCCTGGCAAATTCATCTCCACACCTGGGGGATATGATGAGTTCCTAACCCAAGAACTCAGACTGAGTCAAACTCAAACAATGTCTGCAACTTGGCAGAAAGAAGTCCGAAATCTGAGTTAGTTTCAGTATTGCAGTGGAGAACCAGAGGAGTCACTGGAGTCTGAACACTTAGAGTCTGGCTAAGAAACTATTTGGGAATCACATATGCACTGTCACTGGAATATTTAGTCTGTGTTCTATTACATATCTTATAGGTTTAAGTTTTTATATGTTTCTTGATATTATTTAGTAATGTGGAGTTATGCTACATGCTTTTATAGTTTCCTATGTTTGTTAGGCTGTCACTTTTGTGTATTTGTTCTTCGATGGCTCTGATTTAATAGGTGTCCAGGTTCCCTCCCTCATCTCAGCTCCTTACCTAGTTTCTTCATCTCAAATACCCAAGATAATACTATTAACATATTTCTTCATTCTTTTCCAAACACATAAACTCCTTCCTCCAAGTATTTAAATTCACCATACTCATCTCCCTCAGTCATTCCTATCTTCTCTAGTATTAATCATAGACTCTCCCCATCCTAACAAATTAGCCGTTCCATATTCTACCTTGCTTATTATCCTCCATTTCAGCAAGTTCTGGCAACCACATAGCTTTCCTCAACCACCCTTCCTCCCATGTCTCATACTTGCCCAGACAAAAATCATCCTCCAAAAACTCTCAATACTAACCTTTCAACTCAAAGAACCATAAAACCAGACCCCACATCAATCTTTAGTTCCCATCTGTGATTATTCTGACCTCCCGCTAGTGTCTAAACTCCTCATCCAACCAACTCTCAGTCTTGCCACCTCATCCATCTTTCTGAAGAACCACCACAAATAATAAACTGTCACAGTATGCATAGAGAATAAACAAAGCAGGAAAGGGTAGCTGCAAGGACTATCAGATAGAAGTGTTATAAGATTGAATCTGTGGATGCTGTAATAACCAAAAGTAATTCTTTCTGTAAAACATAAGGAGGAAATCAATATCAAAGTTAGTAAAAGTAGTAAATGTTAGCACTAAATATACAAAGCTGAAAATTAATCGTGGGGAGGCAACATCCTACTAAAAATCTCCATATAAGGTGGTGCCTTGGTTCATGAACTTAATTCTTTGCACAAGTCTGGTCACAAACCAAATTAGATGAGAGCACAATCAAATTCAATGGTTAAGTTAAGTTCAATGTTAACTTTATGGGAAAATTTGATCCTGCTCTCATAAAATTCAGTTTGGGACCAGAAAGAATTAAGTTCTATTTATTTGCAAAAGTGTGGTATTAAAATCCTTTACTATGACTGTTTTAGTGTTTATTTGACCTTTTAATTTCAACAGTTTTTGTTTTATTAAGATAAGTCCTTCAGGGGCTGGGGATTTAGCTCAGCAGCATAAGCGCCTGCTTTGTAAGTAGGCAGTCGTGAGTTCGATCCCTGGTACCAATAAAAAAGAAAAAGACAAAAAAAAAAAAAAAAGATAAGTCCTTCAGTATGCAGTATACAATCTTTTCTTATTGGACTGTTGCCCTAACTATTATGTCGTAAGTTTATGTTTCAAGTCTACCGAATCTGATATTAGAATTGCTACCCCTGTTTGTTTTCAGGGTTCTATCACAAGAAATGTTGTTTTCCATCCTTTAATTTTTAGCGTGGTCTTTTAGGATTAGAAGAATTCCTTGAATACAACAGACTGCTGGATTCTGTTTTCATGATCTAGTCTGTGTCTTCTAATTGGAAAGTTGAAGCCTTAACTTCCTACTTTTGCAAGTGAACAAAAAACCCAATAAATTTCAGAGTTGAACCACACCCTTTAATATATGGACATAATGGATACATACAGAGTATTCCACCCCTCTACAACAGAGTATATGTTCTTTTAAGCAGCATGTGGTACTTTTTCCAAAATAGATCACATACTAGTCCCACAAAGCCTGCTCAAATAAATATAAAATAAAAATTATCCCATGTATACTATCAGACCACTGTGCAATCAAAGTACAAATTAATAACAGAAGAAATTTAGGAATGGCAACACTTCCTGGAATATTAATAATATACTCCTAAACAAACAGTGTGGCACAGAAGAAATCTTAAAACTTCTATAATTCATTAACAATGATGGTACAACTCACCAATATCTCTAAGACAATATGAAAGCAGTTCCAAAGGTAAAATTCATGGCAATTAATGCTAACAGTAAGAAAACAGAGCAAACTCAAACAGATAAACTTATGAGAAATCTTAAGATACTTGAAAAACAAATCAGCTCTATATTGAAATTAAGGAAGATAATTATAAAGATGAGAATAGAAATCAATGAAATTGAGACTAAAAGAACAGTACCCCCCAAAAAAATATATAGAAGAGCTGGTTCTTTGAAAGAATAAACAAAATAGATAAACCCAAGCCATACTTTCCATGAGAAAGAGAGAAAAGACTCACATCAATGCAATTAGAAATGAAAAAGGTAAAATCCAACTGACACTGAGGAAATACTGAAGAGGATTAGTAACTACTTCAAAAAATCAGCCTTTCGGCCAAAACCACCATCTTTCAGTAATTTGCCAAAATGATGAACACAAAGGGAAAGAGGAGGGAAACCCTAGTATACAAGTTCTCTGGCCTATTAGAAAACATGAGGTAGTTCCTCTGGCCACATACAGGTGAATCTACAAAAAGGATGATACTGTAGACATCAAGGGAATGGGTACTGCAAAATGTTACCATAGGAAAACAGGAAGAGTCTACAATGTTACCCAGCTGTCGGCATTGTGATAAACAAGCAAGTTAAAGGCAAAGATATTTGCCAAGAAGATTAATATGTGATGTGTATGAGCATATTAAATACTCAAAGAGTTGTGATAGCTTCCTGAAATATGTCAAGGAAAATGATCAGAAAAAGAAGTAAACTCTTTGGTACCTGGGTTCAACTAAAGTGCCAGCCTACCCTGCCCAGAGAAATACGCTTTGGGAGAACCAATAAGAAGGAGCCTGAGTTGTTGGAACCTATTCCTTATGAATTCATGGCATAAACTGGGGATATAGTTCTGCCATTCAGTACAATTAGCAGCTAAATGGTCTACGCCCTACTTAAAAATAAAAAATTATGCTATGTTGTAAGGATGATTTTCTTAAATGAATAGGTGTGGTGCTTTTACCTCAAAATAAGTATTTGGGGCAGATTTTCATTCTACCTAGTTGTGTCGGGTCTTCACTATTCAGTGTTTCACTTGCTGAAAGATATTGCTGAGGTATTGTATAGGTATGTCCCCAAATGGCCAAATATTTATGAAATATTTATGTTGACTTGAAGATCCTATAAATCACCATGGGGAAAAGATGTATCAAAATAAAATGGAAGTCACTTCAGTTAAATAAATGGAAATCTGTTTCAGTTAAATAAATTGTTTAAAGCAAAAAAAATTGTACTCCAACAAATTAGCACCTTCTAAAAAATGAACAGATTCCTACACATATACAACTATGAGAACTAACCCAAGAAGACATAAATATGCTTAACAACCCATAACAACTAATGAAAATGATATAGTAATTTTTTTTTAAAAAATCAACTCACTAAAAAAAGCCCTGAACCTGATGGATTCACTGTTGAATCCTATAAAACCTTTAAGGATGTTATATCACCAATAACCTCAAGCTCTTCAAAGAATTTAAAGGGATGGAATGCTTCCAAATTCATTTACAAAAGCCAGTATCACACCCTAACCCCAAAACTAGATTAAGACACAACTAAGGAAAAATAAAAACTATAGGTCAGTCTCCTTAATGAACAGATGCAAAAATTCTTAACAGAATATTAGCAAGTAAAATGTAGCACATTATCAAAAAGATCATGTATCACAATCAAATAGGTTTTATTTCCACAAACACAATGATGGTTCAATATATGTAAGTCCATGTTTTGTCCCATTGCTGGGACAAAATAATTGATGCCCAAAATTAAAGAAAAAAAGGTTTATTTAGCTCATCAGTTGTGGAGGTCTCAATTCATAATCAGCTAGTTCTAAGACAGGGTGACACAGCTGAAGGGCAACCATTCATGGCAGCAGAAGACAGCAAAATCAAAACCAAAATGGGAAGAGCAAGCCTCTTTTCCTCCCCTTATAGCGTTATGCAGTCTGCTCACAGTTGGGCAGGTGCAGCACTCATACTCCCAATTCCAGCATTAGACAATGAACCAATCACACATTCAAGATTCAGCTGTCTCTAAAATGCCCACTCCCCTTGACCACATGAGGCTTTGCAGGGACATCCAGACATAAACCATTAGGGTCAATAAATGTAATACATCACATATACAAAGCCAAGATCAAAAACTATATTATATCAATAGATACAGACAAGATTTTCAACAAAATTCAACACCTGATCATGATAAAAACTCTAACAAAAACAGGCACAAAAGGACAATGCTTGAATATGATAAAAGCTATATACGACAAACCAGTAGCATACAACTAAAGCGGGGGGGGGGGGGGGGGGGGGGGAAGACGGGACACACTAAAACCAATCCCTCTAAAAATCAGGAACAAGACAAGGCTGTCCACTATCACTTCTTCTATTAAACAAACATAGTACCGAAACATTAGTCAGGGCCATCAGGCAAGAGAAACAAATAAAAGGGACACATATAGGAAAGTACTCAAATTATCGTTGTTTGCAGATGACAAATAAAAAGGATACATATAAGAAAGAACTCAAACTATCATTATTTGAAGATGACATGATACTCTACGTAGAAGATCCAAAGAACTCCAAAAGCTCTTAGAATAATGAACTTCAGCAATGTAGCAGGATACAAGATCAATACAAAGAATCATTAGCATTTCTATACACCAACAATGAACAGGGTGAAAAAGAAACTATGACATGGTAATATCTAATAACAGCTAAGTTAAGCTATTAGTGACCTTAATAAGTCTTTCAATTCAATGAATCAAAACAAAAGCATATCATATTTATATGAATGCAAATTCTCAACACTCACTTATACGGACTAACACTTCTGCGAGGTGCCCCTTTCATATCTCTCACAGTAAAATAAGCTGTCACTGTACAAAGAAAACCATCTATATCTAAACTCTCTACTCAATTTATATCACTACTCAACTTGTCTCTTTGCAAAGTGTTCCCTCCAAGGTCCTCACGAACAAAGATCTAGTTATAGCATCTTGTACTCTCAGGTGACTACTACATAAGAACAAACAGCAAACATTCAAGACGTGTTCTATGTAAAACTGAAAGTAAACTCAACCTACAGTATGAACTGTTTTTCTCTAAAGTGAATCATTTTAATCAAAGTACTGCATGTTAACAACAAAAGAAATTTGTTTACCATCATAAATGCAACACCAGTACTACTACCATAAATAGAAGTGAAGCACAAAAACAGAGTATCATGAAGACAATACAGTACAACTATATTTTAACTGGATGATGCCTGCCAAGAGCAGAGTGAGACCTGTTCTTGGGAAAGAGAAAAGGGAGAAGGAGAGGCTGAGACGTGCCAAGATGGTGCTAACGCACACAAGCTAATGAGGCGTCAGTCTTACATAGGAAAGCGAAACACTTCCTTACTGTATGATCAATGTTAGGTAATACTGTGTCTGCAATACTCAAAAGGGCTCCAACTCCAGTGAAATGTGTCACACACGAAAAGAAACTCTGGACTGGTTAGTCTTCAAGGTTATACTCTTTACAAGAAAAAGTAAAATTCTCTACTTCACCTTAGGCAAACTATTTAACCTCTATTTGCTTACTGCCAAACTAAGTGGTGTTAGTCATCTTAGACTTGGTAACAATAATAACATATGGAAAGAGTTTAGCCAGATCCCCTGGAACTTAGTAAAGTCTCAGGAAATAAAAGACCAGTGCTAAAATTCCATGCTTCCAATGTAAAATGGCATAGTCACTGTGGTAATAAACATGAAATGACATACGATGCAGCAATTCCACTTCTAGGTATGTTCCCAAAAGAAATGAAAACAAGTACTCAAACAATACTTGAGCACAAATGTTCATAACAGTACCATTCACAATAGATAAAAAGGTAGAAACAACCCAAATGTCTATTACTAGATGAATGGTATCTTGGTTACTTTTCTCTTATTGCAGAGAGCAAATACCTGATGCCTAGAATGAAGGAAGGAAAGCTTTGTTTAGCTCACAGTTTGTGGAGGTTTCAGTCAGCTGGCTCCAAGGTACGGTGGCATGAGGCAAAGTGGAGTGGTTGAGTGGCAAATGCTCATGATATCTTTGGCAGACACCAAAGGCAACAACAGCAAAAGGGTGAAGGGGGGAGGGCACACTTCTTTTTCCTCCTTATACTGTAAGCAGGCTATGCCCCTTGGGTGAGTGTAGCACTCATACCATCTCCTTGCTTACTCTTGCACAGGTTGAGTATGCTATCAAGTAAGGATCTGGGCCCCTGCTGAATCACTTAAACTTCTGATCTTCTCAAATTGGCCTAGACAGGTAATTGGCATGTCTACACTCAGGATGGAGAGCTGCTAAGTTACTTAGTTAAGCCTCTGGACTTCTCAAGTTGACACAATATATCAACCATAACAAATGTATAAATAAAATATGGTATATCCTTAGGAAGTCATATATGGCCATGAAAAAGATACTGACACATCCTATGATGGGGATAAATCTTGAAAATATTATGTTAACTTTAAAAAGCCAGGCACAAAAGGTCACATACATGGCCGTATTCTTTAGGAAATATCTAGAATAAATAAGTCTAAAGTTAGAAAACAAGTAGCAATTACCAGGACCTCAGGGAAAGATTATGGAGACTGACTGCTTTATCAGTATACAAATCCAATGAAAATGTCTGAGAACCACAAAGAGGTGACAGTATACAATATTACGAACATATACTTTTAAACAGTTAATATTACATAAATTTTACCTCAAAAAACTTGTCCACTTATAATGGACATAGTAGGTAATATTCAGTTTTCAACATAATAAAGGACACACAATACTTTCCAGGAAACTAATATTCAATGTCAAGCTAAGGCTACTTTATAATCAGTCTTCCTATTTAAAAACTCAAATGAATTATTCTCTCAGTGCTGAGAAACACTGCGGTCCTACTAGAATCATAATCAGTGCCAGCATGGACTCAGAGTTCAAGTTCTATAAATCTGAATTTTTGCTCTACCTCTTAGCAAGCATTACAAGTTAAGCAGCTTGATTAATCTTGCTCCCCTGTTTTGTCATCTGTAAATTACAGTTAGTAACAACAACTATCTCCAAAGGTATCATGAGAACTACACAGGTCAATCCAAGTGAGAGGACCCCATACAGTTTACAACGCTTGACAAAAATTAGCATCCACCATTATTCATAAAACAGAAAAACAAAATCATGCAAGGATTAAAGGAGAGCATCAGTGTGGAAGTACTAGATTTAAGACCTGGCACAGAGATTATTATTATTGTCATGTGGGTAACAGTCTCTCTTATTTACAAAAAACAGGCCCAGAAAAAAGACAATAACAAAGACGGTCATGATGGTAGTGACTATAAAAACAAGATTTACACTGAAGTACTAAATTCCTGTATTTCCTTAAAGGAAAAAAATTGCTCATTTTTCTTAGATCCTCCACAAGAACAAAGGATAGAGACAGTTTTAGGAAAGCAACCTAAATCTTTCTCCTTTATTTCTTAGGCCAAACAACTTCATTCTAGGTGGGGTTATGACCTCCACTCTCAGGAACAGGCTACAATGTAACTTACCAGCAACAGTCCAAAACTACCTCTGTAATACACTCTTTCTAAAAATTAAGTTTTACAGACAAACTCTGGCCCCATAAAACATGTGAAAATAATGTCTGCTAAGAATAGTGGGTGCAACATAGCAGTTTTGGACAGTTATAGGTTTTGCTCCACAAATAAAAGGTTTTGCTTTCTCCAACTCTGGTGTAAATAAGAATGTGACTTGACTTGATATCTAATCTCCTAGCCCCATTTTTTCAGCATCATGGAGTTCTGTCTCCAGCCGTGAGGAAATTTTGTTCTCCAGAGTAGCAAATCCCTACTCCTCCAAAAAATTAACCCATTATCTATACTGCATAAAAAGTATCTGGGGGCTTTCCTTTGTACACTTTGTCAACAACCAATAGTAGCATGAAGATCTAAACTCCCATAACACAAAAGCCAAATCTGATAAATCTGATTCACTCATTCTCCAGGCTTTCTGTTTACCTGTTTCATGTTTCATACTTGGTACAAGACAGAATTCTAGACATCTGATCTGCCATGAAGATCATGTTTAGTGGACACACCACTAAAACATTTGGAAATTTTTGCACTGGCCTGGATAGATGTCACTGGCTAGAATGCTACAAATTCTCTCAATCACTTGTTAAAAGTGTTGTGAAGTGCCACATCAGTTCTAGATGACAGACCTGCAACAGGAATAAAACAAAGTCCCAGATATCCCAGAGCTTGTGTTCTAAGAGGCAAACTAGACAATGAAGGTAAAATTGCAGGCCAGGTGGTGACACATGGAAGGGAAAAGTAAAGCGGTAATAAGTAGAAACAGTATACAATTTCAATGAAGTGAGAAGAGGTACCTAGCCTCTGAAAAGACCATCCAGGCTGCTACACTAAAAACAGACTCTACTGTGACAAGGGGACTCTAACAAGGAGTCCACTGAGACAACCTTACGTGGGACACAGTGAATTTGGACCAAGACAGCAACCAGTAAGATGGCAAGAGTTATCCATTTCTGAAAGTATTTTTGAAAGACCAATGGACACATCTAACAGAGTGAAAGGCTGAGAAAAACAAGATGACAAGGGTTTGGCCTCTACAAAGTATAGAACTGCCATTTACTATGGTAAGAAAACCACAAAAGGTTTGTAAGATAAAAGGGAGGGAACTTTTTATACCAGAGAAACTTTAGAACTATCGAAAATAATCGTGTGTTCACTATAAAGACTTAGAAATCAAAAAGCTTTCCCTCCACAATTTAGAACTCAATAATCAAAGTCACAGCCTCTGTTCCAAACAGAATATATTCAAGTAACAAATTCTTTCAGTCTGACTGATCATACAAGATTTTGATTCAGAAGTAAATGGTGCATGTTGCTTATTTCCAAATTTCCATGTCCTTCAGCAGTACAATGAAAATGATGGTAGTAACAACTACAGTGGAATGTCTAATTCTAACTTTTCGCCTTCTATTCTCTATCTCAGTGGTTGGTGCTGGCAAACTATGCCTGCTTGTCCTTTCTGTGGTGCTTTCTGCAGACGGGAGTTCCTTTCTCAGCAACCACTCATCCCTAACTCATCCCTAAACTTGTCCTAGGAAAGCTAGTTTTACTAAGTCAAGACCATTTAGTAAAAATAAATTACATAAATTACTACTCATAAACTAAAATGGCCAATTTTTATATTTAGTATCTGCATGTTTTTGCTATTAACTTAGCCTTGCTTTACTTCTGGATGTTTGACGTTTTATAGAATTTCACCTAGATCTTAGCCTTTGACTAATCCCCAAAAGCAAATTCCACTGAATGGTCTGTTACACAGTTATTGCTCTTATTCTGGGTCAATACAGGCATATAAATAAAGACATATAAATATGGTCAAATCCTTCAACTGCAGTTTGTTTTACATTTAACATACTTCTCAGCAGTAACTGGGAAGCTGAGTAATTTCCATCACTATAAATGAGTATCAAGTGACTTAAAATTTTGGGTTGGGGCTAAGTATGCAAGTGATAGAAGCATCATACATACACACTCCCATACTCAGATTTCAGCTCCAGAAATTCATACCTTTCTAATACTGTTTTCAAAGGGTAGTTCTTCCTGGGGAAATTCGATTAGGCAAGGTTCCCTGGTTCAAGGTGGGTTCAACAAGGATCTCTCTGAGAGAAATAAGGCTGCCTCACCTCTCTCTTTCTGGATCTTGCCCTTAGAATTCTCTTCTCTCCTTAGGTTCCCATCCACCTTCTTTTCTGCTACAGCATTTTTCTTAATTTCATTCACTACAGACTTGAAGTTATTTTTCAAAACTAGAAAGGCACAATACGCTTAATAAATTTGTTGTACATAAAAATAATGAAACTGCAATAAGGACTATTTTGCTGTAAAGAATTTAGCTACTGCCTGGCTATAAATATAAAAGAAAAGCAACCTTAAGAAAAAAAATCTATTTAAAAAAAAAAAAACAAGCAAAGCTTTCTAATCATGGTGATTAAAAAGAAGTAAAAGTAACGGCATATAACATAAGTCTCAAACTGACTTCAATTCCAACTTAATTTTACACAATTTACCCCAGTGTTGCACTATAGAGACATTTTTGAAACTATTATCAAGTTGGTAATGTATGTAAGTAACAGATGGGTCTCTTCCTGCTCTTCTTGTGGCTCCAATTACAGTGTGTCAGCGTTAAAATTTTCCACATATGAAAAAGGATTCCCAAAGTGCTACATATACCAAAACAGATATTCAAAAGACATTACCTGAAAATAACTTTACAAGTAGTAAAATTAAAAACTAGAAAATAATTATTGCACTGGTTTCTCTGGTCCTGGGCCCATTTCATCCCTTCAAAACAGAGTAAATTTCTGGGCCAGGGATTTAGCTCAGTGGTATATGCACTTGCCTGGCAAGTGCGAGGTCATGAGTTTGATCCCTGGTACCAAAAAAAAAAGTGAGTTTCTGATCTGTGTGTGCCTCTAACGAGCCTTCAAAAGGGATAAGCAGCTTGCCATAGCTCATATGGACTCATTTCAACTCAGGGCTACGGAGAGTTGTCATAGGGTACAGTCCGATGAGGTTGAGGAGACAATTCTGGAAATGACAGGGATCTCCACAGTCAGATAACATTGATCTGGGCATTTCTAGGGGATGTCTAAAGTGGCCTAGGATATTCTAACATTCAACAAAGTTTGGTATTTATCTAACATGTCACTTTATTACTTTATTTTTCAATTTATTTGGGGAATCTCTGTTGCTCAGTGTTTGGTTTTCAGATAACACTGAAGTAATGTTGATTTTACAGATGTTAATTGTTGCCTTTATTTGAATTATTAATTTAAATATCATATTTACTTTTTTGGTAAAAGCAAGTAAATAAAACTTATTTCCAATGTACTCCAATAATTAAAATGCTACTTGAAGCATACAATTAATATTTACATCTCAAAAATAATACACTAGTAGACAAGCTTCATAGAAATTTTAAATTCAATGTCTGCATGTATAAAAATATACAACAAAAGTCTTATGTATGACAAAATACTACTAACAGCAGAGACAAGGTAAGTAGACTAATATAAATGTTTCAGTAAAAAGCAAATGTATCAATATATACTTTCTTACATGGAAGCTTCTAAACTAAAAGTGAAATCATCTCACATTTTCTCATTAAATTTTCAACTGTCATCTGATCTTATCTTCCTTTTAGGAAAAGGCTAAAGAGTTGAAAAATCTATATTTAACTCAAAATACAGTATCTTCTAACATAGCTTTACCAATAATAATGTATTGAATATTTCAAATATGGTATTTACCACTTTAATTTAAAAGGTAACTAAAACTGTAACTTTTCTAGAAATTTAAACTTGAAGGAAAAAATAAAAATTATTTTATCTAGATACCTTCAAAAATATTTTCTTGGTACAAAACTCCATTTCCAGAGAACTTTGGTATCAAAGTCCCCAGTGCTGCACTATAGAGACACTATAGAGATGTTATCTACTTGGAAGCACAAATGTAAGGTGCAACTGCATTTTGCTGGTAAACTTTAATTAAATACCTTCATGTTTGGTGCTAATGAACAATTTAAGCAAACCAAGGCAAAATGTGACCAACAAAAAAATATTATTTATACCAATCTGAAATCAGATGGAAAGAGCTCCAAACATTTTAGGTACAGAAGCAAAGATGCTTGGCTCTAAGGCACTCAATATAGAACTTGAATGTCTTAAAATGGTGTAAATATCATAATGAAATCTAACAACATTTTATTAATTTATTGGCCAAAATAAACACTTTAATTTTACTTAGTTGTATACTTACAGATGTGTATTTCTATACACAAAAGACATTTAATATGAATATAAACATACTTCATTATGAGAATGCTATCATACATTTCAGTTTTAATACGTGTGCAAGCACATGTGCACACAAAGACACAGATCGACATCTCTAAGTAAATACAGACAGTATTCAAAAGAGCCTGAACATAAAACAGATCCTAGAACTTCATTCCTCTCCATTGTATCATCATATCATACTTCTCAAAAACTAAGGTCTAAGTTGCTTTTTAGACAAAACCAAAACTAAGTCTTTATCCCTGAAATCACATTTGGGATTCAGGTATCAATTCCAACAAATACTTCATGTCAAAATACTCTGACATATTTATGTCATTAGAAAGCAGCCGTCTTCTCACTACATATCCTTTCTTTTCTGAGATACTGTTTACCCTATCAAAATACAGCTTCAATCACACTTAAAATGAAAATATTTCCCAGAATTTACCAATATTATAAAGTAACAAAGGTGAGAATCCTAGAAATTGATTAACAGCCTTAATAACCCCAATGAAAACATTTATTTTAGAGTGATCATTGTAATGTTTATCTTCTTTTTAGAAATAACCACAGCCAAAATAAACATTTGCATTGGAAGAAATGTGTTGGCTGTAAAGAAGCTACCAAATAAAACGCTTATGTTGTGAAGTAAGTATTTAATTCAAAAAATGTGCAGCAAAATGTTAGATATAACCAAGGAGGACAGATGATAAATTAGACACAAATTAGAATAGACTGCTTTTAAAAGATCTTTTCAAAAAGAGATCTAATATAGCGTTTACTTTAACTTAAAGTGCTAAATTCAGATACATCACCATAACAAAAGTAACTTATTTCTATTTAATTTTGCTACTTCTAAGCAATAATCATATTCCGCTTTTATTGTAAAAGTTTTCACAATATAGAATTTTTTAAAAACTAAGTTATGTCTTATTATAAAGTCATTCAAGAAATTATCTCATTCGTTTTATTTCCCTTCACCAGTTGTATCATTCCAATTTATATCACACTACCAAATATTTGTAACAAAGTAAGGATACTTAAAATATCAATCCCAAGGCCAAGGATTTAGCTCAGTGGCTTAAGTGCCTGGCAAGTCACGGCTGTGAGCTCGATCTCCAGTACAAAAAAAAAAAATCCCAAAACTCAGGGAAAACCTCACACTGCATGATTGAAGTCTGCTTCACCCAGATAAAAATTCAGCTTCTGGGGCTGGGGATTTAGCTCAGCGGCATAAGCGCCTGCCTTGCAAGCAGGCAGTTGTGAGTTCGATCCCTGGTATCGATAAAAATGAAAAAGACCAGAAAAAAAAATAAATAAAACTCAGCTTCTGTAGTCTTTCTTCACTAAGTATTCTTTTTAGGTTATTTGTTTGTCTTTATTTTGCTTTGAGTTACCAGGGACTTCTGGACCAAGGTTTACCACACAAAGCTTTATGCCAGTCCATTTCTATTTATTTGTTTGTTCATTTATTTTACTTATTTATTTTTCATTTTCAGAAGAGGTCTTGCCAAGTTGCCTGGATAAGCGTTGAGCTTGCAATCCTCCTGTCTCAGTCTCCCAAGCAGCTGGAATTAAGAACATGCGCCACCACACTCGGCCACAAAAATCTTTTTTAAAACAAGCTGGCAAAAGTCCATGTATAAATAAATGGCCACAGACAACAAGGAAAATGAAGTAAACCTCTGCTCACCCACAACCCCGATTCAGTATATAAGAAGAATACCAAGAATAACCTGGTATCTCTAAAAAAAAAAAAAAAAAAAAAAAAAGTAACACAGATTCTAGTAACCTTAAAGATTATATAGCTATATAGCTCTACATTTAAAAAAAACCCAACCAGTTTACTTTTGTTAACCATCCCAAGGTTTGAATTCCAAGAGCCTGGAGGCAGAACATTCTCTACAGAAGCACAGAAAATTCATTTCCCCTCTCAACTCAATAAAAACTCAAGTAGACCAGTTTTTAGGCAACCGTGTAAAACTAATCTCTTTAGGCATGT
Organism: Cavia porcellus; assembly: GCF_034190915.1. Lineage (NCBI taxonomy): Eukaryota > Metazoa > Chordata > Mammalia > Rodentia > Caviidae > Cavia > Cavia porcellus. The sequence continues at coordinate 25,738,262 of NW_026947505.1, read as the reverse complement.
ATTTGCCTGATGACATGGGAGAATCAGCAAGTGAAAGACCACAAATATAGTTCCAGTTAATAAAGACAAAAATGATATACTATTATCATGTCATGCTTCAATGATCCAGCCATGAGTACATTTTAAAAATAAAATTATCACCACACAAATCAAGAATCATCAGTTTAATACTGTACTAAAATCAAACCCTCAGTGGCTAGTTCCTCCTGACTCTCAAAGAGACCAAAAAAAAATTGTAAAAGCAAAATACTATTTATGTTAAATTTCATACAAGCACCGCAGTTCTAACAGAATACTCATTTAAAATTCCTATTACAGGAGTAGAATGCCAGCTAGGAATCAAACTGTGACCTCTGAGCCAAAGACAACTTACCACTCATCTGGTAAGTGGGCAACTCATTTTATGAACTTGAATTCCTGCATTTTAATCCTTTGCAGAAATATATGAGCATATTAAATGAACTGGATTCAGCTCATTAGAGGTTCACAAACCAAACACAAAGAGCTCTGGAAAGCATCCAAAGCAAAGTCATGCCTAGGTGGTGATGTCCACTCGATAAATACTCAATGTACTAATTATCTTTCAACTCTTCCCCTGAAGAACATTAGCAGTCACAACTACAACAATGCTTAGCCAATTAAATTAATCCTGTAAGGAAATGGATAGGCCTAGCAGCCAATCACAGTGCCAGGAACTTGTTTGGGGACACTTAAAATTCCCAAAGCTTGTAAACAAAGCAACTCATTGAAAATTTCTCACCAAAGAACAAAGACTCGAGCTAACAAAATAAATGCATGTGCTCTAATAACTTTTACTCAAATACTTCACTAATTCTTTTCCATTTCAAAACAATAAGAATTGTTCACATGGACTTGATACTATAAAATCTGTCTCCTTTAAAATGTTACACTCAAAACTCTATTCACAGCTACCTTTAGCTTTTTAAACTTCAAAACAAGATACTATATTTCAAAGATGTATTATACCTAAAAGAAAGGGTGAGAAAGCAGTAGAGTATTAAAGTCTTGATCATGATTAACTCAATATGAAAGCTTGATATTTCTGCAGCCAGGATATTCAGTTTCTTACCAGACACACACTATTTTCCTTTCACTATCAGAAAGATCTATGCATTTAAGAACTGGCTGGACATTGTTTTTTGCTAGCAATAAAATGCCTAATCTGAAACCTTATTAAAAATTTGCTAAAATACTTGATAAGCAAGCTTCACCAATTTCTTCCTTCAACTAAGAGTTATTATAGTCTACAAGCACGTAAGAGTCACAGGGATCAAATAAAACCAGAATCTAACAAAAATGAGTTACCTATACATACTATATTTTTGTATGTCCTTTATTTTTAGCCTTATTCATCTGGGAGAAAAAAAATAATATAATTTCCTAAGTTCAATGATCATTCTTCACATACCCTCTTCACTTGACTGCTACTTTGGTTCTACAAATTAAGCCAATGTCTAAAACTTCTAGCAAGACTAAAGCATTTAGAATAGAGATAAGGAGCTGGGGATTTAGCTCAGCGGCATAAGTACCTGCCTAGCAAGCGCTAGGTCATGAGTGCGATCTCCAGTACAAAAAAAAAAAAAAGTAGAATATAGTAAAGGAGCATCTAGTTCCTGTCATGAATAAGTACTATTTGAAAAGAACTTTCCAACCTCTCTCCCATCAAGAACACATGATAAACCAAAAAGCACTGAATCAAGAGGCAGCATGGCAAGCATACACTTCTCCCATTAGCCCTGCTACTGCAATGCACCTCTCTGTATCTTGTTCTGTGGCCAAAGTATCATAGGTAACTACCAGCTCCAAATCAAATTAGCTATAGAAGGCAAGGACTTTACCCTGCCCAGGATTTCTTCCCCTCTAGAAAGACAAAGTAGTATTACAAATCAAAAAGGTTTGATGGTGCAGTGGGGATATGGGGAGGGTGGTCTGGGCAAAGAAACAGATACAAAAACCACTTAATTTTTATTATTTACAAATTATCTCATCACAATTAATAGTTTCTACTAAAGATTTTTACTCTAGGAAGCAAAATTTTTCTGAAAGAAAGGATACTCTGGAAAAAATTAAGGAGTATAATTACGTGACTGCTGGCATTCTGAGTAGCTAATTTTTAATAATTATGCAATGAAATCTTCTGACAATAGCTAAGAGTGTCTAAGGAATAAACAACTAGGACCCAAATATCATGCTATTGGTATGTTTTCCCATAATATCCTTGAAGAGAAAAAGACAACATTCAGTCTCCAAAGGAAAAGACTCAGAGGCAACTTACTAATGAACTTTTAGTACACATCTGTGTATATGTAGAGTATAATAAATCATTTTCTACATGTACATAGAGCAAAAATTTTGTCTACCTTTTTTACCCTATGGGCAAATACAGAGAATTTTCTGAGAGAAAGTATTGTTAACCTCCGGAATGAGTTTTACTGGGCAACATTATGAAATGCTGTCATTTGAAAGCAGCAGAACATACACTGCACTAGACTGATGTACTCCCTAGGGTGTCGGGCACAGGATGGCAATTTAAAAATAAGCCTTTCTGGTATTCCTAGGGTAACTAAATATGCTAACAAGTCTGAATCTAATTTAGTCTTTTCCAAATTTCAAGCTTCCTTGGGGCAATACAACAAAAACACACTCGAGTATCCAAAAAGATTTCAGGTTTACGCTACAAGATCTTAAAAGGTGCATGATTATTTGTGATACATCATTTTAACTGTGGAGAAAAGGAAAAAAGGTCTTGTCTTGTATTTAAGTAAAAACCCAAAACTCATCAAAATCTAGAGCCTCAAATCCAGATATAATCCTCATAAAAATACAGAAACTTTTCTCAAAAGATATAAAGCAAAATAATGAAAGAATTTTTCAAGTTAATGCTATCTCCCAAGAAGACTTTTAAATGACTTGAAAATTCACCCAAAGATAGGCTATTCACAGTTCAAAATCTGACAATGACATCAGCAATTTGAAAAAGCCAAGTTCACTTCAGAGCTTACATTTATATAACTGGGTACAAAATTATGTCATAGTCTATCTTTAAAATAAAGCTAGCATTTACTAGCCTTCTACCAACAGGTATTTTGTCCAATTGTTGAAGAAGTTCAACTTTCTATCTTTTAAGAAGTAATAAATGCTAAAAGAAAGCAGTAAAAACTGAAATGCTCCTAATTCTAATAACATCAATCTCATAGACAGTAATAGACAACAAAAACACTATCAGCAGAAAAGGACAGAAAAACTAGCAGCACTCACCTGCTGCTGAGGGTACTGCATGCCTCCGAGGGCCCCTGGAGCCCGGCCCTGTATGCTGAGGGGGTACCGCTGTGCACCTGGGGGGCCATAGGAGCCTCCTGGGTAGGGACTACTTTGTTGCGGCTGGGAATGGGGATTACTGCCCATCCCATACAACTGAGGTCTCTTCATCACCATTGGGTCCATTGGACTGCCCTGTGAAGAAATATATAAAGAAGTAAATTTATCAGTTTATTATTCATTACAAACTCAGAAGTTTTTATGTTAATATATGCACTAAAAAAACTATTAATTCTGAAATTATTAAACCAATAATCTGACAAAAATACAGAAGAATATTAGGAAAAAAACTTAAATAGATAAAGGACTATTTCTTAACTTTTAAGAGAGTTTTAACAATTAAGACAATTCTGTAACAAATAATATAAAGGAAGATTTTTGTATCCTAAGCATTTGAAGTTCTATTATGCATATAGGAATTCTATTATGCATATAGGAAATGAACATGATCATTAGTAATCTCTCTGCTCTTTCCAACTTAGTAGAAATAAGGGCAAAGAATACTAGGTATTTAGCAGTACTTTCTGATTTCAGCATGTCCTTAGAACAACTTACTTCTTTTTAAACCTGAGTTTGCAAGTCCTCATCAAGCATTACCATATCTGAATGCTCATTAAAAAGTGAAAGGGCAGACTTTAGATAATAAATGTCTTGGGTAAAAATTTTCAAAGACCAGTAGTGTACAGGAAATAAGCCCCAGACTATGAGTCACAAGCTATCTTCCCTGCATAAGCAAGCATCTCACCAAACATAATCAGTTCAAAACTATACCTTGAATTTGATTTTTGGTTTAGTGAGTCAGTCTCCAGGCCTCAAGGCCAAAGCCACAGAAAGAGCCAGGAACTGGGTGTCATTGGGGCCTTAACCCCTAGGCAGAATGAGCAATGCCCTGGTCCAAGGCAATAACGCCTTAGAGCATGCATTCAACAGATCTTTTCTTCTTTCAAAATGTAATAATCCTTACTGTGTATCACACTAGATATTCACACAATACACATAGACTCACTGGAAGGCTGGAGGATTACCAGGATAAATGAGAATAACATTCAAAGAGGGAAAAACAATCAAAGAAATAGACTCAAAGATGAACCACATATTACAAAATGTAGGCAGTTTGGAACAAGTAAAGCAGAAGTCTTCAGAGCAGCAGCTTAAGGAAACAGAAAACAGAAAGGGCATGGTACATAAAGCCACTTGTTATCATCTTATGAATGCACCAGCGAGTGCATTTACAGAGGACTGGTGTTCATAGTCACATGTCAGGAAACCTGCTATGTCGGAAAGTGGCTGAAAGCAGGTTGGGCTACTGCACTATGAAGTGCAGTTGCAGTCCTGAACTGGCAGCAGTGCAAGGAAGCAGCAAGTTCATACTCCAGTCACATTTAGGAGGACTTGAAGACTGGGAAGTGACAGAAGACAAGTGGTAAAACAACTCAGATGGTACACACAGCAAGACAGTAGAGCCACTCTGTCATGTTCTGCATGAAAATTGAGGTGCCAAAGGGAATTACAGGTGAAAATACCCAGAAAAAAGTGACACATGAGTTTCCTAAGGAGAGTCACCTCTGACCTAAAAAATGAATAGAGCATTCAGTATGTTGAAGAAGTATGCACCCAGGGGCAGGGGATTTTTCTCCTTTATTCACTACTCTTTCTCCAGGGTATAAGTCAAACAAGTATTTGGCACAAAACAAATGCTCAATAAATGCTAGATGAACTACCAAACAGGAAAGAAGTAAAACCATGAACTTTATTTAAAAGATTATATGAAATGAAAACCCTGGGTAGAGAAACAAATCTTACAGAACACTACCATTTAAATAAAGAAGCAGAAAGTGAACCCATAGAGAAAGAAGCCCAAAGAGTTATCAAAACATAGGCCAGATCCCAAAGGGTACATAGTGTCATGGCAGAAGAGTCATATACTCGAATGAAACAGGCCTGACACATGCAGCCCAAGAGTCCACTAAGGTGAAGATTAAAAGTTTTTACTACACTTGACTAGGAAGTACCTAACGACCTAGGCAAGAACAGTGTTAGTCTCAAGAGATGAGTATGGAAAGTGGAACACCAGGAATGGAAGCATGAAGCAGAGATAAAGGAAGAGGCAGGAATGGCTCCCAAACCCAAGCTTAACAACCTGAGAGAACTACCAGTCTCCTTCCACTCACACTCCTCACGCTCCAACGCTGCATGTGAGCATTTGTCCTTCGTCCTTCTTGTTACTTATCATTCGTTTATTTTAATGACTTGATTAAATGATATGCACTGATTTTAATGATCATTAGTGATAATGCACACTGAACCAGACACTAGAAGCAGGAAAATGAATGGCTTCAGTGGCTGCCCTGGAGATTCACTGAAGGAGACCATCAGAAGCCCACCACAGGGCAGCAGCAATGCTAACTAGAGAAGACTGGCAAAGTAAGCAGCTACCTGTGCTCCAGGAACCTGAGCTAAGTAATAAGAGATCTATAGGGAACTGGCCAGCAACCAATCCCACCTGAACAAGCTAGAAGGAGGCTGAAGAAGGAAATGGGTGCTTAGCTCTAGGCCCCACATCCTACAAAGAACAGATCTGCTCCAAATCCACAATTTTGTGAATTTAACAATTACTTTCATCAGCCAAGAAAAAGTTCATACTTAAAGTGACAGAAAGTACCTAAGAATATATGGTTTCATTCAAAACAATGCAATGATTGCTATTATGCAACCAATGCTGGCCTCAAATTCTAGCTTCACATTCTATTCAGAGAGCCCAAGGGATTGGAAAGGCTACATTCTTCATTATATTAATAGTGCCCCACCAAAACTGGCTTAATTAAACCAAAAATTTTAAATGGGAAATTGATTATAATGCCTATATTTTAACGCTAATGTACAGTTCAGCAAACTCATCTTATCAGTGACTAAAACTGTTTTGTAATATCTGTCTCTTTTGTTGCCGCAGTTCTGCTCACAATTCTGCTTAAAATTCAGTTAATTTGCACACACGTCAAAAATGTTAGCTTAACCCTGAGATTCCTAAAAATCAAAAGCATGAAATAGATTACCTAAACCTTTCAAAATGCATTAAGTCAATGAGACTTTAGATATAAAAAAGATAAACAGTACAAATTACTTAATTCTAACTTTGCTTATGTCTATTATTATTTATCAACAATTCAAATTTACCCACTGTGTACTCTTTACTATTTTTAAATTAAGTACGCATAACTATAGTATCTCAGCACCTGCTTTTTACTACCAGCTCTTTAAAGGGATCAAAAACCAAGTCAAATTTAAGAGTCTTCTGGAAAGCATAAAGGCTAATTTTTCCTCATAGCCACATAATCTGAAACAATTATGTATTTTTGTCATCTATCCTCCATAATATAGTTAAACTATTTTCACTTCTCACACAAAATTTATGCTGTATCAGGGACGCCATCTACCTTAAGAATGATCTTCAAATACTTGTCTAAATAGGTTATTCCAAGCATGTTTTCTTTTCTAGATAGCATCCCACAACTGCTGCACTCTTTCAATTCCATCAAGTAAGACAAGGGCTTTGTTTGCTTTGGTTGTTTTTTAGTACTGGGGATTGAACTCATGATCCTGTACTTGCCCGTCAAGCGGTGCACCACTGAGCTAAATCTCCAGCCCAACAAGTGCTTTTAAGGCTACAATACACAGTACCATTTTCATAAAGCTCTTAGCCAGTGTAATCTGGTTTTAGTTACTGGGCTTCTAAAGTAAATTTATTACTTGATAACACTTCCCTGTAATTCCTCCATATTCAGATAAACTTTTTATATATGTGTGTGTGTCTCTCTCACCCAGCCCTCACACATAGACATCCTTTCTTTTCTAGGTCTCCTTTGAGTGCCCACCTTCCAATAGTCCAAGGTTTCCCATCTGTGTGATTATTAAGTAAAAAAGCAGTAGTACAAAATATATTTGCATGCAGATTATAAGTGTATTGTATAGCACAGATCAGCTAAAAGAAGGCGAGGCTGACCTAGGAACCCAGATACTGTTTTAAGATGACCAAATTAAAGGATGTCTCACTTAATGCATACTTCTTATATACTTTAGATATGCTTTGTACTTTTATTCTTCTTAGAAATTCCTTCATTTAAGGCAAGGTGGCACACATCCGTAACTCCAGCATTCAGGAGGCTGAGGCAGAAGGATCACCATGAGTTTGAATCAGCCTAAGCCATGAGGTGAGTTCAAGGCCAGCCTGAACTATATAGTGAGACCTTGTCTCAAAAAAAAAAGAAAGAAAGAAAAAAAAATTTCTTCTGTGTCACTGTTTTAGAATATGCCTTTACAACCTGTATTTATAACAAAAATATGTAATTATATTTGTTCCTAAATACCAAGTTAAAGACATAGTTTAATAAAGGTTTCCTTACAGATTTCTCAACCCAATTATTTAAACTACAAATTAGAAAGCGTTCTCAAAACCCACAAAAGGAAACATCAGATTTTTATCTAGTTATATCTACCTATCTGGATTAATAAAGAAGTGACAGAATGAAACAGCTCTTTTCTTGAATAATAGGGGAAAAGTTCTCATACTGGCCACTAATGAAAACTTTTTAATAGTCTATTATCAATAAGAAATGGGTCAAAATACTCCAACCTGATTTGAGTAAGTATTTGATCCAACAAATTTAAAACAACATAAATCTCCTTTGATGATAATCTGGTGATAACTACACTTTCAGAGTGGTAACACCTTGTTCTACCTGTGATACCATTGCTCTAGAGGGGCAGAGGCTTCTGATTCAAAGGTATCTGCAGCTGCAAGGCTCACATCACCACACAGACCTTCACCTGCCACCAATCTGTGAACCTGACTAAGCAGGTGGTCAGTTTCCTTACTCACTAACTGAGAAACATTACTTGCCATAATTACAGTGAGCATCAAATTAGTAAAGTCTAGCACAGGATCTCATAATTGGAAGAAGTTACCTAGTTCCTGGAATACTGCATCTACCTATAATTGTTCAAAGAAGAAGAAGTAAAATAACCCAGCTACTCAATAGTTAATAAAAGCTGTAACCAAGCAAAAACCTTTCAACACAGGAATTATACAAACACAAGAAAAAGTAGATAGAAAATAATGGTAAATATTTAAGTTGGAATACACATAAATTACAGTTATATGAAAACTATGCTGATAATAAACAGGAGTAGCCACAGTGACCTGTAAATAGTTGTCATATAGTAAAGCAATTTATGTTGGCTATTCTGGGATGCTGTCTAAATACATCTCTAAAAAGTCTTTGTTTTTCCCTAAGCAAACTACAAACTCTATTTTGGTTGTGGGACAAAGGAGGAACAATCAGCTGTTCAACATTTGTCTGACCAGTACCCACCCACTCGGGGCAGAAATCACCAGAGCAAAAAGGATCCTAATTCCACCAGAATAAGCTTTGCCCAGCCACCTGTCTGTCCCCTTTGTCACACCCTAACAGCACTTCCTGACAGGTAGCACCTGTCAGGGTCTCTCAGATGCTGGCATGTGACAGATTTCTGGGTTGTCCTGTATTATTTCACTCATGTATTTTAATATTTTTCACTTGTCATATGTGAGTTCTTACCTCCCATGTGGACCCATATGACCATGTCTTAGGCTTTACACATTTTTTTACATCTCACACAAATGACTTTAATGATTTTATTTACTCAGTAACTTCTTGAGAATGCTGACTGAAAACATAAAGGAAAATATTTTCAAAAATAAAAACTCAACCTAACTAATCAAGTAGATATTTGTCAATTAGAATGTCAATTACATATCATCAGTAATTTTACACCTCTCTACTGCATCAGGCATAAAGTTAATGAAAAAAAATATATATCACTCTTGGTGAGTATGCCTAATAGCCAGTTTATCAAAAGTAAGAGGGTGGCACCAAGGATTCTCTTCCCTCACTTTACAGAGCTGCCTAACCCTCAAGCCATAAAGTTCCAAGATTCTCAGTTTACCATAGAACCAGTAACCAAAGTGACCTTTTCTTTCCAAATAACACAAGGACATTTAGAGTGGCAGGACATCATGGGTTCACATATGATCATCAGACTTGGGTAGGGAAACATACAGTACTGCATGTAAAACCACTTGCTTTACTTGTACTGATGACAACATCATTGTTAGGACTTAAAAATATAAGAATTTCAAATCTGTTATCAACACACTACAAGAAGGCCTTTTATCAACATAGGACCACCTATATTATGCAAAGATAAAGAAAGAATAAAAAGTAGAATTCAAGATAGGTGCAATAGCACATGCCTATAATGCTAGCACTGAGGAAGGCTGAGGACCACAAAGGTGAGTTGTGCCTGGTCACCTTAGATCCTACCTGAAAATAAAGAACAAAAGGGCTAGAGATGTGGCACGTGATAGAATACCTCTGGATTTGACCCACAAGTGAATGAATGAATGAATGAGCAGAAGATGAAGAATTCTAAAATACTAGACAAGCAGGAAATGGCATTTTACTATGACCTCTAACAACAATGACATCAACAACACAAAGAAGAGGTGGAGAGAACTCACACTACTTCAAAAGATGCTTACTGTCAATTTGTTTGGTCTTGGTTGCAGTTTTGGTTTCCTTAAGATAAAGAGCTAAGGACAAACATATTTTCAGAGCCATGGAACGACATCTAAAGGGCACAAGATGCGAATATTTTCTATCAATTCTGTGTGTATATGTAGTGCAGCAGTCACAAGTAAAATCAGTGGTAATATTAAAAAAAAAATGGGACAACAGGCAATTTCTACCTGCAATGCTATTATGTGAAAGACACGATGTATAATTTTAAAGTTAATTCTTCATGTGTATATTATTAAACAGGCCAAAAATAGAATTATATGATACAGTATTTTTCCCAAGCTACATATTGTTTTTTTTTTTGTTTTTTGGGTTTTGGTGGGGTTTTTTTGTTTTGTTTTGTTTTGTTTTGTTTTGTTTTGTCTTTTTGAGACAGTCTCTCTGTGCAGTTCAGGTTGGCCTTGAGCTCACTTTGTAGCCTGGGAAGCTCTCGAACTCGCAACGATCCTCATGCCTCGGCCTCCTGAGTGCTGGGATTACAGGCGTGAGCCACCACACCTGGCTTACATATTGTTTTATGTGAATATAAATTAACATCAAATTCCCAAAGCCTATCTATAAAACATTAACACTTTGTAACTTACATACAAAGTAAACTACCAATTACAAGTGACTGTCTCTGATTCTATCAACCATGATTCTCAATTCTTAAGGACACTAAAATAAAAATGTATCCATGATTTAAACACAGCCCAAGCTTAGCAAATAGTGTCAGGGATCTATGAAACATTCCATTCCCTGAAATTGAAAGACTGTGACTTTCATTATCAAATAATGAAAACAAATGCCATGTACTTCCAAAGTACTTAAATACACTCCTGCACAAACACAATTCCTAAAACACTCTCTTTAAGGATTCAGTAATGAAACACAAAACCTTAGAACTGAAAACACACCTCACTGACACATACTAATATATGTGTGAATCTCTTTAAAGTGTCTACAACCAGAAATGCTACAGATTTCCTCTTCCCATATCACAAAGTCATTTCTTAGTAATTTACATCCATGATTTTTTCTTGGGTCCTTTGGCTGATTATTTGAAACAGCTACAACTATTTCCTTTTGCTGAGTGCAATATGCCATTCTTAATTCCCTTAACACAAAAGCTAGTATGGTCAGGTTCTTGCTCACTTTTTCCAGAACCTACACTGGTACTAATGGGTTAGGGTTTTATGGTTAGCATTAGGGTTAGAATAAGGGTTAACGTTAGGGTTAGGGCTAGGGCTAGGGCTAGGGCGGGGGCTAGGGCTAGGGCTAGGGTTAGTTTGCGTTCTCATGGCAGTCCCATCCCCACATAGGCTGTGACTAAACCCTACTTCCCCTTTCTCACTTCAGACAAATAGGTAACCCTAAGGCCCAGAGGTTTGTCTTTATCTCTTATTTCCAGTTTGTTTCTTAGGTCTCTGTTTTTACTCTGATGACTATTTTTCAGGTCCGGATTCTGATACAGAAACATATTAACTGCATTTCCTAGCAACCATCAATGTGATTAGCATTTCACTTCATTCAATCCTTCGTCCACATCAAAATAAAGAAGAGATGTAAGAAGATAGAACCTTCAGCTGCCCACAAGAGTCACTCATAAAGATTTACATAAAACCAGGCATCAGTACCTGGAAGATGATCCTTATCAGTAGATTACCCACTGGACCCAACATGCCTTCAGCCCTTTCTACTCTTTCCTGTGTACAGGCATAAGATCAGCCATATGTGCTTTAGGAGACAATCTTTCAAGAACTCCAAATTCATGGTGGAACTCAGGCAGCTGAACAAGAAAGCAATTCGCCTGCCTTCCTGGTAAGCGCCCCTGGCACAAGCCAGGAGGAGAACCAGTCAGCATCTCCCACGAGCCTAGCAACTGGGGGCAGAAATCTGAGCATCTCTTGGGAGGATGACCTTATGGCAATATAGCAAATATGGGGGATATCCTTCTATCTTCTGTTTGAAGGCAAATATTGTTTTCACTGTTTTGTTTTGTTATGATTGTTTTGCTCTATTCAATATTCTCTTTCGAATGGTTTTATAATGTTCTGTTTTTGCTTTGATTTTGCTATACCTAATTGAATGGACAACTATTGTAAAGATAACGAGGTACACTATGGTACCTATTACTGTTATCCTGGTATCCTGCTGTGAAGTTCTGTACCAATTTCACTGCATTGTCTTGATTGGCTTTGTTCTGCCTTGTTCTGTTCTATTTTTACTACCTACAAAATAAAATTTAAAAAAAAAAAAACACCTTCAAATTCCTCTATCTTCGGGGGGCTGGGGATTTAGCTCAGCAGCATAAGCGCCTGCCTTGCAAGCAGGCAATCGTGAGTTCGATCCCCGGTACTGATAAAAAGGAAAAAGACAAAAAAAGAAAAATTCCTCTATCTTCTCTAACATACAAAGTAAGTTGTCCAAAGATGAGAAACATAGAACTTGAGGCAAAAGGATATAAGAGGAAAGGCACAGGGTTCAGAGTCAGAGAAACCGGGATATGAATCCTAATTATACTACTTACTAAGCTATGAAAATTTAGGCTCACCATTAATAGAACACAGTCACACTCATCTGAGGAGTGTTGCATTGGGATTAAGCAAAACGCTACGGAACTGATCACATAGCAAGAGCTTTCTAAATCTCATTTCTCTCTCTTAACAAATAGTAAATTGAAGTCAGCAAAAATCACTCAATAATTTAATCTATTTTCTTATCTCCCCTGCAGACTCTTAAAGGTGAAAGTGTTGTCTTATTCATCATCTTTTCACACTTAGCACTTGGTACAATGCTTGGCATGATTAACATTTATTGAACAGGAAAAGGAACAGCTTCCTCAATACAGCATAGCATGTTAGAGCAGTAACACTCTATCTAGAATCTATGCTTTTTGATGGCTAACTAGTGCAAAAGGCAAGGAATCATGCATTACTACAGACAAATCTCCACTTTCCACAAGGTCACCCAAGCCATGGCTTCTTCACCTCCCCATAATACCTGCGTGTCCCTCAAGTTGTTTCTCTGGGCTTGAGTTCTATATCCAACTTCCATTCATCATTCCTGCCTGGATCCTCTCAACTCTACACCTCTTGCAAATTTTGACTCTTCCTTTCCTCCATCACAGCAAACTCCTCTTCAAGTCAGTCAGCTGGACACCTATTCCTCCAACAATAATGGCTTTCATAAGACTCTAGAAAAAAACATACACTTTTCTAGCACTGGGCCTTCAAATATAAATGTGACTACTTCCATCAGCTCTGCCCTTGTGTAGAACTAGCTCCAATATGATGACCTTAGAGAAGCACTCCCTCAACACCAGCCTCAAGGCAGGATCCTCTCCCAAAACTCTTCTGCTCCTCAGTTAGAGCACTAATCAAAGGCTGCAATGATACTTATTTGTATGACTACTGGATAAATGTGTTTCTACCTAGGCTGTTGCCACAAGAATATGACTGATAAAGTGGCAAAAACAAATATTAACCCCATTCATAGCTATTATCCACGTTTTAGAATAAGTTTAGAAAGTGAGCCTATTTGGGTTTCCCAGTTTTTGCCTGATTTATAAATCAGGCAAAAACCTATTATTAGCATAATCCCCCAAAGCTCAACAGCTTATAAGTCAACTCAAGGAGTGAATTAATGTTCAATTAAGCTACACTCTTAAACTTAATTTAGGAAATGTAGTAACTTTATGAACAAATGAAAGCACAGGTATGTTGCTTATTTCAAGAGTAAATTAGATCTAAAAGGAGTATCAAAATAGTAATGGAATATATTTCCATTTTCTCTCAAATTTGTTACTCCTGCTTACCCCCAAAAAATTGTTATGCTTTTATTATAGAAATGGCTTTACTATTTTCTAATGTTTACATCTCTAAGTATATAACACTGTTCATATTAATATGTCACTAGTGACAACCTCTTACCAGGCTCTTTTTTAAGGAAGAGGAATAACATGGTGTATTTTTCCTTAAAAACATAAATTTAAATCACAAAGGAAGATTTGTGCAAAGTGCCTTCTGCCCCACTATTTGCAGCTAGCTGTGTGGTGCTAAGGAAAGCTACCAGCAGGCTTCTCTGCATACCAGCTAAGCCACTAAATTGCCCAGGCTTAGCTTAAACTCGTAATTCTACTGCCTTGCTCTACCACAGAGATAGGACTACAGGTATGCACCATTGCACCTAGCCATAACAGGCTTTTAAAGAGGACAGATTTTAGCACCAACATTATTTGAGGAAAGTATAATTTCAGAATAATCACTGTGAGGCATGGAAACTCTCTACTACTCTAGCACTGCACAGAAGATGACATTGCTAATCAATCCCAGCACAAATCCCCCATGTGCTGCAGGCAGCCATTATCAATTACCACATTCTGCAGACAAGCAGAAACCAGCTTGCCACATCTAGCAAAATGGAAAGAGCACACAGTTTCTCACTGGGCAGACCTGGGTTCATCTCTCTCTGCTGCTAAGTAGCTATTTAGTGCTGGGAAAGTTATTCATGAACTCTAAGCCTCAGTTTTCCCATCATTTAAGAGAAAATAACCATTACAGATAACCACTGGAAACACTTTAAAGTGTGATATGCATGAAAAGCAATTCCAAAAATGCATCAGGGCTGTCTCTGAAACCAGAAAAGTTAACTGATTTCTCCTGCAATCCCCACTGTTGCGAGATTGCCATTACATCTCTTGCAAATGTATTATCAAACTCATGGTCTTACACAAGCCATGTGAGTGTTCTATCACTGAGCTACAGCCCCATATATACTTTATTAATTTTAAAATTAACAATTTAAAATGCCAATAAAAATTGTCAATTGACTTGCCTATTTCTGGAAAGAGAATATACCATTCTTACCTGCAAGCTATCAGCCCCAGGCTTTCAAGTGTCTTTTAAAGGCCCAGCAGCATAAGTGCCTGTCTGCCAAGCATGAGGTTGTGAGTTCAATCCCTGATACCAAAAAGTAAAATAAAGTATCTTTCAGAAATATGTCTTTATTAGAGATCTACTTTATCAGAGCCATAATTAAGTAAAATTATATGCAGTATGATCATAAAATGTTTACATCTTTTTAAAAAACACAATGAAAGATAAAATGCTATCAATCCCCCATAAATACTCCCTCTCTTCCTAACTTACTTTATCCCATTGTTCTCATCACTTTCCAAAGCAGTTCTGGAGTCCACTTTCATTAAGTATTTTTAGTTGCATTGTCATGGCTGCTTTGATATTCTGAACTGATTCAAAACATTTAACTTTCATGGTCAACTTAACTTTTGGAAACAGCCAGAAGTTGCACAGTACCAGTTCCACTGAATAAAGTAAATGAGGACACACTGTAATGTTTCTACAAGCCTTTCCATTCGATATACTCAGCAGCAGCATCCACCATTCTTTTGACTGTACCTATTAATGACACTCAGGAAAAAGAATTATTTTAAAAATGGCAAGAATGATGGAGTAGGGGCTGGGGATTTAGCTCAGCGGCATAAGCGCCTGCCTTGCAAGCAGGCAGTCGTGAGTTCAATCCCTGGTACCGATAAAAATGAAAAAGGAAAAAAAAAAGAATGATGGAGTGAAGGAGAGTACTAATGTCTTTTGCTGCAATAAATTCTTTACATTTAAACATTCACTGTATAAGTTAATTACATCTTGGATGTTGACTCTTATTTATGTGCACGTTCAAAGAGAAAAAACATGACTAATACATAGTTGAATATTATATTCTAAAAATGGACAACTAATTGCAAAATGTAAGGCTAGACAGGATCCTGTAATAAAGGCAAGAATATTACTATAGACATTTATTAGAACAATTGGCAAAAAATTAGAACATGGAGTGTAAGTTCAAGTACTCTATCAAAGTTAAATTTCTGACAATGATAATTGCACTGAGCTATGTAAACACTTATTCCTAGGAATTACACTCTAAAGACTTAAGAATAAAGACACAATGTGTATACAATCTTACCCTCAAAGATTTTGAGAAAATATGTTATGGCCGAACAGGACAATGTGCAGACAGAATAATAAAGTAAATGTGGCAAAACATTAAAATTTTGTCAGAGTAAGACATGTGATTACTACTGTTGAAACTTTCCTATAATTTAAAATTACTTCAAAAATAAAAATGAATAAGAAAACAGGCAAAATGAAAGAAACACAGATAACTGACAAATGAAATGAGTACTACCATACTTCACTAAACAAGGGGGTGGGGTCTTCAAGCTTCTCAGAACTAACAGCCATCACTGAGCAGTCCCTGGGGGCTCTGGCAGATTTAAACCTAAGACTATTAAAAGTAAGGAAGAAAAAAAAGGATGAAAGAAACACAGAGAAGTAACACAGCCAAAATCTAAGAGATGACTATTCAGGAAAAAAGAGGTGTACGCTATAAGGTTTTGAGGAGCCTTTCCTAAAAGTATTGAAATTGATAAAATGTATGTTAAATATATATTTTCAAATACATTTTTTAAAATCCTTAAGCAATGATTTGGGGCATAAGAAAAGCCCAAGTATATACTTGCTCCCACAAATTAACCTTTCAAGGTTATTATAGTCAACAAATGGTTTACCGTATTATACTATACTTTTACATTTAAAATCTCAAGTTCAGGGCTAGGGATTTAGCTCAGCGGCATAAGCGCCTGCCTTGTAAGCAGGCAGTCGTGAGTTCGATCCCTGATACCAATAAAAACGAAAAAGACAAAAAAAATAAAAAAATAAAATAAAATCTCAAGTTGGCCCTTAGAGGTATGAAATACACCCTCATTTAACCCAGAACAGTCAGATTTTTTTTTTTTTTTTTTTTTTGTATTTCAAGAAATGCTTCTATGGTGGGCACTTTCCCCATGTGAGCCTGGCTCCCGCTCTCCTATACAGAGAGGATAAAACACGACCAGGCCTTCTAGGCCTTGTAGGCCTTCTAGGACAAGGGACAGTCTGGCAGGTACCCTGGCTTAAAAGAAGGAAAGTAGCTACATAAAAACACATCTGGAACTTTAAAAATTCAGTCTAAACTTTATCCCACAGCCATAGTTGACAGAATGTCTGAAGAAATAAGAGGATTCTGAGATTAATTCAGAAGCAGTCAACTAATTAAGTCTAGATTGCTTGCTATGGTAGAAGGAAATCTAAGCTAATCAAAAAAAAAAAAAAGGCCTTACATCTAAATCTTCAGCTCTGTTTAGAGGAATTTCCAAAGCTCTGGGACTGTTCCAGTTTCATCAGGAACCTAGCCTAATCAAGGTTACTGGCTTGCATCCTGGTTTGCCATTTCTTATGTGACTTTGGGCAGATCCTACAACTTCTCTTAATTTCAGTTTCCTAGGTGGAAAAGTTAGTATAACAGTGCCTACTTCTCGTTAAGTTCTTAGTACAAAAAGGCCTGGAAGGAGTAGGTGCTCAATGAAGCGTTACTGTCCAGTCCCATGCCTGAGTCTCCAGGCTTCTGGAGAAATGAGGGAATAGGGAGATGAGATGAACTGAACTGAGAATCTCCATGAAGCTCCTACATTCTGATTTTAGAATTGTCCCTCCTTCCTGCCAGACCTTCCAAATGTCATGGTAGCAGAGAGATTGAGGACCATTAAAGATATTTTTCCTTTCTGTCTCAATTTTCATGCAGAAATCTTATCAATAATTTACCTTTAAGAAATCAAAACCCAGATGTGAAAGTTCACGCCAGGCTCAGCTCAGGGTGACACCCCCCCCCCATCTCTCGGGTGTTAGCCCAGTCCTTTTGCACACTTCTATGCCTACCCTAAGACACACCTCCAACGTAAGTCCAGAATACCTCATAAACAGCATACTCTGGCTACTATGTAAACCCCAAAAGCGCTTCCAAGCCCTGTAAAATATACTGCATAAAATATTCTACCTTCTGAAGGCTCCCACCATTTGCCACAACTCTTAATATCTATTAAATATGTATTTAATATATTTTAAATATATATTAATATTTAATAGATATTAAATATTTATCACATCCAACTGCAACTTTAGGTTTATCTGTCTCTTTCATTAATTAGCTTCTTTGGGCCAGAAATATTTATCATCCTAATTCTCCTCTAGCTCCAACTTCTGACACAATAGTGTTGCTATTTATTATTTATTTTAAAATACTTTTAAAAAGAAACTCAAGTGTACCTAAACTCTTACGTTCTACATTTCATTTCCTTTTAAGTAATACTGTACCACCTTCCTCAAAGAGTCAATCATAAATAATAATAATAATGAAATCTGATAGTGTGGTTTGTGATAGGTAGTTAATAAATGTTCAGTGTATGACTGTTAGAAAGACATTCAGCTGTGTTTCCTATACTAAATGTGACTTCTCTGAATTCAAGTTATCATGCTCCAAACATAAAACATTTTTATTTCCATGTTATAATGTCACTCTTTCTAGTATTCTTACAAAATTTCCCAAGCTATGTTGATTGGTGTTACCATAATTAATGGAAAAATGTCTAAAAAGCACATGCTACTTTAAGATTCATAACACAATTACCACAAGAAAAGTCTAAAACATTCTACGTAAACAAAAAACTTGTTTAACTTAGTGAAATTCAGTCTTGTCCGGTAACTTTTTAAAAATAGAACACATGCAAATGTAAAGTACAATGATATAAAAATACAATGATGCATTCTATTTCATTGTTGGCTAGGTCTGGACAAAGTACAAAGAACATGAAGCTCTACCTCTTCTACATAGAGTTTGCCTTCAGATTTTTATATACATCTGGATAGTAACCATGGCAAGATATGCTGGTCATATATCCTCAGCATTTATGGCAAATTATTAATCAAGTCCCACCTGAAACAATTTGTTAAATTGATTTTAATCACTGGGCCTCTCATGTGAAGCTTTGTATAATCAGCATTTCATTTACAAAATTAATTGCCTGATTGATTCTCGGGAGGCAGTTGCTGTCATTACCCTGCTGTCATAACTTCTGAGTAGGGTGTCAAAACATGAAATTTTGACAGTATGAAAAGCATTGCTATTTTAAAAATGGGTGAGGGGAGAAGGGATAAGGGAGAAAAACCAAAGAAGTCATAGTACACTCTTCAACCCAAAAGCTCTAAGTGTTTCATAATCCTTACTGACATTCATATTGACATCCTCCTGCCAAAAACATATCAAATTTAGAGTTCGGAATCAAGATTTTTATTGTCTTAAAATACTATCTAGATGTAAAAGCACAGATTTACCAACACAGTTAAGTTTTGACCTATGTTACAGAACATACACCCTGCTCCAACCATAAAAAAATAAATAAAGCTCAGATTGGCAGATCACTTCTCTACTGCCCACCACTTTGATTTCCCACACTTCCTTTCTTACATTTTTCAATAAAAACAAAAGACCAGAAAATTTAGGAATTTATGATACCAAAATATATCCATTTTAAGCATACATAAAACATATTGTGGGCATTCATCTTCAAAAATATTTGAAAATCTATTATTGTTAGATATATGTTCATTTAATTTTTTTGTTTACTATGTAATATTCTGTTCATAATTCATGGGTCTTGACCTTAAAACCTATCCTCACAATCAGTTAACACATATTAGTACACAGAAGATGTCATGTAAAATAGTGATGAATACTACAGAACAACAGATTTAAAAAAGAGGACTTTTTAAGTTAATGCATATTTAATGATTCTCCCCAAAATGAGACTATATTACTTATATAATCATATTTCAAATATATCCAGGTAACTGGTAACTGGCCAAAGATTCTACTTTTCTTCTCCATTAATTTGCCTTCTCAGAATGAATACCCCATTCATCAGAAGTTCCTAAATATCAGGGACTCTTCAGTTTGCCCTTCAAGCTCAGAGATGCACTCCACATCCTCAGCATTCTACAGAAAGCAGGGTTGTCCAATAAGTTGATTTATTTCAAAGGCACAAAATAACTTCAAGAGTACAGAGTGGGGGACTGATTTAAAACAATCCCCATTGGATGCAATTCCAAATAGAGTCTCTTTGAAATGGGTCACTATGAATTGAACAGAGGCCTCCTCTGGAGCAATGATGTATTTTATTTTCCTTTCAGCACCTGAATTTTGACTTCTATGTACATCCTCATCCTTTAAAAAGAAGGATATCACCTTACAAATTCACTCTAGTATCTTGTAGCTGAAGGTGTTTTATTTGCTGGCTTGGTAAAGAGAATTAATTGGCACATCCATTCTACCCACCAACCACCCTGCCCACAAACAACCCTCCATAGTTAGGGAACATTTAGACACAGTGTGACCAGAATGCACACTCTTGTGTTTGGGCTGGAGAACAGGCCCTCCTCCTCCCTTTCTGAATAACTAGTAGTTGCCAATATTTACTTGGCTCACAGGATGCCCTGAGGGACTGATAAGGTAACCTTTACAAAGGGCTTTGAATTATCTTAAGAGAGACATCAAGAATACAAATCTAGTCACTTCCAGAGTCACACACAATGATTGTTCAGAACAGGATTCAGAATGTCAAATGCATATCATGTAGAAAAAGCTACAATACGTCCAAAACAAATCAGTGAGAGCAGTAATTCCA
Organism: Cavia porcellus; assembly: GCF_034190915.1. Taxonomy (NCBI): domain Eukaryota; kingdom Metazoa; phylum Chordata; class Mammalia; order Rodentia; family Caviidae; genus Cavia; species Cavia porcellus. Next base: position 25,717,757 of record NW_026947505.1, on the reverse strand, counting down.
AGAGGTAAAACTGGATATTAAAAGATGGAGGGAAGGGGAAATTTTAAAAAAATAAAATGTGTCATGTTTATGACGCAAGTCTCCACAATAGATGTAATCACTATGTAGTGCTAACATGTACTAATAAAAACTTTACAAAATTAAAAAAAAAAATGACAAGCAAGAGGGCCATCATAAAAGCGCAGTTGGAAATGTGCATTTAGGATTATAATATTCTATTTGGAAAAGAAACAGTCACTTTAATAACAGGCATGGTTTCTCCTAAATGAGAAATCTAAAATATAAATAAAGAGCAAGAGACAGGTAATACAAAATAGGGAGTATTTGCCTATTTTTTGCAAATACTGTATTGCAAAACAGAAGAAGACTAAGAGATGGAGGAGTGGGGAGGTAGATGAAGGGAAATGAGTGAAAAAAGATGCATTATGTCCATGTACCAACTCCTCACAAGGAATGTCATGACAGACTACAAATATGTACTAATAAAAAATTAAAACCAAAACAAAAAAAAAAAATAGAAAATAGAGCTTGACAAAGTCCCTCACTGTGGCACCAAAGAAACAAGCTACTCAGAATTCCATGGACATAAGGCTACTGAAGCCTTTCCTTGTCACTCCTTTGAATGAGAATGCAATATATCCTCCACAACCCTAAGCAGAGAGGGGCTGAGCTCTGCCTAGACTCCTGATCCACAAACACCTAAGATAATAAAGTTCATTCTCTTTTTTTTTTTTTTTTGGTCTTTTTCGTTTTTTTTATCGGTACCGGGGATCGAACTCACGACTGGCTGCTTGCAAGGCAGGCGCTTATGCCGCTGAGCTAAATCCCCAGCCCCAAAGTTCATTCTCTTAAACCACTAAATTTTTTATGTGGCAAAAGAAAACTAATACATAAGTTAGTACAAGTTATCTGCATTTCACACAGCTGCTCCTTGTTCCCACATCCAAGCAAGTTTTGCTCTCAAACTCCTTCAGGTAAGACCTGCTACTCAAAATACTGTATCAGTATTCTGATATTTTCACTAACCATAAGCTTAAGGCAAACGGAGACCTAAGAATAAACGTCAACTATAATATGAGGAGCTTTTGTTACAATTTTCTGTTTACCTGTCTACTGGACTGCCCAGTTTGAATTAAACAAGACAGTCTACAAAGAAAAGGAACCAGGTTCCACTTTAGGATGGAGACAAAGGGATCAGGGACCCAATTCTGGCTCCCCCGTGAGGAAGACCTGAGGAAAGCAACTTCCTCAGCTTCTACAGACCTCAATATCCTCCTCTAGAAAACAGGATGAGATCATGTGTCATGTAGCAGGCTTACAATCCCACCACTCTAGGCTGAGACAAGAGACAATTTTGTGGTCAGCCTAGGCTACACAGTGAGTTTTAGACCAGCTCCAAAAACAAAAAACAAAAACTAAACAAGATGGGCCAAAAAACAGGAAGGGCTGCAGTAAGTGGCAGTTACTACTTTTCATACCAGAAGCTAGTACCATATATGTCATTTTAAGTTTTTATGATTTGGAGGGTTTTGTTTGTGACTTTTGACACATGGTTTCACTATTCAGTCGGATTCATGTTGAACTTACTTTATAACCTAGTTGGCCTCTACCTCACAGTGATCCTCCTGCCTCAGTGCTGGAATTACTTACAGGTGTGTGCCACCAAGCCCAGCCTATGTCATTTTAATATGACAATTAAAATGCACTTGAAGGGGCAACCTAAATTCCAATGCAAAAAAAAAACAAAAAACAAAAAACCTAGCAATGGTAACCAATATAGGAAAGCATGTGCAAAATAGGTGATTGAAAACAAGTAGTCAGGGCAAGGGATTTAGCTCAGTGGCATGAGCACTTGCCTGGGAAGTACAAGGTCATGAGTTCAACCTCTAGTACCAAAAAAAAAAAAAAAGAGAGAGAAAAAAGTAGTCAAAACAAACTGAAACTGTGTGCAATGCATATTTACTGGTAACAATTTAAAATAGGTAATTGGTTTAGCTTTTATAGACTAAACTTCACAATAGCAAAGGGTCTATAATAATCAGACCCTTTTACCACCTGCCAGTCTCTACTGCATCCTGCAATCCTAGTCTTTGGCCTTAGTGGTTTCCTGGATGACTGCTTAAGTCCTCAAGTTTAAAGTTGTATCTTTTTGCTCTCGTCATGCTGCCTGACCATATAATAAACTACTCATTTTCAAACAGATGGCTTTGCCCAGCAAATTGACCTTAATGTGGGATACCACATCATTGCTACAGCCAGCTAGCACCGATGTCTACTTGGCCTTAGCTAGCCCAAGTGATCTGAAAAAGGCTGAATCATTTCTAAATGAACCAACAAACTCAAGGTAGAGGAATCCTCTCTCTCCCATCTTTTGGCAGTACTGGAGATTGAACCTAACCTTTATACTGAGCTAACATCCCACCCCAACCCTCTTTTCTGAGACAGAGTCTCACTGACCTGTTAATTTGTCCAGGCTGAGTTTGAACTTGCAGCCCTCATATCTCAGCTCTCCAGATTACAGACCGGGGTTCACCCACTAATAATAATAGTGCACAGATTTGCCCAAACATATCTAAAAGCTACATTGAACCTAGTAATTCCATACAATGCAACTGATTCACTACTATCATTTTACAATTCTGATTAGGTTTCTCTAAAATCCTGTTTATTAAATTGCTTCCTTAAGCATGCTGTTACTAATTTGTTTCCAACGAAATCATGTATTATAGGAAAAAAATTATACTGCCAGAGTGAAAAAAGCACTCCAGGGATTATGTTTTATCTAGATCTCAAAATTAAAATGAGGTTAAAACTTTACAAGTGTAAAAATTTTTTTTATAAAATGAAAGCTTCTAGATCAGCGAAACGTCAATATCCCTTTATAACGTCCTATACACAGAATGGCACATCTTTCACAAAGCATAGGAAGCAAAGGCCAAAAGGTTTCATGTGGGCATCATGTGCTGCCTGCTTTGTAATCAGGTCAGTCATGGTGTGACAGTGCACAGTAGTCCACAGAGTGCAACCGACTCAACCTTCAGGTGCCACCAAGCAACAAAAGGAAGCTAAAAATAAGACACAGATACTTACAAAGCTAGGCGGCTGATGTTTTGCTTTTCAAACAGTAACAGTAAAGCAACTAAGTAAAATAGATATGACAAATTTAAAAATCGCTAAAAGGAAATATTTTAGATTTTCAGAGCCATGTGACTTTGATTAACTTAGAATCACAAAGAATAAAACAAACTTATTTGTACAAACTTTGAAAGATTTCTACCAAAGCCCAAAGAAATAAAAATTCTTAACAGTGTTTTTAATCAAGGATTTTATTGCCTCTAAAAATGTTAATGTTTTTAACATTATGTTAACAAATGTTAATGTTTTCATTAAAAACAAAAGCGCAAAATAGAATATTGCTGTGTATTTTAAAATCAAGAACTTATACAACTAAAAAATAAGTACTTATTAACAAGCAACTCAGTATTGTTATTTTCAACTTGTATATATGCCATACAGATAACATAAAGAGCTTTTTATGAAAAGCTAGTATACTTGATACATTAAATGTAAATGAAAATGAAAAAATACAATTATAAAAAAGAGTAAATGGAAAAAGGGTACAATTTAAAAGCAATCCATGATATGCAAACTAGAAGCAAACTGACTTTAGCCATTTTGGTTCATCGTCATTTTAGACTAGGGCCCATACCCACAAGACAACCACATAGTTCACTACCAAGAAGGAGACAAAGGCTCCTTTCTCTTTGAGATATTATTACAAGTTATAACCTACATTTAAACTGGATATCTAAAAATAAATAAATACCTAAAAATGAACAGAAATTTCAAGATCTGTATATCACCGTATGTCCTCTCCTCCCTTTTCTCCCCATCTTATTTCTCGTGTTAACTAGATATAATGAAAATGATATATATCAGCAAAACCAGCAAAAAAAAAAAAAAGTCAACCTGATGCCTTCCAAATAGGAAATACCTGCATCTTCTCTCAATTATTTTTAAAATTCCATTTGTTAAACTCTGTTACATTAAAGAAATCTTTTAGTGGCTTCTCCTGTCTAAAATAATTTATAATCTTCTTTTCATGCTCCACGATGCTCTTTATAATCTTGCTCCTGACTCAGGCCAACATCAAGCAGCTTTCTTCTAAAATCTTTTCCAATGTATCAAGGAATTCCACATTATGACTTAATGGACACTATTTTATATTGTGTTCTATGCTTTGCATAGGTCAACTTATCTGGTACCCATAACATTTGTGAAAATTAGGTACTGTTGTCCCTATTTCGCAGATGAAGGAAATGAGGCTGTTTATAAAAGATGATGAAACGATGCCAAATCGTTCATGTGACTGGAAAAAGTTAATACCAGAAAAACAGAAAAATGTATAGTGAAAAACCCACACAAGGAAAGATATAGATCTGCCTGATGTGAGCAGCTGAAGAGGATCAAGAAGAACTGAACCAAGAAAAAGAAAAGGAAAAGGAACTGAACAAATAAAGGAGGGAAGGTGTGAGATGAAAAAAGAACATCATGAAAGCAAAACTAAGGAATCGCCTTGAAAAGAAAGGATGGAAATCATAAATAAATGTAAAAACAAAAGCCGAGTGAAGGCTAGGAGAGTATAAGCAAGGCAAGTATACAGGTAAACCAGGGAGAAGGATGAAGACAAAAAGTAGCTGTAAGTAGACAGATCAAACATGACAGCAAAGCAAAAGAGAGAAACAAGTGTCCTGGTGCCTTCTGACAAAGGCAAATAGCATCCACTATGTCTCTGCAAGACACTTTTCTTCCTACTAAGTGAAAATTCACAGGAAATACACATGCATTTCTAAACATACAACTTCAGTAATACAGGGTACATTCCTTACATAAAAAGTTGATTCTTAAATCTTCATTAAAAAGATTTAATAAAGTTTAAGATTACATGCAAAACAATTCAATTATCTCTGCATACTAAAATCATTCCAACAAGTCCAATAAAAAGGAAGCACAGTTGATCGGAGGTTGTATAATCAATGTACTATGTGCTTTACAAATATTTTTTGCTATTGCGTTAAATAAAAGGGGGAAAGGATGGGGAAAAGTGCTCATAATCACATATACACTCATTAGGAATAAACGCTATATAGAATGATACAAAAATACTACCAGCTCTACTAGTATGACAGGCTTATGCTTCTTCTGTTTTCTATACTTGCAGTCAAATTAAATATAAGACCACATTAAATATAATTGCATATAAACAATGTAAACAATTGTATGTAAACAATATAAACAGATACACAAGTAAAAATACTCAAATACCTAAGTATAAATGTATTCATATATTCTTTTACATATAAGATACTTAAAATATTTCAATACAGTATTTTTAAAAACCTTAATATTTGACCACAAAAAACAAGACCAAAGCATAATCTTTCTCATTATTAAAATTTCTTTTCTCAGTCAGTACTACTGTGACCAGAACTACTATTTTAGTCATGCTATGGCCCATGTTTGAAATTAAAAGCCCCAGTGGACTAGGAGAGCTATCAGGTTCTACCTGCTATATCTTCATATTCATTCCAACCTAAAAACTCAAACAGTAGCCTCCAAAAGAAAAATGAAAGAATAGTCAAACTGTATTCTCTATTATACCACTACCAATTCTTAACATTTGCTGTTTCAAAAGTAAAAGGTCCATAATTTAAGCATGTCACTGAGTTCAAGCATTATTATTCAAATTGAAGATCCTACAAAGCAGGGTATTATTCTGAGTAGAATATACACACTGAATGAATAGAAAAGAATTTGGACATAAAGAATTACTGACACACTTTACAGGGAATTAAGCTTTCAAAAACACTAAAAGTTTGTGCTTCATTTAATGATGATGTTATGTACAAATGTTTGCAAACAGTACGTTTATTTCTTTTAATCCATAGCCCACAGTACTTCCTAGTTATTCTTCATGGCGACACCAATATCTAATACTTTCAGAAGGGCTATGATTTTTCTGACATAGAATGAAGTCCTTCAGCAAAACCAAACTATGAGCAGGAGGGGCTGGGGATCTAGCTCAGTGGCATAAGCACCTTCCTTGCAAGCAGGCAGTCGTGAGTTCGATCCCTGGTACCGATAAAAAGAAAAAAAAGAGAAATCAAGCAGAAGAAAAGGAAAAAGGTACTGATGATACGTTTATCTGGCGGGCTCGTTTACCTTTATTTACCATCACTGGAACAGCACCAGCCAGCTAAACACACAGGACTATAAGAATTTGGTTTACCTTCTTTTAGATCTCTTTCTTTCTTTCTTTCTTTTTTTGGTACCAGAGTTTGAAGTCATCACCTTGCCAGGCAGGCACTTACACCACTGGGCTAAATCTCTGGCTCCTTGGTTTCTGTTCTTTTGACAATTTGTTTCATGCCTCTTTTTTCTATGAAGAGTTAAAGCATTTTAGTCAATCTTGAGAAAGCAATTTATAACCTGTTCCAACTACCAGACCATTGCTTAAAGTTCAAAGCACGACACAGATAAAAATCAATCACTAACCAGTGTTACATGTTTTCTGTGTCCTTAAAACAAAATCCAGTAAAAATCCAGTAAAATTTCTATATGCTGGGCTCTGAAGAGCAGCAGCATCTCTTCTATCTTTAAAAAAAAAAAAAAGTAGAGCTGGGCACAGCAGCATGTGCCTGCGAGGCTGAGGCTGGAAGATCATTTGAGCCAAGGAGCTGCAGAACAGCCTGGGCAACACAGAGATTTTGCCCTTAAAAAGAAGGCAGGGGGAGGTGGGGAGCAGGAGTAGCACCTGCAGCAGCAGGAAGAGGAGGAGGAAAAAGAACAAGAAGGGGAAGAAGAAAGGGGAAAGAGGGAAAGGAGAAAGAAAGAAAAAAAGAATCGGCTAGGGATGCAGCTCAGAGTCTGAGTACTTCCCTAGCATGCATAAGGCCCTAGGTTCAGTCATTACCACAAGGAGAAAAAAAAGAATAAACAAATAAAAGAAAAAGCCAGACATCCTCCCACTCCTAGCATCCTTAGATGACACGGCAGAACCCTTAAAGAATGCTTCCTAACAGAAAGAAATCTTTTCTTACAATACTGTGTTTTTATTTTTGTAATTTTTTTTAATTTGAGATTACTGCAATACATGCATACTGCTGATTACACCACAAAGTTTCAAAAATAATTATTTACAATCCTGACCTATTTATAGCCACTCAAAATACAAGGCACTCACTTTGCACACTCTGAACAGCAGTGCACAGTACTCACTTGTCTACACTGCTTTAAATATTACAAAATACAACCAAAGACTGTAGAGAACCATTCCACAGAACTTTCTGCTGTGATGAGAATGTTGTAGATTGCTGTCGTATCTGGCTACTGCATACTAAAAACATAACTACTGCAACTGCGGAACGGAACTTTTCATTTCAATTTGAATAGTCATATGTGAAAAAAGACTACCATGCTTGACAGGTAAGTTCTAGAGCTTACTTTTAATGCTTAAAAGGCTTTTTAAAAAATAAAAAGGTTCTTGGGTCATATGTCCTGATTCTGAATTTTCCTTTTGGGAAGGGAGAATAATGAAAACTAGTCCAAATACAAAGATCTTTTTTCACAACCTCATCAGAAAAAACAAAACCCAAAAAACTCTATAATGTAAAACTCCTTCCTATCTGTTAGAGTAAAAGGGACATACACAATGACCATATTTGCCATGAGGAAAGGGAATCCCACTGGTGCTTTTAGGTCCTATCTCTTAGGACCCTCAAAAGAAAAGAATGATTTTCCTGTTTCATCTGTGGGCTAACAGTCATACTACTGTGAAGCTTCTTCCATGATTTTGTTTTGAAATTTTAAACAAATCATGCCCCCTAATGAAAAGGGGAGATCTTCATAAACTTTTCCAGTACCTGACGGAACATCAAGTATGTGGAGGTCAGCAAGTAGGAATACTAGTATACATACAAGTAGGAATACTAGTATACATACAACTTCCACAATAAAAATACACACCATTTGTCCAGTTCTACTAACTTCAGTCATGACTGAGAGAAATACAGTATATTACTTGAAAAGGCAGAGTCAAAATACCTGGGTTTCTATGGATGTGTGCCATGACCTCACCCAACTAGGCCATCGCTTACTTCTCTGTAAAATGAGTACTATAATAGGACCCATCATATAGAAAATGCACATAGTTATTAGCACTGTGCTTGACACCTCCTCCCTATTTAATAAAATTATATTATTAATTATGTAATACTTAATAAAGTATTACATAAGTATGCCAAAATAATTTACTTCCCTTTAGAATCCTGGTATAGAATCCTGGTAATGAAGGAATATGACCTATATAATCTATAACACCTATAAGTAGACACATATGTGAACTTTAAGTCAAACAGAAGTTTCATTACAATCCATAGAAAAAAATGCATTCCAATATTAACAATGACTTTAACCTACACACAAAGAGAAAATGTACTTAGTGTTCGATTCTGAAATAACCACCCTCAAACACAAGTCTTAGCTATGGTAAAGGAAAATATACAATAAGGATTTTTACCTCCACTGGTCACTGTCTTAACCCGAGATTATGGTCATAGAGGTGATTCCCCAAATGCAATGATCTCTGCTCTAAGAAGTTACTCCAGACAGAGAAGTTTTCATCAGACCAGCTGATATACATTATTTCAAGGAGACAATCCAGTTGAACAAAGATATAAAGAACACCCAAAACATACTGGTATATATCACAAAACTTATTTTCTGGAAATGTTTGAAAATAATCTTTGTATAAAATGACTTCTTTCCTTCAACCTACAAGTCTAAAATATCCACCACCTTTAACAAAACAAAAGGGCAGCATGCACTTGAGGTTAACTAAGATTTGACTCCTCAGTATCACCTGGTAGCCAGGTCAAAGCACATGTCCACTCAGTCCTAGTCTGGTATTTCCTTAGACTATTAAATGGGGACAAAAAACAAAATCTGTCAACTAGGATTGTTGCAAGGATTAAATAAGGTAACTCAAGTTACAAGCAACCACAGAGTCCCACCATAGACCAGACACAAGCCCAGGCACTCAGGCTTCCCATTGCCATCTGAGTAGCTTCCAGATCACTGGAGAAAAATAGTGAGGATGCATTCAGGAAACCCAGACACGAAGCAGCCCTAGCTAGGCACAGAGGGAGACAACACAGAGGCAGACAACAGTACAAACTACTCTACCTCTCTCCCAACAAAATTGAGTCTTAAAAACAAAATCTCCACTTCTCTTCCAACTTGCAACCTCTAATTTCCTGTTCACTCCTGTTCAGTCTATTGCAACTTGTCTTCCTTCTGACCATCTTCCATAGATCTGGATTCCAGGAGCCACGGCATCACCTACTCTAAGAGACATTCCCTAGGCACTCACCACCACAGCTGTGCCCTTCTTCCTTCCAGAAGCCTTCATTTCCCATGCTGTTGCTGTGGATTCTTCCAAGTTTCCATCTCCCTCGCAAATCCTTAAATGTCAGTGCTCTCTAAAAGGTCTCCAACTAAAGGTCTGTTTTCTCCATGTACACACTCCCAAGGGTGATCTCAAGAACGAATACAGACAAGAGCTCACAGTTGGCCTCCTCCACTTGGAATCCCAGTTTTCATTCTACCAACGCAAATGCATTCATTGTACTGTCTGGAACACATCTCAAATCCAGCATGCACAAAACCACAGTCTGCAACTAAACATACAGAATGACCCAAAAGCAAGATTACCTTCAAAAACTACTATACAACCAATATGGTGGCACACGCCTATAATCCCAGCACTTAGAGACCTAGCAAGACCGTTTCAAAATTAAAAATGGCAGGCAGCACAGGTCAGTGAGAAGGCCCTTAATTACATTTCCATAATACACACACACACACACACACACACAGCTACAATACTGTATGATTCACCCCTAGAATAGAATTAAGAACTTTATCTGTACTACCTTGTCATCCCATCCTCAACAAAAGGTGACATCAGGGCTGCAATTCAGCACTCCAGCTACTGAAAGTAGAACTGCTACATCTGGTAACTATACTGTGATCTAAGAGGTATATGCTAAGCATCTGCAAGACTACAGATATAACTGGAATAATTCCTAATTGAGTTTAGTTCCATATTCATATATAGCCTCATTACTAAAATAACCAAAGTTATTTTAAAAGTACCTAGTTTTTTTATGTCCTATGCTTTGTAATTCTCAGGTCCTCAGTCTTGGGACCAACATTTATGGATCAAACTATTTCATATGTCATAATACTCCTTCTTATATGTATCAAGATTCATACTAAATAATAAATTCTGGATTGTAGGTACATATTTACTTCTTCAACTTCAACAAATTTGCCCATAAGGTAAACATATTTGATTCTTTTGAATTCCCCTATAAAAAGTGCCCCACCTCTACAAAGATGGTAGGTTCAACTATCTTCAGGATTAAGTTAGTAATGTTACTATAAACAACAAAGTAAAATAAAATATAATTATAAAATAGAACACGAGACAGGAAAATTTTCCTTTAATTGTAGCTAAAAACATTATTAGGGTTTATTATTTGGAAATGGCCTCAGCCTTAAATTAAGGAATGAGTAAGAGGCAAAGAAAACACAAGTTGAAAACCCAGAAAACATGTATGAACAGAGACAGTATTCTGATTTTTTTTATACTGTTCAGACGCTACTGCAGTATTGGTTAAGTGGAATTTAATTTACACTGCTTGAGTAAGACAAGGTTATGAGCCAGACTGATTTTCTTATGAGACTTGGCTTAACTGACAAGTTTTAAAAGCAAGGAAGAGCCAGGCTGGTGGTGCACAGATATAATCCCAGCACTTGGGAAGCTGAGACAGAAGGACTGTCATGAGTTTGTGGCCAGCCTGGGCTACATAGTGAGTTCAGAGCAAGTCTGGAACATAGCAAAACCCTGTCTTTCAAAAAGAGAGACAGACAGACACAGACAGACAGAGATAGAGAGAAAGATGGTATTGGGGTCACAAACGGAAATTTTTCCCAGCACAAAATCTTATCCATAAGATATAAGAGAAATACTAAGGAGGCCAGCACTCTTCTCAACAGCTGAGCCCTATGCAGCCAAGAGGTTCCTTAGTTAAACCAAGAAGCATTCTACTAAGTACTGTAAATTCTTCCCAGCACCAGTAAATGTAGCTCTGAAGGAGCTGTGCATCATCAGCAAAGAAAGACATAATCATGACTATATGTCATAAAATACCCTTGCCAAAAAAAGTGGATCTGTTTTATTCGTTTGGTGTTTTTCATGTTTATTTTTCTCATTTATTTTCTCTATTGTTTTGTTTTTTGCTTTACACACTTCCACCAGCTTGAACCACAGGTGGGATATGTATGCTTGTCCCACTGAGTAGCTTGTACCAACAGTGGTTCAAGCTGCCAGGTAGTGAGACATACAAACTATTTGAACATGTTAATATCCTGATTCTTTTAAGTATGCTAATTTTGGTATTCGGTTGACAGTTTTCACCATCACCATAGTTCATTTGGGGCACATAAAAAAACTACAGTTTATTTTGTTGTTTCCTCATTTTGTTTTGTTGGTTTCTATCAACTTCTGGTCCCTATCAGATAGTTTTATTACCTCTTCCTAAGCCTAGACAGAAGAGAACCCATCCTTCTCTTCAAACATCAACACAATAGTTCAGTCTCCTTTGACAACTCAAAGCAAGAACCAGTTGCCCTGACAGATGAATGTAAATTAATGTCTGCTGACCCAACCAGAAAAACTCACTACCCACCCTTATGCCCCTGTACCACACTTTCCTTTTCTTTATCTAATAATCACAATGGGGCCATACAATAAAAGTTCTTCAACTATAACTGTGTAATTTTTGCATATATTAACAATAATGAAAAAGCATGTTAACTAAAATTTTACCTGCAATTCTTCAATGCCCTCTTGAGAGGCAGAAAGTGCATCTCCCAGCAATAAACAGCCTGACAGTACCCTCCAAATGTCCACCTCTTTCACCGATTGGGATGTACAAAAGGGTTTGAGAACCCACATTAAGTGGAAATTACACAGGTGTTATCAGCTGGCAAACTTGGGTACTGAAAAAGTTTCTTAATTCTACCAGTTAACTTGTCTGATAACAAGGATAATAAGGATATGCACTGTTGCAGTTATCTTATAATTATTTACAATAGCACTATTATTTATGGCTATCCTAAGTCCCTAAACCTACATTCCTTGAGAAACAAAGAATGAGAAATACTGTATTTATAAGAATTTTACCAATGATTGTTGACTAGAATGAGAGGCCAAGTTCATCTCCCCACACAACAACTCTAGGCAGACCACTTTTCCTGCTGAAGGACTCCCAGTATGACATCTTTCTTGCCTCACCTGCACCCAGTTGGCCACTCTCCTTTACTGTGCATACCCTGTTCCCCCAGGAGGACCACTCTGTACTTGGCCACTCTGGTATTTATTACATGTCCACCTTGCTATTTCACCAATCACAGAATTACTTTGGTCTTTAAGTGCTAGCCACCCGCTCCCCCTCCACCCTTCCATTAATCTAATTTTGTGGATGTGCTTGATGTTCCATCTTCCTGGTAGCACAACAGAGATGCTGCCAGCACAGGAACCCTGCTTATAGAGGTTGGTTCACACTTTCACTCACTCACACCTACAAGAGAATGGAAGTCCCTGAATGTCCCATATTCTGCATGACGATGTTTATATATGTTTGTTAGTATTTCTTCATATCAAAGGATAACTTTCTTCCACCTGAGTCCACCATGCCTATTAAGCATATTCCCCATACTGATGATCTAAGGGATATTCTTTTGCACTCCACATTAAGAGACAGCTACCTACAATGCCTCCCCTCTCCTTCATATGAGAAGTATATTCTGACCTGTAACATTTCACAGACTCTTAATTGCAAAGGAAAAGCTCAGGCTGAAAGCCACACAAAAGTTCTCATAAATTTCAGACTGCTCATCATCCCACCATCCCAAGAAAATATCGGAGAACCACTTCAGATCTATTATTCTCAGTGAGAACTTTCCTTCTGAATATTGTCACATCCATCTAATCAAGCATCATGACTATTATTTATGCTGAGTTGAACTCCAAGTATACTTACTAACAAGGCATAAATATCCTTTAAAACTAGTTTTATCTAATCAAAATCCAACATTTCATTGTTAATTAATTACATTTATTAATCAGTACCAAACCAATATGTGAGCAAAACTATATCAATTCATTTCAGAATTTTACAACACAAAGAGTTTGTTTTTCCCAACACAGGTCATGCATTCATCTCTCTGATTTTCTAATGATTTCTACCTTTGAAACGTTCATCAAAATTTAATATATTTAAATCCAAGATGTCTTACAATACTAAAATTCCCAAGTAGCGTTAGAAAATAAAACAGGAACTCAAAAACATTTCAAAACTTAGGCAGAAAAGAAAAAGAAAGAACAGTCAAAACTAACTAGAAATGCCCCCAGTGAGAACTTCCTTTTCCAAAGAGACCCTGCAGGTAATCTGTCTGTCTATCTGTTGCTTTATAGATCCTACACCTGGGCTCATCAACCATACAACAGGAGTTTTCATCCTGGACCAGGTGAAAAGCCTGGCCACTTATACACACTGCCTTCCTATGTTATCTGTCCATGTTCCATGTGAATCCAATTTCCTTGCATTACCTCTGCCCAGGTCAAGGATGAATGGCTGTCAAATTCCCAGTGGAATAAAAAGAAAACCCTTTCTTCCTGAGGCAGCAAGTTTCAATTCACAAACACATGGCTAATCTACATATGTGAAGGTCACAGCACTTCAGTCAGAGAGGTTAAGAATGGAACAACTCACGTAAGAGGTTGTCTTAAACATCTTGGCAGGATGCCCAGCAAGTAAAATTGTTGAAAAGCAATAGACAGCTTCTGGCAGCAGCAAAGGGAAAAATATTTTGATCATGTGATGGCTGCACACACCATCTAGTTTACCTCATGTGCGAAATTCTGAAAATCACTAAAAAAAAAAAAAAAAAATCCAGATCTCAGCTTTATCAGTTTAGCTCTGCTAGTACACCTTCCTCTTCTTAAAACACATTTATATGGAATTTCTAGATGCACTGAGAATAACACTTTAACACACGGACAACCAGGTGGCTCAAATAACTTGACAGTTGATTATAACTTCTTTGTATTAGTTTTTCAATGAAGCATAAAACTACTTAGATCAGAAAAGGGTACACTAAAGCAATCATATTCTTTTAAACTGTTTAAATACAACTGTTAAATAAAATTATTCTTCTCCATTTCCCTCCATACTTGTCTCTCCTCACTAATAATACAGACATAAGAGAAATTATAGATACTTAACCATGATAAAAGACAAAACAGAAGTTGGGCATGTTGGCACATGCCTGTAAACCTAGCACTCTGGGAGGCTGAAGCAGGAGGACCACAAGTTCCAAAGCAGTATGGGCCACTTAGCAATTTAGCAAGACTATGTCAAAATAAAAACTGGTTGGAATTCTTCCTCAGTAAAAGGGCCCTGAGTTCAATCCCCGGTACTAAAGAGGAAAAAAAACAGACAAAACTCTTTTTTGCCTCCCATCTTCACTAACCAAATGCAGAATAAAAGAAAATACTAGTGTTTTTAAATGATCATAATTCTGACACATCTCACAACAGAGAAGGAAGGACAATCCTACTACATGTCATCAGATGAAAGTGGAGAAACCTGGAAGCTGTTAAGCAAGCTTCCAACTGGGTGAGCAGCGCCCCTCCTCCATGTTTTCTGCATTAGCCAAATGAAATTAGATAAAAGCTGACATGGAGGGCAAAGAGAACTTTTTCAATGACAGCAAACTCCTAACAATGTGATCATAATTTTAACCTACTTAATATATGGAGAAAATTAATTAAAGCAAAAGATTTATATGAAAGGTGTATGTTTACCAACAACTTCCCTCAACTCAAATTTTTGATTGTTAAGAGGCTGCAGTTATTCAACCTACATTTTGAATTAAGTGGAAAAGCAATATAAAAATATCTAACAAACTAATTAATTGCTGATATTTACTTAGTAATCTAAGGGCATTCCTTTAAGTTACACAATAAACACAACATTTAATGATTTGCAAATATTCTCTGGGTATGTCAGTTTCAGTGCCATACTTAAGTGGTGCTAAGTACTTGTTGATGGTGGTAAAATTATCTTCAAATATCTATTATCTAAATTTATCTCTCCCTGCTAGTTAAGAACAGAACTATTAGGGAAAAAAACAGGAAAATTATAGCACATATTTCAGAGTTGCCCAATAACTCATTTTTCCTAAACACTAGTCAAGGTAAAGACCTACAGTTGGAGGAAGGGGTGTGAAATGATTTCAACTAGGAAAAAATCAAATATTAATCTATGTGTTCTTTCCTTGTTTGCTTGAGACTTGAGATTTAGTTTAAAGTTCAGGTTTATTTTTTGCTCACAGATACTCAATTTCTTTACCAACTTTTGTTGAAAAAGTTATCTTTTCTCTATTGAATTATTTTGTCCATCACAAAACAGTTGATTGCATTTGTATGTTTGTTTCTGCATTCTTTATTCTACTTTTCTACGTGTTGCCTATTTGTTCTAAGAGAAAAGACAAACAATGAATACATCTACACCATTTTAACTGTTTATCTATGAGAAAGTAAAATTTTGTGTCACTCTGTTGAAATACGGTATCCATTTCATTGCCAGGCAGTATACTACCACTGTGCTTTATAAAGTCTAATCACAAAAATTCCCAAAGTGTTCTTTTGCATACCTTTATAAATGTACAAAACACAGAAATGTGAAGTAACTTATTTGAAGTCACACAGCTAGTAAGTAAATATCTTCAGTGTTCTCTGACTTTCTCACTTCTGGCTCTTTACCTTGCTCCTGCTTCCATTCTCTCTTTTCTTCCTCTGGTTAACTTCTGCTGATAACCAAGTCTTCACTTATCAGTAGAAGCTTTCAGCTCCTACCCCAAATCCCGACCTAGACCCTATGAAAAGCCAACCCACGGTAACAACGCATCTTCTACCTTATTTCTTTACACTGCACTGGATAGTAGGTTTACTTGTCCTTAATCATCAGACTCTAGTCACCAAGCAAGCCTATCTCCCGACAAGGTGCCAAGCACACATTAGACTCTATATATTTTCCTGATGCTCATGCTCTTGCTATCATGAAACAAAGCTAACATCCCAATACCCTGAGTACTGATTACTCTTCTTTTCTTGTTGCTGGGACAAAATACCTGACACTCAAAGTGAAGGAAGGAAGGGTTTGTTCAGCTCACAGTTTGTGGAGGTTTCAGTCCATAATTAGCTAGCTCTAAAGAAGACTGGCACATGGCAGAGGACAACAGTTCATGCAGCAGAAAACAGCACAAGCAACAAGAGAAAAGAGAAAGAACACAAAGAGAAGACTCTTTCTTTCCCTTATAATGTATGTAGGCCTCAACCACTTGGATGTATAACTGTGCCAGGGACCAAATCTGAACAATGTATTCAATGAAGTTGAAGCAGACAGAAAAGCAAGTTTACTTACCTAATAGCACTCATATCTATAATCCCACAATGGACCATGAATCATCCACAAACTCTAGATGTCAGCCTCTATGAATGCATAAGGCTTTATGAGGACAGCCAGACTCAAACTGTAACACCCTGACATACACAGACTATTTAATCAGGTGAAGTTAAATAATCTGAATATTAAGTCCTTCATACTAATGATAATTGTGAAGCCATGTCTTAGTAGAAAAATCACCATCACCATACCAACGACATCCAAAACAAAATACAAATAAGGATCACTTTCTCATCATTGTCATAGCACACAAAAACAATCTCCAAGTTCTGTACATTGGTCTTCCACTGGAGACAGTGAATGCTGACTAAACAGATTTCCTTGCAGCTAATATTGGAAATGAATAATATGTCCCTCACATGATTTTGAATACATTATTGACTACACTCCAAACATTCCTAAAATGATGCACTTTAAAGGAGATAGTCTTTGCATACTACCTGCAGAATAATGTAGCCATTCACTTTAATTCTCACTTTGTAAAGTACCATGAATTTATGATAATTCACCAGGGAAAATTATGGATTATATGCTATATTTATTCTTTATATCCGAAACACCAAGTGGGACTCAGAAAATATTTGTTCACAATAGAATTTTGTCTCTGGTAGTAGTTTTATCTAAGTCTCAGCATAAAACAAACAAGCTGCTTTGTATCTGAGGCAGGTCTTTGGCATTTTAAAATTGGATATTCCATATTTTGACTAGCTAAAAGCAGTTCTAATCTCCATGTGTAGTAAACTATAACTGTGCCAGGGACCAAATCTGAACAATGTATTCAATGAAGTTGAAGCAGACAGAAAAGCAAGTTTACTTACCTAATAAGAAACCACAGTCTACTGCCCAAACTCCTAGCTTTAAATTTTTATTCCTTGGCAAAAGGTAGTGTTACTAAAAAGCCAGTCATTTTTGTAACTCACAAATATGAAAAGGTCTGTGAAGCATTTAAAAAGGAATCCAGGGGGCCAGGGCTATAGCTCAGCAGCACAAGTGCCTACCTGGCAAGGGCAAGGTCCTAAGTTCAATTCCCAATACCAAAATATGTATTTAGGAATCCAATATACGAATGCAGTGGCAACTTGGGTCCAGTGACATAAGCCCATAGTAGCTCCGCCAGTAACAAAAACCAAAAGTCCCAATTAGTACCAAACAATACTTCATGAGAAAAATTATAGTGGAATGCCCAAAATATAAGTATTAACATACATATCAGTTTACATTCACTGAACATGTCTGAGATCTTATAATAAGCTATCCAGTGGTGCATAGCTGATTAGGCACTCTTGAACCAAATTCAAATTAGCACAGAATGTTGAAGCTGGGAGGGGCTGGGCATCACCTAATTGACTGAGGCTGTCGTCAGTCACACCCTGAAATGAGGCAGGAACACAGAACAAGAAAGCCAGCTCCACCATGGAAAAGCAGGTGGGTAAATAAGAGAGGCAGCACATACAGAAGTCATAGGATTCACCCTGACAACCTCCAGCACACAGCGACATTCCAGACCAGGAAATTGAGCCCCTGCTGGATGGCAGGGAAAACAGGCACCGAAGCCCACAAATGAGCCAAAGGTCTCACCAAGGTCCAGGCCATGAAGTTTCCATTGCACACCAGGATGCCTCATAATACAGTCTTACTTCCTCACACATCCTTGTGAGCATCAAATTAATTGAATATCCAAATGCCAATTCCTTAAAACTAAGTCTGCTTCCTCATAAAGATACTCAGCTGTAGCAATGTTTTCCATTTGTTTTTCTAAAGTCTTCCATGACTCTTCAGGTAAGGTGAATTTATTATAAAAATGTGAGCTTGAAAAATATAATTTATAGGAACTTACACTACATTTATTGTTTGATATATGCTCACTGAATCTTAAAATTTGGTTCTTTAGATTCCACCACCTAGATGCCAAATTCTACATCAATCATTTCAGTATCAGTATCAGGCTATGAAGTACAGGGAGTGGTTACACCTCTAAAATGCTCATCATTTAAAAAATGAGATGATACTAAGAATTTCAGAACTGCTTCCACCAATCAGCCGTGCCTTGCTTTCTTAAAGGTTTATTTCAGGACCCAGAAGCAGTAGCTGAATTTACTCTTCAGCCAGCATACATTATCTAAACAGTTACCAAAAATACCTCAGCAATCTAAGTGTCTTCCTAAATCTGAGCAGACTGTTTAACTATTTAAACAAGTCTATGTAATATAAAAAACTGAGAAAAAAGAAAAAAAGGACCATTCTAAATAAATTTCAAAATGATTCTATTTTCCTTTCTTATTATTCTCTGTAGTGGAGCTACATTTTGCCCTGGCACAAAGCCAGTAACTGATGGTTAAAAATAGAAGGCACTAGATAACATCAGCTGTATTACATCAACTAACAATTACTTGTGTTATCAAAATCCGATCCCCCCACCACAAAAATTCAGGCCACTAGAAGGCTGACCCACATGACTACTATTCACACTCTTTTTAAGCCAATCAATTCTAAACCAATGATGCCAAAAATCCATGATCATAGTACCATGGAAGCAAGCTTGTTGGCAGTATCTGTATTATCTCCACTGGAAGTAGCAGTGCCACAGATCCCAGCTACTACCCATGCCTGCCACAGGACTGAGGGAGAAAATGGCTCTCACTAAATAACCTGTCAACTGATTGTTTGTAAATAGACATTCACTCAGCATACACTTCACAGCATACAAAAATGCTAAATGTTTACAACTTAAAGAAGTAACTGTTGCTTCCCCCGGTATAGCCTCTTAAACGAACAAGCCAGTCCCTATTAGTTCTCTAGAAAACCTAGCGTTAAAATACGTAACAGAGGGGCTGGGGATTTAGCTCAGCGGCATAAGCACCTGCAGTGCAAGAGTGCAGTCCTGAGTTAGATCCCCAGTTCCAAAAAAAATCCAATATGTAACAGACAGTGGCACACACCTGCTATTCCATCAGTTGGGAAGCTGAGGCAGGAAGACTGCTTCAAGTTCAAGAAAAGCCTGTACTACGTAGTGAGATCTTGTCTCAAAATAAAAAAGTAAAAACACATAACTGATCATATAAAAGACTAATATCTCTCATCAGCAATAGGAGTAAAATACAATTCTAAGGTAAGCATCACAGCACAGGATGATTTGGCAACAGGGGAGGCTATGGCATGGGATCTCAAATTCAAGGGCAGCCTTGGTAATACAGCAAGACCCTGCTCCAAAATAAAAACTTTAAAAAAGCAGGCTGGGAATGTAATTGAGTGTCAGGCTCTGGCTTCAATTTCTGGTACTACAATAAATAATCAGCTAATATTTTACACACCAAAAACAACCTGTTAATAAAAAAGGATCTAAGAAGTATCCCTTTACAGTGACCCATAAATTTTAATTAAATGGGTAACAATCTTTAGCAATTTTTCCCTGTACAAAAAATTTCTGTAGTTCTGTAAAGGACTAAAAACTAACATGAAAGGATAACACAAATTTGAGGACAGATACTAGGAAAGAGGACATGGACACAGCATCAGCTGGCTGACTGGTTGCAA
Organism: Cavia porcellus; assembly: GCF_034190915.1. Lineage (NCBI taxonomy): Eukaryota > Metazoa > Chordata > Mammalia > Rodentia > Caviidae > Cavia > Cavia porcellus. The sequence continues at coordinate 25,697,565 of NW_026947505.1, read as the reverse complement.
AAAAATTACCATTGCAAATGATATTTACTGAGTAGAAAGATAAAGCTAATCACATTCAAAAAGAGGCTGAAAGGCAAACAGCGACAGAAATACAAAATGGAAAAATGATTATGGTTAAGAGTTCATTTCCAAAACCTACCATCTCACAAAGTCCCAGGACTCTCAACAAAATACTCCAAACATCTAAGCTTTAAAAAGGCTCTGAAAAGCTTTTAAACTTTTAATGACACATCTGGCAATGAAACAACTAACCTACTCAATACAACTCAGAAAGTCCAAATCTATGAATATTATCCTTAAGTTAGAATAGGGAGAAAGTAATAGAATTAAAAAAAAAAAAAACTCACCAACATTCTAAAGGAATCTTTGAGGAAGAATTTACTAATTAAATAAACTATAAGTAACAAAAGTGAATGGTCACAACAAGATTACTTGTAATACATCCTAATAGATAACAATTTCAAAGTTTGGCATGGAAAAAAGGGAAGAGAAATGAAATGAAAAAAAGGGGGAAGATGAAACAGTTGTGGAGATGGATGTCGGGGACTGCTGAACAATCATGTGACTGCACGTAATGCCACTGGACTGTATAGTAATAAATGGTTTAAATGATCAATTTTATGTTACACGTATTTTACAAGATTTTTACAAGAAAATAGACACCCATAACATAACTGTTTAACATCTTACTACAAAAAAAGTGTTACAGTCATCAAGGATTTTCTTCTACATTTCATCAAATAAGGCTTCTCTTCTATAGTTGCCATCAGGAATGCCTTCTTGCCTGATTTTCAAGATTTACCTTTTCTCAAGGCTCAAAAAAACACTGAGAAGTGTAACCTACAGAAGACAGTCAGCAAAGGCTGAATCCGTCAATTCAAATGGAGTGTCTTGCTATGACAGATCTATTTCTGATTCTGCTGTCATCTACCTGATTTTAATAATGGAAATAAGAGTGTGTACTACTGAAGCAGACACACTTAAAATTTTAAGACCTTAGTCTCTTTCCCAGTAATAAGTATCACTCAAAAAACAAATTAATTTCATCATTAATTCATCTGTCAAACTTAGAAGCCTTCTAATATTCTTGGCATTGATCCATACAGAAGTGGGTTTGAAAACTGCCTCCTGGAACCTATTCAAATAAGTAAATCTTAGGAAATAGTTTTCTTAGAATTACTCCAAGTCAAAGACTTTAAAAGGAAACCGTATTTAGCTGAAACTTACTGTGGACCCACATATTATATTTTGATAGATTCAGTAATTAACCTACATAAATGGTTAAAACTATAGAATGTTTATTAACATAATCTTCTCAGAAGTAGGCACTGAGTATTAAATAAATGGGTACTTGCGGACACACAGGTAATGATAACTAAATAATAACCTAAATCATTCTCTTTTCACCAAATTTCTAAGATGCTATTACAGTATATCCAAGACTTTACATCAGAATTTAATCAACCAATTAAACAAAAAAAGCCCACTTAGTCTTACACAAGTGGCCTGGAAAATGGAAAGAACAATATTATGCCTATTCTTCACTTATGATATATAAACACATTCTTGGTAGATGCACAGTTCTGCTTGCTGCTCCTCCCCAACACCGAAAGGAACTAGGACTTGGGATTCCTCAGCCTCAAGCATGCGTACACAGCAAGTGTGCAGCACAACTGTGCACGTCCACAGAATCGTAAATCCTCCTGTAGAAAAAAGACACTTCTGCAAAAGCATGCAACCAAAGTCTACCCAATTTCAAAATGGCTTAAAAGGATACTGTATGGCCCTAAAGCAGAAACGGTATTGTAAAATGTCATAAAAATTTTATAACAACCATTCTGAAAATCTAAATATTGCAAAAAAAAGTAAAGGGACTGAGTTTTTTATTAACATTTGTTCTCAGCCTCCATAAATCTGTTATTTTTATGTAACACAAAACACTTTTATCAAACATAAATATCAACTTCAAATTTATAAATCTACACACAACCCCAAATGAAAGTGACACAAATGAAATATTAGTCCCTTCTCCACAAAATATGGTTCAAAGCATACAGATACAGGATCTGGGCAGTGTCAGCTTGTACAAAGCACTGGGAAATGCCTCTAGATCCAGGACTGGCAAAAAGCTAAGACAGCTTCCTGTGCTAGTACATTCAAATTTGCATCTCCAACTGATTGCAAAACAAGGAGGAAAATTCCATGGACCATAGCAAATTTTATATCAAACCACCCTCCTCCTAGGAGAAGACAGGGTTAAATCAATGAACTGATCATCATCTAGATTTGCCGGTGAGGTCGGCTCGAAACCTAGAGAAATTACTGTTCCTAGTACCGATGAAATCAATTTTTAGACATACTCAGCCCCAAATAATAAGAGAATAAAGTCTATTCACAAAAAGAATTAACAACTCAACCCTTTTCCATTATACCTGTTTTCTTAAAAAGATGTTTGTGTGTAGTAAAACTATCAAATGAGTTTATATTGTCTTTCAGTACTTTATCTTATACTTTCAAAATCCATACTCAAACCTAAATTATTTTTATACAAGAGCGAAGATGTTATTTTCTTCCATTCCAGTAAAGGAAAACAATATTTACAGATTAAGTACATTAGTAAAAGTATCCAAGTATGATCTAGATTATTTTTATATACACAACATGCTTTTTTTCTGATACAATATGATGATGAGAAAATCAGAACACATACAAAAAGCCTGGCCAAAACCATACTGTGAAACACAAACAAAATCAAAGGAAAAAAAGAAGGATAAAAAGAAAAAAATAGAGACCAAAGGTAAGAACTGATTATACTTCTTTAGTATTAATATAGACATAAACTTGTGATCAATAGCACTGCTTGCCATTAAATAACAGAAAAAAACTATCAAAATTAAAATCAGGGTCCTCAATAAAAATCAGGATCCTCAATAAAAACAATTTTAAACCAAAATAATTTTACAGCATTTAATAAAAACTGCAGACATTTTGTTACATTTTCTTGTGTGTTTTTAATGATAGGACTTTTCTGTAAACCACTGTTACTAAGTCAACCTAACTATGTAACAGCCATCCATACTTTGGCAAATATATAAACTAAGAGTCCAAAAATGTTTTGCAAGGTTTAAAATATCAAATAATATAAGACTGCATGGGAAGAGTAAAGAGTGATCTTACAATACGATATATCTTATACACATCTTAAGATTATTGGGAACAAGTCTGTAGCTACCTGCTTTTCAAACCACTTTTAATGGTAAATAAGTCTTTCTAAAATTATATTTTGTAAGACTGATGTTAAAATATTATTAATGGAGTTCATTACAAAATTCTGTATCATAAAATGTATGTGAGCAGACCTCAGTATTCTTTTTGAAACTTGTCTACCTGAGTACTTACCCCAAAAAGCTCCAGTAACAAAGTGAATTACAAAATGTTTATTCTCTTAAAAATACTATCCTTCCTAAATGTGTGTTTTGTTCTCAGTCACAAAAACATTTGCCACCCAATATAATCCGTTTCTAAAATCAAAAATGAAACTAAATAAAAGCAAAAAAAAATTGTTTAACATGACTTAATATTTTATAACCTACAGTTAAATAATATTTACACAAATAACTGTGTCATTATCATAATAAATACTAAGTAATAATGAGCGTCCCAAAAAAAGGAAAAAAGTGTAAAAAAAAGACACATTCCACATGTTATCAGTAATGCACTTAAGAGAAATCTGTGAATCAAGGTCAAATGTCCATCTTGCTTCCTCCTCAAAGATAAAAAAGCTATTCCCAAGGGTCACATCGAGGACAAAACGCATTCATTCTCATTCTAAGAAAACAAAATACTTAAAACGATGGCACCATTAAGAAATAATGTTCTAAAGTAACATGGACCTATATCTGTCTCTAATATCATTTGTAGTTTGCAAAGGAGATCATTTTAAACTGTCCCTTTAAAAGCAAACTGACAAAATCTTTTTAAAATTAATTACATAAGCTTATTCATACCATGTTTTACTTGCATCAATCAAAAATAAGATAAGTTTTCTATTAACAGGAAGATATCATTAAAAGTAAAACTCCATTAGCATGGATACCACTGTTCAGTCTAGGACTCACATTATTTGTTAAATTTTTATTCACTCTGACAAGTCTGTCTAATGTATGATTATTAACAAAGTATACCTTCCTAAAATGAATGAGTTAAGGAAAAACGCATACACAAATACTTTATTCCCTTATAGTAAATTACAATTCTTTAAATTTTCATAGCAAAAAGATGTATATGATAGAAGAACTATTTGGAAGAAACACCCAATACAGTTTGCCTTTAATACAGTTTCCCTAACCATTGTATAAGCAGTTCTAATATGGCTCATATTACCTAATCTAACAAAATAATCAGGGGGAAAAGATTCTTGGGGGATTTCTGTGTTCTCCAAATCACAAACAAAGATAAAATGATTTTACTATTTCACAGGAATAACCATTGCTTTCCTAATTATTGTTTTCTGCAGAAATTATAGATCATTCCTATTTCATTGCTTTTAAATGTCAATTCCAACTAAAACTCATCCACAAACATTTAAAAATAATCACAACTGTCAAAATACAAATCACTAAAAATACACAGCCTCAATCTTGTTATAAAGCTAGTTTAATACCACCAAAAGATTCTGTTAAATATCAGCATTTTGAAATGTCTTAACGTTATACTAACTACCACGTGTTTAATTCATCTATGAGACTAAAGCTCCGAAATCTGTTGATACGATTCGAATTTTTCATCGTTGAATCTGTAGACTCATAAAAAGCCTTAAAAATCCAAAAGTTGGTACAATTTGTGACTTATTTTTCAATAGTCGTATCTTCAGTCTACAATTAAAAGCCATGATATAACTAATATCCATATTGTAAGACTGTCATCAAAATCTGATTTTTATAAATATCTAATACTGGACACTGGCATAACCTTTTGTTTATATTTAAGCCCTTTATTAATCACTGATTACTAACAATTTGAGCTCTTAACGATATTCAACCTCCAATCTGCTTGTACTATAGTT